>NC_050098.1:183196990-184464907 GCF_902167145.1 Zea mays
GTTGGGGTGGGCGGGTGGTCTGCATATGAAATAGTTACATCAACCTGAGCACCAAATCTACAACGCAAAATCTAGGATAGTTTCTTAACTCTGTGGTGCTAAAAAATCCCATGGTACTAAGAAGCTAACAACCGCAACATACCGAAAACAATATCAATGTAATGATGGTGAGTTAAAAACCCTCCTGGCATCCTAAAACCTATAGAAAATAGGTCACACAAACTGGAGCATCAGTTTAGGAACTAAGGGAATAAATATGTGAGAGATTTTCAAAATATGAAGGTAGGAAGAGGCAAGAACAACATAGCTATAGGAAGAGGTATTTTTGTTGTGTTCCATAAAATGAAGTTGATGCTATAATTATATGTGGCTAGCTGAAGACAATATGTTACCAAGGTACATGTAATCATTCATTAAATCTCATCTCATGTATTAATTCTGAGATTTTTCTTTCATTATGTCAATAACCTAATGATCCATGCTAAATTGAGTTTCTAGAAAACAAGAAATCTCATTTTATAATACATTGTTTAAATATGCCTTGCTTTATATTTTTTTAGACGACACAAATGCTTCAGAAACATGATGACCCGAAGCAATGCTAAAGTAATCGAATGACCATAATATAATCATCTATTCATTATATGTGTATTGCTTACACGGTAAAATATGGAAGATCCACGAAGAACAAAAACCCGCAGAGCAATTCATCTGAAGAGGTCAGCATTGCTCACAAACAAATAGAAAGATCGATCTGTTGAAATGAAGGATACATATTCCTGGGTATATTCCAACCATTGATTATGGGAGATCGCTTCACCAGATCTTGGGGTTACTGTTGTGTCTATAATCAAGGTTTAGTGATGCTCAAAATAGTTTCAACGAATGTCCAATGAAGAGACGCAAAAATTACATACAAGGATCCGGGTGTACCTGGCAGTAGTAGATTATGGGAGATCGCTTCACCAGATCCTGGCAGTAGTAGATCATCGCGGATCTTCCGGTAGGGCCCCGTGAAGCCAGCGTCAGCAACGCCCGAGGAGACGCTGCCGCTGGCGTGGTTGGACCGGTACCCGACGCACCGGGGTCCGGTGAAGCGGATCTTCCGATCGGGGCGCGGGCGAGGCCCCGGCCGTGATCTGGGCGGCGCTAGCCTTCTTCTACCCGCTGACGGGGCGCATCGTGGAGGGGGAGCAGCCGGGGCGCCCCACCATCCGCTGCACCACCGACGACGTCTACTCGCGGAGGCCGAGGCAGACTATAGCCTGGAGGACGTGCGGTTCCTGGAGCGGCCCGTGCTCTTGCCCGAGGACCTCGTGCCTTACCCCAGCGGCCCTGAGTGGTTGTAGGGTTTAGGGTTCCTGGATCCATTGTTCGTCGGGCCAGATCCGGGCACGCGCGCGCGCGGTAGACCTTGGGAGTACGACACCACTGCAGCTGGGCGAGGGGTTTGGAGCAGAGGAGGATTTCGGTGCAGCTGCAGGGATGGAAGGGCGTGGTTAGGACGACAGATTCTGCGTGGGGAAGAGGGTCGACGGATTCTGCGTGGGGAGGAGGGTGGAGATCCTCGGCTGAGATCGTGTACGGGTGCGAGGCAGAACCGTGCATCAAGTTGTGGACGTCTACACTAATCTCTTAAGGAGTAGTAGATATTTTTAACTAGTTTTCTAGAAACGTTCCTACTGTGTTGGAGGGAGCGACGACAGGCCTAGCTCCCCTCCATACAAACTCAATTTTGAACTTTAACTTATTTTTATTTTTAAAATATATAATTTAATGCAACATTCGTTGATGATCGGTATCAGAAATTCAGAAGATAGTTGCAAATGAAGCCATCGTCACATGCTCCATACGACACCTCCTCCACTATTCACTACCGGAATCACAGGCTTTGCCGAGTGCCCAAAGCACTCGGAAAAGCTTTAAAAACACTCGGCAAATTCTTTGCCGAGTGTCATACTCGGCAAAGAGGGCTCGGCATACAGTGCATCGGCAAAGCCGTCTTTGTCGAGTACTTTTTCTTGGGCACTCGGCAAAAAAACAGCCGTTACGACGACGGGTGACGGAGACGGAGTCTTTGCCGAGTGTCCCGGGCGACACTCGGCAAAGGAGTTCACTTTGCCGAGTGTTTGCCTGACAGCACTCGACAAAGAATCCGCCAGAGGGGTCCCCCTGTCAGGTACTTTGTCGAGTGCCTGATATGGCACTCGGCAAAGCGTGGTTCTTTGCCGAGTGTCAGGGCCACTATACTCGGCAAAGAACCTATACCGGTGCCCAGGTCTTGGTTCTTTGCCGAGTGCTATGTCCCTGACACTCGGCAAAGCACATCTTTACCGAGTCTCCGCTTTCGGCCCTCGGCAAAGATTGACGGCCTTCAGCTGCAGACGGCCGCTAACGGCCCTTTGTCGAGAGCCATCTTTGCCGAGTGTTTACCTCTCGGCAAAGCAGTCTTTGCCGAGTGCTTCGCTGTACCGAGTGTCCTGCACTCGGTAACCAAGCTCTTTACCGAGCGCAGGACTTTGTCGAGGGCGGCGCTCGGTAAAATCTTCTTTGCCGAGTGCCCAATAAAAAGCACTCGGCAAAGGTCCGGATTCTGACAGTGATTAGTGCAAGAGAAAGCAACTAACCGTATGCACATACGACACCTCCTCTACTAATTGAGGCCCTGACATCCCTCCTAAAACCAGCGTTCACATTATTCTTTTTTACCGTCAAATTCTTATTCCGCTCACGTTCAGGACGCTTCATGGTGTATGGTTGGTGTTCCGCTACATACACATACCTATCCCTACGTATACATCTAGACAAAGAAACGATCAAGAGTGTTATTTCCTATGTGCCGAGAGCCTTTTACATATAAAAACTATGTATTTAAAAATAAATTATAATTTAAAACTAAGGTTATATAGGAGAGGGGTTCTGTCGCCTCTCCATTAGACGGCAAGTGCCTGCCGAGTGCCACTCCTCTCTTCAAGGGTAGAGATCGTTGCTGTCTATTTAGAGGCGACAAGGTTCTTTAAATTTTACACTATAAAATATACGAATTAAATCAGATTAAAATCGAGCTATATATATATATTTATATTTATTTTTAAACTAAAAATAATTAAGGGTTCTAATAAATTGTAAAGAAATATTTGAATCGTAACTGCTACGTCTATTAGTGCGTGCGCCGACATGTATCTATTTTTATAATTTTTCAGTTACAGTGTATAGAGTTGAAAATTTCAGATACTTCTAAGGGCCTGTTTGTTTACCCCTCAGATTATATAATCTGGATTAAATAATCCTAAGAGGCAAACAAACAGTCCAGCTTATTTGCCGAGATTATATAATCTAACCCCTTAGATTATGATAATCCATAAGCAAGTCAGGAGGTGCTTATTTCAGATTATTTTGTTCCCACTTCTCCATTACCCTTTCAAGTTTCCTAGAAATTACCCATCATTGCCATTATAACCCATCATTGGCATTCTTGTCTTTCTCATACAAAAGAATTCTATTAACAACTCAAATAATCTGGGTAAACAAACAGAACTACTCAAATTATATAATCCAGATTATATAATCCAGATTATATAATCCTCCAAAAATAATCCAGATTATATAATCCATGAGGTCCCGTTTGTTTCCTTTCATTTTGAGGAATTGGAATCTTACTAATGGAATAGACTATTTTTTAGAATGTGACATTCCACCACTTTCCAAAGTTATCATATAAGCCTATCTCAAATTCACGGGGTGAGAGATGGAAATTGATTCTATAGATTTACATGCTATTTTTCCGATGTACAACTTATAGCACAATCTTCTATTTGCTTCGCTATAACATAAATGTAGTATAAAATTATCTCTCTCATATGATTTAGGATAATATACAAATATATTACATATATACATATATGAACTTAATTAGTTTTGTCTAAATTATAATTATTAAAATGGAATTGAATTCCAACGAAACAAACGGGGCCTGAGGGTAAACAAACAGGCCCTAAATCTAAAATAAAAAGGCTACGACCGGTAGGCGCGTGCTGTTTCAGCGGCATGGCCCTAGCCCCACACGATGGACAGTTGGACACAAAAGTAACGTTTGGTCCGTGCCACCGTGCCAGTGCCAGACACCCCAAACCCACAGCAACATTTTTTTTTGACTGGCCGCTAGAAGAACTACAAATCTGGCCCAACAGGTATGCACAGTCCACGTAATAGCGCAGTCGGCCAGTCCTCTACTGCTATCATTGGCAGGCCCATGTAATGGCGCAGTCTCACGCGGATGCGAAGGGGCCGCGTCGATTTTTCTTTCAGTCGTCTCGCCGCCTCTGGCTATCACCATTCACCAACACCAATCCCGTCGCGAGGTAACATGTAAACAAAACTCCTGTTCATCAGGTTCCACCTCGAGAATTTTGCAGGTACCGCACTTTTTATTCGACGGCTGTTGCATGCTTCCATCCAGGTGATCGGGCAAGGAGTAGGTGTTTGCTCTGGCGGCGGCGGAGATGTCTTAGGCCTTGTTCGTTTGTGTCGGATTGCATTTGGAATGGTTCCGCTAATCAAAGTCTATATAAATTAGAGAAGCAATCCAGTTAGGAATCGTTCCGACCCACCAATCCGACGCAAACGAACAAGTCCTTAAGCCTTTTGGAGTACGGCCAGCCTAGTTTTGCTGATGTCGCCTTGTAATTTTTTTTGCACTAGGAGCCTGTGTGTGCTTCTGCTTATACTCCAGTGGATTTCAAGAGAAATAAACTAAAATTTCTATCTCAATCACCTCTAATCTTAGTGGAAATTTGAGTTTCCAAACTAACCCTCATCCACCGATGTTCTCGATAAAGTAGCCGCTATGGGAAAACCGAAGTACTCCTGTACATTTAATCTATATCTATACCTCTATATAATTCATCAGTTTATTGCAAAACTCACCTAAACAAATTACTCCATACACATAACCTACACTAAATTTACTAAACAAATTACACTATACTACAGACATCATCAAAACTAAATATTACCCCCTCTCCCTTACCTAATTAAATACAATGAACAATATTATTTGGATCATCTCATATACTTCATCCTTCCACTCTCCCATGACTCCGCCACTTCCACTCCCCCGGACACTGATGCCCCCTTCTCGCTGTCTTCAACCTCTTTCATTTCTTTCCCGAGATTGTAGCGTTAGCACGAGCTATATTTTAGTGTCATTAATACTACATCGAGAAAATTGGAGAACACTCTATGGAAACATATGATGGTTGATTAAGGGAAAGAGATTACTTGTTCTGCATTTTAAGCTAAATATAGGAGTTTAAGTTACTCCTATCTGTAACTTACACTAATACAACTTCACTCCACGAGACACATCTGTCCTGCAGTGCCGGCATTGTTTAGTCACTGCGTCATTATGGCTTAGTTTCCTGTTAGTTACACCAGCCCTACTTGCTTTGCGAACTGCATATGCGCATAGAACTTGTGCGGAAAGCTAGATGTGATTCCCCATGTCATTTTCTTCACTTCCCCTTAGATGGTACACAACTGGTTGTCAGGATGTGCGCCTGTTTTTGGCTCATCATCATCTTTGCCAACGATGTTGTTGTCGACAATTAAAAGGCAACAGTTCTCCAGGTATACGCATCTGATGTTTCTCCGAAGTAGTTACCATGATTGCCACTTTGCAAAACGCTCACACTCTTTAGACCTTGTTTGATGCCCATGTATCTATCTTAATAAATAAGAACATAGTTTTAAATTTCATGCCAACCCAATCTAAGGTATAACGGAAGTCCTGAGCTTCCGATAGCTAAAGGAAGCCCAGGTCGACCATCCTGCAAACTGGTTCGACCCAGCGCGCTGACTCAACCAATCTGTCGGTGCGCTACCCGCCCCACGTCTGTGCGCGCAAAAAAGAAATGCATACATGAGTCAAACACGTTCCATTGCATGCGCGTAAATTTAAGAAAGATATGTGTGGCGGTTTCTATTTTTAAATACTTTATTTCCTCCATAAATTTAGAATCGCTGCAACAACCATGCAACTAGACTCGTAAAGACCATTTTATGATATATACTGATACTAAATATGCTACACTGTGTATATAATTATGCATTTCAGTATACTGCGTAAACATCTGTTACCAGCTGCATGCACACGAATTTATGATGGAAAGAATGTGCAATGAAAGGAAATGAATTCCATGCATAAAAACAAAAAATCGCATTTAATGTTTTATTTCCTTCATAAATATAAGATCCCTCCAACAGCCATGCTGCTAAACACATTATAACTAGTTTATGATATATACTGATACTAATTATACTACACGGTGTAGGTATTTATGCAATTCGGTACACTGCGTAAAAAATCCGGCATGTTGTTCACTGGTGGACGCATCTACAGGTTGGAGCGTAAAAACCTTAAGTTTTGAGCATAAATTTCCTCAATTATAATCGTAAATATCGAGCCAATGTGAGAGGTTGATAGCTATAGTAGGTTGTTATTACGATCCTATTTTTTATAGCAGATCCGAAAAACATGGCAGCCGCATGCGTGCGATTTCTATTTTATACAGATCCAAAAATTATGGCAAAATGCATGCATGAGTCAAACACATTCCCTTCCATGCGCGTAAATTTAGGAAAGATGTGTGGCAGTTTCTATTTTTAAATGCTTTATTTCCTCCATAAATTTAGTATTGCTGCAACAACTATGCACCTAGACTCGTAAGGACCATCTTATAATATATACTGATACTAAATATGCTATACTGTGTAGATAATTATGAAATTCGCTATACTGCATAAAAATCTGTTACCAGCTGCATGCGCACGAATTTATGATGTAAAAAATATAGCATGTTGTTCATTGATGGACGCATCTACAGGTTGGAGCGTAAAACCTTAAGTTTTGAACATAAAATCTTTCAATTATAAGCGTAAATACTGAGCTAATGTACGCCTATTTTTATGGCAGATCCGAAAAACATGGCAACCACATGCATGCGGTTTCTATTTTTATACAGATCCAAAATTATGGCAAACCGTGCCATTGCATGCGCGCAAATTTTGGATTATATTTTACTTTCCAGTTCATGCACGCAAAAAATGGATGACATGAGTCACATAGAGCATAAATTCTTATACAACGTTGCATAAATACTTACACCGTGTAGCATAATATATCAGTTCAACTAAGAACACAACGGAAATTAGAGACGGTTTTATGGTATACGTAAAAATTTGACATTTACGAACATAAGTGATTTGATTTTTATGATAATTACGAACATGCGGGAATTAGGGATAGTTTTATTACAGACGTACAAATCTGGCATTTACGAACATAAATGATTTGATTTTTTATGATAATTATGAACATCATAAATCAAGGAATTAACTTTCCAATATGCATACAAAAAATATGCCTGCAACAAACTGATATACGAACTCCGTGTTCAACCATAAAATCGTACAGTTTTTAGCATAAATAATACATGCGGTAGGCATAAAACATAATAATCAAAAAGAAAACACGAATCAGATGAGGTAGTGGCCGGAGGACGCCGTCAATGACACAAGCACAAATGTAGGTGGTCACTCGGGCCGCCCAAACTGCGCCGGATGTCACGCGCGATCATCGCTGCGCGCACTTCGCGCCTTCCGTGACGCCGCTCGCTCGAATCTCGTGCCTCATGCGTCGTTGTCGCTACTCGCACGTCGAGGGACGCCGCTTGCTCGCTGGCCTTGGAAGTGTCGCCGCCTTGGGGCCCCGGGGACGACGTCGCTTGCCCGCACAAGGGCCCGCTGTCGCTCGCCCTCTGGATCGGGGAGCCGCCGCCACTACTCCGGATCGAGGAACCGCCACCACTACTATGGATCGAGGAACCGCCACCACCGCGCGTCGAGGTCAGGGAGCCGCAGCCACCGGCTGGGGGTCCACCGTCGCGCATGCTCTCGGGCAACCGTCGTCGTCGCACGCGCCGTCGCTAATGAATCGGTGTGGAGCGTAAAAAACTGAACTCTAGCACTCCAGATCTTATTTTATAGACGTCCGGGCCTGGTCCGACTCGACCGGATTGCACCGTCCGACCTGTGCTTCCTTTATTTATTGGAAGCACAAGCCTCTTAATATATATATATATATATATATATATATATATATATATATATATATATATATATATATATATATATATGATTAAAACCTTATCTAAATGCATATGGATTTATCTCAATCAACATGGCGTACGTGAAGTGGATCGAGTGAAAAATAAACTAGGGACATTAAGAGATGGTGGTGGCGTTTCGGGTTAATGGCACTATGTACATCAAGAGAGGATGGTGGAGTTTTGGGTTAATGCCGCTAGGGACATTAAAAAGATGATGGTGGAGTTTTAGAATAGTTTAGAAAACTGATAATTTTTATTAATTATTTTAGTCACAACCCAAAATAAAGATTCCATGATGTGACGATCTACATCCTCTTCCGATTCGCTCTATCTTCGCCACCGCCGGCCGAAGCTCATGGTTAGAAGTGGCGACCGATGATGGGGGACGAGCAGATATATTTTTTGAATAATTGTTCAGTCTCTACTTTGTTTGGCGCTGCATGCTTCATTGTACTTTCACACCGAGAGCTGTATAGAACCTAATACTAGATGTATTTTGTACTAGTGCTTTTCTTAAATCTCATGGTCATGACTTGCGGACCACGTACTCACGCAAAACTTGCATAGTCCTATGGTACGATTAGAGACGGACGGCAGCCGAGAATTCCCCACCGGATTTTGGCTCTTCATACTCGTCCTCGTGACTAAAAAAAATCTCTCTGGGGATTCCCACGAACTTTTTTTAGGGGGAGAGGGACATTTCTTCTCCATCCTCGTTTTCCGCGTGGATAAATCCCCGTCGGGATCACCATCCTGCTTTAATTATAATTATGACATATTTTTTTGTTATTAATGTAAAACATCAGCACTTATACACATGGCAGATGTCAGAAATCATTATGTGTACATCAAAATAAACATATTTGTACAACGAGTTATCTAATTATTTATTTTTTATCATTATAGTTTACATGAAAATATTATCATATATAAGTTTAACGGGTCACTGCGGAGAACGGAGATAGAAAATGTTTTCCTATCTCCGTCCCCCGTTGAGAGATGATTTTTTTTCTGTTTACATCCCCGCGGGGTAACCCTCCCCATTCACTAATGGAGAAATTCCTCGCGAGGAATCGAGGATCGAGGCCCATTATCATCTTTAGGTACGATATTTTTCACTAGAGCGATAAATTTTGGTGCTTTGATATATATTAAACTTTGCACATGTGGAATTTTTATTGAAAGAGAACTATAGAACCAAACAAGCACTTGTTCTTAAAAAATACCGTGGTTTAGATGAGGTAAAGCAAAAACAGGTATATTTCTGCTGCCGGCAATTGAATACAATGGTATTTGTAAACTACAGTATCGCAAAATTGTGGTACCTGTAATACCGTGGTATTATTAGCTGCTGTATTGACTGGCGAGCGAGGCTTATCCACGTCCGAGTCGGCGAGCGGCGACGCAAATCAATGGGCGGGCGGACGCTCAATAAACTTCCCAACCAACTATTCCGACGCGATTAAAGCCGCTGTGTGTGCTCTCCCATCCACCACAGTCGCGCACGCTGTCCATGCTTCAAGGTCTCTTTGGTTTGATGTCTAACTTGCCACACTTTGCCTCACTTTTTTGCCTAGGTTCTGTTTGATTCGTGGCTAACTATACCACACTTTGCCTAAGTTTAGTCGTTCGAATTGAAGAACTAATCTTAGGCAGAAAAGTTAGGCAAAATTCGAACGACTAACCTTAGGTAAAGTGTGACACATTTAGCCATCTCTTTCGTAGGGAAGAAAAAAAAACCATTAGCTTTCCGTCCCGGCCGGGCATCGTAAATGTGGATGGATCCACGCACGATATGACACGGCTGCCCGTTGGCGCCACTTTACCCGTCTGTCCGCCTCATAAATTCAACGTGTTGGTGAGAAAACACGAAACAGACGAGATAACGCAACGGCTTTCATTCACCTTACCTGGCGCGGCGTACAGCGACCTCATCAGCTCAGCTTGGGGCTAAACAAGCGACAGGTATCGCTGCTAGCTAGGCGCTACTCGAACGGTGCTCTCCCGTGGTCACTGGAGCACCGCATAGACATCGCTCTCTAGAAGTAATGGCCACTCAAGTTAGCTGCGACTGCGAGGAGAGGATGACTTGCTGCACTACTGCAATTATACACCGTCACCTCGCGCGTCGTGGCCCTGGCCTGCAAATGCAATGCAATGTCATGACCAACCTCGCGCGCGTATATTAACTCCACCTCGCCGCCCCACTCCACTGCCAAGCAACTCGCACGCAGCAGTACGACGTCTCTCCTCTGGGTCTGGGGCCGAGACACCGAGCACGTACTACCAGCAAGATGGTGGCGTCTCCCAGATTCAAGCCCATCGAGGAGTGCTGCTCGGAGGGGCGGTCGGAGCAGACGGTGGCCGCCGACCTGGACGGCACGCTGCTCATCTCCAGGAGCGCGTTCCCCTACTACCTCCTCGTGGCTCTCGAGGCCGGCAGCGTCCTCCGCGCCGCGCTGCTGCTCCTGTCCGTGCCGTTCGTCTACGTCACCTACGCCTTCTTCTCCGAGTCGCTGGCCATCAGCACGCTGGTGTACATCTCCGTGGCGGGGCTCAAGGTGCGCAGCATCGAGATGGTGGCGCGCTCCGTGCTCCCCAGGTTCTACGCGGGCGACGTGCACCCGGAGAGCTGGAGGGTGTTCAGCTCCTTCGGCAGGCGCTACGTCGTCACGGCCAGCCCCAGGGTCATGGTCGAGCCCTTCGCCAGGGCCTTCCTCGGCGCCGACAAGGTCGTCGGGACCGAGCTGGAGGTCGGCAGGGACGGCAAGGCCACGGGCTTCATGGCCAGGCCAGGCGTGCTCGTCGGCGACCACAAGAAGAAGGCCGTCGTCAAGGAGCTCGGCGACGCGCTGCCCGACGTCGGCATGGGGGATAGGGAGACCGACTTCGACTTCATGTCCATCTGCAAGGTTCCACGTACTCCGATCCCACGGCTCAGCTACCACTTCTTAATTTCCTGCTAAAATAATAGTAATAATAGTTTCATCTCGATCGCTGGATGCATTCGTACGTAGTATTTGGTAGCACCCAGACCCAGGTTCGCAATTACAGACTATTTATTACCGGCAACACGGAACATATCGGGTAGTTGAAGACTGGAATTAAAGTAGAAATAACACCCAACTGTTCCACAATTTAGGTAACATCTGACCGCTATTTAAATGACAGTTGTTCAATTTTCCATCCGCCTGAAGGCCACCCAGATTGGAATTTAAGGCGTGATTGTGAATTTGGTCTGACTGAGGGTTTGTAGTAGCATATCGACATGGAAAGAAAGAAAGAAAGAAATTTGAAATGTCATCGTAGGCAATCGTTGCGCCCTGCTGTGCTTTCACTAGTTCCCGTCCATCTGTTCTCTCAAGAATTTATTAGATAGTTTAGCAGCTTGTCAGGTCCTTATGACACATGCATGCAGACACTGTATACGCACGTCCATCTGTTTACGGGTGGCGTTGTCACAACCAGATAGGAAGGGGGATCATCGGTTTCACTAGCGGCTGAGCCGGGCGGATTGAAGGCGCGCCCGTCCGGCTCCATTTACGCCACGGTTGTTTGGTGGAGAATTCATGGCGCCCTGTCCCCGCGCGCAATGAAGGAGACCGCCCCAGCTGGCTGGCGCGTGAGCCATGAAAGCTGGAGCTGAGCGTGCCAGATCTATTTGCAGTCTCTCGCACTCAACAAATGATTAAAAAAAATAATGCCCATACGGATCATGTAAACGACGGTATAAAGTACTATTTTTACTGTAGATTGCGTTTACAGAGTGAAGTTTAAAATAGAAAGTGCTGAAGTACCATGTGTAAACGACTATGTAAAGTGTTGTTTTAGACCGTAGATTGCATTTTGCAGAGTGGAATTTCAAATAGAACGTGAGATAGAGAGTGAAATAGAGACAATCCGAGTGAAGTACATTATATTGACAGCGTGCGTGGCTGTGCAGGAGGCCTACCTGGTGACGTCAAGGAAGTACAGCCCGGTGCCCAGGAACCAGCTGCTGAGCCCGCTGATCGTGCACGACGGCCGCCTCGTGCAGCGCCCGACGCCGCTCGTCGCGCTCGTCACCTTCCTCTGGATGCCGTTCGGCTTCGCGCTGGCGCTCATGCGCGTGTACATCAACCTGCCGCTGCCCGAGCGCATCGTCTACTACACCTACAAGCTCATGGGCATCAGGCTCGTCGTCAAGGGCACCCCGCCGCCGCCGCCCAAGAAGGGCCACCCGGGCGTCCTCTTCGTCTGCAACCACCGCACCGTGCTCGACCCCGTCGAGGTGGCCGTGGCGCTGCGCCGCAAGGTCAGCTGCGTCACCTACAGCATCTCCAAGTTCTCCGAGCTCATCTCGCCCATCAAGGCCGTCGCGCTGTCGCGGGAGCGCGACAAGGACGCCGAGAACATCCGCCGCCTGCTGGAGGAGGGCGACCTGGTCATCTGCCCCGAGGGCACCACCTGCCGCGAGCCCTTCCTGCTGCGCTTCAGCGCGCTCTTCGCCGAGCTCACCGACCGCATCGTGCCCGTGGCCATCAACACCAAGGAGACCATGTTCCACGGCTCCACCGTGCGCGGCTTCAAGCTCATGGATCCCTACTTCTTCTTCATGAACCCGCGCCCGACGTACGAGATCACGTTCCTCACCCAGCTCCCCAAAGACCTCACGTGCAGCGGCGGCAAGTCGCCCATCGAGGTGGCCAACTATATCCAGAAGACGCTCAGCGGACAGCTTGGCTTCGAGTGCACGTCCATCACGCGCAAGGAGAAGTACGGCATGCTCGCTGGCACCGACGGCCGTGTCCCGTCCAAGAACAAGGAGAAGGAGAAGGAGAAGGATAAGAACTAACGGCCAACGTCGCTCTCTTGCTGCTGCCCAGCAGACTGCCGTTTAATTACTGCTCAAATTTATTCCAATTTATTGTTCCTTGTCGACAAGTTGGCCAGTGTGATGTGGGCCGTGTACTAGTACAAGCTTGATGATGATTAGTATATCTACAATTCTTCCTTTCCGGAAGAAGGGCGGAAGAGTTGTTAGAGCCGTCTTAATACAAAGTTTCGTCACATTAGTCGGTTTGTTTGGCTTTAATCTGTAACTGCTTATATAATAATTTTGTCTCTATAGATTATAGCTGTAACAATCTAAACAACTGACTTTAATACCACATCAGTTTTACGTATTTCCGTTGATAAATGAAATAACCCTTCAATGCACAACTTGCATCTCACTACTTTACGGATCAGTAAAATATTTAATTGTTATAGGTTGAAAGATTCTGTCAGTACCATAGAAATAGGGTACCCGCTACTACAATATGAAGGTGCTATATCCATACGGATATCTTTAGTTGCGTGGCGAACGACACACGACCCCACCACGTGGACGGCTCCGGAGCCGCCACGTGGCCGGGAAAGACAATATCCTCCAAGGTATCAACAGTGGGTCCGGACCACCATGGGAAGGTGTCAGACCCCTGCATATCCGGACCGGACCTCCGGGCAGGGTCTAGGACCTCCGCGGGTACAAACCGGACCCCCGGGACGGGTCCCGGACCTCTCTGTATAGGGTCCGGGCCACCCTCAGCAGGGTCCCGGGATTCTGGAACAAAGAATACCTAGGCCTTAATCAAGGCCAGGCGGGGTCCGGAGCCGACACGTGTCCGGACCATACCATGTACACTTCTGCTCCCCGCTCAGGCGGAGACCCGATGCAGCCACGTGGCCTACTGCCCATGACGTAAGCCAGCGGGCGGAGCCTGACGTAAGGCCTCTGGGTCGCGCGGTCTCTGCATTTATTGCGGAGAAGACGCGCCGTCTGGCTATTCCGCTGACAGGCGATGTGCCACCTCATCATTTAATGTGTCATGTCCACTCCGCTGGCAGGCGGTGTCCAGGCCGTCCTGCAGGCGGCGTACCTGTCCAGTCCATTGCCGAACAGTGCGCCCGTGCTGCGAGGAGCACTGTGACCATCATCACTCGTACGTTGCCAGTGAAGCTTCCGCTGCACGCCAATACTATGCAGATCACAGATATCAGGGTGCAAGGAGATTGCTCCAGCAACGAACATTAGTTGCTCCAAGTATTACATCTATTATGTCCCTGGGCCCACATGTCGGAGCTCAGGATACTTGTACGTGCCCCCCTTTCAGCTATAAAAGGGGAGACACACAACGTTACAACACAGGCTGAAAGACTCAGACTCACTTAGGCACACTTAGACCCAGCTCAGGCTCACAAGTTCATACAAGCTCAATACATCACACAATGGAGTAGGGTGTTACGCTTCGGCGGCCCGAACCACTCTAAATCCTTGTGTGTTCTTGGGTTCTCCCCATTTTCCAACTAACAAGCAAAACGCTTAGGCCCCTCCTCATCTAAGGATTTAGGGCGGGTGCATTCCGCCACCCGGCCGGAGATTTCCTCTCCGACATTTGGCGCGCCAGGTAGGGGGCTAGGCTTTAGATTTTTGCTTGATTCTCTTGCTCAGCATGATGGTGCAAATCGTTGAGCACCGCGCCGAGACTTCGGTGGATTTACTAGTGGAGGAGAAAGCTGCCTCTTCCACGCCACAGGTTCCCAACCGCCCAGTGCCGGGCACTGTTGCTGTGCACGCTGCACGACAGCATGCAACTGCGCAGACATCCTGGACTCCATCGAGGGTGGCTCCGGGGGCATTGTCTGCAGCCAGAGAGTTGCTGTGTCACCCTCCAAGGTCCACGGCCTCACCGGGGGCCATGAAGCAATGGCGGGACGACGTCGACCGACTGCTCGGCATGGCACATTCTACCTCGACCAGGTCGAGGCCACGGTCATCCCAGCGCCAACATGAGTCATCGGTGTCTGTGCGCTCACCCTTAGTGAGGGGTGCACAGACCAACGACCTCCGGACAGAACTCAATCGCAGGCGTGCGGGAGAGGATGCCCGAGTCTCTCTAGAGAGGGTGCGTGAGCGCCGGCTAAACATCGAGGGTCGCAACCTCGATCAAGACTTTGCTGCGGTAGCACCGCAACCCCCAGTGGGTGCCCGGTTCCAGACGGGAGTCCCCTTGGCCGGCGTGGGCTGCGCCGCTCTCGCGGATCACCTCCGCGCGGCGACCTGGCCACCCAAGTTCCGGCCGTACCTGCCGGAAAAATACGACTGTACGTCAAATCCGTCGGAATTTCTGCAGGTGTACGTCACCGCTATCACAGCAGCAGGTGGAAACACCGCTGTGATGGCGACATATTTTTATGTCGCTTTGTCTGGGCCTGCCCGGACTTGGCTCATGAATCTGGCCCCAGGATCAATCTATTCCTGGGAAGAGCTATGCGCGCGGTTCACAGCGAACTTCGCCAGCGTTTACCAACAGCACGGCTTGGAGGCCCACCTCCACGCAGTGAGGCAGGAACCCGGGGAGACTCTCCGGACGTTTATCTCCCGCTTCACCAAGGTGCGAGATACTATACCTCGCATCTCCGATGCTTCCATCATCACGGCCTTCCGTCAGGGAGTACACGATGAAAAGATGTTGGAGAAGTTGGCCACGCATGACGTGGAGACTGTCTCCACACTCTTCGCTCTGGCCGACAAGTGCGCTAGAGCCGCTGAAGGCCGGGCATGGCACTCGGCCCCACAGACCGGGGTTGCCCAGACGGGTGGCTCGGGTGCCGTCCCCTAGGACGGTAAAAAGAAAAAGAAGGGTCGCGGCCACGAGAAGCCGCGGTCAACCGCTCTAGTCGTCGCAGCTGCGACTGGGGGCCGGGGCGACCACAACAAGCGCCCATGGCCGCAGAGGGGTAAAAGTGGCTCATACCCTGTACACCCCAATAGTCGCCATAGCGTTGCGGAGTGTCGCGAGATCATCGACCTCGCGAAACGCGTCAGTGAGCAGCGTGAGCAGTCTCCCAGGGACGGCTCCCCACCTCATCGCCGACCTGGCAAGGAAAGGGTCGACGATGGCGAGGTGGCCGCAACTGAACGGGACCTCGGGTATCAGTCACCCGAGGGGGTCCTGAAGGATGTCATCACCGGATACTCTAACTCCGGTGGCGATAGCTAGACGGGCCACCAGGGGGACCCCGTACTCCCCGGTCTACGGGGCCGAAGCCTGCCTTCCCTCGAAAACCCTTCTGGACTCCCCACGGGTCCAGTCTTCTGATGAGTCCATACAGAAACGGCTACAGCGTAAGGACGTGGACTCTATCAGCAAACGCAGATGGGAACCTAGGGTCGGGACCTAGCCCAATGGCGAGTACTGAACCAAGAAGGGTTCCGTAAACGCTCCCCTAACTGGGAGGAACCCTTCAAGGTGACGGAAATGTGCCGACCCGGGGGTGACCAACTTGCTACAGCTGGAGCACCTCTTCCTAACCTCTGGAGCATCTCTGTAAGTTCTGTCCATAGGAGCAAGCCTGAGGGGTTGAATTTTTCTCCTTTTTGTAACTAGGTTGCGCATACATGTACGCCAACCCGGTGAGGTCCGCCCTCATAAACCCGGCCTGTTGGCCTACACCCATGCATGTCGAGTTATAAAGAGAAGATTTACCCCCCCCCCAGATGTGCTCCTATGATAGTTTTATCCTCCTGCCTCTGTGGTTTTACCCTGCAGTCTCCGGATATTATTTTTACCTAACCCACCCGTATAGTTCCTATCTGTCCTGACATGAAGACATCCGAATTGAGTAGCCAGGCTTGCAGTTTAGGACCCCTCTACGAAAGCAGGGGGTCCGGTAGCCTAGGGACCGGTTCTAAAGAACATGAGCTCGTTCCATGGGGTGGTCCGGAGCAGTGTGGCCGCTTAGCCTGGTTCCGTACCCAAAAGCCTGCACACTCCACCACTCTGTGACGGGCACCCTAGTATTTGGAGCTATAGTCCTGTGGGTCTGACAACCTGGGGTCCGGCTCTAGAGAATGGACACTTGTCTCCTAGGGTGGTCTGGAGCTGTGTAGCCGCTCAGCCTGGTCCCGTACCGTGAGCCTGCACGCTCCACCACTCTGCGACGGGTGCCCTAGTATCTAGAACCACCGTCCAGGGGGTCTGGACACACAACTTGGCTTCCCAGACTAAAACCTACTGGTCTCGTGCATGTATCAAAGGATGGCTAATGCCAGTCAATAGGTCCTATGGGTGTACTACTAACGCTCCCTAGTTGAAGCTATGTTTAGGTCCAGGTCCCAGTCGAGGCTGCCTCCTGGGGGCCGTTCCCAACTCTTTTAGGTATGCTGGCATCCAGTCTCGACACGTCGAGCCTACATCCCACGGGGGCCAGGTACCAAGGAGGAGTCGGCAACACCACACACAATAGGGGCGAATAGTATATAGATAAGTGCTAATACTGTTTGATAAATAGTACACAAAAGTACCTTACAAAAAGCAAAAGTTATTACATTCGCCTTCAAGTGGAGTCCTAGCTCCATCTCTACTCTACAGGTATGGACTACTCTGCACCAGCAGGGTCGCGTTGAAAGCTAGCTCCGAGCGGCTTGCCAGCGGCGGTGACCACCTCTGCACCAGCGGTGGCGACCACCTCAGCGTGTGCGCCATGGCGAGGAGGCCCTCGCCCCCATCCCCCTACGGGGGTGAGGACAAGACCATCCAAGCACGCGGCCGCCACCTCCACAGCGTACGACGTCTTGTACGTCCCCCCAGGGCGGTGTCGGAGCAGCGTGGCCTGCGGTTGCGATGGCCGGCGGCGCAGGGGGCGCTGCGGGCGCGGCGGACCTGCGCACGGCGCGACCGTCGCCCGTGTGGTGGACGGGCAACCACGCTCCGCTTGGTGGCGAGAGGCGGCACCGAAGCCATCAAAGCCAACGAGATGGAACTGCAGCACGGCTCGCTTCCCACCCCAAAGAGTTGGGGGCGCGAGGGATGGAGCCGCTGCTCAACCCGCTGTCCATGTTCACGAGGCTGGTAAACATCCTTCCCCCCGAATGCTGGAGGAAGAAGCGGGAAAGAGCGTCGCCTCCACGGACATCCTGCAGAGGCAGACGATGATAACCGCCTGAAGGATGAAGCAGGGCGTAATGTGTTGAGGTTGGAGGCCAAGCCCCTCCAGCAACAGCATGAACAGATTGCGCACCAAGTTGAGTGCCACCTCAGGCTGGAGGCGCTCGGGAGGATCTAGCAAAGCCATGGTGGCTACGACGACATAAGAGCGATGAGAACTTGGAGGCAAAAGGGCGCTGCGAGCGATGAGAATGGCTACCACGCTCGGGGGAGTCCCTTTTTAAAGAGAGATTCCCCCAACTGATGCCCCGAAGCACCGCAGAAGACCTCGCCCGTCGTGCACCAAGGTGACCCAGTCTCTGACACGGGGGCCCGGGCCCACGGGTCATACTCCTTGGATGTCGGCGAACTGCCGCATGAGGAGTACGCCACCGCCTACGGTAGTGCGTCTTTTCACCTCCACCGAAGGCAGCGAACTAGTCCGCCGCGTGAGGACCAGCCTCTAGCACGGGGGCCCGGGCCCACGAGCCAGGCTCCTTGGGTATCGGCCTCCGTGTACGGAGAAGGCGAACCGCCGCGTGAGAAGCACGCCACCGTCTGCAGCAGTGCGCTTCTTCACCTTTGCCGCCACCAACGGCCCAGCCTCTGGCATGGGGGCCCAGGCCCACATGTCATGCACCTGGCGTGCCGGTTCTTGGGTGCGAAGGAGGCGAACCGCCACGCGAGGAGCACGCCACCGCCTGCGGTAGCGCGCCTCTTCACCTCCGTTGAAACCAACAACCCAGTCTCTGCCACGGGGGCCCGGGCCCACGAGTCATCCTCCTTGGGTGCCAGTTCCTGGGTACAGAGAAGCCGAACCGCCGCTCGCGCCAGTACCGCGACTCCTCAGGGCCACCGCAGAAGACAAAAAATTTCAAATCCAATGCAGCGGTATCGAGACACCCCGCGCGTGGCCCAGCACGGCCATTAAGTGTGGAGGTCATGGGTCAGTCAGCCGTGGGGACAGGCGTGGCAGTTAGCGTGGCCAAGGGCGGGCTTTACGCCGGCGACCGCACGGAAGCAGCACACCAATCGATAATCCAACTTTGGCCCCACCTGTAGGCTCGTATCCTCCCCTGAGGTGGGCCCGGGGGCCACTGTCAGTACCCTGGAAATAGGGTACCCGCTACTACAGTATGAAGGTGCTGTGTCCATACGACTATCTTTAGTCGCGTGGCGAACAACACACGACCCCACCACGTGGACGGCTCCAGGGTCGCCACGTGGCCGGGGAAGACAATATCCTCCAAGGTATCAACGGTGGGTTCGGACCACCATGGGAAGGTGTCGGACCCCTGCATATCCGGACCGGACCTCCCGGCAGAGTCTAGGACCTCCACGGGTACAGACCGGACCCCCGGGACGGGTCCCGGACCTCTCTGTGTAGGGTCCAGGCCACCCTCAGCAGGGTCCCGGGATTCTGGGACATAATACCTAGGCCTTAATCAAGGCCAGGCGGGGGTCCAGAGCCGACATGTGTCCGGACCATACCATGTACACTTCTGCTCCCCGCTCAGGCGGAGACCCGATGCAGCCACGTGGCCTACTGCCCATGACGTAAGCCAGCGGGCGGAGCCTGATGTAAGGCCTCTGGGCCACGCGGTCTCTGCATTTATTACAGAGAAGACGCGTCGCCTGGCTATTCCGCTGATAGGCAATGTGCCGCCTCAGCATTTATTGTGTCCTGTCCACTCTGTTGGCAGGCGGTGTCCAGGCCGTTCTGCAGGCGGTGTACCTATCCAGTCCATTACCGAACAGTGCGCCCGTGCTGCGAGGAGCACTGTGACCATCATCACTCGTACGTTGCCAGTGAAGCTTCTGTTGCACGCCAATACTACACAGATCGCGGATATCAGGGCGCAAGGAGATTGCTCCAGCAACGAACATTAGTTGCTTCAAGTATTACATCTGTTATGTCCCTGGGCCGGCATGTCGGAGCTCAGGATACTTGTACGTGCCCCCCTTTCAGCTATAAAAGGGGAGGCATGCAACGTTACAACACAGACTGAAAGACTCAGACTCACTTAGGCACACTTACACCCAGCTCAGGCTCACAAGTTCATACAAGCTCAATACATCACACAGTGGAGTAGAGTGTTACGCTCCAGCGGCCCGAACCACTATAAATCCTTGTGTGTTCTTGGGTTCTCCCCATTTTCCAACTAACAAGCAAAACACTTAGGCCCCTTCTCATCTAAGGATTTAGGGCAGGTGCATTCCGCCACCCGGCCGAAGATTTCCTCTCCGACAGGTTCTATGATTATATATAATATATAATAGACATGCAATTGCATATAAGGTTTTTAAATATATAGTATATACACAATTGCGTTTTTTTTTGCTTTTGCACCGAAGTACATTTCATATAATGAAGGACGTGTGAGGTGATCAGAGTAGGGTGAATGGGAGCCAATCAAATTTTGCTCCTGAAAAACTGAATTTGAGCACTTCACTTCAATGGAGATGGTGAAAGGGCTCAAACCAAAATCATATCATCAAACCTGTGATTCCATGATTTCGAAATGTTCCTAATACACACATGAGACTAGCAAAACAAGTGGATCACAAATCGGACACCGAAAAGTTCGAATCAGTCCAAAACCGTGTCGTGAACAATTGCTGATTTCAGCAACACGTAATTCTATTCTCGGATGCGAAACTGAACCAAATGAACTTCAGTTGAAATGAAATTTTGCACACATCTAGACAAATATGTTTCCCAGATCTACAAACAAATTTAGCTCAATCAGACTTGTGAATCAACCCCAGATATGAAAATACGAACAAAATTATGGTTTTGTTGGGGTTTTCTAAAACATACTCAAAACGAGATCAGCTAATATCACAACTACAAACTGCACTAACATGGCGTAAGAAGTGATCCTATGAGTATATCTCACGCACCAACAAATCCCAATATCACCTGGAACAAAAAAAACTCGAAGGTCCTCCACAAACCCTCAAGAGAAGAGAAGGGAAGAACTCAAGACCACAAGACTTTAAAAATTCAACAAGGAAACAAACTGAGATTGAAGCCAACCAAAACTTGTGGGCCGAACCGGCAACCCTTTCTCGGATTAATCATTGCAGATTACAAGACACAGTCGACAGAACAAAATCATTGCGGATCTCCCGGCTAAACTAGAGAAAACATAAAGAGGAAAACTAGGAATTATAAAACAAGAGCCATATGAAATTAAGCCGAAGAGGTACTGAAGTAACCAGCCCTACCACTCTATTTATAGAGTGTTATTTATATTTCCTAATCTACCCCTATTTACATAGAGTCTATTCACTCCACCGGGGACGACCAACTCCTGGCATCTGACGGCCAGACACTTCACACGGAGTTGCTGCGCCCTTGACGCATCCTCCGTGATCACGGCACATGCCGCCTCCAGTTTTCACTGAAACTGCCACGCCAGGTTTTGAGGCCAAACCCAGTCGAAAACCGTCGTTTGTAGTGTTGGGTGGTTTTGTGGCTCAACCACCGAAACCGCCGTGAGTATCGTACCGCATGTGCGTCCCCACATCCTGGACACGTGTCCTGCCAGTCCTCGACCGTGTCGGCAACATGGCCCGCTCCGCCATGTCCCCGCGTGAGTGCGTGTCCTAGGTGTCAGCCACCACGGCTGGTCACTCAGCTGCTCCGGTCTGTTAGCCAAGGCCTAGCACTCGTCCTTCATCGCTCTCGGTCCATCAGCACAGGCCCACATGACCTTCTCGTCAGTCGTTGACCACAGTCCGTGTGCTCCACACCTACATACCACAAATCGACCGATATGGTTGCACATACATAATCTCAAGCCTCGGTCAGTCCATGACTTCACCCAAGATGCTTTCCTCGGAGAAATTTGGTGTATAAATTTTCAAAATTAAAAAAAAATGAATTTATGTTTTCTCGCTCGGAAAATCGTGTTTTCTCGTCGAAATTTGTTGTTTTTTACCGAAAATTATTAATTATTTTTTTAAAGACAAATAAATATGGGTATTCATGGTTACTCAAGAAGAGTGTAGCCTTTATAATAATTTTTCAGAAAATTTTATATTT
Organism: Zea mays; assembly: GCF_902167145.1. Classification (NCBI taxonomy): domain Eukaryota; kingdom Viridiplantae; phylum Streptophyta; class Magnoliopsida; order Poales; family Poaceae; genus Zea; species Zea mays. The sequence continues at coordinate 183,219,160 of NC_050098.1, forward strand.
TTAGAGCTAGTTCGGGAACTTCATTTTTCAAGTGATTTTTATTTTCCTAAGGAAAAATGAACTATTTTTCTTTGGGAAAATGAAAATCTCTTGGAAAAATAAGAATCCCTTAGAGCTAGTTTGGAAACTTATTTTTTTTTTAGTGATTTCTGTTTTTCCAAGGGAAAATAAACTAAATTCTCTTAGAGCTAGTTTGGAAACTCCATTTTCCCACGAGATTTTCTTTTTTCAAGGGAAAATGAACAAAATTCTCTTGAGAAAGTAGAAATTCTTTGAAAAATGTAGTTTCCAAACTAGTCCTTAGAAAAATGGAAATACTATAAGAAAATAAGGTTTTTAAATTAGTCCTTAAAAAATTGGAGTTTCCAAATTAGCTCTTATATTATAAAATTTTTAAAAACTGGCTCGGAAACCGGTTCCTGGATCGGGTCGAGAACGAGAAACAGGCTCAGGAACCGTGGTTCGGATTCTGTTTTGTAAACCTTGGGGACACGGTGCTTAAAGCAAAGTTGATCCTATGGTCCTAGGAAACGAAATAAAGTTCTCGCGGCCGCGCCTGGCCATTGGCTAGTTGTTGGCTCACGGGGGTCATTTTGGGTCGATCTTAGAGCATCTCTAAGAGCTTCTTAGAAAATGACTCCCCAAAATCAGTTTTAAGTGGCATCTAAAAAATTAGTGGGGGGTAAATTTTAATCCTTTCTCCAATAGATCCCTTAAAGCGGCAGATTGTTTCTGGAGAGCCCTAAAACCCCCTCATTTATAGCTACAAATGAGGGAGTTTTAAGGGCTATAAAAAAGTTGAGAGCGTTTTAGAAGAATTGTTGGAGACACGTTTTTGTGTTTTTTCTAAAAAAATTGATTTAAGAGAGACTTGTGGGGAGCTCTTGAAGATGCTCTATGGGCGAAAACATGTTGGTATACTTATCAGATTTCAGATACGAATAGTATAAATACTTGTTTCCTCTAATACGGATTTAGATATGTGTATATTTGAAATGGATACAGGTAGCATATGGATAGTGCAGCTTTGAATTTAGATCAGATTCGTAGTACAACTTTGAATTTAGATCGGATTCAAAGCGAGTACTATTGGTTATATCCGGATATTCAGGTATTTGTCTTCCTTTTTATGTGCAATATTATTATAAAAACATAACTTCTACATACGAATTCGGATGAATATAAAGTTTATATGAAAAATGTAGAGCTTAAAGAGTTGTACAACTTTATAGTACATCATATTTTTGTTTGAACACATATTCATGTTGAAATCATTGAGACAATGACCAAGTTTATATCAAAGTAATGGACTATGCATCACATGTGTAACTCCAATACCCTATACATTATTAACATTGTCATTTGCTTATTTTTAAGATAAGATATTGGCGCCTCTAGTAATTTGCTTAGCATATAATATATATGGTAATTATGATGGTAACACATATAAACAATTGTGTCGACATGTCTAATATATTTACAATTGATGATAATTCATATCTTATATATATGGTAATTGTCTAAGTCATGGGAACACTTTTGGAAAAGATCAAATTATTTTGGAGAAGAAAAACTAGAAGCAAAATTAAGTACAACGGTCTGGGTGCACCGGACCACTTACGCAGAGAGCCTTATAGAAGGCTTCGGTGGTATGGCGCACCGAATTGGTCTGGTGGTCCGCCGAACCACTTTTCTAGAGAAGGTTGCAGACATATGAGAAGACTCAAGCACACCAGACTATTAGGGTCCAACGGCTACCTCAGGCTCCAACAGGCGATGCAACAACTAGCTGATGTGGCACAAAGTGTGGTGGTGCACCGGACTGGTCTAGTGCCACCTCACAATGAAGGCACCATGCAGGATTCCAGAGATTGTGCTACAGGACTTGGTCCGGTGGTGCACCGGGCCAATCCGATGCATTAGCCGAGAGCAGATCTGGGCAATTTTTCTTAATGGCTCTTTGGGGGCATTTAGGCTATAAATAGACCCTGTAACAAGCCTCCTAGGGTCACCAAGCCACCCAGAAGATAGTGTTTTCATTCCTAAGCATTAGGGATGCAAAGGATCCAAGCACCCCATATTTGTGAGAATAGTCCAGAGAGAGTTGTGCTACAATTTTGCGCTTGTGTTCTTGATTCTTTGTGTCGGTGTTTCGAACTAGCTCCGACAAGTAAATTTGTATGGGTGTGTTTGTGGTCTGAATGATGTGCTCGGTGGGTGCAAGATTTATCATGGTTGGGGCAGAATGTCCCTACATACAGTCTTCGGTGGCTCGCGCTAGCGGCACCTTTGTTGCGCAATGCTCGTAGTAGGGGTTACAAGCGGACGAGAGAGGAAGGAGCTCCCAAGTCTCTTATGCGTGGCTAGACCTAAAGACTACGGGGCTGGTGCCCTCTACTAAGCCTTGGATGTCGCTATGGCTCGCTCCTTGGCTCCGGCCTCCGGGTCTTCTAGTCTCGTCGTTCGTGTGTTTGTATGTCCGTCCTCCTATTCTTGCATGGCTCTCTGTCGTCTCGTATCCCTCTTCTCATGGCTGACCTCCTCCTTTTATAGGCCGAGGTAGGGGTCAGCTACCTGTATCTTCTCAAGGAAGGAGCTACAACACTGTGGTAAAATGGGGCATTCTACCTGTCCGTATGTGCCTTGATCGTCTGGACTTCCTTGGTCATGCTCTTTATGGCGAGCGACATGGACGACGAAGAGCTCCAACACCATCATTGTCGTCCTAGTGCCGTGCCAACCCCTGGCTGTCGTAGCCTGGGTCTCGATGAGGCTCATCGTGTTGTGGGGTCTGTAGGCGACCAATGTGCTCAGGCCTAGGATCGTAGGTAATGAGTGGGTCGCAGGCCTAGGGGCCCGTAGGTCATGGGTGGAAGGTAGTGACTCTTGTCGATGTTTGGACTAATGGTCCTAACCAACTAGTGAAATGATGCCGCGTGCCTAGAATCTAGATGGTGTGCGAGTTGACACAAGCGATTTATCCTGGTTCGGGCAATGCGAGGCCCTACTTCTAGCAGAGGGAGGATGAAGCTTATATTGCTCGCACCGAGATGCTTGTAGTAGGGATTACAAGCTGATCGAAAGAGGGAAAGTCTCCAAGTCCCTAGAACTAATTGAGGCAAGTGCCAATATCGAAAGACAGGCAAAACAACCAAGTGTTCGTCTGCCCTCTTGGAGGAGTCATGGGCTACCCTATTTATACACCTAGGGGGTGTACGTTGTTGAGTCGGGGACCGTCGCGCTACTAAGGGAGGTGTCTTGGCGTCCTGTGGGTGACACGACCTTGTACTGTATTATTGACTTGAATCTGCCATTTTTCTGCTGAGAGCCGAGGCCGAGGGGTTGGCCACATTCCCGAGCCCCCAGGGAAGGGGTCGCTCATACAATAGTGGTTGCAACAGGGCCTCAGTATGGGTAAAAGTTTGCTTACGGGATACGTCAGCGCTCCTGTGTTGGATGACGTTGGGTGTCCTTTGCTATAGATATCAAGGTCAAAGCCGAGCTCGGGCGAGGCGCAAGTCTTCCTGAGGCAGTGGTCGAGTTCTCCCTGACGCGCGCCACAGTTAACAGAGTGGTCGTCTATAGGATTCGCGGTGGAGCAGGTAGCCAAGGCCTAGCTTGAGCGAGGTGGAGATGTGCCTGAGGTTGATCTCAGCATCGGGCGAAGTGGAGATGGTGCTCGAGGGCGAGCCCAGCGTCGGTTGAGGCGGAGTTTTGCGCTCGAGGGCTGGTGAAAGGGAAATAGTCTCAACATTTCCTATAATCGATTTTGGTGTTTGACGACCATCACAAACCTTGTGGACTAACCAGTTTGCCCAGTTGATCATTTCATAGGTGCATAAGTTCATCTACAACCATTCTAACTCGACTGTTTGGAATACCGTAGATTATTCCGGATAGGAGAAGCTTTTTGGAAAAACACCTAAGCACGGACCGTCCGCAACACTAGGATGACCCTCGGACAAGAACACTGCGTAAACACAAGTCAACACTACGAACCGTCCAATGAAGAAGCGAGCACCGTCCGAGACCAAGCGCGGACCGTCCGGCCTCAAGCGCGGACCGTCCGGTCGGTGAAAAACCAGAAAAAACCCGAAGGTAACAGGTTTGGTAAAATGAATTATAAGCGTCCTCGCGGACCGTCCGGGGTGCATGACCGGACCGTACGCGACTGTGATACCTAACATTTAATGACACATTTAATGCATAGTAGTTGTTACTGCTGACCGTTGCGATTTCAGCCGTTGATGTGCAGGGGCGGACCGTCCGGACCAGGGGCGCGGACCGTCCACGGTCGGCAGAAAGGGAGCAACGGCTAGGAAGTGGTTGGGGGTTATAAATACAACCCCAACCACCTCCATTCACTTCATCCAAGCATTCATCACACTCCATTCAATACAAGAGAAAAACACAACACTCCAAGACAGAAATCAAAGCCACTGATCCGATCAAAGTCCCTAATTCAATTCTAGTCTTTATGACTTGTGAGAGGATCGTTCTTGTGTTTCTTTGTTGCTCTTGTTGCTTGGTTGGCTTTCTTCTTCCTCATTCTTGCTCTCTAAGTGACTTGTAATCAAAGCAAGAGACACCAATTGTGTGGTGGTCCTTGTGAGGTCTAAGTGACCCGTTTGATTAAGGAGAAAGCTCACTCGGTCTAGGTGACCGTTTGAGAGAGGGAAAGGGTTTAAAGAGACCCGGTCTTTGTGGCCACCTCAATGGGGACTAGGTTCTTTAGAACTGAACCTCGGTAAAACAAATCACCGTGTCATCCGCTTTACTTTCTTGGTTGATTTGTTTTCCCCTCTCTCCCGGACTCGGATTTTATTCTAACGCTAACCCCGGCTTGTAGTGTGCTTAAAGTTGTAAATTTCAGTTTCTGCCTATCCACCCCCTCTAGGCGACTTTCAATTGGTATCAGAACCCGATACTTCATTTAGAGTCTAACCACTCGAAGTGATGTTGGGAGGATCCGCCATGAGGGAGATGGAAATGGGCACAAGCCATGGGAAGGCTCCATCAAGGGAGTCCAGCGCCAAAGCAAGGGAGGAATCACCTCCCACGTTGAAGAGCGCCAAGGAGATTTGTGACGTGCTCAAGACCGCGCACGAGGGAGATGAGGTGACCAAGATCACCAAACGGGAGACGATCGAGGGGGAGCTCGGTCGTTTCGTCCTCAACCAAGGAGAGGAGCCACAAGCTATGTACAACCGGCTCAAGACCTTGGTGAATCAAGTGCGCAACCTCGGGAGCACCAAATGGGATGACCATGAAATGGTCAAGGTTATTCTAAGATCACTCGTTTTTTGCAATCCTACGCAAGTTCAATTAATACGTGGTGATCCTAGATATAAGCTAATGTCTCCCGAGGAGGTTATAGGAAAGTTTGTGAGCTTTGAATTGATGATCAAAGGCTCCAAACAAATCATCAACTTGGAGCAAGGCGACACCTCAACACCCGAGGTGCAACCCGTCGCATTCAAAGCAATGGAGGAGAAGAAAGAAGAGTCTACATCAAGTAGGCTCCCCATTGATGCCTCCAAGCTCGACAACGAGGAAATGGCGCTCATCATCAAGAGCTTTCGCCAAATCCTCAAACAAAGGAGGGGGAAGGACTACAAACCCCGCTCCAAGAGGGTGTGCTACAAATGTGGTAAGCCCGATCATTTTATTGCTAAATGCCCTATGTCTAGTGATAGTGACAGGGACAACGATGAGAGGGGGGAGAAGAAGAAGAAGAGGTACTACAACAAGAAGGGTGACGATGCCCATGTGTGTCGGGAATGAGACTCTTATGAGAGCTCCACCGACTCCTCCTCCGATGAGGATGCCGCCAACATCGCCGTCAACAAGGGTCTTCTCTTCCCCAACATCGGCCATAAGTGCCTCATGGCAAAGGACAGCAAAAAGAAGAAGGTAAAATCTAGAGCCTCCACTAAATATACAACATCTAGTGATGAGGGTAGCTCTAGTGAAGATGAGGATAATTTGCTTACCCTTTTTGCCAACCTTAACATGCAACAAAAAGAAAAAATGATTGAGTTGATAGGTGCTATTCATGAGAAGGATGAACTCTTGGATAGCCAAGAGAAATTCCTTATTAAGGAAAACAAAAAGCATGTTAAAGTTAAGAATGCTTATGCTTAGGAGATAGAAAAATGTGAAAACTTGACTAAAGAGCTTAGCATTTGCCATGACACTATTTCCAACCTTAGAACTGAGAATGTTAGTTTAATTGCTAAGGTTGAAAAATCAAATATTTGTCATGATTCAATTGCCAATCTTAGAAATGAAAATGCTAGTTTAATTGCTAAAATTGATAAATTGAATGAATCAATTTCTAGTCTTAAAACTGAGGATGCTAGTTTAATTTCCAAGGCTAGAGATTTAAATGAAAATGCAATATTACATGCTAAGACAGATGAATTAAATGCTTGCAAATCCTCTACATCTACTGTTGAACATGTTGCTATTTGTACTAGATGTAGAGATATTAATATTGATGCTATTCATGATCACCTTGCTTTAATTAAACAACAAAATGATCATATAGCTCAATTAACCACTAAAATCAATGAGCATAAGATAGAAAATGAAAAATTCAAATTTGCTAGAAGCATGCTCTATAGTGGGAGACGCCCTGGGATTAAGGATGGCATTGGTTTCCAACAGGGAAGCAATGTCAAGCTTAATGCCCCTAAAAGACTATCTAATTTTGTTAAGGGCAAGACTCTTATGGTTTAGGATAACGATGACTATATTTTATATCCTGCTGGTTATCCCGAACACAAAATTAGGAGAGTTCATGCTAAGAAGTCTCATTCTGTTGTTCACCATGCTTTTATATATAAGAATGAGGCATCTAGCTCTAGGCAATCAACTCATGTTAAATTGCCTAAAAAGAAAACTCCTACTGCATCAATTGAACCCAATGTTTCATTTAAGACTTTTGATGCTTCTTATGTTTTAACTAACAAATCAGGCAAAATAGTTGCCAAATATGTTGGGGGCAAACACGAGGGCTCCAAGACTTGTGTTTGGGTACCCAAGGTGCTTGTTTTTAACGTGAAAGGACCTAAGACTGTTTGGGTACCTAAGAACAAGGCCTAAATTGTTTTGCAGGTTTATGCATCCTGAGGCTCAAGTTGGATTATCGATAGCGGATGCACAAACCACATGATAGGGGAGAAAAGGATGTTCTCCTACGAGAAAAACGAAGATCCCCAACGAGCTATCACATTCGGGGATGGAAATCAAGGTTTGGTCAAAGGACTTGGTAAAATTGCTATATCACATGACCATTCTATTTCCAATGTTTTTCTTGTAGATTCTTTAGATTACAATTTGCTTTCTGTATCTCAATTATGCAAAATGGGTTACAACTGTCTTTTTACAGATATAGGTGTTACTGTCTTTAGAAGAAGTGATGATTCAATAGCATTTAAGGGAGTATTAGAGGGTCAGCTATACTTAGTTGATTTTAATAGAGCTGAACTCGATACTTTCTTAATTGCTAAGACTAATATGGGTTGGCTCTGGCATCGCCGACTAGCCCATGTTGGGATGAAGAATCTTCACAAGCTTCTAAAGGGAGAGCACATTTTGGGACTAACCAATGTTCATTTTGAGAAAGACAGGGTTTGTAGCGCATGTCAAGCAGGAAAGCAAGTTGGTGCCCATCATCCACACAAAAACATCATGACAACGGACATGCCACTGGAGTTACTCCACATGGATTTATTCGGCCCGATAGCTTACATAAGCATCGGTGGGAGTAAGTACTGTCTTGTAATTGTGGATGATTATTCTCACTTCACTTGGGTGTTCTTTTTGCAGGAAAAATCACAAACCCAAGAGACTTTAAAGGGATTCTTGAGACGAGCTCAAAATGAGTTCGGATTGAGAATGAAGAAGATAAGAAGCGACAATGGGACGGAGTTCAAGAACTCTCAAATTGAAGGTTTTCTTGAGGAAGAGGGCATCAAGCATGAGTTCTCTTCTCCCTACACACCTCAACAAAATGGTGTAGTGGAGAGGAAGAATAGAACTCTACTAGACATGTCAAGAACCATGCTTGATGAGTACAAGACACCAGACCGGTTTTGGGCGAAAGCAATCAACACTGCTTGCTACTCCATCAACCGACTCTACCTTCACCGAATCCTCAAGAATTATATCATATGAACTCCTCACCGGTAAAAGCCCAATGTTTCATATTTTATAGTCTTTGGTAGCAAAATTTTTATTCTTGTTAAAAGAGGTAGAAAATCTAAATTTGCTCCCAAGGCTATAGAAGGCTTTTTACTAGGATATGACTCAAACACAAAGGCATATAGAGTCTTCAACAAATCCATTGGATTAGTTGAGGTTTCTTGTGACATTGTGTTTGATGAGACTAATGGCTCCTAAGTGGAGCAAGTTGATCTTGATGAGCTAGATGATGAAGAGGCTCCGTGCGTCGTGCTAAGGAACATGTCCATTGGAGATGTGTGTCCTAAAGAATCCGAAGAGCCTCCACAAAAACAAGATCAACCGTCATTTTCCATGCAAGCGTCTCCACCAACCCAAGATGAGGATCAGGCTCAAGATGATGAAGATCAAGAGGATGAGCCACCTCAAGAGGAGGACAATGATCAAGGGGGAGATGAAGACAAGGAATATGATCAAGAGATTCAGGGTCAAAGACCGCCACACCCAAGAGTCCAACAAGCGATTCAAGGAGATCACCCCATGAACTCCATTCTCGGTGACATTCATAAGGGGGTAACTACTAGATCTCGAGTCACTCATTTTTGTGAATATTACTCTTTTGTGTCCTCTATTGAGCCATACAGGGTGGAGGATGCACTAAGAGACTCGGATTGGGTGTTGGCAATGCAAGAGGAGCTCAACAACTTCACGAGGAATGAGGTATGACATTTAGTTCCACGTCCTAACCAAAATGTTGTAGGTACCAAATGGGTATTCCGCAACAAGCAAGATGAGCATGGTGTGGTGACAAGGAACAAAGCCCGACTTATGGCCAAGGGATATTCACAAGTCGAAGGTTTGGACTTTGGTGAAACCTATGCACCCGTAACTAGGCTTGAGTCAATTCGTATATTACTTGGCTATGCTACTTACCATGGCTTTAAGCTTTATCAAATGGACGTGAAAAGTGCCTTCCTCAATGGACCAATCAAGGAAGAGGTCTATGTTGAGCAACCTCCCGGCTTTGAAGATAGTGAGTACCCTAACCATGTTTATAAACTCTCAAAGGCGCTTTATGGGCTAAAGCAAGCCCCAAGAGCATGGTATGAATGCCTGCGAGATTTTCTCATCACTAATGGCTTCAAAGTTGGTAAACTCGATCCTACTCTCTTTACTAAAACTATTGCAAAATATTTGTTTGTATGCCAAATTTATGTTGTTGATATCATATTTGGGTCTACTAACAAATCAACTTGTGAAGAGTTTAGTAGGATCATGATTCAAAAATTCGAGATGTCTATGATGGGGGAGTTGAAGTATTTCCTAGGATTTCAAGTCAAGCAACTCCAAGAGGACACCTTCATCAGCCAAACAAAGTATATTCAAGACATACTCAACAAGTTTGGAATGAAGGATGCCAAGCCCATCAAGACACCCATGGGAACAAATGAGCATCTCGACCTCGACACGAGAGGTAAGTCCGTAGATCAAAAGGTATACCGGTCAATAATATGATCTTTACTCTATTTATGTGCATCTCGACCGGATATTATGCTTTCCGTATGCATGTGTGCAAGGTTACAAGCCGACCCTAAGGAAGTTCACCTTAGGGCCATGAAAAGAATCATGAGATATTTAGTTTATACTCCTAAGTTTGGTCTTTGGTACCCCAAGGGATCCACATTTGACTTAATAGGTTATTCAGATGTCGATTGGGCAGGGTGTAAAATTGATAGGAAGAGCACGTCAGGGACTTGTCAGTTTCTGGGGAGATCCCTGGTGTCTTGGGCTTCAAAGAAGCAAAACTCAGTAGCTCTTTCTACCGCCGAAGCCGAGTATATTGCCGCAGGCCATTGTTGCGCGCAATTGCTTTGGATGAGGCAAACCCTCAGGGACTATGGCTACAAATTGAGCAAAGTCCCTCTCCTATGTGATAATGAGAGTGCAATCCGCATGGCGGATAATCCCGTTGAACACAGCCGCACTAAGCGCATAGACATTCAGTATCACTTTTTGAGGGATCACCAACAAAGGGGGGATATCGAGATAGCTTATGTTAGAACCAAAGAACAATTAGCCGATATCTTTACCAAACCATTAGATGAGAAGACCTTTAGCAAACTTAGGAATGAGCTAAATATACTTGATTCTCGGAATTTTGATTGAAACGTTGCACACATAGCTCATTTATATACCTTTGATCATATCTCTTTTATGTCTACGACTAATGTGTTTTCAAATGTATTTCTATGCTAAGTCGTAGATTGAAAGGGAAATGGAGTCTTCGGCGAAGACAAGGCTTCCACTCTGCTCTACTGATATCTTTTGCCCTTCGCCGTCACTCTACATCACTCTCACATTGGTATAATCTTCACTCATATTTCATTTACCAATGAGGGAGAAAGTAATAAGGGCTCTCAAACGTCTCCGTTTTTGGCGATCAATGCCAAAGGGGGAGAAATATTAATCCTAAAGCAAAAGGACCGCACCACCAACTTCAAAAACTTTCAAAATGATGATTTATGTTTGTCTTTTCAATTGGTATCTTATGATAGAAATTTCTTCAATTGATATGATATTTGCAATTGGTATATTTAAAGATGGAATTTCAAAACTAGTATCTAAGTATAAGTTCCAATTGGTATCTATTAAAACCCTCTTGAAGACTAAGAGGAGAATTTTATTCAGGGGGAGTTTTGTTTAGTCAAAGGAAAAGCATTTGAAACAGGGTGAGAAATTTCAAAACTTGAAAATGCTTCTTGCAATCTTATTCATATACCTTTGACTATTTGCGAAAGTCTTTGAAAAGAATTTCCAAAAAGAATTTGCAAAAACAAAACAAGTGGTGCAAATGTGGTCCAAAATGTTAAAAATATCAAATCAAACTTATATGCTTAGAAATGCTTTCATTTCAAATAACTTATGCACATCTATCAAAATACAAACTAGTTACATTTCTACACTTTGTATTTGCTTTGGTTTGTGTTGGCATCAATCACCAAAAAGGGGGAGATTGAAAGGGAAATAGTCTCAACATTTCCTATAATCGATTTTGGTGTTTGACGACCATCACAAACCTTGTGGACTAACCAGTTTGCCCAGTTGATCATTTCATAGGTGCAAAAGTTCATCTACAACCATTCTAACTCGACTGTTCGGAATACCATAGATTATTCTGGACAGGAGAAGCTTTTTGGAAAAACATCTAAGCGCGGACCGTCCGGGCCCTTGCGGCGGACCGTCCGCAACACCAGGATGACCCTCGGACAGGAACACTGCGTAAACACAAGTCAACACTACGGACCGTCTGATGAAGAAGCGAGCACCGTCCGAGACCAAGCGCGGACCATCCAGCCTCAGGCGCGGACCGTCCGGTCGGTGAAAAACCAGAAAAACCCGAAGGTAACGGGTTTGGTAAAATGAATTATAAGCGTCCTCGCGGACCGACCGGGGTGCACGACCGGACCATCCACGACTGCGATACCTAACATCTGACGACGCATTTAATGCATAGTAGCCGTTGATATAGCCGTTACTGCTGACCGTTGCGATTTCAGCCGTTGATGTGCAGGGGCGGACCGTCCGTACCAGGGGCGCGGACCGTCCGCGGTCGGCAGAAAGGGAGCAATGGCTAGAAAGTGGTTGGGGGCTATAAATACAACCCCAACCATCTCCATTCACTTCATCCAAGCATTCATCACACTCCATTCAATACAAGAGCAAAACACAACACTCTAAGACACAAATCAAAGCCATCGATCCTGTCGGGGAGGAAATCTCCCCGGCCGGGTGGCGGATTGCACCCGCCCTAAATCCTAAAGAGAGGAGGGGCCTAAGCGTTTTGCTTGCTACGAGGCTGGTGGATCAACACACAAGAGCACGCGAGGGTTTAGAGTGGTTCGGGCCGCCGGAGCGTAATACCCTACTCCACTGTGTGATGTATTGCTTCGGAGCTTGTATGAACTTATGAGTGTCTGCCTAAAGCAAGGTCTGAGCGCCTCCTCTCTGTAACGTCGTATGCCTCCCCTTTTATAGCTGAAAAGGGGCATGCACAAAAGGACTGGCCCCGACATGTGGGCCCAGAGACATAAAAAATATAGTGCTTGGATCCTCTAGTGTCTATTGCCGAGGCAATCTTCTTGTGCCCTGGTGCTCGAGGTCTGCGTATCCTTGGCGTGCAGGGGAAGCTTCTTGCGGAAGAGAAGATGAGTATAGCGTGCCGCTCGGCACGGGCGCACTGTTTGCCAGCAGACCCAGCAGGCGCGCCGCCTGCTGGATGACCTTGACGCCGCCTGCCAGCGGATGGGACGGAACGCATTAAATGCTGAGTGGGCACGTCGCCCGTCAGCGCAGTGGCAGGCGACGCGTCTTTTCCTCAATAAATGCAGGGGTTGCACGACTTCTCGTCAGGTTCGGCCCGATAGCTTATGTCATGGGCCACAAGCAGCGGGTCTCCGCCTGAGCGAGAAGTGGAGGGCAAGGCCCGCACACGTGTCAGCACCGGACCCCTGCACATACTAGGGTCCTTCTCGTTCCGGGACCCTACTGGAGTTCGGACCTACCCGGAGGCTCCAGACCCGTATGTATATAGGGGTCCGGTGTCCTTGTGTGGGGGTCTGGACTTACTGAGGTGTGGCGTCTTTCTTTGCCACGTGGTGCCCTTTGGCCTGCCCATCTGGTGGGGTCAAGCACGATTCTCCGCGTGGCTAGGAGACGTCGCATGGGTGCGATGTCTTCATGCTGTAGGAGAGGGTACCCCTGATTTAGGGTACCGATAGTGGCCCCCGGTCCCACCTCAGGGGAGGATGCGAGCCTGCAGGTGGGACCAGAGTCTGATTGGCAGTTGGACCGCTGCTTCTGTGCGCCTGTTGCTGCAATTACTGCCGGCCCGTCTATGGCCACGCCAACTGTCGTGCCTATTCCCACGGCTGACTGACCCGTGACAATCGTACTCAACGGCACTGTTGGGCCATGCGCGGGGCTGCCTCGAGTCGCTGCACTGGTTCTGAAAAATTTACCTTTTCAGACTCCCGTGACAGTCCCGAGAAGACGTGGCATTGGCGCAGGCGGCGGTGCGGTTTCTTTGCACATGGTAACCGGCGCGCCGGTTACATGGCATGTGGGCCTGGGCCCCTGAGTTGGACCGCCAGTTGCGGTGGAGCTGAGGGAGCGCACAGCCGTGGGACGGTTGTACGCTTCTTGCACGGCGATTCGCCTCTTTGACCGCTGGGTGCGGCGAAGACGAAGGGGCGCCTAACCGTGGGGCAGTTGCATGCCCTATGTGCGGCGGTTCGCCTTTCTGACCGCTGGTTGCCCCGAAAATGGAGGAGCACGTAACCACAGGGCAGTTGCACGCTCCTTCTTAGGGTTGGTCTGTATGACATGTGGGGCCTGGCCCCCGTGTCATAAGGTGGGATCCTTGGTGTATGCTGGGGGAGACTTCACCCGTGACGCTTCAGGGGCGCGAGTGGGGGGATCTGCCTTTAAAAAGGGGTCGATCCCCCGGGCAGTAGATATGCCTCGCTCCTCTTGCGACCACCGTGCCCTTTCGCCTTCCGGGCCTCCAGATGGGGTGCGCCGGTGTCCTCTAGAGGGATCCGCATCAAGGCCGTCTCTTCCGGCGACCTCACCGTCGGAGAGCGTGCGCTCGTGGTGGTGTCGCCGATCTTGTCTTCTTCCTTCTGCTGTTGGAGGGGTGCAACCCCATGGGGGTTGGCATCCTTCCACCATTCGGCTTCAAGGATTTTCATCACGTAGCCCGGCTGCAGTCCCCCGCCGGTGGTCATCTAGAAGGATGACTACCAGCCTTGTGGTGGGGAGAAGCAAGCCGGGTTGCGGCCTCCCTCCTGCCCTCAGCTTCAAGGATGTTCATCATCCGTGCTGGGGAGGAGGGTGTGCCGAGTTGGGGCCCCACCTCCGCGTGGGTAGCGGCCCGCTTCTTCCCTCAGTGTTCGGGGGAGAAGGGCGTTCGCCGTCTGTGGTGCTGTCAGCTGCCGCGTGTTTGGCTCCCCGGCCTGGGCGGCTCTAGTGCTACCTCCGGCGCTGCCTCCTGCCACTGGGGCGGAGCGTGGCTGCCCGTCCACCGCACGGGTGACGGTCGCGCCGTGCGCGGGTTGGCCACATCCACGGCTTCTCCCGTGGCACCAGCCGCACTGGGAGGTCGTACAAGACGTTGTACGCCGTGCGGGTGGGGGCGGCGTTCTTGGATGGTCCTGTCCTCACTCCCGTAGTGAGGACGGGAACGAAGACCTCTTCGTGCGCTCTGGTGCAGCTGCTGCCCACTGGTGCAGAGGTGGTCACCGTCGCTGGTGAGGCTACCTCTTGCAAAGGTGGTTGCCTCCGCTGGTGAGGGCATCAGAGCCATCTGCCGCTGAGTTCCCGACTCTTTGGCTTTAATGGCCTCGTTATCACCCGTCGTAGGAAGACGGGGGCGAGGTCCTACTCGCAGCGACGCACATGCTGGGATGATTGTCGCTGTTGGCGAGTCGTCGGTGCAGAGGCGGCCGTCGCCGTCGGTGCTGATGCGGTTGCCTCTGCTGGTGAGCCGCTCGGGGCTTGTTATCCCACGGCCCTTGCTGATGTGGAGGTAGTTCATTCCTGCAGAAATGGAGTCGGGGTCTCGCTTTTAAGGGAATGTAATGACATTTACTTGAGAGCAAAATGTAATACATATGTACGCAGGATTTTAGCCTGGGAAACCCAGTTGCGTGTCCGAACCCCCTAGATGGTGGCTTCAAGTACTAAGACACCTGTCGCAGCGTGGTGGAGTATGCAGGCTCACGGTACGGGACCAGGCTGAGCGGCCACATGGCTTCCGGACCCCCCGAGAGACAAGTGCCTGTTCTTCAAAGCCGGACCTCTAGGTTGTTGGACGCACAAGACTATAGTTTTAAATACTAGGACACCCATCATGGAGTGGTGGAGTGTGCAGGATTTTGGGTATGGGACCAGGCTAACCGGCCACACAAGCTCCGGACCACCCTATGGAACGAGCATCCGTTCTTTAGAACCGGCCCCCAGGCATTCCCCTGTAAAGTAATAGATATTATCTATTAAGCAGTATTTAACACTTATCTGTGTGTTGCTCTATCTTGTTGTTAACTTCCCTTGGTACCTGGCCCCCCGCCTGGGGTGCAGGCTCGATGTGTCGAGGCTGGACACCAGCGTGTATAAAAGAGTTGTCAACGGCCTTCGGGAGACAGCCTCACCGAGACCTGGATCTGTATATAGCTTTAGCTAAAGAGCGTTAGTGATACACCTCATAGGGTTCTCCGTCTGACATTAGTCACCCTTTGATACATGATCAGGACCTACAGGTTTTAGTCCGGGTGGCCAAGTTGCGTGTCCGGACCCCCTTGGGTCGCGGTTCTAGATACTAGGACACCTGTCGCAGGGTGGTGGAGCGTGCAGGCTCATGGTACGGGACCAGGCTGAGCGGCTGCAGGGCTCCGGACCACCCCAGGAGACTAATGTCCATTCTCTAGCTCCGGTCCCGAGGTTGTCGGACCCGCAGGACTTATAACTCTAGATACTAAGTTCCTGCCACGGGGTGGTGGAGCATGTAGGCCCACGGTACAGGACCTGGCTGAGCGGCTACACGGGCTCCGGACTACCCTATGGAACGAGGTCCCGTTTTCTAGAGCCGACCCCTAGGCTGTCAGACCTCCCCACTTTCGTGTCAGGGGCCCTAAACTGCAAGCCTGGCTATTCAATTCGGGTGTCGCCATGTCAAACAGATGGAAACCGTATGGGTGGGTTAGCTGAAAGGTATTATCTGAAAGACTACAAGGTGGGACCATGGAGCAGCAAGATGGAACTATCACAAGAGCACGGCTGAGGGGGTAGTTTCTTCTTCATAACTTGTCGTGCATGTGTGTAGACCAATAGTCCAGGTTCATGGGGGCAGACCCCACCGGGTTATCATACACGCATGCGTCATTCAGTTACAAAAAAGGAAACAGACTCGGCCCCTTAGTCTTGCTCTATGGATAGAACTTATAGAGATATTTGGCATTGGGGTAAGGTACTCCTCCAGTCGTAGCTAGATGGTTGCCCCTGGGTCGTTGCACTCCCGTTACCTTGAAGGGTCCTTCCTAGCTGGGGAAGAGTTGCGGAGCACCTCTTGGTATGGCACTTGCCGCGAGGGTTCCTGTCTGCATTTGACACGGGAGACCTTGTCTCTGGCTGTGATCACTTCTGCATGTACCTGTCTGCAGCTCGGACTCGTGGGGGGTCCGGGAGGGCCTCCGGAGGAATCCATGCTTCAGCTTCGTAGACCGGGGGACACAGAGTTCCCTCGAGGTCCGTCTAGTTGTCTTCACCGGAGTAGGAGCCTCCGGCGAAGATATCCTTCAGGTCCCCCTCGGGTGACTGATACCCGAGGTCCCGTTCAGCCGCGACCACCTCGCCGTAGTCCACCTTCTCCTTGCCGGGCCGGCGGCGAGGCGGGGAGCCGTCTTTGGAAGACTGCTCGTGTCGCTCGCTGACGTGTTTTGCGAGGTCAATGATCTCGCGACACTCTGCGGCGCTGTGGCGACCATGCGGGTGCACCGGGCATGAACCGCTGCTACCCTTCTGCGGCCGCGAGCGTTTGTTGCGGTCGCCTTAGCTTCCGGTCGCTGCTGCGACCACCAGAGCGGTGGACCGTGGCTTCTGGTAGTCGTGATCCTTCTTCTTTTTCTTCTTTCCATCCTGGAGGACGGCCCCCGAGCCACCCGACTAGGCAGCTCCAGTTTGTGGGGCCGAGTGCCATGCACGGCCCTCGGCAGCTCTGGCGCATTTGTCGGCCAGAGCGAAGAGCGCGGGGACAGTTTCCACGTCATGTGTGGCCAACTTCTCCAACATTTTTTCATCACGTACTCCCTGTCGGAAGGCCGTGATGATAGAAGCATCAGAAATACGAGGTATCGTACCTCGTACCTTGGTGAAGCGGGAGATGAACTTCCGGAGGGTTTCCCCGGGCTCCTGCCTCACTGCATGGAGGTGGGCCTCCACGCCGTGCTGCTGGTAAGCACTGGCGAAGTTTGCCATGAACCGCGCACAGAGTTCTTCCCAGGAGTAGACTGATCCTGGGGTGAGGTTCATGAGCCAGGTCCGGGCAGGTCCAGACAAGGCCACATGAAAGTATGTTGCCATCACAGTGGTGTTTCCACCTGCTGCTGTGATGGCGGTAACGTACACCTGCAGGAACTCTGACGGGTTTGATGTTCTGTCATATTTTTCCGGCAGGTGCGGCCGGAACTTGGGTGGCCAGGACGCCGCGCGGAAATGATCCGCTAGTGCGGCGCAGCCTACGCCGGCCAAGGGGACACCCGTTGAGGATCGAGTGCCCATTGGTGTTTGCGGTGCTACCACAACGAAGTCCTGATCGAGGTCACGACCATTGATGTTTTGTCGGCGCTCGTGCGCCCTTTCCAAGGAGACCCGGGCGTCTTCTCCCGTACGCCTACGGTTGAGCTCCGCTCGGAGGTCGTCAGTCTGTGCACCCCTTACGGAGGGCGAGCGCACAGACGTCGTCGCCTCGCGTTGGCGCCGGGATGACCGAGGCCTCGACCTGGTCGAAGTAGAATGCGCCATGCCGAGTAGCCGGTCGACGTCGTCGTGCCACTGCTTCATGGCCCCCGGTGATGCCGTGGAGCTAGGAGGGTGGCGTAGCAACTCTCTGGCCGCAGACAGCGCCGTAGGCGCTGCCCTCGATGGAGTCCAGGACGCCTGCGCTGGCATGTGCTGCTGCACGGTGTGTATAGCAGCAGTCCCAGAGTCGGGGCGGTTGGGCACTCGCGGTGCGGAGGATGCAACCTCTTGCTCCATCACAAAATCCTCCAAAGTTTCGGCGCGGTGCTCGATGATCCGCACCATCATGCTGAGCGAGAAAACAAGCAAAAACTCAAAGCCTAGGCCCCCTACCTGGCACGCCAAATGTCAGGGAGGAAATCTCCCCGGCCGGGTGGCGGATTGCACCCGCCCTAAATCCTAAAGAGAGGAGGGGCCTAAGCGTTTTGCTTGCTACGAGGCTGGTGGATCAACACACGAGAGCACGCGAGGGTTTAGAGTGGTTCGGGCCGCCGGAGCGTAATACCCTACTCCATTGTGTGATGTATTGCTTCAGAGCTTGTATGAACTTATGAGTGTCTGCCTAAAGCTAGGTCTGAGTGCCTCCTCTCTGTAACGTTGTATGCCTCCCCTTTTATAGCTGAAGGGGGGCATGCACAAAAGGACTGGGCCCCGACATGTGGGCCCAGGGACATAAAGAATATAGTGCTTGGATCCTCTAATGTCTGTTGCCGAGGCAATCTTCTTGTGCCCTGGTGCTCGAGGTCTGCGTATCCTTGGCGTGCAGGGGAAGCTTCTTGCGGAAGAGAAGATGAGTATAGCGCGCCGCTCGGCACGGGTGCACTGTTTGCCAGCAGACCCAGCAGGCGCGCCGCCTGCTGGATGACCTTGACGCTGCCTGCCAGCGGATGGGACGGGACGCATTAAATGCTGAGTGGGCACGTCGCCCGTCAGCGCAGTGGCAGGCGACTTGTCTTTTCCTCAATAAATGCAGGGACTGCACGACTTCTCGTCAGGTTCGGCCCGATAGCTTATGTCATGGGACACAAGCAGCGGGTCTCCGCATGAGTGGGAAGTGGAGGGCAAGGCCCACACACGTGTCAGCATCGGACCCCTACACATACTAGGGTCCTTCTCGTTCCAGGACCCTGCTGGATTTCGGACCTACCCGGAGGCTCCGGACTTGTATGTATATAGGGGTCCGGTGTCCTTCTGTGGGGGTCCGGACTTACTGAGGTGTGGCGTCTTTCTTTGCCACGTGGCGCCCTTTGGCCTGCCCATCTGGTGGGGTCAGGCGCGGTCCTCCGCGTGCCTAGGAGACGTCGCACGGGTGCAGTGTCTTCATGCTGTAGGAGAGGGTACTCCTGATTTAGGGCGGTCCTCGTATGAGATGGGCTCGGGCGAGACGGATATGGTGGTTCCAGGGTGAGGTGTCCTCAGGCGATGCGGAGACTTGCTCGAGGCGGAGGTTTTGGAGGGCCCTCGGAGAGGGGGCTCAGTTAGGATGGCGCTCTTATGGGAAGACCCGTGAGGCGGGCCTCGGGTGAGGAGGTGACCTGGTCTCTTGCCTTCGGGGGTCACACTTGGGCAAATAACCTTTCCTGAGCGCATTTTAAGGTTATAATCTGGGTACCCCTAATTATCACACCCGACAACTCTCCCTCTGCAGCTCGGTGCTAGGCACAGTTAATGCGGCACAATGGGTCAGTCCTGGGTCAGGCGTGGAATCCACTCAAGTGGCTTCCTCTCTCTCCGCCCGACCCCCTTTTGGCTCTGCCTCGCCCGACCCCTGGTTCGTTGCCTCAGGGATAACAGGGGTGGGTCCTTCCACGACGAACCTTTCTCTTGGCCTTCTACTGATCGATGGGCCCTAGGGGGCCGTGGATCATTTCCCTGACATTAGCTCCCCAGCCCTTGAGGCAAGAGTGTATCCCCTTGGTGGCTTCCACCGGGTCGGGTGTCGTTTGCCTTGTCCTTCTCAGCATCCGAGTCTAGAGGGTAGGTAGGATTCATGGGACTTGTCATTGGCCTTCCAAGGGCTAGTCAATTGCTAGAAGTAGAGGGTTTCCCTGCTCTATCCTCAATCGACTTTGTCTAGTGCTTTTTCGTCTCCGGAAACGACATCTTGTCGAAAAGCTGCTCTTCCTAAACCTGCTCAGGGACCCCTCGGCTAACCATGGATCGTGGTAAGCGTCCTGCCTCGGAGTGTCCTCACCAAATCCGCTCAAAAGCCATCCAACACAGGAAGGGTTGGTGGTTCTGAAAGTTTCTTAATATCTCCTTCCTCTGTCTTCTGAAGATGGCTTCTTCTGCAGAACGACGGGCCTAAGTGCCCGGGGAGAGGTTATCTCCCTTTCGTCTTCCCGCACAGCTTCTCAAGTCGAGGCGTCAAGGGCTGGTCCTTAGAGTGGTGAACTTGGGCCCTCCCCTTGGCGAGGTAACATGTCTGGCATCCTAACTGTGATCGGTCATCCTGTCCCCGCCATAAGGCTAGTAAGGCCTAGGCCCCACTCTGGTCGTGTTAACCTATGCAGGAGGGTTGTTGCCTCATCCCTTCTTGCTGGCCATGGGCAGCTGGATGGATCCGGGCCCCAAACTCATCCACTGCTCGCGATGACCGAGCTGTAGGGTTGACTGGAGGCGTCACACACAGTCCTGAGGACTTCTTACGCTCGCATTGTTGGTATTCAAGCGCACATGGCTGTCATGGAAGCTCGTGTGTCGAGTAAGCCGTGACCCCTGTTCCATATTGCCTTCTGCTCCTAGGGTTGTTCAGTCCTCACTTTTATTGCTCAACAGGACAGGAGGCAAAGCTGGCGGAGTTTCACCAACAAATCGACATGGTGACACAGAGCGTTCGTGCTCGCGGGGCGACCCGAATGCAGCGTCTGCTAGACATCTCGAGTCGCGTTCAGAACGTCATGGATCTTGGCGTCGACCGGGGTGCCACCATCGCCCTTGCTGTCGCCCATCTTCGCACCGAGGCCGACCTTCATGCCCTGACGGGGCTTCCCCAAGGCACCCCGTCCATGGCCTGATCCAGGGATATGACGAGGCCGCCAGCGAGATCATAGGCGCCATGTCCTCGGAGGACTTGATGCGTTGGGCTCCTTAGGGCCCTTTTTACTGATCGTATTTTGAGTTTCCCAGCGCGGGATTTTCGCTCTCGTAGTCACACAAGGTGTCGTGATCGGAAGGGCGGGCGCTGTGACCTCCCTTCTCTTAGTCGTAGTTGCGAATTCCCTCCTTTTCGTTGTACGGCCCCGCGGCCAGCACTTAAGTCTGAAATTATAGTAGTGGAAAGGTGAGGCCCCTTTGTGAAAGGAACGATGTAGCTTGGGGAATCTTTACTAATGCTCGTGTATTCTTTTCCTCCTCGCCCCTATTTTACTTGGGGCAAATTACCGCCTGCACCCTTGCTCGAGGGGCGGTGGTGTGCGTGCTGGTTTGTTTCTGACCCGTCGGCGAGCTAGGCATGTTTCCTCGTTAAATGAGTCACCTCGCCCTAGCATCACGTGATAGAGAGTTGCATGGCCACCTTTATTTAATCGTTCCATTCTCCCTGTTTTCCTCACTTTGCTCTCGGCCCCTCTTGTTGCCCCATCTTTCTTGCTCGGTCTTCTTCCTCGCTCTCGAGTTATCCGCCTGACCCCCCTTTCGAATCCGCCTCGCCCGACCCCGGTCTCGCATGCCTTGGGGCTAATCGAGGGCGAGTTCTTCCCGAGTGAACCTTTCTCCTTGCCTAGGGATCATTTCCCCAACAACAGTTATGAGATAGATTCTTTACCTGTGAGTACGTTAATGTACACAATATTATACCCGTAGACGGTTGCGGGTATGGGTATATACTACTCATACCGCGTACCGATGGGTAATTTATACCCACCTCGGTATTAAGTACATATAAATAAATATACTCTTTAAGTACATATATGATCAACTTGCATGTTTCTACATTACTCATTAAATTTTCTTCTTTTATTTACTTACATTTGATGATTATGATTTTAAATACATCATATATTTATTAAATTTATGCTATTTAATATAGGTTTAGTGGCTACCTAATCGGATGTGCATTACTCGATAGACTTTTTACGCATGTAGGTGCAAGTATGGGTACAATTTTATACCCACCGGTGAGTATGGTTTTTTACCAGTATAATTTATCTCGTAGGTATGAGTATAGATGAGCAGTATCTAATGGAATACGTATCCGTTGCCATCCCCGCGAAGACAAGAGAGACATAAACCCTCGATCCTCCGCCATTGATTTTAAACATGTTTTATACTTCTCCGTTTCTTTTTAGTTGTCGCTTGATAGTTTAATTTTGCACTATCCAGCGACAACTAAAACGAAACGGAAGGAGCACTTGTATACAAAGTAAAATGCTCCTTTACTCTGTCGATCCATCAGACCTGAACAAAAGTACACAAACCGATCCATCCACACAAAAACTACACAGGTACAACCAATATGACGCCAGGTACCCACAAACCTAACAGTCTAATGAAGAGGGAGAAACGAAGAAACGATATGACTTTGACAGGCAGAGGCATATAGAAGAACTTCAGCACGAAGAAACGAGTGCCAATGTGCGCGGGCACATGCAGGCTTATGCAGCTGCTGCAGTTGTGGTCGAGATCACAAAGGCTCCCAGCTGCGGGGCTTCCTCCGGTGCCACGACGTAGCCGGCGAGGTCCCGCGGCTTGACGTGCACTCGGAGGCCGTTCTTCATGAACAGAGTGAGCGACATCTTCTGCTCCACCTTGTGTCCAGGGACGAGCTCCACCGAGTGGCGCAGTAGCACAGCGGAAGCGATAGACTTCATCTGCAAGTACGCCAGGTCCTTGCCCAGGCACGTCCGCGGCCCTCCGTTGAACGCCACGAAGCGGTACGCGTCCTTGGCCGGCTCGAACCGGGTCCCGTCAGCCGAGAGCCACCGCTCAGGCCGGAACTCAGAGCAGTCTTTTCCCCAGATGCTCTCCATTCGTCCAACCGAGTAGATGGAGTAGGTGACCGCTGAGCCGGCCGGCACCACGGTGCCATCGGGCAACACGTCGTCCTCCACCACGTACTTGGAGTCCTGCGGCACCGACGGGTACAGCCGCAGCGTCTCCGCCAATGCCGCCTTCAGGTACACGAGGCGGTCCAGCTCGTCGAAGTCCAGCGGCTCCTCGGTCCACCTCCCGCAGTCGTCGCCACGCGTCTCCCTGAGGACGGAGACGATCTCCAGGACCACCTTGCGCTCGACGTCGCGCCGCAGCATGAGCATCCAGAAGAACCAGCTGAGCGCGACGGACGACGTGTCGCGTCCCGCGAGCACGAAGTTGAGCGCGACCCACTGGAGCACGTCCTCGGGGAACGCCCTGCCGCTGCCGTCGCGCTTCTTCATGAACCTGGAGAGCAGGTCGTCCGACGGATTCGCCTTGCGCGCCGCGATGGCCTCCGTCATGTACTGGTCCACGATCGCGAGGCTCTCGCGGAGGCTCCGCTCGCTGCCGACGCCGAGCGCCTTCTTGACGCGCCACAGGAAGCTGGGGAACAGGAACCTCTGCAGCGTCGCCTCGGTGGCGGAGTCGAAGGCGTTGGCGAAGGGGTTCTCCTGCAACCCCGGCGACAGTGTCTCGGGGTCCTTGCCGAAGGTGAGGCCACAGATGTTGTCGAAGGTGAGGCGCAAGAGCAGGTCCTGGAGGTCGACGCTCGCCGCGGCCTCGCAGTGGTCTGCGAGGATACTCCACAGGCGGTACTTGATGATGCGGTTGGCCCAGCGCGCCATCGCCTGGCGCAAGGTCCTCGTGGTGAACTCGAGCGCCGCCGTCTTGCGCTGGAGCAGCCACGTCTCGCCGTCGGAGTTGAAGATGCCTTGGCCCAGGAGATCGTGGAACGCCGCCTGCCACATGGGGCCCTTGGGGTAGTTGTCGAAACGCGCGCGCAGGATGTGCTCCAGGTTCCGCGGGTTGCACGTGACGGTCACCAGCCCCTGGCGCCGCGCCAAGAACGGCAGCGGCAAGATGCACGTCTGGTACGTGGCCGCTTCCCCCTTGGAGCGCAGGTTGTCGACGATCCAGTCGTGAACCCGCGCCCGGTTCAGGACGACGCTGGGCAGGCTGCCGACGAGGGGCCACATCCGCGGCCCGGACAGCCGTCGCGTCAGCGCCCAGAACCACACCATGTACGCCGAGATCAATGCCGCTGCCGCCGCGGCGACGGCATAGGGGTGCAAGTGCAGGACACCGTTGTCCTGTACAGTGGCCATGCCGGTGCGTTTTAAGCCTGTAAATCGCACCTGGTGCTAGCAGCTGTGCGGTGATATAATTAGGAGGGGCTGGGTTTAGGCGCTGCGATTAAGAAATGGCGCTGTTCTTGTTGGAGTTGGGAAATGTATTTGGCGCCCTTGTGTATATATATCCTCTGCACGCGAGCCGTGTTGAGAGGCTTTCCTCTGTGCCCATGTCTCGCAAGATTTTGAATTCATCGAGGACAAATAGAACGCGTTGCTCTTGTTCATACTTCTTGCCCATTCTGCCCAACAAGAATAGGCAATGTTCCCTCACTTCAGTGGACGTACTAGTAGTGACTAATCTAACTGCGGGGTTGGTAGTTTTTGTTCAACAATGTAACAGAAAGCAAGGAAGCGCTGTAGGTATTGGACAGTGGTTTTGGCTATAGAAAATTCAGTGCGCATGTTTCCTTCAAGAACTCTCGCTTTCTTTCTTGTTAGTGCGAACTACCGAGAAGGTTGCCCGTACTTTAGCAAATCAATTTCGTCAAATATTTCACCTTTCACGTGCTAGAACCATGCGTTGCTCCAACATCATCCAGGTAGCAATAGTTGGTGAGAAATCTGTTGCATATTACTTCCCATCCAACGTATCGAACAAGCGAGAAAAGGCTAAAATCAAATTCACAAAAGACAACAAAATAACAGAGATGATTGACATTACATTGTTATCACTGTTATCGTGTCTCGTTTACTGTTGAGTTGGTGATCCAAATTCTGTATAAGAGTTTGTGTTGACAAGCGAAGCGGATACCCGTCGCCGGAGGCTTGGGCTGCAGCGTAGCGACGCCAACTGGCCGATAGGCCAGCAGCGCTGCACGCCAGGGGGTGCGGGGGACGGATCCCCACGGTATATATTATTGACCCTAATTAGAGTTTCAGCTACATAATCAATATTACTCCTCTTGTAAGCCACAAGAACGGTGTTATATAAACACTCCACATTATAGTGAAGGTTTCGCCTTTTTCCCTTTGTATTGAAGGGTTTTCCATGTAAATTTGTGTGTCGTGCTCTGTGGTTTGTTTGTTGATCTACTTCATTTTTTCCTGCCGATTCTGCTGAGAAGCAGTATCAAAGCTTTGGTTAACAGATTGATCGTCGGCATGGCGTCTGTGAAGTATGATATACCAATGTTAGATCACGACACAAGGTTCTCATTGTGGCAGGTCAACATGCGGGCGATTCTCTCATAGCGGCGCTGGCACATATTCACCTTTATCTGTCTAACAATATCCCGCATGAGGTTTTGGCGGAAAATAACGCTGTTGCGTTGTGGTTGAAGCTGTAATCGATCTGTATGTCAAATGATCTAACTAGCAAGATGCGCATGAAGATAAAGTTGTTTACAACAAGCTGCAGGAAGGCGGTTGTGCATTGGATCACTTAGCAGCCTCCAAGGAGATAGTCGCTGATCTGAAGTCCATGGAGGTTGAGTATGATGATGAGGATCTAGATTTAATTCTATTATGCTCGCTACCTACATCTTTGCAAATTTCCGAGATACGATTCTATACAGTCATGATGAACTAACCCTACAAGAAGTTTGTGAGGCTCTTGCGCAGAAAGAGAAGATGAAACTGATGTTTCGCTCGGAAGAATCGTCCTCCAAGGGCGAGGCATTCACAGATCGGGGTAGGGATGGTAATAAAAGTTCGAAGCCTGAAAATAGATGGAAAAGCAAAGGACGTTCTAAGTCCAAATGAAATGATAAGTTCTGGAAGTACTGTAAGAAAACTAATCATTTTATTGAGGATTGCTGGAAGCTAAATAACAAAGAAAAAAGAAACGGTAAATCTTCAAACAGGAACAAATCTGAAGATGATGGTAAGGCTTTTGTTGCCAGTGAAAATTTAGATAAGGGTGATGTTGGGGGCCTTCGGCTTCCGAAGGTCCTCAAAAACATGATTTAGCAATGTTTCTGGAGTATGATACATGAACAGGTACCTTCGGACTTAGGTCATAACCACAATATGAAGAAGCACAAAGAATACGAAGGATGGCGCAGAGCCGAAGCTATGCGCAGGGGAGCTTCGGCATGATAGCAGAAAAGGAAACCGACTTAAAGGGGAAAAGACTATTTAGACCCCGATGGATTACTATAGAGTTATTAGCAAATGTAAATGACATGGGTGTAATTTTACATGGGCTGCGTCCCGTGCCTATAAATAGATGAACAGTGCTCCCGTACTGTTCACGCTGACTTGACATTTGCTTTTGCGTCACGCTTGTACTTTTGCCTTCTTTCAAGCCGAAGGTACATTTGTAATTTGTTATCATTTCTATTTTTCCATAATAATAAAATAGAAATGAGTTAATGATAATATTTAAGTGTTTATGTTATTTTTCATACTTCGTATGAATCCTTCTTCATTATTTGTTGGACTTATGAAGGCATGTCCTTCATAACCTTCGTTCGAAACTCATTATATCCCAAGGGAAATAATGCTTCGAAGGACGAAGGATTTTAACGTTTAACAATTTCTGTGTTGCCTTGTTCTTAACTCATATCATTTAAGGACAAGTCCCCAACAGGTGATGTTTTGATTTCTTTTGTTGGTTGTCTCTCAATAAATGACGAATGGATTCTAGATTCTGCTTGCTCATATAATGCGTGCATTAACAGAGATTATTTTAGTGCCTATGAGTCTGTAGAATGGAGAAGTTGTGCGATGGGAGATAACACTACATGTGATGTCATTGGTTATGGATCCATTCAGTTGAGGATGCACAATGGTATGATTTGTACATTGACAGATGTGAGGCACATTCCAACCATGTACAGAAATCTGATCTCGTTGAGTAACCTTGATCTCAAAGGGTATAAGTACTACGCTTCAGGTGAAGTTTTGAGGGTATCAAAAGGTTCTCTCATTATTATGAAAGGTGATATGAAAGCAGCAAATTTATATGTACTCAGAGTTGATACTATTACTGGTACTGTTTGTGGCGGAACCGCCCGAATTATTCCGGCTTAAGTGCCCAAGTCGCACCCTTAAGGGCAGCAACACACTTAAACAGGAATAACCCGTCAGTCCCTCGGATCTAGTCCGATAAAGCCACTTATCCAGGATCGAATACTACTAGCTCACTCGGAGGTGAGGCACAGAGAAATACAACAAAACATAATACCACAAATTTAATAAGTATCATTAGTGGTTACATTATCGGAGTTTCAGAAATAATAACCATAAATTTTAATGCAGCGGAAATAACTAACGGAGAAAACCGAGTAACATGGCGAAGCCTGGCCACGCTACTCCTCCTGGTCCTCTCCTGCGGAAGCAATAACCCACTCGACCGTCTATCCCGGTGGCTGGGATGAAGACCAAGTCACACCATCAACCAAATCTAGGATGTACCTGCAAAAATTATGCCACAAGCAAAGCTGAGTATACTAATACTCAGCTAGACTTACCCGGTGTGAGGAGTCTACTCCTCTACCTCTAGACATGCAGCTGTTTGGCTGAGGGGTTTGGTTTGCCAAAAGCACTAGCTGAGTCTAAAAACAAGTTTTAGCTTTTCAAGTTTTAGTATGATCCTTTTTAAACTAGATGAGTACCTAGCTAGTCATACATGGTATCAAACATTTTTACCAATCAACATCTTTTGCCAGTCACCTTATTTCCACTTATTACTCAATGTAGCAGCATGGATCAAGCAGTCTCATTAGCTGCGAGAAGCAGACGATTCGAATCGAGTTTTTAAACCTTGCAAGGTAAACCTAAACACACGACGTGGCGAGGCACTCCGTCCCCACACACATCAACCGTCCCCATCGATTCCCCGTCAGCAGAGAGGGGCTCACCGCCTTGGCGTACAATGCCTCACTGACCCCGACTGCCGTCGTGCAGTGACCGCACTTGTACCCACCATAACCGGAATGGGAGACCTCGTCTCAGGTCGCGTGAGGAGGGCAATCTGCTGCCAGGTTCAATCAGGTACTAGGCTTACCGATTTACCATATTTCTCGGCATATGTTTAGTACGTTCAAACGCTTGACTCACGGTACCACACCATAATCCTTATTCAAATTTTCATCCCGTAGACAACCAATCCCCATGGATTGTTGCCCACAAATCAACCTCATTATGATATGAAAGTGAGTACAGCAAACTCCTGACCTCGCGCGAGTGCTAGAAAAATCACTCGACTTCTACCGAGATCCCTAATTAGCAAAGCAGCTACTCGACCTAGTATACTAGTATCCATCTCAAAAGGAATCCTGAGTTCATGCAACTAGGGTTTTCAGACAACTCCTACACTTAAGTGCACAGTACAAGCTTACAAACATTAAGTGCAGTAAAATAGCATATATAACGGTTATGCATAAAACCGGGGCTTGCCTTTAATTTAACACTTAGATAGTGTTTGCTGGGGGAGGGTACTCGCTCGGCGAGCATCCACTGGTTAAGTCCACAATCCTTCAGTACGTCTACCAACTGCATCTTGTGGGTGGCACCACATCACTGGCTTGATCATCATCTCTCGGTCCTATATGAGGTGCAAGATGCGTATGTATGAATATAATGAAAGTAGCACAAAAATAGCACAAGATATAGCAAGACACAGTGGCGAACTAAACATTAATTAGTAAGACACTGCAACAACTATACGCAAACACTAGTTATTTATGTGTCATTGGGCACACGTAAACACTACCACTGGAAAGACAACGATCACTACCTACAATTAACCAACACAACACGATATCACTCGTACAAGCATTTATTTAGTCGCTATGGCTTTTCATTAGTTCTTCTATTGATCACACAAAAGCATCACAAACACAAGTTTATTAGAGGATCGATGCATCAATGTCGATGGACTCCTCTATCACAATCAACTACAGCAAGCAAACACATTAATCATGAAACACATGTTAACCTAAGTTTAGCCATCACAAGTCTATGTCCGTTAAGTGCTAACTAAGCATTTTTAGCTAAAATGGTGAACTAAATATTCATTTGAGCACGTGCATATTTTTAGGACAGCAGCACAGCAGCTACTTGTTTTAATCATAACTTTTCAAATATTAATCAAAAAATAGCAAACTAAAACTTTCTGGAAAGTTTAAAATGATCTCTGCAACTTTGGTATTGTCATCACAACATGATTAAACACTTAGCAAGGTCGAATTGTGCAAACACAGCAGCGCTGTCCAGATTTGGACAGATTCAGACTGGTGATTTTAAAAATTCATAACTGAAGATTCAGACATCCAAATAAAGTGATCTTAGACTTTCTGGAAAGCTAATTAAATTTTCTACAAATTATTTATAAACATCACTGGCTGGTTTAACATGTATCAAGGGTAATATACACTATGAAGGCTGTGCTGTCCAGAACTGGACAGATCCAGTCTTCACACTTTAAACATCCATAACTTAATCTTCAGACCACCAAAAATAGTGATCCAAGACTTTTTAAAAAACTTAGCAAAAGCACTACATAACTTTTATAATCACCAAGAAGTGATTCCAGGTTTAATCAAATCAAACATTACAGTTTTTGAAATCTGTTCTGACAGAGGACAAAACACAGCAACCAGTTTGTAAAATTCATAACTCTTAAACTATCAGTCCTATGGTTATGAAATTTTAACACAAGCAAGATCAGAAAAGCATCTACAACTTTCTTATAACGACCATGAACAGATTGCAACATTAAATTGAGCAAACAATGCAGTTTCTGAAATCTGTACAGAATTTGGACAGATTCAGTTACTGAATTCGTAAAAAGCATAACTCCTAAACTGTCAGACCTATGGCTGTCAAATTTTAACACCAGCAAGATAATAAAGTTATCTACCACTTTTCTATAGAACATATCTACAGAAAACACAATTTAGTTCATCAAGCATACAACACAACTACAACAGTGCGTGCAGTCCAAAACAGCAATTAATAAATTTCAGCTCCTATATAATTCAAGAATCGCAGCGTTAGAGAGATTTGAATTACTCTAACGCTTTTACTATTTATTCGAGTTATGACAATCAATTAGAACCAATAAGTCGACTTGCAAATTTTATTCAAGTCATTTAGTGCACTAAAATTACCACATTCATTTAACAAACGCATTCACCACAATCATCAAATCCGGCATATATTTATATCGAAGCGCTTTTCACCCACTAGTCCGCATTTTAACTTAGACACCACATGAGCACTACTAATTTTTTTACCCGCGACCATAACCACACGCATTTAGACTACAACTAGCAATTCATCGTGACCACGAACTTAACCCAAAACCATCTAACAGGTTGGTCAACCAAAGCAGCAACATAGGCCGCTATACAACCTACACGTCGGCTTGCCTATTACTATCGCAATCCGAGACACAACACACACACACACACACACACACATATATATATATATATATTAATCACTTGACACAATTGACTCATACGTAACATTAGTTGGCTAATCACAGCATAAGACTTAGCAACTCATTCAGACATTTCAACTCAAAACATGGGTGGGAGCAGGTTAATTAATGTTTCTTAACCTTTTCTCAACTTAAACTGGACAACACACAAGTCACATAAAACACCATATTTTAGGAGGTCTAACATAGAGACATTAAATCATGGCATAAAACTCCATAAGACTTACATTTGCTAATGAAGGTCCTAAAGCACTTATGTGCATATCTTAGTAGGTTGTTCTTCAATTTCAACAAGGACCGACTTATGAACGCTACTCGCTTCCAATAATTATTGGGCTGCGATAACGCTCATATAAGACCTATAATCGATCATCAAGACATTTATTTATCCAACGGACATGGAATGCAATGATTGACAAAACAAAGTATCAATCCGCCATACAACAGAAATCATGACGGCATTGATGGATGCTATCAACTACACGTTTAAACATATTAAACTTACTTCTCGCTTCGCCACTACACCACCCTTTAGTCACATGACCATCGGGAGCATCCTTCACACGATTATACAATAGCAACCTACACGTCGGGTTACTCAATACATACATCTTTTCTTCGTCGCGAGTATAACCACATTACGGCATATACCCGCACACCTCAATCAGTTATCTTACGCCACCACTACTACAATACACCACAGCACACACGTACATACATGTCCACACTGCCTTCTCATGCCCAATTTTAGCACAATTATTTATGACAACGTTTATCGACTAGACAAGTGAAACACTAACCAATCATTCGCACATCTCGCCTTTAAAACACGAATCACATGTCACATAATTTATATTTTCAACCCACGCTATCCTACGCCACGATGAATACATAAGATATATTTAACATAGACTAACTCATTAGCCGACTATGGAAACCACTAAGCATGTTTTACGCTTTATTTATTTTACCACAACTAACACACTACTTTACGACGAAGTGCTTTAGCAAACAATTAATACATCCGTGACCAATCTCTACGACGCACAAAAGAACTATTGCACCTACATATATATCCAATCCAACAACCAAATAACATATCGGCTCACCCACGCACCTACGTGTCCCCACAACACGCACAAGGCATCAACTGCACAAGTGACTCCAATCGGATTACTCATACTCCTCATTCGCATCGACTATCACAATCACCGATCCCATGCATAAAACCAATACCCTCTTCACATAAACATCTACCGATGCATTCCCTAAAACATGATCCGCATTTATTTATTTAAACTTAGTCTTCGCATCAAACAACACATCACATATTTTCACTATCAAAATATAAAAACATCGGAGTTCTTTTCTACTTCATTTTTCTTCTCTACACGCTTCCATTCATACAACTATATTTTCACACACATAATCACACATGCACATCATCGACCAAAACCTAATTAGGCTAACTACAAATCGCACACATCAATTAACCTCTTGTTCTCCAATCGCAAACGCGATCCTACCAATGCGCATAACCGAAACATTTTACACACATCCATTCAAAATAATTAATCGAGTCGATCGAGAGTGACATGCATCGGCTCACCATAAACAAACCCAAACGACGTTTGCAAGAACGACGGTGATTCCGATTTGTGCATAGCTTCGCACATTGACGAGCGTCGAGCGGCTTGCCTTCTTTTCCACGCAAAACACGGGGTTCTCTCCTCCACAAAAATAAAACAAAGCAGCACACATACATAATTAATCATAGGAAAATAATGTCGATGCGGAATCGAACACGGAGCGTCGCGGTCTCACCGGGGTGAACGACGACGACGATGGGGCTGCGCAAAAACAGCAAACAACCGGCGAGTGTCGATGGCGTGCTGTTCACTGCGCTTTAAAAAAACAGCGAGCCCGCAGAGCGTGGAGACGCCGGGCCTGCTGCAGGAAATCGACGACGCGTGGCTTGCTGCGCATTTCGTCGAGCACACAGCGAGCGTCAATGGCGCACTGCGCAGCAGCAGAGAGGAGGCATCGGCAGAGGGCTCGCGGCCGGGAGAGGAGCACAGGGGCGCCCTGCGCTGCGGAGATGAAGGGCGCAGCTTCCGGCAAACCAACGACATGGAGAACAGGGAGGGCGTGGCTGGAGGAAAGGGGCGAGCTGCTTGTGGCCATGGGGGGAAGAAGAAAGGGCGCCGTCGAGGGAGCTTCAACAGTGGAGCGCTCGGCTGCTGGGCTGCTCACCGTGGACAGCAAAGGAAGGCAGATGCAGTGCAGAAAGGGCGCTCAAAACTGCTGGCCGGAGCTAGGGCTCGGCCATGGGAAAGAAGGGGAAGGAGGAAGGGGAGCCGGCTGGTGGAGATGGGAGAGCTCGGCTCCATGCAGATGTGGAGCTCGCCATTTGGAGCAGTGGCAGGGGCGTCCATGGCTGCTGGCCGGGCAGAGGCGTCGGCGTGCTCTCAAGGAGCTTCTGCTCCTGCGCGCACGAAGCAGAGAAGGAGGAAGATGGGGCGCTGGTGGTCTGCTGCTGGAGGAAGAAGAAGAGGGGCAGGGGGCACCGCGCCATTGCTGGCCGAGGGGAGGAAAGGCGCTGCTGCTGGGCGCCAGCCAGAGGTGGAAGAAGGGCTCGGCAGCCATGGGAGGAAGAGAGTTCCTGCGCGCTGAACAGAGAAAGGAGCTGTGCGTGAGAGAAAGAGGGAGAAGAGAGAGTGGCGGCTAGGGGGGTAGATGCAAATTTTCTAAATTGCAAGGGGAGGCACTTCTATTTATAGAGGAGTCCTAGGGTTAGGGTTCCAAATGGGCTGGGTTGGGCTGGCCCAAAACATGTAATCGGGCTGCTCTAAATTTATTTTTCGGAATAAAATGCTCTCGCGGAAGTCGTCTGTGTAAAAACAGAGCGAGCTGGAGTTCGGACGAATGGAAGATTGAGCGATTAACTCGGCTGAGAGTTTGATTTGACTTCGCTCGACAATAATTTCCTACGCATGATTCGAAAATAAATTGTCTCGAGATACGACCAGCTTTCAGATTTTTGATTGAAAGAGACAAATCGCGACATTTAAAATCATCGCCAATGTTGATTTTTAAATCGGGATCGAACATAGAGGTATGAAGTCGATTCGGATAAGAATTAATTAGAGGGCGACATACTGAGTATCCCGTTGGAGAATACGGACCCGGACAAAATAGTCGAACATAGATCGAAGTTTCGAGGAATTAGATTCGGGCTCAGATCAGATAATAGTCGTCGAGAGTTTGATTTTAAAGAGCTTCAGATGAGATTTATAATTCGAGAATGATCTTCGAGTCTGCATTAGTTCCGAGAATTAAAAGTTTTAACACGCTCCAAAATTGGCTGTTTCTCGCGATCGATTAACTCTGAATTCGGTGAATTGTGAATGGATAGTCTCGATAATCAGAGACATACGCCAGCGAGAAATAGAAATTTTCACTGAGCATCCGAGATTAGGATAAATCTCCCATCATAACACGAAACTGACACCTGGGGTGTCACAGCCTTCCCCCCTTAAAAAGAATCTCGTCCCGAGATTCAGATGAGGGTCTTCAAGGGTGGAGAAGCATGTAACGTCCAGGCTGAAGATAGATGCAAATTCGTGAAAGGGTATCTGACAAGATACTGAAGATAGATTTGGATAGAATATCGCGGCATGTTGAGACAAAATGCAGCGATCACTTTGAGATAATGTTCCAAAAGATAACATATCAGTATAGTCTCGTAATGGATCACGACTATTAACCGCGATACCAGCGCGTGCCGAGAAGCTGAACCATGTGTGCACCCATAGGAGGCTCTCGGTTTCGTCGCGGCACCATCAGTCGTTTAGTCATAATACCATTACCAAACAAAACCAATGAGAAATCCACATAGCACAGATAGATGGAGCCCATGAGAGTATGGCTCAGAAAATGTGACTGAAGTTGGAGCAAAGATTGTTGGCAAAAGAGCATCACATGATAATTTTTATTTAACTCAGAGAACTATTTTATGATCAACATGGAGATTATCATGCCAGAGATTCATACGAGATTTTGATATGAGAACGAAGCATCCACGAGGTCAGGTTGATGAACTTGTAGAGACATGAGAGATCCAAAGATAACAACAACATCCATTAATCCACATGGATATGTCGTTTAGAGATAAGTTGATAAAACAAGTGTCATGATCCTCGGAGAAGGGGGTATGAGAATGACCAGAAATGAGAGATTTAGGCAAGATCAACACCCGATACATGAGAACAGGTTATAGTAGATAACCAGATAACGGGACAGGGTCAATAAGGGATCCAAAGATTTGGATGATAAAGCCACAACATGATTCCCAAGAAAAAGGATTACCAGATCCAGGCGAAAGGAGATGTAGGCAAACAGGATCAGCTAGGATGATCAACAGAAATGCTATGAAGTTTTAGGGGCAAGGACTTATGGAAAGAAACATGGCTTGGACATGGTTTGCGCAACTAGACAACAAACGACATTTTTTTGACACAACAAGTGCACAAGGAGACTTGGGTCGGTCTAGCGGTCAGGCTGTGGGGGTCTCTAAGCTGTACAGGTGTAACTTTATGGGTAAAACACACAAGGGTTAGAAAATACCAACACAAGCACATGATAAAATTTTTTTAGGTTTCACTTGCTAAGCTCAAGGTTGTTTGGGGGGTCTTTCATGAGGGAACAAACAATTTTTCTTTGTAAAAAGGGTTGAACAATTACGATACCACCTAGATAGCAAGACAAGAGAAACACATAGCACGACCTAACAAGACTTACCAAACTGACACGAGGTAAGGCATTTCTAACATAGCAGTACATCACATTATTCACAAGTTCTTATTATTGGAATAAAGGTGAGAGAAGCATGTTGGTGCACAAGAGACAATGATGCGACAATTATGATGCATGCTCATTCTAGTCGTCTTCTCAGACCTAACTAATTTTTCGGTTGCTTCTACAGCATCCTTCTTAATAATAGTAGTAATAGCCTTTATGGCCTATATAAATAGCCACCTAGCTACCCATTTATTTCATAAGGCTTTATGTCCTAGGTCTATCCTTATCGTCCTGATATCTATCCAACTTTGGTTTCTAGCAAGTTTTACTTTTAGAAAAGGTTGGTAATCATGACTTATTGATTCCTCTGTGGTGGTATTCGCTCCGATACCAGCTGTGGCGGAACCGCCCGAATTATTCCGGCTTAAGTGCCCAAGTCGCACCCTTAAGGGCAGCAACACACTTAAACAGGAATAACCCGTCAGTCCCTCGGATCTAGTCCGATAAAGCCACTTATCCAGGATCGAATACCACTAGCTCACTCGGAGGTGAGGCACAGAGAAATACAATAAAACATAATACCACAAATTTAATAAGTATCATTAGTGGTTACATTATCGGAGTTTCAGAAATAATAACCATAAATTTTAATGTAGCGGAAATAACTAACGGAGAAAACCGAGTAACATGGTGAAGCCTGGCCACGCTACTCCTCCTGGTCCTCTCCTGCGGAAGCAATAACCCACTCGACCATCTATCCCGGTGGCTGGGATGAAGGCCAAGTCACACCATCAACCAAATCTAGGATGTACCTGCAAAAATTATGCCACAAGCAAGGCTGAGTATACTAATACTCAGCTAGACTTACCCGGTGTGAGGAGTCTACTCCTCTACCTCTAGACATGCAGTTGTTTGGTTGAGGGGTTTGGTTTGCCAAAAGCACTAGCTGAGTCTAAAAACAAGTTTTAGCTTTTCAAGTTTTAGTATGATCCTTTTTAAACTAGATGAGTACCTAGCTAGTCATACATGGTATCAAACATTTTTACCAATCAACATCTTTTGCCAGTCACCTCATTTCCACTTATTACTCAATGTAGCAGCATGGATCAAGCAGTCTCATTAGCTGCGAGAAGCAGACGATTCGAATCGAGTTTTTAAACCTTGCAAGGTAAACCTAAACACACGACGTGGCGAGGCACTCCATCCCCACACACATCAACCGTCCCCATCGATTCCCCGTCAGCTGTTGGGGACTTGTTCTCAAATGCTATGAATTAAGAACAAGGCAACACAAGAAATGTTAAACGTTAAAGCCCTTTGTCCTTCGAAGCATTATTTCCCTTAGGACATAATGATTTTCGGACGAAGGTTATGAAGGACATACCTTCATAAATTCAACATATAATAATGAAGAAGGAATCATATGAGACACAAAAGATAGCATAAACCATTATGTATTATTATCAACTCATTTCTGTATTATTATTATAGAAAAGTAGAAATAATATCAAATTACAAATGTACCTTCGGCTTGAAAGAAGGCGAAAGTACAAGTGTGACGCAAAAGCAAATGCCAAGTCAGCGTGAACAGTACGGGGGTACTGTTCACCTATTTATAGACACGGGACACAACCCATATAAAATTACATCCATGCCCTTTACATTTGGTAGTAATTCTATAGTAATCCACCGAGGTCTGAATAGCCTTTTCATCTTTAAGTCGGTTTCCTTTTCTGCTACCACGCCGAAGCTTTCCTGCTTACATCTTCGGCGCTGTATCAACCTTTGTATTATTTGGGCTTCTCCTACTGTGATGTCGACTCGAGTCCGAAGATACCTGTTCACACATTATACTCCAGAAACACTGTTAAATCTTGTTTTTGAGGACCTTCGGAAGCCGAAGGCCCCCAACAGTAGCCCCTCGCAATATTAATTTGTTAGAATAATAAATTTAGATTGCGACATGGACGAAGGCCTTAAGCCGAAGGTCCGAAAAAACACCTTCCCTTTGCTAGAATAGCAACATTCACTGACAAGCGGGGTCTTCCAATTTTCAACACACTGGGCGTATAAATAAGAGCATACCGCGAGCTCATTTGGTACGCTCTCTTGCCATCTGCTCTTGCTCACTCAATTTTTAGCTCTTGCGCACCAAGACTTGCTTAGCTTTTTAAGTTTTTAAGCTTCGGCATTGAAAACAGTTTTTAGTGTTTCCGAAGATGTCTGAAGATAAGAAGGCTGCTGCCGAGATGAAGTTGAGTCTCTTTGAAGAGAAAAACCTGGGGTTTCTTATAGCAATGTCAAAGACCAATACAGAAAAAATCACCAAAGAGATTTTAGAAGGTTTGTCTGAAGATACTGATGACAGCGACAGTTATGATGTGGATAGTGGTGGTGAAGACTCCGAAGATCGCTCTTGGCGACCAAGCCATGCCGTTTTCGGCAAATCAAGTATCAAAGAAAATCATCTTGTCAACATGAGGGGAAGATACTTCCAGGACTTGTCCGTTGTGAGGGCCGACGAAGGAGAAAAGACTTGTCCGAACCCTGAAGAAAATGAAGTCATAGTGTACCGAAGCTTTTTGAAAGCTGGACTACGATTTCCCCTGAGGAACTTTGTCGTAGAGGTGCTGAAAATATTTGAAGTCTATCTTCACCAACTTACCCCCGAAGCAATCATAAGGCTGAATATCTTCGTGTGGGCCGTGAGAAGCCAAGGTCTGGAACCTGATGCGAAAAGTTTCTGCAACATACACGAAATATCATACGAGACAAAACCCTGGGGTAAGGAACAGTATCACAATAATTTTGGCTACTACAGTTTCGTTTCTCGGTCTGGGTCAAGCTGTCCCGTGCCAACCTTTCGGAAGAGATGGCCCGGCGACTGGATGACAGAATGGTTTTATGTGAAGAATGACCTAAAAACACGGGAAGATATTAAAGGTATAATTATGCGCCCTATTTGGCAAAGCTTCGGCCTGCGGAGGCCGAAGGTTGAAATGAATGAAGCTGCCGAAGAATGCCAGAGAGCCTTCGGAGTTATTTGTTCTTTTATTGGAACGAGAGATTTGGTCCAAGAGCATATTGCCTTCAGAGTATGGTCGCTCGCGGAAAAATGGGAAATGCCGCAAGAGACCATAAAGGAGGCTGACGAAGGTGGACTTATCAGGCTGAAGTATACTTTCAAGTTCGGAGATAAATTCGTTGAGCCAGATGATGACTGGCTAAAAAGCATTGAAAATGTGAGTGATGAACTACTTGGGGCTTATTCGAAGGCCGAAGATACTGCATTGTCAGCAGCCTTCGGAGGCCGGAAAAAGAAAAGACTGAACCGAGTGTTTGACGCAATCGGGTTCGTCTACCCTGACTATCGTTATCCCATTCGAGGGCAGAAAAGAAAAGGCACGACCTCTGCGAAAGAAGAAGCTGCAGCTGCTCCTAGTGAGCCAGCACCGAAAAGAAAAAGGATAAAGGTCCTCACACATCGGCCACGCTATATTGAACCAGCCTCGGTGCCTGAGTTCACCGGAGAGACCTCTTCGGCCACCGAGGCTGAAGAGCCAACCTTGCTGTCAGAAGTCGCAGAAATGGCCGAAGCGCCAACAAGAACAGAATTGGAAGAACCAAAGATTTTGTTACCAGAAACCAAAGAGATGGTCGAAGCGCCATCGACAGAAAAAATGGAAGAAGCAAAAGGATCAACTAAGGGATAAAAAATATCAGAAGTTTTAAGTCCTTCAGCAAATGTTGAGACAATAAAAAACCAAAAGGGTCCAGCGGTGACTCCAAAAAGAAAAAGAATGGTCAATGTGCTAGATGTTCTGGAGACAATTAAGTCCTCAAGCACAACTCCGAAGAATACTGTTGAAACTTCCGAAGCGAAAACTGAAATTTTTGATACTAAGGCTCCAAAGCAAGAAACTGAGGCTGAAGCTGGGCCCTCAAAGCCCACGAAGGTAAAATCCTTGGAAACCGAGGAAGAAAAAATGACGGAGCCAATTCTTGTTGAAGAAATCAGTGCTGTTGCCCCAGAAGCATCCCCCAAAATCCTTGATTATATTGTTCGACATGCTTCGGGGAAAAAATTATCAGAAAAAGAAAAGCAAGAGGCCCAGCTTTACGCCCAAAAACTGAAGTATCCAAAGGGGGCGTTAATATTCAACGGCAGCGGAGAAGAAGACTTCTTGTATTGTCTCCCTGACAGCAAGGAGATTTCTGTCTGTCGGGAGATGAGCAAGAGCTTCGGATTCCCAACACTAGAAGACGGGCTCTCGGTGCTGTCGAAAAATGAACTGGCCGACAGCCTGGCATACAATAGCTTAAAGGTGCAAAAAATGAGATCTTTGTATTTTTTCTTGAGACCAAAATTTTTCGTTTGCTTAAATTTATTGACGCACACACATTTTTCTTTGCAGGGCCTTATACTTAGCAATGCCCTCAGGGCCCAAAAAGATGCCGAAGACGAAGGGTGCGCTATAGCCCTGAGCAACCTTCGTTCCGAAGTAATTGAACTAAGGAACGAAGGTTTCGAAAAAGATAAAATATTACATTCATTGATAAATAGAATAAAAGAAGACGAAGCTACTTTTAAAGGTCAAGCTGAGGCTCAGAAGCGTGAAATTGAAGATCTTCGAAAACAACTGGCCAGAGCTAAAGAGGAACGCATACTTGAAGAAACGAAGCGAGAACTTAGCGACCAATGGGCAAATCATTTAGAAGGAACTGTTGAAGATCTTCGTTCGTCCAAGAAAAGATGCTATGATAAATCTATGGAGTGTGTTAAGAAGATGAAAGCTAGCTTCGCCAGCGTTGGCGCATTCTCGAGCGAAGAAAACTTTACAAGAGGCAACCCCGAAGGTCCCATCGAATGGATTAATCACGAAGCTGAGGCCTTTGAGGAAATTTTAAATAGCCGCAGAGACATATGTGCTTTCTCGGGTGCCAGGGGGATTGCCACCATTTTGGAGAAAAAGGGCTGCGAGCATGTAAAGATTTTAGTGCAATCCGAAGCTACCTTGTCCTTCGAAGATGCAAAAGATCCTTCAGCTGAAGCTAGCATGGTTGGTGGAAAATTTTTCACCGATGTCTGGGATAATGGTGGTCGAGAAATGGCCCGAGAAATTATCCAAAAAAGCGAAAAGGGCATCCACGATGCTAGAAAAGTAGCAGAGGCTGCTGAGAAAAGCGCAGAGCCCGAAGGGCAAATAGGTATTAACTAATGGTTTTTATTGTGTTGTAATTTTTGGTTTTAAACTTCGTTCGCAATTTGTAATAGCAATGTAGTCGTATCCTGTCCTCCTTCAGATCCTACTAAAGCGTCTCCGGGCCCTCACCCGAAAGGAGACGACGAAATTAAAAAGATGGCTGAAGCTATCATGGATGAAGTTGTTAATCGGCTTCTGAACGAAGCTGCGGAAGTTGTACTTAGAGAAGATTAAGTGCTATTGTAAAAACTTCTGAAATGTAATATGTGTAACATCTTGTAACCCTAAATATAATATACTTGTTTTTATGGTTCAATTCTTTACGATGCATGAAATTTTACATACGTACCTTTTTTGAGTCTTTGACGAAAAAACACCTTCCCTTCTTTTCATGCTTCGTGAAGAAGAATTTTCATTTATCACAACAATATCCGTAGTGTTCTGATTAAGAATATCCAAGCTTCGTGAAGATATTTTCCGAAGCTATACTTCCGAAGATCAATAGTGTATCTCCTTGTGACTTAACATGATTTTCCCCTTTTTCAAAACATTCTTCTGAAGATCGATATTGTGTCCCCTTCTTGTGCCATATGCAGCATGATGTATGATGCTTATGCCATGCGAAATGATGTGATGATGTTATGCTATGTAAGATGGTATTTATTCCGAAGATACACGCACATCCCTGTAATAAAACACATAATCTTTTAAATCAGCATTGACTTTTCGCTGTAAGCCTCCCTTAGGAGCTTCTTCGCCTTTTACTTCAGCGGAATCAGCGTTTATTTTTCGCTGTAAGCCTCCCTTAGGAGCTTCTTCGCCTTTTACTTTCAGCGGTATTCGCGTTGACTTTTCGCGCTTCGTCTTTTACTTAGGCGGTATCAGCGTTTATTTTTCGCTGTAAGCTCTGCATTCCCTTTGGAACGACTTTGGAGCAGAAAACTTACACTGCGCTCCCTTTGGAACGGCTTTTTGTAACTTCAGCAAACTTACTCTGCGTTCCTTAGAATGACTTTTTGTTGCTTCGAAGAATTTTTGATAATTCGAAGGTCCTCCTTGTTATCGCAAATCTTTAAGCTTCAACAACTTAAGCCTGTGGAAAAAATATATTTTCCTTATGGCAAACAACGAAACTATTACATGAAATTTAAAAAATGTCCTTTATTACACAGAAAATAAAACTGAATGGAAAAGACTACTATCAAGGTAGGATATTTGTCAATAGATGTGCTTCGACTCTGGCACAGTGCTATTGACTGTGCGAGCTTCGGACTGTTCTCTGAAGTCCCTTTGGTGTTGAGCATATTGGCCCCCTTCTGGCTGCTGGCCTTGTTGCAGCGGTGGTGGAGGCGGAGGCTGTTGCCAGGAAGCTTGAGGTTGACTCGCCGAAGCAACAGAAACTGCAGGGTGGTTGCCTACATATTCTGGGATGTAAGGCGAATGGTACGAAGCAGTGTGCATGATTTGCTTCGGCTGAGCCTGTTGTGCTGCAGCTTCGGCTATCTCCTTTTGCTTCTGGATGGTAACATGGCACATCCTGGTGGTATGGCCCTTGTTTTCACCACAGAACAAGCAAAATATTCTCCTTGGTTGATCTCCAAACCTTCCGCCGAAGCCCCTGGCGCCTCTGCCTCTTGGAGCTGGCGGCCGGAAGGAGCTTTGTTGTTGCCCCGAGGCCTGTGAGGAGCACTGTGGCCTTTGCTGCTGACTTCCCTTATCATCATTTTGAGTAGAGTTGTGAATTGACCTAACATGCCTCGGATAAAATCTTCCTCCGAAGCCCCTGGTCATTTCAGAAAACCTGAAAGCCTCCTCCCTTCTTTGACAAAAATCATTGTCGGCACGAATATACTCGTCCATCTTCTGGAGTAGCTTCTCCAAAGTTTGAGGAGGCTTCCTAGCAAAGTACTGAGCTGAAGGTCCTGGCCGAAGTCCCTTGATCATGGCCTCAATGACAATTTCATTGGGCACTGTTGGTGCCTGTGCCCTCAAACGCAAGAACCTCCGGACATACGCCTGAAGGTATTCTTCATGATCCTGGGTGCACTGGAATAGAGCTTGAGCAGTGACCGGCTTCGTCTGAAACCCTTGGAAGCTGGTTAACAACATGTCCTTCAGCTTTTGCCATGAAGTGATCGTTCCTGGCCGAAGGGAGGAATACCAGGTTTGAGCAACACTCCTGACAGCCATAACAAAAGATTTTGCCATGACTGCAGTATTGCCACCATACAAAGATACTGTTGCTTCGTAGCTCATCAGAAACTGCTTCGGGTCTGAATGGCCGTCGAATATGGGAAGCTGAGGCGGCTTGTAGGACGGAGGCCAAGGTGTAGCCTGCAGCTCAGCGGACAGAGGAGAAGCATCATCAAAAGCAAAATTTCCATGGTGAAAATTCTCATACCAGTCATCTTCGTTGAGGAAACCCTCCTGATGAAGGTCTTTATTCTGAGGCCTTCGGTTCTGCTCATCCTGAGTAAGATGACAAACTTCTTCAGAGGCTTCGTCTATCTGCCTTTGCAGTTCAGCTAGCCTGACCATCTTTTCCTTCTTCCTCTGCACCTGTTGATGAAGCATCTCCATGTCTCTGATTTCTTGGTCTAGCTCATCCTCTGGCGGTGTCCGGCTGACAGCCTTCCTCTTCTGGCTTCGGGCCTCCCGAAGGGAGAGAGTCTCCTGATTGGGGTCTAGCGGTTGCAGAGCTGCAGCCCCAGTTGCTGAAGCTTTCTTCGGCGCCATAGCGAAGGTTTATGATCGCCGAAGGTGTTCAAAACTCAAAGAGTGGAAGTGAGTTCACCGGAGGTGGGCGCCAATGTTGGGGACTTGTTCTCAAATGCTATGAATTAAGAACAAGGCAACACAAGAAATGTTAAACGTTAAAGCCCTTCGTCCTTCGAAGCATTATTTCCCTTAGGACATAATGATTTTCGGACGAAGGTTATGAAGGACATACCTTCATAAATTCAACATATAATAATGAAGAAGGAATCATATGAGACACAAAAGATAGCATAAACCATTATGTATTATTATCAACTCATTTCTG
The DNA here is from genome assembly GCF_902167145.1 of Zea mays. Taxonomy (NCBI): domain Eukaryota; kingdom Viridiplantae; phylum Streptophyta; class Magnoliopsida; order Poales; family Poaceae; genus Zea; species Zea mays. The sequence continues at coordinate 183,262,624 of NC_050098.1, forward strand.
TATTATTATTATAGAAAAGTAGAAATAATATCAAATTACAAATGTACCTTCGGCTTGAAAGAAGGCGAAAGTACAAGTGTGACGCAAAAGCAAATGCCAAGTCAGCGTGAACAGTACGTGGGTACTGTTCACCTATTTATAGACACGGGACACAGCCCATATAAAATTACATCCATGCCCTTTACATTTGGTAGTAATTCTATAGTAATCCACCGAGGTCTGAATAGCCTTTTCATCTTTAAGTCGGTTTCCTTTTCTGCTACCACGCCGAAGCTTTCCTGCTTACATCTTCGGCGCTGTATCAACCTTCGTATTATTTGGGCTTCTCCTACTGTGATGTCGACTCGAGTCCGAAGATACCTGTTCACACATTATACTCCAGAAACACTGTTAAATCTTGTTTTTGAGGACCTTCGGAAGCCGAAGGCCCCTAACATCAGCAGAGAGGGGCTCACCGCCTTGGCGTCCAATGCCTCACTGACCCCGACTGCCGTCGTGCAGTGACCGCACTTGTACCCACCATAACCGGAATGGGAGACCTCGTCTCAGGTCGCGTGAGGAGGGCAATCTGCTGCCAGGTTCAATCAGGTACTAGGCTTACCGATTTACCATATTTCTCGGCATATGTTTAGTACGTTCAAACGCTTGACTCACGGTACCACACCATAATCCTTATTCAAATTTTCATCCCGTAGACAACCAATCTCCATGGATTGTTGCCCACAAATCAACCTCATTATGATATGAAAGTGAGTACAACAAACTCCTGACCTCGCGCGAGTGCTAGAAAAATCACTCGACTTCTACCGAGATCCCTAATTAGCAAAGCAGCTACTCGACCTAGCATACTAGTATCTATCTCAAAAGGAATCCTAAGTTCATGCAACTAGGGTTTTTAGACAACTCCTACACTTAAGTGCACAGTACAAGCCTACAAACATTAAGTGCAGTAAAATAGCATATATAACGGTTATGCATAAAACCGGGGCTTGCCTTTAATTTAACACTTAGATAGTGTTTGCTGGGGGAGGGTACTCGCTCGGCGAGCATCCACTGGTTAAGTTCACCATCCTTCAGTACGTCCACCAACTGCATCTTGTGGGTGGCACCACATCACTGGCTTGATCATCATCTCTCGGTCCTATATGAGGTGCAAGATGCGTATGTATGAATATAATGAAAGTAGCACAAAAATAGCACAAGATATAGCAATACACAGTGACGAACTAAACATTAATTAGTAAGACACTGCAACAACTATACGCAAACACTAGTTATTTATGTGTCATTGGGCACACGTAAACACTACCACTGGAAATACAACGATCACTACCTACAATTAACCAACGCAACACGATATCACTCGTACAAGCATTTATTTAGTCGCTACGGCTTTTCATTAGTTCTTCTATTGATCACACAAAAGCATCACAAACACAAGTTTATTAGAGGATCGATGCATCAATGTCGATGGACTCCTCTATCACAATCAACTACAGCAAGCAAGCACATTAATCACGAAACACATATTAACCTAAGTTTAGCCATCACAAATCTATATCCGTTAAGTGCTAACTAAGCATTTTTAGCCAAAATGGTGAACTAAATATTCATTTGAGCACGTGCAGATTTTTAGGACAGCAGCACAGCAGCTACTTGTTTTAATCATAACTTTTCAAATATTAATCCAAAAATAGCAAACTAAAACTTTCTGGAAAGTTTAAAATGATCTCTACAACTTTGGTATTGTCATCACAACATGATTAAACACTTAGCAAGGTCGAATTGTGCAAACACAGCAGTGCTGTCCTGATTTGGACAGATTCAGACTGGTGATTTTAAAAATTCATAACTGAAGATTCAGACATCCAAATAAAGTGATCTTAGACTTTCTGGAAAGCTAATTAAATGTTCTACAAATTATTTATAAACATCACTGGCTGGTTTAACATGTATCAAGGTTAATATACACTATGAAGGCTGTGCTGTCCAGAACTGGACAGATCCAGTCTTCACACTTTAAACATCCATAACTTAACCTTCAGACGACCAAAATTAGTGATCCAAGACTTTTTAAAAAGCTTAGCAAAAGCACTACATAACTTTTATAATCACCAAGAAGTGATTCCAGGTTTAATCAAATCAAACATTACAGTTTTTGAAATCTGTTCTGACAGAGGTCAGAACACAGCAACCAGTTTGTAAAATGCATAACTCTTAAACTATCAGTCCTATGGTTATGAAATTTTAACACAAGCAAGATCAGAAAAGCATCTACAACTTTCTTATAACGACCATGAACAGATTGCAACAATAAATTGGGCAAACAATGCAGTTTCTGAAATCTGTACAGAATTTGGACAGATTCAGTTACTGAATTCGTAAAAAGCATAACTCCTAAACTGTCAGACCTATGGCTGTAAAATTTTAACACCAGCAAGATAATAAAGTTATCTACCACTTTTCTATAGCCATATCTACAGAAAACACAATTTAGTTCATCAAGCATACAACACAACTACAACAGTGCGTGCAGTCCAAATTTCAGCTCCTATATAATTCAAGAATCGCAGCGTTCGAGAGACTTGAATTACTCTAACGCTTTTACTATTTATTCGAGTTACGACAATCAATTAGAACCAATAAGTCGACTTGCAAATTTTATTCAAGTCATTTAGTGCACTAAAATTACCACATTCATTTAACAAACACATTCACCACAATCATCAAATCCGGCATATATTTATATCGAAGCGCTTTTCACTCACTAGTCCGCATTTTAACTTAGACACCACATGAGCACTACTAATTTTTTTACCCGCGACCATAACCACACGCATTTAGACTACAACTAGCAATTCATCGTGACCACGAACTTAACCCAAAACCATCTAACAGGTTGGTCAACCAAAGCAGCAACATAGGCCGCTATACAACCTACACGTCGGCTTGCCTATTACTATCGCAATCCGAGACACAACATATATATATATATATATATATATATATATATATATATATATATATATATATATCACTTAACGCAATTGACTCATACGTAACATTAGTTGGCTAATCACAGCATAAGACTTAGCAACCCATTCAGACATTTCAACTCAAAACATGGGTGGGAGCAGGTTAATTAATGTTTCTTAACTTTTTCTCAACTTAAACTGGACAACACACAAGTCACTTAAAACACCATATTTTAGGAGGTCTAATATAGAGACATTAAATCATGGCATAAAACTCCATAAGACTTACATTTGCTAATGAAGGTCCTAAAGCACTTATGTGCATATCTTAGCGGGTTGTTCTTCAATTTCAACATGGACCGACTTATGAACGCTACTCGCTTCCAATAATTATTGGGCTGCGATAACGCTTATATAAGACCTATAATCGATCATCAAGACATTTATTTATCCAACAGACATGGAATGCAATGATTTACAAAACAAAGTATCAATCCGCCATACAACAGAAATCATGACGGCACCGATGGATGCTATCAACTACATGTTTAAACATATTAAACTTACTTCTCGCTTCGCCACTACACCACCCTTTAGTCACATGACCATCGGGAGCATCCTTCACACGATTATACAATAGCAACCTACACGTCGGGTTACTCAATACATACATCTTTTCTTCGTCGCGAGTATAACCACATTACGACATATACCCGCACACCTCAATCAGTTATCTTACACCACCACTACTACAATACACCACAACACACACGTACATACATGTCCCCACTGCCTTCTCATGCCCAATTTTAGCACAATTATTTATGACAACGTTTATCGACTAGACAAGTGAAACACTAATCGATCATTCGCACATCTCGCCTTTAAAACACGAATCACATGTCACATAATTTATATTTTCAACCCACGCTATCCTACGCCACGATGAATACATAAGATATATTTAACATAGACTAACTCATTAGCCGACTATGGAAACCACTAAGCATGTTTTACGCTTTATTTATTTTACCACAACTAACACACTACTTTACGACGAAGTGCTTTAGCAAACAATTAATACATCCGTGACCAATCTCTACGACGCACAAAAGAACTATTGCACCTACATATATATCCAATCCAACAACCAAATAACATATCGGCTCACCCACGCACCTACGTGTCCCCACAACACACACAAGGCATCAACTGCATAAGTGACTCCAACTGGATTACTCATACTCCTCATTCGCATCGACTATCACAATCACCGATCCCATGCATAAAACCAATACCCTCTTCACATAAACATCTACCGATGCATTCCCTAAAACATGATCCGCATTTATTTATTTAAACTTAGTCTTCGCATCAAACAACGCATCACATATTTTCACTATCAAAATATAAAAACATCGGAGTTCTTTTCTACTTCATTTTTCTTCTCTACACGCTTCCATTCATACAACTATATTTTCACACACATAATCACACATGCACATCATCGACCAAAACCTAATTAGGCTAACTACAAATCGCACACATCAATTAACCTCTTGTTCTCCAATCGCAAACGCGATCCTACCAATGCGCATAACCGAAACATTTTACACACATTCATTCAAAATAATTAATCGAGTCGATCGAGAGTGACATGCATCGGCTCACCATAAACAAACCCAAACGACGTTTGCAAGAACGACGGTGATTCCGATTTGTGCATAGCTTCGCACATCGACGAGCGTCGAGCGGCTTGCCTTCTTTTCCACGCAAAACACGAGGTTCTCTCCTCCACAAAAATAAAACAAAGCAGCACACATACATAATTAATCATAGGAAAATAATGTCGATGCGGAATCGAACACGGAGCGTCGCGGTCTCACCGGGGTGAACGATGACGACGATGGGGCTACGCAAAAACAGCAAACAACCGGAGAGTGTCGACGGCGTGCTGTTCACTGCGCTTTAAAAAACAGCGAGCCCGCAGAGCGCGGAGACGTCGGGCCTGCTGCAGGAAATCGACGACGCGTGGCTTGCTGTGCATTTCGTCGAGCACACAGTGAGCGTCAACGGCGCACTGCGCAGCAGCAGAGAGGAGGCATCGGCAGAGGGCTCGCGGCTGGGAGAGGAGCACAGGGGCGCCCTGCGCTGCGGAGATGAAGGGCACAGCTTCCGGCAACCCAACGACATGGAGAACAGGGAGGGCGTGGCTGGAGGAAAGGGGCGAGCTGCTTGTGGCCATGGGGGGAAGAAGAAAGGGCGCCATCGAGGGAGCTTCAACAGTGGAGCGCTCGGCTGCTGGGCTGCTCACCGTGGACAGCAGAGGAAGGCAGATGCAGTGCAGAAAGGGCGCTCAAAACTGCTGGCCGGAGCTAGGGCTCGGCCATGGGAAAGAAGGGGAAGGAGGAAGGGGAGCCGACTGGTGGAGACGGGAGAGCTCGGCTCCATGCAGATGTGGAGCTCGCCATTTGGAGCAGTGGCAGGGGGCGTCCATGGCTGTTGGCCGAGCAGAGGCATCGGTGTGCTCCCAAGGAGCTTCTGCTCCTGCGCGCACGAAGCAGAGAAGGAGGAAGATGGGGCGCTGGTGGTCTGCTGCTGGAGGAAGAAGAAGAGGGGCAGGGGGCACCGCGCCATTGCTGGCCGAGGGGAGGAAGGGCGCTGCTGCTGGGCGCCAGTCAGAGGTGGAAGAAGGGCTCGACAGCCATGGGAGGAAGAGAGTTCCTGCGCGCTGAACAGAGAAAGGAGCTGTGCGTGAGAGAAAGAGGGAGAAGAGAGAGTGGCGGCTAGGGGGGTAGATGCAAATTTTCCAAATTGCAAGGGGAGGCACTTCTATTTATAGAGGAGTCCTAGGGTTAGGGTTCCAAATGGGCTGGGTTGGGCTGGCCCAAAACATGTAATCGGGCTGCGCTAAATTTATTTTTCGGAATAAAATGCTCTCGCGGAAGTCGTCTGTGTAAAAACAGAGCGAGCTGGAGTTCGGACGAACGGAAGATTGAGCGATTAACTCGGCTGAGAGTTTGATTTGACTTCGCTCGGCAATAATTTCCTACGCATGATTCGAAAATAAATTGTCTCGGGATACGACCAGCTTTCAGATTTTTGATTGAAAGAGACAAATCGCTACATTTAATATCATCGCTGATGTTGATTTTTAAATCAGGATCGAACATAGAGGTATGAAGTCGATTCGGATAAGAATTAATTAGAGGGTGACATACTGAGTATCCCGTTTGAGAATACGGACCCGGACAAAATAGTCGAACATAGATCGAAGTTTCGAGGAATTAGATTCGGGCTCAGATCAGATAATAGTCGTCGAGAGTTTGATTTTAAAGAGCTTCAGATGAGATTTATAATTCGAGAATGATCTTCGAGTCTGCATTAGTTCCGAGAATTAAAAGTTTTAACATGCTCCAAAATTGGCTGTTTCTCGCGATCGATTAACTCTGAATTCGGTGAATTGTGAATGGATAGTCTCGATAATCAGAGACATACGCGAGCGAGAAATAGAAATTTTCACTGAGCATCCGAGATTAGGATAAATCTCCCATCATAACACGAAACTGACACCTGGGGTGTCACACTGTTTTTGCTATTTCTTATGCTATAGATAGTTCAAAACCTGCTAATATTGCCGATGATGCAATTTTTCCCACTACTGTTGTTACATCTAATAAGTACAATGATTCTAAACTACGACATATACGTCTTGGGCATATGAGTGATCTCGACATGGCAGAATTGAGCAAGAGATGCCTTCTCAAAGGATACAACAGTAAAGAGATGGATTTTTGTGGACACTGTATTTTTAGTAAGCATAAGAGGGTAGAATTTAATACTTTATTCATAAAAGTAAAGGCACATTGGATTATGTGCATGTTGATTTGTGGGGACCTTGTAAAAAACATTCTCTTGGTTGTTGTCGTTACATGCTTACTATTATTGATGATTACTCTAGAAGGGTGTGGCCTTATTTTCTGAAACACAACTATGATGCTTTCGATACCTTTAAAGATTGGAAAGATATGGTAGAAAGGCAAACCGAGAAAAAGGTAAAGGTTCTGCATACTGATAATGGCATGGAATTTTGTTCAGGTGCTTTTAAGTATTTCTGTAGACATGAAGGTATTGTGAGGCACCACACAATTCCATATGCCCCACAACAGGATGGAGTACTAGAAAGGATGAACAAGACCATCATCTCTAAGGCTCGTTGCATGTTATTCAATATTGGTACGGATAGACATTTTTGGGTTGAAGCAGCTTCCACAACATGTTATTTAATTAATAGATCACCTTCCATTGCTCTCAACAAGAAGATACCAATTGAGGTATGGTCTGATACTCCTTTAGATTATTCACAGTTAAAGATTTTCGGTTGAACTGACTATGTACATGTTGATAATGGAAAGTTTGAGCCTAGAGCAGCAAAGCGTGTCTTTTTGGGTTATGGTTCAGGGGTAAAAGGATATAAATTGTGGAAACCTGAAACTAAGATGACCATGTTGAGTAGAAGTGTTGTTTTCAAAGAATCTGAAATGTATTATACTAATCGTTCATCTAATGTTCAGCAGTCAGTTTCACATAAACTAAGTCTGCAGGTGGAGAACTTAGATGAGGATGACAGAATGTTTCAGGATGCTGCTATTCAAGATCCACAGGTTCATGATATTTCACCCATCATTGATGATTCTTTGTCTACTTAGCATTCTTCTCCTGTTGTGCAGCAACCACAACAGTCTATTGTAGTTGGGAGGGCCAAAAGAGATATTAGGCCTCTAAAGAGATTGATTGAAGAATGCAACACTGCTTTTGCTCTAAGTTGTGCAGAGGATATTGATTGCAGTGTAGAGCCTTCCACTTATAATGAAGCAATGGTTTCCAATGATCGTGACAAATGGGTGTTTGCTATGCAAGAGCAGATGCAGTCACTTGAGAAAAATGGTACATGAGACATTGTTTGCTTGCTTAAAGAAAAGAAGCCCATTCGTTGCAAATGGATCTTCAAAAGAAAGGAGGGTTCATCTCCAAGTGAGCATCCAAGGTTAGTTGCAAAAGTTTTCAGTCAAATACCAGGAATTGATTATATGACGTTTTCTCTCCAGTTGTAAAACATAGCTCTGTTCGTACTTTCTTGAGTATTATTGCTATGCAAGATCTTGAGCTTGAACAGTTAGATATGAAGACTGTTTTTTACATGGAGAGCAAGAGGAAGAATTCTACATGGATCAGCCTAAGGGTTTAATGGTCCCTATTAAGGGGAATTTGTTTGCAAATTGAAGAAGTCCCTTTATGGTTTGAAATAGTCTCTAAGGCAGTGGTACAATAGGTTTGATTCATTTATGATTTCTAATGGATTTAAAAGGTCCCAGTATGATAGTTGTGTCTATATTAAATTTGTTAATGGTTCACCTATCTATTTGTTGTTATATGTTGATGACATGTTGATTGCCGCCAAGAGCAAAATGGAGATTGCTACCTTAAAGGCACATTTAAGTAGCGAGTTTGAGATGAAGGTCCTGTGAGCCGCTAGAAATATTCTTGGTATGGAGATTGGGAGAGACAGGAAGTCTGATATGTTGTTCCTCAGTCAGCGTAGTTATATTCAAAAAGTTTTGTGTCGTTTCAATATGCATGATTCTAATCCAATATGTACTCCCATTACTCCTCACTTCAAGTTGTCGTCTGCTCAATTTCCAACCAAAGATGAAGATTTAAATTACATGTCAAAGGTGCCTTATTCTAGTGTTATTGGCTCTCTGATGTATGCTATGGTTTGCTCATGTCCTGATTTGTCATATGCCATGAGTTTGGTGTGGAGATACAAGTCTAATCCTAGCAGAACGCATTGGGAAGTTGTTAAGTGGATTTTCAAGTACTTGTGTGGTACGTCTAATGCTTGTTTGTAGTTTGGCAAGGTCAATGAGGGACTTGTTGGATATGTTGATTCAGATTATGAAGCAGATTTGGGCAAGAGAAGATCATTAACAGGTTATATATTCACAGTTGGTGGATGTGCAGTCAGTTGGAAGGCTTGTCTACAGCCCACAGTTGCTTTCTCTACTACATAGGTAGAGTATGTTGCAGTTGTGATGCTAGCAAAGAGGTCATTTGGTTGAAATGTCTATATGCTGAGTTTTTTGGAGATACATTGGAGCATCCCAAAAATTCAAATCTTGAAATTTTCTCAAACTTGCTCTCAATTCAAAATGAATTTTAAATTTCGTTTCATAATGTTTGTTTGCGAGTTGATATCAACAAATAAAATATAGTGGTCTATATTCTCTTCAAAATCCTCCTCAAAATATCCTACAAATATTTCCCCAGGGATCACCCTCAAATTCTTTCCAGAAATACTGCCCAGATATTTCCCTAGTGATCCCCTCAAGTTCTTTCCAGAAATACTGCCCAAATATTCCACCGATATATCTCCAAATATTTTCCTCATGAGAAATACCTTCAGAATCATTTTTAAAGTCTCCACAAATATTTTCTCCATGATTTTCCTCATGCTCATACGTATATGTATGCCTCCAGTGTCATACGGTGAGCTCTACAAGCTAATTACACTTATACAAGACAAATCCATGCTTATCTCCCACTAATCCTCGCATCCTCCCACTAATCCTCTCATCCTCCCCCCTAATCCCCCACTGAGCCTATAAATAGAGGAGCAAGGGCCTCCTCTCAAGCCACCCCAAGCCATTTCATGGCAACTCCCTCCCTCCCCCCACACACACCCACTACATGTTCCACACAAGCACACACTAGCACAAGAATCGTTCGGTCGTTCTTCGATCGTTCGTCCATCTGTTCTTAGTTTGTTCGATCGTTCGTCCGATCGTTCATGGTTCGTTCGTCCGTTCGTTCGTCCAAATAATCTTTGTTCAGCCGTTATGCTGCCGAAATTCCGATCGTTTGTTCATTCGATCATTCGATCGTTCATCGTTCGTTCATAGTTCCTATTCATCGTTCGTTCATAGTCCCTATTCATCGTTCGTCCAGATAATCTTTGTCCAGCCGTTATGCTGCCGAAATTCCGATCGTTCGTTCGTCCGATCATTCGATCGTTCGTCCGTTCGTTCATAGTTCATATTCATCGTTCATCGTTCGTTCATAGTCACTATTCATCGTTCATCGTTCGTTCATACAAACTATTCACCATCACTATTCACCATTACTATTTATCGTTACTATTCATCATCGTTACTATTCACTATTACTATCCATCGTTGCTATTTATTGACCGTATTCATCATCGTTACTATTCATCGATGATATCTATAATTACTTTTTCGTTGTCACTATTCATCGTTACTATTCATCGATCATCCGATCACCCCAAATTTCAACTACTCATCCATCATGCTGACCAGTCCATCTAAGACCAGCCAGACCAATATTCCAGTCATACGAACTCCGGTGACTGTGATTTTCCTCCAGTAAGAACTTTCCATCTAGTCACCCATCCTAAGTTTCTCCAAGTTGAGCACGCTTAACTTTGAGATTCCTTCGAACCAGACTTCCAAACTCATATTCCAATAATTCTTGTTTCTAAATTCTTATCAAACTATTCCCTATCCAACCATGAGCATGGTTCATATCCCAGAAAACTCCCAAAATACTCTTGTCCCATATTCTGCCTATAACTCTTCTGTTCATAATAAGTCAGACGATTCATTCGCCACTATTCTCACCAACAGTGAACTTCACTGTGCTACACCACATACACCCAGCTATAAATACACCCAGCTACCCTCTCCCTATCCACACACATCAACACCCTCATCCAAGGCAAACACCCCACTCACTCAGTTACTCCGCTCTGCCGGCTACGCGCATAGTGTCACTTCGCCTCCAATCCACCCTCCTGGTAAGCACCTCCACTCCACCACCAGTAATATCACAACACCACATGACACAGATTCTGCTCAAGACTCTACCCATTCATATATCACCATTCCGACCACTATACTAAATATTTGTTGGTATACTTGTTGGTTTGTATGTTTGCTTATTCATGTTGCATAGTTATCGGAGCGTTCGTGCCGTCTCCTGGAGGCTAGATCTGTAAGTCTACGCCAGGCGGTGGAGCGAGAAGCCAGTTTCGCGAGCTTCCCCCCTTCCACCGGATAAGCATGGCAAGCTCACTGGATCCCTTTGATGCATAAATTACCTATGCTTTTCAACCACAACCCTCAGCCTGTTATTTTATGCATGATATGATTTTGAGACAAGTTATTATGGCCACCCAGCCGCTTGCCACAATTAATCTTTATACTCCTTGATATCTTTGTTACAAATGATTTGAGAAAAGGTGTGAGTTTTCAAAAGAAAATGTTTTCCAAAATGGGTATGATGAAGGGTTGTCACCCTTATCACCTTTTGAACGGGATAATCAGGGACTCCCTGGTTTAGGGGAGGGCCTCAGGTGTTGGCTCAGCCGGGTTAGGTGTGAGCAGAAGGATTGTCCCCTCATATAAGGACCGGTTTGTCACCCTTCACTACCTGTACTCATGACAAGTACATCCACTCGAGACTGTATGGGCAGTCACTCAATCTGAACTCGTACGGTCCAAACCCTAGGGTTATGATGGCTGAGGAGCATCGGGAGGATAAGGAGGGGGAATGTTTTGTCCGGTTTGGACATGGCGGTGGCCTGACTCCTTCCGGTATAACCGTTAAGGTAAGGATGTGCGAGAAAAGAGAGAGATTCGGCATTCAGATCTCACGACGGTGAGATTGCAGAAATCGGACTAGTGGGTAAAGTGTACCCCTCTGCGTAGAGTTCAAACCTATTCGAATAGTCTGTGTCCACTGGTATGGATGAGTCCGGTGTGGTATGACAATTAGTGTTTTGTTTTCCAAAAAAAAGTGCTTTTGAAAAGTGGTTTTAAAAGGTCCGGCGGTTGAGCCGTGAGCTGTGGTGGACGGGAAGTCCAGTAGCTATTTTTGAAAATGAAAACCAGTGGGAAACTACTGAGATACCTGGATGGTTTAGTCCAGGGGATTTTGTTCTATATTGAAAAACTTCCTGCTCCTTTGGGAGAGAATGCGCTTTGAAAAATACAAAATGTTTTATAAAATAACCCTGCATCAAATATTGCTCTTTCTGCAAAATATCCTGAGCTCCACATATTTCATGCATTATATCTGATTTCCCCATTCCGCGGGTGAAGGTAGGCTGCTGAGTACGTAAGTACTCACCCTTGCTTATTTGTTGTTTTTCAGAGAAGGAGATCGTTGATCGGGTAAGAGTTACGCCTGTTCCCAACCTTGCATGTGGTTGTTGGACCGCTGATTTGCTTCGTTGCGTATATGGGGCTGCTTCAGCCCCACTCTGATGATATGTCCCGAGTCGTGGACCAACTCTTAAAGTTTTTCGCCACCTTTATAGGTTTGTCTCGTTTAAGCAGATTTGAAATCACCTGATGTATAAATGTGTTTACTAGCCTCCTGGGACTAGTAATTGTATCACATTTGAGTCCCAGAGGATTAGGGCGCTTCATACATCTTGCATTACATTATTCTGTGACAGTTCGAGTGATATTTGCCTTACAAAGGATCAAATGTTTCATGAGAGGACAAAGCACATTGATATCCGGGAAATAGTTGTAGAAGGTAAACTGAGACTATGCAAGATTAGTACACATTACAATCCAACTCGTATGATGACTAAACCTGTTTTTGGAGCTAAGTTTGAGCTTTGCTCGAACTTAGTTGGTATAATTGCTTAGCCCTAGCGGTTATGTTGGCACCAACAGTTTTCTCCTATTATTCATAAAATTGCTTACAAATTATGGCTACAATATGGAATTTGTCTCAAGATGGAAATTGTTGAGTTGGTAATTCAGCTACGTCATCATTATTACTCCTCTTGTAAGCCATCATCGAAGAACGACATTCTATAAACACTCCACATTATTGTGAAGGTTTCGCTTGGCTAGTGCTAGTGGTTTTTCCCTTCACGTTAAAGGGTTTTCCACGTAAATTTGTGTGCCATGTTCTGTGGTTTGTTGGTTGATCTATTTCATTTTTTCTACCGATTCTGCTAACATTTACTATGATTTGATTGAAGCCTATACATTATGAGACCATTTTGGCTTTGTGGACGTAGAGAAGAAATAAATGTTATAGGTGTGGAAGCAAATATCATCTTACTACTGAGCATCCACAAAATAATGAAAAAAGAAAGCAAGAAGAACAAAATGATAAAAAATTGCACAAAAGGACTAAACTCTTGAGCAATACTTTGAAAAGCATTTAGCCACTCATGAGACTCCCATTGAAACTCATGGGGACTTAGTTGCTCAAAAGGATCCTATTGGAATATCAAACATAGGAGTTTCGTACAATATTATTGTTAATACAGTTTGTGCACCTATCGTTGTTGTTCCAACTAACAAAACATCATCTACTAATGTTATCACTAAAAATACGTAACTTAAAATTGAAAATGGAACACTTAAAAAAAGAGGTACATAAGTTCACTCATGCCTAAGGTAAAGCATATGATGATGATGCCCGATTGCTAAATTGCTTGGGTAGCCAACAATTTTCTCTCAATAAAGAGTGATTGGGCTACACCCCAAAGAATGATAGGACGACCTTTATCACTCGCAGGACTAGTTTTGTGAAGGGCAACACATGTTTTTGCTCAAAATGCAAGCAACTAGGGCATCAAGAGCAACAACGTAAAAACAAGAACAACAACAATATAGTTGATTAAATTTAATTCTTGTTATTTACTTACCAAGTGCACTACATGAGTAAAAGCTAAATTTATTGATGCACCCATTGTTTGCCAAAATAAGAAGGCAATTTGGATGTCCAAGTGTATAGCAACAAACCTTGGAGGATTTAAGAAATTTTGGGTACTGAAAGGAATTAATGCTTCTTATAGGTGAATTACAAAGCCAGAGGAAAGCATTAGCTACTTGGTAGTGGATGCACTCAACATATGACTAGAGATTATGAAACGTTCAATTCAATTGATTCAAGTGGCAAGAATGAATTTGAAAGCATACTTTTTTGTGACAATAGCAAGGGAAAGGTCAGGGGACATGGAGAGATTGCAATATCCAATGACATGAACATATTGAATGTACTGCTAGTTGAGTCCCTCAATTTCAACCTACCCTTAGTGGCATAATTATGTGATTTCGGTTTCAGGTGCATATTTAGAATTGGTGGTGTGGAGATAGTAAGTGTGGATGAATCAAATATCATATTCAAGGGATTTATATATGAGAATCTATATCTAGTAGATTTTGATTCAAGAGAAGTGCAACTATCAACATGTCCATTCTCAAAATCAAGTTTGGGTTAGCTTTGGCATAGAAGATTGACACATGTTAGAATGAAGAAACTGGATAGACTCATCAAACATGATTTGTTCAAGGGATTAAAAATGTCAAATTCGATAAGGATATATTATGTAGCTCTTGTCAAACAGGAAAACAACTTGGAAATACTAATCCCAATAAGAGCATGATAAGTACTAGTAGTCCATCAAAGTTATTGCACATGGATTTATTTGGTCCTACTTCATACACAAGTATCGATGGAAATAAATATGGTTTTGTTATAGTGGATGAATAATCAAGACACACGTGTATATTGTACCTCAATGACAAGAAAGAAGTCCACAACATATTCAAAACAGTTATCAAGAGAAATGACAATGAATTTGAATTAAAAATCAAGAAAGTAAGAAGTAATAATGTAAGTGAGTATAGAAAATTAAAAATGGATGAGCTTTGTGATGATATGGGAATTAAGAATGAACTTTCTACTAAGTATACTCCTCAATCCAATGAATTTATAGAAAGAAAGAACAGAACATTTATTGACATGACAAGATGCATGCTTAGTGAGTATAATGTAAGTGATGCATTTTGGGCAGAAGCAATTTACACTACATGTCATGAAAGTAATAGACTCTATTATCATCGGCTAATAAGAATATACCATATGAGCTATTAACTAGAAGAAAGCCAAATATTTCTTATTTTATAGTCTTTGGATGCAAATTATATGTTTTCAGAAAAGGCACTAGATTGAGCAAGTTTGAAAACAAGTATGATGAAGGCTTTCTCCTTAGATATTCTACTTCCAGCAAAGCTTATAAAGTATTCAACAAAACTCATGGTATAGTTGAAGGGGTTCATGATGTTTTGTCTAATGAATCAAATGGCTCTCAAAATGAAAATAACAATCTACAAGACCCTTAGATATTTTACTTCTAGAAAAGCTTATAGAGCAACAAAACCCATGGTATAGTTGAAGACGTTTGAGATGTTGATTTTGAGGCATCAAGTGGCTCTAAAAATGAAAATAACAATCTAGAAGACATGGTAGACATCCAACTCAATAATGCAAGGAAGACATATCAATTAGTGATATGAACCTAAGAGAGGTAATAAAATATGAAGATGATCAAATACTAGCTCAATCAAGTGTGCTAAACAATGATCAACCTAGCAAAATTAACACTCATGATCATGATCAACCAAGTAATCAATCAAGTACAAGTGCTCAAGATCAAGTAGTCCAACTGATCACAATTGCAAGATATCATCCTTTCAACCAAATAGTTAGAGATTTGAGAGGTGGTGTTCAAACAAGATCAAGGCTACCATCATTTTGTTAGCACTACAAATTTATGTCATTTGTTGAGACAACAAAGATTGAAGAATAATTATTAAATATTGATTGGGTTAATTCTATGCATGATGAGCTCAAAAATTTCACAAGAAATGAACTTTGAGAAATAGTTGAGAGTCCTAAGAAATATAATGTGATTGGAATCAAGTGGGTCTTCAAGAACAAGCAATGTGAAGATGGTATTGTAGTAAGAAATAAATCAAGACTAGTAGGTCAAGGTTACACTCAAGTTAAATGTCCCCCAATTTTAAGATTAGAGACAATAAGAATCTTATTGGCATATGCATGTGCTTATGGCATCAAGCTGATCAAATGGACATCTAGAGTGCATTTCTCAGTGGGTACATCATTGAGTTAGTATTTGTTAAACAACTGTCTGATTTGAAGATTACAAGAAACCCAACCATGTGTAAAATCTCAAGAATGTATTATATAGATTGAAACAAGTACCTAGAGCATAGTATGAGAGGTTACAGAACTTATTAGTCTCAAAAGGTTTCAAGATGGGTAAGGTTGATACTGCTCTCTTTACTAAAAGGATTGGAAATGATTTGTTTGTATTCCAAGTGTATGTGGAAGATATCATCTTTGGTTCAACAAATAAAGAATTTTATGGAGAATTTGGAGAAATAATGGATCATGAATTTGAAATGTCTATGATTGGAGAGCTAATTTATTTTCTTAGGATTCAAATTAAGTAACTAGAGAATTGAACATTTGTGAGTCAAGAAAAATATATCAAGGACATGTTGAAATTTTTTGGAATGAATGACGCTAAGTCAGTACTCACACCAATGGTCATTCGAACTTGGATTCAAGTGGAAATATGATGGATCAAAAGATATATTAGTTAATGATTGAAAGCCTACTCCATGTGACTGCATCAAGGCCAAATGTGGTGTTTAGTGAATGCATGTGTGCAAGATTTCAAGCCTCACTAATAGAGAGTCATTTGAAAGCAATAAAGAGAATCTTAAGGTACTTGAACCATACACCAAATGTTGGACTTTGGCATCACAAGGTGAATATAAAGAGCACACATGACACATGTAAATTGCTCAAAAGATCACTTGTGTCTTAGTCATCAAAGAAGCAAAATTTGGTTGTAGTATCAACAATTGAAGTGGAGTATATTTCTGTTGGAAGTTATCGTGCACAAATATTATGGAACAACTTTGCAAGATTATGGGATCAAATTCACACAAGTCCATTGCTTTATGGCAATGAAAGTGTCACCAAGATAGCCACCAACATGGTTCAACACTCAATAATAAAGCACATTAAAATTCATCGTTACTTTATAAGATGTCATCAAGCCTAAGGGAATATCACCATTGATAGTGTACACACCAAAGACCAACTTGCTGATATTATCACCAAACCACTTGATCAAGCAAGGTTTTGCAAGCTAAGAAATGAATTGAACACTTGACTTCTCTAGCATGAGTTGATTGCTAATCATATGATTATCATGCATCTGCTTCAATCGTTCAAGGTAACATTGAATGATCATATGCATTATACCTTTCTAATATGTTGTTAGTGCATATATAGAGATACTTAAGACATTCATTGCGAATAAAATGGATTTAATGATTATATCATATTACTACTATTTATATGATTGGTTGTTCCTAGTTATAGTATCTAACTTGTTTGTGAACAAGTCACCCTAGTGCTCAAACTAAAATATGGACTAGTGAGTGTATAACTCAACATCAACTAAGGTTACCATTGCCAAAAAATTGGAAAAGCTTGAAGAAGGACAAATCAAGTTATATTCATATGAATATAGTTTAGTTCAAGCCACTATGAAGTAGATTTGGGATACTTTCTTCCTACATCGAGATGATCTGGGTAGCAATTGCTATCTTGAAGGAAACTTTCATAAATCATCTTCAACTTGATAGTGTTTCCCATGTTTTTGCATGTACCATCTTTTCCACCATATTTTTACCTTTTATGGTTATTTATGACAAAGAGGGAGAATATTTAGCAGGGCAATAAATAAGGGGGAGTCATCATACATGGATGGAACTCCTTATTAAACAAAGGGGTCACGAAGGGGGAGAAACATAAAAAGGAGAGATAAGCACATTACAAAGGGAGGGCAAGCTCATGAATGGACTTGTTTGTTTTATTTACCAGGAAATGGTCTTGGATCCCTTCATATAAGTATTAGATTTTTGCATAAAATATGTAATAAGTAACATGCATGATCACAAATAGTGTTTGTCTTAAATATGTGGATGAATATAACAACTGGTGTCTTTCTTATTAATGAATGAATTATGCGTTGATGAACAAACATAGCTGAACATAAGAATTGACATTTATCTTTGATATTCTTATTACCTAGTAAACAAATATATCGATTAGTATCTCAACACCTTTAATATATTGTTTATCTCACAAAGGTTTCTAATATGATTAGTTATTTCATATACTAAGGATGAAAGTTATCCAGTAACATTTAAAGTAGTATTCACACTCAAAAGATATATCCTATAAACCTTAACATCAGAGGGTAATATTACTTCATCCAATTTTAGGTACAACATATGTGCAAACTTGAAATTCAAATACTTAGTACATATGTAGGGGAGCTAATGCTACCTTGTTGGGTTTGTGAAACTTGTATAGAATTTCACACATGGTAAAAATGCTTAGACAAGCAACACAAATCCAAATGAAGTTAGTATTTCATTTTGTATGAGGCACTAACTTGGAAACCAAAAGTAAAAAGGTTTTTTTGTGTGGTTGTCATCAATTACCAAAAGGGGGAAATTGAAAACTCCATATATGTTTTTTGTAATTGAGACAACTACAGGACTAACCTCTACTCTAAGTGTAAGTTCAAGTCCACATCCAAAGGTTGAGCAAGTTGGGCAACCATGAAAATAAAAGAACAAGATGCAATAGAGTGTGCAATCAGATTTAGGATCGATGGGTATAGTACTAAGAGGGGAGTATAATTGGACAATTTGATCATCTACTACAACTAGGTATTGGAATCATATGCATTGCATATATGCCCAAGTGACAAAGTGAAAGCTCTCTTGTGGGTTTTGGTGTTTGGATGACAACTCAATTAAAGGACTAACAAGTGTGCTAAGTGTTGAACAGGTGCTTAATGTAAAGCTAACAAGGTTCAACACAAGTGAACAAGTGTGATGGTCCAAGGACTAGATTATGGATAGATAATGGACATCACAAGTAAGATGGACATTGCATAAAGTGAGACTCAGGTGCGTAGCTCGGAGACAACTGATCAGGCTAAGGATGGAGGCAAGAAGAGCTTCGAGGTACCAAGTGCACGGGAGAAGGTCAAAGAGGCTGAGGAACCCAAAGCCAAGGGTGAAGAAGAAGACTTGCAAAGTCAAGGGTGATCGAGTTGAGAAGAGCTATGGCACATCAAGGATCACTACATAAGGATGTGACTTACAACCAATGAGGAAACATCTATGGTTATGTGGTGTAAGTCATAAGGCTCAAGATCAAGCTCTAAGAAGGAGAACAAGGTCAATAGAAGGAGAACAAATGTCAAAATCAGAACTGGAAGCAGCCCAAAAGAGCTAAGTGCACTTTGACCTTTAGTTTGGGTTGTTCCTAGTTTGGAGATATTCTATGTGACCTTTGTAGGATGTTGGAGCTCAGAAATGTCAGTCTAGATCAAGTTAAGCTGACTTGATGATTTATGAGTCCAACATCAATCTAAAGCATGTCAAATAATAGAGAGATGAAAATCCAAGAGAAGGTATGTTTCTAGACTTAGTACATTGGTTTTGTGTACTAACATATTTGTCTAAGTGTTAGAAACAGAGAAAAGAAGAAAAGAAAAGAGATGCAAAAGGCTTGGCTGTGTATAGCCAAGACTCAGCTCAGTCTGGCACACCGGACAGTGTCCGGTGGGGCACCGGACAGTGTCCGGTGCGCCAGGCTGAACTCCGGTGAACAGGCCACTCACGGGAAAGTCTGGCGGTGTACGACTATAATTCACCGGACTGTCCGGTGAGCCAACGGTCGACTGCGCCAACGGTCGGCAGCGCAATCAGCGGGCGACGCGTGTCATGAGCCAACGGTCAGTTGGCGCACCGGACTGTTCGGTGTGCACCGGACAGTGTCCGGTGAGCCAAGACGACCGTTGCTCCAACGGTCAGCTGTGCCAGTTTTGGAAGGAGATCGGGCACCGGACAAGCTACAGTACATGTCCGGTGGTGCACCTGACTGTCCGATGCTCCACCCGACAGAAAGCAAATATAGCCTTCCAAATGAAGTCCAACGGCTCCTAGGCCCCTT
The DNA here is from genome assembly GCF_902167145.1 of Zea mays. NCBI lineage: Eukaryota > Viridiplantae > Streptophyta > Magnoliopsida > Poales > Poaceae > Zea > Zea mays. The sequence goes on from NC_050098.1 coordinate 183,282,567, forward strand.
GGGTCTATAAAAGGGACTCCTAGGCGCCTCCAACAGATATACAAGTGCAGCCAACAAGTGTAGACATCACTCAGATCAATTCTCTCTCTCTCTCTCGTGTATATCTCTCTAGTTTGTGTAGAGGCAAAGCTATAAGCCTTGAGAGAGTGGAGAAGTGCTGCAAAGAGCTAGAGCAAGGTCTTGAGCATATAGTTACTCTGCCGGAGTGCTGCCAAGAAGATTGTAAGCAGCCGCGGTTTCGTTGTAACTAACTCAACATAGTGAAAGGCTCTATCTGTCATACGGACAGATCTGAGCAAATGGAGGAAGGAGTTGAAACAGACTCCAAGCCCAGGTGTGGCTAACTCCAACGAGGACTAGGCAAGCATTTCAGGCTTGGCCGAACCTCGGGATAAATCCTTGCGTCTGTGTGCTCTGTTCTGAATTGTGCTCTGACTCTCTGTCTTACTCGCTTTTATTTCTGCACTTCGACACTTATCTGTGGTACAAGTTATATTTGAAGTGCAGGACATTTTGAGACAGGATCTTCTATTCCGCTGCAACCTACTCGAAGGGGCTTCTCATTCCACTGCGTTCTAGTCTTCGAGTAGAGTAAGAATTTAAGTTTTAAAGTGATAATTTTTATTCGCTTATTCACCCCCCTCTAGGCGACATCCAGATCCTGTTCCCGGGCAAAGGGAACTTTCAATTGGTATCGGAGCTAGGCCTCTCCAGTGTGGGCTTAGCCGTCCGGAGATGATGATGTCGTCAAAAGAGGTAACTGTAGAACTTCTGCTAGGCGATGGCTCTAATTATAAATCTTGGTCTGTCTCTATTTATAATGCCTTCATGCGTGTTGATCCTGATTTGAGACAGATCTTTAGTAGAAGTATTTTTCCCTCCAATTTTAGTCAAAATCCTTCTAATGATGAACTAAGATGTCTGTCTCTCAATCACCATGCTTGCAACATCTTAGTTGACTCACTTTCTAGAAGTGCCTATTTTGCAATCATGAGTAGTGATAGTGATTTATTTGTTGATGCTCATGATCTATGGACCAAAATTAAGTTAAATTTTTTAAGTCCATATGCACTGCTTCTGCTCCCTCTATTACTGGTAGTACTAACTTGTCCAAGGGAGAAGAACGAGAGAGATGGACACCAAGCGATGGATCCACCTCACCGACAGGTTCATCTCCCACTTGTTATACATGTCTTGTTGCTAACGATGAGAATGGAGATGAAAGCAATCATGAGGAGGAATATGAGGATGAGGAGTCTACATCATCACAAGAAGAAGAGGAGATTCGTCGTTTCTACACCCATCTCAACAAAGAAGACAAAGCGCTCTTGGTTAAGCTGTTGAGAAGGAACAAGGAACAAGGCGAGACGCTTCTCAGGCTAGAGGAGACTCTCAACAAAACCAACGACAGCCTGGAGAAGATGACCGAAGAACATGAGGAGCTAAAGTGCTCTCATGATGATTTGGTCCAACGGTATGATTCAGTTTTAATTGAGTAAAGAAATAATGATGATGTTTTATCTAATGTTGCTCAACTTAAAACTGAAAATTCTATGCTTAGGAGTCAAGTACAAATGATAAATTTAGAAAAACTTGCTCTAGGTGAAAAGTATGATATGTTGTCGTATTCTCATAGTAAATTAGTTGATGACCATATCATGCTTGATGTTGCTCATGAGGTTGTAATTACAAACTTAAATTCATGTGAACCTCATTCTTGCACAAGTGCACATTTGGATAATATATCACCATGTGCTAACCCCTGTCGCTCAAAAGGAAGCGAATGTTTAAATGAGCAAAAAGTTGTAGGGTCAAAAAGGGAATTGCTTGGAAACAAGAAACAAAGACAATTAAGGAGAAGATGCCTTGCTCGACTTCCTCAAGATATCTACAAACACGTGGTGAAGAAGCTTGAGGAAGGAGAAACCGCAGCAAGGGTCAAACTCCCTGAGAAAGATGTTCCTAAAGCAATAAGTGAAGCAATCAACAAGAGACAAGAAAAAGGTAATGATTCAATTAGTCATGTTATTTGCACTAATAATCTCTCTATGTCATCCAAAAGCAAAAAGAGAAGAGGAAAAAGGAGGTGCTTCAAGTGCAAGATATTAGGTCACCTCATTGCTTCTTGTCCATACAAAGACAAGGACAAATGGATAAGGAGATGTTTTGGATGCAATGAAAAGGACCACATGATCACCTCCTGTCCGGTCATAAAGAATCAAGGACATGCACTTTCCGAGATGACCCTCACCAAGGAAAATGATAAATAGCAAGCGTCATGTCGGGTTGAGCGACGTTTCTGCTATATGTGTGGTGAGCATGGTCATCCACCTGAGGTATGTAATAAAGGTAAGGTTCCTAAGCAAGTAAATTTGTCTCAATCTTATTCGCTTAGAAGACCCAAACCATACACTTGTGCTAGATCAGTAATGAGATCACATAGAACTAGCACAATTGCTATTTGGGTACCAAAGGCTCTTTTGGATGATCGTTATGGACCCATCCCGAGATGGGTACCAAACTGTGCCAACTAGACCATGCAGGTGCCTCGAGATGGACTGGAGACCATAGGAGAGCTTAAGATGGTTAATTTAAACTCTGCTTAAGCTGTTCATTTTTATTCATTGACCCAAGGTTGAATGATTGTGCAATTCTAATCCCATGTTCATCTCAAGTTAAATAAGTTGTAGAGGACTTGAATCATTATTGGTGAATCAAGCAAAGGACCTTGATGAGAATATGCAACTTGCTCTCCAAAGGACGGTACCCGGGTATCTTAAGTACATTATTGCAAATCAGTATTGCTCTTAAGTTGGTTCGTTGTGCTACCTATCCTTGGAGTAGTTATGCTTTAGAGATTGCCTGTGTTATCAATGGTTCATAATGATGCTTGCTTAATCATGATTGTGTGTTCTATATGTTATATCTTTTGAATCATTCAATGGTAGCTTTTTAATCGATATATTCACTATGATTAACTCTTTTTGTGTTTATGGATAAACCTGTATCCTTTTTGTAAGACATGCTATTGTCTTTAATAATTAACCTATGTGCAAGCATGACATCTTGTCTAGTCCATGTTCACATAATTACCCAATTTTGATATTGTGTAGTGCCACTAATGCACCTTCTTGAGTTATGAGGTGCATGAGCAAAAGGAGCCCTAAATTGGTGACAACAGGTGCTCTCACTCTACACTACCTAAGAGAATGGATCTCATGGTATTCAGGTAAAAGGCAAAGGTATGGAGAATGGAACTATGCAATCTCATATCTTGAAGTTCCATTGATTGTGATCACAGCTATGTTCTTGCCTCTGAATTGGTAGCAACTTGGCTTAGGTGCTCCTTACTTTAAAATGTTGTTTCTTTTGGTGTACCTAAGGAACCTTCTTAATCATGGTGTTCTTAGACAATTACGCCTTATATGCATGATCGTGTTGTTTTTCAATTGGTATATGTGGAGAATAATTGTCATGTATGTAGCATGTCTAGGTTGCTTGTAAGATGTTATACTCCTTGAGGCATGCACTGTTGTAGTAAGTTAACTATTCAACTGGTATCTCTTTGTGATAGAATTGATAGAGTATGCCTTGACCAAGAGATGTTGTGACCCCCTCTAGTTCTGAGGAAGCTAGAATGTGCAAAGTGCAAGTCATTCAAATACTTGATGCACAACTTTAGGGGGAGCACACATAACATGTGTCTTTTGATACTAATTGTTTCTTGAGTGATCTTGTATAGTCTCAAGGTGGAAAAGATGAGCAAGAAATGGAGCAATCAGGACTTTGGTACCTCCGTAAGTAGAGTATTTGGTATCTTAAGTTGTAAGTAAATGCATATTTTTAGACTGCTCATGCTCTATAATATTTGGTGTTACTAGATGCTGATCTTTAAATATCATGGAGCCATGATAATAAATGAGTTTTCAATTGGTAGTCGTGATAGTTTGCCTCAATTGACATTTCTTGATAATCACTAGAATAGGAGTTTCATCTTGTGCCGCAATACTATAACTTGTTCTAAGTTTGGTGTCTTAGCAACAAGAAAAGGTAGGATAAAGGATCAGGCACAAGTGTGGAGGAGCCTCCTAGAGATTAAACTCTCAAGATGGAAAGTACACCGCAACATGGTAAAGGTACAAAAGGAAGTATTGATCTTTTTGCGTATATGTATCTTAATTTTACTCAAATGTTGGTGGTGCATATGTTTAATGAGTAAGGGGGAGTTTTGATAATGTGTTTTTCCTCCTTAACACCCTGCTGTCCCTTGACATCATTCTATGTTCTTGCTTGAATATGGTTTTGGTGTTTGATGTCAAAGGGGGAGAGATTGTGCATTAAAGCTTATCTCAACCTGAGAGGAAAGCTTATTCTAAAGGGGTGATGTGTTAGTTTGAGCATTGTTAGTGTGTTATTGATAATTCTTATCATATGCTTCTTGTTGTAGTATATGTGTTGCATCATATGGTGATGATGCAAAACTAGTGCTTCCGCTGCTATGAATTAATTGGCATGTGTTCATGTGGGTAATGGTGCATGTGGTTAATGGGTTAATGGTGCTTTAAACCGCTGCTATGAATTAATTGGCATGTGTTCATGTGGGTAATGGTGCATGTGGTTAATGGGTTAATGGTGCTTTAAATTGGTATCTTAGTTTGAATTTGGTATCTTAATGGTGAATAGTAGTAGGTTGATATTCCTGTGATATATCCACTCAATTGATTGGTGTTTAACTCTGATTCTGTGCATTTGTGTGTTATAGCATCATGGTTTGATCCTTGACACAATGCATCCCACAAGTGCTCAGGTGTAGAAATGCTTCGAATTGCCTAAGCATGTGCATATTGGCATTTAAGGCCAAAGTTATGATTTTTATGTAAGCACATATTTAGGGGGAGCATTCTACAAACTTAGAGTTCAAAATGTGTGCTTTAAATTTCACTCTTATGTAAGCTTTAATTGTGTTGCCATCAATCACCAAAAAGATGGAGATTGAAAGCTCTATTGTGGGTTTTGGTGTTTGGATGACAACTCAATTAAAGGACTAACAAGTGTGCTAAGTGTTGAACAGGTGCTTAATGTAAAGCTAACAAGGTTCAACACAAGTGAACAAGTGTGATGGTCCAAGGACTAGATTATGGATAGATAATGGGCGTCGCAAGTAAGATGGACATTGCATAAAGTGAGACTCGGGTGCGTAGCTCGGAGACAACTGATCAGGCCAAGGATGGAGGCAAGAAGAGCTTCGAGGTACCAAGTGCACGGGACAAGGTCAAAGAGGCTGAGTAACCCAAAGCCAAGGGTGAAGAAGAAGACTTGCAAAGTCAAGGGTGATCGAGTTGAGAAGAGCTATGACACATCAAGGATCACTACATAAGGATGTGACTTACAACCAATGAGGAAACATCTATGGTTATGTGGTGTAAGTCATAAGGCTCAAGATCAAGCTCTAAGAAGGAGAACAAGGTCACTAGAAGGAGAACAAATGTCAAAATCAGAACTGGAAGCAGCCCAAAAGAGCTAAGTGCACTTTGACCTTTAGTTTGTGTTGTTCCTAGTTTGGAGATACTCTATGTGACCTTTGCAGGATGTTGGAGCTCAGAAATGTCAGTCTAGATCAAGTTAAGCTGACTTGATGATTTATGAGTCCAACATCAATCTAAAGCATGTCAAATAATAGAGAGATGAAAATCCAAGAGAAGGTATGTTTCTAGACTTAGTACATTTGTCGGCATTTCGAGACCGGGGGGTCCCTGGGCCGACGAGTGAATGTCGCCGCGTGCCCCAGCCCAGATGGGTCGAGCGCGAGGGCGAGCGCGAAGGGGGGAGAGCGAGGCGGCCGGAGACCGGCGTGAGAGAGGTGGGAATCCCACGGCCTTCGTGTTCGTCCCGCGCCCAGGTCGGGTGCGCTTGCAGTAGGGGGTTACAAGCGTCCACGCGGGAGAGGGAGCGAGCGGCCCCAAGCGAGCGCCTGTCTCGTCCTCGTCCCCGCGCGGCCAACCCTCTCTAAGAGGGCCCTGGTCCTTCCTTTTATAGGCGTAAGGAGAGGATCCAGGTGTACAATGGGGGGTGTAGCAGAGTGCTACGTGTCTAGCGAAGGAGAGCTAGCGCCCTAAGTACATGCCGATGTGGCAGCCGGAGAGATTTTGGCACCCAGCTGGTGTGATGTCGTGGCCGTCGGAGGAGCGATGGAGCCTGGCGGAGGGGCGGCTGTCGGAGCGGTTGGGTCCTTGCTGACGTCCTCTTGCTTCCGTAAGGGGGCTGAGAGCCGCCGTCGTCACAGAGTATGCGGGGTGCCATCATTGCCTATCTGGCGGAGCGAGCCAGATGGGACACCGGTCTTGTTTCCTGCGGCCCGAGTCAGCTCGGGGTAGGGCGATGATGGCGCCTCTTGTTGACGTGGCTGGTCTGCGCCCTAGGTTGGGCGATGTGGAAGCTCCTCCGAAGCCGAGGTCGAGTCTGTCTTCCATGGCCGAGGTCGAGTCCGAGCCCCTGGGTCGGGCGAGGCGGAGGCCGTCGGCTGAGGCCAGGGCGGAGTCCGAGCGCTGGGGTCGGGCGAAGCGGAGTTCGTCGTCTTCTAGGGCTGAGCCTGAGTCCGAGCCCTGGGTCGGGCGGAGCGGAGTTCGCCGTCTTCCGGGACTTAGCCCGAGTCCGAGCCCTGGGTCGGGCGGAGCGGAGTTCGCCGTCTTCCGGGACTTAGCCCGAGTCCGAGCCCTGGGTCGGGCGGAGCGGAGTTCGCCGTCTTCCGGGACTTAGCCCGAGTCCGAGCCCTGGGTCGGGCGGAGCGGAGTTCGCCGTCTTCCGGGACTTAGCCCGAGTCCGAGCCCTGGGTCGGGCGGAGCGGAGTTCGCCGTCTTCCGAGACTTAGCCCGAGTCCGAGCCCTGGGTCGGGTGGAGCGGAGTTCGCCGTCTTCCAGGACTTAGCCCGAGTCCGAGCCCTGGGTCGGGCGAAGCGGAGCTTCCTATGATGCCTTCGGCAGGGCCTGACTGCCTGTCAGTTTCACTCTGTCAAGTGGCACCGCAGTCGGAGTGGCGCAGGCGGCGCTGTCCTTCTGTCAGGTCGGTCAGTGGAGCGGCGAAGTGACGGCGGTCACTTCGGCTCTGCCGGCTGGGGGGCGTGCGTCAGGATAAAGGTGTCAGGCCACCTTTGCATTAAATGCTCCTGCGATTTGGTCGGTTGGTGCGGCGATTTGGTCAGGGTTGCTTCTTAGCGAAGGCAGGGCCTCGGGCGAGCCGGAAATATGTTCGTCGTTGGAGGGGGCCTCGGGCGAGACGGAAATCCTCCGGGGTCGGCTGCCCTTGTCCGAGGCTGGGCTCGGGCGAGGCGTGATCGAGTCGCTCGAATGGACTGATCCCTGACTTAGTCGCACCCATCAGGCCTTTGCAGCTTTATGCTGATGGGGGTTACCTGCTCAGAATTAGGAGCCTTGAGGGTACCCCTAATTATGGTCCCCGACAACATTGGTTTTTGTGTACTAACATATTTGTCTAAGTGTTAGAAACAGAGAAAAGAAGAAAAGAAAAGAGATGCAAAAGGCTTGGCTGTGTACAGCCAAGACTTAGCTCAGTCTGGCACACCAGACAGTGTCCGGTGCGCCAGGCTGAACTCCGATGAACAGGCCACTCTCGGGAAAGTCTGGCGGTGTACGGCTATAATTCACCGGACTGTCCGGTGGTGCACTGGACTGTCCGGTGAGCCAACGGTCGACTGCGCCAACGGTCGGCAGCGCAATCAGCGGGCGACGCGTGTCATGAGCCAACGGTCAGTTGGCACACCGGACTGTCCGGTGTGCACCGGACAGTGTCCGGTGAGCCAAAACGACCGTTGCTCCAACGGTCAGCTGTGCCAGTTTTGGAAGGAGATCGGGCACTGGACAAGCTACAGTACATGTCCGGTGGTGCACCGGACTGTCCGGTGCGCCACCCGACAGAAAGCAAATATAGCCTTCCAAATGAAGTCCAACGGCTCCTAGGCCCCTTGGGTCTATAAAAGGGACTCCTAGGCGCCTCCAACAGATATACAAGTGCAGCCAACAAGTGTAGACATCACTCGGATCAATTCTCTCTCTCCCTCTCGTGTATATCTCTCTAGTTTGTGTAGAGGCAAAGCTATAAGCCTTGAGAGAGTGGAGAAGTGCTGCAAAGAGCTAGAGCAAGGTCTTGAGCATATAGTTACTCTACCGGAGTGCTGCCAAGAAGATTGTAAGCAGCCGCGGTTTCGTTGTAACCAACTCAACATAGTGAAAGGCTTTATCTGTCATACGGACAGATCTGAGCAAACGGAGGAAGGAGTTGAAACAGACTCCAAGCCCAGGTGTGGCTAACTCCAACGAGGACTAGGCAAGCATTTCAGGCTTGGCCGAACCTCGGGATAAATCCTTGCGTCTGTGTGCTCTGTTCTGAATTGTGCTCTGACTCTCTGTCTTACTCGCTTTTATTTCTGCACTTCAACACTTATCTGTGGTACAAGTTATATTTGAAGTGCAGGACATTTTGAGACAGGATCTTCTATTCCGCTGCAACCTACTCGAAGGGGCTTCTCATTCCACTGCGTTCTAGTCTTCGAGTAGAGTAAGAATTTAAGTTTTAAAGTGATAATTTTTATTCGCCTATTCACCCCCCCTCTAGGCGACATCCAGATCCTGTTCTCGGGCAAAGGGAACTTTCAAAAAGATGAGAGCAAGTGAAAAGGTTTATTGAAAACACTTTAAAAAATGCTAATGCTCTAATATGTTTGGAAAAACTTTTGAGTTAGATCGCTTGGAAGGAGATTTGAAAAAAACCATTAGTGCAGAATTTCAGAGTGTGTCGGATGTGTCCGGTGAGTTATAGAACACGACACTAGATATGAGAGGGATATAGAGGTCTCAACTCTCAAGTGTTCACGAGAGATCCCTTCAATTGTGAGTGTCTCTCAACATTCACTAAGGGTGCTCCCAAAGGTATGGAGTTGTGGGTGTTCACGTGAGACGATGCATGGGAGATAATAAAAACTTTGCTTGCTTCCAAGAACTTCACCCAAACCTTATAAACACCAGCACTTGCAAAAGGAGATCTCAAAACAAGAACACCACAACCAATTATGGTTTGAAGCCTTAAGTAAGTTCTTGATGTAGATATGAATATAGCAAGATACTCGGAACGTAATCTGGATAAAAGAAAGTTCGGAAGAGGGAAAATAAAGAACTTCTCTAAATATTGTAGTAGTGTCACTCTCCTCACAGGTAATGATGTGACCCGACAATATCGCTCCCTGGTATAATGTCGTGGCCCAATAGTGTCGCTCCTACTACATGGCAGTGTCGCTCGAACTTACCTTCACATATTTAGATGAAACTTTGAGGCTGCCTTTATAAGGATGATTTCAAGGTGTTTTAAAAGTATGAACATAGAGAGATCAAACTGAAGAATCAGATCAAAAAATTTAAACCCAAAATGGGATTTTCTCAAAATGGTTCACAAGAATGGAAAACTATGTTCCTGATAAATAAGCCCATACCATCTTATGGCATTGATTTTAGAAGGCTTTCCACATCTCTATCCATGTCAAATGCTCTCACAAACTCATATTCAAGAAATTGATCAAAAACTCAAATCAAAAGAGTTCAAGCAAGGAGTCCAAATCAATAATGAGAGCAGCCTGATTTGCAAACGGGTGATATTAGAAAACCACCATGGTTATGGCCACACTTCTTGAATTCAAAAACATAGATGAAAAATATTTCACTAAAACATATATGGATCTCCCTAACGAAGGATGATAGAAAAACTAAGTGCAAAACCTTAAAACTAGAGATATTATTGGTTGGGACAGTCCTCTTATTTATAGAAAACTTTTTACATTCTCAAACTACACCTAGATATTTAGAGCTAAACCTAGCCGGGTCTTAATGGTCTAACTCCTTGTACGATGATTTGACGACCACACTCCCTTTATAGATTTGCTTCTCCTTGACGCAACTTCCGGCTTCACATGTCTCCTCTGATTCCCGTCGGAACCGCGCTATCTGGTTTTGACGCCAAATACATGAACCCATCAATTGGTGGTTTTGAGGCTTAAACACTAAATTTTCACAGGTAGCGTACTCCATACACACCTCCATGTCTTGGACATGTCTTGCTAGTCCTTCAACCATGCTAGCAACATGATCCTCTCCATCATATCCTTGCACCTATAGGTGTCCCTAGGTGACAACCACCATAGCTAGTCATCCGGCTTCTCTAATCCCTTAGTCAAGTCCTAGCTCTTGTCCTTCACTACTTCCTAACCATCGGCACAAACCCGTATAACTTTCACCTTCACCCTCGACCACTTCCTCCGAGTTCCACACATGCTCACCATAAGCCAAGAGACATATTGCACAAACTCACGCTCTGGTTAGTCCACATGACTCAACCCAAGACGCTACTCTGTTGACAATCACTCATTACAAATCTGAACCACAAGGGTATATATCAACCTTGTGTTCACAAAATCGAGGGCACAAACTAAACATGTGTTTGTAAACATAATTGTCTAACTAAACAACTTTGCTTATACACCAAAATCAAAATTAATTCAACCTATATCTAACTAAAAATTAGGGTTGCAAAATACATCAAACGTAGACAAAATCGGCGTGTATAAATTGAGGAGTGGAGGGATGATACCTTGCTCTCGTTAGAGATACGGATCAAATCCAAGCTTTCAAGATGGAATCAATAGATTGAAGAAGCTTTCAAGGATTTGAGAGAGGGAGAGATGAGAAACAAATAAGGTCTGCCTTAGCCAGGAAACTCATGGTGACGATTAAATTGGACCTCGATGTCGCAGGTCATGACATCGTGGTCAACGCTGAGATATGTGTCATGCACGTCAGCACTAAAATCTGTGGCGCTAACCATGTTGCTCCGACCTATGACACCGAGGTCCTACTACATTATTATCATAGTGATGTTCACAATAATAACGGTATGATAGCTCTAGACGCTAGTGGTGATATGATATCTCAGCGCTATGACCTATGGCACATCATAGGACATAGTACTGATCTCTTGGATACCTAAAAAATAGTTGTCTATCTTTTATACCAATACATATATTACACGGAAAAAAGTGATTACCAAAGACTTGCTTGCACAAGGCAGGTATGGAGAGTGAAATAAACATTTCTCTATCTTTTTCTTATAAATAAATCTATAATAATAAGGCTAAGGTTACGAGTCTTCATATTTTCGTCTTCTTTTTCTCTATAAATAGTATAGTCTACATTGTAAAATACTTCTTCCGTCTTAAAATAGGGTTCTTTCTAGCCCTTTTTTTATCTGTCCACATTCAAATAAATAATAATAAATGTAGATTATATACAAACTATATTCATAAGTTAATTAATGTTAATTAATTAATGCACGTTTAGTCTAAAACCAATTATATTTTGGAATGGAGGGAGTAGTATTTTGTTTGTCACTTATCTTAGAAAGAAAAGGTTGTGAGACGTTTGGAGTGAGCCTGGCCTGAACTTTATAGAACTTTTAATAGCAGAAAGGACTAGTTGCCATTTGCAAACCAAACAGATAGCGTCACATGATAGGACAATGCGACGGAACAATCGATGGAACATAAAATTTGTGGCGCGGTCCTATATATGAACGATCGAACTCCAGTAGACGTGTACGAAGAATTATCCAAAAAAAAACGAGCTTGCTAGTTCTGTTGAGTTAATGGCAGACGATTAATTTCCAAATGGCATCTGGGTGTAAGGTGCCCATCCATCTCTCCATCTATCAGAATCCTCCAGATGGCGTTGCCCTGGCTCCCTGCAGGTGTACGTACAAAGAAAGCTACGAACCATCTGACTTAGCAAACACGATTAATTTCAGTTTCTTGTCTGTTGTCATACAGTATCTATAGGCCTGTTTGATACTCTCCCTAATTCCCTATGTTATATATATTTAGCATGTCAAAGCAAAAGCATACGAATGCACTATACAAAGAGCTACAGCTACTCCAGCTTTAGAAAGGAAACTGATCTGAATTATTTAGCCTGGGGGGTGGGGGACGCTGCTCGCTGCTGCTGGAGCGCATGCAGCTATAAGCTCCGATCAGAAATCGATCTGTAAGTAGTTAAGTACGATGAAATTAAGTATCTCTAATGCATATACTGATTTAATTTGGTTGCGCCTCGTTCCCTGCAACCGTTCTGTCCGTCTCGGTTGTTCTGTTGCCACACTACATTTTGTCTGATGATCATCCTGCTTCTGTCAGTTCAGTGCGTGGGCACCTGAGACTCCGCAGAGACATGACCGGCGGCGCAGGGAAGAAGAGGGGGTTCAGTAAGCTGCTGGTGCTCTTGCTGTTCTTTGTGGGCGCCATCGTCATCGTGGCGCTGCTTGTCCGCGGCAACGGCTGCTGCGTCGTCGTCCAAGTGGCAGTACTGCCACGGATAGTTCCAGTTCCCTCTTGGGACGCCCGTCCTACCACTACAACTCCAATTGGCGAAATCATCATCCCTGCAATAACGTCTACGAGGGGAGCATCGTCGTCAGCTCATGATCGTCAGGAGAACTCAGAGCCAGTAGCAGCCTCAGAGGAAGAGGAGCCCCCTGCAGCTGCCCCGTACGCGGCAGACAGCAGGTGGGACATCCAGTGGGAGAGCATCGCCAGTGTCCTTTCAACGTTCAGCAGTAATGGCACTGGCATCGGCATAGTGGGTCTGCTCAACTTCAACTCGTCGGAGGTTGCGCTATGGACGAGCACGTTGCCTGCCGCCGACGTTCGGGCGGTGCGCCTGGCGCCGGCCGCCGACGCGGTCACCTGGGAAGCCCTCTATCCGAACTGGATCAACGAGGAGAGCAACAGAAGCAGCTGCCCCTCCCTCCCCGACCCCGATGCCTCCCACCATCACAATTACGACCTCGTCGCCGTCAAGCTTCCCTGCCGCCGCCAAAGCTGGTCCAGGGACGTGCGCAGGCTCCACCTTCAGCTCTCCGCCGCCAAGCTCACTCTCCACGGCACCAGCAGTAGGTCTGGCATGGTGTTGATCCTGAGCGAGTCGAGGTGCCTCCCCCTGCCCAACCTCTTCCCCTGCAAGCACCTCCTCGCGCGCCGCGGCCACGCCTGGCTCTACCGCCCCGACGCCACCTACCTCCGCCGCCGCCTCAACCTGCCCGTCGGGGCCTGCCAGCTGGCCGTTCCTTTTCTCCGGCCTTCGCCTAAACCACCAAGTGCAACTGCAACGCCAGGAACAAGCAGGATCGGCAGGCAGGCCTACGCCACCGTGCTGCACTCCGCCGACGCCTACGTCTGCGGCGCCATCGCACTGGCGCAGAGCATCCGGCAGTCAGGGTCCACGCGCGACCTGGTGGCCCTGGTGGACGCGCGCAATGTGGGCGCCGAGCACCGCGCCGCCCTCGCCGCGGCAGGCTGGCACGTCCGCCCGGCGCCGCGCATCCGCAACCCGCACGCGGAGCTCCACGCCTACAACGAGTGGAACTACAGCAAGTTCCGGCTGTGGCAGCTGACCGACTACGAGAAGGTGGTGTTCCTGGATGCCGACCTGCTGGTGCTGCGCAACTTGGACTTCCTGTTCGAGGAGGCGCCCGAGCTGAGCGCGACGGTCAACAGCGGCGCGCGCTTCAACTCGGGGTTGATGGTGCTGGAGCCGTGCAACTGCACCTTCGACCTGCTCATGTCGGGCATCCACGACATCGAATCCTACAACGGCGGCGACCAGGGCTACCTGAACGAGGTTTTCACTTGGTGGCACCGCCTGCCGCGCCACGTCAACTTCCTCAAGTACGTCTGGGCCGAAGGGGACCGCGCGGCACAGGCGCGGATGATTGCCGCGGAGCCAGCGGAGGTGCACGCCGTGCACTACCTGGGCATGAAGCCGTGGCTGTGCTATCGTGACTACGACTGCAACTGGAACGTGGCGGAGCTTCGGCGGTTCGCGAGCGACGAGGCGCACGCGCGGTGGTGGGCGGTGCACGACCGGATAGAGCCCGCGGAACTGAGGGACAGGTTTTGCGCGCTGCCGGCGAGCCACATGGCGGTGCTGGAGCAGCAAAGGAGGCAGGCGGCGACTGTCAACGCGCCAGACGGTCACTGGAACCGCACCATCACCGACCCGCGCCGCCGCATCAAATCAGAAGCACGTAAGAAAAGTTTAATAATATAGTCAATTGTTGGCTATAAGAATCTTTACCACCTATTTTATAGCCAATATGTATAATAGCTTGTTAGCTCTTCGTGATGAACTAGGTGTATATCCATGTTTTGCTACGGAATCAACATATAATAATCTACTAGTTGGGTGCCCGTGCGTTGCCACGGTTTTTTTTATCACATAAGTAGATATTATTCAAATGAAATAGTTGTTCAGACATGTTTCAAACTCAGATTTTCTATAAAGCTTTATGTAGGTATACTCATTTAGCCTCCTTGAAATTTTCAAACTCATCAGTGTTATAGTTGTCATCGGTATTGTTTTAAAGACACATGTCCCCATGCATCGATGGAATAACAAAACATCATGAATGCAACAAATTTGCATACTTGACAGGTGTGATGTTGACTTGTCTTGTTTATGAACCAATGCAACTATATGAACATGAGGTGAAGCATGAAGCCTCGCAAGCATGCAAACATCGGCCAGTAGTTTCCTTACGATGTCTAAAATGGACACCACTGCTTGGTCTGACACCAAGATTCAGATCTCGCCAAATCTTCATGCGCTTGTCCCCCTTAGACTAACCACATTCAGCTCTTGTTAGTTCTTCATGCGATTGTCTGTAACACTATTCAACTTTTGCTAATTCTTCATGTGCTTGTCTTGGTAGTGACCACGACGGTTGAGTCTGTCACATCCCGCAGATCAAGCATTGACTGAGATCTCATGAGAGCTGAGAACAGCTGGGCTGGACGAGTTGCAGACGGAGAAGCAAAAACACCTAGTACAAGCCCTCTGGCCTTAAACAAACAAAAAACACTAATAAGCTAGTTGTAGCAACAAAGCTTGATGAAACTCCAATCCACATGCATCCTTTAGAGTACGTAATAAACCAACTACCATTTATGGCATCATTGCAAGTCAAGGAATCAATCTATACACCACCAGAAGTGTGCAAGCCGAAAAAGAAAGTAAAAGGGATATAACAGTTTGCATTCTTAACACATGTGAAATAGTAATAAATATAACTAATATATCTTCTCAAACCCAACCCATCTACTCGGAATCACATCTTATATCTCACGACTCATTAGGACAGAATTACCTGGCCTAGCAATTCACTTGCATAAAAGCTCATGCACAAGTTTTTATTTTCACCATGAATGAGTCACCAAAAGTCAAAATGACGCATTTGCATAGCACAGTTGTGTTGCATATATGGCAGTTCCTGATCCATTGTGCCCATCTAAAAGCTATCAATCTATAAAGCACAATGGCAACCATTAGCTGGCTATCAGGAAAAAATAATCAGTCATCACAGGTATACCATCATCAATCTACCACCAAAACAAAACATTACAGGGTATGTGGTCGACAGCCTACAGTTATCTAAGAACCTAGTTACGTGCAACAAAATTGTAAAGTTCCCTATAGGTGCCATCCCAAATGAATCAAAATACCACCATCAAATGGAAAAGCTTTATCGTTTCCTTCATCGTTGCCTCTCTTTCTGCAGTTGCCTCTCTTTTTGTAGAAGATTGTAAGCAGGATGAATGACGTCCTGCACCATGAGATAGAAAAGCTGAATAGTCAGATAACAAAGATAAGATGTCAGCTTGATGTGTCCTACATCAAGAGATAGAAAAGCAAATTTTCAGATAAACCTAGGCAATTGTCTTCTCTATACCTTTTACCACACATAATTCTGAAATAATAATGAACACATAATTCAAAGTTGTTCTTTATAGAGAAATATCTTTTATCGGTGACCACTTAATCTTCACTGGACACTATAAACATCTGATTGTATCCACTTCAATCAAATCACGCTATGTAAATGGAGCATCAAGGGCCATTCATGGTGGGTAGTGGCCTATTGGTCCCTAAACACCACCTTTTACCTCTACAGACTAATAGACACATTGAATCCTACCAAATTCATTTGCCATAAGCAGAAGTGCACACAAAGGTAATAAATGCTTAAGATATTACATCTAAAATATCAATTTGTTCACATTTATCATAGCTGAACATTTAAGCTAGCTTCTAATGTATCGAGCAACCAAGGTGGCACTAACCGGTGGGGTGTCCAGCATATCATGTACTCGGTCAGTCCATTTTGGTATCACAAATAAACGATGGCATATGGTAACACAAATAAAGATGCATCAAAATACTAATCATGCTTAACCAGGTACTAGGTGAGTGCCCGTGCGTTGCAACGGAATATATAATACCACAATAACTTATATACAAATGTGCATTATACTGTTATGAAAAAAATGTTTCGTAATCCATCTGTGATCCTAGCTATACATAAATTTCGTTATTCTAATCTAGCTATTTCACCACTATATTACAATCATTTATATATGAATACTTTTATATACGACCACATGCACATGTTTGATTTGTATCATGATCCATTGCCACCCCACTGAATCACCTGATGACGGATGTCTTGAGCAATTGAACTGCTAGGTAGACATGAGCTGGGAGAATCTAAAGATTTGAATACCAAATGAAGTTAGTCACAAAGTAATCAAAGTGAGCAACAATAACAATGCTAGCGACAATAACAATCCATAAATCCATAACAGATCGCTACATTAAAGGGCAATCTCCTCTGTTTAAGACTACCAATTAGTCCACAACTCGACCTACTTGAACAAGAACTTCATAAAGAACCCTCTCAAGTGTGGCGGGCAGTGTCGATGGCCTAGCACCTTTTGGTCTCCACGCTCAGTGAGGGTGCGAGAGTATGCCATCTGCCCATCCACGGCCACTGGTAGCAAAATAAAGTTACTGGTGCTAATTATAAGCAAGATGTTTCTTTAAACTCAGAGAGTGCATTGTTATAAGCCTTGCCCTTGAGCTGTCGAACACCAGTTCTTGACAGTCAGCCAAATAGGGAAAGGGGGCAAGCAGACGAGAACATCAAGCACATCTTGACCTCCTGTGTGTTTGCTCGTGAAGTATGGGCTTTGATTTTTAATAGATTGGGGCTCGTCCCTTTGGCCCCACAACATACTGTTCTCGTTATTCTAACTGATGGTAAGCCCTGCACGGTCTACTTTGATTATACCAGTCCTGGACAATCAACTGAAATCACCAAGTCCTCTATTGCTCCCTGGCAGGGTAAGCCCTGCACATTTATATCTTCTGTGTGTTTCTCGCGGTGGTTCTGTTCAATGAGCACCTATTTAATCAAATTTGCATTCACAAATACAAGTGAATGGTGACTACAGATAACGCTAACAGCAGATAGCCTAAGAAATATTTTCAATGTGCAAAGGATGCTGTCACACCATTGTCGGAGTCAGAGGCCATCGATCTAGTTAAGGATGTGTTTGCATCTGCAGCTGAGAGAGACATATACACTGTAAGCTGCATTTGCTCATTGCCAAAATATTGCGCCTGTTTCTCTTTTATATATATCTACTCTGATGATCCACAAACATGCAAAATATTTTTTCAATATTGTAGTCAAAGTACAGGCTATTTTTTCTTCCTGGGGCAGTGAGAGGATATGGGAACAATTGATCATGCAAATCCAAGCAAGTCATAAAACATGGACTGGACTGGATAAAATGGTACCTATGCAACATAGTGAAGGAGTGGGAAATCCAATAGAAAGCTTTTCTTTGATTTTTCCTTTGATCTCGCAAAAAAGTAATAGTACTCGAACAAAGGAAATGACAAGCAGATCATTATTTCCTGAAGATGTATAACAGGAGTGCAACTTTGTCAGCCTTCTTGATCATAATACTTCATAAAAGTTCACGACTACAAAAAGGTGAAGTTATGACCCGAGAACCTCAAATATGTGATCAGCAATATTTTCATGGATCAAAGTTTGAAGTAGGGTGCAAGTATTTACATCAGATGATAGGAAATGAAATATCAAATCTAATGTCCATGTCTGAACTTCTAGATTAGTAGATACAACCTATGAAAATAAGAGGTTGAACCATAACAATTAATACTGACCAGGGGCAAATGCTAAATCTAAAAACAACACCTTGAACTTATAATAAAAAATCGAAGGCTCCAGATTTCGTACCTAATGAGGTTCTTAGACATGATCCTAGGCGCCTTGATGGCGACCCCGACGAGGCTGCTCCCTGCGATGAAGATACCCATGTAGATAGAGAGCAGAATAAAATCATATTGATAGGCTATAGATGTAACAAGTTAGTGCATCATGACTGATAATCATATCAAGTAGACCTTTTTCTATATAGATTATATTTCTTGAGCAAAAATCATGAATTATACTATGTTTTTAAGGTAGCCATGATTTGCACACCATGTAAAGGCTGATAGTGACAACATCAACAACAACATGTGTTCACACCTCATTTAGCCAGAAATCCTCATTGGTCTTGTAGTAATCAGATTGACAGTCTAGCTATGTGCGAACTCATGGGCCACAACCAAAGCACATGCAACATCCCATTTGATGACCATGGAAGTTACCGAATTTGCAAAAATCATAAAGTAAAATTATAAAAGAATGCCACAATTCACAGAACAGCTTACAGTAACAGAGCAAGAAAGAAGATTAACTAATCAGTAATAACCATAACCAAATTTGCAAATTACCTCATATAGGTTATTTTATTAAGTAAATTTCAATTTCTCCAAATTGAATGTATCCAAAAGACACGTAATAGTAAACTAAACCAGCATAGTTGAAGAGTAGTGACTGAAAGCATATGTAACTCAAGCTCAAAAGTTATATTTGAAGCAGGCTATGTTATAAAATTTGCCTATATGTAAGCTGGGTCATGGATGGGTGTTAGGTGAAGTTGCCTTCCACTCTATTCAGTTCAAAGAATTCTGGTAATAAGGCCATGGATTTAGTATCGCAACAAGTAGTGAGATCCAAAGAATTCTGGTAATAAGGACTACAGATCCTATTTGGAAAGGTAGTGAGATCCAAATCCCATGGATTTAGTATCGCAGCAAGTATTCTGGTAATAAGGCCAAATGAAACTGTTTAAGGTCATCTTCACTTTTCGAGTAGTTGAAGCCTAGTAACCAATAATTGAAGATAAGTGAGAATTCATCAAGTGAAAAGCTATTGTGCATAAAACATGGATTCCCTTCACACAGAAAGGCCCCAGGAGTTTACCTTTTAGATAGCAGAAATATTTGTCTTGTGGGCTCATGCGTTCAGTTTCAGCTTGGACATATGTCTATGCTCAATGATGTCATTTATAATGTTGGGTTCCAATGAGGATACCTTATTGAGAGTACCTATAAACAACACAGATTCCACAAAACAGGCAACCTCATTCTACAATCATGTGTCATAATTGTAACAAATCAAGAATAAAAGAATGCAACAGACTTCCAAGCATCTATGCAGAATGTTGCCTCTACTCTGCAATGTAACTTGTGGATAGACTTCCAAAATTAATTAGATAGTACATGTAGAAGTTGAATGCCTGAACCCAATCCATTCACTGTTCTTATTAGGTAGGCATACTATTTTTATCAGATAAAAACTCTCAGTTACAAGGCTAGAAGCAAAAAAACGAACATTTAAAAATATCACCAATTAGGGGTTCTGTTGTTACCTCCAGTAAACAAAATGAACAAACTACTGATAGTGTGGCACCTCTCCTTTTGCACAGGGAACTCATTTGTTCATAAATGATGTAAAGCAATTTGAGACATCTCACCACCGGTGTGTAGCGATTTAGGTTGTAACTTGTAAGGACTACAGATCTATTTGGAAAGGTAGTGAGATCCAAATCCCATGGATTTAGTATAAAGTTTTGAACTAAATACTAAAATTTTCTAGAACATGCCTTCCCTTCAAACATGCCATTAATTACTATGTTAATTGTCAAGTGAGTAACAACACGGTAAACAGTGATTATGAATCAAGCTAGTAGATATATAGGGTGAACCAAGAACCGTCAAGTATGAGCATGTTTCCAGGGACAACCAAATATTATCAAATCCTTGTACAATAAAAACATACAAATCAGAAGCATAATTAAAATAAGAAAGTTCTAACTATTGTGGTCATCTTGCGCAATATAGGCGACATCCACCAAGCCCGGCCGACCAGCTTAGTTGGTTAGGGGACGAAGGTAATCAAGATTATAGGAGTTCATTTTTAAGTTTGTTAGAAGTGCACCAAAGTATATGGGGGCACTTACCTTGCCGAAAACAAGCATCGAGAATAAATCTCACAAGTAGGTGAGTTTCCCTTAGGCGGTGGTGACCGGCGATCCTGCCATAACTGCTGGTGACAACACCGCACCACTTCCTCGCTTCCCCTGTGTTCCCATTCTCAATCCCAATCGCTCCTCCGATCTCCCCAATGTTCTCCTCGTCGCCCATGCTGCATCAATAACATAGATAAAGTACAACTACATCAATGCATCAATATTTGCCACATTCAGGCGTTGACAACCAAAAATGAATTCATGTACACATTCTCTTCCACATTAGCATCGATAACACTCACCACTGAGTAACGCAAACCAATAGTTGATCCGAGCGCCTCAAACTGGTATGTCGTCCCTAAACAAAGTAATTGACTAACAAATTAAACTGACCTCGTTGGCGAGAGCATGTAAGCGAAAAGGCCTGCTCACCCTCGCGGTTGCTGAGCAGCTCTTGTAGAATGGGCAACACGAACGCGCCCGTTCTCCCGAACCCCGTCTTTGCCAGCACGATCAAGTCCTTCTCTGCGAAAACCAGGGCGACCAACGAATTAAGAGTCGGCAGCTATACATTCTTGAATGCATCAGAGTTTCACCCAAAAAAATATTTAACTATATCACTCAACATGAGTAGGGGAAAAAGCTTTTTATATGACTATAAAAGGTATAAAATAAATCCGAGTTATTTTTATGGGTAAAATAAATGAATAGAACACAAAGTTCCAACATTAGAAGGTTTGATGGTAGAAGTTGAAAATGTCCACGAAAAAACCATTAATGAAAAAGGAGCAAAGTGAGACTAAATAAAAAGAACATGAAAGATTGCAGCGAGGATAGTCGGTTCAGATACATATCAAGTTGTACACAAAAAATAGCACTGAAACTAAATTACAGATGTCACATCATTTTTATTCCCTATATATATTGTGGCTATGCAAGTAATCCAACAAGGACATTCCCAAAAACAGAATTAATGGGAAGGGCATATTGCAATGGTACACTATGCCAGCATGAAATGCAATTCCTTTCTAGAGCAGCAGTGTACACACAAAAATTTCTGTATTCTCTCAAATGGTAAGCTGCCAAAGTCATCACTTGTAGCACTGGTATAGACTGAAACCTTGGAGGTCAAATATTTCACATTTATTCTCTTAAACATTGATGACAGTGCCATGCTGATTACCAGAAAAATTCCTGCCAATGGTTATATAAGCTTTCTTTTTGCCATGGGTCAAAACCAACAGCCCCGAGCCCCCGACAAAGAAACTACAATAAGCAGATTTGGTTGAGAATTCTCCTGTAGTGGATGGTGATCAAATGTGTCAGTAGGTCGTGTATTCCTGGGTGAAGGTCAATTTCTGCTATAATATCCCATAGATCGATGGAGGTATTCCATCAGACTGTAGCTGACAGCCCCCTGATGTACCATACCCCAAGCATTACTGTCCAATGCATCCTGCACCATTCTTCTTTTGATTGCTCTCTTTGCCACATGTGTGAACGATAGATTTTCCCTGAAACCATTTATCACACCAAAAAAGTTTTTGGCTGTCATCACCTAACACAGAATAAGCTGAAATGCAGAACATGGACATAGAATTAGAGTGAACCTGTAAATCTAGAGCAGCCCATGGCTGATCAGGTTGGATCTTTTTTAACCATAGTCACCTCATTCTTAGAGCCCAACCCAAAATTTCCAGGTCCAAAATTCCTAAACCACCAAGATCAAGTGGCCTTTGGACCCGACCCCAGTGTTTCATTCAACTAAATTTGGCAACTGATCCGTGAATACAGACTACTTCAGAGTTCAGAGTAACCTGTATAAAGTATGATGCATATGTGTGCTTTGAACCTTGTAGATAGTATTCCTTATGTTTCCATCCTGTTCAACTCAGTACCATACTAAGTTAGTAGTATGTGACAAGACTTGATTGGATAATTTGCTACCTATACTGCTGTGATTTATTGATTTACCATTTTTTCTGTAATTGTCCAACATTGGTAGAATAGATATCATAGTTTCATGCACGTTTCATGGGCACTTTTGTTATCTATGTCAGTAGTGTCATCACAAATCTTCCTGAGCTCTTTCCTCGCTGCTTTGTTAACCTTGTCATTCAAAGCTCGGAATGACTGACCCCCAATTGGGATACCTAATATCTTGTGCACCACTTGAGGAGTGATAGGCAAAATATTCCTAGAAAATTCTATCCTCAGGGGGTCTTCTTTGTATTCTTCATTAAAAACGTCCCTAAGGCTCTATCGTCAAGCTTATCATTTTGTAAATGTAAAAACTGACCAAACCCAATCTTACACAATCTCCTCTTGAAACTATCAGACAAGACACCTATTAATCTGAATATAACAGCTGGTGAGCACCTCATAGTTGAATAAAACCCCCTTTTTAATCTAGAAAACAAACTAAAAATGACTAACTATTAAAAAAAGATGTAGTGACTCGGCATTGATAACTGAACTCATAACAAGGAATGACCGGCACAAAAATAAACTGTAATAACTGAATACAATGAATTAGTAAATAAAAAATGAGAGAGCATACATCAGTTGTAAATCTCACTATTTTCCCTTCACCTGTAGTGGAGTTGGAAAATCACTGTCATCATCAGAAATTGGAACAACTGCTTTGCCTTTTGATTTGATTTTTGAAATTACTCTGCTGACAGGAACCTTCCTAACAACATATCTAGTCTTCATTTGTATATCGGATGGCTTATCACTGCCAACCGTAGCCTAAAAACGTAAAAAAAATTAGAATAACTGACTACAAAAATTGTAATGTACAATATGTTATTAGAATGGTTGACTACACCTATTTTTGTCAAAAATACTCAACACACTTACAATGATTGACAACGACTAAGCATAGTTTACAATGACTAACTGCACAATTACAATGACTTAGCACACCAAAAAACATTCACAAATAACATTTATGAAGTCAAAAAACAAACTGATCATAAAAAAGTTCATGGTAAAAACCCTACACACAACAATGACTAACACACTAAAAAACAAATGTCTGAGTACAAAAAGGCATAAAAACACATACAAAAACCTGCAAAAAATATGTAGTACTGCTATTCCAATTAGTTGTCACAATCTGCACACATTTCAACTGGAACCGAAGCACCAGAATGATTCCATTGAATAAAAAAAACTTGCTAGGGTTCAAATTCTGAGACAGAACTGAAGCACTCACTGAATGCTCCCACCTCCTCGCTTGGATAGGGTGCTGGAGATGGCCAACAAGAACAACCATTAGGCACATTCTCACTGTAGGCTCAGCAAGCCACACTGCAAGACGAAGCAGTGAGAGGCAATTACTGGACACACCTGAATAAGATCCAGCTCGGTGTACTCACGCAGCGCGATCTCGCGGACCTTGTCCGGATCCTTGGAGAGGCAGCTTGGCCTCCCACACGAAGTCCGCGTCCGCGGCGCCGCGGAACGCGAGGTTGAGCCGCGCGAACCGGCATATGTTCGGCGCGCCGAGGCGGAGCAGCACCTCCACGGTGCACAGCTCCGGGAGGTCACCCAGCCCGGCGCCACGCACCACCTTGCCGCCAGGCTCCGCGCCCGCGCCCATGCCGATCTCGGTGGAGGGCGAATGGGGAATCTGTGGATCTCAGCGGAGGGCGAAGAAAACCTTGGAGAGCAGGGAAGCGGACGCAATTCGCGGATGGAGAAAATTGATCTGTTATTATTGTAGAGTGCACATGTAAGAGATAACTCAACATTTTGAAGACGTCAAACTATAAAAAGCAGGCACATCTATTAGCCTGTTGGTACTCACAAAAAAAGTTAATCGTGAGATGCTAGAAATTTTGACATTCATAGAATAAATAAAGTCTAAATAAATGTGCCTTACTAACCATGGGATACATAAGAACGTAGAATAGAATTGCAAGTGATCGAACTTGAGGATTCTAACCTTCCATTCTCGAGTGGAATAACATCAGCATGCTGACGCGACATAGACTGATGGTCCAACATGAAGTCAGAAGCAAGAATCCGCCTCCCGAATAGATTCCTCATTTTTTGTAGATTGATCCTATCAAAGACCTCCCCATCTTTCACCACATCAAGATAGTAGACCCCTGAGCGTGGCTCAATCGCCTAGTCTGGAGGTTGCCACGTCGACTGCCCTCCACCGACCTGTGTCCCAACATGCCCGGGAGCATCACCATCTTGCCCAGCCACCCTTGAGCTAGTGCCTTTGCGGACTTTGGAGATTCTAACCTGGCAAAAAATTAGAATTTTGTGGCAGCGTCAATAGAGACAGTGCTTTAGTTGTTCCTGCAGCTGCAGGTGCCTTCTTGGTGCCTGTCTTGGACTTCACTGAGAAGGGCTCCAAGGCTTGTGCCTTCTCGAAGCGGTCAAGGCCCCCACAATACATCTTCCTACACCTCTAATCCACCAGCTCTTTGATTCTCGTCTTTACCACTCCAAATCTAGTCGCTTATGCACTTGTGTACTTTAATACTGCAGACAAACAAAGGATATTGTCCTTACTGTTGATCAAATAAAATAAATTAGAAACAGAAACAGAAAGGATTTGCAACCAAAATTAGGTGATGTTTGTATAATGGGATATGAGGGGCTAGACATAGGGATGGAAAGCTCACTCGTTGCTTGGTTCATAGGGAAGAAGGGGGAAAGGGAAATTTGGACCTCTTGTCCCACCAATTCTATCCTGTCAGGAGGGTGGATCATGCTGAGGTCTGAACTAAGGTACCTAACACAAAAAGATCAATATCTGAAACTTGAAAGGACCATAGGATGGCAATACACACTCTGTTCCTGCCAAATCATTTGTGGAACTATTAGCTATTGAGACAATGCAAACAGACCTGACTACTGATAAAGTCACTATTATGCACCCCAACATTATTTGTTTGTAATTGGCCTAAGAAAACATGTACCTAAATTATCTTCATTAATGCATAACCTCGAATTAATGTTTAATAGTTTAGAAATCCCAAAGTTATTAACGTGCCAAAATAGGTGAAATGCATGTAAGTGTAAAGGTATGTAATCCCATCCAACACAAGCATCAGAACTTAGCCCTCAATCCCTCATGATGTAGACGACCAAACATGGAGCCGCTTCAGTAAGATGCTCCTCATGCTAACATTAATAGGAACAGCTGAAACCCCATTCCAGCCTCTGCACACGAACGAACCAACGATAGCAAGGGGAGCAAATAACATGGCAGACAGTAAGACAAGCAAGGAGCGAGAGAATGCCGTTGTACGTACTGCAAAGTGGCCAAGGTTGACGAGCGTCCATGCCAATGTTGGGGGCGCACCCAAAGACGAAGAGGGCGAGGATCTAGCAAAAGAAGATGATGTAGGCGGTCCCGACCTCGGGGTACATGAACTACTTAGTGTTCCTGTTTAGATCCGGGGGGCGGCACCACCTGCACATACAACTTTGCCATCGACACAGGGTGGGAGGGGGGCTCCGCCATGATGGCCGGGGAAGCGAGCGCCGTGGCGAGCATCGCGGACGCAGGGCAGAGAGGGAGATGGATGGCGGCGGTTGCGCGGGGGCGGGCGGGGGCACGACCTTGCCTCTTGTGGACGCGTCCCTTCCAGGGCGACGAGCAACACGGACGCCAGGCAGGGAGGTGGGGCGGCGAACACGGTCGGTGGATGTTGCGTGGGGAGGGGTGGATTTGGTGAAGCCGGGCGGATCGGAGACTGCGGGGGAGGAAGAGGATCGGACGAGGGTAACAGGGGTGGGGGCACCGGGGCAGGGGCCATCCCTCGCATCTCCAACCTCAGGGGCGGGGATCGGGCGGTGGGATCGGACGACTGGCGGCGGTGGGGGGATCGAGCGGCTGGTGATCGAACGGTTGAAATTGCAGAACAATGGAATGGATGGTTGAGGTTGCAGGATGGCAGAACGGCAGAACGGCAGGAGGCAGACTACTATTACACTCTTAATAGGTAGTATAGATTTTGTTATATAATAAAAATATAGTCCAAGTATTGAATGATCATCAAAGAGAGATAAACATATAACAACCAGTGAAGACTTCTCAGATACAAACCCAACCAGTGAACATCGAAGTATGGCTGAAGATGATGTAAATGCAGTAGTTATGCCTGAGAATTTGAAACCAGGCAATGGTTGTGTGACTGATAATTTTCATATTGTTGGTGGACATGGCGAATGAAGACTTATGGTTGTGTGACTGATAATTTTCATTAGTTAATTATTACTTGCGAGGTGCAAACCCATTTCTGCTCTCAGCCTACCAGATCACTAAGAACTGTCTATCTAAAATTCTAAATTGTAGCCTCCTTTTGTGTGTAGCCGCCTTTTGTACAGTATTGGCTTTGCCATTGCCTGAGGATGACACAATTATGGTGGTTCTATCTCACAATAGATCCATGTTGCAGTCCAGTGCATCTTCTAACATTCTAATTTAATTGTGTTACAACATTCTAATTTAATCAAGACTCTATAGCGTTTGAAATAGTTCAGGATGAGACTGATCGGCCATTACAAAAACATGAACACCATCAGACAACTCAACCTAGCTACACCTAGGCTCTTTCTTCACACACTCCCTGCTCATGCTCTCACTGGTTGTCTAGGTCTCATGCCAGTCATTCTCTGATGCATGCACACTTGACAGAGCAACCCAGCTGCAGTGGTTCCCAGGGTCAAGCTTGAGCAAACAGGACGCTGTGAACTGACTTTAGCCAGGCATTCTCGTGTACTCGAGATGAGTTGAGTAGCACACTCCAGGCAGCAATGCTCGAGTCAAATCACATGTTCTCAATGAACTGAAGAGCTTCTTCTAGGTAACCTCACCTGCATAGGAGATCTGTCATGCATTCGTAGTGCTTAGGTCACATCTTAACTGAGCTCGAACCATTAGACATTGAACTGAAGTAGTGACAGGCTTCTCTGACGAGCCTGCCATGGCTACAAGCTGACAGAACCACAAGAGATATGCTATACCATCTTGTTCTATCCCCATGTGTGTCATCCTATCGTACAAGCTGACTTCCTATAAGTCGAGACCATTGTGGTTCAAAGAACAACATCGTTTGATGACACTGTTTCGAAGACGAGCTCGACCGAATAGACACAGCCACACTTGTTGTACATGTCCACTAAGGAGTTCCTGATAACGACATCTGCTTCGAACCCACTACCAGCAACTTGTGCGTGCGCCTGCATCCCCTGCTTCAGTAGTGAAAGCTCCCCCACACTCATCCACAACTAAGGAGTTCTTGACATCGATATGCATATCACAATGTTGGGTTGGCTTCATTTTGACTGTCGCCTGACATACATATATTTAGCAACACAAAAAATGTGTCCTCCTGTATGTCAGCATCATTATCTTTAGGCGACTGCTGCTCGACGGCATCAGACATGCCGACAGCGGTGGCCACATTAGCTGGTGGCTGTCGCTCCCCACGCTCATATGTGGATATGCTATTATTTTTCTAGGTATGATTTATCCATTGTTCATGTAGTAATTGCCTTAGTAATTACTGCAAAGTAGCAATGGGAAAAGCTTACGAAGGGGTAGCTAGTGTTTTTTCATATTCTTTTAATAACCAAGTCATGCCTCCCCTTGTCGGATCCTATATAGGTTGACTTCTAAAGCTTTTCCCATACTATCATGTATAGAATGTTATATTCAGTGTGTGTCTGCCAATAGAAAAATCCGTCCAGAATTCCTTGATTTGCTATGGGTTCTAGAAAACAAAGTACCTTTGTAGCAAGGAGTCCTACCAAGCGAGTCTACTCCTCGTTCTTTCTCCTGGACAGCTTCATGAAGCTGGTATTTGTCAAGAACCTGCACAAGAACATAAAGTAACCACTTTAAGTGATTGCTTTAAAGTTTGAGCTGTTAAAGTGATACAATGGGGCCAGAAACAACATAAATAGTTGTGACGAGCAGCACCCGTGGCTTGATGTCGTTGAGGAAGGGCGGCGTCTCCAGGTGGCGGCGGTGCCAGGCAGCGCGCTGCTCGTCCCAGTCGAAGATCTTGGGGCCCAGCATGTAGGGAGGGTCCCTGAGCGACCTCGGCGGCGGGTCGGGGTCGTCGTCGCGGCGGGCGGAGGAGGACGAGGACGATGTGGTGGTGGTGGAGGCCCTGGACCTGGCGTTGTGGTGCTCGGCCAGCGTCCGGTGCGGGTGGGACATCCCACGAATTACGGTCAGGGAACACATCTCAGTGAACACATCCCACGAATGGTGCCTTCTCTCCCCCCTCTCTCTCCTGATAGGGTAGCCAGCGGATTAGAGTGTAGTGGCGCCACCATGCTCCTCCTCTGCCTCATGCTTGCTGGTGGTCAGGTGCCCTCGGCGTCAGTCTAGATCTCGTGCGGGCGCGGGCCGCCACACGGGGAGAAGAATGGGACGCCGGCAGACGGGGGAGGAGGGTGGGAAGGGGACGACGGGCCACCACGCGGGGTGAGAGAAGAGGTGTGTGAGTCGGTTAGGGTTTACCACGAGAGGGGGAGCGCTCATCCGCACAACAGTGAAGGAGCTCCTCCCCGTCTCCGCTGCAGGCCACGCCCAGTCTGCCACCGCCCGGATCCTTCACCAACCGGTCGATCTGCATATCTCCTTGCTTGATCTATGGATCCGCCACGAGATTCAGAAGAGGCGGGATGGGATTTCCGGTGGGGGTGGGCAGCGGAGGCTAGCATGAGGGGGCAGGGGCTGCAAGGGAGGGGGAGGGGACGCGCGGGCAGGGGGGCGGAGGGGCTGAGCGTGGGGAGGCGGGGGTGACGCGGCGGCGGACGCGGGCTGGGGCAGAGCATCGCGACAACGAAGGAAGGGGAGATGCGGGACGGGGCGAGGATCGCGGGAGCGGGGGCACGGCCGCATGGTGGACGCCCTCCTTAGAGACTTATGGAGTAGTAGAGATTACTACTCTATAAGGACCGAGTGTGGGCGTCCACACTGACTTCACCACGCCCCCGCCTCTGTGACTGCCGTGCTCCCCGCCCCTACGCCGGTCCGTGATCGCCGCGCTCCCACCCCCAGATGTGCACACTACCCCCACCCCACCTCCCATTCCGCTGCCAGGATCATGCAGCTCTGCGCCGCCACGCCCGAGCGGACCCCATGGTTCGTGCCCACTCCGGAATGGGGCGCTGGCGCCGCCGCGTTCCCGCAGACGCCCAAGCGGAGCCCGAGGTTCGCGGCGACGCCCGACTGGGGCACTGGGTTCATGATGCCGCCGGACGCTACGGCTGTGCCGAGGACGCCAGAGAGGTGGCCCGCGCTGCCCCGCACTCCGGAGTATGCGCCTGCGCCGAGGCGAGAGCAGGCGAGGTGGGGCGGCGAATCCAAGGCAGAAGCGCCTGCACTTTATGAATCCGGAGCTGAATCGCTCCGTCCAGCCTTTCTCCCCACTGTTGCTTTTGCACTCTGCTTTTCACTTGCCTTGCGTGGATCTGCTCAACGTGCGAACCACCGCCTCGCCGAGAAGGAAATCGTCGTCGTCCTCTCCTCTGCCTCCGTGGTCCTCGTCGACAGTAGTGTTGCCGTTGTCGACTAGCTCACCACCCTCGTCTCTCGCCTCCACTACCTCAAGCACAAGGTAATCCCCCTCCTCCCCTCCAAAATCTCACACCCGCTTCCTCCTCTTCCCTGAGCGATGTGTTGGGTTTTTTATGCCTTCCAGATGGAGGAGGGAGGACGGGCAGAGGAACTGTCGGTGCAATGGTGTGCATTTCCAAATGCAGGAGGTATTGCATTTATTTCAAGAAATGGTAACTCCACGCTACAGACATGATGAACATTTAAGAAAGAAAACATCATTTCTCATAATAAAAAATATCTTCAGTAGCAATGTTTGTTTAGTATTTTTGCTTGTCGTGAGTCTAACTGGGTAGCTTGCTAGGTGATCCATTTTGAATTACATCCTTTGTGTTCTTGTCAGGCACTCCTTTCTATTGGTCTACTACAGCACGAATGTGCTATTGACAATAACCCATTCTAAAAAGAACTTGTGGAGCTATGCGCTTGCTTTTGGACTTACCAGACCCGGTTGCTCCACTGTTATTTTGGGGAGGTTAGATTTTCCATTCATCAAGCTACAGATTTTGAGAGGCTTTGAAACATCAATATGATCCATCTAAACAACTTTTCTTTTTCGTACAAGGAAACACTTGAGAAAATCTTAATGGTGAAATATACAGATACTTAGTCTGAGATTCTTCAATGTTTGATTTTTTTTAGATTTTCAATTATACTAAATGATGATTCAAGGTTGGTATTTTGGATCAACTTATACAACGCGCACGTACGTGATTTTGAAAACTTTAGTTCTTATTAGGGTAGATGAATGTGTGGGAATATTTCTCCTGAGAATATTGCAATCACTACCGGAATCAATAGCTTCGCCGAGTGCCGGAAGCACTCGGCGAAGCCTTAAAAACACTCGGCAAAGGCTTTGCCGAGTGTAACACTCGGCAAAGGAGGCTCGGCAAACAGTGCATCGGCAAAGACTTCTTTGCCGAGTACTTTTTCTCGGGCACTCGGCAAAGATCTTTGCCGAGTGTCAGGGAGCACTCGGCAAAGAAAAGCGAACGTTACGGCGCCGGTTGACGGAGACGGCGGCTTTGCCGAGTGTCAGCGGCGACACTCAGCAACGAAGATATCTTTGCCGAGTGTCCTCCTGGCAGCACTCGGCAAAAGCCGCCTTCTTTGCCGAGTGCCATTTGGGACACTCGGCAAAGAGCCCGCCAGGGAGGGTCCCCATGTCAGGCTCTTTGCCGAGTGTCCCAATTGGCACTCGGCAAAGACGACCTCTTTGCCGAGTGCTAGCGACATAACACTCGGCAAAGAACCTAAGCCGGTGCCCAGGTCTGTGCTCTTTGCCGAGTGTTATGACCCAGACACTCGGCAAAGAGCCTCTTTGCCGAGTGTTACACTCGGCAAAGTGACCAGTATGTACCTTTTTTATTTGTTTTTTGTTTTCCATCCACACAAACAGAAGATATCACATATATATCACATATATACATCACAGATATCATCACAGACATAAATAGCCAACACAAACATAAAACCGTGACCACAAACATAAATATCCATCACAAACATAAGTGTTCAACACAAGTATTAAACACAAACATAAGTCTCAAACGTCGCAAGCTCTCACATAAGTATCAAACAGAAACATAAGTATTATACATAAGTTCTGAAGTCTAAAACAATGACTCATGGAGGTGGGCGGTTTGGCCGGGGTTGCGTTGGGCTGAACCCTTCCGGAGGGTTGTTGGATGCCGCCCCAGATTGGCCCTGCACAGAGAAGAGATAGCATGTGTTATACCAGATGCATTACAAACATCTAACTACAATATTGATACTCACAGGAGTGTGGAAGACAGTAGGGTCAACTGGGGGGAACAATGGAGGTGGCGGAGCGATGCCCTGTGCGGCGCCAAGGCTCTGCATGTACTGGAACATCTCCGCCATCCTCTGATCAGCCGCCGTCCGCTCCGTCATTATCCTCGCCTCCATCTCTTCTAGTTGGGTCTGTAATATTACAAGCCAACGTTATAGTAACTCAAAGACTAGATATATAACTAAAGGAAGGACGAGTTATAGAAGCACTAACCTCGAGTTGCTGTATGCGATGCTGTGAGCTGTCGTGCCGAGGTCGAATGGCTGGGCTCGAGCCCGTGCTCCTTGCTCTCACCTGAGACAGAGTGGGAGTGGAGGACGAGTCGATTGCCCCGTCGGCAATCCAGTACCGCCCATGTCTCTTGCCTCCTCCGACCCTCATGAGCACATCGGGGTCGATAGGCTCGGTGCTCGGATCATAGTCTGGGCCATGGACCTCCTGCGCCATGGCGGTGTAGTCATGGAGGCGGCTGTAGACGGCGGGGTTGGTGTAGGCCTCGGGCCCGTCATCCGGGTTGTAGGTGACGTCGGACGTCGCCTTACCCTTATGGGCCATAGCATAGGCCGAGAAGGTGGAACAAGGCCTGCCACCATGTGACGCCGACTGTAACGAAAACCAACGAGATAGTTAGAAATAATATCTAACTTAGTGCTATATATCTAAATAAAATAGGTGGCGTACCCATGCTTCGGCATATTGGCCCAGGCTCCGGCTGCCTTGGTGGTGCGAGGGGCCTTGCATCATCAAACGCCGTTCCCGGCTAGCTGTGTGCGCCTCGTCCCACTCAGCCGAACACCACCTATCCACCATCTGCTCCCAGCACAGAGGATGTGCGGCGCACCAATGTGGAATCACCTGCAAAGTAAACACATAAAGTGCATATCAGAAGATAAAATAAAATTCATGCATGGAGTACTGGTACCAAACATGCATGACTTTACCTGCAGGTACTACTCCCTGGTCAACGACATGGTTCGGGCTTGAGGTTTGGTCACCTTCTCCCCAAGGACGGAGCCGTGGTAGGTGATGATGGCCTGGATGCGGGCCTCATAGTGCATGTCCACGACGAGCTTCTTACAGGACGTGGTGGCCACCACATCCGCCCTAGCCTCATATCCAGCATCGCATCTGAAGAAATCCTGCATACAAAAACGATGTATCCATACATTATTTCAAGAATTTGCAACGAATGCGACATATTTTATATTATACTAAGACTTACCCACAGCTCTTGCTTCACCCGCTCCGCCTTGTTATTGAATTCCCTGCCGTCCCGGTCTACTGCATCGGGGGCGACGGCGTAGTGGTCGAAGGTGAAGGCTGGGCCCGTCACTCCGGCGTACTCCATAAGTCCAGGGAAGTGTTCCCTGCACAGCAGGCCGAGGATGTTGTTGGGGGGGCGACGATGACCCCCGGCATAATCCAAAACCGTCCAAGACCTGTCCAAGTGATAAATAAAAAGTATTAGTTTATATTATGATTTTGAACACATAATATGAACAAGAATGAAGAACATAAAGTTACATACCTCTCCCCTTCCGGCCGAATCAACGGTCGTATGTCCCGAAGTATGGGACGCGGCGGGAGACTCGCGGGGCCTCGCAGGTAGATGCTCCTCGAACTAGAGCCGCCTGAACCTGAGGCGTCCTGCTGCTGGTCGTCGTCGTCCTGCTGCTGGTCGTCGTCGTCCTGAGGCGCCGCCTGCTGCTGCGCTGCCTGCTCTGCCTCGTGCTGCTGCGCTGCCTGCTCTGCATCGTCCGTCGTCCTACTCCTCCTCCCCCTCCTCCTCCTCAGGAAACCGCCCACCATATTTGTCCAACAACCTGCAATTAAGAGTAAACAAATAAGCACATATAAAAAGATGTATTTAAAAACAGGTGCGAAATAAAAAGTCATATAGCATTACATCGATTAAAAATAATCTTCATATGTGTCGGGGTTAGCCGGATCAAAACTCTCATCATCACTATCAAGCATTTCAATCTCAACACCATCGGAAGACGCAACCTCATCATTGCCTTCAAGGATTACTAAGTCATTATTTTGTACCTCATCATCCTCCTCATCAACAACCATTTCAATATCTACGTCCATTCCGATAGCTTCTGTTAAGTCTATCTCAAATCGCCCTTCTAGCCCATCTTCTTGGAAGAACTCTCCATCATATGTGTCCGGGTCTAAGTTGTAATCTTCATCGTTAGGAACAGGTAACCTCCCATGCGGCGATACCTTATACACAACATCCCAACCCTTAAGATGTTCTTTCGTTTGACACGCATATGGGAGATAATACACTTGTGTGGCCTGTTGGGCCACGATATAGACATCGTCTCCTGCTAAGGTGGAATCTTGTCGAATTTCGACTATCCCAAGATTAGAATGTGTCTGTCTCGTCACTTGAGGGTCAAACCAATGACATTTGAATATCACTGGAGTAAGAGGTTTGGAACCATAAAAATTGAGCTCATATATTTCTTCAATTCGTCCAAAATAATCGACATTGTCAAGGCCCGGCGTAAAGACTCCAGAACACGTTGTTTTCCGATTGGGCCGACTTTGGTCGTAGTGTGTTGTGCGAAAACGGTATCCATTGACGTCATACCCAGAATATTTCTTGACCCTATAAGCAAAGCCGTTGGCTACTTGTCTCAACTCGGCACTCATAGACGGATCTCTTTGGCCCTGCAAGTATTCACAAGTTAAAAGACGCTAAATTGAGTTCAAAGACGTATCTCTTTTACAAACTAAGCACGTACCTTACGTTTAGCATGATATGTCGCCACTCTTCATGATTCAGGGTCTTGGTGGTCGAGCCACTTGCGCTTCCGAGTTGGCCTCGAAATATGCTAAGGTTCGATTCATTGTCGCCATCATTGTAACGAGGGGGTGGATTATGCACGCTCGGCAGATTGTCACCATAATAAGTTGTTGTGAAGTTTGAGACCTCCTCTAGAATGTATGCCTCTGCAATGGAAGCCTCAATTTTGCATTTATTTCTACATTTCTTTCGAATAGTCTTTAGACATCTCTCGATTGGATAGCACCAACGTCCCTGCACGGGGCCCCCCATTCGTGCCTCATACGTGAGATGAAGAATCAAATGCTGCATTGGATTGAAAAAGCCGGGTGGAAATATCTTCTCAAGCTTACACAGTAACACGGGGGCCAATCTTTCCAAGTCTGCAACAACGGTCCGAGACAACTCTTTTGCACAAAGCTGACGGAAGAAATAGCTCAACTCTGAAAGCGCTAGCCAGACATGCTCAGGGACATAGCCTCGAACCATCGCAGGAAGAATCCGTTCAATCCATATGTGGAAGTCATGACTCTTCATCCCTAAGACTCGCATAGTAGATAAGTTCACCCCCCTACTCAGGTTAGTTGCATACCCATCAGGGAACATCAACATCTTGATCCACTGAAGTACTTCCTTCCTCTGGGCCCTGCTTAGGACGAAATCGGCCTTAGGCCTTCTCTATGTCTTTCCGCCACTTGGCGGCTTCATCTCTAGTTTTGGTCTATCACATAACGCTGCCAGATCCACTCTTGCCTTCACATTATCCTTTGACTTATCAGGAATGTCCATAATTGTTGCCCACAGTGCCTCGGCAACATTTTTTCAGTGTGCATCACGTCAATGTTGTGTGGAAGGAGCATGTCGTCATAATAGGGGAGCCGAGTCAAGCCAGACTTATGTGTCCACATATGTTGCTCACCATATCCCACAAAACCACCTTCTGTATTGGCCACGAGCCCATCTATCTGTTGACGAATTTCGGCACCAGTCATCATTGCAGGTGGGCGGTCTGTCACTACGACACCTTTCGTAAAGTTCTTGATGTCTAGGCGGAATGGATGGTCAGCAGGAAGAAATTGTCGATGTTTATCGAAGGACGAATATTTGCCACCCTTTTTCAACCAAATGAACCTAAGAGCTTCCTTGCAAACTGGGCATGGGAACTTACCGTGAACACACCAGGCACAGAATAGCCCATACGTCGGTAAGTCATGCATGGAGTACTAGTACCAAACATGCATTCTGAAGTTTGTCTTCGTAGCTCGGTCATACGTCCATACCCCTTTCTCCCATGCACGTACCAATTCATCGATCAAAGGCTCCATGTACACGCCCATTTTGTTGCCCGGGTGTCCTGGAATTATCAACGACACGAATATATTCTGCCTTTGAAAGCACACACCAGGGGGGAGATTGATTGGGATAACAAACACGGGCCAACATGTGTACGGGGCAGCGCTCATTCCATAGGGATTGAACCCATCTGTGGCCAACGCAACACGTACATTACGAGCCTCTTCGACTTTCTCACGGTGAATGTCATCAAAGTGTTTCCATGCTTCACCATCTGATGTGTGCACCATCTTGTCAGGATTGTATCGTTTTCCATTTTTGTGCCATGTCATCTGTTTCGCGGATTCCTCTGTCATGTAAAGACGCTGGATCCTCGGTATGAACGGAAGGTGTCGTAGGATTGTCAAGAGGATGTCGAGCTGCCTCTTCTGTCCATCACCAGAGTCTACCTCCATAAACCTAGACGAATTACACTTGGGACAGTACTTTGCCTCTGTGTATTCTTTCCTAAATAGCACGCAGCCCTTCGGACAAGCATGAATCTGCTCATACGTCATCTTGAGTGCACGAAGTAGTTTTTGTGCCTCGTACATGCTCTTTGGCATAACGTGATCATCCGGAAGCAGACTCCCAATAACCGTCAACAAGCCATCGAATGCGTCTCTACTCATGCTGTACTGCGACTTGAACGCCATTACACGCCCAATGGCATCCAGTTGAGAAACCTTTGTCTGGCCGTGAAGGGGTTTCTGTGCCGCGTCGAACATGTCGTAGAACGCCTTTGCAGTCGGCTCTGGCTCGTCATCCATACATCCTCCCGTGTACTGTGCCTCCTGATAGTCGTTCAACATATCTGCTACCCCCGCATCCGCGTCATAATCCTCGACACGTTGTCTCAACACCTCCTCTCTCGTACGATGCGCTTCACCATGAAATATCCACCGAGTATAGCCTGGCGTAAATCCATTCTTCCAAATATGTTCTACCATGGTCTTCTTTGGTTTTCTTTTCCGATTGTCACAATTGCTGCACGGGCATGGGACTAGACTCGCTCCTTTAGCAGCTTCGCCGTATGCCCGTTCCATGAAATCATCGGTCTTTCTAATCCATTCAATGGTGACATCGTTCCTTCCTCTACGACCCGTGTACATCCACTCACGGTCCTCCATCCTATAACATATATAACCGACTATAGTTTAATATAACATGTAAAAAATTTGGCAGCACCTCCCCTGTACGGGGATGTTTACAAAACCTGCAAATAAAACTATCGGCGCGATGGCCGACATCCACAAAATATATCTAATTGACACACAGAGTAGAAACTCTCTAAATTAAATAAACATGTATTATAAATTTAATAAACACACATACTAAATTCAATAAACACATAATATAACAATAAACATACATATGACAATATAACAATAATATAACAATAAACATACATAAATTTAATAAATTTAATAAACCTTTACGGTTTGGCGACGATCGGCCGGCGGCGGCGTGCCGGGCGCGTGGGCGGGCGGCCGGTGACGACTTGCCGGTCGCGTCGGGGGCGGGCGGCGGTCGGCTCGCCGGCGTTGGCGTGCCGGGCGCGGCGAGCGGGCGGGCGGCCGGGCGAGGGCGGCGTGCCGGCGTGGGCGCGGTGAGAGGCGCCGGCGGCTTGCCGGCGTGGGCGCGGGGAGAGGCGGCGGGCGGCCGGGCGAGGGCGGCGTGGGCGCGGGTAGAGGCGCCGGGCGAGGGCGGCGTGGGCTTGCCGGCGTGAGCCGCGTGATGCGGCCGGGCGGCCGGGCGAGGGCGGCGTGCGTGGAGAGGCGGCGGGCGGGCGGCCGGGAGAGGCGGCGGGCGTGGCGGCGGGCGTGGCGGCGGTGAGGCAGAGGGAGAAGAGAAAGGAGAAGGAAAGGAGAAGGAAGAAGAAAGCCGGCCGGGCGGCCGGTTAATTAAACTTCTTTGTCGAGTGCCCGCGATCCAGCACTCGGCAAAGATTTTTTTAAAATTTTAAAATAACCTTTGCCGAGTGCCGGATCACGGGCACTCGGCAAAGGCTTCTGTGCCGAGTGCTAGGTGTACAGCACTCGGCAAAGCTTTGTTCTTTATACTTTGCCGAGTGTCACGCATCTAGCACTCGGCAAAGACCTCTTTGCCGAGTGTCATCCCTATACACTCGGCAAAGTATATTTTTTTTTTTTGATTTTGTCTCCCAAACTTTTTGTGGTATGTTCCTACACTATGTAGACCTACATGTATCATTTGTGGACAATTATAACAGAGATTCAATCGTTAGTAGATTTAGTTCGTTTATTTGAATTTCTTCGGAAAATTCAAATTTGAACTGCAGGTCACTCGAAACGTGGAAAACCGTGCATGAAAAAATGATATTCATGGTACTTAGCATAAGTTACGACCGATTTCAGAAGCGTACCGGAAACTTCGAGCAACATGCTCACTAAACATGGCCGTGAACTTGGCATCCACGTGTTTAAAAATTGTATAAAACACAAACAAAGTCAGAAAATCATGAAACTTGTCCCCGTGTCATGATATCATATGTATAGGCTGTGATAAAAATTTTAGAGTATTTGGAGAAAGTTGTGAGACACTATGTGTAGAAACCTAAGAGATCCACATTGAAACTCTATGATTTCATGTGTAGTCCTCTTAGGTTTCTACACATAGTGTCTCACAACTTTCTCCAAATACTCTAAAATTTTTATCACAGTCTATACATATGATATCATGACACGGGGACAAGTTTCATGATTTTCTGACTTTGTTTGTGTTTTATACAATTTTTAAATACGTGGATGCCAAGTTCACGGCCATGTTTAGTGAGCATGTTGCTCGAAGTTTCCGGTACGCTTCTGAAATCGGTCGTAACTTATGCTAAGTACCATGAATATCATTTTTCATGCACGGTTTTCCAAGTTTCGAGTGACCTGCAGTTCAAATTTGAATTTTCCGAAGAAATTCAAATAAAAGAACTAAATCTACTAACGATTGAATCTCTGTTATAATTGTCCACAAATGATACATGTAGGTCTACATAGTGTAGGAACATACCACAAAAAGTTTGGGAGACAAAATCAAAAAAATAAAAATATACTTTGCCGAGTGTCTAGGGATGACACTCGGCAAAGAGGTCTTTGCCGAGTGTTAGATGCGTGACACTCGGCAAAGAATCATCTTTGCCGAGTGCCAGCCGCTCGCTCTCGGCAAAGACTGCCGGCCGTCAGCTTTGGGACGGCCGTTGACGGCCCTTTGCCGAGAGCCCCCTTTGCCGAGTGTTTAACACTCGGCAAACCAGTCTGTGCCGAGTGTCTACCTATGCCGAGTGTCCGGCACTCGGTAAAGAGCCTCGTTGCCGAGAGCCTAGCTTTACCGAGTGCGGCACTCGGCAAAGCCTTCTTTGCCGAGTGCCCGACAAAAGGCACTCGGCAAAGATTGCAACACTCGGCAAAGCCTTGGATTCCGGTAGTGAATATGACTTTAATAGCAATTTTTTGATTGCTATTTCGTGCCTCATACTCAAACTGGTGTTCTGAAGGCTTCAGAATGACTGATGGCTGTTCGAAAAGGTTCTTTGTCAAACACTCACTGCATCTGAATCACATTAATGAGAAAATTGGTAAGATACCTCACCTCTCTTAACTGTATCGTGGAGAATGAATGTTCCAGATTAGCGGTAGACATAGCATAAGATTTGTTTGATGTGTTATCTCTTGCAGGAACATTTGTTCGATCCTCATTGGAAGTAAATATTTGATTCCAGAAATATGCATGATTTCAGAAACACTAGGCCAAAAAATACACAAGGCAATTGGACTGAGATACATTGTTTGATAAATACTAAGTCGACACACCATCCATTTCTAAGTTTAGGGCAAACTAATGAGTTTTGAACTTATTGCCTTGTCCTCAACGTCATATTTTTTTTAAAACACAGGTAATTGAACTCATACATGGTTCCAAAAACTTCAGATTCAGATGGGTAAAAATGCATAGGTATCATGACAAAAAACAGAACAAAATCCAACAATGGAAAAATTCACATAAATAGAAATTTTCTAATGTTTAGATACATATTGTTACACTTGCATTTGCAATACGACTTCTTACTAGACGATCCTGGTCGTCTCTCTGCCTCAGCAGCAGACCATACCCCCTGGTAGACAATGTATGACAAAAACATAGAGGAAGTGTGAAATCATGATACAAGTGCCAAAAAAATACACCAAATATACATCCAATCACTAAAAGATGTTGATGAGAAAAACCTGGATGTGGTTAGTAACTACTCCATTTACACCACTTCTACCCAATATCGGGCATATTTTTTGAGTTTTCTCGGAAGCCTGTGAATTCATTCCATCCTGTTATTCAATATTACTACATTTACTTGTTACTTGTGCAAATAGCTCTTGATTTTTTATGTCTATATTCAAATAGGCAATGATGAATCTAGAAACGTATATAAAACA
This sequence comes from Zea mays, assembly GCF_902167145.1. Lineage (NCBI taxonomy): Eukaryota > Viridiplantae > Streptophyta > Magnoliopsida > Poales > Poaceae > Zea > Zea mays. The sequence continues at coordinate 183,322,887 of NC_050098.1, forward strand.
CATACATCTAATATTGTATGAATTTATTAAAAAGCTAAAATGAAATTTAATTTGGGACAAAGTGCCTTATTATATTAACAATATAGAATCTCTTTTTATTTATAATCAAGTGCAGAGTGTTTAGCATGGATGGTTATTTCACTCCATTTTCTGAACTTGTCAAATTACGTAGAAAATATGAATTTCTTTAGGTCATCCATGATGTTAGTATTTTATCTCCTCTTAAGCAATTTTTTGCAGGTCTTTTGTACTGGTCGAGTGTTGTTCGCATTATTCTTTTTTGTCAAGGCTCATGGGGCACTTTTGCAACAATATCAATGCCGGACAACATGCTCTTTGGGAGGAATTGAGGGGAAGATGAAGAACTAAAAATTACCAGAATCTAATTTACGCACGCCAAGTTAGACCACCGTGAAAAACTCTATCTCCACGTGACCAAGCTTCTTCATTTTTCAGTTTGCAAGAAATTTTTTATATTGATTAAAGTTTAATACCAATAACACTAATGTGAGCTCCCTGTGATGTTCATCTTTCTGCATAAATTTTATGAAAAGAAAACAAAACTCTTTCTATTTTGCCTTTTCTGCTATAGTAAAAATGTACCATTTCATGTTTATTCGTCCTCTTTTTGGTTCCTTACGGTCAATTAAGGGTCATACTTTTGAGATGAGTTTTCTTTTCCTATACTTTTACACACTATTCTCCAAAGTATGACCCCAATCTTTATATTTCCATAGTAACGTATTTTGCATTCCTTTTTTATATATTGTTTGATGCGACCAAGAGGACGCGGGTCCACGACACATCGCTGGGCGCACTGACGGCCACCGTGCGCGCCGACGACGTCAACATCATAGCGCATGTCACCGGTGACAGCGGCAGGTGGGACGACAAGGTCGTGGTGTATGCGCACTGCGCGCGAGAGCTGGTGTTGCTGCCCCGAGGCCCCATGCTGCCCATGACGTTGGTCCCGCTCCAGGGTTTTTCCTGTCTGCCTATGTTTGCATATTGTTTGCTTGGGTAAGAACACAGATGGTCAGACCATATGGTCAATGCTAACTTTTTATTCTTGCAGGTGTTCTAATTCTTGGAAAGAAACAAACTATTCAACTCAATGGTGTTATGAAAACATATACATGTCTTTACCTGCTCGTACTAATTATCGTCTGTTTTAATTTCTTGGCGTCAAAAAGTTATTGTTATCTGTTTATCTAATCAGTCGGTAAACTATCCACTTTTGGTATTTATTTTTTATATTTTCTTAGAAGGTAAACTATCTGCCAACGGATATTGCATGGATATTGTCTTGTTTCATGTTGTTTAAATTGTAATTACATGCCTATTTTCCTCTACGCACTATAAAGTCATAGCTATATTTACATGATATGCATGCGCCATATATGCAATCCATATGTTCTGATTTCTGTCTTTGCTTTTGGGTATTGGATTTTTTTAAATCCATGTAAAGAGTTCCTTTGTTTGCCTTTTAGATCTGTAGTAAAAGCTTAATTTGTTTTCTGAATTCTGCAGGGACTGCACTTATTGCAACTGACACTATTTCGCTGCTATAATTAGCGGAGTTCCTCCTGTTACGGAAGGTACATTCCTATTTCATAAAATAGGTCATATACGGTCTTTTGATGAGCTACATATTGATTTATCTGTTCATGCAGATATCTTGCTCGATTGGAAGTGCTTCTTGTCCCTGATTTAGAGTTGCCGCTGCAATCAATCTAACAAAGCTGCTACTTACGAGGTCGTGCTCTTCTCGTCATACGATCTGTCTTTAAGGCTCATCAATCTGACAACGCACGGGTACTAATTCATGACTAAGTTTACCTTCCCACCTTCTTTTTTTATAGCCTTGAGTATTTAAAGGTTTTCCCACATAGAGTTTTCATCCTCATAGTTGGACTTTAAGAAGCCTAGTCTACTTTAGTTTTTTATTTTAGTGGTATGGCTATGAGTTCTACTTGCCTTAATCTCTACACAGGCTGATTTGTTGTTCAGTCTACATAATTGGGATGTGATTTTTGTTTGAGATGTTTCTACAACATATTAGTTTTGAGATCTTTCTACTAGGCACTCGTGCTAACAACTATAGAACTGTTGTTGAATAACTATACACAGTTTTTTTGTTATTTAATGTAACCAGAGAAAAGAACACTTGGCTTCCAGATGAAACATAGCTTGAGTTACTAGGTCCATAATGCACATCTTGTTTATTCCATATTTTGACAGATTCTTCATTTTAAGATATTTGAGGTGTCGGTAGGACTTGGCCTTCTGGAATATTAGCTAGATGTAGAAGCCATCCCCTCCTCTGCCCCTTACAAGGTTGTTGCGGTGCCTGCGTGTGCCACCGCCATGAGCCTCATCCTCCCCCTAACAAGGCCTCGTTGCCGGTACAAGTTGGCTCTAGGGACGTAGATTCGTCATAGAGCTGGATTGGCACACGCCATAGAGCCAACACTCTTTTGCATGAAAGCCATCTTCTCAGAGGTGCTACTGAGTTACTGTTTGTAAAGGCCCCTGACAGGTCATGCTGAAGCAAGCTGATGGTTCATATGGATGTGTCGCAGATAGCGAAGCTCATATCACTGTGGGACAGGTCATACCATAAGCTACTCGAATACATTTGCTCTACATTTTTCTGCTCTCTTGTGTGTTTGTGGGGAAACGATACTAACTTCGTTGAGCTTGTTGGGTCTACCAAGCAATTTCTCTTTATTTAGGCGCAAGAACTATTGGGAGTTATTGGTTTACAAGAAGAGAGAAGAGGGGAGGTCCCTTGAATTTCTAAGAAGAAGATACAAGGTTCGTCTCATCCTAGCTAAACAGTTGGTTGCAGCTTCAAAGCGCCTGCTTGCATAAATTACATTTCACTATAGCACATCATGGAGACATCACGAGTTATAGTAATCGAGTTTCTATGCTTCAGAATGCTACTTAGTGGGAATAGAACATTGATCAGGAGACGTTGCCTGCCTGGCGAACTTGAGGTGTTGCACCTATCGGCTGGATGCTTTTCTAATCTAGAAACGAGAATGGAAATTTTGTCCAACGAGTGTCCATGTCTTGTTGTATGTAACTGAAAAATATGAAATTACACAGAGAAGTCCATGTACAGCATAAATGACATGAAAATATAAATTCAATCATCCATACTGTTTGATCCATGAATTCATATACAAGGGTTTATTTACCTTTTTATGATACATAGATTGCGGGGGTGCATCAAATCAGTCACCGGTGACTGATGTTTGTGGTGTGAGGCCTGCTTGTGCTAATTTGTTCATCTAAACAAGAACTCTAAATGTTTCGTGTACACTGTGGATCAGGAATCATCGTCCTTATTTGTGTAGAAGCATGTTCCTTTTGTTTAGGTTTGGTCTAGCTTCTGTTCTGATGTCCTTTTGTGTGTCTTGTATCGTATTTGGATGGACATATTTGATGGTAAAAAGTGTCATCCTAGATGTATAGTATGTATTGCCTAGATGTCTTCCAAGGGAAATGACCTAAGTGTCATCCTAGATGTACTGTATGTATTGCCTAAGTATCATCATAAAAGTGTCATTAGACAGATATCTTCTCAGCATTTTTGGAAATGACCTGACTAGAGTTATCACAGATGAATAGTTCCATGTCGTCATGACTGTTTCCAGGAGTACATGCGCATCTTGCTTGTTGCTTGGTATCAATCTCGAGTGTCATAATGTCATGATCAGAAGCATCTTCCATGCTGATTGATAAAATTTATGTATGGCTTGCATCATAAATGGATTACAAAACCTTTTTCTCATAACACTATAACACATATTTCTATATAAGTTATCGTGGAATTATATGTTTCCATTGCAACGCACGGGCACTCACCTAGTAAGATACATTAAGATGCAGAAGCACTATTGATGATTTATGCTCTCCTTATTAAAATGTTAGTGCATAACGATTAATTGGAGATAAACAACACATAATTTATCATCCACCTCAATATTGTTAGAGAAATAGGTATTTTCAGTTTTAATTTAATCCAGAAAATCATAGTGATGTATGTGACGACATGTATGTGCATATGTGTATAACTACTCACATAAGCAGTAAACAACAATAAAATATGCACAAATACTAAGAACAGAGTGTACCCTGCAGAGAGACCGATGCTCAAGGCATCAGTGACTCCATTCACACGAGACATTTTGTGTGTATGTTCGTGTAACACCCAAATTGCAAATAATGAGAATAGAGTTGATCTCCATATTTGTGTGACTACTATTTATTAGTACATGGTAACACCCACATCCTAAAGTGAATAATTAACAAATGACACATGAATAACTTGTGTATCATATTGGAGTTTTTGGATGTGCATTTAATAATAATAGTGATCATAGTGACAAAAATGCGCATCTAGGCTAAAATTCATCGGACTGTCCTGTGAGCCCACGAGCAATGGTCGACTGCCACTGCAGTCTGAAGCGTCAGAAGGTCAGAAAAAGTCAGCGATGTTAGGTCGCACCGGACTGTTCGGTGCGCCATAAGGATAGGCGAATTCAACGATCAACTGCCCCAAACCCCAACGGTCACTGACGTGGCAGGCACCAGACAATGAACAGTGCAGTGTCCGGTGCGCACCGGACTGTTTGGTGCGTCCGTCGACAGAAAGCCAAGCCAACGACTAGAATAGTGGTTGGGCTATAAATACCCCCAACCACTATCATTCAGTGCATTCAAGCTTTCCACTCTCCACACTCAATACAAGAGAAAAGAATACATTCCAAAGACACATTCAAAACTTCCAATCCTCTCCAAGTCCCACAATTAAGACTAGTGATCATTAGTGATTAGTGACTTAAGAGAGTGAGATTTGTGTTCCATTTGTTGCTCTTGTTGCTTGGTTGTGCTTTCTTCATCTCCATCTAAACTCTCTAAGTGATTTGTAAAGCTAGCAAGAGACACCTAAGTGTGTGGTGATCCTTGCGGGTCTTTGTGACACTTGAGATTAAGAAGAAGCACTTCACCAGTCTAAGTGACCGATTGAGAGAGGGAAAGAGTTAAAATAGACCCGACCTTTGTGGCCTCCTCAACGGAGAGTAGGTTACTTGGAACCGAACCTCGGGAAACAAATCATTGTGTTCATTTGTGTTGATCTTCACCATTCGATTTGTTTCTTCCCTCTCTCTAAAAGTTCTCTTGCTCACAATCATTTGAGTTAGCTCCCAAAGTTATCCGCATTGATTAAGCAACTCATAGCAAGAAGAACTCTCTTCCACACTCCGTATTCATTATTATTTGTTTCTAATCCTAACCCCGGGTGAAGTGCATATTCAAAGTTTATAATTTTTAGGTTTCGTTATTCACCCCCCTCTAGGCGACTTTCACTAGGGCTATCCACATAATTATCTGACCGAAAGCTCAGCCCTCATATGGGCATTTTCTTGTGTGGGTCTCCAACGTGGATTAGGAGGTAGCTTGTGTATCTCTATAAAAATACTAGCACATCCATAGGAGTTTACATTTCTATCACATTTCAGTTTCCTAAATTTATATTGTGTTACCTTGGTTATGTGCTTTACCTTCCTAGATTAGTTATAGACTAGTGGATAGGTTTGGAACCTAGGTTGTATAACCCTTTTGTGAGATAGTCAAAACCATGGTTGTAGATAAGATAGGGCCGCTAGGGCCCCACACGTCCCAAGACACCTTACCATCAATTCCCTAGGACCCACATGACCTAGGGCGTCTAACCGAAATGACCCGAGAGGCCCTCACATTCTGAAGCGTCGATCATTAGGGTTTATGGCCCCTATTCGTGAGGACCCAAGGGTCCGCACATGTCAGAATGCTTAGCAAAGATAATCCTTAAGGACTTCATACATGGCAAACATGACTGTATATCTAGGGCCATGAGGATCATATGGATATTGGGCCCCATTGTGAACCATATGAAGCCAAAACATGTACTCCACCTTAAGTGTGGCATGAAGATGTGTAGAAATACAATACTAGGTCAGCTAGGTATATGATACAATGTATATAAGGTGTAACATATGATGTAGATGATGTGTGAGGGCGTGTAGGGATGCTCCTAAGACAACAATGCAATTGAGAGCACTAGGAGTAGGTACACTAAGATTGCATGGCCTTAGTAATATGCGAATAACACAAGATTGGTCTGAAAAGAAAAAGGAAAGGCACAAGTATAAGCAACATGGTCATAACAGAGAAGCCCATGACAAAGTGCACCAATCGAGGAAGGGGTATGGTCTCGATAGTGCTAGGGATGGCCACAGGAGGCCACATTAAATACATCAATACACATACTCCACCACCTGCACAACACGATACCCATAGCATTATGCACAAATATAGTATAATGCTTCGTGGCATAGGAACAAGCGTAATACGATATGCAAGGAAAGTCTACATCAACAAGACTAAACAACTCGAACAAAATGATATGGAGAAAAGTATGAAGAACATTAAATAAGAAGTGATAGACCAGTATGATGTCAGAAGACCCATCTCCGAAAATGCATCAGACATGTCTGCTAGCATAAGCAGAGTAGTTGGGTCAAGCTCATAGAGAAATATGTATGTAATGCGTCCACCCCTTGAACTATAAAAGAGATGTTAGAGCACACATTTATTCATGCACATAGCCAATCTTTAGAGAAGATACTTCAAAGCAAGATCTATACCTAAGGCTAGAGTAGAGTTAGCTTGTCGAAGTTCCCAGTTTCTCATGAGCAAACCATCAACCTCACAACTGAGCATTGTAACAGTCTAAACTCCGAAGTTTTAGAAACCCGATCGCCAAAAAGAGGACGCAGGGTATTATATTTCCAGCGGCATGAACCTCTATAAATCTAGTGTGCGGTTAAGCTTGTAGTTGTGACCTGATTGGCATAGTGCACTCTGTTTATACCCTGTAATTTCTTGGTTACTCCATTCAAGTATCTTGTGTCGTAACTACGACAGCTACTAATCCACACAAATAGGTGGATTATTCAAAATTTGACACGTATTGGACAGAGACACAAAAGCTGTCCAACCACGGATTATCCACAACCACAAGATACACTAGGATCACTTTCAGCCTATTTTTTTACCCAACCTACAAGTGTCGTATGTCTCTCATGTTTTGTCATATATTTTGAGCATTTTTTCAATGCAAAAGCCACGAGAAGGTGTCCTCTATGATAACCGTCAATCAAGGTAAATCGAACGGTTTCAAAAGTGAAAGGTACGATTTGTAAGATAGGCAAATTAAAATTTTGCGATGGTTAAGTGAGATCAGATAAACTTTTCCAGATTTTCATTAAAAAAATCAGATGTTTATGTTGAGAAACCCTAATGAAAGGTTATGTGGGCAAATACCGAATATGCCCCTGAGGGCAATCACGTTTCTATATATAGAACATGTACCCCCTCATATGGAATATAGATCAGAAAGAGGCCAGAGGCCCAACCCTATATCCAGTGTCTCGTGTGTTTCCTCTGTCATGCTTATGGGAAGGGAGACGGGTTCTCTACATCTTCTTGCGCCTCTACTGCTGACGGGATGGAAGGGAGCGGATCTGATGATCCGTGGTAACGTAGTTCTCAACACGTTATCAGCACGCTCTACCTCGACGTTGCTGCGAGATCAGATCTGCATCAACTCTCCGTCAAGCCGGCAGGTACTCCGGCCTAGCCGAACTGTCCTACGCGACAGTCTTCGATTTCTCTACGCAATCGAACGGTATGAAATTTCTAACCAATCTGCTGTTCGCGGGGAAGAGATCCAACGTGGTCGACGACTTGCTCTCCACCGACGCTGATATGATGAGTGACGCGTGGTGGTGTTCGCACTTGCCCCGGCCTGTTAGACGGCGACGCCGGCGCAGTTTCTGTAATTATACCCCGTCGGTGCTTCAAATGCGCGCTCGAGCCAAGGCTCCACAGCGACGTCACCGGGTCCGCGGCCAGGAGGTCCTGTAGGCACTTGGCGCAACACTTGTTGTAGAAAATAGACACGACTTCTTCCGGTGCGACTTGGAGCACCGCCGCCGTTAGTTCCTGCCGCACTGAGAGGGCTTCAGATTTTTTTTCTTCCCATCTTGTGGCCCTCGGCGGAGGCGACCACTGCGACAAGGAACAGGAAGCAGAGAGCAGCGCCGCCACCATGTTCCTGCAGACCAAGAAGGTGGTGCGCTCGAGGTAGGCGGTCAACCGTCTGTACCAGAAAAAGACCCAGCTCAGCTCCATCTCCATGCACCTCGGCGAAATCGTTGGCTCAGCAAGCCAAGCCGTCGAGGCCCGTGTCATCCGTGTGAGTGGCGACGTGCAGGGCAGCATTTGACTGCATGGATAAGTATTACAAATTCCTTGACTAGGTCATCCGCTTGCATGGTAGACCGCACATCGTGCGCAGCAGTCCATCACGTGCATGCCGTTCATTCCATTTGTTGTGCGGCATGTAAAAAAAAGGCAAAACAGGAAAGAACGTGAGAGAAAAAGAGAAAAAGAAAAAAGGACAATAGAATTAAGCATGTTTTATGTTGCAATTTCTATCTTAATTAATGATTTCATGTTGCAAATAATTAGTAGAAAATGCATGCTTAAATATGGAGAAATGTCTTTTACATCTGATGTGTTATGTTTATGTATTAATTATGGTGTTCATTTTTTTCTGCATTAATAATTATTTCCCGTAGTAAATAATTAGCAGAAAATTATTAAAATGCATGTGAAGATTATATTGTGTATACTCAAATCGCTCTAAATATTTGTGTTGCGTTGAGCTTTTGGGCTCACGTCGAGCGATTAAATGATATAATGGGTACTCAGACACGTCGATCAGGCTGCGTTGATAATCGACTAAGTTATGGCATTAGCTGAATACTGGCTGCGCCCTGGCAACACGACGCAATATTTGTGTCGTACGGACTTGGCTGCGTCATTTGATTGCTATGTCGCACTCTCGCTTAATCGGACCACTCTCGTTGAGTCGGACCGCCATCATCGAGTCACGCATTTTTCGCACGCCCTGTAGGCATTGTTTGTCTGTCGTGATCATCGAGCCATAATTGCGCCTATTGCGCATGTTTCATGGACTTGTCATGTACCCCGACTATTGAGCCACAACTGCGCCTGTTGCGCTTATTACGAAGGCTTCCTACGTTGTCGTAGCCCAGATGGCCACACACGCGTTGACGCCAGATACGATAGAGCTTGTACTCGCGTGGATTGTGGTGGGTCGTTCAAGCCCTAAAGTCACATTATGCGCAACCTTCATAAAAAAAATTGTTTGGCCCTATATTTTATTTGATTGTGTTGTGTGTCATTATATATTTATATATCGCCAACTGGCCATAACAACTATATCAAACTCTATAGTGCTTGAATAATCTGGGAAATTAAATTGAAATACAATGAAACACAGATAAGTTAATTCTCTCCTCTCTCCTCATGCATAAAGTTTTACCCGAAGTAACCCGAAGATATATAATATAATGCATGAAAGCCTTTTTGGCATAGAAGACATAACAAATTGGGATTCTATTAGTAAGCAAAAGGCCTTACCAAATGATTTAAGACTATAAATCTCAGCCATACATTGCTCAACCAGATGTTAGCACATTGCTCTCTTTGTCGCTAAATGACATGAAGCAAACTATGAGATAAAAGGACATGTAATCGCCAGCAACACGAAGTTGAGAGTATACCGAGAGGTTATTCTGAGAATTTTTTTCACTATGTTGGTGTGAAAACCATAGTGTGTTCCCGTCGAACCACTTTACTCGTTCTATCTAGGACCTCTATGCTTGTGTCGCATACATCTCTCGGAATTGTAAATACTTATAGTCACTGAATTGACTCGGGATAGTCCTTTGACAATTTGGTATACACTGTAAACTAAATGGTAAAGGTCGGTCCTGAATGGACACATACCTGGGGTTTATGTAGCCGAACTACATTGAATTCCACCCTTTGGCATGCTTACCATTATCTACCTCCGATCTACCAGAAGTGAGAAGAGTAGACAAATAACTATGAAATCCCACATCACCACAAAGCTTGAAGCTAAATTAGACATTAATATGTCCTTGGTCCTTGGAGCCAGAAGAGCCATATGTCTTGACCACTAGACTACTAGTGATGATAATTTGTGATAGAAATATGAAGATCTTGTGGAGACCTATTGTATCCTCTCTATTCCTGATGATTTCTTCTTATGAGAGCACTACTATCTGGTGTTGAAGATGGATCCTAGGCGGATACCAGTATTGTTTCGTTCTTGCCAAGCAGTTATCATCATTTGCTTCATCAAAAGCTAGTTATATGGTGATTTTCCCAGATAAAATGAATTCTTGGCCTTGTCTGTTCTATTCCAAAGCTTCTCTTTTTGCCGAACAACGAAGAGATCGAAATAATGCTTTATAGAACAAATTGGTATATAATACGAGGAGAAATGTTTGTCCTGCTGGCAGCATCACAAATTATTAACTATTGTTATAAATTCTCTCTCAAAATTATAATACCTAAAAATGTTGCATAAATTGATACCCAATTTCAGATCGGTATGAGTAATTGGGTAAACAATGGGCAATAATAAAACGAGCTGGACTATACATCTCTGCATATAAAAATCTCTGCTTGGCAGCATTGGCCTGATGTCGTGCACTTTACTACCAATATAAACACACATTTTCCTATGTGCCTCAAAGCACAATGCAACCAGTGAATGTCTTTGTGAGCGTTAGACCCTGATGGTCATTTTACTTGTTGGTCTGAAGTCAACTACTAGCTCCAAACGATGAATGGTATGCATGAGCCCCTGAAGGACTCTTCTGGATAACATAGTGTTGCGCATATCAGTCTAAATCTTAATGATTGACTTGTATTTGGTAATAAAAATAATAAGTTTGCAGAATTGTAACCATGAAGCAACTTGTTGTTGCGTGTCTTGCTGGAAGTTGAGACTAATCCTTCACGATAAAGGATAAATATGTAGTACTCATGCCACTACATTAATCTAAGTCCAAAGCTCACTGCACAAAACCCCTATCTGTAATGTGCGTAAGATTTCCCAAATAAATCACCACAATAGCATACATTGGCCACAACTGGATGATTGTGGTTGGGGATTTTATCTGTATGCTTTTAGAACATCTCGGCATTAGGGGGAGGAATGCCCATATAATGTAATGCCTCAATATTCTATTAAACGCACAAAAGCCAAACTAAACATGTCGTTCGGTGTGTACTCCTATGTATATGGAGTTTGCCAGAAATCGTTGAGGAGTAACCATATTGGTTTGAATGCTTCTACCTGATGTAGATGTGGATATACCCGGGATTAATATCATATCCACATTTGACTTATTGGCATTTGATCTATTCTCGGGGACGCCTGCAAATATGATTTATTGGCCTTAGTCAAAGCATATGTTCTGATTGCAGATTCACGTGGTCTGTAATAACTCTCCTCCGATGAACTCGCCCTGCTGATGATTTGCCTCACGAAGAGGTTCATCTTGATGATGAAGTTCCTAGCAATGCGCGCAATATCATTGTGCTGGGAATATGGAACAATGAATCTTTCGTTTTGGGAAATGACGGAGATCATTATTAAATGTGGGAGACAAATGTGTCGACATCTATCTTGCCTCTATAGATTGCAAAGGGATCCAAAACAAAGTCCTAGGCATGAGTGCTTGAAGCTCTCTTATCGGGTCAATGATAAATGCAATCGAGGCTGAACCAATAATCGCAAAATGGAAGTCGCGAGCTTGAAATTCGGACATTTATGGGCACTATTGAAATAATGTGTGGTGAATGCGATGGTTCAAGTGGTCTTGTGAGAGACCCATCCCACATATGTGTTGAATAAACATTGTTCCGCTATATGATATAATCTGGCAACTGGCATGAATTAAACTATGCAGTTAATAAGATTCAGAAGATCCGTCATGAGATCCAAGGAGGACTCATATTCTTGAATTATAAATATGCAACATATAAATCTCATACCGAATAATACATTCCTGATGAATGATCACTCTCCTATGTAGGGAGAATATCTCCTAGTTGAGATTATCGTTCCCAGATGGAACCTATCCAGAAGAAACAAAGTCTGTGTTGAACACCAAAGTTTGATAATCCCTATAAAGGGATAAAGACCCATACAGACCCGAAAAGGAATAAGATGAGGTACCAAAGGACTTGAAGTTCACCGAATAAGCACATGTGCATTCCATGAGTTTTACTCATGGTAATTTCCACTAGATGTGGAATTACGGTATCCTCTAAAGCCCTGATGGCAGAAACCTATAAGGTTTAGGTGTTACTGGCAAAATATCCCCATTGTGCCAGAATGACAGACTATAACGATGTATCTGATCGATGAAAAATCCCTGATGGATTATGATCTTTGATGGACTTTTGTTACACCATCATAGATGTTGCAATGGATGAACGCCTGGAGCGATGTGTCATATTTAGAATATGTATTATTGCAACTATATTATCCCCTAAGTCTTATTGAAGGACATGTTATTTGCTTTGCACAACTATGTATAAATTGTGGTGTAAGATAGAAAATGATAGTACCCCAACCTCATCCATTCTCGTTATTCCAGATGAACAATAAGACATATATCTTGAAGAATATGCTTGAGTTATGAGGGATAACGACTTTGACAGATGTCATCGTCAGGGGGAGCGAATGCTTATATTGATCACAATCGTGAGACAATAAATGTCATATTCTATGCACTGAAGGTGTGAGCTTGATGATCAATATGTGAACCTTTATGGAACTTTCTATCAAATATATAGATCCAGTCGATCAAACACCATCAATCAAAGTGGCTTATTTATATTGATACGTGCACTTACCTCGTATATACTAGAAGTGAGTAGAGGTAAAGTTCCTGAAATAGTCCTTGCAAGGATATGCAATCTGTTTGCTAAATCTTTATGTGCATATACTTCCAGAAGAAGATGTTTTGCCTTATTGATACAATTTTGCAAGGATCAGGGGGAGCACATTTCTAAAGTTAGCCTTTATAGAAGATTCAATTGAATCTAGATATAGAAGATCGAAATATGTCCTAATGACAGTTGTTGTACTCTTTTTCCTTGGTGAGTTTTCCTGAAGTTTCTCACATGAGGTTTTTAACGAGGCAACAAAGTGCAAATGCAATATGCGTCACCATGCGCTCTTTCTCCATATTTTCCCACTGGGTTTTTTGGGAGTTTTAATGAGGCATGTGTTGGTCGCGGTATTCGCCCAAGGGGGAGTGTTGAGAAACCCTAATAAAGGGTTATGTGGGCAAATACCGAATATGCCCCTGAGGGCAATCACATTTCTATATATAGAACATGTACCCCCTCGTATGGAATATAGATCAGAAAGAGGCCAGAGGCCCAACCCTATATCCAGTGTCTCGTGTGTTTCCTCTGTCATGCTTATGGGAAGGGAGACGGGTTCTCTACATCTTCTTGCGCCTCTACTGCTGACGGGATGGATGGGAGCGGATCTGGTGATCCGTGGTAACGTAGTTCTCAACAGTTTACTCTAGATGCACAAGCTACACCCGTTGGCCGTTGCCACCCCGACTGGGTGAGGCCCAGTCAAAGAATGATGAAATCTAGAAGGCCCGGCCCAACTGGAGAGATTGAAACAAGGTCCGCTGATCCGCTCACCGAAGCTAACCTGCTGGCTGCTGCTGATCGTCGGCGCGCCGGGCTCATGATCGGAAATTCGGAACCAGATCCCCTCACTTTTTATCCCATCTTTGGCTCCGGCGAGCTATGCGAGCATGCGGCACCACCAAGCCTGCAGCCGCGCTCACCAGGTGGGCGCTCTGGTCCTCGTCTCTGCCACCTTCCTCCTCACCCGCCTCTTCGACCGCTTCCTCCTCGACACATATTCCTCCGCCCCCATAAACCCCGGCCGGCCCTTCTCTTCCGCTGACCTCCGCATCTACGTCTACGCTGAGGACGAGATCCAGGGCCTCCGCGCCCTGCTCCGGGGACGCGACGGCACCATCAACGCCGCCACATGCCTCAAGGGCCAATGGGGCACCCAGGTAAGCCTTGGACCCCACCACCTCTTTTCTCTTAAATCGCTCTCCCCCTTGGTCACAGAACACCGGCGCTGATCTTGTCTAAGGAGGCAACGCACAAATAGTTTGTTGCAATTGCGCTACGCCGCTCCCTACATTACAGTATAGCTGCTGCCCCTGGTCCTAACCTAATTCGACTCAGAGGGCGTATACTATTGAACCTGCACAACATCAATCATACATTCATACTTGTGTCTCTAGGCCGTCCATCTCAATCAATGTTTCAAGCAACGTACTCTGCACCGTGCAATTCGATAAATTCCTGATTCAAAATTTTGTTACTTAACACACAACTCAATCTCAACCTCAACATAGCCTTTTATCCAAGTAAGTTGGGGTAAGCTAGAGTTAAAACCCAACAAGATGTCACCAAAAAGAGAAAGAGAGAGATAGAGGAGGGGAAAAGCTTTTGAGAGCACTAGAAGGAAAAAGGACTAATCACGGTTCAGGCACGCGGATAGTTTCTTTCCAAGCACTTCTATCCAAACATAACTCTATTGGGATATTCCATTCCTTCAAGTCCCTTTTGATTGGCTCCTCCCATATCAAGTTTGGTCGACATCTACCTCTCTTCACATTATTGTCCCGTCTTATGATGCCTCTATGCACCGGTGCCTCTGGGGGTCTCCGATGGACATGGCCAAACCATCTCAGCCGGTGTTAAATAAGCTTTTTTTAATTGGCGCTACTCCTAGCCGATCGCGTATGTCATCATTTCTCACTCGGTCCAATCTTGTGTGCCCACATATCCAACACAACATACGCATCTTTGCGACACTTAGTTGTTGGATATGTCGACTCTTAGTAGGCCAACACTCAGCCCCATATAACATAGCAGGCCTAATCGTTGTCCTGTAGAACTTGTCTTTCAACTTATGTGGCACTCTCTTGTCACATAGGACTCCCGATGCTTTACGCCATTTCATCCATCCCGCTTTGATTCTATGGCTAACATTTTCATGAATATCACCATCTCTCTGTAGCATCGATCCCAATAACGGAAGGTGTCCTTTGGTACTACCTGCCCTCCCAAACTTACATCTCCTTCATCACTAATTGTAGTACCAATGTCACATCTCATATACTCGGTTTTGGTCCTGCTAATTCTAAATTCTTTTGACCCATAACTCTAGCTTTGTATTTACTCCTTGCCAGCTTTCATCTACTAGAACTACATCGTCAACGAAAAGTATACACCAAGGGATATCTCCTTGTATATCCCTCGTGACCTCATCTATCACTAAGGCAAATAGATAAGGGCTCAAAGCTGAACCTTGATGTAGTCCTATGTTAATTGGGAAAACATTTGTATCACCATCAGTTGTTCGGACGCTAGTCACAACCTTGTCATACATGTCCTTGATGAATGTAACATACTTTGTTGGAACTTTATGCTTATCCAATGCTCATCACATGAAATTTCTAGGTATTTTATCATAGGCCTTTTACAAGTCGATAAAAACCATGTGCATGTCCTTCTTCTGCTCCTTATATCGCTCTATGACCTGCCTTATTAAGAAAATTGCTTCCATGGTTGACCTTCCAGGCATGAATCCAAATTGGTTCATGGTGATATGCGTTATTCCTCTTAGGCGATGCTTAATAACTCTCTCACATAGCTTCATAGTGTGGCTCATGAGCTTAATCCCTCGATAGTTGGTACAACTTTGAATATCTCCATTGTTCTTGAAGATTGGTACTAATGTACTCCTCCTCCACTCATCGGGCATCCTGTTTGATCGAAAAATATGGTTGAACAACTTGGTTAGCCAAACGATATCAATATCCCCAAGGCATTTCCACACCTCTATTGGGATACAATCCGGGTTCATCGCTTTGCCCCCTTTCATCCTCTTTAAAGTTCCTCTGACCTCTGATTCTTTGATCCTGCGTACAAAGCATCTATTTAAATCATCTATTTAACACACAACTAAGACCAAATTTTCAGTTGTTTATCTTGTCATAATAGCATAGCAGTAGCTACTCCCTCTACCAAACTAACGACATTACTAGTGTATTCCTTACTGGGTACCTGCACGCAATGTCTCTTACAGAAAACAGAAACAATAAACATCATGTCAGTGGTTTTCCATTCCATAGGTCAAGGTCCACCAATTTCTTCTAAAGTCAAGGTTCAGAACATTTAACAAGGATCACGCAAATCTCTTCTTTGTTCCGAGCTATGTCAAGTGTGTTCGCATGACAGGGGCACTAAGTGACAAAGAAATCAATCAGACCTATGTCAAGGTAACCCCCACGTGATGTTCCTGGATCATGTTTGCTTGAAAACAAATTCGTCCCTGTTTCACCTTCATTTACTTTAGGTTCTGAGTCAGATGCCATATTTCCGTAGATCAGGTGGGCGCGACCACATTTTTGTCTTCCCAAGGTACATCTCGTAACTACTATATGGTGAACAGTTTTCTTCATTTGTGAGCAATATATCTTTGGGGACCCTTTATTTACCTGAGAAAACTATGCCTTTTCTGCCATATGTAGTGGTGCAGGCGCTCATCTGTTTCGTTCATGGGCAATATTTCTGAATCGATCTATTATCCTTACTCCAGAGGTATGTGCTGTTTGTGAGCTATTAACATGTGCTACATTTTTTCCACAAAAGAAAGGTGCTGTAGTGTATAAATTAACCAAATCTTAGGACGTGGCTCTAACACTGTTTTATTGTTGTCTATTTAAGAAGTCTATCTATGGCCCTGTGTTTCATTTGTCAGGGTGACCGGACTGACAAACGTGGTACGAGTGCATTTAATACATGGAAAGATATTATTATACCTGGGAACGTGGATGATTCTATGGTGAAGTCTGATGCTCCTGCTGTCCAACCAATCCCGCTAACAAAAAGGAAGTACTTAGCCAACTTCCTTGGACGTGCCCAGGGGAAAGCAGGACGCCTTCAACTGGTGGAGCTTGCAAAGCAGTATCCTGACAAGGTTAGCTTCCATTCATTTACAAAATAAGTTTAAAATTGTATTAAAATAAAAAAAATACTCCCTCCTTTCTAAATTATAAGTCGTTTTGAACTTTTAACTTTTCTAGGTACATTGCTTTAACTATGTAGATATAGTGTATATCTAAGTGCATAGTAAAAGGTATGTATCTTTAAAAGGCAAAACATATTATAATTTGAAATGAAGGGAGTAAGCAATGGGTTCGACACAATGTTTGGTACTATTTTTCTAGCCATAATTCATGAGTGTGTTTTATGGTGTGATGCTGGAGCCGTAGGGCTTGAGGACCTGTGTAAGGGGTCCCTGAGTGATCCCCAAACCTAGTATGGTTATGTTTTAGAGTGGGGGGTTTTCATAACCTTGGCTATACTATCTTCTTCTTTTACTGAAATGATGAACAACTCTTGCGTGTTCGAGGAAAAAAGAAGGGAGTAAGGTTATTCTAATCATTTTTATGATTTCATTCAATATTAACGGACGAAAAGTGATAATTCATAAGTCAACTAGTATATAGCCCGTGCTAACGCTACGATCCCGTGGAGGGGCGAGTGAGGGGGAGGGGTTGGCGGTGGCTCGGGGTTTCTAGGAAGGGGGAGGGAGAGAAAGGAGGGATAATCCAAATAATAATGTTCATTGGATTTGAGTAAGAGAGAGAAGGTTATCCAGCGAACTGAACCATTGGTTTTGATGGTATGTTAAGTCTAGGTGCAATTTGTTTGGTGGATTTAGTGAAGGTTATGGGTGTGGAGGAATTTGGTTGGGTGAGTTTTGTAGTTCAAGCTGCTAGATTATATAGTGGTATAGATTATCAAGGTATAGACACATTGCAATGCATAGAAGTTGGCATTAAACAGCCTTCTTTAGTTGTCTACCTCAAATTAATCATGATTGCACTTTAATCGTTTTTTAGGCTGCCCTTGTTGGACACTACTCTGGACACATCCTTTTTGTTTAAATCTCTGATCGCATGTACCACAACTTTGGTTTTGTGAATAGCTGGAATCTCCAGAACTCAAGTTATCTGGCCCCAACAAATTGGGAAGGATCGAGTACTTCAAGCACCTGAGAAATGCAAAGTTCTGCTTGGCTCCACGTGGAGAGTCATCTTGGACACTTCGGTTCTACGAGTCCTTCTTTGTGGTGAGCTATACTGTTTCTCCTGCTAAGAGATGTTTTGTAGCATGGTGATGACGAACTTGTGAGAATCTTGATGATAGGAATGTGTGCCAGTGATTTTGTCAGATGAAGTTGAGCTTCCTTTCCAGAATGTGATCGACTACAGTGAAATCTCGATAAAGTGGCCGTCGTCCAGGATTGGACCTGAACTCCTTGAGTACCTTGAATCAATATCAGGTATTGCATGGTACTTGTTCCAAACTCAAGTCATTTTAGCTTTTCTAGTTATACATTTTTTTGGTTATGCACTTAGATATAAAATGTGACTAGATACATAGTAAAACTATTTCTTCCAATAATCATAATCATAGGTCTATAGTCATAAATATAAGGCGCACAACCGCATACACATGAAGTCTCAAATTTTATGATCTTCAACCAATAATTTGGCCTACAAATTTTTATTATTGTAATATAAACTTAATATGGTTAGATTTATAACTAAATGTGTTATTCAATAACCACAAGTTTATAGTCATATTGAATCCTAGTGGGAGCGAATTTTAGGCGGAGGTTAAAAAAAGTCACTCGCTGGTTCTCCTAGTTGTGTGCACACGAGATGGACTAACCTATGAGGGATGGATCCTCATGCAGGGGCTAGGAGAGCTCAAAGCACTAGTTTAGATCTAGCTTATAGGGGGCAGACCCTCATGCTGCACGGGGGGCCAGCTTTCGTAACCTTTCTCGGTTGGGGCTCCCATTGAGCTTCTTAATATAATTCTGCGGGGGCGGTTTTTTCCCTACCTGCCGAGTTTTTTTAGTCATAAATGTATAATACAAAATAAATGAATGGTCAATGCCATATCGAGCTGTGTCTTATAAACCGGACCGGAGAGTATTTATCAAAACAACCTATAATTTGGAATGGAATGGAGGAGTACTTCTCAATTGTAGTTGTAAATATATGTTAGGGCTGCGCCTGATCAAAGGGAAGTTGACGTCTGTTGGTGTTGCAGATGAAAGGATCGAGGAAATGATTGGTCATGGGCGTGAGATGAGATGCTTGTGGGTGTATGCAGCTGATACTGAGCCGTGCTCTGCCATGAGCGGTATCCTGACGGAGCTGCAGAAGAAAGTGCGGCGGTTCCATCAATCGCCGGAAACGTTCTGGCTGCACAACAGAACAATTGTGAATAGAGATCTGATTGAGTTCCACAGCTGGAAGACGCCTGTTCCGTTGCCATGAACCATGTATTCTGATTTCAACTATAGCCGGCATCTGTTTCTGTACCATGTTAGACATTTTTCTTGTGAAGCTGTGTTTGTTGTTGTTCTTGCTAATCTTGAGAATAAACACATACATCGTGTTAAGGATTGACAATAGTACGCTAGATATATTTTTTTACTTTATCGGGATGATAGAAGGGTAAGATAAAACGATATCTATATTAGACGAACATTGCAGAGGTAAAAACTCACTGAAAAAAATCCTCTAAAATATTATGTCTTATATGTTACAGATGATGGAAACGGGTATTATGCACGAAGAGAGTTGACCATTGAAAAAACATGCTCTTTTATAGTGTAAGGTAAGATAAGATGAGATGTACATATATTGGTACTCAAAATTTAAAATTCGACATATGACAAAATTTATATGTATTATCAATGAAATGACATAGTTTTTTTAAAGGGAAAAGGCAAAAGAATTGCCTTCCAATATATTAGATAAAAGGAGAAAACACTGTACAATAACTGGCACCAGAAATGGCGCCAACACCAAAACCACTAGACAAGCAATACCTAGCTAGCACCACTGAAAAAAATCTAATCCTCTGGACAGGCCCGTAGACACTACTAGCAGGTCAGACCTCTACCCACAAGATCTTTCACCATCTGCACCACTTGTTCTGGCATTCTCTGTTGACCTTTGAAAATTCTGTTGTTTCTCTCCAACCATAAGCTCCACCAGAAATGAAATAGAAGGTCATCGAAACTTTTTCTTGAATGTTTGCTACAGAGCAACCTCAGCATGAACCACCATTCGCTAAGTGTTCCCGTCTTTGAAATACCAACAAGGAACCGAAGATTAGCCCAAGACAAAATCATGCTCCACACTTCCGCAGCGAAAGGACAATCCTTACAAAGATGCGACACTGTCTCCAAAGACAGGGTACAAAGAGAATAATTAAGATTGCAGGGTCATCCCCTTTTTTGCAAATTGTCAGCAGTTAAGATTTTGTTGTGCAACAAAGTCCAAACAAAGAAACGACACTTAGGTTCTATTTTTGCTTTCCAAATGGGATTGAATTTAATTTTACAGAAATTTGTTGAGAACTGAATTTTGTAAGCACTACTTGAACTGTATTTCCCATCTGCCGACCATCTCCAAGAAATGGTGTCGTCTAGATCATTGAGGCTGTGAGTGCTGCTGATTGAATGCCAAAGTGAGACGAATTCTCTCACTTCCTCCTCCCGAGTGAACGGCGCGCAGAACTGTATCCAGTAATTATTTCGAAGAGCCTTGAACACTGTGATGTTTTTCCTTCTTGCTTTCTTGTATAGATTTGGTGCCAAATTCTTTGGAGCCTGCCCTTCAATCCAACTGGAACCCCAAAAATCTGCCATCTTCCCATTCCCAATAGTCACAATTGTTGAAGCGTTGAGAGATCCACATCCACTTTGTCGCATGGTAATGGCATGCCAGCCCATGCCTTTTCTTGAACCGTCCACTGTAGCCACAACCATCTCAGTCTTAGCGCTCTCGCAAAACGCTCAAGGTCCAGAACTCCTAGACCCCCCCTATTCTTTGGCAGACAAGTTGTGGGCCAGTTAATCAAGCAATGACCCCCACTGCAAAATTCTGGACTATTCCCTTTCCAAAGAAAGCTTCTTCTTAATTTGTCAATTCTTTTAAGAAGCCACTTCTGCGCCGGAAAGATCGTCAGATGATAAATAGGCTGAGCAGATAGCACCGCTTTAACCAAAGTTTCCCTACCTGCCTTAGAGAGCAACCTGTCTTTCCATCCTGCTAGCCTATTAGTAATTTTATCAATTAAAGGTTGAAAATCCACTCTCCTAACAGTCCTGAAATGAAGCGGCAGACCAAGATACTTCCGCGGTAATTTTGATTATTTGCCAGGAAACACCTCCATCAGTTCTGACCAGAGAGACTCGAGTAACGAATTAGGGAAATTTCAGTTTTATCAAAATTGATCTTCAGCCCTGAACATCCTTCAAAAACTTCCAGAATCTTTTTCAGAACTTTCAAATCATCTTTATCAGCTTTAACAAACACTCCAGCATCGTCAGCATAAAGAGAACAGCGAAGCTTTGCCGCTCGTGGCAGAACCCGCCCCAGAAGCCCAACATCTGCCGCCATCTCAATCATCCTTTGTAGCGGGTCTATAGCTAAAATAAACAGGAACGACGATAGTGGATCCCTTGACGAACGCCACGCATGTGCCTGATTGCATGAAATGACATAGTAGCTTATTAGTTGGGAGCGGCGCCGAGCATATCGCTATCCGTCTGGCCACCCTGCATTGGGAATTACCGGCGCTCACGGTCAGAGAGAACAGTCCATACCAGCCGTGCCAAGCCATATTCTGAAGTCAAAGGGCGTCGCCGTATCGGTCGTCGAACTGCATCGCCGTGCCGCCCAACTAGCTATAGCTCCTGATTTATTGGTCAGCCAAACCCAAATCGTTGGTCACTGGAGCTCAGAAAATTAGGGCGTCCAGTTGATCGATCGGAGCTGGGCGCGCGTGCAGAGTATAGATGGCCCGGTGGCGTGGTGCGTCCATCACTTCGTCGTGATCGAGAATCGTTGGTGGGTTTTGTGGAGGACAAGGGAGAACGGACATGGGGACGCAGTGCAAGACCTCTCTCAGAATGCTTAGACCAGATCCCAGGTTGTTGTGCGCGCGGGGATAAAAGAATCGCGAGTGATCGAAGTGAGGAGGCCGAATCTGTTTTTGGACGAACACGTCGGGACAACAGGCCTTCCGCCATGCGCATTGTCTAGGCCACTACTTGTTGTTTACTACTCATTTTCATTTGCATTGACCATATTCATCTGACTGTATTGACTGTACATATTTTTTTGAAAGATTTGACTGTACATATTGACCCAGAACTGATTGTCCTGACCAGGTTAACGCAGGCGTACGTATATATTCCAGGACTTCCTTACGCTTGCGAAATCTACTGGGGCTGTGGGGCAGGAATTGAGAAGTAATTATTATTGCCACCGGATGCATGCATGGATCTTATTATTATGATCTCTCAGGGTATATATATCCCACCCACATGAGGCAGCCATAATGATCCATACTTACTACTATAAGCCCGTGCATTTAAGCTCCACAAATTCCAATCTGCTTTACTTTTTGATGATGCCCTGTCGGAGACAAAGTAGTCGTAGCTAATCAAGCAACTAACACACATCTGTCTCGGGCACTCTCTCCTGTGTTGAAAATGGTACACACATAAAGTTCCGTCGTCGTCATAAAACATAGTATATTTCATCGATGAAGCTTTTTATATTATCTGTCTTTACTGATACTTATATCACACCAGCTTAATTAACGATCATAAAACTTGTATGGAAAGTGAAATCGAAACTAGCCTGACAAATCATCCAAAACCATGACCATGATAGTTGTTTATCCCCCCCCCCCCCCCCCCCCCCCCCAAATTAAAACAGCTTTACCCGGATGAGCCGGTTCGTCATGCCCGCATGCACGGGCACGAGCCTTGAACACACGCACACCTGTGCATGATAAAAAGGGTCTCTCCATGCATGCACGTCAATCACTTTTGCCACGAAAAGACGCACACGTAAACGATTCGGCGAGCCCGATCCAGACCGGAGGAGAAACCAATCATGGCCCCCGTCGCGTCCACACCCAATCGAAATCCGTTCGTCACGCGAGACAGGATTGCGCGCGATCGAGTTAGTATGTAATATAATCCTCGGCTCGCCGGCACATTAGCAACAATCACGACGACGACGACGTCTTTGGAGCTGGACCACACGCTGAGGCCTGAGGCCGGCCGGGGCGATCGATCCTCCGGCTAGCCGAAGGGCCCAGATCAAGATCCCGCGACCGCGACGATGCATGCGACCCGGCCGCCCGCCCGCGCCTATTTCTCGGGAATTGGCTCCCACGCAGCACGGATTTTCCGTGCACGACGCGCTCGGGAACGCCCAAAGGCCGTAAAGCCGGCACGGCCGGCGCCACGACCGACGCAGGCGCCCGCGACCGGACTGCATGCATGCCGATGGAGCAACCTAGGAGCGACGGCGCCATGGGCTATGCATATGGCCGACGAACGAGCGGCCGGCCGGTGGTGCGGCGCCCCGCCATTATTCAAACGGCACGGCTTCCCCTTCCCCCCGACCCGATCGAACACCCCGGGCGCGCGGCAAAGCAAAAGGAATGAGGTGGTGCTGCCGCCGCTTTCCGGAGCGGGCGCTCGCGATCTCATCCCGACTGCCCGCCCCTGCCGCGGCCGGGCCGTGTGGCCCTATCATTGGTATCTGCCGAGCGACGCCCCAAAAGCATGACATCCGCCTCAGCTTTTCAGGAGCTCTGCATGCCATACCATGGTCTGGTCGTCGAAAAGCTCCGCCTCCGCGGACTTAACGGGTGTGGGTGTGACTGTGACCCAATTAAGCGGCTAAGCTTTACTGCTTTAGCTAGCTAGCTAGAGCCCTGAGCCCCCGCGCACTCCGGTCCGAACAAGCAGGGGCCGGGTCACGAGCGGCGGCGAGTGACGATGACGAGAGAGCTCTGGTGTCTCTTGTTTGTACGGCGCATGCATGAGAGAGGGACTGTTTCGCCTTGCTTAGCCTCTCGTACGTGCGGTCTCCTGGTTGTTGGAACGTGACTGATGACGATGCTGCTGCCGCGCCTTTTCGAGAGCTGGCGCATGGCGCTGATGAGACTTTTGCGCAAATTAAAAGCTAGTAGTAGGCTGCAGACGACAGGAATTCTGCCGGATCGAGTGTCACGCACGTACGGCGCTTGCGTTAACTCGCATGCACGCCGTCGTGATGATCGATCGGGACATGTTCCGTTGGCAGTACGCGTTCGTTCTTGTGGCTGTCGTCGGGCGCGCGTACTGCAGGCGGCTATCGATCGCATGGCCCCTCCCGGCCGCAGCTACTACTCACATGGTCAACAGTGTGCAGTTGCCTCACACACCAGTGGTACTGCGGTGCCTACAGTTAGCTAGTGAGAACGTACACAGGATCAGGAGACATGTGTCATGTGTGTATAACTGGGGCGGATTGATAGACGCTGGTTGACACAACACTCAAGGCAGACCAGGTAACATGTTACCCCGCCCCTGACATGCATCTCTTTTGAATCCCATGCATGCATGGCCGGGGCCGGCTTATCACACTAATTTTTGGCAAGCACTACTGACAAGTTTGACTCCAAGTCGGGTAACATGCATGCATGGGTGGAGAAATTGAAACCTCGCCAGCTACCAATATATAGTTAACTAACTCGCGTGCAAATACAAGCTCACTATACAAGTGACAAACTGGCGTGCGTCTTGCATGCATTGGCAATCGGTGTATAGTTTGCACGCCGCGCCGGCCGTTTATTCAAAGCAGTAGAGAGTAGAGACCAGTCGGCCGGCCGAGCGAGCTCCGCAGCAACCAGATCGCCGATTGCCCGTGCGCCGTGAGAGCCAGCCTGCTGGTGGTCCTCGCCGTCGCCGCGATCGATTCCCTTCGACTAGGTGGCGACCCATGCAAGGACAAGGAGCACACAGAGATCTCCATGGGGCGGCGCGCGCCCCGAATCATCACCCGCCACCGCGGCATTACTAGATTAGACTATTCAATGGACTCGGCAAACAGGGCTCATTCTAAGACATGGTGCTACGCGACAGGACGGCACTTAGATTTGCATGCATGGCTGGCGCGACCAAAGCCGCATTATCGATCGCGCGCTTAATAAGGATGTCGTCCGGCTGGCGCGCCTCGCGAGATCGAGCTAGCGTTTTGCTAAACAGTGGCAGCTTTTGCGCATGTCTCCCTCCCCACCTCTTCTTCTCTTCTCTCTCGCCCCAACGCGCCCAGTTCGAGAAAGGGAAACAAAAGGAAAGCACCGAGACCTTCGAATCCGCTACAGCCACTGCCACGAGACCACGGCCTCGGCCTCGGCCTCGCCACTGCCCCTGAGCCGGCTATATAAGGACCACTCCTGCGCATCTATTGATTTCAGCATTTCCTCTGACCAGAGGAAGATCCCGGAAGCAACCAAATCAGAAGCAGAAGCTAGAGCTACTAGTTTTTGCACTCGACCATCGATCTTTCACAAAACCACACATATAGCTTGCTTAACTGGCGGTGTAGTGTAGCTGCGATCGCTGCAAACTACAGGGTGTAGTGATCGTCGATCGGCTACATATCATATACCATGGAGGCGCTGAGCGGGCGGGTAGGCGTCAAGTGCGGGCGGTGGAACCCTACGGCGGAGCAGGTGAAGGTCCTGACGGAGCTCTTCCGCGCGGGGCTGCGGACGCCCAGCACGGAGCAGATCCAGCGCATCTCCACCCACCTCAGCGCCTTCGGCAAGGTGGAGAGCAAGAACGTCTTCTACTGGTTCCAGAACCACAAGGCCCGCGAGCGCCACCACCACAAGAAGCGACGCCGCGGCGCGTCGTCGTCCTCCCCCGACAGCGGCAGCGGCAGGGGAAGCAACAACGAGGAAGACGGCCGTGGTGCCGCCTCGCAGTCGCACGACGCCGACGCCGACGCCGACCTCGTGCTGCAACCGCCAGAGAGCAAGCGGGAGGCCAGAAGCTATGGCCACCATCACCGGCTCGTGACATGTAAGCTGCAGCACGCACGTACACATCGTACGTTACTAGCTACTATACTACGACAGCTGCAACGTATTACGTATATCGATCGTGCTGTTGACATCGACCCGTACGTGCTCCGTGCATGCAGGCTACGTCAGGGACGTGGTGGAGCAGCAGGAGGCGTCGCCGTCGTGGGAGCGGCCGACGAGGGAGGTGGAGACGCTAGAGCTCTTCCCCCTCAAGTCGTACGGCGACCTCGAGGCGGCGGAGAAGGTCCGGTCGTACGTCAGAGGAAGCGGCGCCACCAGCGAGCAGTGCAGGGAGTTGTCCTTCTTCGACGTCGTCTCCGCCGGCCGGGATCCGCCGCTCGAGCTCAGGCTCTGCAGCTTCGGTCCCTAGCTAGCAGCTGATCGACCGTCGACGCATGCATGCACGTACTGCGTGCTGCTGTGGCCTTGTCTCACGCATCATTGTGTAGTCCTTGGGTTCTAGCTAATACCGACATGAAAAGATGTGCGAGATGTGGAAATACTGTACGCATATATAAGCTGTAGAACGTACGCGCGTATCGCTGCCCTACCAAACGACGTACGTTGCATGAAGAATCTGAGAGGGTCAGGGAATGAGCATGCAGCTGCAGCTGCTGAGATTTCTACTGCCTTTTCGCTGATCTTTTCATCATGAGGCCGGATGCGCTGCGTGCCACTTTTTTTTTCGTTCATTTATGCTGGTGTGTGCCCTCATGGCCTCATATGCATGGCATACGGAAATGAAATAACCTTTGTGCTCACTAGAGTGATGACATTTCTAAATTCCATATCGCCGTTTCATATGTATTTATATTCATGCATGCATATGCCTGGCAATTCCTGTAATAACGTCGTACTCGATCGGTCTAGCACTAATAATATATTATCTATTGCATATGCTCTGAGCGTCTTTGACCCTACTATGAGCCTGAGCGTTTTGTTGTATGTGTTTTGCTGCAGGCCCGTGATCTGTTTTTAACCGTGATGACGCATTGGATATGCTTATCATCACAAGGAAATGATCCTGATGTCTTGTTCACAGCATGTATGTGTTTTGCTTTGGATGTTTGTTGTTCGACACGGGAGTTTCAAAGCTCGCACCTAACTTTTCGGCCACATATAGGCTCTCTTGTTTTTGTTGACTCTTTTCACACTGACTACTGGTCACTTGATCTGCACGCCGAACAGTGTGAACATACTGGTACTACGTACCACATTCCATGTGCAGCTTTGCAGGTTTTTCAAACTATGCAAAAAGAAACAATCGATTTGCCTGACGCGCTCTCACCGCCGGCCGAAAAGGAGAAGTATACTATACATACCAGCGTCGTTGCGGAATGTTGGCGGTTGCTGTACTAACTTGTATATATACTAGCATTGCAGAATGTTGGGTTGATAACTGTACTATAACCGGTAGTAAGTAATACAAATATGGATGACACAAAATTAGAGAACTCTTGCGCGGAAAAAAAAACATGGGTGCCAACCGATTCGCTATATATATAAGGAGAGTTTATAGAAAAGGGAATACAATGAATTGAGTTATATGTCTTCCCGTATAACTTACAAGCTGTATATATACAACAAATAGCTGTAATCCAATACAAAAACAAATCTCTAGAAGACTCATACTAGAATCTAAATCATATTCCAACAAACTCCATCTTGAAACAAATTTTATTTTGTAGCAGACGAAGTATCATCAATCAACTCACTTCAATAATAAATCATCGTCGATGCTAAAAGTCACCGGGACTTAAAACATTCAGTTGATAGCTGTACTAATTGGTATCAAATAATGCAAATATGAATCAAACACACAACACACAATTTTATATGGAAAACCCTTGTGGGAAAAAGCAATGGCCGTCAACCAACAATCGTTACTATATCAGGAGAGTTTACACAATAGAGAGAATACAGTGAGTTGTTTGTCTACCCTTGTGACTTACAAGATGTATATATAGAGAGCGGACATACTATAGTCTAGCACAAAAATAAATCTCTGCAAGGCTCATGTTAGAATAATTCAGAACATATTCCAACAAACTTCGTCTTAAGACAAATTCTATCTTATAGCAAATAAAGTATAACTAATCAAATCACTTCAATAATAAATAATCGTCGACGCCAAAGTTACTAGGACTTACATATTTGGTTGACAACTTTACAAACCAGTAGAAAATAATGCAAATATGGAAACCCTTGTGAGAAAAAAAATCATGGACACCAACTAACAACCTTCACTATATGAGGAGAGTTTACAGAATGCATGGGATAAGATAAGTTATTTGTCTTCTCGTGCGAATTATAAGATGTATATATAAGACAGACAGCAGTACAATACAAAAATAAATTCCTACAAAACTTAGTTAGAATTTGGACCATATTCCAACAAATCTGCCTTAAGATAAATTTCATCTTATAGCAAATAAAATAGGGTTCACCTCAACAATAAATAATCGCCAATACCAATAGTCATTAGGGCTTAAACTATAATACCAACTAAGCCTAAATATAGCTCTAGAAATATGCTTTGTTAATATATCAGTAGGATTATCACAAGTGCTTTATATACCTTAACATCACTTTAAGCAATGGCAGCTCGAATAAACGTTGATTTTGTCCTGAAGTCCGCCGCTTTTACCATGCAGTCCTCCTTTCCAGTTTGGTTGGCGACGCTGGGCTTGAGGAGAACGCTCCGGTGATGGCAACATGCATTCGTGGTGCCTATTGGCCTGCTAAAGTAGCTTCATCGTGGGCTGTGCGATTGTGCTGGAGTTTGTGTGGCGTGTGGGCCTAATCTTAGCCGGGCCATAAATGATCATACCTAGGGATAAAAACAGATGAGAAAAAACCCGTTTCGTCCTGTGTTTCAATTTTATCCTGATCGTTTTCGTATTTACGGGAAAAATGAGAACGAGACGAAAACATGATGGCATATTACGAGAATGGGACCAAAACAGTTCAACGCTTTTCCGTCTATATTTCTGAAATCCCGTTTTTTATCGGGATATTCCCTTTTTCATGTTTCCAGATTCTCGTTTTAGGTAGCACATAAAACAATATAAAAAGTACCGCATTAGCCATACCCACTATGCCATGCTTGATTAATCTTTGATTCTCTATTTTTATTTATTGGAGACTATAATGGCGTGAACTAGCTTTGGTGGATAATTTTTTCTGGTCTAAACTTTATTGGACTATCTTGTGCAGCCTCTAATGGATAATTCTACTGTATTTTTTGCTTGTGAACATGTCTTTGAAACTGAAGCATGCGAATTGTAATGCTTGTGATGGTCTGCATTGAAAAAACTTTTTAAGTACGTCGGCCTAAGGAAACCGAAGTTCTTAAGTACGTCGTCACCGGCGTTCTTAATTTAGTCGATGTTTTTTCAACGTTCTACATGGACATGGACAAACAACAATACTAATACAAACGGCGGTTGCGACACAACTCAGGTAAGGAGGCAAAGGTTAGCCTATTACGTCGGCGAGCGAGAGGTACTTGACACACGTTTTGCGTGTCATATATCGACCGGTGGAAACTAGTGCTTTATAGTAGTAGAAAATAGATGTTTTGTACTAAGCGGTGATTTCTGATTTACACCTCCCTAAATGTCGCGGCTAAAAGTGTTGCCTGCCCGGGCTTCAATCGAAAGGCAAACAGCTCCATGCCACGTACATCTTCGTTTTTTTTCCATTGCTTCCTTTATCTCTGTAGTCTCTTTCCGTGTGATTGGTTGATGTATGGTAGTAGCCTGGTTCGTACGTGGGGAGTCAGACTCTTGGTGATCAGGATAGGTCCGTGCATAGACTCTTGTTTGGTTGTTTGTATTAGTGCGTCCAAACTATATATAGCTAGTGTTTGGTTGCTTGTACTAATATACACAATAGAGAAGAGTACATAAATAAATATTTAAATTTTATATAACATGAGTAACCTAGTTTTGTTCATAAAAATCTTATGAACACAAATATAAAAAGTATTCGATGATTAAATGTTTTAATCAAAAGATATAATAAAAAAGAAATAAAAAATGTGCTCATTTTTTCATGCCGCTGCATGATCCCAACCAGCATGCGCTCCTACCCAGCTACCGGGCGTATGCGCTCAGCCTGTCTGAGGTCTCCTATTTGCACGCCGCCAACCTGTATGTGTTCATGCGTAAACCAAACAAACATTGCTTTATCTATCTGCGGCTGCAACTTTTCTATCCGTACACCCAACCAAACACATGGTTTCTGTTCCACACTTCCACTGTAGGTTGGACTGATTGGCTCCAATACGATGTTCAGAAGTTTGCTTCAGTTACATGTGCTTTCTTATCTCCTCTATCTACTTCGTGGAATATATGGTTTTCGTTGTTCGTCTTCGCACAAATAAGAAAGTGATGTCATAGATTTAGCTCTAGTTTATCCTGCTCACTCGGATATGAGAAGCGAACAAGAAACAAACGTTTGAGAGCACGATAGCTAGGACATGGAGTCATAAACCAGATATGCCAGCTCCTGGTTTTATATCGATGCCATAATGTGGTGGTAGAAATAAATAACTGCTAGTAACAAAGAGAATTGCTTGCAAGATAAAAACTGACAGGCAGACTTGATATTATACAGTAATGAGAGATTTCAGGGTACGCAAATATCGATCAAAGAAATAACCAGTATGTTTCTCAATCACAAGGTTTGATCAGATGCACACATAGATGAAAAGGAAGAAAGAAAGAAAGAACAAATACAAGAAAGACGCCAGCATCAGCGCGCACAGAACCTGATCGATGCACTACCGGTACTTCCTCGACGACGAGTTCATGAACCTGATGCACTCTTCCACCGCTTCGCTCTTGTGCGAGTCATCGACGGCCACCGGTGGCGCGGACTGCTGCCGCCTACTGCCATGCCTCGCCGGCGTGCAATCCGGTGAAGCAGCAGCAGTGGCAGCTGCTTTCTTGGACGTCGACGAGGACCGGAATGCCCTATCGATGCTTACCCTCGCTCGCCTGTAGAAGCGTGCGGCCGTCCACCGCGCGGTCCGCAGCAGGCGAGACCCGCAGCCGCCTCGCACTTGCCGACGAGGTCGGTCCCGGTCCGACGGCGCCCTTCGGCCGGATCTGGACGACAGAGAGATCATGGGCATGACGACGTCGATCTCAGCGGGGCTGATCCTTGTACACTCGCTCCCTTTTCTCCTCATCTCGTCGGTCGGATGCCTGATGGAACCCCCAACCAATATAGTGTGCGCGCACCACAGGAACAGCCTAGTAGGCTACGTACGACACGTTTTATACGGCAACTAGGCAAGGGCTAGTGTTTGTGCCTGTCAGTCACTCTCAGTCTCGTCTCAAAGGAAAAAAGCACTATTGCAACTAGCTAGTGATGTTCGCGCGCTTTGCGCGCGCAGTAGACATTTTAGAAATGAATTGATAAAAATAGTACAGTACATATTTGTGAGCAAGTAACTTTTATATAATTGACAAAGAAATCTTATTGGCATTTTCATTGCATATTGACTCCCTGTTCCAATCTGTTGAGAGAGGTACACTGTTCGGATATCACCAAAAACATAATTTTTAAGGAGTCAAATGATTTCGTCCAAGAAATTAATTTCTGCATTTCATCACATGGTATATTTTTAACAGAGATAAAGCCAGATTTAATAAAATATATACAATAATTAGAGCACTAAGCAGTCATTAGGTTCTGAGTATTAATTATACAAGCTAATAATATTTAGTCTTAATGACTCCTTTAGAAAGACAATCTACCCTACAGAGAAACGAGCCAGGCCATACGAACTGATTGTATTGTTGTTAGCACTACAATTTTAGGGTTATAAAAGGGGTTGCACAGAATGTAGACATTAGCTATTCTTTGAACTAATTCTATACGCTTGCACATATCATTTCATGATGAGTGCTGGATTGTAGGGTACAACCCACCTATTATCGAGTTTGTTGCCTGACTTGATAACATATCTGTTATTGTTTCTACGCCTGTAGACAACAAACCCTTGGCTATCAAATGATGTAGTTTCATAAATTCTTTTGGATAGTTTTTTGAACATCTGCCATTTTTCATGCAGGGACAACCTGGATTGAGTGGACCACATGGACCGTGTATCATATGTTCGGCAACCAAACAATATGCAAGTGGATCAGTATTTGGATCTAGAATTTCAGCAGATATAAAAGAGTCAATGAGCTCTGGGGTCGGCTGTGTTGTATCAGTTGAGACCCAAAATATAATATGGGAATGAGGAAGGCCACGTTTTTGAAATTTTGTAGTGTAAAGCACTGCATTAGGTAGAACAAATTGTACAAAGTAGTGAGTAAGTAGTTTTAAGCATAATCGCAGACTAATTGAATGCATTTAGTTACCTAATGTTTGGTTTTGTTTATCTAGTGAAAGAGAATATATAAATATGTAATTGAATACGTTTTTTTGTGTAGATAGTAAATGATCAAGTTTTTGTACCTGCGTTGCATGGGCCAAAAATAGATTTAGATCTAATATCATGAAGCATATCCTGAAGTTTCATGTGGTAAACTCGTACGATCACATCAGATCTATCTGGAGGATTTTGCCCAGGCTCGAATAAGCTCTCTTGAATTTCATGCCAATTTGCATTGCAGGTGAAAGTGATAAAAAATCCGGTGGTCCATGAACACGACAGATCGCAATACTATCATGATAGTTTTGTATCATATAACGTCTGCCGCCAATATGTGATGCAGGTAAAATAATTGTTTTACCCATCTCATTGCCACTTCTGCATCCACGACTAATAGCATCTGTTATACCTTGAATTGTGTCCATGCGTAATTTTTTTTTGATTTTGTAATATGTAATCTATCCTGTCTCATCAATACAAGCTTGAGCATCAACTTTTGCTTGACTGGATAGTAGTCCGTAACATAAATATGGATTCGGTTGATTTTTTCTGTAATGAAATTGGTGGCAATAATACTCTTGCATGGTCATGTGAATCCTTGTATTTTTTTCTGATGGATTAACACCGTTGTAGATAATTCCAATCTGAAATCCACACTCTCCAAAAGGAAAAAGAAGCGGATATTGTAAAGCCATGAAAGCTGGGTGTAAAGCAGATATTCGTTTAAGTTCTCTGCTCTGTGTTTCAATAATTATGTCACGCTTAAATGTGTCAAGAGAGAAGTCACCAACAACTAACATTGCGAGTTCTTCCACCGATGGTAAATTATACTGTACAGAATCACCTTCTTTGGCTCCAATTAGTCTGATGATGAGTTCTTCGTTTTTATTATTAGCTAGACGTTCTCTTGCCATTCTGAATTTTTTAACTAATGGATTGTGAAGATCAAGCATTTTTATTAGATCATTCACTATAGTCGGATCTAAATCCATATGTGATTCTTCACTGCCTTTGATACATTGTATTCTGTTTTGCACCTCATTTGCAGTATCATAGATATATAGCTGTATAAACTTCGGAGGAGAACCATCTGGAGGTAACAGAGACCCAATACGATGATGAACTTGACCACATATTTTGAATAGCGGCGGGCCACACCCATCATTTACTGATTTATCAATTTGAGCACCCATTGATGTGAAAGCAAATAGACAATTGTATTGTCTAATGCTCTTAATGAATTTCTTTGATATATGATCGCCGTCAAATTTTGCAAGAGTAGCTAGAGGTTCGGGTCTTGGTTTGTACGGAGGAATACTAATTTTGCCACCTTTGCAGCAATTGTTATAAACAATAGATCCATCACGCTGTTTTGATCTAATTCTCTCACCATACCAGAACACAACTTTGCAGTGTTGGCACTCATAGTCAGGCTTTCCATAATATGATCGATTTGGATAACAAGCTGCAGATGTCATAAAAACATCATCCACAAGAGTAAAGATGAAGAAGATTAGAAGTGTGATGTTTTTCGCATTGATGGGTCGTTGAAAAGCTTTTGTCGATGTATTTTTTTAACAATTTACCTTTGAGTGCCTGTATGTATTCCTTAGTAAAATGACCACAATGTAAACTTTCTGTTGTTTGATTTGGTATGCCTATGTTCAGAGAAAACAAGCACTATTTGTTAGCTTAATTATGTGTGGTGTCAGATATGCATGCATATACACAGATATATCAATTCATACGAATAACGTACACATAAACATATATGCTTCTGTATATATACATGTAATTATCTATAACTTACCTTTTTAGCCATACGCTTTTGGTTTAAATAGCGTCTGCGATTTTGCCTTGCTTCCGTAGCATTGATAATTGATGTGAATACAATCCAGACAAACCTTTTTTTATAAAAAATGAATTGTATTATTTTTTCTTACTGGTAATAATAAGTTTTCTTCAGTCGAGAAAGATATGTGTAGGAAAGTAGACTTACTATTTTTCCTTTTTCTTGTATTTCCATTGTGTTCATCGCAATCCATGGTCAGACTGTTTTGTAGGTCTCTATTTATCTATGACACCTTTTGTTTATCGATCTGATGATGGAGATTTGATCATGCGGTTTTGTATTAGTACACTATTTCCTAGCACAAAAAAATATGTGTTTATTTATTTATCGTTTTTAAAATAGAAGTTTGTTAAGTTACGTATATATATTTTTATAAATGTAAGTGAACGATTTTTTAGTAAAGGTAGAACTAAGCTTTTAGAAAGCAACTATGTTGCGATATATGAGAATTAACAGGTAAGATATACCATATTAGAAATGATGCATATGTATTTATGCATGAATACATATGTACTTATACAGTTACTACAACATTGCTCTCACGTTCAATAAAATAATAGGTAATGAATATTCGCAGATGGACAATTAATATGAATAATGTATGTGTCTATATATATAAATATTAACAACGAATATGTGTAATACAAAGTGAACAAAAAAATGCTAATGATATTGCTGGAGGTATTATGTCACACCCGGATTTAAGGAGCAAAGCCGGGTGCATCTCATACATGCGCCAAAAAAGACAACATATACAATAACAGAGTGTATAGAGATAAATGTCACAATATAATCAGAGTACTTTATTACATAGCGGAAGTCTTACAAAATAAGAGATAAATATCGCAGGATCTAAAATCTATCCTTGGCGCCATAAAGCTGACTGGGAGACGCCACCTAGATCGAATCAAACTCCTCGATACTTGGCTCCACTTGAACCACCTGTTCTTCTCCTGTGGGGGTGTGAGACAGCAAGAGTGAGCTCACATACGTTCATAGCTCAACAAGTCGTGGGGAATAATGTGCATGAACTCACCAAAGGTGGGAGTTCATGTGAAGTGTAAGGCTGATCAACAAAATAGAGGCTGAAGCTGAGCATTGCTTTTATAAGTTGGTCAAAATTTTATTAGCAATTACTAAGTGTAAGTAAATACCGAACCTTAATAATAATAAAGAAAGTAATAGTAAAATAATCTCAAATGCGATGCGAATGTCAAATTAAATTTAAGTTCCATAAATTAATCATGTGAGGGTCCGAGCTGCTCATGACCGTGAGCACGACTAGTATACCAGTTTTACACTCTGCAGAGGTTGTGCATCTTTACCCACAAGTCATGTTACCCATCTGCCAAGAGATGGCCAATCCCATACACCTCTACCGAGGAGGCGAGGCAGGGTAACACTATGAGACCTTTACAAAGTTCCACTAGCTTCAGAAATCCCGCTACAGTTTATAGGAAGCTCCAGTGCAGGAATCCCTCGCTTGACCGCCATCGCAGCAAAATCAACCCAAGGACCTCCCTACACTGACCACTCCCCTACTGCCCTTGCCCCTTTCGGGTAAGGAAGACATCCACTAGCTTTCCTAGTTAATCGGCCAAGGGCGTCCCATTATACCCTTGTGGTAGCACTGTTTTCCCGGGTGGTCGCTCCATGTTCCCATTAACAATAATGATCTTATCATGAACAGTAATAATAAACAGATAATAAAAGTGTAGTAATGAATAGTGTATCTCTATACCCAAAACCACAATAAGCGATAGCAAGTACTACCCAAAAAATATTCAGTGGCAAAACAAGGTATAAAGATAGTCAAGACTGGGGTAACCTATTGGGTCCCATCAAAATTAACCTATACAGATCGTTATAATTAATAAGAACATGGCTAGGAAAAAGTAAATGATCAAGGGCATAACTTGCCTTCAATGAGCTCCTGCTCAGCTACCTCTACTTGCTGAACCTCAGAATCCACAGTGGCTTGCTCGTCTACTCGCATCAACACAATACATACATAGTATAGCAAAAATTAACATTGCACCAAACATGTAATTAAAATACACAATAAAAATATATACATTAAAATAAGAACCTAGGAACAGGAATCGTTAATTTTGAAGTTATAGATTTTGAATTATAAATTTCGAAAGGTTTAATGTGCTTGAAATGGAATTACATGAGAAATAAATTTTAATTCTGTTTTAATGTCAAAACAGACTCTAGGTGATAGCCATTAATATTACAGAATTTTAGAAATTGGAATGGATCGATTTGGATTAAAAATGAATTTTCTATGCATTTTACAAGTTTTTAGATTTGTTTTTGTATTAAAAACGAATTTCTATAGTTATTTCTCTGTTTTCAATCACCATTGGACTGGGCCTCGAATTCCAGAGAAGTCAAGGGCCCTGATGCAATTAATCCTAAGACATAGATGACCCACTAGGTGGACTACAGGTTGTTTTTAAATAAACAGAGGGGCCCTTTTGCATGATGCACCCGCGAAGGGGTAAGTTTGGATCACGTCCGCTCGTTCAAAGATGGGCGCACAGGATTAGATCCCATACGCGCCGAACCGGTACGCCACGATGACCACAGGATTTAGATCCCACGGTTTAGATCTAATGATCCGTGGACCCATTCCTATACATGAACCGGTATACGCTGGTGGCCGCTAGATCGGAGATCGACGACTACAACTTAATGAAACACGATCTGTTCTAATCCGCAGGATACCGATCCGACGGCACGGATCCAATGGCCTAAAGCGGTACACCCCAAACTAATCTCCACCGCCCATCCAAATCCTACGGCCAGGACCCAATTTCTCCTTTCCCCCAAACAAACACTGCGCCGCCGGCGCCGCACAGCACCCCCATAGCGGAGCTTCGCCGGAGCGCACAAATTCCTGCCACCCCGAGCCCCAAACTCTAATTCTCTCAGCCCTCGTGAGATTTACGACGGCCCGAACCTATGTTGCCCATCAATTTCAGCCGCAAAACAGCGTAGACCCCCGATCCATGGCGCAGTCCACTCCACGGCGGGGACACACGCGACGGCGAGCAATTACTATGGTCCTATGGTTCGAACATGGCGCGGTATAAACTCCTATCATCTAGAGAAGATTCCGCAAGCGAGAGGAGGGAGTTACCGTCAAGGATCACAGGGGAGAGCACGGTTGCGGCAGCGGTCGTCCCAGACGTCGATGGCGGCGCCCTTCTCGTGTCGCCCAGGATGGTCTATGTAATGCGAAAGGGCAGAGGTGTGCAGCGCGGTGGGTTGAGGAGGAGGCGAGACATGATTGGGTTTTATACCCCGGTCGAGCTCGGTCAGCGAGGTCCGCAACGGCAGCCGAAGCTCCCGCGCGAGTTCTGTTACGCGAAGGGGATGAACCCGACAAGTGGGTCCCACCTGCTAGTGACTCAACACTAGCGCTGAATGACTATACCATGTGAGGCTGGGCGCGGGGTCCGGATGTTAGTGGGTATCCAGCGCGCGCGCGTGGAGGATTAGGAGTTGGACCGCGCGGGTGAAAACGTGAATTGGGCTAGAAAGGAGGTAGTCGGCCCATGTGGCTTTCTTTTTCTTTTTCTTTTTCTGATTCCCTCTTTCTCTATTTTCAAATCCAATTTGAATTCAAGTTTAAATTCAAACTTTATGGCTCATCATTTACACTATATTTGTGCAGTTAAAAGTAATAAGTTTAAGGATATTTATATTATTTATATTTTTGTATCATTCCTCTTCTTCTTATTTTCAAAACCCTATTTTCAAATTTAGGGTTTTAATTCCACTTCTAGTAATTATTATATTATTATTAACATCATTATTTTATTTAATGCACAAACATATAAACTCCAACATGATGCGTTTTTTTATCATTTGTTTGGATTAATCTCTACATTTTGTGTATGCTCTTTTTATGATGCAAATGAGGCACATAAAATAAGGAAATCACTATATGTCCCTTGTATACAATTTTGAGTATTACATATTATGTGATGAAAGGATTTATAGGAAATTACCTTTTTATGTCGTCAGTCTTTGTTGCAAATTATATTTTTCTTTCCTGCTTGAGTCTTTTTTTTCAAAGAGCTACCGAGGTTGTTTAGATGTCTTTGACCTGCAATAGGATTAAAAAAATTTATTACGGAAGTTAGTAAAAACAATCAATATCTTTTAACATTTTATATTGGTACAACAACTTGAGGGCTTGGGGTAGGGCGAGGCGGTGAGCATGGATGGCTTGGCGCATCTGCGATGGCATTGGGGAATCGGCAGCGGGTGGAAGATGCATTGCACTCAAATGTGTCTGCACCGTGGCTCGACCGCTCAGGATGAGTTCGACGGGGGGAAGCGGAGGGGACAGGCGAACACGACTGAGGGGATGGAATACTGGAGCAATCAACTGAAATCTAGAATGTTCGTGAGCTCTCGAGTCGTCGCTGGAGGGGGGATCCGAGGGGTGGGGGTAGAAGGGGCCGAGGGAAGAGGATGCTGCCGTGGTGGCGCTGTGGCTGTGCTGCTGCGCGGGCGGCGGTGACCGAAGAATGCGGGCGGCGGCGCGTCTTAGGGGTACCAATCCATGCTCGCCCTACATTCTTGATTTTTTGTCCCCACGCAGCTAGGCAACCTCACGACGCTCACTGTGCTGGCCTTGGCAACGCAATCCCTGGCTCCCTGCTAGCCCTGGCGACCTGCTTCTGCTTGCGTGTCTGGAAGGCTGGAACTCAGCTCAACCACCTCTTTGGCTCTATCCCGTTTGGCTCAAGCAGCTGCCCAGCCTTGTCTACCGTTCAAGTCCAAACGAAACAAAATACTCAAACCATAGCTTCGTAAACCCTCGACGCTGTCGCCGATGACATTGGAGGAGCACCCCTCGTCTGCGTCTTCGGACGACAGCACCACCATCGGCTCCGACGAACATCTTGATCCCCTGCCATCACCTTCGACGTCCTTCGACTCTCCTTCTGAATCTGACGACTCCGCTGCCTCCTCGCTGCTCTCGGACAGCTCTTCAGAGTCCGAGCCCATCAATTTCAAGAAACCCCGCCCACCCGTGCGCAAGCGTCCATGCTGAGAAGAAGGTAGGGCGAGGCGGCGAGCATGGATGGCTTGGCGCATCTGCGATGGCATTGGGGAATTGGGGAATCGACAGCGGGTGGAAGAATGGGGAGCGCCGCTCAAATGTGTCTGCGCCGTGGCTCGACCGCTCGGGATGAGTTCGATGGGGGGAAGCGGAGGGGAGAGGCGACCACGACTGAAGGGCTGGAATACTGGAGCAGTCAATTGAACTCTAGAATGTTCGTGAGCTCTCGAGTCGTCGCTGGATGGGGGACCCGAGGGGTGGGGTGGAGGGGGCTGAGGGAAGAGGATGCTGCCGTGGTGGCGCTGTGGCTGTGCTGCTGCAGCGGCCGGCGGCGACCGGAGAATGCGGGCGGCGGCGATCGGAGGATGCGGGAGGCCGTGGCTTCCGCGCTCGAGGCGGTGGGGAAGCTGCTGGTGGTGATGCAGGGGGACTGCGCCTCGACCACCTCGCGGATGGCCGGAGAGCTGTTGCGAGCGGTGCGGATGGAGCATGAGAAGAAGGGCGTCTCCCTGCAGTTTCACTCATCTGGACCCGAGGGGTGGGGGTGGAGGGGACCGAGGGAAGAGGATCCGGCGGGGAGGGATTCGTACCTTCACCTTGGAGATCACCTTGAGGGCATCGCCTTTGTTGTTACAGATGTTTCCTTCCAGCAGAAGATACACTTGGTTTAATATTTTTCTTTTTTGTCTGTACGCAGCGAGCTCTGGATCCTTCCAGCACAATCAACACACCGTGAACAGACGCTTCGCATACATCCTTGATCTGACATCGGACGGCTGGCACATTTTAGCAATACGTGGAAGAACAGCGTTCCAGCATTGCTCCCGCGGTTAATAATAAGAATTACTTCACCCGTTTTCAAATAAGTGCAATTACTTTATCCGTTCTAAAATAAATGCACATACTCTATTTTAAGAGAAAAGTCAAATATTTTTTAAATTTTACTAATTTTTAAAATTATATTAAGATTTATATGTCAAATAGATTTATTATTATAATATATCAGACGATCTATCTAATGATATTTATTTAAGATTACTTATCTTTTTATACGTACTTGTATGAGTTTAAAATTTATTGACTTCTTAAAATACGAGCGAGGTGTATTTTAGAATCGGGAAGCAAGTAAAACATTAGCGCGAAAGACACTGCAAAATAGAAAAGAAACGAAGCAAAGGGAGACACAAGACCCAGTAAGAAAAGGCTGGTTTAATTGACCGCTGTGGTGACACAGAGAAGCGACGAGCAGTGTGCTCTACTCACGAATCGCCTCTTAACGATTCAGTATGATCAGAGAGCAAAGGCTTGCAGCTTTAAAGCAGGGGAGCCAGAGCTCAGAGCAACAGGAGACGAGACGAGGACCCGACGTGTGGTGTGGGTTGGTGGCACGGGCAGTGTTAGGGATTTAGTCATTTTCAGATTCAATTTAACCTAGAAATATAGTGCGATAATTATGATAATAAATATGTGCACGTACGTATAACTATTTATAGTACTAGTCAGGGCCGTGCCGGGAAAATTTGTGGCCCCGTACAAAAATCTAAAATAAGGCCTCTCTTTAGACAGAAAATATAACTTTTAATACTAATATTGTAATAATTTTTTAAGAAATATTGTAATACTTGCACATTGCAATAGGATAATGGATATATCACGGGACATACCTGTTTATTAAACTTTTTATTTAAACAACATCATTCTTCTAGTGTTTCTTAAAATAAAATCCTCAATTATATTCTCATATTCAATCTCCTCCAAAATTGCACTCTCAAGTGCAATTGTAGCCAAATCAGTAAGTCTTTGTTGTGTCATTGTAGAGCGTAAATAGGACTTCAATAGCTTCAATTTAGAAAAGCTTCGTTCCGCTGATGCAACAGTCACTGGAATTGTTAATAGAACTCTATATGCAATACTTGCATTGGGAAAAGAATCATGT
The DNA here is from genome assembly GCF_902167145.1 of Zea mays. Lineage (NCBI taxonomy): Eukaryota > Viridiplantae > Streptophyta > Magnoliopsida > Poales > Poaceae > Zea > Zea mays. The sequence continues at coordinate 183,364,213 of NC_050098.1, forward strand.
TGCTTGATAAACTTTAGAATTTCAGCAGGCCCCATATTTTCTTTTGGCATGAATTCCTGAAGAAACTTCAATTCCATATACAGTTCATTGGCATCAACATCAGACTTCCCATCCTTTTTAAGGGCAGTCTCTAGATTATCACAAGAAGATTTTAAATCTTTATTGTCCAATGATTGTAGTGCTTCTGAAGTAAATAAGAAACCAAATAATTTCTGAAAACCTTGATATTGTTCGAATCTTCTCGTAAGTGAGGAAATTGCTTGATCAACGACGGTTATAAAATTGTTAATTCTAAATACTTCTTCTGCAGATTGTGTTCTATTTGTATCATCTGGATTCTCATCAAAAAACCTCTTCCTTTTAATTTGTCTTGGTTTACGGAATGTTGCATCAATATCCATATCAAGCGCAATATCTTTGGCTGCCTCCAACGCTTTTTGAAAACCGGTTTCCCTGTACTCCTTGAAGAAAGAAATCAACCCTTGCATTTTCTCGAGAGCAACATCAATAAGCATATCCTTTGCTTGCAAATGTTTGCTTACTGAATTAACAGCATACAATACCTCATACCAAATGACAATTTCAAGTATGAATGAATAGTCCCCCAGTTCAGTATTTGCCAGTCCTCTAGCCTCACTAGTTATCTTTGGATCATTATCACTATCAGATACCTGAAATTGAAAGAAAAATATGTTATAAATAAAATACTTAAGGAATTACAATATAAAAAAATATGACAATATCAGCCACCTGTAGTAGAGCCTCTCGAATGTCTGCACATTGAAATCTGATAGCTTTAACACTTTCAATACGACTCTCCCAACGTGTGGCTGACACTAACTTAAGAGTCAATCCTGATATATTATCTTTCAAAATCTGCCATCTCTTAGTAGACTTAGCAAAAATTGTATAAATGCGTTGAATGATTCCAAAGAAGTCTTTTTTACCACCAGCCTGAGCCATATCACAAAGTGTTAAATTAAGACTATGACAGCTGCAAGCAGAATAGAAAGCTCTAGGATTTATATCCAAAAACTTCTTTTGAACTCCTTTTTTGCATCCTTTCATATTTGACCCATTGTCATATCCTTGTCCTCTAACATCATCAATATCAAGATCAAGCTTTTTTAATTCATCTTGTAAAACATCAAAAAGTCCTTGTCCTGTAGTATCATTTACCTCCAAAAATCCCATGAAGGATTCATTAATGCAAACATTGCTAGAAGATAAATCCACATATCTTATAACCAAAGACATTTGTTCTTGATGACTTGCATCAGGAGTACAATCAAGAATGACAGAAAAATACTTTGCCTTCTTTATTTTCTTAATAATTTCTGACTTAATAGCAAAAGCAAGCATATGTATCAACTCATTCTGAATCTTATGATCAAGGTAATGATTGTGTGTTTCATTATTTGTGATACGACGAACATGCTCTTGCATAACTGGGTCAAATTCAGCCAACATCTCTATCAAACCCAAGAAATTCCCATTGCTATCTCCATACAGTTTACTAGTAGTACCACGGAAGGCTAGATTATGCCTGGCAAGAAATTTTACAATGCAAACAAGTCTAAATAAAACTTCTCTCCAATGATCCTTTTCTTTCTCAAGTTGTCGCTGAGCAGATTTATCAATAGTTTGGTCCTTTTGCAATCTATTACGCAACTCGTACCATGTGGTCATATTCAATACATGATCAACACTTGTTTCATGCTCTTTAAGTCGAGTGGCAAGATGTATCCAATCATTATACCCCTCATTTGCCAACTGACCTTTTCGATGCCCTTTTGTAAATATCTTACAACCAAAGCAAAAAACTCTATCAAGTTCCTTTGAATAAATAAGCCAATCTCTATCACAATGCTCCCCATTTGATAGAACTCTATTATAGAATAATGCAGAAAACCTTCTAGAATATTTATCCTTGGGACCTTTCTGAAATGAAAGGTCTCTTTTAGGGCCTTTTTCTATTAAAATATCAATCTGCCTAGGATTAAGAGAATCCCAATACCTTGGATCAAATATATCAGGTTGAAAAGTATCATCACCACCCACATCCGCAATAGGTGATATGATATTATTCATAATACGATCTGCAACTTCAAAATTATTTTCTATCTCAGTTTGATCATCTCTAGGACCATCGTTAATGTTAACAGCATTATCAATATCAATTGTAGGATCTTGCTCAAGGGTCTGATTGGCAGATGACACTTGTGATTCTTTTTGAACAAACCTATCCATAGATCCTTTCATAGACTGAGTTAATTTTTCAATTCTTTGTTTCTTCTTACGTTTTTGATAACCTGAATCATGTTTTCTAATTGGATTCCGACTAGAAGACATGACTTTGATGCACTGTTCAATAAACAAAGGAATATATATATATAGGATGTCATGTAATTATGTAAACAAAAACAAAAATAAATTGCTATACTTGTAGACATAGTAAATGAATAGATTGTCTTGGGCAATTACCTGCAGGCGAAATAGAAATTTGTAGGATCACTGGATCAGCGATCTAGCTTCTTGGGACTTGGGAGGAGGAGCCAAATAGCTAACGTCCAACAACATATAGACACGACAGGTCAGGAGAAAACTAGATATTGAGATTTGAGAGGTGAGGAGGAGTAATCATGGAACAGGAATTGGGAACGACGCACGACGGGAGGGAACAAGGACTCACGCGGTCACGCCGTCACGCCCGTCGTCTGAAGAAGCCAACCAAACCAGCAGAGCAGAGCAATAGCGGTAGGTCTATAGGTATTAGGGATTTTTTTGGGCCCCACAAATTCATGGGCCCTGTACGGTCGAACCGGTGGCACATGCTTAGGCCCGGCCCTGGTACTAGTAAACAACAAAATAACATATACAAAAATAAGGAACAATGGGTACCTTGCGCAGAAACTAATGCTCAAGACACCGGTGACTCCATTCACACTAATCAATCAGAATTCGATGCAAGATGATGTTCACAATGCATTCCCATGAACAACCACCAGAAAAAAGACGTACATGTTCCCGGGAACAACGCTATGCCGATCCCGTGAACAAGCCGATGTCGATTTTGCGAACAAACTGATGCACCAATGAATCGATGTTGATCAAGCAGTCGCGTCGTGTGCTCACTAAAAACCTGACCGACCGCCTATCCTGAGCAGGATCTCTTGAACGACGATATTTTCGGAGGCCTGCTTACTTCATGTCTTGTGTGCACAAGAACATACAGCCAGAAAAGCATAACGCGGCGTAGCACTGTGTGAGTGCACCGAGAAATTCTCGTCTAGTCACCAGGTTAAAGAATTGTCCACTCTTATATAGATGCACACGTAAATGTGAGGAGGTGCCATCATGTATAATAGCAACTTTAAACTATCCATCAAAATGGTTGTTACTAATAACTCCAAGATATAAAAAATGCATTGTTAGTGTCTGGTCCCGAGGGTCTCAACAACCAGTGAAATAATGTTGTGTGCCCCTAACCCAGATGGGTGATGCAAGTTGACACAAGTCTTTATCCTGGTTCGGACAAGAGAAGGACCTACTTCCAGCAGAGGGGGATGAGACTTATATTACTGGCACCTAAGTGCTTGCAGTAGGGAATACAAGCTGAGTGGGAGAGGCAATGATCCCAAGTCCCTGGGTTGATTAAGGCTAGTGCCAATATCATAGTGAGGGTGAGAATCGTGAAGTGTTCGCCTTGCCCTCCTGAAGCTATAGGCTGCCCAATTTATAGCCACAAGAAGGACTGCTAGTTAGTGTTTTGACACTTGTTTGGAGGCTCTTACGTCTTCGTGCGGGTATGTTGCTTAACCCTAAGAGGTAGAAGATTTATTTCCGATGGGTGCGCGCGATAATATAAACATTTATCTGCCCCATTCACAACAAATCCGACAAATGTCAAAGCCTTATCGAACTTTTCATGCCATTGCTTAGGTGCTTGTTTATGACCATATATTGATTTCAATAATTTACACACCATGTCTTAACCATATGCTACAAACTCGGCTGACTATTCTATAAAGATTTCCTGATCTAGCTCTCCATTTAGGAAGGATGTCTTAACATCTATTTGATGGACGAGAAAACCATGATAGGCAGCCAAAGAAAGCAGCACACAAATTATGGTCAATCGAGTCACAGATGAGTAAGTATCAAATAAATCTTCGCCTTCGTTTTATGAATAACTTTTAATCATAAGTCTCGCATTGTACCTCTCAATGGTATCATCATGCCTAAGCTTTTTCTTGAACATCCATTTACTTTCAATGAGCTTACACCCATAAGGATGCTCAATGACCTCTCAAGTTCCATTAGATATAATTGGATCCATCTCACTCATTATTGCTTCCTTCCAGAAGTCAACATCAGGAGAGGAATATGCCTCTTCAATAGTTCTTGGTGTCATACACAAGATACACAATTTAGTCATCACCAAAACGACTTTACAGTCCTTGGTCTCTTACTCTTTCGAGTTGCTACATTGTCATCTTCCACAGGATTTTGCACATGGGATTCCTTAGTGTGTCCTATCGGAATAAAATACTCATGGGGTATCGTTGGTTCATTACTAGATGCATCATGTGTAATTTTCATAGGAAATTTGTTCTAAAAATGTAGCATATCTAGACTCTATAATTGTACCAACCAACATATTCGATATTCCAGAGTTTATAATTAAAACATATATCCAACAAGGTGAAAAGCATACCCAAGGAAAACACATTCAATAGTTTTTTGTCCTAATTTGCGCTTTTTGTTACTTGACACATTCACTTTTGTCAAACAATCCCATGTGCGCAAATATGACATATTTAATCTCTTATTTTTCCCTTCCTCGAATGGTGTGATTTCCTTGTTCTTTATGGGAACTATATTCAGGCCATGACAAGCAGTCAAGATCGTGTCACCCCACCATTCATTAGATAGTCCTTAAGTATCTAACATGGTGTTAACCAAATGAGTTAGAGTACGGTTCTTTCTTTCAGCAACCCCATTGGATTGTGGTGACTATGGTGGCGTCCTCTCATGTATATTTAATTTGTTAAATGTATACCTAAAAGAGTTTAAATCCATATTCAATTTTTAGATGTAAAATTGAATTCACACAAGCAAAAATACAATGCACAAACAAATATTTATTTTAAGAAAATATTTTTTAAATGTATACTCCATATAAAAGTCCTTGAATTCTAATAAATCATAGGTGATACTTTTATTTAAATTTCAAATTAGAATTTTGGATGCTACATAGAAGTTGAGAGGAGGATTTTCTGAATTACTTTGTTGCGATTAGGGAAAAATGGACGAGAAAAATCCCATTTCGTTCGGTATCGTATTCCATTTTTACCCGCACCGTTTTTGTATTTGCGTGGAAACGGAATGGGGCGGAAACATGATGGTATATTGCGGGAACAAGAACGAAAACAGTTCGGTGTTTTTGTCCATATTTCTGAAATCATGTTTTTATCGAGATATTCCCGTTTCCAGAATCCCATTCTAGGTAGCACGTAAAACAATATAAAAAAGTACAGCCTGAGCCCTACCCTCTATGGCATGCTTGCTTAATATATGATTCTTTATTTTATTTATTGGAAAATATAATGATATGAACTAGCTTTGGTGGATAATTTTGTTGTGGTCTAAATTTTATTGGACTATATGTACGGTTTGTCGTGGATAATTCTACTGTTTTTTTTGTTTTTGCATATGGACCATGATGTCTTTGAACGGAAGCCTGCGAATTGTAATGCTTGTGATGGTCTCGTGGATTTGAACTTGCTTGCATAATCTTTAATGTTATTATATTACGTACAACAGTATAGGGTACTCCCTCTTGTCTTATGTGTCCACAAGTTGGGTTCATGATTGAAGAGGTTGAAAAAAGTGTTGCCTTTGTGCAAGTTGTTGATCTTTAAAAAACATATATTTTTGCCGACTTTTAAACTTGTGAAGTTGCGATTTATAGTGTCCTAAACTCTTAATATTGTAGTTTAATGACTGATTGTACAATATTACATATTCCAGCCAAAGTTTCCGGTTACCGACTGTTTTTGTTGCATATTCGTTCGTTTTGATCCGTTTTCGTATAATCGTATATCCTGCAATTGTTCTCGTTTCCGGCAATACCACTCCTGCTCCCATTTTCGGTTAAAAAAATGGTAACAAAAATGGCAAGGGTTTTCCGACCGTTTTTGTTCGTTTTCATCCCTAGTTGTGATGTCCTGATTTGAATCGACTCTGTTTAGGTGACGCTGCGTACAAACAAGCAAGACAAACATTCAAACATACACCAATACATCACACTAACTCACACTTTAATTTCACTCTAAGCGATAGAGCAGGTCATTCTTGCTCTCGGTGGTCGTGTCTACCTATAGAAGAAGCTAGCTTATAGGCGGTAGTGCCTACCCCATAATTAAAGCCTTGTGATCCCAGGAGGCTAGCTTATAGGCGGTAGTGCCTACCTATAATTAAAGCCTCGTGATCCTAGGAGACAAAGAACCATCCTTTAGATAGATCATAATATAGTTAAAATATTTATAACAAAAACACCTTACGATTGCGCAAGGATTCTACACTCTACCACTACTTTCATTTTATATTATTTTCATTTTTCTTCTTTTTTCCTATTGAAAGCTCTCTTGTGGGTTTTGGTGTTTGGATGACAACCCAATTAAAGGACTAACAAGTGTGCTAAGTGTTGAACAGGTGCTTGATGCAAAGCTAATAGGGTTCAACACAAGTGAACAAGTGTGATGGTCCAAAGACTGAATTATCTATAGATAATGAACACTGCTTAAGTGAGACTCGGTGTGCGTAACTCAGAGACAACCAATCAAGCCAAGGATGGAGGCAAGAAGAGCTTCGAGGTACCGAGTGCACGAGAGAAGGTCAAGGAGACCAGGAACCCAAAGCCAGGGGTGAAGAAGAAGACTTGCAAAGTCAAGGATGATCGAGTTAAGAAGAGTTATGGTGCATCAAGGATCACTACATAAGGACATGACTTACAACCAATGAGGTAACGTCTACAGTTATGTGGTGTAAGTCATAAGGCTCAAGATCAAGCTCGAGAAGTGAACAAGGGGGTTGGATCTCAGATATGTCAATCTAGATCAAGTTGACTTGATGGTTTAGAGTCCAACATTGACCTCAAACATACCAAGTGTTAAAGAGATGCAAATAAAGAGTAAATGTAAGCGCTAGGCGCTTGGTCAATTATTTTATATGCTAAACATTCTTGTCTCAGTGCCAGGGACTTAGCTAAGTGAAGTCCAAAAGAATCAAAAGAAGACAAAGAAAGAAAGGAAGAAAAGGTGCTGATCTGTGTGTGCACCGGACAGTCCGGTGCAAGGTCTGTGAACTCGTCGCTCTCGGGTGTTCTCTGGCTACATCGACTATAAATCACCGGACAGTCCGCGCGAGGCGCCGGACAGTCCGGTGCTCCAGCCGTGCAACGGCTACCTGCCACGTCGACGAGCGCCAACGGTCATATGGCGCACCGGACGGTCCGGTGCCCCATAGAAAAGGAAACCAGCCAATCAGTGGATTCTCTGTCGTGCCCTATGCGCATACTGTTCACTGTCCGGTGTGCCACCGGACAGTCCGGTGCACCCGCAACCAGGGAAGGCTGGGAGCTTCCAAATGAAGCTCCAACGGCTCCTAGGCCCTTTGGGGCTATAAAAGGGACCCCTAGGCGCCTCAAACAAGTACACAAGAGCAGCCAACAAGTGCATACATCATTTGGATCAATTCTCTCTCTCTCTCCCTCTCTTGTGTATCTCTCTAGTTTGTGTAGAGGCAAATTTATAAGCCTTTAGAGAGAGAGGGGAAGTGCTGCTGAGAGCTAGAGCAAAATCTTGAGCACATTGTTACTCTGCTGGAGTGTTGTCGAGAAGATTGTAAGCAGCCACGACATCGTTGTAACTGACATCAACATAGTGGAAGGCTCTATCTGTCGCACTGACAGATCTGAGCAAATGGAGGAAGGAGTTGAAATAGACTCCAAGCCAAGGTGTGGCTAACTCCAACGAGGACTAGGCAAGCATTTCAGGCTTGGCCGAACCTCGGGATAAATCCCTGTGTTTGTGTGCTCTGCTCTATGCTGTGTGCTGTTTCTCTGTCTTATTTGTTGTTTATACTTGCACTTCTATATTTATATGTGATACAAGTTGTCTTTGAAGTGTAGGGTATTTTAAGACAGGAACTTCAATTCCGCTGCAACCTACTCGAAGGGTCTTTCAATCCACTGCAATCCAGCTTTCGAGTAGAGTAAGAATTTCCAGTTTTAGAGTGATAATTTATTCGCCTATTCACCCCCTTTCTAGGCGACATCCAGATCCTGTTCCCTGGCATAGGGAACTTTCAATTGGTATCCGAGCTAGGCCTCTCCAGTGTGGGCTTAGCCATCCGGAGATGACGAAGTCGTCACAAGAGGTAACTCTAGAACTTCTTCTAGACGATGGTTCTAATTATAAATCTTGGTTTGTCTCTATTTATAATGCTTTCATGCATATTGATCCTGATTTGAGACAGATCTTCAGTAGAAGTATTTTTCCCTCTGGTATTAGTAAAAAAACCTTCTAATGTTGAACTAAGATGTCTATCGCTCAATCACCATGCTTGCAACATCTTAGTTGACTCTCTTTCTAGAGGTGCTTATTTTGCCATCATGAGTAGTGATAGTGATTTATTTGTAGATGCTCATGATCTATGGACTAGAATTGAAATAAAATATTCTGAGTCCAATTGTACTTCTACTCCCTATGTTGCTTGTGGTACTAACCTTTCGAAGAGAGAAGAAAAACGATGGCAACCAAATGATGAATCCACCTCACCGACAGGTTTGTCTTCCACTAGTTATAAATGTCTTATTGCTAACAATGATTTTGGAGACGAAAGCGGTGATGGGGAGGAATATGAGGATGATAGCGAGGATGAGTCTTCATCACCCTGTATTGCTTCCACTGATAATAATGACAGGGAAAATGAGACCGACGATGTGGAAGAAGAGGAGATTCGCCGGTTCTACACCCATCTCAACAAAGAAGACAAAGTGCTCTTGGTTAAGATGTTGAGGAGGAACAAGAAACAAGGCGAGACGCTTCTCAGGCTAGAGGAGACTCTCATCAAAACCAACGACAGCCTGGAGAAGATGACCAAAGAACATGAGGAGCTAAAGTGCTCTCATGATAATTTGGTCCAACGGTATGAATCTGTTTTATTTTAGCAAAGAAATAATCATGATGTATTATATGATGTTGCTCAACTTAAAACTGAGAATTCTATGCTTAAGAGTCAAGTAGAAATGATAAATTTAGAAAAATTTGCTTTAAGTGAAAAATATGATATGCTATCTTATTCTCATAATGAATTAGTTGATGACCATATCATGCTTGATGTTGCTCATGAGGTTGTAATTACGAACTTAAATTCATGTGAGCCTCATTCTTGCACACGTGCGCATTTAGATAATATATCACCATGTGCTACCCTGTTGCTCAAAAGAAAGCCAATTTTTGAATGAGCATCATGCTGTAGGATCAAAAGAAAAGTTGCTCATCAATAAAGAAAGGAACAAGAAAGCAAAACAACTAAGGAGAAGACGCATTGCTCGACTTCCTCAAGATATCTACGAACGCGTGGTGAAGAAGCTTGAGGAAGGAGAAACCGTAGCAAGGGTCAAACTCTACGAGAAAGAAGTTCCTAAGGCAATAAGTGAAGCAATCAACATGAACCAAGAAAAAGGTAAAGATTCAATTAGTCATATTGTTTGCACTCATCATCTCTCTATGTCATTCAAGAGCAAAAAGGGAAGAGGAAAAAGGAGGTGCTTCAAGTGCAAGGAATTAGGCCACTTCATTGCGTCTTGTCCACACAAAGACATGGATGAAGGAATGAGGAGATGTTTTGGATGCAACGATAAAGACCATATGATCACTTCATGTCCACTCATGAAGAATCAAAGACGTGCACCCTCCAAGATGACCCTCACTAAGAAAAAAGACAAACAACAAGTGTCATGTCAGGTTGAGCGACGCTTCTGCTACATGTGTGGTGAGCATGGTCATCTACCTAAGGTATGTAAGAAGGGTAAGGTTCCTAAGCAAGTAAATTTATCTCAATCTTATTCGCTTAGGAGACCCAAATCATACACTTGTGCTAGATCAGTAATGAGATCACCTAGAACTAGCACAATTGCTATATGGGTACCAAAGGCTCTTTGAAAGCTCTCTTGTGAGTTTTGGTGTTTGGATGACAACTCAATTAAAGGACTAACAAGTGTACTGAGTGTTGAACAGGTGCTTAAGGTAAAGCTAACAGGGTTCAACACAAGTGAACAAATGTGATGGTCCAAGAACTAGATGATGATAGATAATGGGCATCATAAGTAAAATGGACATTGCAAAAGTGATACTCAGGTGCGTAGCTCGGAGACAACTGATCAAGCCAAGGACGGAGGCAAGAAGAGCTTCGAGGTACCAAGTGCACGGGAGAAGGTCAAGGAGGCTGAGGAACCCAAAGCCTAGGGTGAAGAAGAAGGCTTGCAAAGTCAAGGGTGATCGAGTTGAGAACAGCTATGGCACATCAAGGATCACTACATAAGGACGTGACTTACAACCAATGAGGTAACAGCTACAGTTATGTGGTGTAAGTCATAAGGCTCAAGATCAAGCTCTAAGAAGGAGATAAAGGTCACTAGAAGGAGAACAAGTGTCAAAACCAGAACTGGAAGCAGCCCAAAAGAGCTAAGTTCACCTTGATCTTTAGTTTGGGTTGTTCCTATGTTTGTAGATGTTCTATGTGACCTTTGCAGGATGTTGGAGCTAAGAAATGTCAATCTAGATCAAGTCAAGCTGACTTGATGATTTATGAGTCCAACATCAAAGCTCAAGCATGTCAAATGCTATAGATGTAATAATTAAGAGAAGGTATGTTTCTAGACTTAGTACTTTGGTTTTGTGTACTAATATACTTGTCTAAGGGTTAGAAACAGAAAGAAGAAGAAAAGGAAAGAGGTGCAAAATGCTTGGCTGTGTACAGCCAAGACTCAGCTCAGTCTGGCACACCGGACTGTCCGGTGGCGCACCGGACAGTGTCCTGTGCGCCAGGCTGAACTCTGGTGAACAGGCCGCTCTCGGGAGAAGCCGACGGCGTATGACTATAATTCACCGGACAGTCCGGTGATGCACCGGACTGTCCGGTGAGCCAATAGTCGGCTGGGCCAACGGTCGGCCGAGGATTCCGCGCGTGACGCGTGGCCGAGCCAACGGTCACATTGGGGCATCGGACTGTCCAATGTGCACCGGACAGTGTCCGGTGCGCCAACGGCTCCAGGACTGCAACGGTCGACTGCTCCATTTCTGGAAGGAAATCGGGCACCGGACAGTGTCCGGTGGTGCACCGGACTGTCCGGTGCGCCACCCGACAGAAGGCAAGATTTGCCTTCCTGGATTGCTTCCAACGGCTCCTAGGCTCCTTGTGCCTATAAAAGGGACCCCTAGGCGCCTCAAGCAATATACAAGTGCTGCCAACAAGTGTAGACATCACTCAAATCAATTCTCACTCTCCCTCTTGTGTGTAACTCTATAGTTTGTGTAGAAGGCACAGCTATAAGCCTTTAGAGAGAAGAGAAGTGCTGCTAAGAGCTAGAGCAAGGTCTTGAGCATATAGTTACTCTGCCGAGGTGCTGTCAAGAAGTTTGTAAGCAGTCACGGTTTTGTTGTAACCCAACTCAATAGTGAAAGGCTCTATCTGTCATACTGACAGATCTGAGCAAACGGAGGAAGGAGTTGAAATAGACTCCAAGCCCAGGTGTGGCTAACTCCAACGAGGACTAGGCAAGCATTTCAGGCTTGGCCAAACCTCGGGATAAATTCTTGCGTCTGTGTGCTCTGTTCTGTATTGTATCCTGACTCTCTGTCTTACTCGCTTTTATATCTGCACTTGAGGGCACCTAGGGGGGGTGAATAGGTGATCCTGTAAAACTTTAAACTTAAGCCACAAAAACTTGGTTAGGCGTTAGCACAATAATCGCCAAGTGGCTAGAGAGGAGTCTCAACAAAACACAATAACCACGAAGATATCAATCACAGAGATGGCACAGTGGTTATCCCATGGTTCGGCCAAGACCAACGCTTGCCTACTCCACGTTGTGGCGTCCCAACGGACGAGGGTTGCAATCAACCCCTCTCAAGCGGTCCAAAGACCCACTTGAATACCACGGTGTTTTGCTTTGCTTTTCTTAATCCCGTTCGCGAGGAATCTCCACAACTTGGAGTCTCTCGCCCTTATAAAGATGTTCACAAAGAAGCACTGAGTAAGGGAGGGATTAGCAATTCACACAAGACACAAAGATCACAGCAAGTACGCACACACAAGACCCAGACTTAAGCTCAAAAGACTAGCACACTAGAACAGAGCTCAAATCACTAGAATGTCGAACAAGTGCGCAAGAATGGAGTGTGAGTGATCAAGAGTGCTCAAGGAATGCTTGGTATGCTCCTTCATGCGCCTAGGGGTCACTTTTATAGCCCCAAGGCAGCTAGGAGCCGTTGAGAGCAATCCAGGAAGGCAATTCTTGCCTTCTGTCGACTGGCGCACCGGACAGTCCGGTGCACCACCGGACACTGTCCGGTGCGGATCTCTTTCCTTATTTGGCGAAGCCGACCGTTGGCGCCTGGGAGCCGTTGGCGCACCGGACACTGTCCGGTGCACACCGGACAGTCCGGTGCCCCCTCCTGACCGTTGGCTCGGCCACGTGTCTCGCGCGGATCGCGCGGCCGACCGTTGGCCCGGCCGACCGTTGGCTCACCGGACAGTCCGGTGCCCCTCCCTGACCGTTGGCTCGGCCACGTGTCTCACGCAGATCGCGCGTCCGACCGTTGGCCCGGCCGACCATTGGCTCACCGGACAGTCCGGTGCACCACCGGACAGTCCGGTGAATTTTTAGCCGTACGCCGTTAATCAACTCCCGAGAGCGACGAGTTCGCCAGAGCCAGTCTGGCACACCGGACATTATCCGGTGCACCACCGAACACTGTCCGGTGCACCACCGGACAGTCCGGTGCACCCAGACTGCGCTGACCTTGGCTGAACTTAGCCATCTCTTCTCCAATTCGATTTTTCCTGTTTCCAGCACTTAGACACAATACATTAGTCCAAAAAACAATGTACTAAGTCTAGAAACATACCTTTTGACATGATTTGCACTTTGTCCACCACTTTGCATAGATTAACACAAAAGCACTTGTGTTGGCACTCAATCACCAAAATACTTAGAAATGGCCCAAGGGCACATTTCCCTTTCAATCTCCCCCTTTTTGGTGATTTATGCCAACACAACATAAAGCAACTAGAACAAGTGCAATATCAATGCAAATGAAGACTCAAGGTAGTTTTGAATCATATTTGGCATATATGGATCACTCTTTGCCACCACTTGGTTTGTTTTTGCAAATCAAACTCAAATTTCTATCTCTAAGTTAAACACACATATTAAGACATAAAGAGAGTCATTCCAAGAGAAATTGATTCAAGATTTCAAAAACTCCCCTTTTTCCCATAATCAACACTTTTCCCCACAAGAAGCCAACTTTTGACAATAAAAGAGTTTTGACAAACCAAAAGCTCTATTCTACTATTTTCAAAAGCTCTATTCTACTATTTTCGAAAACTCTCAAGTAGTAGCTGATCCATTTATTGCTTTGGCCTTTATTTTCTCCCCCTTTGGCATCAAGCACCAAAACGGTATCAATCTTGGCCCTTCAACCCCATTGCCTCACCAAAATCTTCAACTAAGAGTAAAAGGCAATAAGATCATAAAGATGAACTTGGAATACGTTACCCTCTCATCGGAGTGCAGTGGAAGTCTTGCATGGTCCAAGTCCACCTTTTCCCTTTCAATCCTCCTTAGAGACTAAATCAAGCAAACTCAAGCACATGGTTAGTCTCAAAGGGTCAAGTTGTAACACATCTCCCCCTAAATATGTGCATCACTTTGCAACGGACTTGTGAGGTCCGGGGAGTGCATGTACAACTTGAGCACCATAAATAAACAACACAATGCAAAGGAACATGATCAAAGGCATAAACACATGTATGCTATAAATCAATCCAAGTTCCGCGAATCTAAGACATTTAGCTCACTACGCAACTTGCAAAAGGTCTGCTCATCTAAAGGCTTGGTAAAGATATCGGCTAGCTGGTTCTCGGAGCTAACATGAAACACTTCGATATCTCCCTTTTGCTGGTGGTCTCTCAAAAAGTGATGCTGGATGTCTATGTGCTTTGTGCGGCTGTGTTCAACAGGATTATCCGCCATGCGGATAGCACTCTCATTATCACATAGGAGTGGGACTTTGCTCAAATTGTAGCCAAAGTCCCTGAGGGTTTGCCTCATCCAAAGTAGTTGCGCGCAACACTGTCCTGCGGCAACGTACTCGGCCTCAGCGGTAGATAGGGCAACAGAGGTTTGTTTCTTAGAACTCCATGACACCAGGGACCTTCCTAAGAATTGGCACGTCCCCGATGTACTCTTCCTATCAACCTTACATCCAGCATAGTCGGAGTCTGAATATCCAATCAAGTCAAAGGTAGACCCCTTTGGATACCAGATCCTGAAACAAGGCGTAGCGACTAAATATCTAAGAATTCGCTTCACAGCCACTAAGTGACACTCCTTAGGATCGGATTGAAATCTAGCACACATGCATACACTAAGCATAATATCCGGTCTACTAGCACATAAATAAAGTAATGACCCTATCATAGACCGGTATGCCTTTTGATCAACGGACTTACCTCCTTTGTTGAGGTCGGTGTGTCCGTCGGTTCCCATTGGAGTCTTTGCGGGCTTGGCGTCCTTCATCCCAAATCGCTTGATCAAGTCTTGCGTGTACTTGGTTTGAGAGATGAAGGTTCCATCCTTGAGTTGCCTCACTTGGAACCCAAGGAAGTAGCTTAACTCGCCCATCATTGACATCTTGAATTTCTGAGTCATCACCCTGCTAAACTCTTCACAAGACTTTTGGTTAGTATAACCAAATATTATGTCATCGACATAAATTTGGCACACAAAAAGATCACCATCACAGGTCTTAGTAAAAAGAGTTGGATCGGCTTTCCCAACCTTGAAAGCATTAGCAATTAAAAAGTCTCTAAGGCATTCATACCATGCTCTTGGGGCTTGCTTAAGTCCATAGAGCGCCTTAGAGAGCTTACACACGTGGTCGGGGTACCGTTCATCCTCGAAGCCAGGGGGTTGTTCTACGTACACCTCCTCCTTGATTGGCCCGTTGAGGAAAGCGCTCTTCACATCCATTTGGAACAACCTGAAAGAATGGTGAGCGGCATATGCTAGCAAGATACGAATGGACTCTAGCCTAGCCACAGGAGAAAAAGTCTCCTCAAAGTCCAAACCTGCGACTTGGGCATAACCTTTTGCCACAAGTCGTGCCTTGTTCCTTGTCACCACCCCGTGCTCGTCTTGTTTGTTGCGGAACACCCACTTGGTTCCCACAACATTTTGCTTGGGACGAGGCACCAGTGTCCAAACTTCATTTCTTTTGAAGTTGTTGAGCTCCTCCTGCATGGCCAACACCCAGTCCGGATCTAGCAAGGCCTCTTCTACCCTGAAAGGCTCAATAGAAGAGACAAAGGAGTAATGCTCAAAAAAATTAACTAATCGCGATCGAGTAGTCACTCCCTTGCTAATGTCACCCAAAATTTGGTCGACGGGATGATCCCTTTGAATCATCGCTCGGACTTGAGTTGGAGGTGTCGGTTGCGCTTCTTCCTCCATTACATGATCATCTTGTGCTCCCCCTTGATCACACGCATCTTGTTCATCATCTTGAGTTGGGGGTTGCACCTTTGTTGAGGAAGAAGGTTGATCTCTCTCATCTTGTTCATGTGGCCGCACATCTCCAATCGCCATGGTGCGTATTGCGGTCGTTGGAACTTCTTCTTCATCTACTTCATCAAAATCAACAATTTGCTCTCTTGGAGAGCCATTAGTCTCATCAAATACAACGTCGCTAGAGACTTCAACCAAACCCGATGATTTGTTGAAGACTCTATACGCCTTTGTATTTGAGTCATAACCTAATAAAAACCCTTCTATAGCTTTGGGAGCAAATTTAGAGTTCCTACCCTTCTTCACTAGAATGTAGCATTTACTCCCAAAAACTCTAAAATACGAAACATTGGGTTTGTTACCGGTTAGTAGCTCATATGACGTCTTCTTAAGGAGGCGATGAAGGTAGACCCTATTAATGGCGTGGCAAGCTGTGTTCACGGCTTCCGACCAAAAGCGCTCGGGGGTCTTGAACTCTCCAAGCATCGTCCTCACCATGTCAATAAGCGTCCTGTTCTTCCTCTCTACCACACCATTTTGCTGTGGTGTGTAGGGAGCGGAGAACTCGTGCTTGATCCCTTCCTCCTCAAGGTATTCCTCTACTTGAAGGTTCTTGAACTCGGACCCATTGTCGCTCCTTATCTTTTTCACCTTGAACTCAAACTCGTTTTGAGCTCTCCTTAGGAAGCGCTTGAGGGTCCCTTGGGGTTCAGATTTATCCTGCAAAAAGAATACCCAAGTGAAGCGGGAAAAGTCATCAACAAAAACTAGTCCATACTTACTTCCTCCTATGCTTAGATAGGCGATGGGTCCGAAGAGGTCCAAATGTAGCAGCTCCAGAGGTCTTGACGTAGTCATCACATTCTTGCTGTGATGCGCTCCTCCCACTTGTTTACCTGCTTGACAAGCTGCACAAGGTCTATCTTTTTCGAAGGTAACATTAGTTAAACCTATCACGTGTTCTCCCTTTAGAAGCTTGTGAAGGTTCTTCATCCCCACATGTGCCAAGCGGCGATGCCACAGCCAGCCCATGCTGGTCTTAGCAATTAAGCATGCATCTAGACCGGCCTCTTCTTTTGCAAAATCAACCAAATAAAGTTTGTTGTCTAATACACCCTTAAAAGCTAGTGAACCATCACACCTTCTAAAGACAGACACATCTATATTTGTGAATAGACAATTATATCCCATATTGCATAATTGACTAACAGATAACAAATTATATCCAAGAGACTCAACTAAAAACACATTAGATATAGAGTGCTCTGATGAAATAGCAATTTTACCTAACCCTTTTACCTTGCCTTGATTCCCGTCACCGAATATTATTGAATCTTGGGAATCCTTGTTTTTGACGTAGGAGGTGAACATTTTCTTCTCCCCCGTCATATGGTTTGTGCATCCGCTGTCGATAATCCAGCTTGAACCCCCGGATGCATAAACCTGCAAGGCAAATTTAGGCTTGGGTCTTAGGTACCCAACTCATGTTGGGTCCTACAAGGTTAGCACAAATATCCTTAGGGACCCAAATGCAAGTTTTGTCTCCCTTGCATTTTGCCCCTAATCTTCTAGCAACTATCTTCCTATCCTTTCTACAAATAGCAAAGGAAGCATTTAAAGCATGATATATTGTAGAAGGTTCATTAACTTTCCTAGGAACATTGACAACATTTCTCCTAGGCCTATGAACAAAATATCTCCTAGACATATCTCTACCATGCATATAGGAAGAACTAGAAGCAAACATGGCATGATAGTCAAAAGCATTATAATCATTACAACTCCTATACGACTGTCTTCTATCATGGTACATAAACGCATGGTTCTTTTTAGCACTACTAGCCATAGGAGCCTTCCCTTTCTCCTTGGCGGAGATGGGAGCCTTATGGCTTGTTAAGTCCTTGGCTTCCCTCTTGAAGCCAAGTCCATCCTTAATTGAGGGGTGTCTACCAATCGTATAGGCATCCCTTGCAAATTTAAGCTTGTCAAATTCATTCTTGCTAGTCTTAAGTTGGGCATTAAGACTAGCCAATTCATCATTCAATTTGGAAATTGAAACTAGGTGATCACTACAAGCATCAATGTCAAAATCTTTACACCTCTTGCAAATCATAACATGTTCTACACAAGAGTTAGATTTACTAGCTATCTCTAACTTAGCATTCAAACCATCATTCATGCTCCTTAAGCTAGAAATTGTCTCATGGCAAGAAGATAGTTCACAAGAAAGCATTTCATTTCTTTTAACTTCTAAAGCATAAGATTTTTGTGCCTCTACAAATTTGTCATGCTCTTCATATAAAAGGTCTTCTTGTTTCTCTAAGAGTCTATCCTTTTCATTCAAGGCATTAATCAATTCATTGATCTTATCTATTTTAGTTCTATCCAATCCTTTGAACAAACTAGAGTAATATATTTCTTCATCACTAGACTCATCATCACTAGAAGAATCATGAGTAGTACTATCTCGAGTACATACCTTCTTCTCCCTTGCCATGAGGCATGTGTGACGCTCGTTGGGGAAGAGGGATGACTTGTTGAAGGCAGTGGCGGTGAGTCCTTCATTTTCGGAGTCGGATGACGAACAATCCGAGTCCCACTCCTTGCCAAGGTGTGCCTCGCCCTTAGCCTTCTTGTATGCCTTCTTTTTCTCCCTCTTGCTCCCTTGTTCCTGGTCACTTTCATTATCGGGACAGTTAGCAATAAAATGACCAATCTTACCACATTTGAAGCATGAGTGCTTCCCCTTTGTTTTGGTCTTGCTTGGCTGTCCCTTGCGACCCTTTAGCGCTATCTTGAAGCGTTTGATGATGAGGGCCATCTCTTCATCATTGAGCTCGGCCGCCTCAACTTGCGCCACCTTGCTAGGTAGCGCCTCCTTGCTCCACGTTGCCTTGAGAGCAATGGGTTGAGGCTCATGGATTGGACCGTTCAACGCGTCGTCCACGTACCTCGCCTCCTTGATCATCATTCGCCCACTTACGAATTTTCCAAGGACTTCTTCGGGCGACATCTTGGTGTACCTAAGATTTTCACGAATATTGTTCACCAAATGTGGATCAAGAACGGTAAAGGACCTTAGCATTAGGCGGACGACGTCGTGGTCCGTCCATCGCGTGCTTCCGTAGCTCCTTATTTTGTTGATAAGGGTCTTGAGCCGGTTGTATGTTTGGGTTGGCTCCTCGCCCCTTATCATCACGAATCTTCCAAGCTCTCCCTCCACCAACTCCATCTTGGTGAGTAAGGTGACGTCGTTCCCCTCATGAGAGATCTTGAGGGTGTCCCAGATCTGCTTGGCATTGTCCAAGCCGCTCACCTTATGATACTCGTCCCTGCACAAAGAGGCTAACAACACAGTAGTAGCTTGTGCATTTCTATGAATCTGTTCATTTATAAACATAGGACTATCCAAGCTATCAAATTTCATTCCACTTTCCACAATCTCCCATATGCTCGGATGGAGAGAGAACAGGTGACTACGCATTTTGTGGCTCCAAAATTCGTAGTCCTCTCCATCAAAGTGAGGAGGTTTGCCAAGTGGAATGGAGAGCAAATGAGCATTTGTACTTTGCGGAATACGAGAGTAGTCAAAAGAAAAGTTCGAATTAACCGTCTTTCTTTTGTCGTAGTCGCTGTCGTCGTTGTCCTTTTGGGAAGAAGTGGATTCATCGCTGTCGTCGTAGTAGACGATCTCCTTGATGCGCCTCGTCTTCTTCTTCTTCCCATCCTTTCGTTTGTGGCCCAAGCCCGAGTCGGTAGGCTTGTCAACCTTCGGCTCGTTGACGAAAGACTCCTTCTCCTTATCATTGATCACGATTCCCTTCCCTTTAGGATCCATCTCTTCGGGCGGTTAGTCCCTTTCTAGAGGAGAACGGCCCTGATACCAAT
Organism: Zea mays; assembly: GCF_902167145.1. NCBI lineage: Eukaryota > Viridiplantae > Streptophyta > Magnoliopsida > Poales > Poaceae > Zea > Zea mays. The sequence continues at coordinate 183,383,963 of NC_050098.1, forward strand.
TGAGAGCACCTAGGGGGGGTGAATAGGTGATCCTGTAAAACTTTAAACTTAAGCCACAAAAACTTGGTTAGGCGTTAGCACAATAATCGCCAAGTGGCTAGAGAGGAGTCTCAACAAAACACAATAACCACGAAGATATCAATCACAGAGATGGCACAGTGGTTATCCCGTGGTTCGGCCAAGACCAACGCTTGCCTACTCCACGTTGTGGCGTCCCAACGGACGAGGGTTGCAATCAACCCCTCTCAAGCGGTCCAAAGACCCACTTGAATACCACGGTGTTTTGCTTTGCTTTTCTTAATCCCGTTCGCGAGGAATCTCCACAACTTGGAGTCTCTCGCCCTTACAAAGATGTTCACAAAGAAGCACTGAGTAAGGGAGGGATTAGCAATTCACACAAGACACAAATATCACATCAAGTACACACATAAGACCCAGACTTAAGCTCAAAAGACTAGCACACTAGAACGGAGCTCAAATCACTAGAATGTCGAACAAGTGCGCAAGAATGGAGTGTGAGTGATCAAGAGTGCTCAAGGAATGCTTGGTATGCTCCTTCATGCGCCTAGGGGTCCCTTTTATAGCCCCAAGGCAGCTAGGAGCCGTTGAGAGCAATCCAGGAAGGCAATTCTTGTCTTCTGTCGACTAGCGCACCAGACAGTCCGGTGCACCACCGGACACTGTCCGGTGCGGATCTCTTTCCTTATTTGGCGAAGCCGACCGTTGGCGCCTGGGAGCCGTTGGCGCACCGGACACTGTCCGGTGCACACCGGACAGTCCGGTGCCCCCTCCTGACCGTTGGCTCGGCCACATGTCTCGCGCGGATCGCGCGGCCGACCGTTGGCCCGGCCGACCATTGGCTCACCAGACAGTCCGGTGCCCCCTCCTGACCATTGGCTCGGCCACGTGTCTCGCGCGGATCGCGCGGCCGACCGTTGGCCCGGCCGACCGTTGGCTCACCGGACAGTCCGGTGCACCACCGGATAGTCCGGTGAATTTTTAGCCGTACGCCGTTAATCAACTCCCGAGAGCGACGAGTTCGCCAGAGACAGTCTGGCACACCGGACACTGTCCGGTGCACCACCGGACAGTCCGGTGCACCCAGACTGCGCTGACCTTGGCTGAACTTAGCCATCTCTTCTCCAATTCGATTTTTCCTGTTTCCAGCACTTAGACACAATACATTAGTCCAAAAAACAATGTACTAAGTCTAGAAACATACCTTTTGACTTGATTTGCACTTTGTCCACCACTTTGCATAGATTAACACAAAAGCACTTGTGTTGGCACTCAATCACCAAAATACTTAGAAATGGCCCAAGGGCACATTTCCCTTTCAGCACTTCAACACTTATCTGTGGTGTAAGCTTTATTTGAAGTGCAGGACATTTTGAGTCAGGATCTTCTTTTCTGCTGCAACCTACTCGAAGGATCTTCTCATTCCACTGCGTACTAAGTCTTCGAGTAGAGTAAGAATTTAAGTTTTAAAGTGATAAGTTTTATTCGCCTATTCACCCCCCCTCTAGGCGACATCCAGATCCTGTTCCCGGGTCAAAGGGAACTTTCACTCTTTTAGATGAACGTTATGGACCCATCCCGAGACGGGTACCAAACTGTGTCAACTATACCATGCAGGTGCCTCGAGATGGACTGGAGATCTTGGGAGAACTTAAGATGGTTAATTCAAACTCTATGCCTAAGCTGTCAATATTTATTTATTGACCCAAGGTACGGTTGAATTATTGTGCAATACTAATCCCATGTTCATCTCAAGTTAAATAAGTTGTAGAGGTCCTTAATCATTATTGGTGAATCAAGCAAAGGACTTTGATGAGAATCTGCAACTTGCTCTCCAAAGGATGGTACATGTGTATCTTAAGTGCATTATTTCTAATCAGCATTGCTTTTAAGGTGGATTGTCGTGCTATACCTATCCTTGGAATAGTTATGCTTTTGAGATTGCTTGTGTTGAATATCTTTCAATTAATGATACATGATTTCCAAGATCATAATCATGATTGCTCAATCGTGACCGTGTGCTTTATAGGTTATATATCTTGAATCATTCAATGGGTAGCTTTTCATTTGATATATCCACCATGATTAACTCTCTTGGTGTATGTGGATAAACATGTATCTTTTTTGTAAGTCATGCTATGTGGTTTTTAATGATTAACCTATGTGCAAGCGTGATAGTTTTGTTTAGTCCATGTTCACATGATTACTTTGCCTTGGTACTCTGTGTATATCAAAACAAGAAATCCATGTTATGTCTCTAATGCACCCTCTTGAGCTATGAGGTGCATGAGCATAAGCAGCCCTCAATTAGTAACAACAGGTGCTCTCATGGCATTCAGGTAAAAGGCAAAGGTATGGAGAATGGAACTATATAATTTCATTGAATATCTTGAAGTTCCGTTGATTGTGATCATAGCTATGTTCTTGCCTTTCAATTGGGAGTATCTTGGCTTAGGTGCTTCATGCTTTAAAATGTTGTTTCCTTTGGTGCACCTAAGAAAATACTTCTTAATCATGGTGTGCTTAGACATTGTGCTTTATATGCATGTTCTTGTTGTTTTTCAATTGGTATATGTGTTGCAATGATCATCATGTGTGAAGTGTGCCTACGTTGCTTTTAAAATGTTATATATCTTGAGACATGCATTGTTTCCACTAGTCATAAGTTGTATTATGTCATCTATTCAATTGGTATCTTTTTGTGATGCAATTGATATATTATGCCTAGACCAAGGTATGTTGTGATCCCCTCTAGTTCTGAGGACGCTAGAATGTGCAAGGTGCAAGTCATTCAAATACTTGATGCACAACTTTAGGGGGAGCACACATAACTTGTGTCTTTTGAGACTAACTATTTCTTGAGTGATCCTATATAGTCTCAAGGTGGAAAAGGGAAGATGAGCAAGAAATGGAGCAATCAGGACTTGGGTACCTCCACAAGTCGAGTAATTGGTATCTAAAGTTGTGAGTAATTGCATATTTAAAGATTGCTCGTGCTCTATAATAGTTGGTGATCCTAGATGCTTATCTTTAAATATCATGGAGCTATGACAGTGATGATCTTTCAATCGGTAGCCTTGGTAGTGTGCTTCAATTGGTATCTTTTGGTAATCACTAGAATAGAAGCTTCATCTTGTGCCACAATACTATAACTTGTTCTAAGTTTGGTGTCTTAGCAACAAGAAAAGGTCAGGATAAAGGATCAGGCACAAGTGTGAAGGAGCTCCCTAGAGATAAAACTTTCAAGATGGAAATCTTAAATTGATGACAAAAGCAACTCTGCCTACTTAGATGGAAAGTACACCATAACAATGGTAAAGGTAGAAAAGGAGGTACTGACCTTTTTGCGTATTTGTACCTTAATTTTCCTCCAATGCATATGTTTAATGTGTAAGGGGGAGTAATGTTAGTGTGTTGCATTTTCCTTGCTTAATACCCTACTATCCCTTGATATCATCCTATGTTCTTGCTTGAATATGGTTTTGGTGTTTGATGTCAAAGAGGGAGAATTTGTGCATTAAAGCTTACCTCGACCTAAGAGGAAAGCTTATCTTAAGGGTGAAGATTAATTTTTTGTGTGCTAAAGGACTCAAAGGGGTTTCCTTGAGTTCCTTGATCTTAAAGAAAAATGTGTTAGTTTGTTGATAATACTTATGAAAGTTGCCTAGAGGGGGGTGAATAGGCAAGTTAAAACTTTTTCAACAAAAACTAGAAGCAAACTGGGTAAAACTGAATTGATCTCGAAATTCACCCAATTAACTTTGGAAATGAGATGTTCTAAATGATCCACAGGGTTCAAAGTAGTAGATCTGAGAAGGGCACTTCTCAAAATCCACACACCAAAAAGATATAAACAAATCTTTCACGGAATGGTGAGAGAACGAAGAACACGTATAAGCACAATGAACAAGAACACAAGAGACACAAGATTTATCCCGAGGTTCGGTCACACCACAAAAGGTGCCCTACTTCCTCGTTGAGGAGCCCACAAAGAGCTGGGTCTCTTTCAACCCTAATCCTCCCTTTGCCGACCACAAAGGTCAAGCTCACACACTAATCATTGCTCAAACGAGCGGGTAATACAAACTTTCTTGCGGTCTTCCACAAAATTTGGACACTCACAATAGACACCTAGTCGTCTAGGAGCTAGAAGCTCCAAGAGTAATGAATCCACAAAGAACTCGTTGTAATACCAAAGCTCGAATGAAGAAGAGCAAGAGAGATTTGGAGATGAAGCACAAAAACTGCAGCTCTCAAACTCACTCAAAGATTTCTCTCCAAAGATTTGAAATGGGAGAGGCAAGAAATGTGTGAGAGAGAGTGGGAGGTGTTCTTCAAGTTAGAAATGGAGTTTGGGTCGTGCTCTTATGTGTGGGGAGAGAGGTAGGAGTGAGTATATATAGGTGGAGCTCAAAACTAGCCGTTGGGCAGATTTTTCTGTCTGAGACCGGTTGAACCGCCCCCTAGGGCGGTTGAACCGCCCCTGGCAGGTCAGGCAGACTGTCTGCTAGTCTGACTGTCAGACTGACTGGCAGACTGACCTGCAGACTGGTCAAGTTGACCAAGACCGGTTGAACCGCCCCTAAGACCGGTTCAACCGCCTTGGGCAGGCTGACAGACAATCTGCCAGTCAGACTGACAGACTGTAGGTCAGACTGCAAAAACAGGTCCTGACACCGGTTGAACCGCCCCTAGGACCGGTTCAACCGCCTGGGGGTCACACTGGCAATCAGTCTGCCAGTCAGGAGGTCAGACCGGTCAGGTGACCCTAACACGGGTTGAACCTCCCCTAGGACCGGTTCAACCGGTTTTGACCAGTGAGGTCCGGGGAAAATACCCCGGCTGAACTTTCCCTGGACACCGGTTGAACCTCTCTGGACCCCGGTTGAACTTGAAGTTCAGCTGGAGTTGAGAAAGCTCAACTCAGCTGAAGTTCAGCTCAGCTGAAAAAGCTCAGCTGCAGCTGAAGTAGCTCAGCTCAGCTGAAGTTCAGCTCAGCTGCAGTTTAAGAAGTTCAGCTGCTTTTCAACAAGAGCACTCTAGGTTTCTCAAACCTAACCGCGGTCAACCATAGAACGTTCAAGAGATTTTTGGTTTTCAAAAATAGCTTTTGAATATAGAGGCTTGAGCTTTGGCAAACACCTACCTTCTTTTTGGATCCCTCTTTATAGTACGACGATTCCTATACTCAAGTTAAATAAAATATAATTAAGTAAACTCCTTGAGTCATTGGTGTCTCATGTGTGATTTCTCCATGGCGTTGCTTCATAAGGATCAAACATCTTTGTCTCACCTTTTGAAGCAAACATAAATTAAACCATGTGACTTGTACCATATCACCATATGAGTTCAAATCATGGCTTCAAGTCACTGTACTGATGCATCAACATGTTATAACTCTTCATAGCTGATTAGTTCATCGACTTAGTGCAAGTACTCTCTTCTTCACCTTAGCCATGGTACATCGATCCACAAGCCGTCGCTTGGCCTTCACCTTCGCTTAGTTCCTCGAAGCCCTTTCCTTGCTATCTTCACCCTATCAAGCCATTCTTGAGTCACATCATATTGAGCATCCATTGAGAGAATCATTTCTTCAATATTGTGAACCTTGCTTGAATGTCATCTAGATATAACTGCTAAGATCAATCAAGCTCTAGTTTGATTCTCATATATTCATATATGGACTAATAGTAATATGGTCTAGCCAATTCTCGATTCCTCATATCTTATTCACTTTGGCTTGACCAATCCTCTTAATCACTTCAACCTCTATTATGATCATTGTCGGCGTTCCGAGACCGGGGGGTCCCTGAGCCGACGAGTGAATGTCGCCGCGTGCCCCAGCCCAGATGGGTCGAGCGCGAGGCCGAGCGTGAAGGGGGGAGAGCGAGGCGGCCGGAGACCGGCGTGAGAGAGGTGGGAATCCCGCGGCCTTCGTGTTCGTCCCGCGCCCAGGTCGGGTGCGCTTACAGTAGGGGGTTACAAGCGTCCACGCGGGAGAGGGAGGGAGCGGCCTCAAGCGAGCGCGTACCTCGTCCTCGTCCCCGCGCGGTCAACCCTCTCTAAGAGGGCCCTAGTCCTTCCTTTTATAGGCGTAAGGAGAGGATCCAGGTGTACAATGGGGGTGTAGCAGAGTGCTATGTGTCTAGCAGGGGAGAGCCAGCGCCCTAAGTACATGCCGTTGTGGCAACCAGAGAGATCTTGGCACCCAGCTGGTGTGATGTCGTGGCCGTCGGAGGAGCGATGGAGCCTGGCGGAGGGACAGCTGTCGGAGCTGTTGAGTCCTTGCTGACGTCCTCTTGCTTCCGTAAGGGGGCTGAGAGCCGCCGTCGTCACGGAGTATGCTAGGCGCCATCATCGCCTATCTGGCGGAGCGAGCCGGATGGGACGTCGGTCTTGTTCCCCGTGGCCCGAGTCAGCTCGGGGTAGGGTGATGATGGTGCCTCCTGTTGACGTGGTTGGTCTGCGCCCTAGGTTGGGCGACGTGGAAGCTCCTCCGAAGCCGGGGTTGAGTCTGTCTTCCGTGGCCGAGGTTGAGTCCGAGCCCCCGGGTCGGGCGAGGCGGAGGTCGCCAGCTGATGCCGGGGCGGAGTCCGAGCCCTGGGGTTGGGCGAAGCGGAGTTCGTCGTCTTCTGGGGCTGAGCCCAAGTCCGAGCCCTGGGTCGGGCGAGGCGGAGTTTGCCGTCTTCCGGGACTTAGCCCGAGTCCGAGCCCTAGGTCGGGCGGAGTTCGCCGTCTTCCGGGACTTAGCCCGAGTCCGAGCCCTGGGTCGGGCGGAGTTCGCCGTCTTCCGGGACTTAGCCCGAGTCCGAGCCCTGGGTCGGGCGGAGTTCGCCGTCTTCCGGGACTTAGCCCGAGTCCGAGCCCTGGGTCGGGCGGAGTTCGCCGTCTTCCGGGACTTAGCCCGAGTCCGAGCCCTGGGTCGGGCGAAGCGGAGCTTCCTATGGTGCCTTCGACCGGGCCTGGCTGCCTGTCAGCCTCACTCTGTCGAGTGGCACCGCAGACGGAGCGGCGCAGGCGGCGCTGTCTTTCTGTCAGGCTGGTCAGTGGAGCGGCGAAGTGACGGTGGTCACTTCGGCTCTGGGGGGCGCGCGTCAGGATAAAGGTGTCAGGTCACCTTTGCATTAAATGCTCCTGCGACTTGATCGGTCGGTGCGGCGATTTGGTCAGAGTTGCTTCTTAGCGAAGACAGGGCCTCGGGTGAGCCAGGAACACATTCGCCGTTGGAGGGGGGCCTCGGGCGAGACGGAGATCCTCCGGGGTCGGCTGCCCTTGTCCGAGGCTAGGCTCGGGCGAGGCGTGATCGGGTCCCTCGTATGGACCGATCCCTGACTTAATCGCACCCATCAGGCCTTTGCAGCTTTATGCTGATGGGGGTTACCAGCTAAGAATTAGGAGCCTTGAGGGTACCCCTAATTATGGTCCCCGACAGTAGCCCCCGAGCCTCAAAGGGAGTGTTAGCACTCGCTTGGAGGCTTTCGTCGCACTTTTTTGCAAGGGGACCAGCCTTTCTCGGTTGCGTTTTGTTCCGGTGGGTGCGCGCGAGCGCACCCGCCTGGTGTAGCCCCCGAGGCCTCGGAGGAGTGGTTTCACTCCTCCGAGGTCTTAATGCCTCGCGTAATGCTTCGGCTGGTCTGGTCGTTCCCTAATGCGAGCTGGCCGTAGCCCGGGTGTACGGTCGGGTCCCAAGTTCTCGGGATGGTATGTTGACGCTGTCAACGATTCGGCCGGAGCCGGGTTTGCGAGAGCAGCCCCCGAGCCTCTGCACAGGGCGAGAGGGCGATCAGGGACAGACCCGACTTTTTTACATACGCCCCTGCGTCGCCTTTCCGCAAGGAGGAGGGGGGGAAAGCGCCATGTTGCCCTCGATGGGCGCCGAACATGGTGTCTCCGGTGAGCTGCAAGCGGGTAATCCGAGTGGACGTCTGTGCCCCGTTCGTTAGGGGTCGGCTAGGGGCCCAGAGGCACGCCCAAAAGTACCTGCGGGTGATCTGCCGGACCCGGTCCCCTGGCGACGGGGTCCGAGGGCTCGATGCCTCCCTCTGATGGGATTCCGTTACAAGATCGTTCCCGCTGGTATCGGAAATGTCCTAGGGTACCTCGGGAGCGCAGCCCGAGCCTCGGCTATGTATCGAACGTACCCATGGTCATCCCTCACTCGGCGTCTGAGGCGGCTGTGAACCCTTCGGGGGCCAGCCTTCGAACCCCTGATCAGTAATGGGCGCAGAGCCCGAGTAGCCTGAGGCGACCATTGAACCCTTCCGAGGGGCCGGCCTTCGAACCTCTGACCAGTAGTGGGTGTAGGGCCCACGCGATCTGAGGCGGCTGTCGAACCCTTCCGAGGGGCCAGCCTTCGAACCTCTGATCAGTAGGGAGGCTCGGAGCCTGGTTCCTTCACGGGGAAGGATCCTTTTCGAGGTATCCCCCTTTCCCGGTCCCTGTTGCAAGAGAGAGAAAGAGGAAAAAAGGAAAAGGATACGAAATCGAACGACGCGGCGTACCTTTTTTGACGCGGTCATTATGGCGAAGGCGAAGCGTCGCCCGCTTCTCCTGCCAGAGGCGCCGTCTGTCCCGCCGCGGAGTTAATGCGACGGGGCGAGTGGTTGGTGGGGCGGCCGTTGCGCGTGCGCGAGCCGTTCGAGGAACGGATCACGAGCGCGTTGTCTTCACGTCGTGAGAGAGGGTTCTCTCGCTGCCCCCGGACGGGACGTGAGCTTGGCTGACGACGTGGCCGCTGCTCCTGCCCGCCTGCCACCGCCATTACTGCCGACCCACTTTTGGCCGCATTGACCGTCGCGCCAGGCTGGCGCTGCTGGGTTGCACGCTGGGTCGCCTCGAGTCGCGGTATTGGTTCCGCAGTCGAGGAGACGCGGTAGTGGCGCAAGTGGCGGTGCAGTTGCATGCACGAAGCATTTGGCGCGCCGGTTGCATGACGCGTGGGCCTGGGCCTCCATGCTGGGCGTGTTGGGAGTCGGAGAAGTGCGCCCACTTGGCGCGGTTGCATGCCGCCTGCATGGTTGCCCGCCCCTTTCGCCCGTTGGTCTGGGCAAAAGTGGAGAGTCGCTTGTAACCGCTGGGCGGTTGTACGCACCGCGCACGGCGGTTTGGCTTCTTCCGCTCTGAGCCGGCTTGTATGACGTGTGGGACCCAGCCCCCGCGCCGTAGGGGAGGACCTTGGAGTGTGTTGGAGAAGACTCAGCCCGTGACGGCTAGGGACGCAAGTAGGGAGAGCCGCCTTTAAAAGGGGGGTGACTCCCTTGGAAGGCAACCATGTCTTCGCGCTCCCTTATGCATCGTGTCTTTCCACCTTCCAAGTCCCCGGATGGGGGATATCCGCCGTCTTTCCGCCTCGTCGTTGGAGGAACGCAACTCCGTGGGAGTTGGAACCTTTCAACCATCGTTCGGCTTCAAGGATTTTCATCACACAGTCCGGTTGCACCCCTCCGCTGGTGGTCACCCAAGACGGTGACCTCCAGCCCCTGGATGGGGAGAGGCAAGCCGGGCTGTGATCTTGGTCCCGCCCTCAGCCTCGAGGGTGTTCGTCATCCTCGCTGGGGCGGGCGACGGTGAGCCGTCCGTCGGTCTTCTGTTGCTCCGCAGGCCCCCCCCTATCGAGTGGGGTTGTTCGTACCTGCGGAGGTGGAACCAGAGTTCCGTTTGTAATGGCACTTTGAATGCCAGTGTTTTTGTTCATTGTGGCTGTCGAGGCCTGAACATGTATGTATTTTTGGCACGGAGCCGTGTTTTTTCCTCATTTTTGAGCACTAAGACTCGCCTGTTGGTTGTCTGTACCGCTTCACCAAGCGTGAGTCGCCCCGTGTAAAGGTGACGAGTGAGGTATCCATATCCCGGAGGCGTAGGAGTCCCTTGGCTCGGTCGGCCTTATTGTCCGAGGCTTCTCTAGCTTAGTTAAAGGAACCCCTTGGCCGCTCTTCAATGAGCCGAGGCCAGGGGTAGCGGTATCAGCATGAACAGGGGCAGAGTTGGCTCGAAAAGGAAACCTGGTTAGCCGGAGCCTAGCCGGGTCGTCCGTTAGCGGGACCGACACCGGAGTTGACCAGCCGAGGCCTCGGGTCGGGCTGACGTCCTTGGAGGACGGCTGGCCGAGGCCCCGGGGTGACCGGTCGAGCCGCCTACTCGGGCCGGATTCCCGGAGAAGACCCTGGCAGCGATTGCCCGGGCGTGGCGATGACGTCGTCCTTTAGAGTGGAGATCCTCGGACCGCGTCGCCGTCCGAGGCTAGGTCGGACCTCGCCGAAGGTGTCGTCGATGCCGAGGGTGCCGCTGCTCCCTTCAGCCGTCAAGATCCGAGCCTGCAGGATCGGATTATCTTGTAGCGTGTGTTTTCTGCGGCCGCCGAGGCCTAAACACACCTTCGCCGTGTTGTAAAGCTGCGTCTCTTTTCCTCTTGTTTCGAGTATCTGGACTTTTTTGTCGGTAAAAGAATTGTTTTGCGCGAGCGAGTAGTTGCTTCTCACGGAAGGTGATGAGTGAGGTATCCGTATCCCGGAGGCGTAGGAGTCCCTCGGCTCGGTCAGCCTTGCCGCTTACGCGCACTCTTGCCCGTCCATGGGGTTCTGTTCCCGACGCAGTCGAGAAGGCTCAAACAATCGCTTCGGCAGAAGAGCTTCTGAACGTGAAGACTTATTCGGTCCGCGGAATCACTTATCCGAACGTGAGTTACTTATCGCAGAAGGTGATGAGTGAGGTATCCGTATCCCGGAGGCGTAGGAGTCCCTCGGCTCGGTCAGCCTTGGCTGCTTACGTGTACTCCATCGTTTTCAGGATCCACTTTCGAAGTAGTCAAAAAGCACGAAAGACATTCTGGCAGAAAAGATCTTTTTTTCAAGGAAAAAATTCGACGCAGAGGGGGTTCCCCCCTTTTAGCCCCCGAGGGAGGGTCAGGCTTTGCCGAGGCAAGGCTGACCCTTCCTTGATGACTAAACTTTGCGTGGGAGCGAGGTTTATGAACAACTTGAAAACATCTTAAGGGTAGAAGCGACGTAGCTGTTGGATGTTCCAAGCGTTGCTGTAGACCTCGCCTTGACTGTTGGCCAGCTTGTACGTTCCGGGCTTCAGAACTTTGGTGATGACGAACGGCCCCTCCCAGGGGGGCATGAGCTTGTGCCGCCCTCGGGCGTCTTGTCGCAGCCGAAGCACCAGGTCGCCCACCTGGAGGTCTCGGGACCGGACCCCTCGGGCGTGGTAGCGTCGCAGGGACTGCTGGTATCGCGCCGAGTGTAGTAAGGCCTTGTCCCGAGCCTCCTCCAGCTGGTCCAGCGAGTCTTCTCGGCTAGCTTGGTTGCTTTGGTCGGTGTAGGCCCTCGTCCTCGGGGAGCCGTATTCCAGGTCTGTGGGCAAGACGGCCTCGGCCCCGTAGACTAGGAAGAACGGCGTGAAGCCCATGGCTCGGCTTGGCGTTGTCCTCAGACTCCAGACCACCGAGGGGAGTTCCTTCATCCATCGCTTGCCGAACTTGTTGAGGTCGTTGTAGATCCGAGGCTTGAGCCCTTGTAGAATCATGTCGTTGGCACGCTCTACTTGCCCATTTGACATGGGATGAGCCACGGCGGCCCAGTCCACCCGGATGTGATGATCCTCGCAGAAGTCCAGGAACTTTCTGCCGGTGAACTGGGTGCCGTTGTCAGTGATGATGGAGTTCGGGACCCCGAAGCGATGGATGATGTTGGTGAAGAACGCCACTGCCTGCTCGGACCGGATGCTGTTCAAAGGTCGGACCTCGATCCACTTGGAGAATTTGTCGATGGCGACCACCAGGTGCATGTAGCCCCGGGTGCCTTCTGCAAGGGGCCGACGAGATCCAGACCCCACACAGCGAAAGGCCAGGTGATGGGTATCGTCTGCAAAGCCTGAGCGGGCAGGTGGGTCTGCCTTGCATATAACTGACACCCTTCGCAGGTGCGGACAATTCTAGTGGCGTCGGCCACCGCCGTTGGCCAATAGAAGCCTTGTCGGAAAGCATTCCCGACAAGGGCTCGAGGTGCTGCGTGATGGCCGCAAGCCCCCGAGTGTATCTCTTGCAGGAGTTCCTGACCTTCGGCGATGGAGATGCATCGCTGGAGGATGCCGGAGGGGCTACGATGGTAGAGCTCCCTCTCATCACCCAGTAAGACGAACGACTTGGCGCGTCGCGCCAGCCGCCGAGCTTCGGCTCGGTCGGAGGGTAGCTCTCCTTGGTGGAGATGTTGCAGGTACGGGGTCTGCCAGCTTTGATCAGGCGTGACCCCACTTCGCTCCCCCCCAACGTGCAGAGTCTCACCCTCGGGGGCCGAGGGTACCTCGGGCTGAACCGAGGATGCCTCGGGCCGAGCCGAGGGTGCCTCGGACTGAGCCGAGGGTACCTCGGGCTGGGCCGAGGGTGCCTCGGGTTCGGCCGTGTCGTCGATCTTGACGGAGGGTTGATGCAGATCCCGGGCGAAGACGTCCGGGGGAACCGTCGTTCGCCCCGAGGCTATTTTAGCCAGCTCGTCCACAGTTTCGTTGTAGCGCCGAGCGATGTGGTTGAGCTCGAGCCCATAGAACTTGTCTTCCAGGCGCCGAACCTCATCGCAGTAGGCCTCCATCTTCGGTTCGCGGCAGTGGGAGTTCTTCATGACTTGGTCGATGACGAGCTGTGAGTCACCACGAGCGTCGAGGCGTCGGACCCCTAGCTCGATGGCGATCCGCAACCCGTTGACCAGAGCCTCATACTCGGCCACATTGTTGGACGCCGGGAAATGGAGGCGTAGCACGTAGCGTAGGTGCTTCTCGAGGGGCGAGATGAAGAGTAGGCCTGCGCCGGCTCCTATCTTCATCAGCGATCCGTCGAAGAACATGGTCCAGAGCTCCGGCTGGATCGGAGCTGTTGGGAGCTGAGTGTCGACCCATTCAGCTACGAAGTCCGCCAAGACCTGGGACTTGGTGGCCTTCCGAGGAGCGAACGAGATCGTCTCGCCCATGATTTCCACCGCCCACTTTGCAATCCTTCCCGAGGCCTCCCGGCACTGGATGATCTCCCCCAGGGGGAAGGATGACACAACAGTTACCGGGTGAGACTCGAAGTAGTGTCGCAGCTTCCGCCGCGTTAGGATCACCGCGTACAGCAGCTTCTGAACTTGTGGGTAGCGGATCTTGGTTTCGGACAGTACCTCGCTGACGAAGTGGACTGGCCTCTGAACGGGCAATGCATGCCCCTCTTCTTGCCTCTCGACCACAATCGCGGCGCTAACCACCTGAGTGGTCGCGGCGACGTAGACCAAGAGGGCTTCTCCGGCAGCTGGGGGTACCAAGATAGGCGCCTTCGTGAGGAGCGCCTTCAGGTTCCCGAGGGCTTCCTCGGCCTCAGGGGTCCAAGTGAAGCACTCGGCCTTCCTTAAGAGGCGGTACAGCGGTAGACCTCTCTCGCCGAGGCGTGAGATGAAGCGGCTCAGAGCCGCGAGGCATCCCATGACCCTCTGTACGCCTTTCAAGTCCTTGATGGGCCCCATGCTGGTAATAGCTGCGATCTTCTCCGGGTTGGCTTCGATGCCCCACTCGGAGACGATGAAGCCCAAGAGCATGCCTCGGGGCACCCCGAAGACACACTTCTCGGGATTGAGCTTGACGCCTTTCACCTTGAGACATCGGAATGTCACTTCAAGGTCAGAAAGGAGGTCGGAGGCTTTCCTCGTCTTGACCACGATTTCATCGACGTAGGCTTCGACCGTGCGGCCGATGTGTTCGCCGAACACATGGTTCATGCACCGCTGGTACGTCGCGCCCGCATTCCTCAAGCCAAACGACATGGTGACATAGCAGTACATGCCGAAGGGCGTGATGAAAGAAGTCGCGAGCTGGTCGGACTCTTTCATCCTGATTTGGTGATACCCCGAGTAGGCATCGAGGAAAGACAGGGTTTCGCACCTAGCAGTGGAATCCACGATTTGGTCGATGCGAGGCAGAGGGTAGGGAACCTTCGGACATGCTTTGTTGAGACCAGTGTAGTCTACACACATCTGCCATTTCCCCCCTTTCTTTCTCACAAGCACAGGGTTGGCAAGCCATTCGGGATGGAATACCTCCTTGATGAACCCTGGCGCCATTAGCTTGTGGATCTCCTCGCCTATGGCTCTGCGCTTCTCCTCGTCGAATCGGCGCAGAGGCTGCTTGACGGGTCGGGCTCCGGCTCGGATGTCCAGCGAGTGCTCGGCGACATCCCTCGGTATGCCGGGCATGTCCGAGGGACTCCACGCGAAGACGTCGGTGTTCACGCGGAGAAAGTCGATGAGCACAACTTCCTATTTGGGACCGAGCTCGGAGCCGATCCGGACTTGCTTGGAGGCGTCACTGCTGGGGTCGAGGGGGACGGACTTAACCGTCTCCGCTGGCTCAAAGTTGCCGGCATGACGCTTCACGTCTGGGACCTCCTTCGAGAGGCTCTCCAGGTCGGCGATGAGGGCCTCGGCGTACTCCACGCACTCCACGTCGCATTCGAACGCGTGTTTGTACGTGGGGCCGACGGTGATGACCCCATTGGGGCCTGACATCTTGAGCTTCAGGTAGGTGTAGTTGGGGACGGCCATGAACTTCGCGTAGCATGGCCTCCCCAGTACCGCGTGGTAGGTTCCTCGGAACCCGACCACCTCGAACGTCAGGGTCTCCCTTCGGAAGTTGGAGGGTGTTCCGAAGCAGACGGAAAGGTCGAGCTGTCCGAGGGGCTGGACGCGCTTCCCGGGAATGATCCCATGGAAGGGCGCAGCGCCTGCCCCGACAGAGGACAGATCGACACGCAGGAGCCCGAGGGTCTCGGCGTAGATGATGTTGAGGCTGCTGCCTCCGTCCATGAGGACCTTGGTGAGCCTGACGTCGCCGATGATGGGGTCGACGACGAGCGGGTATTTCCCCGGGCTCGGCACATGGTCGGGGTGGTCGGCTTGGTCGAAGGTGATGGGCTTGTCGGACCAGTCTAGGTAGACTGGCGCCGCCACCTTCACCGAACAGACCTCCCGGCGCTCTTGCTTGCGGTGCCGAGCCGAGGCGTTCGCCGCTTGCCCACCATAGATCATGAAGCAGTCGCGGACCTTGGGGAACTCTCCTGCCTGGTGATCTTCCTTCTTGTCGTCGTCGCGGGCCTTGCCACCCTCTGCGGGCGGCCCGGTCCTGTGGAAGTGGCGCCGAAGCATGACGCACTCCTCAAGGGTGTGCTTGACGGGCCCCTGGTGATAGGGGCACGGCTCCTTGAGCATCTTGTCGAAGAGGTTGGCACCTCCGGGGGGCTTCCGAGGGTTCTTGTACTCGGCGGCGGCGACAAGGTCCGCGTCAGCGGCGTCGCGTTTCGCTTGCGACTTCTTCTTGCCCTTCTTCTTGGCGCCGCGCTGAGTTGACGCCTCGGGGGCATCTTCCGAAGGGCGGCCCTAGGGCTGCTTGTCCTTCCGGAAGATAGCCTCGACCGCCTCCTGGCCGGAGGCGAACTTGGTGGCGATGTCCATCAGCTCGCTCGCCCTGGTGGGGGTCTTGCGACCCAGCTTGCTCACCAGGTCGCGGTAGGTGGTGCCGGCGAGGAACGCGCCGATGACATCCGAGTCTGTGATGTTGGGCAGCTCGGTGCGCTGCTTCGAGAATTGCCGGATGTAGTCCCGGAGAGACTCTCCCGGCTGCTGTCGGCAGCTTCGGAGGTCCCAGGAATTCCCGGGGCGCACGTACGTGCCCTGGAAATTGCCAGCGAAATCTTGGACTAGGTCGTCCCAGTTGGAGATCTGCCCCGGAGGCAGGTGCTCCAACCAGGCGCGAGCGGTGTCGGAGGGGAACAGGGGGAGGTTGCGGATGATGAGGTTATCATCGTCCGTTCCACCCAGCTGACAGGCCAGACGGTAGTCCGCGAGCCACAGTTCCGGTCTCGTCTCCCCCGAGTACTTTGTGATAGTAGTCGGGGGTCGGAACCGGGTCAGGAACGGCGCCCGTCGGATGGCCCGGCTGAAGGCCTGCGGACCGGGTGGTTCGGGCGAGGGACTCCGATCCTCCCCGCTGTCGTAGCGTCCCCCACGCCTGGGGTGGTAGCCTCGGCGCACCCTCTCGTCGAGGTGGGCCCAACGGTCGCGGTGATGGTGCTCGTTGCCGAGGCGACCCGGGGCCGCAGGCGCGGTGTTGCGCGTGCGCCCGGTGTAGACCGAGGCTTCCCGCATGAATCGGGAAGTCGCGACATGAGGTTCCGAGGGGTACCCCTGCCTTCGGGAGGCAGAGTTCTCGGCCCGTCGGACCGCGGCGCCTTCCAGGAGATTCTTGAGCTCCCCTGGATTCGCCGCCCCTCGGTGGTTGATGGCTCCGGCATCGCGCGGAGAAGCATCGCTGCTGCAGCCAGGTTCTGGCCGACCCCACTAGATGCAGGTGGTGGCCTGACCCTGACGTCGTCGGCGACGCGGTGCTGGAAGCCCTGGGGTAGATGATGTATTTCTCCGGCCGGGGGTTGGCCCGCCCATGCCTGCCCGACGTCCCGGCGGATCGGCTCAAGCGCTCCTGCTCCCTCGTCGAGCCTGGCCTGCACCCCATGGATTTGCTCAAGCTGTGGGTCATGGCCCCCCGCCTGAACGGGGACCACAGCTAGCTCCCGTGGGATGTCAACGCGAGGCACCGGCCTAGGGAGATCACCGTCCTCCGGCATGCCGAGATGGTTGCCTTCGGAGGGACCCCCTAGATCGACGTGGAAGCATTCGCGACTTGGGCCGCAGTCCTCGTCGCCGAGGCTACGGCTACCGTCGGAACAGTCGGAAAGGCAGTAGTCGCATGCGGTCATGAAGTCCTGCATGGCACTGGGGTTGCCAAGTCCAGAGAAATCCCAACAGATGCTGGGCTCGTCGTCTTCCTCGGACCCAGAGGGCCCGTAGGTCGAGACGTCCGTCAGCCGGTCCCAAGGTGACCGCGTACGAAACCCCAGAGGGTTTGGACTTGCCTCTACGAGAGCACCCGCCAAAGCGAAGCCGCTAGGCGGGTCGAGGCTGAATCCGAAAGACGTGGGATGGTAATCGGTCGGTACCTTCTGGTCGACGGGCGGCGATGAGGTCACGTCGGGGACTGACTGCACCGTCGTCTCAGGTACGAGGGTGACGTCCAGCAAGCTTTTCGCGAGCGTGCTGGCATCGTCCGCTTGCCTGGGATTGGCGTGTCACAGGGAGATGGCGCTCGTCTTCGTCTCAAACGCGGGGTCGATGCCCGACGCGCCCCCCGTTGGGGCGCTCGGGCCGTCGACTCGCTCGACAGCCGACGAGGCGCTGCCTCTTGCTTGGCCTTGGTTGCCCCGCCTCCTCCTCCGTCGGCGGGGGAGAGGACAGGGTGAGCTCGAATGTTGTTCTTCCACCACGCGGGGAAGACGTCATCGATTCCGCCGCCGGCGGGCCGGCTGTCGGCCGCCATTGTCGTTGTCGCACGGCGGTGGAAGGAGTATCATGTCGTAGCTGCCGTCGAGGGACATGAACTCAAGGCTCCCGAAACAGAGCACCGTCCCGGGTTGGAGAGGTTGCTGGAGACTGCCCATCTGGAGCTTGACGGGAAGCTGTTCGTCAACACGCAGCAGGCCCCTACCTGGCGCGCCAACTGTCGGCATTCCGAGACCAGAGGGTCCCTGAGCCGACGAGTGAATGTCGCCGCATGCCCCAGCCCAGATGGGTCGAGCGCGAGGCCGAGCGCGAAGGGGGGAGAGCGAGGCGACCGGAGACCGGCGTGAGAGAGGTGGGAATCCCGCGGCCTTCGTGTTCGTCCCGCGCCTAGGTCGGGTGCGCTTGCAGTAGAGGGTTACAAGCGTCCACGCGGGAGAGGGAGCGAGCGGCCTCAAGCGAGCGCGTACCTCGTCCTCGTCCCCGCGCGGCCAACCCTCTCTAAGAGGGCCCTGGTCCTTCCTTTTATAGGCGTAAGGAGAGGATCCAGGTGTACAATGGGGGGGTGTAGCAGAGTGCTACGTGTCTAGCAGGGGAGAGCCAGCGCCCTAAGTACATGCCGTTGTGGCAACCGGAGAGATCTTGGCACCCAGCTGGTGTGATGTCGTGGCCGTCGGAGGAGCGATGGAGCCTGGCGGAGGGACAGCTGTCGGAGCTGTTGAGTCCTTGCTGACATCCTCTTGCTTCCGTAAGGGGGCTGAGAGCCGCCGTCGTCACAGAGTATGCAGGGCGCCATCATCGCCTATCTGGCGGAGCGAGCCGGATGGGACGCCGGTCTTGTTCCCAGTGGCCCGAGTCAGCTCGGGGTAGGGTGATGATGGTGCCTCCTGTTGACGTGGCTGGTCTGCGCCCTAGGTTGGGCGATGTGGAAGCTCCTCCGAAGCCGAGGTCGAGTCTGTCTTCTGTGGCCGAGGTTGAGTCCGAGCCCCCGGGTCGGGCGAGGCGGAGGTCGCCGGCTGATGCCGGGGCGGAGTCCGAGCCCTGGGGTCGGGCGAAGCGGAGTTCGTCGTCTTCTGGGGCTGAGCCCAAGTCCGAGCCCTGGGTCGGGCGAGGCAGAGTTCGCCGTCTTCCGGGACTTAGCCCGAGTCCGAGCCCTGGGTCGGGCGAGGCGGAGTTCGCCGTCTTCCGGGACTTAGCCCGAGTCCGAGCCCTGGGTCGGGCGGAGTTCGCCGTCTTCCGGGACTTAGCCCGAGTCCGAGCCCTGGGTCGGGCAAGGCGGAGTTCGCCGTCTTCCGGGACTTAGCCCGAGTCCGAGCCCTGGGTCGGGCGGAGTTCGCCGTCTTCCGGGACTTAGCCCGAGTCCGAGCCCTGGGTCGGGCGAAGCGGAGCTTCCTATGGTGCCTTCGACCGGGCCTGGCTGCCTGTCAGCCTCACTCTTTCGAGTGGCACCGCAGTCGGAGCGGCGCAGGCGGCGCTGTCTTTCTGTCAGGCTGGTCAGTGGAGCGGCGAAGTGACGGCGGTCACTTCGGCTCTGGGGGGCGCGCGTCAGGATAAAGGTGTCAGGCCACCTTTGCATTAAATGCTCCTGCGACTTGGTCGGTCGGTGCGGCGATTTGGTCAGAGTTGCTTCTTAGCGAAGACAGGGCCTCGGGCGAGCCGGGAACACATTCGCCGTTGGAGGGGGGCCTCGGGCGAGACGGAGATCCTCCGGGGTCGGCTGCCCTTGTCCGAGGCTAGGCTCGGGCGAGGCGTGATCGGGTCCCTCGTATGGACCGATCCCTAACTTAATCGCACCCATCAGGCCTTTGCAGCTTTATGCTGATGGGGGTTACCAGCTGAGAATTAGGAGCCTTGAGGGTACCCCTAATTATGGTCCCCGACAATCATATTTATGCATAGTGATTTCTCAGGACTTGTCCATATATTCAAACCAATATAGAGACCATATTATATCCATTTGCATTGTCTCACTGGTTATTTGACCTTGTGTTGAACCTTGTTCACTGATCATTATACACTATTCAAGTATGTTCATCATACTGAATTTCCTGTTCAACACTTAGCAAACTTGTTAGACCTTTAAATGTGTTGTTATCCAAATCACCAAAACTCACAAAAGGGATGAATGCACTTTCAACTTATCATATGCTTCTTGTTGTATTATATGGTGATAATACATAATTAGTGCTTCCGATGATATGAATCAATTGGTATCTATTGTGTTTGTCCTGTAATAGATATCCATTTGGTTCGGGTGCTTTAAATTGGAATCTTAATGGTGAATAGTGGTAGGTTGATATTCCTGTGGTATATCCATTTAATTGGTGTTTAACTCGGGTTCTGTGCATTTGTGTGTTATACGCATCACGGTTTAATTATTGACACAATGCATCCCACAGGTGCTAAGGTGTTGTAATGCTTCGAATTAGCCTAAGTATGTGCAATTTGGCATATAAGGCCAAAGTTAAGATTTTAATGAAAGCACATATTTAGGGGGAGCATTCTATAAACTTAGAATTCAAAATTTGTGCTTTAAATCTTATTCTTGTGTAAGCTTTAATTGTGTTGCCATCAATCACCAAAAAGGGGGAGATTGAAAGCTCTCTTGTGGGTTTTGGTGTTTGGATGACAACCCAATTAAAGGACTAACAAGTGTGCTAAGTGTTGAATAGGTGCTTAATGCAAAGCTAATAGGGTTCAACACAAGTGAACAAGTGTGATGGTCCAAAGACTGAATTATCTATAGATAATGAACACTGCTTAAGTGAGACTCGGTGTGCGTAACTCAGAGACAATCGATCAAGCCAAGGATAGAGGCAAGAAGAGCTTCGAGGTACCGAGTGCACGGGAGAAGGTCAAGGAGACCAAAAACCAAAAGCCAGGGGTGAAGAAGAAGACTTGCAAAGTCAAGGATGATGGAGTTAAGAAAAGTTATGGTGCATCAAGGATCACTACATAAGGATATGACTTACAACCAATGAGGTAACGTCTACAGTTATGTGGTGTAAGTCATAAGGCTCAAGATCAAGCTCGAGAAGTGAACAAGGGGGTTGGAGCTCAGATATGTCAATCTAGATCAAGTTGACTTGATGGTTTAGAGTCCAACATTGACCTCAAACATACCAAGTGTTAAAGAGATGCAAATAAAGAGTAAAGGTAAGCTCTAGGCGCTTGGTCAATTATTTTATATGCTAAACATTCTTGTCTCAGTGCCAGGGACTCAGCTAAGTGAAGTCCAAAAGAATCAAAAGAAGACAAAGAAAGAAAGGAAGAAAAGGTGCTGATCTGTGTGTGCACCGGACAGTCTGGTGCAAGGTCTGTGAACTCGTCGCTCTCGGGTGTTCTCTGGCTACATCGACTATAAATCACTGGATAGTCCGCGCAAGGTGTCGGACAGTCCGGTGCTCCAGCTGTGCAACGGCTACCTGCCACGTCAACGAGCGCCAACGGTCATATGGCGCACCGGACGGTCCGGTGCCCCACAGAAAAGGAAACCAGCCAATCAGTGGATTCTCTGCCGTGCCCTATGCGCATACTGTTTACTGTCCAGTGCGCCACCAAACAGTCTGGTGCACCCGCAACCAGGGAAGGCTCGGAGCTTCCAAATGAAGCTCCAACGGCTCCTAGGCCCTTTGGGGCTATAAAAGGGACCCCTAGATGCCTCAAACAAGTACACAAGAGCAGCCAACAAGTGCATACATCATTTGGATCAATTCTCTCTCTCCCTCTCTTGTGTATCTCTCTAGTTTGTGTAGAGGCGAAGTTATAAGCCTTTAGAGAGAGGGGAAGTGCTGCTGAGAGCTAGAGCAAAATCTTGAGCACATTGTTACTCTGTCGGAGTGCTGTCGAGAAGATTGTAAGAAGCCACGACATCGTTGTAACTGACATCAACATAATGGAAGGCTCTATCTGTCGCACTGACAAATCTGAGCAAACGAAGGAAGGAGTTGAAATAGACTCCAAGCCAAGGTGTGGCTAACTCCAACGAGGACTAGGCAAGCATTTCAAGCTTGGCCAAACCTCGGGATAAATCCTTGTGTCTGTGTGCTCTGCTCTGTGTTGTGTGCTGTTTCTCTGTCTTATTTGTTGTTTATACTTGCACTTCTATATTTATATGTGGTACAGGCTGTCTTCGAAGTGTAGGGTATTTTAAGACAGGAACTTCAATTCCGCTGCAACCTACTCGAAGGGTCTTTCATTCCACTACGATCCAACTTTCGAGTAGAGTAAGAATTTCTAGTTTTAGAGTGATAATTATTATTCGCCTATTCATCCCCTCTAGGCGACATCCAGATCTTGTTCCCGGGCATAGGGAACTTTCACCTATTTCAAACAAAATTTAAATTTCAAACTCCATTTATATGCAACAATAAAAAATCCAACATCCCATGCATATTTTTGTTTACAATTTATTCGTTTAAATTTCAAATGTATAATTCACCTAAGAAAGTAAAAAAAATGAAAATAGACTTCTTCTTTTAAAAAAATACGCTTAGGTTCCAAAAGCAGAATTTTGGGGTTTACACGTGCCTCTCTGTCAGACGCGCCGGGTTGGATTTTTTTAGATTTGGGTTAGATTTTTTCATGTTGAGTTGGATTTTAGGTTAAAAATCATGATCCATACCCGGTCTGTAGATTATTGTGGGTCAAAAACTATAGCTCGTGCCCCCTTGTCCAGATTAGTTGGGTTGGATTTTGTTTGTACAGGTCCATGCTCAGGTCTAATATTCAGCTTTGGCCCTAGACCCTGCTTGTCATATACTACCTCCGTCTTAAATAGATGTAATTATGGGTTTGAATTGAGAAAAACTTAATTTTACTTTTGGAGGATATAGTGTAAATAGCTTTTAACAATCTAAAAGGCAGATTTCATCTGATGAACTATCCAGCATTGCCAATATTTTTTTTGAAAGGGAGAGGCAAAAGACTTGCTGCTCTAATATATTAGATAGGGAAGAACTTACAGGAAGTTATAGGAAACTGAATCGACTTACACGACGATTGAAAACTACTGAATAGACCTACTAGCCAGACGAAAACTGATAACAACCAACGAGCTCTTTGACCACTAAAACAACCTGCTCCGCTGATCTATGCTGACTATGGAAGATTCTATTGTTTCTTTCTAACCAAACGCTCCACCAAAAGTAAATCATAAGGTCGTCAAAAAGTCTTCTCGAATGCTTGCTGCACATATTTCTTAAATTCCTCCACCAATCATACAAAGACTCGGTACCATAGATCCCTCTAAAGGACGAAAGGTTCGCCCAATACAAGATTTTGTCCCACACCTCCTTGCTGAAGGGACAGTCCTTGCATAAGTGAACCGTTGTTTCAAAGATCGAATTACAGAGGCAACAAGAAGGATTGCAAGGCCATCCCCTTTTCTGGAGGTTCTCTGTTGTCAACACTCTGTTGTGTAAAAGAGTCCAAGCGAAGAAGCGACATTTTGGTTCAGTTTTTGCTTTCCAAATGGAACATATTTTCATTGTGCAGAAGTTTGTTGAGAACTGAATGTTATAGGCGCTACTTGCACTGTACTATCCATCAGTCGTCCATCTCCAAGAGATGGTGTCCTCCAAGTTGTTAAGCTCTTGCGTGTTGTTGATAGCCTGCCAAAGGGTTACAAAGACTTTTATTTCGTCTTCTCGTATGCATGACAGGCATAACTGAATCCATCTATTGGTTCTATATAAGACAATGAAAAACCGAAATGTTTTTCTTCCTTGCTTTCTTGAACAGACTTGGTGCAATATTCTTGGGCGCCTGACCATGGATCCAACTCGATTTCCAAAAACTAGCTATTCTCCCATTACCAACATTGACCACCGTGGATGCATTGAAAAGCTCTTTGTTTATTTTGTCGCATGGCAATTGTAAATCGATCCATGCCTTATCTCTGCCCTTCCAACGCATCCACATCCATCTGTAGGGGACCATAATTAGGGGTACCCTCAAGACTCCTAAATCTCAGCTGGTAACCCCCATCAGCACAAAGCTGCAAAGGCCTGATGGGTGCGATTAAGTCTAAGGTCGGTCCATTCGAGGGACGCGATCACGCCTCGCCCGAGCCCAGCCTTGGGCAAGGGCAACCGACCCCGGAGGATCTACGTCTCGCCCGAAGACCCCCTCCAGCAACGGGCATACCCTCGGCTCGCCCGAGACCCAGTCTTCACGGAGAAGCAACCTTGGCCAACTCGCCACGCTAACCGACCAAATCGCAGGGGCATTTAATGCAAAGGTGGCCTGACACCTTTATCCTAACGCACGCCCTCCAGTCGACAGAGCCGAAGTGACCGCAGTCACATCGCCGCTCCACTGACCGGTCTGACAAGAGGACAGCGCCGCCTGCGCTGCTCCGACTGCTGTGCCACTCGACAGAGTGAGGCTGGCAGCAGCCAAGTCCGGCCTCAGGCGCCATAGGAAACTCCGCTTCGCCCGACCCCAGGGCTCGGATTCGGGCTCAGCCCCGGAAGACGGCGAACTCCGCTCCGCCTGACACCAGGGCTCGGACTCGGGCTCAGCCCCGGAAGAGGACGGACTCCGCTTCGCCCGACCCCAGGGCTCGGACTCGGGCTCGGCCCCGGAAGACGGCGAACTCCGCTCCGCCCGACCCTAGGGCTCGGACTTGGGCTCAGCCCCGGAAGACGGCGAACTCAGCTCCGCCCGACCCCAGGGCTCGGACTCGGGCTCAGCCCCGAAGGACGACGAACTCCGCTTCGCCCAACCCTAGGGCTTGGACTCAGCCCTGGCATTAGCCGACGGTCTCCGCCACGTCCGACCCGGGGGCTCGGACTCGACCTCGACCTTGGAAGACAGACTCGACCTCGACCTCGGAGGAGCCTACACCTCGCCCAACCTAGGGCACGGACCGACCACGTCAACAGGAGGCGCCATCATTACCCTGCCCCAAGCTGACTCAGGCTACGGGGAACAAGACCGGCGTCCCATCTGGCTCGCTCCGCCAGACAAGTAATGATGGAGCCCCACACACTCTATGACGACGGTGGCTCTCAACCCCCTTACGGAAGCAAGAGGACGTCAGCAAGGACTCGACAGCCCCGACAGTTGTCCTTCCGCCAGGCTCCAGCGCTCCTCCGACGGCCACGACACCACACGAACCGGGTGCCAAAACCTCTCCGGCTGCCACGATGGCATGTACTTAGGGCGCTAGCTCTCCTCCGCTAGACACGTTAGCACACTGCTACACCCCCCATTGTACAACTGTATCCTCTCCTTACGCCTATAAAAGGAAGGACCAGGGCCCTGTTGGGGACTTGTTCTCAAATGCTATGAGTTAAGAACAAGGCAACATAGAAAATGTTAATCGTTAAAGCCCTTCGTCCTTCGAAGCATTATTTCCTTTAGGATATAATGGTTTCTGGACGAAGGTTATGAATGACGTATTTCCATAAATTCATCATACAGTGACGAAGGATGAAATGTAAGGAATATAAAAGACAACATAAACAATTATCTATTATTATTAGGCATAAACAGGAATATCATTGAATTACAAGTGTACCTTCAACTGGAAGGAGATGATAGTACAAGCGTGACGCAAAAAGCGAATGCCAAGTCAGCGTGAACAGTACGGGAGTACTGTTCACCTATTTATAGGCGCGGGACACAACCCATACAAAATTACATTCATGCCCTTTACAGTTGATAATAACTCTATAGTAATCTGTCGAGGTCTAAATAGCCTTTTCATCTTTAAGTCGGTTTCACTTTCTGCTGTCACGCCGAAGCTTTCCTGCTCACACCTTCGGCGCTGTACCAACCTTCGTATTATTCTGGTCTACTGTGATGCCGACTTGAGTCCGAAGATACCTGTTCACACATTATACTCCAGAAATACTGTTAAATCCTGTTTTTGAGGACCTTCGGATGCCGAAGGTCCCCAACAGTAGCCCCTCGCAATATTAATTTGTTTAAAATAATAAATTTAGATTGCGACATGGACGAAGGCTTTACGCCGAAGGTCCGAAAAAACACCTTCCCTTTGCTAGAATAGCAACATTCACTGACAAGCGGGGTCTTTCAATTTTCAACGCACTTGGCGTATAAATACGGTCATACCGCAAACTCATTTGACACGCTCTCTGGCCAACTGCTCCCGCTCACTCAATTTTTAGCTCTTGTGCACTAAGATTTGTTAAGCCTTTAGTTTTGAAGCTTCGGCTTTGAAAACAGTTTTTAGTGTCTCCGAAGATGTCTGAGGATAAGAAGACTGCTGCTGAGATGAAGCTGAGCCTGGACGAAGAGAAAAACTTGGGGTTTCTTATAGCGATGTCAAAGACCAATACAGAAAAAATCACCAAGGAGATTCTGGAAGGTTTGTCTGAAGATACTGGTGACAGTGACAACAATGATGTGGACAGTGGTGGTGAAGACTCCGAAGATCGTCCCTGGCGACCAAGCCATTCAGTTTATGGTAAATCAACTATCAAAGAGAATCATCTTGTCAACATGAGAGGAAGGTATTTCCGGGATTTATCCATTGTGAGGGCCGACGAAGGGGAAAAAACGTGCCCACACCCTGAAGAGAATGAAGTCGTAGTGTACCGAAGCTTTTTGAAAGCTGGACTGCGATTTCCCTTGAGCAGCTTCGTCGTGGAGGTGTTGAAAATCTTCGAAGTCTATCTTCACCAACTTACCCCCGAAGCAATCATAAGGCTGAATATCTTCGTGTGGGCCGTGAGAAGCCAAGGTCTGAAGCCTGATGCAAAAAGCTTCTGCAATATACACGAATTATCATACGAAACAAAACCTTGGGGTAAGGAACAGTATCACAATAATTTTGGCTGCTACAGTTTCGTTTCTCGGTCCGGGTCAAGCTGCCCCGTGCCAACCTTTCGGAAGAGATGGCCCGGCGACTGGATGACAGAATGGTTTTATGTGAAGAATGATCTGACAGTAAGAGAAGATATCAAAGGTATAATTATGCGCCCTATTTGGCAAAGCTTCGGCCTTCGGAGGCCGAAGGTTGAAATGAATGAAGCTGCCGAAGAATGCCAGAGGGCCTTCGGCGTTATCTGTTCTTTTATTGGAACGAGGGACTTAGTACAAGAGCATATCGCCTTCAGGGTATGGCCGCTCGCGGAGAAATGGGAAATGCCACAAGAAACCATAAAAGAGGCCGACGAAGGTGGACTTATCAGGTTGAAATACACTTTTAAATTTGGAGATAAATTCGTTGAGCCAGATGATGACTGGTTAAAAAGCATTGAAAATTTAAGTGATGAACTGCTTGGGGCTTATTCGAAGGCCGAAGACACTGCAATGTCAGCAGCCTTCGGAGGCCGAAAAAAGAAGAGGCTAAATCGGGTATTTGATGCAATCGGGTTTGTCTACCCTGACTATTGCTATCCCATTCGAAGGCAGAAGAGAAAAAACACAACCTCTGCAAAAGAAGAAGCTGCAACTGCTCCTAGCGAGCCAGAACCGAAAAGAAAGAAGATAAAGGTCCTCACACATCGGCCGCGCTATATTGAACCGGCTTCGGTGCCTGAGTTTACCGGAGAAACCTCTTCGGCCACCGAAGCTGAAAAACCAACCGAGCCAACCTTGCTGCCAGAAGTCACAGAAACGGCCGAAATGCCAACAAAAATAGAATTGGAACAATCAAAGACTTTGTTATCAGAAACGAAAGAGAAGGCCGAAGCGCCATCCACAGAAAAAATGGAAGAAGTAAAAGAAGCAACGGAGGGATCAAAAACATCAGAAGTTTTGAGTCCTGCAGCAAATATTGAGGCAGTAAAAAACCAAAAGGTGCCAGCAGTGACTCCGAAAAGGAAGAGAATGGTCAACGTGCTAGATGTTCTGGAGACAATTAAATCTTCAAGCACACCTCCGAAGGAGACTGCTGTCATCCCCGAAGGAAAAACTGAAATCTCTGATACTAAGGCTCCAGAACAAGAAACTGAAGCCGAAGTTGGGTCCTCAGAACCCACGAAAATAAAATCCCTGGAATTCGAAGAAGAAAAAATTGCAGAGCCAACTTTTGTTGAAGAAATCAGTGCTGCTGTCCCCGAAGCATCTCCCAAAGTCCTTGATTATATTATTCGCCATGCTTCGGGGAAACAACTATCAGAAAAAGAAAAACAAGAGGCCCAACTTTACGCCCAAAAACTGAAGTATCTAAAGGGGGCATTAATATTCAATGGCAGTGGAGAAGAAGACTTTTTGTATTGTCTCCCTGACAGCAAAGAGATTTCTGTCTGTCGGGAGATGAGCAAGAGCTTCGGATTCCCAACACTGGAAGACGGGCTCTCAGTGCTGTCGAAAAATGATTTGGCCGACAGCCTGGCGTATAATAGCTTGAAGGTGCAACAAATGGAATCTTTGCATTTTTTGTTGAGACCAAAATTTTTCGTTTGTTTAAACCTATTGACACACACATATTTCTCTTTGCAGGGCCTGATACTTAGCAATGCCCTCAGGGCACAGAAAGATGCTGAAGACGAAGGGTGTACTATAGCCCTGAGCAACCTTCGTTCCGAAGTACTTGAACTGAGGAACGAAGGTCTCGAGAAAGATAAAATATTACACTCATTGATAAATAAAATAAAGGAAGACGAAGCTGCTTTTAAAGGTCAAGCTGAAGCTCATAAACGCGAACTTGAAGATCTTCGGAAACAACTGGCCAGAGCCAAGGAAGAACGTATACTTGAAGAAACAAAGCGAGAACTCAGCGACCAATGGGCAGATCACTTAGAAGGAACTGTTGAAGAGCTTCGGTCGTCCAAGAAGAGATGCTATAACAAATCTATAGAATGTGTCAAGAAGTTAAGGGCTAGCTTCGCCAAGGTCGGCGCATTCTCAAGTGAGGAAAACTTTACGAGAGGCAATCCCGAAGGTCCCATCGAATGGATCGACCACGAAGCTGAAGCCTTCGAAGAAATTTTAAATAGCCGTGGAGATATATGTGCCTTTTCGGGTGCCAGAGGAATTGCCACTATTTTAGAGAAAAAAGGCTGCGAACATGTAAAGATTCTAGCGCAATCTGAAGGTGCTTTGCCCTTCGAAGATGCAAGGGATCCATCGGCCGAAGCTAGCATGGTTGGTGGAAAATTTTTCACCGATATCTGGGATAATGGTGGCCGAGAAATGGCCCGAGAGATTATTCAAAGAAGCGAAAAGGGCATTCACGATGCTAGAGAAGTAGCTGAGGCTGCTGAGAAGAGCGCAGAGCCCGAAGGTCAATTAGGTATTATCTAATAGTTTTTATTGTGCTGTAATTTTAGGTTTTAAGATTCGTTTGCAATTTATCATAGCAATGTAGCCGTATCCTGTTCTACTTCAGATTCTGCTAAAGCCCCTTCGGACCCTCAGCCGAAAGGAGACGACGAAATAAAAAAGATGGCTGAAGCTATTATGGACGAAGTCGTCAATCGGCTCCTAAACGAAGCTGCAGAAGTCGTTTTGAGAGAGGATTAAGTATTATTGTAAAAACTTTTGAGATGTAATATATTGTAACATTTTGTAACCCTGAATGTAATATACCTGTTTTTTCTTGCTTAATTCTTTACGATGCATGAAACTTTACACGTACCGCTTTTGAGTCTTTGACGAAAAAACACCTTCCCTTCTTTTCATGCTTCGTGAAGAAGAATTTTTCAACAATATCCAGTGTTCTGATGAATAATATCCAGGCTTCATGAAAATATTTTCCGAAGCTACACCTCCGAAGATCAATAATGTATCTCCTTGTGACAGTATGATTTTTCCCTTTTTTCAAAACGTTCTTCTGTAGATTAATATTGTGTCCACCTCTTGTGCCATATGCAACATGATGTATGATGCTTATGCTATGCGACATGATGCGATGATGTTATGTTATGTGAGGCGATGCTTATTCCGAAGATGCACACGCATCCCTGCAATAAAACACATAATCTTTTACAAGCCTCCCTTAGGAGCTTCTTCGCTTTTTACTTCAGCGGAATCAGCGTTTATTTTTCGCTGTAAGCCTCCCTTAGGAGCTTCTTCGCCTTTTACTTTCAGCGGTATTCGCGTTGACTTTTCGCGCTTCGCCTTTTACTTAGGCGGTATCAGCGTTGACTTTTCGCTGTATGCTCTGCATTCCCTTTGGAACGACTTTGGATCAGAAAACTTACACTGCGCTCCCTCTGGAGCGGCTTTTTGTGACTTCGGCAAACTTACTCCGCGTTCCTTAGAACGACTTTTTGTTACTCCAAAGAATTTTCAATAGTTCGAAGGTCCTTTTTGTTGTCACACGTCTTTCAACAATTTAAGCCTGTGAAGAAGATATATTTTCCTTGTGTGAATCAACGAAACTATTTACATGAAACCTGAACACTGTCCTTTATTACAGAAAATAAAACTGAATGAAAAAGATTGCTATTAAGGTAGGATATTTGTCAATAGATATGCTTTGACTCTGGCACAGTGCTGTTGACTGTGCGAGCTTCGGACTGCTCTCTGAAGTCCCTTTGGTGTGGAGCATATTGGCTCCCTTCTGGCTGCTGGCCTTGTTGTAGCGGTGGTGGAGGCGGAGGTTGTTGCCAGGAAGCCTGAGGTTGACTCGCCGAAGCAACAGAAACTGCAGGGTGATTGCCTACATACTCTGGGATGTAAGGCGAATGATACGAAGCAGTGTGCATGACCTGCTTCGGCTGAACCTGTTGTGCTGTCGCTTCGGCTATTTCTTTTTGCTTCTGGATGGTAACATGGCACATCCTGGTGGTATGACCTTTGTTCTCACCACAGAATAAGCAGAAGATTCTTCTCGGTTGATCGCCAAATCTTCCTCCGAAGCCCCTGGCGCCTCTGCCTCTTAGAGCTGGTGGTCGGAAGGAGCCTTGCTGTTGCCCCGAAGCATGTGAGGAACATTGTGGCCTTTGCTGTTGGCTCCCTCTATCATCATTTTGTGTAGAGTTATGAATTGATCTAACATGCCTCGGGTAGAACCTCCCTCCGAAGCCCCTGGTCATTTCAGAAAACCTGAAAGCCTCCTCCCTCCTTTGGCAAAAATCATTATCGGCCCGAATGTACTCGTCCATCTTCTGGAGCAGCTTCTCCAAAGTTTGAGGGGGCTTCCTAGCGAAGTACTAAGCTGATGGTCCTGGCCGAAGCCCCTTGATCATGGCCTCAATGACAATTTCGTTGGGCACCGTTGGTGCTTGTGCCCTCAAACGCAAGAACCTTCGGACATACGCCTGAAGGTATTCTTCGTGATCCTGGGTGCACTGGAACAGAGCTTGAGCAGTGACCGGCTTCGTCTGAAACCCTTGAAAGCTAGTTAACAACAAGTCCTTCAACTTCTGCCATGAAGTGATCGTTCCTGGTCGAAGGGAGGAATACCAGGTTTGAGCAACACTCCTGACAGCCATAACGAAAGATTTGGCCATGACTGCAGCATTGCCACCATACGAAGATACTGTTGCTTCATAGCTCATCAAAAACTGCTTCGGG
This sequence comes from Zea mays, assembly GCF_902167145.1. Taxonomy (NCBI): domain Eukaryota; kingdom Viridiplantae; phylum Streptophyta; class Magnoliopsida; order Poales; family Poaceae; genus Zea; species Zea mays. The sequence continues at coordinate 183,414,766 of NC_050098.1, forward strand.
TCTGAGTGGCCATCAAATACGGGAAGCTGAGGCGGCTTGTAGGACGGAGGCCAAGGTGTAGCCTGCAGCTCAGCGGACAGAGGAGAAGCATCATCAAAAACAAAATTCCCATGATGGAAATTGTCATACCAGTCATCTTCATTGGGAAAACCCTCCTGATGAAGGTCTTGGTGCTGAGGCCTTCGGTGTTGTTCATCCTGAGCAAGATGACGAACTTCTTCAGAGGCTTCGTCTATCTGCCTCTGCAGTTCAGCTAGCCTGGCCATCTTTTCTTTCTTCCTCTGTACTTGTTGATGAAGCATTTCCATATCTCTGATTTCTTGATCTATCTCGTCCTCTGGTGGTGTCGGGCTGACAGCCTTCCTTTTCTGGCTTCGGGCCTCCCGAAGGGAGATTGTCTCCTGATTGTGATCCAGTGGTTGCAGAGCTGCAGCCCCAGTCGCTGAAGCTTTCTTCGGCGCCATAACGAAGGTTTATGATCGCCGAAGGTGTTCAAAAAACTCGAAGAGTGGAAGTGGGTTCACCGGAGGTGGGCGCCAATGTTGGGGACTTGTTCTCAAATGCTATGAGTTAAGAACAAGGCAACATAGAAAATGTTAATCGTTAAAGCCCTTCGTCCTTCGAAGCATTATTTCCTTTAGGATATAATGGTTTCTGAACGAAGGTTATGAAGGACGTATTTCCATAAATTCATCATACAGTGACGAAGGATGAAATGTAAGGAATATAAAAGACAACATAAACAATTATCTATTATTATTAGGCATAAACAGGAATATCATTGAATTACAAGTGTACCTTCAACTGGAAGGAGATGATAGTACAAGCGTGACGCAAAAAGCGAATGCCAAGTCAGCGTGAACAGTACGGGAGTACTGTTCACCTATTTATAGGCGCGGGACACAACCCATACAAAATTACATTCATGCCCTTTACAGTTGATAATAACTCTATAGTAATCTGTCGAGGTCTAAATAGCCTTTTCATCTTTAAGTCGGTTTCACTTTCTGCTATCACGCCGAAGCTTTCCTGCTCACACCTTCGGCGCTGTACCAACCTTTGTATTATTCTGGTCTACTGTGATGCCGACTTGAGTCCGAAGATACCTGTTCACACATTATACTCCAGAAATACTGTTAAATCCTGTTTTTGAGGACCTTCGGATGCCGAAGGTCCCCAACAGGCCCTCTTACAGAGGGTTGGCCGCGCGGGAAAGGACGGGACGGCGCTCGCGTGAGGCCGCTCGCTCCCTCCCGCATGGACGCTTGTAACTCCCTACTGCAAGCGCACCCGACCTGGGCGCGGGACAAACACGAAGGCCGCGGGATTCCACCTCTCACGCCCGTCTCCCTCCGGCTTCCTCTCCTCTTCGCGCTCCGTCTCACGTCGACCCATCTGGGCTGGGGCACGCGGCGACAATTTACTCGTCGGTCCAGTGACCCCCGGGTCTCTAAACGCCGACAGTTGGCGCGTCAGGTAGGGGCCTGCTGCGTGTTGACGAACAGCTTCCCGTCAATCTCCAGATGGGCAGTCTCCAGCAACCTTTCCGGCCCGGGACGGTGCTCCGTTTCGGGAGTCTTGAGTTCATGTCCCTCGACGGCAGCTACGACATGATACTCATTCCCCCGCCGCGCGACAGCGACAATGGCGGCCGATAGCCCGCCCGCCGGTGGCAGAATCGACGACGTCTTCCCCGCGTGGTGGAAGAACAACATTCGAGCTCGCCCCGTCCCCTCCCCCACCGACGGAGGAGGAGGCGGGGCAACCAAGGCCTAGCAGGAGGCGGCACCTCGTCCGCTGTCGAGCGAGTCGACGGCGCCGGCGCCCCAACGGGGGGCACGTCGGGCATCGACCTCGCGTCTGAGACGAAGACGAGCGCCGTCTCCCCGCAACACGCCAACCCCAAGCCAACGGACGACGCCAGCACGCTCGCGAAGGACTTGCTAGGCGTCACCCTCGTACCTGAGACGACGGTGCAGTCAGCCCCTGACGTGACTTCATCACCGCCCGTCGACCAAGAGGTACCAACCGGTTCCCATTTCACGCCTTTTGGATTCAGCCTCGAACCACCAAGCGACTTCGCTTTGGTGGGCGCTCTCGTAGAGGCGAGTCCAAACCCTCTGGGGTATCGTATGCGGTCGCCCTGGGACCGGCTGACGGACGTCTCAACCTACGGGCCCTCGGGGTCCGAGGAAGATGACGAGCCCGACTTCTGTTGGGATTTCTCCGGACTTGGTAACCCCGGTGCCATGCGGGACTTTATGACCGCGTGCGACTACTGCCTTTCCGACTGTTCTGACGGTAGCCGCAGCCTCGGCGACGAGGAATGCGGCCCAAGTCGTGAATGTTTCCACGTCGATCTAGGGGGTCCCTCCGAAGGCAACCATCTTGGTATGCCGGAGAACGACGATTCAATTCAACATTTTGTTCATTCGGGTTTGATTGTGTCATAGTTCTATAGTTGGAATTTGGTTTATCGTTGGATGAACTGCATTGCTGATATTGATCCCAAGAAAAAAACCGTGGGTACAGCTAATCCGTGAACAGCCAGCCATCGCACTGTAAAAATAGGATAGGTTCGATCTATGGTCATTGGGGGCCTCCTAAAAGGATCTACTAAATTCATCTAGTTGTTCTAAAGAATCAAAACGGTCGGTTATTAATGGAATTCCTTGTCGGCTTTCCGTGAAATACTCGTTTGGTCGAGGACTTCCAAACACGTCATAAGCTAAACCCGTACTGACAAATAACCAACCCGCAATGAATAGGGAAGGTATAGTAATGCTATGAATAACCCAGTATCGAATACTGGTAATAATATCAGCAAAAGAACGTTCTCCCGTGCTTCCAGACATGCTGAGCTCCCAAAATTTTTATTCAAAAAAGGAATTGATTCCGTAAAAGATGGGATCCACCAGTAAATAGAAAATTACTGATATTTCATCCTTGTGAGATTGTCAATTTTGTACCAAAGGTGTATTTTGAGTATACCGAATGATCTCCCTAGGCCTGTGCCTCACGTTGACATCCTACGGGAGCTAGCTGTGGTCCCCGTCCCGGCGGGGGGTCATGACCCACATCTCGAGCAAATCCGCGAGATGCAGGCCAAGCTCGACGAGGGGGCAGGAACACTTGAGCCGATCCGCCGGGACATCGGGCGGGAATGGGCGGGCCAACCTCCAGTCGGAGAAGTGCGTCACCTACCCCAGGGTATCCAGCACCGCATCGCCGACGATGTCAGGGTAAGGCCGCCACCGGCTTCCAGTGGAGTCGGCCAGAACCTGGCTGCAGCGGCAATGCTTCTTCGCGCGATGCCGGAGCCATCAACCACCAAGGGGCGGCGAATTTAGGGAGAGCTCAAGAATCTCCTGGAGGACGCCGCGGTCCGACGGGCCGAAAGCTCCGCCTCCCAAAGGCAGGGGTACCCCTCGGAACATCGCGCCGCAACTTCCCGATTCATGCGGGAAGCCTCGGTCCACACCGGGCGCACGCGCAACACAGCGCCTGCCGCCCCGGGTCGCCTCGACAACGAGCACCACCACCGCAACCGTCGGGCCCACCTCGACGAGAGGGTGCGCCGAGGCTACCACCCCAGGCGTGGGGGACGCTACGACAGCGGGGAGGATCGGAGTCCCTCGCCCGAACCACCCGGTCCGTAGGCTTTCAGCCGCGCCATACGACGGGCGCCGTTCCCGACCCGGTTCCGAACCCCGACTACTATCACAAAGTACTCGGGGGAGACGAGACCAGAACTGTGGCTCGCGGACTACCGGCTGGCCTGCCAACTGGGTGGAACGGACGATGACAACCTCATCATCCTCAACCTCCCCTGTTCCTCTCCGATACTGCTCGTGCCTGGCTGGAACACCTGCCTCCGGGGCATATCTCCAACTGGGACGACCTGGTCCAAGCCTTCGCCGGCAATTTCCAGGGCACATATGTGCGCCCTGGAAACTCCTGGGATCTCCGAAGCTGCCGACAGCAGCCGGGAGAGTCTCTCCGGGACTACATCCGACGATTCTTGAAGCAGCGCACCGAGCTGCCCAACATCACCGATTCAGATGTCATGGGTGTGTTCCTCGCCGGCACCACCTGCCGCGACCTGGTGAGCAAGCTGGATCGCAAGACCCCCCACCAGGGCGAGCGAGCTGATGGACATCGCCACCAAGTTCGCCTCTGGCCAAGAGGCGGTTGAGGCCATCTTCCGGAAGGACAAGCAGCCCAAGAGCCGCCCACCGGAAGATGTCCCCGAGGCGTCAACTCAGCGCGGCGCCAAGAAGAAAGGCAAGAAGAAGTCGCAAGCCAAACGCGACGCCGCCGACGCGGACCTTGTCGCCGCCGCCGAGTACAAGAACCCTCGAAAACCTCCCGGAGGTGCCAACCTCTTCGACAAGATGCTCAAGGAGTCGTGCCCTTATCATGAGGGGCCCGTCAAGCACACCCTTGAGGAGTGTGCCATGCTTCGGCGCCACTTTCACAAGGTCGGACCACCCATGGAGGGTGGCAGGGCTCACGACGACGACAAGAAGGAAGATCACCAGGCAGGAGAGTTCCCCGAGGTCCGCGACTGCTTCATGATCTACGATGGGCAAGTGGCGAATGTCTCAGCTCGGCACCGCAAGCAAGAGCGTCGGGAGGTCTGTTCGGTAAAGGTGGCGGCGCCAGTCTACCTAGACTGGTCCGACAAGCCCATCACCTTCGACCGAGATGACCACCCCGACCGCGTGCCGAGCCCGGGGAAATACCCGCTCGTTGTCGACCCCGTCATCGGCGACGTTAGGCTCACCAAGGTCCTCATGGACGGAGGCAGTAGCCTCAACATCATCTACGCCGAGACCCTCGGGCTCCTGCGGGTCGATCTGTCCTCGGTCCGGGCAGGCGCAGCGCCTTTCCACGGGATCATCCCCGGGAAACGCGTCCAGCCCCTCGGGCAACTCGATCTACCCGTCTGCTTTGGGACGCCCTCCAACTTCCGAAGGGAGACCCTCAAGTTTGAGGTGGTCGGGTTCCGAGGAACCTACCACGCCGTGCTGGGGAGACCATGCTACGCCAAGTTCATGGTCGTCCCCAACTACACCTACCTCAAGCTCAAGATGCCGGGCCCCAACGGGGTCATCACCGTCGGCCCCACGTACCGACACGCGTACGAATGCGACGTGGAGTGCGTGGAGTACGCCGAGGCCCTCATCGCCGACCTGGAGAGCCTCTCTAAGGAGGCGCCAGACGTGAAGCGCCACGTCGGCAACTTCGAGCCAGCGGAGACGGTTAAATCCGTCCCTCTCGACCCTAGCAGCGATGCCTCCAAGCAGATCCGGATCAGCTCCGAGCTCGATCCCAAATAGGAAGCAGTGCTCGTCGACTTTCTCCACGCAAACGCCGACGTTTTCGCGTGGAGTCCCTCGGACATGCCTGGCATACCGAGGGATGTCACCGAGCACTCGCTGGATATCCGAGCTGGAGCCCGACCCGTGAAGCAGCCTCTGCGCCGATTCGACGAAGAAAAGCGCAGAGCCATAGGCGAGGAGATCCACAAGCTAATGGCGGCAGGGTTCATCAAAGAGGTATTCCATCCCAAATGGCTTGCCAACCCTGTGCTTGTGAGAAAGAAAGGAGGGAAATGGCAGATGTGTGTAGACTACACTGGTCTAAACAAAGCATGTCCGAAAGTTCCCTACCCTCTGCCTCGCATCGATCAAATCGTGGATTCCACTGCTGGGTGCGAAACCCTGTCCTTCCTCGATGCCTACTCAGGGTATCACCAGATCAGGATGAAAGTGTTCGACCAGCTCGCGACCTCTTTCATCACACCCTTCGGCATGTACTGCTATGTTACCATGTCGTTCGGCTTGAGGAATGCGGGTGCAACGTACCAACGGTGCATGAACCATGTGTTCGGCGAACACATTGGCCGAACGGTCGAGGCCTACGTCGATGACATCGTAGTCAAGACGAGGAAAGCCTCCGACCTCCTTTCTGACCTTGAAGTGACATTCCGATGTCTCAAAGCGAAAGGCGTGAAGCTCAATCCCGAAAAGTGTGTCTTCGGGGTTCCCCGAGGCATGCTCTTGGGGTTCATCGTCTCCGAGCGGGGCATCGAGGCCAACCCGGAGAAGATCGCAGTCATCACCAGCATGGGGCCCATCAAGGACTTGAAAGGCGCACAGAAAGTCATGGGATGCCTTGCGGCTCTGAGCTGCTTCATCTCGCGCCTCGGCGAAAGAGGTCTGCCTCTGTACCGCCTCTTAAGGAAGGCCGAGTGCTTCACTTGGACCCCTGAGTCCGAGGAAGCCCTCGGGAACCTAAAGGCGCTCCTTACAAATGCGCCCATCTTGGTGCCCCCCGCTGTCGGAGAAGCCCTCTTGATCTACGTCGCCGCGACCACTCAGGTGGTTAGCGCCGCGATTGTGGTTGAGAGACGAGAAGAGGGGCATGCATTGCCCGTCCAGAGGCCAGTCTACTTCATCAGCGAGGTACTGTCCGAGACCAAGATCCGCTACCCACAAATTTAGAAGCTGCTGTACGCGGTGATCCTGACGCGGCGGAAGTTGCGACACTACTTCGAGTCTCATCCGGTAACTGTGGTGTCATCCTTCCCCCTGGGGGAGATCATCCAGTGCCGCGAGGCCTCGGGTAGAATTGCAAAGTGGGCGGTGGAAATCATGGGCGAGACGATCTCGTTCGCCCCTCGGAAGGCCATCAAGTCCCAGGTGTTGGCGGACTTCGTGGCTGAATGGGTCGACACCCAGCTCCCAACAGCTCCAATCCAACCGGAACTCTGGACCATGTTCTTCGACGGGTCGTTGATGAAGACAGGAGCAGGCGCAGGCCTGCTCTTCATCTCGCCCCTCGGGAAGCACCTACGCTACGTGCTACGCCTCCACTTCTCGGCGTCCAACAATGTGGCTGAGTACGAGGCTCTGGTCAACGGATTGCGTATCGCCATTGAGCTAGGGGTCCGACGCCTCGACGCTCGTGGTGACTCGCGGCTTGTCATCGACCAAGTCATGAAGAACTCCCACTGCCGCGACCCGAAGATGGAAGCATACTGCGATGAGGTTCGGTGCCTGGAAGACAAGTTCTACGGGCTCGAGCTCAACCACATCGCCCGACGCTACAACGAGACTACGGACGAGCTGGCTAAAATAGCCTCGGGGCGAACAACGGTTCCCCCGGACGTCTTCTCTCGAGACCTGCATCAACCCTCCGTCAAGACCGACGACACGCCCAAGCCCGAGAAGGCCTCGGCCCAGCCCAAGGCACCCTCGGCTCAGTCCGAGGTACCCTCGGCTCAGTTCGAGGTACCCTCGGCACAGTTCGAGGCACCCTCGGCTCAACCCGAGGCACCCTCGGCTCGGCCCGAGGTACCCTCGGCCCCGAGGGTGAGGCACTGCGCGTCAAGGAGGAGCGAAGCGGGGTCACGCCTAATCGAAACTGGCAGACCCCGTACCTGCAATATCTCCACCGAGGAGAGCTACCCCTCGACCGAGCCGAAGCTCGGTGGTTGGCGCGGCGCTCCAAGTCGTTCGTCTTGCTGGGAGACGAGAAGGAGCTCTACCACCGCAGCCCCTCGGGCATCCTCCAGCGATGCATTTCCATCGCCGAAGGTCAGGAGCTCCTACAAGAGATACACTCGGGGGCTTGCGACCATCACGCAGCACCTCGCACCCTTGTTGGAAACGCCTTCCGACAAGGTTTCTACTGGCCGACGGCGGTGGCCGACGCCACTAGAATTGTCCGCACCTGCGAAGGGTGTCAGTTCTACGCAAGGCAGACCCACCTACCTTCTCAGACCCTGCAGACCATACCCATCACCTGGTCGTTTGCTGTGTGGGGTCAGGACCTAGTCGGCCCCTAGCAGAAGGCACCCGGGGGCTACATGCACCTGCTGGTCGCCATCGACAAATTCTCCAAATGGATCGAGGTCCGACCCCTAAACAGCATCAGGTCCGAACAGGCGGTGGCGTTCTTCACCAACATCATCCATCGCTTTGGGGTCCCGAACTCCATCATCACCGACAACGGCGCCCAGTTCACCGACAGAAAGTTCCTAGACTTCGGCGAGGATCACCACATCCGGGTGGACTGGGCCGCCGTGGCCCACCCCATGACGAATGGGCAGGTAGAATGTGCCAACGGCATGATTCTGCAAGGACTGAAGCCTCGGATCTACAACGACCTCAACAAGTTCGGCAAGCGGTGGATGAAGGAACTCCCCTCGGTGGTCTGGAGCCTGAGGACAACGCCGAGCCGAGCCACGGGCTTCACACCTTTCTTTCTAGTCTATGGGGCCGAGGCCATCTTGCCCACAGACTTAGAATACGGTTCCCCGAGGATGAGGGCCTACGCCGACCAAAGCAATCAAGCTAATCGAGAAGACTCACTGGACCAGTTGGAAGAGGCTCGGGACATGGCCTTACTACACTCGGCGTGGTACCAGCAGTCCCTGCGACGCTACCACGCCCGAGGGGTTCGGTCCCGAGACCTCCAGGTGGGCGACCTGGTGCTTCGGCTGCGACAAGACGCCCGAGGGCGGCATAAGCTCATGCCTCCCTGGGAAGGGCCGTTCGTCATCGCCAAAGTTCTGAAGCCCGGAACGTACAAGCTGGCCAACAGTCAAGGCGAGGTCTACAGCAACGCTTGGAACATCCAACAGCTACGTCGCTTCTACCCTTAAGATGCTTTCAAGTCATTCGTATGCCTCGTTCCCATGCAAAGTTTAGTCATCAAGGAAGGGTCAGCCTTGCCTCGGCAAAGTCCGACCCTCCCTCGGGGGCTAAAAGGGGGGGAACCCCCTCTGCGCCAAAATTTTCCTTGGAAAAAGATCTTTTTCACCAGAATGTCTTTCGTGCTTTTCGACTACTTCGAAAGTGGATCCTGAAAACGATGGAGTACACGTAAGTAGCCAAGGCTGACCGAGCCGAGGGACTCCTACGCCTCCGGGATACGGATACCTCACTCATCACCTTCTGCGATAAGTAACTCGCGCTCGGATAAGTGATTCCGCGGACCAAACAAGTCTTCACGCTCGAAAGCTCCTCTGCTGGAACGATTTTTCGGGCCTTCTCGACTGCGTCGGTGATAGAACCCTATGGACGAGTAAGAGTGCGCGTAAGCGGCAAGGCCGACCGAGCCGAGGGATTCCTACGCCTCCGGGATACGGATACCTCACTCATCACCTTCCGTGAAAAGCAACTCTCGCTCACACAAACAATTCTGTTACCGACAAGTAAGTCTAGACACTCGAAACAAGAGGAAAAGAAACGCAGCTTTACAACATGACGATGGTATGTTTGGGCCTCGGTGGCCACAGAAAACATACACACACTACAAGATAATCCGACCCTGCAGGCTCGGATCTTGACAGTTGAAGGGAGCAGCAGCACCCTCGGCGTCAACTCCACCTTCGGCAAGGTCCGACCTAGCCTCGGACGGCGACGGGGTCGGAGGATCTCCACTCTGAAGGACGACATCAGCACCACGCCCAGGCCATCGCCGCCAGGGTCTTCTCTAGAAATCCGGCTCGAGCAGACGGCTCGACCGGCCACCCCGAGGCCTCGGTCGGCTGTCCCCCGAAGACACGAGCCTGGCCCGTGGCCTCGGCAACTCAACTCCGGCGTCAATCCCACCAGCGGACGACCCGGCCAGGCTCCGGCTGACCAAGTCTTCTTTTCGAAGCCAACTCTGCCTCTGTTCGAGCTGACACCGCTACCTCCGGCTTCGGCTCATCGAAGAGCGGCCGAGGGGTTCCTTTAACTAAGCAAGAGAAGCCTTGGACGGCAAGGCCGACCGAGCCGAGGGACTCCTACGCCTCCGGGATACGGATACCTCACTCGTCACCTTCGCACGAGACGACTCACGCTTGGTGAAGCGGTTCAGATAACCAACAGACGAGTCTTAGTGCTCGAAAATGAGGAAAAAACACGGCTCCGCGCCGAAAATACATACATGTTCAGGCCCCGACAGCCACAATGAACAGAAGACCGGCATTCAAGGTGCCATTACAAACGGAACCCCGATTCCACCTCCGCAGGTACGAACAACCCCACACGATTGGGGGGCCTGCGGAGCAACAGAAGACCGACGAACGGCTCGCCGTCGCCCGCTCCAGCGGCGACGACGACGACGACTTCTGCTCCGGGGGGGCCAAACAGCAGCAGCGATGACCTCAGGGCGGATGCTGCTGCCATGAGGCCCTCGCCCATGCCCTCACCCGAGAGGCAAGAACGAGCAGAAGGCCGTAGAGTTGGAGGTCAGTCCGTGGGCGGCACCGGCTATCTCGTCGGCGGAGAAACCTCTTTCGGCTGCCGTGGCGGAAAGCGGCGCCGGGAGCGGCTCCGAAGCCACTCGGCTCAGAGAGCCAGGCACGCGGCAGCTGCCAATGCCACGAACGACGAACGCCCTTCGCCCCGATCACTGAGGGAAGGAGCAGGCCGCCGCCTGCGTAGGGGCCGACCCCAACTCGGCACACTCCCCTCCCCAGCACTGATGATGAAAATCCTTGGAGCCGAGGGAGGGGCAGAGGCCGCAACCCGGCTCGCTTTTCCCACCATCGAACTGGAGGTCACCGTCTTGGGTGACCACCGGCGAGGGGATGCAGCCGGGCTGCCTGATGAAAATCCTTGAAGTCGAACGATGGCTGAAAGGTACCAACTTCCATGAAGTTGCGTTCCTCCAACGGCAAGGCGGAAGGATTGCGGGTGTTCCCCATCCGGGGGCTCGGAAGGTGGAAAGACACGATGCATAAGGGAGCGCGAAGACATGGTCACCTTCCAAGGGAGTCACCCTCCTTTCAAAGGCGACTCTCCCTACTTGTGTCCCCAGCCGTCGCGGGCTGAGTCTTCTCCAACACGCTCCAAGATCCTCCCCCTACGGCGCGGGGGCTGGGTCCCACGCGTCATGCAAGCTGGCCCAGAGTAGAAGAAGCCAAACCGCCGCGCGTGGTGCATGCAACTGCCCAACGGTTACGAGCATTCCTCCACTTTCGCCCAGACCAGCGGGTGAAAGGGCGGGCAGCCATGCAGGCGGCATGCAACCGTGCCAAGTGGGCGCACCCCTCCGACTTCCAACGCACCCAGCATGGAGGCCCAGGCCCACGCGTCATGCAACCGGCGCGCCGGTTGCTACGTGCGAGCAACTGCACCGCCACTCGCACCACTACCACGCCTCCTCGACTGCGGAACCGGTACCGCGACTCGAGGCAACCCTGCGTATGACCCAGCAGTGCCAGCCAGGCGCGACGGTCAATACGGCCAAAAATGGGCCGGCAGTAATGGCGGTGGCAGGCGGGCAGGAGCAGCGGTCACGTCGTCAGCCAAGCTTACGTCCCATCCAAGGGCAGCGAGAGAACCCTCTCTCACGGTGTGAAGACGGCGCGCCCGTGTTCCGTTCCTCGAACGGCTCGCGCACGCGCAACGGCCGCCTCGTGAACCACTCGCCCCGTCGCATTAACTCCGCGGCGGGACAGGCGGCGCCTCAGGCAGGAGAAGCAAGCGACGCTTCGCCTTCGCCATAATGACCGCGTCAAAAAAGGTACGCCACGTCATTCGATTTCGTATCCTTTTCCTTTTCCTCTTTCTCTCTGTTGGGGGCCTTCGGCTTCCGAAGGTCCTCAAAAACATGATTTAACAATGTTTCTGGAGTATAATGTGTGAACAGGTATCTTCGGACTCGAATCGGTACCACAGTGGGAGAAGCCCAAAGAATACGAAGGTTGACAAAGCGCCGAAGCTGTGAGCAGGAAAGCTTCAACGTGATAGCAGAAAAGGAAACCGACTTAAAGATGAAAACGCTATTCAGACCTCGGAGGATTACTATAGAATTACTACCAAATGTAAAGGGCATGGGTGTAATTTTACATGGGCTGTGTCCAGTGACTATAAATAGGTGAACAGTGCCCCCGTACTGTTCACGCGGACTGGGCATTTACTTTTGCGTCACGCTTGTACTTCTACCTTCTTTCGAGCCAAAGGTACATTTGTAATTTGATATCATTTCTATATTTCTATAATAATAATATAGAAATGAGTTGATAATTATATATAATTGTTTACGTTATCCTTTATATTACATATGATTCCTTCTTCATTATGGTATGTTGTGTTGATGAAGGTTTGTTCTTCATAACCTTCGTCCGAAAATCATTATATCCCAAGGGAAATAATGCTTCGAAGGACGAAGGACTTTAACGTTTAACATTTTTTGTGTTGCCTTGTTCTTAACTCATAGCATTTGAGAATAAGTCCTCAACATTGGCGCCCACCTCCGGTGAACTCACTTCCACTCTTTGAGTTTTGAACATCTTCGACAATCATAAACCTTCGATATGGCGCCGAAGAAAGCTTCAGCAACTGGGGCTGCAGCTCTGCAACCGCTGGACCCCAATCAGGAGACTCTCTCCCTTCGGGAGGCCCGAAGCCAGAAGAGGAAGGCTGTCAGCCCGACACCGCAAGAGGATGAGCTAGACCAAGAAATCAGAGACATGGAGATGCTTCATCAACAGGTGCAGAGGAAGAAGGAAAAGATGGCCAGGCTAGCTGAACTGCAAAGGCAGATAGACGAAGCCTCTAAAGAAGTTCGTCATCTTACTCAGGATGAGCAGAACCGAAGGCCTCAGCACAAAGACCTTCATCAGGAGGACTTCTTCAACAAAGATGACTGGTATGAGAATTTCCACCATGGAAATTTTGTTTTTGATGATGCTTCTCCTCTGTCCGCTGAGCTGCAGGCTACACCTTGTCCTCCGTCCTACAAGCCGCCCCAGCTTCCCATATTCGACGGCCATTCAGACCCGAAGCAGTTTTTGATGAGCTACGAAGAAACAGTATCTTTGTATGGTGGCAATACTGCAGTCATGGCAAAATCTTTTGTTATGGCTGTCAGGAGTGTTGCTCAAACCTGGTATTCCTCCCTTCGACCAGGAACGATCACTTCATGGCAAAAGCTGAAGGACATGTTGTTAACCAGTTTCCAAGGGTTTCAGACGAAGCCGGTCACTGCTCAAGCTCTATTCCAATGCACCCAGGATCATGAAGAATACCTTCAGGCATATGTCCGGAGGTTCTTGCATTTGAGGGCACAGGCGCCAACAGTGCCCAACGAAATTGTCATTGAGGCCATGATCAAGGGACTTCGGCCAGGACCTTCAGCTCAGTACTTTGCTAGGAAGCCTCCTCAAACTTTGGAGAAGCTGCTCCAGAAGATGGACGAGTATATTCGGATCGACAATGATTTTCGTCAAAGAAGGGAGGAGGCTTTCAGGTTTTCCGAAATGACCAGGGGCTTCGGAGGAAGATTTTATCCGAGGCACGTTAGGTCAATTCACAACTCTACTCAAAATGATGATAAGGGGAGCCAGCAGCAAAGGCCACAGGGCTCCTCACAGGCTTCGGGGCAACAGCAAAGCTCCTTCCGGCCGCCAGCTCCAAGAGGCAGAGGTGCCAGGGGCTTCGGCGGAAGATTTGGAGATCAACCAAGGAGAATATTTTGCTTGTTCTATGGTGAAAACAAGGGTCATACCACCAGGATGTGCCATGTTACCATCCAGAAGCAAAAGGAGATAGCCGAAGCTGCAGCACAACAGGGTCAGCCGAAGCAGATCATGCACACTCCTTCGTATCATTCGCCTTATATCCCAGAATATGTAGGCAACCACCCCGCAGTTTCTGTTGCTTCGGCGAGTCAATCTCAAGCTTCCTGGCAACAGCCTCCGCCTCCACCACCGCTGCAACAAGGCCAGCAGCCAGAAGGGGGTCAATATGCTCAACACCAAAGGGACTTCAGAGAGCAGTCCGAAGCTCGCACAGTCAATAGCACTGTGCCAGAGTCGAAGCACATTTATTGACAAATATCCTACCTTAATAGTAGTCTTTTCCATTCAGTTTTATTTTCTGTGTAATAAAGGACACTTTTTAAATCTCATGTAATAGTTTCGTTGTTTGCCACAAGGAAAATATATCTTTTCCACAGGCTTAAGTTGTTGAAGCTTAAAGATTTGCGATAGCAAGGAGGACCTTCGAATTATCAAAAATTTATTTTAAAAAGGCACGGTATGAATTCTTCGAAGCAACAAAAAGTCGTTCTAAGGAACGCAGAGTAAGTTTGCTGAAGTTACAAAAAGACGTTCCAAAGGGAGCGCAGTGTAAGTTTTCTGCTCAAAAGTCGTTCCAAAGGGAATGCAGAGCTTACAGCAAAAAGTCAACGCTGATTCCGCCTAAGTAAAAGGCGAAGCGCGAAAAGTCAACGCGAATACCGCCGAAAGTAAAAGGCGAAGAAGCTCCTAAGGGAGGCTTACAGCGAAAAGTCAACGCTGATTCCGCTGAAGTAAAAGGCGAAGAAGCTCCTAAGGGAGGCTTACAGCGAAAAGTCAACGCTGATTTAAAAAGATTATGTGTTTTTATTGCGCGGATGTGCGTGTGTCTTCGGAATAAATACCATTTTACATAGCATAACATCATCACATCATTTTGCATAGCATAAGCATCATGCATCATGCTGCATATGGCACAAGAAGGGGACACAATATCGATCTTCGGAAGAATGCTTTGAAAAAGGGAAAATCATGCTAAGTCACAAGGAGATACAATATTGATCTTCCGAATGTAGCTTCGGAAAATATTTTCACGAAGCTTGGATATTCTTCATCAGAACACTATGGATATTGTTGTGATGAATGAAAATTCTTCTTCACAAAGCATGAAAAGAAGGGAAGGTGTTTTTTCGTCAAAGACTCAAAAACGGTACGTATGTAGAATTTCATGCATCGTAAAGAATTGAACCATAAAAACAAGTATATTACATTCAGAGTTACAAGATATTACACATACAAGATATTACACATATTACATTTCAGATGTTTTTATAATAGCACCTAGTCTTCCCTAAGTACTACTTCCGCAGCTTCGTTCAGGAGTTGATTGACAACTTGATCCATGATAGCTTCAGCCATCTTTTTAATTTCATCGTCTTCTTTCGGGTGAGGACCCGGAGATGCTTTAGAAGGATCTGAGGGAGGACAGGATACGGCTACATTGCTATTACAAATTGCGAACGAAGTTTAAAATCAAAAATTACAGCACAATAAAAACCATTAGTTAATACCTATTTGCCCTTCAGGCTCTGCGCTTTTTTCAACAGCCTCTGCTACTTTTCTTGCGGCGTGAATGCCTTTTTCGCTTTTTTGGATAATTTCTCGGGCCATTTCTCGACCACCATTGTCCCAGATATCGGTGAAAAATTTTCCACCAACCATGCTAGCTTCGGCTGAAGGATCTTTTGCATCTTCGAAGGGCAAGGTAGCTTCGGATTGCGCTAAAATCTTTACATGCTCGCAGCCTTTTCTCTCCAAAATGGTGGCAATCCCCCTGGCACCCGAAAAAGCGCATATGTCTCCGCGGCTATTTAAAATTTCCTCAAAGGCTTCAGCTTCGTGATTAATCCATTCGATGGGACCTTCGGGGTTGCCTCTTGTAAAGTTTTCTTCGCTCGAGAATGCGCCAACGCTGGCGAAGCTAGCTTTCATTTTCTTAACACACTCCATAGATTTGTCATAACATCTTTTCTTGGACGAACGAAGCTCTTCAACAGTTCCTTCTAAATGATTTGCCCATTGGTCGCTAAGTTCTCGCTTCGTTTCTTCAAGTATGTGTTCTTCTTTAGCTCGGGCTAATTGCTTCCGAAGATCATCAATCTCGTGCTTTTGAGCTGCAGCTTGTGCTTTAGAGGCAGCTTCGTCCTCCTTTATTTTATCCACCAATGTAACTAGAATTTTGTCCTTTTCCAAGGCTTCGTTTCTTAGTTTGATAACCTCTGTTCGAAGGTTGTTGAAAGCAATTTCATAGCTCTCGTCTTCGGCATTCTTTTGCGCTCTCAGCGCGTTGCTTAGAATTAAACCCTATATGTAAAAGAGTTAGTATAAGAATAAAAGAGTAAATTTCAAATCATAAAGTTTCCAAATGCGCAGATCTCGCACCTTCAGGCTATTATACGCAAGGCTGTCTGCAAGATCGTCCTTTGTCATCGCGCAGAGGCCAGCCTCCAGCTTCGGAAACCCCATGCTTCGGGCCATTTCCCGGCAGACGAGTAATTCCTTGTTATCCGGGAGGCAGTATAGAAAATCTTCTTCATTTGTACCATTGAACACTAGTGCCCCCTTCGGATATTTCAATTCTTTGGCATAATGATTAGCTTCAAAAACTTCTTCTTCTGATAACTTTTTCCCCGAAGCGTGTCGAACAATGTAATCAAGGACTTTGGGGGATGCTTCGGGGGCAACAGCACTGATTTCTTCAACAAGAATTGGCTCCGTCATTTTTTCTTCCTCGGTTTCCAAGGGTTTTACCTTCGTGGGCTCTAAAGGCCCAGCTTCAGTCTCAGTTTGTTGTTTTGGAGCTTTAGTGTCAAAGATTTCAGTTTCCGCTTCGGAAGTTTCAATAGTCTTCTTCGTAGTCGTGCTTGAGGACTTAATTGTCTCCAGAACATCTAGCACATTGACCATTCTTTTTCTTTTCGGGGTCACCGCTGGGCCCTTTTGGTTTTTTATTGTCTCAACACTTGCTGAAGGACTTAAAATTTCCAATATTTTTGTTCCTTCAGTTCTCGGTTTTTCTGCTTTCTTTGCTGAGGGTGCTTCAGTTTTTTCTTCGATCTTCGGCACTGAAGTTGGTTCTTTAATTTCGGTGGCCGAAGAGGTTTCGCCGGCGAACTCAGGCACTGTAGCTAGTTCAATGTAGCGTGGCCGGTGGGTGAGAACCTTTACCCTTTGTCTCTTCGGCGCTGGCTCGCTGGGAGCGGCTGAACTAGTTTCCTGTGCAGAAGTTGCGCTTTTTCTTTTTTGGCCCCGCGCTGGATAGTGGTAGTCGGGGTACATGAACCCAATTGCGTCAAACACTCGGTTCAGTCTTATCTTTTTCCGCCCTCCGAAGGCTGCTGACAATGCAGTATCTTCGGCCTTTGAATAAACCCCAAGTAGTTCATCACTTAAATTTTCAATGCTTTTCAGCCAGTCATCATCTGGCTCAACGAATTTATCTCCAAACTTGAAAGTGTACTTCAGCCTGATAAGTCCACCTTCGTCAGCCTCCTTTATGGTCTCTTGCGGCATTTCCCATCTTTCCGCGAGCGGCCATACTCTGAAGGCAATATGCTCTTGGACCAAATCCCTCGTTCCAATAAAAGAGCAAACAACTCCGAAGGCTCTCTGGCATTCTTCGGCAGCTTCATTCATTTCAACCTTCAGCTTCCGCATGCCGAAGCGTTGCCAAATAGGGCGCATAATTATACCTTTAATATCTTCCCGTGTTTTCAGGTCATTCTTCACATAAAACCATTCTGTCATCCAGTTGCCGGGCCATCTCTTCCGAAAGGTTGGCACGGGACAGCTTGACCCGGACCGAGAGACGAAACTGTAGCAGCCAAAATTATTGTGATACTGCTCCTTACCCCAGGGTTTTGTCTCGTATAACAATTCGTGTATGTTGCAGAAACTTTTCGCATCAGGTTCCAGACCTTGGCTTCTCACGGCCCACACGAAGATATTCATCCTTATGATTGCTTCGAGGGTAAGTTGGTGAAGATAGATTTCAAATATTTTCAACACCTCTACGACGAAGCTGCTCAGGGGAAATCGTAGTCCAGCTTTCAAAAAGCTTCGGAATACTACGACTTCATTTTCCTCAGGGGTCGGACAAGTCTTCTCTCCTTCGTCGGCCCTCACAACGGACAAGTCCCGGAAATATCTTCCTCTCATGTTGACAAGGTGATTTTCTTTGATACTTGATTTGCCAAAAACCGCATGGCTTGGTCGCCAAGGGCGATCTTCGGAGTCTTCACCACCACTATCCGCATCATAACTGTCGTTGTCATCAGTATCTTCAGATAAACCCTCTAAAATCTCTTTGGTGATCTTTTCTGTATTGGTTTTCGACATTGCTTCAAGAAACCCCAGGTTTTTCTCTTCAGAGAGACTCAGCTTCATCTCGATAGCAGCCTTTTTATCTTCAGACATCTTCGAAAATGCTAAAAAACTGTTTTCAAAGCCGAAGCTTGAAAACTTAAAAAGCCAAGCAAGTGTTGGTGCGCAAGAGCTAAAAATTGAGTAAGCAAGAGCAGATGGCAAGAAAGCGTGCTAACTGAGCTCGTGCTATGCTCTTATTTATACGCCCAGTGCATTGAAAATTGGAAGACCCCGCTTGTCAGTGAATGTTGCTATTCTAGCAAAGGGAAGGTGTTTTTTCGGACCTTCGGCTTAAGGCCTCCGTCCATGTCGCAATCTAAATTTATCATTCTAACAAATTAATATTGCGAGGGGCTACTATTGGGGGCCTTCGGCTTCCGAAGGTCCTCAAAAACATGATTTAACAATGTTTCTGGAGTATAATGTGTGAACAGGTATCTTCGGACTCGAATCGGTACCACAGTGGGAGAAGCCCAAAGAATACGAAGGTTGACACAGCGCCGAAGCTATGAGCAAGAAAGCTTCAACGTGATAGCAGAAAAGGAAACCGACTTAAAGATGAAAAGGCTATTCAGACCTCGGAGGATTACTATAGAATTACTACCAAATGTAAAGGGCATGGGTGTAATTTTACATGGGCTGTGTCCAGTGACTATAAATAGGTGAATAGTGCCCCCGTACTGTTCACACGGACTGGGCATTTACTTTTGCGTCACGCTTGTACTTCTACCTTCTTTCGAGCCGAAGGTACATTTGTAATTTGATATCATTTCTATATTTCTATAATAATAATATAGAAATGAGTTGATAATTATATATAATTGTTTATGTTATCCTTTATATTACATATGATTCCTTCTTCATTATGGTATGTTGTGTTGATGAAGGTTTGTTCTTCATAACCTTCGTCCGAAAATCATTATATCCCAAGGGAAATAATGCTTCGAAGGACGAAGGACTTTAACGTTTAACATTTTTTGTGTTGCCTTGTTCTTAACTCATAGCATTTGAGAACAAGTCCCCAACACTCTCTCTCTTACAACAGGGACCGGGAAAGGGGGATACCCCGAAAAGGATCCTTCTCCATGAAGGAAACAGGCCCCGAGCCTCCCTACTGATCAGAGGTTCAAAGGCTGGCCCCTCGGAGGGGTTCAACGGCCGCCTCAGAGCGCTTGGGTTCCGCGCCCACTACTGGTCAGAGGTTCGAAGGCCGGCCCCTCGGAAGGGTTCAACGGCCGCCTCAGGCCACCCGGGCTCCGCGCCCACTACTGATCAGGGGTTCGTAGGCTGGCCCTCGAAGGGTTCACAGTCGCCTCAGACACAGAGCGAGGGATGACCCTGGGTACGTTCGATACATAACCAAGGCTCGGGCTACGCTCCCGAGGTACCCTAGGACATTTCCGAGACCAGCGGGAACGATCTTGTAATGGAATCCCATCAGAGGGAGGCATCGAGCCCTCGGACCCCGTCGAAAGGGGACCGGGTCCGGCAGATCACCCACAGGTACTTTTGGAGCGCGCCTCCGGGCCTCTAGCCGACCCCTAACAAATGGGGCACGGGCGTCCACTCGGATCACCCGTCAGCAGCTCACCGGAAACACCATGTTCGACGCCCTCCGAGGGCAACATGGCGCTTTCCCCCCTCCTCCTTGCGGAAAGGCGACGCAGGGGCGTATGTAAAAAAGTCGAGTCTGTCCTTGACCGTCCTCTCGCCCTGTGCAGAGGCTCGGGGGCTGCTCTCGCAAACCCGGCTCCGGCCAAACCGTTGACAGCGTCAACATACCAGCCCGAGAACTTGGGACCCGATCGTGCACCCGGGCTACAGCCAGCTCGCATGAGGGAACAACCAGACCAGCCGAAGTTTTGCGAAATGCATTAAGACCTCGAAGG
The DNA here is from genome assembly GCF_902167145.1 of Zea mays. Taxonomy (NCBI): domain Eukaryota; kingdom Viridiplantae; phylum Streptophyta; class Magnoliopsida; order Poales; family Poaceae; genus Zea; species Zea mays. Next base: position 183,434,605 of record NC_050098.1, read on the forward strand.
AGTCAAACCACTCCTCCGAGGCCACGGGGGCTACACCCGGCGGGTGCGCTCGCGCGCACCCACCGGAACAAAACGCAACCGAGAAAGGCTGGTCCCCTTGCAAAAAAGTGCGACAAAAGCCTCCAAGCGAGTATTAACACTCCCTTCGAGACTCGGGGGCTACTGTCGGGGACCATAATTAGGGGTACCCTCAAGACTCCTAAATCTCAGCTGGTAACCCCCATCAGCACAAAGCTGCAAAGGCCTGATGGGTGCGATTAAGTCAAAGGTCGGTCCATTCGAGGGACGCGATCACGCCTCGCCCGAGCCCAGCCTCGGGCAAGGGCAGCCGACCCCGGAGGATCTACGTCTCGCCCGAAGACCCCCTCCAGCAACGGGCATACCCTCGGCTCGCCCGAGACCGAGTCTTCACGGAGAAGCAACCTTGGCCAACTCGCCACGCCAACCGACCAAATCGCAGGGGCATTTAATGCAAAGGTGGCCTGACACCTTTATCCTGACGCACGCCCTCCAGTCGACAGAGCCGAAGTGACTGCAGTCACTTCGCCGCTCCACTGACCGGTTTGACAAGAGGACAGCGCCGCCTGCGCCGCTCCGACTGCTGTGCCACTCGACAGAGTGAGACTGGCAGCAGCCAAGTCCGACCTCAGGTGCCATAGGAAACTCCGCTTCGCCCGACCCCAGGGCTCGGATTCGAGCTCGGCCCCGGAAGACGGCGAACTCCGCTCCGCCCGACACCAGGGCTCGGACTCGGGCTCGGCCCCGGAAGACGACGGACTCCGCTTCGCCCGACCCCAGGGCTCGGACTCGGGCTCGGCCCCGGAAGACGGCGAACTCCGCTCTGCCCGACCCCAGGGCTCGGACTTGGGCTCAGCCCCGGAAGACGGCGAACTCCACTCCGCCCGACCCCAGGGCTCGGACTCGGGCTCAGCCCCGAAGGACGACGAACTCCGCTTCGCCCGACCCCAGGGCTCGGACTCAGCCCTGGCATCAACCGACGGTCTCCGCCTCGTCCGACCCGGGGCTCGGACTCGACCTCGACCTTGGAAGACAGACTCGACCTCGACCTCGGAGGAGCCTACACCTCGCCCAACCTAGGGCACGGACCGACCACGTCAACAGGAGGCGCCATCATTACCCTGCCCCAAGCTGACTCAGGCTACGGGGAACAAGACCGGCGTCCCATCTGGCTCGCTCCGCCAGACAAGTAATGATGGCGCCCCGCACGCTCTATGACGACGACGGCTCTCAGCCCCCTTACGGAAGCAAGAGGACGTCAGCAAGGACTCGACAGCCCCGACAGCTATCCTTCCGCCAGGCTCCAGCGCTCCTCCGACGGCCACGACACCACACGAACCGGGTGCCAAAACCTCTCCGGCTGCCACGATGGCATGTACTTAGGGCGCTAGCTCTCCTCCGCTAGACACGTTAGCACACTGCTACACCCCCCATTGTACACCTGGATCCTCTCCTTACGCCTATAAAAGGAAGGACCAGGGCCCTCTTACAGAGGGTTGGTCGCGCGGGGAAGGACGGGACGGCGCTCGCGTGAGGCCGCTCGCTCCCTCCCGCGTGGACGCTTGTAACCCCCTACTGCAAGCGCACCCAACCTGGGCGCGGGACAAACACGAAGGCCGCGGGATTCCACCTCTCACGCCCGTCTCCCTCCGGCTTCCTCCCCCCTTCGCGCTCCGTCTCGCGCCGACCCATCTGGGCTGGGGCACGCGGCGACAATTTACTCGTCGGTCCAGGGACCCCCCGGGTCTCGAAACGCCGACACCATCTGATTCTTAAAGCCCTTGCGAAGCGTTCAAGGTCCAGTATGCCTAGACCCCCCTTGTTCTTTGGCAGACATGTTGTAGACCAGTTGATCAAACATTGACCTCCACTGCAAGTTTCAGGATCGTTTCCTTTCCAGAGAAAGCCTCTTCTTATCTTATCAATTTTTTGCAGCAGCCATTTTTGAACCGGAAAAACCATAAGTTGATAAATCGGTTGGGCGGTTAACACCGATTTAACCAAAGTTTCTCTGCCTTCCTTTGAGAGGAGTCTGCTTTTCCAACCGGCCAACCTTTTACTGATTTTTTCCAATAGCGGTTGCAGGGTGATCCTTTTAACCTTCCTAAAGTGTAGGGGGAGACCAAGATACTTTCCGGGCAGATTAGCATATTTGCCAGGGAACACTTCGGAGAGATTTGGCCAAAGGGACTCAGGATAACGTATTGGAAAGATTTCAGTTTTATCAAAGTTTATCTTTAGCCCTGAACATCCTTCGAAGACTTCTAGAATCGTTTTAAGAACTTTGAGGTCCGAATTGTCTGCTCTCACGAACACACCGACATCATCTGCATACAGGGAACAACGAAGCTTTGCCCCTTTCGGCAGGACACTTCCCAATAGCCCGGCCTGTGCCGCCTTTTCGATCATCCGCTGGAGAGGATCCATTGCTAAAATGAATAGAAAGGGAGAAAGAGGATCCCCTTGTCGTACGCCACACTTGTGGTTAATTCTGTTTGTTTGCTCTCCGTTGATTATTATTTTGGAAGAAGATGAACCCAGAATTATAGCGATCCAATCACGCCACCTTTGGGAGAAACCGAGGGCTCTTAACACATAAGGAGATATGTCTAATTTATGGAGTTGAAGGCTCTGGAGATGTCAAGCTCTCTTGTGCCAATATTTTTCAGAAACTTGTTTCTGACTCTTGCTACAGGGTTCATATTCTCCCCGCTGTTGCATCGTTTGATGGCTGCAGCATAAGAGTCATTTCCAATTTCCAAGTACTACTAGTAGTAGCTGCTAACACACGATTACACGCAGCACTCCGAAAAAGCGAGACAGATACAATGTCTTGACACCAACTAGCTAGTATTCCTGAATCCCGAAAGGCAAGGACGAGTGGACGACCGAGCAATCCAACAGGTGCCTGATGGCATGTCACGGCCGATGGCCCACTCGCGCCCGCCCGCACGGCTGCAGTACATCACAACAGATGCGACGGGCACGACACGTAGTGCATAAACTCGGCGTCGTGGAGCAGCGCCGCCATGGTCTCCGGAGGCAGGCACACCTCGATGTCCACGCTGCCGTCCCCGGCTCGTCCCGGGAACGCCGACATCTTGCCGTCGAACTTGTTGGCGCGCCCGCTCCGCACAGCGAGGGGCCGGCCCCAGCCGAAATCGTTGCCCACGTACATCGGGAACCGGTTCGAGCTCCCCATCGTGATCACCGAGCCGTCGGGGTTGCCCAGCGGGAAGCACCGGGGTGCGGCCTGCCACGCGGCCGCCGCGCGCCGGATCGTGCCGTCGCCATAGGCCGCAAGGGTCGCGTTCAGCTTGCCTGCCGCCCACCTTAGATCGCTGCGAGCCAGCTCGGAGACTGTCGCCATCGTCGCAGCGCTCTGGATGGCGTTGCCAAAGTAGACAGGAGAGATGGGCGGCTGCAGCCGGTGCCGGCAGTTCACCGCCATTCGGAACGTCGTCGTCGCGTCGGGCGCCAGGCGTTTCCGGGCACGCGTGACCGAGAGCCATATCTGCGCGCACAGTGACTGGAACGACGAGATCTCCCCGCGCACTTGGGGATTCTTGGGGTCCTGCGCCATCTTGCCGTAAACCTCGGCGTCTTGGCCACCGCTCGGACGGCGGTTGGCAATCGCTTTCAGCTCGCGAATTGCGTCAGCGCTGAAGTGAAAGACGCGCTCACGGAGAGGCGCGTCCACGTCGAAGGTCACGGACGGGCCGACGCCGCCGGGGAAGCGGAGGACGGCAGTGGACTCGCCGAAGAAGCTTCGGCGGAAGTCCGGCAGTTTGGGGGACTCGCCGCGGCAGATGGCCGCCCAGGTATTGAAGAATTGCCAAAAAGAGGTGCCGTCCACGACGGCGTGGTTGGCGACGATGCCGATAAAGACGGTGCCGTCTCCGAGTGCGGTGACCTGGAACGACGTGAGCGGGCGACGGTGCCCCTCGTAGCTCACGGTCCGGTCCATGGGGAACAGGTCCTTTGTGTGCTTGGTCGGCACGTCGGCGTCAGGGACGAGAAAGTCGTCAAGCGACAGGCCGGGTGCGACGGCGTGGAGGAAGTCCACGCCCGCGTCGTTGCAGCGGATGACGATGCGGTCGTCGGGCAGCGTGACGAAGCGGCCGGCGAGGGCCGGGACGACGGCGAGCGCCCGCGACAGCGAGGACAGGAGCAGCGACACGACCGAGGACATGGGCAGGTCGGGTGCCGGGAAGAAGAGCCCCTTCTGGATGTAGTGGCACGACAGCATGGGCAGGTCGGAGACGGAGAGCGTGAGGTCACCGACCGCCGACGCGGCGTCCGGGCGAACGTGCTGCCTGGACACGACGGTGATGCCCGAGGGCGGCGCGTCCAGGCAGGCGGCGGCCGGCAGCTTGGGCATAATGGCTGACGAGGCCGGGGCGGCGTCCAGCATGGGCATGGTGGAGATCATCTGAGCCATGTGTTCGATTGCCCGGCGCAGCGCTGCACCACCGACCGCTTGCTGCTAGCTGCTGATGAAGCAGTAGCGGTGGCAGTATGCGTGTGTGTGGCCAAAGAGGTGGTTTGGGCAGTGCCGCCTTTGCTGTGACACCACCGAACAACCTTGGGCAGTTTATATAGGACACGATGAGGCGCTGGATGCATGCACCTGGACCGGTAGTCTGCCTTCTTTTGCCACTACTGTTTTGGATATTCTCTGGCCAGGTATTTGTGGCTGTCGGAAGCAGAAACAGATGTATCCGATAAAGGTGTAGCTAGAGATTTGTTCTATGGCCTGCGTGAACAGCGTGTGCGACACAACAAGAAGACACAATAGATACCGTTTAATTTAGAAGCGCACTGGTGATTTGGATGTTGGATCTCATCAGAAAAGTTTTTTTAACGAATTATTTCAGCATAGCCTTTCCGCAAAAATATCGGCATATACTATACTATTTTTAAAATATATATATACATAGTTTTGTTTTTGCTGCATACTTCAGCCGGTTGGATTGTTCTGCAGCTGCCAACAGGTGTCTCCTCTGGGATGAAGAGGAACAAGTGTCCATGGATGCACCAGAATTTTTTTTAAATATATTTCTTTCAAAGCAATGACGGGTACCTGTGGAAAGGCTAGCTAATCAAACCGGTAACTGATCGGTTTGATGACTGTTAGAGCACTTGTTGACGAGATATTACAGATTACACTGAATGACTGAGCATGTTGTTGGGCGGATTCAATGAACACGCAACGGCTTTCCGTATTAAAATGAACAACAAACGTAACATCACAGGGTTTTTTTTTAAAAAAAAAATCTTGTCGTGCTAATGTAACCTCGATTAATTGTGTTGAGCCTACCGGATTTTTGAATGCGTTAGCCACTACTACTAGTCTATCTACTACTATAACGTTCGTCCAGCTGCTAGCTACGTGCGTACTACTGTAGGCGATTAGGCTGGGGGCAGCATCTCCATAATTATTCATTCAATGTGTAGTCCAATCCATATCCGCCTCCTCAAGAACAAGGAGTATTGATTATTTCCAGTAGCGTCAGTTACGTGGTCTACGTCCCTGCTGAAATAGAATACGTTGCTCTTGCCTTGTTGCCTAGTCAGTCTAGTGACATATGGATCGCCGCTTGCTCAATGATGCTCTCAGTTCTTTACATTTTCCGTCGAGAATGGTGCTGTGCGCATTTTAATTTAATTTTGTTTTCCTTATCGCAACGGTATTTTATCGTGCTTAGTGCATTATACCAAGTGAATTGTACACTTGAAAAAAAAAGGTTCAGCGATGCTAGCTTCTTTGCTGACGGACGGAACACCTAATGAACTTTCAGTCTGTCAATGTACGTAAGTAATCCGTACACGGCTGACGATCAATGTATTTTTTTGAGGATGCGAGTGGTACTCTTGCCAATCTTTAGCAAGAATACGGTACGGGAGGCATAGATTTGCGCAGCAGATCGCATCAGCGTACGACGACGCTTCTGTAGCCCCAAGCCGGCCCGGCGGCCGTTGTTGGCTGCCTGCCTGCCTCGTGCCCCAGCACGTACGCATGCAGTGAGCGTCGTCAGGCCCTGGACCAGCGGCCGCGTGTCCTAGAGTAAAACGACCCGACCCGCAGCGTCGGTTTTTCTCCGCCTGCAATCATGCGATGCCAAGGCGTTCGCGACGCACGGCGAGGACGCGCACGCCCGGTTGGCCCGGCGGGGGCCGTTCGTCCTTGGATACATGAACCTGCCGCCTTCCGTCCTGTCCAGCTAGCCATTTTGCCGTCCATCCTGCAAAGAATCTTCTTCGTCGGCCGGGCGGGTGGTACCGAAGCTGAAATCGATGCACCTGCTAGCTGCTGCATGCATAGGCATGTCTCTGGCTACTCTGGTAGTACATTACATAGACAGATTGTTACTGGTCTGTTCACGTGAGTTTTGTCTTTTACGGAGTAAGATTTATCCTAAATTAAAATATTTAAACTTTAACCAACAATATATATAAGACTAAATTATTTTAAACTAAAAAAAGTTATTATAAAAGTTTAAGTCACGATGAATCTAGTAATTTTTTTACTTTTATGTTATAAAATCTTATGAAAAATCTAAAAATAACTGGTCAAAGTTGACAGTGATTGAATTAGGATAAACTAAAATTGACAGGTTGTTGTGGACGGAGGGAGTACTAACCAGCGGGCCACTGGTTCTATCCAAATACGCCACGGCTAATATGTAGATTATGCCGTGTTGGAAGCTCAATCAACCTTCAAAAATCCTGTACTTTTGCCACGACCGAGCAGAGTAGTTTTGGAACAGTATAGCTGCTCTGCTGCTCGCCGTCACATGCATGCATGCATTCCTCCCACCGAGCAGAGTAGTTTGTGCCACGCACACATTACATTACATTACATGTATGGGGCACGAATGTGTAATAAACTACTAGTCGTCGCAACCTCCCTCGCAGCTGCGACTGCTGAGCTGGAAGTCAATCATCCAAGCGGCCAGCAACACTGGACCTGAGCGCCGCCCTGCAGCCCTACTTGCTGCTGCTGCATCGGCGGTAGGCGTTTTTATTATTACTATTCCGGCCGGACTCGTGTTCAACACCCTCCGCCTAGCTGAGAGGCCCCACCCACGGGCGCATCGGAATTGGCCGGTTTCTGTTATAAAGAAATCCGTGGCCGCGGATCCCGATGTCCCTCGGGCGGCACCGGCAGCTCTAAGGGCATGTACAGTGGGTGTTTTAAGTTGTGTCTTACAGCGTGTCTAGGGGGGTGAATGTAAAAAAACTCAAGACACGTATCTTGACGAAGACACCGTGTCTTAGCTCTATGTTCGAGACAGGAGACTAGCTGATTGGTCACTTTAATTTATTGAATGTTCTGATTGGTACAATGAATATCGTAAGACACATGTTTTAGACATGACCACTGTATTATGTTGTGTTTTAGTTGTATCTTTACTTGGAGTACCGTGCAACAGTATCTGGGTTGTACATGCCCTAAGGGCATGTACAGTGGAGAGACACCAAAACGGTTCTCCAAGCACAGGAGACAACTAAGAGACTCTATTGTACAATGGAGTGTCTATAAACGTAGTCTATTAATAAATATAGAATTAAATGTATTTGTATAGCATCAAATCGATAGAACAGACGACAAATTCGTACAGTGGGAAGTGAGGCGTCTGTTGTTACTTGGTTTACGAGCCAGAGGCGTCTCTTCACGGAGAGACGGCTCTAAGATTATTTTGCAAATAACCCCTAAAACACCTTAAGAGCCCCCACATTAAACACCACTGTACATGCCCTAATCAGGCGCGCTGACGCGCCGTGCAGCGCGGAATAGTATACTGGCAAGCGGAAGCGGGTGCGGCCCGCCCGGTGCCCCGCACGCGCGAGCGCGGTTCGATCGGGCGAGGGGGAGCTGTTGCTCGTAGGCGCCGGGCGGTAATAAACAAGGTGGTCTGCAGTGCACTGCACCGCACTGCACCGGACCGGCCGGCGCGCGCGGCCCCGCTGGCCCTGCCGGCCCTGCCGAATGTCAACGCGGCTGATGCATGCAGTGCAGGCGCTGGCGGTCGTGGGACGGTGGCGCAAGTTGTTAGGCTCCTGCCGGCCTGGGGCAGCATTTTGGTTACCTGGGGGCGCCTGCCAGTGCCAGTGCGGTTGACAACCCATAATTTTGCAATGTCCATTCCCCCCCTGATTCTGCCCTCTGCACCTGTCTGCGGATCACCGATCACCGTGGTGTGCTGCGGTGCGGTGTCCAATAACAACCAGGCCCCAGCTCATAAGCACACGCTGCCCACGGGGACCGTACATTGTCTCCCCACCAGGGTCACCAGAGTCGAATTATAGCTTCCTAGACTTAGGCCCCGTTTCAATCTCACGGGATAAACTTTAGCTTCCTGCTAAACTTTAGCTATATGAAATGAAGCGCTAAAGTTTAGCTTTAATTATCACCATTAGCTCCCCTGTTTAGATTACAAATGGCTAAAAGTAGCTAAAAAAAAGCTGCTAAAGTTTATCTCGCGGGATTGAAACAGGGCCTTAGGCCATGGATTGGTTTCCTGCAGATCATCATAGAATCTGCATCTTGCATGTTCTCCCATGAAATGCATCCCACACTTGATTCTTGATTTTTGTCGGCGTTTGGTTTGCTAGGGATAATGAGAATCCGGTTGCAAAAGCTACACGAAATCCAATAAAATACGGTGAAGACTTGATAACGTGATATTCTTCTTTGTTGCACTAAAACCAAGACACTTTGTGTAATAACCTGAATTTACAGGTATAAAATTTATTTTCAAATATCCATGAAATTCAGGTGTTAACCTTTTTTTTTCTTTCTCTTCTAGTTTCCATTTTTCTTCGTTTTCCAAAAAAAGAGAGGAGTTACTTTGGTCAAATGTTTGTAAACCTAAAGGGGTTATGGTTGTTGCATCATGCTAGAGTATAAGCTTTTGTCTGATGCAGTGTGTTGGTGTGCATTCATTCAAACTTGTAAAACACATTTGAATTTGAATCCATGAACTAAAAACAAAATAGAAAAGAGACCTAAATTCAAAATAAAAAAAGAAAAGGAAAAGCAGCCCACTCCATTTCCATAACCGGCCTTTCGGCCCATCTTTCTACAACACGCTCATACCCTCCCTCTCTCTATGACCAGTCGGTCCCGCCTACCGAAGCCTGCACCCCCTGCGCCTTACCCCTCAACCCTCTCACTACTCGTGGGCCTCGCCTATCGGTGCCCCCCCGTTACTCGCACGCCTGCGCTGGCTCGTTCACTAGCCGGTCCCGCCTATCAGCTCCACCCCATTCCTCGCGTAACCGCCTCCGTTCAGCCCACACCCACATTCTCTCTCCCCCCTCCACCAAACCACTCGCGCCTGCCCCCTTTGAAACCCTCATCGCCCCCACTTGTCGGTGTTTTATGTCCGACCGCGCACCCGGGGTTACCCTCGTGTTGCTTTTGGGTAGGACGGTGTCGTGGATCGTAACTCGATGGTTCGCGCTCGGGCACGAGAGAGAGAGAGAGAGAGAGAGAGAGAGAGGCGGATTTCAGCAGGTTCGAGTCGCTTTGAGGAGCGTAATACCCTCCTTCTTGGGATCGCTTTGTATATGGGTGATATTACAGGTGGTGTCTACCGAGCTGTGGGATGCTAATGAGATTAAAATGGAGGGAGTCCCCCTTGGACTTATATACACGACCGTGGGGGGTTTACCACACAAATGTTCATCACAATCTTCCTACTTATCTCCTAATTAGTAGCAAACAACTTCCACTATTTGAAGAAGAATCCGACGCCTCCATGTCGAGCTATCTCCAGCGTTTTAGGATGTCGGGCACGAGAACCAACATGTCCGACATATTCACGCCTATCCTTGGGTCCCATATGTCAGTCGCTCGCGCACGCGCGCGAGCTCCCTCGCCAAATCTAATCTCCGTCGTCCGTCGTTAGATCAGACTGGCCAAAGATCCCTGACATTCCTTCACATTGGCAAAATTGGAGCCTATCAGCTTTCTAGGAATCAACCCGTTGTCCCTGGTTTTTCACTGAAACCCCTGAAGTCTTATGGATGTTGCTCTTGCCTACATGTTAGCAGCATGTTTGACCCCTGTTTTAATATGTCATTTAAACAATAATTTATAATTTGGTTTAAAGTAAATAGACCTTTGTTCAGTATAATTGATAAGTAGAAAATTCGAGAGAATGTCTTAATCTTGAAACACAACAAACCTAGTGATTGATGACCTTAACAAGGTAACTTTATTTGAATAGTGTTATTGAGATATATATTTGGCTAATGACTAACAAAGTGGAGGATAATCTTGTGCATTAAACCCATCCAAAACAAGCATTTCTTGCCGAAATTAGCTTAATTTGTGATGGCATTAGAGTTATTTTTGGTGGCACTGGAAGTTTTTAACTAAAAGTAAAGATTTTTTTGCGACTGTCATAAAAAAATAGTGATGTTTGGTGACTTTAGGGCGGCCACTGGAAATAATCCTAACAACATTTATTTGGGTGGTTGGATCTGACCACCAAAAATAGAAGAACTAATTTTGGCGGCCAAGCACATTTGCCAAAAATTACTCTTTCCGGAATCTAGAAATTTCCTACAAATTCATATACAAATCACATACATATCTCATAACATATAAATCATGTATACATATTTCATCACATACATATTCACATTTCACATTCAACATTTAACATTCACATTCAATATTTCATCAACAACATACCACCATAGTCAATATACTCACATTTCTTTCATTCGTCAATAATATTCATATTTCATCCGTTAAACAACATAGTAGCATTACATTAATCAACATTCTAGTATTATGTCATTAAGTCATCGACAAAGCAAGTAAACATGTCTCATCCAAAGAAAACTAAGTTTATGGCCACCGAGGATCGTTGAAGTTGTGCTCACTACCGTCTGAAGCAAATATGTTGTTAACAAACTCAGTAGTTCGATCGTTCTATAATAATGAACGAAGTCCACAATTAGAAAATAGAATTTATAGCTTTATATGTAACCCAAATACCACTAATGGAGGTGCATGAATGCATTTGCCATATTAACTCAAGATCCATAGAATATACAAGTTGAAATAGATTAAATAGGTACGATTGAGTATGTTCAACTTGAATAGAACAAACATAGTTTCACTAACTAAATTTATAAAACTGTAGATATAATTTACTAAGTTCACCTAGATTTACTAAATATGTCTAGAATCTAGTACGTTAAACTTTATTGAATATTGAGAAAGTACATCGAACCTGAGCTCCACAAGATCCCAAAGGATGAATTTGAGGAAACATCGATGGTGGCGTTAGCAGCAGCGGTGGTGGTTGTCACTATGGCAAGACATTTGTTTGAACATTTTGTTGCTATAACATTAACTACAAATTCAACATGTTAGTATTGCTAAATGATCGAAATGTTAATTATTTATAAAAAATCATAATTACAATAATTCAATTTAGTTTATTGACAAGTGAAATGAGCCAAAACGTCCAAATCAAGCAGACAGAGGGAGTAGACAGTAGGGTCTTATAGTATACTTGGAATTTTAAGTAATCTACAATTCTATGAGTTGTGACTTTCTGTTGTTGTGGCCTATTATGGTTGGTTAATATCCTACATGATTTCCTATATGATCTTATAATATATATTTTGCCACCTATATCATACAAAGACCAACATTCTGAAGGAGCACGATAATCACACTAATGTACATAGTACGAGAGCAAATGATTTTTCTTTCATAGCAATGTGTACAACATCTTCTTCCCCCTCCCCCCTCCACCTCCCTCTCCACCATACCGAACATCTCATCCTCCATGGCCACAAGTTTTGCTCCATCCCAATTAATCATGCCATCACTATCTGGCATTGTTATCCTAAACGGATGTTTAGAGTGTTTAAATGTCGTTTAAATGCTACCCAGTAGCTAACGTTTAGGCCGTTTATACTGTTTAATCCTATATAATCTGTTTTAAGTCCGTTTAAACGCCTATGTAGTCCGATTAAACGCTAAACAGAGGATAATCGATTGTTTATCGTTTAGGATAGCACTGCTATCTGGCACTGAAAGTCGCCTAGAGGGGGGTGAATAGGGCGAATCTGAAATTTATAAACTTAAGCACAACTACAAGCCGGGTTAGCGTTAGAAATATAAACGAGCCCGAGAGAGAGGACGCAAAACAAATCGTGAGCGAATAAAGAGCGAGACACGATGATTTGTTTTTACCGAGGTTCGGTTCTTGCAAACCTACTCCCCGTTGAGGTGGTCACAAAGACCGGGTCTCTTTCAACCCTTTCCCTCTCTCAAACGGTCACTTAGACCGAGTGAGCTTCTCTTCTCAATTAAACGGAACACGAAGTTCCCGCAAGGACCACCACACAATTGGTGTCTCTTGTCTTGGTTACAATTGAGTTTGATCACAAGAAAGAATGAGAAAGAAAAGAAGCGATCCAAACGCAAGAGCTCAAATGAACACAAATGTTACTCTCTCTAGTCACTATTTGATTTGGAGTGATTCCGGACTTGGGAGAGGATTTGATCTCTTTGGAGTGTCTAGAATTGAATGCTATAGCTCTTGTAATGTGTTGAAGGTGGAAAACTTGGATGCCATTGAATGTGGGGTGGTTGGGGTATTTATAGCCCCAACCACCAAAAATGGTCGTTGGAAGGCTGCTGTCGCATGGCGTACCGGACAGTCCGGTGCGCCAGCCACGTCAGCAGACCGTTGGGGTTCGACCGTTGGAGCTCTGACAGGTGGAGTCTCTGGGCTGTCCGGTGGTGCACCGGACAGGTCCTGTAGGCTGTCCGGTGCGCCAACTACGCGTCCTCTGTTCTCTACGCGCGCAGGTGTGCATTAAATGTGTTGCAGTCGACCGTTGCGTGCGAAGTAGCCGTTGCTCCGCTGGCACACCGGACAGTCCTGGTGCACCGGACAGTCCGGTGCGCCAGACCAGGGTGGCAAGTTCAGCGATGTCTTTTGCTCTCTTTGTTTGAACCCTTTCTTGGTCTTTTTATTGGCTTATTGTGAACCTTTGGCACCTATAGAACTTATAGACTAGAGCAAACTAGTTAGTCCAATTATTTGTTGTAACACCTAGTTTGTAATATATAATAAAAGAGGAGAAAAGTCATTTCCTATATTTTATGTGTGTGTTGAATCTACTTATCATCACATGTGAACACCATATTCAAACAACAACTAAATAATAAAAAAGATATACCATTAAATCATGCATCATGCTGGAATTTTTATTGTGAGTACATTATTTGTGATAATATAAAAAAATAATAATAACATTAAAAAAAGTATGTTAAAGTCCAAAGTGGGATTTAATCCTAAAGGAAAATTCAAGAAGTAGAAAAAAAGAGAAGAGAAACTACTAAGCAATACAAAAAATAAATTTATAAATAGATAAATTTATTCCACAATAATTTATTCAATTCATATACTCAGAAATTTGAGTACAAGTTTATCACAAATTTGAAATTCAAATTTAGATTAAAAAATAATAAAAAGGAAAGGAAATCAGAAATGGTGAAAAGAAAGGAGAAAAGAGAAGTCGTGTTGGGCCTAAAGCAACCAGCGCTCGGCCCACAACCAACATTTACCCTCCGCGTGACGCATTAGGCTGGGATCTGCGCCGACATGTGGACCTGGGGGATTAGCCTCCCGTACATCGCTCAGCTCACTGCCAGGGCGGGCCCCACACATCAGCCACCCACCCTCATCATCCGTTGCGCAGCACGCTGTGCGCTCGGTCACTTCCGCGCGGGACCACGTGGTCAGCACCTTCTTCTCCCCTGCCGCATCGCGCGGAGGAGTATCGCCGTGCGCGTGGATTCCGGTGGCTCGTGCGGACCAGCCTTGACGAACCGGCCCTGCGGGTGCGCGTGGTGATACCATTGGCATGCGGGCCCCACCTTGATCACGTCCCCCCCTCTCCACCGAGCTGTACCGGCTGCATCCGAAATCGCCGCCGAGACCGGGGGAAACCTCCCCACCAATTCGGGTCCGAGCAATGCGCTCCACGCCGCCTCGCGTGTTGATAAAAGCTTGCGCCTCGTCATCCGCCTATTTCGTTAGCCGTGACTTAGTCTCCGACCTCGTAATCGTGTGGCGCCGTTGCAAACCCGCCGTGACGCCCAGCCTGCGGGGACCTTGCGCCGCTGAGACATCTGCTCATCGTCGGCCACATTTGGGTCCGAGTAGGGTACCCGGAGATTCGCCCAGCCTTGCTGTGGGTGCGTGAACCGTGGGCGAGCTGAGAGACCGGTCGTAGTGTGCCCATACCTCTTCGCCATGCTATTTTTCTAAAGAGACCCTGCGCTTTACATATATCAACATGCAGTCCTGCGCCTGAAGTTTGGAGTCTTAAGGTCTTTTGCGTAGTAACCCCTGACCTTTCTGAAAATTGATGCCCAGTTCAAAGATGATTAAAAACAGAGAAATAATTATAGGAATCCGTTTTTAATAAAAAAACAAATCTAGAAACTTGTAAAATGCATAAAAAATTCATTTTTAATCCAAATCAATTCATTTCAATTTATAAAATTTGGTAATATTAATGTTTATCATCTAGAATCTCTGTTTTGACATAAAAACAGAAAGAAAATTTATTTCTCATGTAATTCCATTTCAAGCACATTAAACCTTTGGAAATTCATATCTTAAAATATATAACCCCAAAAATTATGATTCCTATTTCTAGGATTTTATTTTAATGTGTAGATTATTATCATGTGTTTTGTTTACATGTTTGGTGTGATGTTAATTTCCTCTATATATTGTGCATGTTTGTATTGTGGCGAGCAGAGGAGCCTGTGACTGAGGAACCTGGTGAGCAGCAGATAGAAGTAGCTGAGCAGGAGCTCATTGAAGGCAAGTTGTGCCCTTGACCACTTTTGTTACCCAATAATGTTCTTTATAATCATCTACCATGCATAGGTTTAATTTTGATGGGACCCAATAGGTCACCCTAGATTGTTATTCCATTTTACTTTGTTATCCCTGAATCACTTGGGTAGTTTTGCTATTGCTTTACATGGTTTTGGGATAATATTTTATTATATCCATGTTCCAGCTATTGTGTTATTCTATTTATGTTCATGTCAAGATCATTAAATGTTAATTGGAACATGGAGCTTAACTTGAGAAACACGTGCCACCACAAGGGTTTAATGGGACGCCCTTGGCCAACTAACTAGGAAAGCTAGTGGAAGACTACCTTACCCGAAAGGGGCAAGGGTAGTAGGGGATTGCATGCAAGGAGGCTCTCGGGTTGATTTTGCTGCGATGGCGGTCAGACGGGGGATTCTTGCAAGTGCTCTTCCCATAAACTATAGCGGGTTTTCGGAAGCTAGTGGAACTTTGTAAAGGCCTCGTAGTGGATCCCTAGCCATTCACCTCGGTAGTGCCTAAGGGCCTAGCTAACCCTGGCGACACGGGATACACGACTTGTGGGTACAGGGTACAACCTCTGCAGAGTGTAAAACTGGTATTCTAGCCGAGCTCACGGTCATGAGCAGCTCAGGACTCTCTGATGATTAAATTATGGAACTTAAATTCAATTTTGTCATTTGCATTGCATGGGTTTATTATTAATTTTGTTCAATTACTTTATTTAAGGTTTGATATTTACTTACATCTAGTAACTGCTAATAAAATTTTGACCAACTACTTAAAAGCAACGCTCAGCTTTAACCCCTGTCATTGATTAGCCTTACACATCACATGAACTCCCACCTTTGTGAGTTCATGTCCACTGGTTCCCCACAACTTGTTGAGCTATGATCATGTGTGAGCTCACCCTTGCTGTCTCACACCCCCCCACAGAAGAAGAACAGGTGGTTCAGGAGGAGCCACAAGGCGAGGAGTTTGATTTGATCTAGGTGGTGTTTCTCAGTTGACATTGGCGCCAACGACGATCCTTAGTTCGTTTTATATTTATCTTTTATTTTGTAATAAGACTTCCGCTATGTAATAATACTCTGATTATTGTGACATTTATCTCTATACACTCTGTTATTGTATATGTTGTCTTCTTTGGCGCATGTATGAGATGCACCCGGCTTTGTTCCTTAAAGCCCGGGGTGTGACAGAAGTGGTATCAGAGGAAATGTTGACTGTAGGACGAAACCTAGATAGAAATGGACAAACCCTTACCTACTTACCTTACTCTGATTCTTTCTATACATATCTTGATCCTGTCTCACCTTTTGTTGTTCTACTCTGATCATTCTTACATTTTCTACTCTGAGACAAGATGGATTTCATACCTTGGAATCCTACATTTATGAACTTTTTAAGAGATAGGAGACCTAAGACAAAAATTAAAACTATTTTATCGATTAAAAAAATATTGGTTGATTGTTCTGATGATAAATGTCTGATTTGCTTCTTTGATTGATTGAAATATCATAGATAGACATCTTAGCATGTACCACCATAAGGTAATGTATTAGCTTTAGTAGGTGACACACTAATCTACTTAGCTAATAAATCCCCCAAAGTAACATGATTAGTAATTACTCGCCTTGTCTACAATTCTTCCTTTCTTACCTTGTGTTTCTAACCTAGATGGGCTACCCCTATAGTGTTAGAAGAGAGCACTATAGACGTGATCCTTGGTATGTCATGGTTAAGAAAGGCAAAGGTAGTTTATACACTATGCTAAAAGAACCATTGAACTCACCAGTTCCAAAGGAGAAAGATTTGAAGTTGGAATTGCAGTAACTACCGCCACCAGACTAGCAGCATTCTTAGAAAATGGGAAGTTTGTTGGTGTCAACATCCATGTGGTTAGAGATTTTCCGGATGTCTTCCTAGAAGAGTTACCAGTGATGCCACCATATAGGGAAGTTGAGTTTATCATTGGTCCCTTACCTGGGGCTGCCCCTACTTTCAAACGGCCATACAGGATGTCTGTAGAAGAGTTAAAAGAACTGAAGAAGCAGTTAATGAAATTACAAGAGGCTGGGTACATTCGTTCGAATTCCTCACCTTGAGGGAGCGCCAGTTCTATTTATACAGAAGAAATATGGATCACAAGGGATGAGTGTGGATTATAGATCTCTTAATGATGTTACTGTAAAGAACAAGTATTCGTTACCCCGTATTGAGGATTTGTTTGATCAGATGAGAGGTGCAAGGGTATTCTCGAAGATTGATCTCCGATTGGGTTATCACCAAATGAAGATTAGGCCATCGGATATTCCCAAGACAACTTTCTCGACCCGATATGGGTTATATGAGTTCACCGTTATGTCGTTTGGATTAACTAATGTACCAGCTTATTTTATGGATTTGAAGAATAAGGTGTTCATGAGTTGGACATATTCGTCGTGGTTTTCATCGACGATATTTTTATTTATTCCAAGAGTGATAGTGATTATGAGGAAACATCTGAGATTGGTGCTACAGAAGCTACGAGATAATCAACTCTACACCAAGTACAGTAAATGCGAGTTCTAGATTGACGAGGTGTCATTCCTTGAACATATCATTTCTAATGGAGGTATATTAGTGGATCCTGCTAAAGTCAAGGAGATAGTGGCGTGGAGCATACCCACTACAGTTATGGAGATTCAGAGTTTTCTTGGGACTTGCAGAATATTATCGGAGATTTATTGAAGGATTTTCTAAGGTTGCTAAGCCCATGACCTCGCTTCTGGAGAAGGGAAGAGAGTTCAAGTGGGACGAGAAGTGCCAAGATAGCTTTGATCAATTAAAGAAGAGATTAATGTCGCCACCAGTGTTGGTTATGCCTGATCTGCAGAAGGGATTTGATATTTATTGTGATGCATGTGGCCAAGGCTTGGGATGTGTACTTATGCGAGAAGGACACGTGATTGCCTACGCGTCTCGTTAGTTGCGAAAACAAGAGTTGAACTACCCCACTCATGACTTAGAACTGGCAGTTGTTGTGCATACGCTTAAGATTTGGAGACATTATATCATGGGGACTAAGTGTCAAGTGTATACGGATCATAAGAGTTTGAAGTATATATTCACTCAGAAGGATCTCAATCTTAGGCAACGCCGTTGGTTGGAGCTTATTAAGGATTATGATTTGGAGATTCACTATCACCCGGGCAAGGCAAATTTGGTTGCAGATGCCTTGAGTCGAAAGGAGCATGTTCATTCAGCTGTTGTTGCCCAGCTACCCGATGAGATTGTTGAGGATTTCAGGAGACTTAACCTGGGGATAGTTGCTCACAATGAAGGAGTTACTATTGATGTGGAACCTACCTTGGAACAAAAGATCCACAAAGGACAAATTGGTGATGCTAAGATACAAGAGATCAAGGATCTTATTACTGAAGGTCGAGGTCCGGAATTCACGGAAGATGAGCAAGGCACCATATGGTTTAAGGACATGATATGTGTTCCTGATATTGAAAGCCTTCGTGAGACTATTTTAAAGGAGGCCCATGACTCGGATTATTCTATTCATCTTGGTAGTACCAAGATGTATCAGGATTTGAAGCAAAAAAATACTGGTGGTATGGATTGAAGAGAGATGTAGTGCACATGTGGCTATGTGCGATGTGTGTCAAAGAGTTAAGGCTGAACACCAGAGGCCAACTGGACTACTGCATCCAATAAAGATACCCGAGTGGGAGTGGGAAGAGATTGATATGGACTTCATTACTGGATTGCCTCGCATCTCGAAAGGATATGATTCTATATGGGTTATTGTGGATGGACTGACCAAAGTTGCTCATTTCATTCCGGTCAAGACTACTTATAAGGGATCTCAATTGGCAGAGTATATGTGGCTCGGATTGTGTCTCTACACGGTGTACCGAAGAAGATCGTTTTGGATAGAGGATCACAGTTTACCTCCAGATTTTGGAAAAGTTTTCATGAGAATATGGATTCGAAGTTGAATTTTGGTTCGGCCTACCATTCTCAGACTGATGGATAGACTAAAAGGACTAATCAAGTATTAGAGGACATGTTGAGAGCTTGTGCCCTTCAACATGGTAGTAGTTGGGACAAGAGTCTACCTTATGTTGAGTTCTCATATAATAATAGTTACCAGGCCAGTCTAAAAGATGTCACCGTTTGAGGCTCTATATGGCAGAAAGTGCATGACTCCTCTATATTGGGATCAGACTGGAGAAAGACAGTTCTTTGGGCCCGAACTGATTCAAGAAGCAGAGGGACAAGTCCGTATAATTCGAGAGAATTTGAGGGTGGCTCAAACCAGGCAAAAGAGCTATGCTGATAATATAAGGAGACCACTGGAGTTTGAGGAAGATGATCATGTGTACCTCAAGGTGTCATCACTTCGTGGAATGAGGAGATTCAAGGTTAAGGGCAAATTGTCCCCTCGCTATATTGGACCATTCAGATTTTTTAGGGCAAGTTGGAGAGATGTCCTATCAACTCGAGCTACATGATAATGTATCTGATGTGCGTAATGTATTCCATGTGTCTCAACTTAAGAAGTGTCTCCGTGTCCCGAGGAACAGTTACCAATGGAAGAGCTCAGTGTTCAGGGTGGTTTGATTTACACGGAGTACCCTATCAAGATTCTTAACACTTTGGCTCGAGTTACAAGAAATAAGGTGATAAATATGTGCAAAGCGCAATGGAGTCACCATGGAGAAGATGAAGCGACATGGGAAAGAGAAGAGCTTCGCATAGATTTTCCTCATCTTTTCCCTAGTGCTTCCTAAATCTCGAGGACGAGATTATTTTAAGGGGGGTAGGATTTGTAACACCTAGTTTGTAATATATAATAAAAGAGGAGAAAAGGCATTTCCTATATTTTATGTGTGTGTTGAATCTACTTATCATCACATGTGAACACCATATTCAAACAACAACTATATAATAAAAAGATATACCATTAAATCATGCATCATGCTGGAATTTTTATTGTGAGTGCATTATTTGTGATAATATAAAAAAATAATAATAACATAAAAAAAGTATGTTAAAGTCCAAAGTGGGATTTAATCCTAAAGGAAAATTCAAGAAGTAGAAAAAAGAGAAGAAGAGAAACTACTAAGCAATACAAAAATAAATTTATAAATAGATAAATTTATTCCACAATAATTTATTCAATTCATATACTCAGAAATTTGAGTACAAGTTCATCACAAATTTGAAATTCAAATTTAGATTCAAAAATAATAAAAAGGAAAGGAAATCAGAAATGGTGAAAAGAAAGGAAAAAAGAGAAGTCGTGTTGGGCCTAAAGCAACCAGCGCTCGGCCCACAACCAACATTTACCCTCCGCGTGACCCATTAGGCTGGGATCTGCGCCGACATGTGGACCCAGGGGATCAGCCTCCCGTACATCGCTCAGCTCACTGCCAGGGCGGGCCCCACACATCAGCCACCCACCCTCATCGTCCGTTGCGCAGCACGCTGTGCGCTCGGTCACTTCTGCGCGAGACCACGTGGTCAGCACCTTCTTCTTCCCTGCCGCATCGCGCGGAGGAGTATCGCCGTGCGCGTGGATTCCGGCGGCTCGTGCGGACCAGCCTTGACGAACCTGCTGCGGGTGCGCGTGGTTATACCATTGGCATGCGAGCCCCACCTTGACCACATCCCCCCCTCTCCACCGAGCTGTACCGGCTGCATCCGAAATCGCCACCGAGACTGGGGGAAACCTCCCCACCAATTCGGGTCCGAGCAATGAGCTCCACGCCGCCTCGCGTGTTGATAAAAGCTTGCGCCTTGTCATCCGCCTATTTCGTTAGCCGCGACTTAGTCTCCGACCTCGTAATCGTGTGGCGTCGTTGCAAACCCGCTGTGACGCCCAGCCTGCGGGGACCTTGCGCCGCTGAGACATCTGCTCATCGTCGGCCACATTTGGGTCCGAGTAGGGTACTCGGAGATTCGCCCAGCCTTGCTGTGGGTGCGTGAACCGTGGGCGAGCTGAGAGACCGGTCGTAGTGTGCCCATACCTCTTAGCCATGCTATTTTTCTAAAGAGACCCTGCGCTATACATATATCAACCCGCAGTCCTGCGCCTGAAGTTTGGAGTCTTAAGGTCTTTTGCGTAGTAACTCCTGACCTTTCTGAAAATTGATGCCCATTTCAGAGATGATTAAAAACAGAGAAATAATTATAGGAATCCGTTTTTAATAAAAAACAAATCTAGAAACTTGTAAAATGCATAGAAAATTTATTTTTAATCCAAATCGATCCATTTCAATTTATAAAATTTGGTAATATTAATGTCTATCATCTAGAATCTCTGTTTTGACATGAAAACAGAAAGAAAACTTATTTCTCATGTAATTCCATTTCAAGCACATTAAACCTTTGGAAATTCATATCTGAAAATATATAACTCCAAAAATTATGATTCCTATTTCTAGGATTTTATTTTAATGTGTAGATTATTATCATGTGTTTTGTTTACATGTTTGGTGTGATGTTAATTTCCTCTATATATTGTGCCTGTTTGTATTGTGGCGAGTAGAGGAGCCTGTGACTGAGGAACCTGGTGAGCAGCAAATAGAAGTAGCTGAGCAGGAGCTCATTGAAGGCAAGTTGTGCCCTTGACCACTTTTGTTACCCAATAATGTTCTTTATAATCATCTACCATGCATAGGTTTAATTTTGATGGGACCCAATAGGTCACCCTAGATTGTTATTCCATTTTACCTTGTTATCCCTGAATCACTTGGGTAGTTTTGCTATTGCTTTACATGGTTTTGGGATAATATTTTATTATATCCATGTTCCAGTTATTGTGTTATTCTATTTATGTTCATGTCAAGATCATTAAATGTTAATTGGAACATGAAGCTTAACTTGAGAAACACGTGCCACCACAAGGGTTTAATGGGATGCCCTTGGCCAACTAACTAGGAAAGCTAGTGGAAGACTACCTTATCCGAAAGGGGCAAGGGTAGTAGGGGATTGCATGCAAGGAGGTTCTCGGATTGATTTTGCTGCGATGGCGGTCAGACGGGGGATTCTTGCAAGTGCTCTTCCCATAAACTGTAGCGGGTTTTCGGAAGCTAGTGGAACTTTGTAAAGGCCTCGTAGTGGATCCCTAGCCATTCACCTCGGTAGTGTATAAGGGCCTAGCTAACCCTGGCGACATGGGATACACGACTTGTGGGTACAGGGTACAACCTCTGCAGAGTGTAAAACTGGTATTCTAGCCGAGCTCACGGTCATGAGCAGCTTAGGACTCTCTGATGATTAATTATGGAACTTAAATTCAATTTTGTCATTTGCATTGCATGAGTTTATTATTAATTTTGTTCAATTACTTTATTTAAGGTTTGATATTTACTTACATCTAGTAACTGCTAATAAAATTTTGACCAACTACTTAAAAGCAACGCTCAGCTTTAACCCCTGTCATTGATTAGCCTTACACATCACATGAACTCCCACCTTTGTGAGTTCATGTCCACTGGTTCCCCACAACTTGTGTAGCTATGATCATGCGTGAGCTCACCCTTGCTATCTCACACCCCCCACAGGAGAAGAACAGGTGGTTCGGGAGGAGCCACAAGGCGAGGAGTTTGATTTGATCTAGGTGGTGTTTCTCAGTTGACATTGGCGCCAACGACGATCCTTAGTTCGTTTTATATTTATCTTTTATTTTGTAATAAGACTTCCGCTATGTAATAATACTCTGATTATTGTGACATTTATCTCTATACACTCTGTTATTGTATATGTTGTCTTCTTTGGCGCATGTATGAGATGCACCCGACTAATTGTTCCTTAGTGTTAATATATGCAATCTCGATATCTCCCTTTTGTTGGTGATCCCTTAAGAAATGATACCGAATGGCTATGTGTTTAGTGCGACTATGCTCAACGGGATTATCCACCATGCGGATTGCACTCTCATTATCACATAGAAGAGGAACTTTGGTTAATTTGTAACCATAGTCCCTAAGGGTTTGCCTCATCCAAAGCAATTGCGCGCAACAATGGCCTGCGGCAATATACTCGGCTTCGGCAGTAGAAAGAGCTACAGAATTTCGCTTTTTGAAGCCCATGACACCAGAGACCTTCCCAAGAACTGGCAAGTCCCTGATGTGCTCTTTCTATTAATTTTACACCCCGCCCAATCGGCATCCGAATAACCAATCAAATCAAATGTGGACCCCCGAGGGTACCAAAGCTCAAACTTAGGAATATGAACTAGATATCTCAAGATTCGTTTTACGGCCGTAAGGTGAGCTTCCTTAGGGTCGGCTTGGAATCTTGCACACATGCATACGGAAAGCATAATATCCGGTCGAGATGCACATAGATAGAGTAAAGAGCCTATCATCGACCGATATACCTTTTGATCTACGGATTTACCTCCCGTGTCGAGGTCAAGATGCCCATTGGTTCCCATGGGTGTCTTGATGGGCTTGGCATCCTTCATACCAAACTTGTTTAGAATGTCTTGAATATACTTCGTTTGGCTAATGAAGGTGCCTTCTTGGAGTTGCTTCACTTGAAATCCCAAGAAGTACTTCAACTCCCCCATCATAGACATCTCGAATTTCTGTGTCATGATCCTACTAAATTCCTCTCATGTAGATTCGTTAGTAGACCCAAATATAATATCATCAACATAAATTTGGCATACGAACAAATCATTGTCAAGAGGTTTAGTAAATAAAGTAGGATCGGCCTTTCCGACTTTGAAACCATTAGTGATAAGGAAATCTCTTAGGCATTCAAACCATGCTCTTGGGGCTTGCTTGAGCCCATAAAGCGCCTTAGAGAGTTTGTAAACATGGTTAGGATACTCACTATCTTCAAAGCCGGGAGGTTGCTCAACATAGACCTCCTCCTTGATTGGTCCATTGAGGAAGCCACTTTTCACGTCCATTTGGTAAAGCTTAAAGCCATGGTAAGTAGCATAGGCAAGTAAAATGCGAATTGATTCTAGCCTAGCTACGGGTGCATAGGTTTCACCAAAGTCCAAACCTTCGACTTGTGAATATCCCTTGGCCACAAGTCGGGCTTTGTTCCTTGTCACCACACCATGCTCATCTTGCTTGTTGCGGAAGACCCACTTGGTTCCTACAACATTTTGGTTAGGACGTGGAACTAAATGCCATACCTCATTCCTAGTGAAATTGTTGAGCTCCTCTTGCATCGCCACCACCCAATCCAAATCTTGAAGTGCTTCCTCTACCCTATGTGGCTCAATAGAGGAAACAAAAGAGTAATGTTCACAAAAATGAGCAACACGAGATCGAGTAGTTACCCCCTTTTGAACATCGCCGAGGATGGTGTTCACGGGGTGATCTCGTTGAATTGCTTGGTGGACTCTTGGGTGTGGCGGTCTTGGAACTTGTTCATCTTCCTCATCTTGATCATGGACATCTCCCCCTTGATCATTGCTCTCCTTTGAGGTGGCTCAACTTCTTGATTTTCTCCTTCATCATTTTGAGCATCATCCTCATCTTGGGTTGGTGGAGATGTTTGCATGGAGGAAGATGGTTGATCTTGTGCATTTGGAGGCTCTTCGGATTCCTTAGGATACACATCCCCAATGGACATGTTCCTTAGCGCGACACACGGAGCCTCTTCATCACCTATCTCATCAAGATCAACTTGCTCTACTTGAGAGCCGTTAGTCTCATCAAACACAATGTCACAAGAAACTTCAACTTGTCCAGAGGACTTGTTAAAGACTCTATATGCCCTTGTGTTTGAATCATATCCTAATAAAAAGCCTTCTACAGCCTTAGGAGCAAATTTGGATTTTCTACCTCTTTTAACAAGAATAAAGCATTTGCTACCAAAGACTCTAAAATATGAAACATTGGACTTTTTATCGGTTAGGAGTTCGTATGATGTTTTCTTGAGGATTCGGTGTAGATACAACCGGTTGATGGCATAGCAGGCGGTGTTGACCGCCTCCGCCCAAAACCGATCCGAAGTCTTGTACTCATCAAGCATGGTTCTTGCCATGTCCAATAGAGTTCTATTCTTCCTCTCCACTACACCATTTTGCTGTGGGGTGTAGGGAGAAGAGAACTCATGCTTGATGCCCTCCTCCTCAAGGAAGCCTTCGATTTTAGAGTTCTTGAACTCCGTCCCGTTGTCGCTTCTTATTTTCTTGATCCTTAAGCCGAACTCGTTTTGAGCCCGTCTCAAGAATCCCTTTAAGGTCTCTTGGGTATGAGATTTTTCCTGCAAAAAGAACACCCAAGTGAAGCGAGAATAATCATCCACAATAACTAGACAGTACTTACTCCCGCCGATGCTTATGTAAGATATCGGGCCGAATAGGTCCATGTGTAGGAGCTCGAGTGGCCTGTCAGTCGTCATGATGTTCTTGTGTGGATGATGAACACCAACTTGCTTCCCTGCCTGACATGCGCTACAAATCATGTCTAACACTCCCTTAAATGCTACTGAATCATCACTTCTTCTGAAGACAGTAACACCTACATCTGTAAAAAGACAGTTGTAGCCCATTTTACATAATTGCGAAACTGAAAGCAAGTTGTAATCTAAGGAATCTACAAGAAAAACATTGGAAATGGAGTGGTCAGGAGATATAGCAATTTTACCCAATCCTTTGACCAAACCTTGGTTTCCATCCCTGAATGTGATCGCTCTTTGGGGATCTTAGTTTTTCTCATAGGAGGAGAACATTTTCTTCTCCCCTGTCATATGGTTTGTGCACCCGCTATCGATGATCCAACTTGAGCCCCCGGATGCATAAACCTAGAAAACAATTTTAGTTCTTGATTTTAGGTACCCAAACGATTTTGGGTCTTTTGGCATTAGATACAAGAACTTTTGGTACCCAAACACAAGTTTTGGTGCCCTTGTGTTTGTCCCCAACATACTTGGCAACTACCTTGCCTGATTTGTTGGTTAGCACATAAGACGCATCAAAAGTTTTAAATGAAATGTTATGATTGTTTGATGCACTAGGAGTTTTCTTTTTAGGCAATTTTGCACGAGTTGATTGCCTAGAACTAGATGTCTCACCCTTATACATAAAAGCATGATTAGGGCCAGAGTGAGACTTCCTAGAATGAATTCTCCTAATTTTGCTCTCGGGATAACCGGCAGGGTACAAAATGTAACCCTCGTTATCCTGAGGCATGGGAGCCTTGCCCTTAACAAAGTTTGACAATCTTTTAGGAGGGGCATTAAGTTTGACATTGTCTCCCTTTTGGAAGCCAATGCTATCCTTGATGCCAGGGCGTCTCCCACTATAGAGCATGCTTCTAGCAAATTTAAAATTTTCATTTTCTAAGTCATGCTCGGCGATTTTAGCATCTAATTTTGCTATATGATCATTTTGTTGTTTAATTAAGGCCATATGATCATGAATAGCATCAATGTTAATATCTCTACATCTAGTACAAATAGTAACATGCTCAATGGTAGATGTAGAGGGTTTGCAAGAATTAAGTTCAACAATCTTAGCACGCAAAATATCATTGTTATCTCTAAGATCGAAAATGGAAGCATTGCAAACATCTAATTCTTTAGCCTTAGCAATTAATTTTTTGTTGTCAATCTTAAGGCTAGCAAGAGAAACATTTAATTCTTCAATCTTAGCAAGTAATTTAACAGTATCATCTCTAAGATTGGGAATTGAAGCATCACAAACATTTGAATCAACCTTAGCAATTAAACTAGCATTCTCATTTCTAAGGTTGACAATAGTATCATGGCAAGTGCGTAGCTCACTAGATAATTTTTCACATTTTTCTATTTCTAGAGCATAAGCATTTTTAACCTTAACATGCTTCTTATTTTCCTTAATTAGGAAGTCCTCTTGGGTGTCCAAGAGTTCATACTTCTCATGAATAGCACTAATTAATTCATTTAATTTTTCTTTTTGTTGCATGTTTAGGTTGGCAAAAAGGATGCGCAAGTTATCCTCCTCATTTTCACTAGAATTATCTTCATCACTAGAGGAAGCATATTTAGTGGAGGATCTTGATTTTACCTTCTTCCTTTTGTTGTCCTTTGCCATGAGGCACTTGTGGCCGACGTTGGGGAAGAGGAGGCCCTTGGTGACGGCGATGTTTGCGGCGTCCTCGTCGGAGGAGGAGACGGAGGAGCTCTCTTCGGAGTCCCACTCGCGACACACATGGGCATCGCCGCCCTTCTTCTTGTAATACCTTTTCTTTTCTCTCCTCTTGCCCTTCTTGTCGTCGCCCCTGTCACTGTCACTAGATAGTGGACATTTAGCAATGAAATGATCGGGCTTACCACATTTGTAGCACACTTTCTTGGAGCGGGGCTTGTAATCCTTCCCCTCCTTTGCTTGAGGATTTGGAGGAAGCTCTTGATGATGAGCGCCATCTCCTCGTTGTCGAGCTTAGAGGCGTCGATGGGTTGTCTACTTGATGTAGACTCCTCCTTTTTCTCCTCCGTTGCCTTGAATGCAACCGGTTGCGCTTCGGGCGCGGAGGGGCCATCTAGCTCGATGATTCTCTTTGAGCCTTTGATCATCAATTCAAAGCTCACAAAATTCCCTATTACTTCCTTGGGAGACATTAGTGTATATCTAGGATTTCCTCGAATTAATTGAACTTGTGTAGGATTAAGAAAAACGAGGGATCTTAGAATAACCTTGACCATTTTATGGTCATCCCATTTTGTGCTCCCGAGGTTGCGCATTTGGTTCACCAAGGTCTTCAAGAGGTTGTACATGTCTTGTGGCTCCTCCCCTTGGCGAAGCCGGAAGCGATCGAGCTTTCCCTCGATCGTCTCCCGCTTGGTGATTTTGGTCACCTCATCTCCTTCGTGCGCGGTCTTGAGTACGTCCCAAATCTCCTTGGCGCTCTTTAGTCCTTGCACCTTGTTATACTCCTCTCGACTTAGAGAGGCGAGGAATATAGTGGTGGCTTGTGAGTTGAAGTGTCGGATTTGGGCGACCTCATCCGAATCATAGTCTTCATCCCCCGGAGATGGTACCTGTACTCCAATCTCAACAACATCCCAAATGCTAGTGTGGAGTGAGCTTAGATGATGCCTCATTTGATCACTCCACATATTATAATCTTTACCATCAAACATAGGTGGTTTTCCTAATGGGACGGAAAGTAATGGAGTACGTTTTGGAATGCGAGGGTAGCGTAGAGGAATCTTACTAAACTTCTTGCGCTCATGGCGCTTAGAAGTTACAGACGGCGTGTCGGAGCTGGAGGTGGATGGCGACGAAGAATCGGTCTCGTAGTAGACCACCTTCCTCATCTTCTTCTTCTTGTCATCGCTCCGACGCGTCTTGTTGTGTGAAGGGGATCCCTTCACCTTGTTGGCGGACTCCCCGGATGGAGCCTTCCCATGGCTTGTGGCGGGCTTCTCGCCGGTCCCGAACTCCCTCTTGGCGGATGCTCCCGACATCACTTCGAGCGGTTAGGCTCTAATGAAGCACTGGGCTCTGATACCAATTGAAAGTCGCCTAGAGGGGGGGTGAATAGGGCAAATCTGAAATTTATAAACTTAAGCACAACTACAAGCCGGGTTAGCGTTAGAAATATAAACGAGTCCAAGAGAGAGGGTGCAAAACAAATCGTGAGCGAATAAAGAGCGAGACACGATGATTTGTTTTACCGAGGTTCGGTTCTTGCAAACCTACTCCCCGTTGAGGTGGTCACAAAGACTGGGTCTCTTTCAACCCTTTCCCTCTCTCAAACGGTCACTTAGACCGAGTGAGCTTCTCTTCTCAATTAAACGGAACACGAAGTTCCCACAAGGACCACCACACAATTGGTGTCTCTTGCCTTGGTTACAATTGAGTTTGATCACAAGAAAGAATGAGAAAGAAAAGAAGCGATCCAAGCGCAAGAGCTCAAATGAACACAAATGTTACTCTCTCTAGTCACTATTTGATTTGGAGTGATTCCGGACTTGGGAGAGGATTTGATCTCTTTGGAGTGTCTAGAATTGAATGCCTTGGGGCTATAAAAGGGACCCCTAGGCGCATGGAGGAAGATACAAAGCACACTTTGAGCATTCTTGATCATTCATACTTCGTCCTTGCGTACTCGTTTGACATTCTTAGTGATTTGAGCTCCGTTCTAGTGAGAACTTTGAGATATTCATTTGAGCTCAAGTCTTGGTCGTGTGTGTGTGCGTATTGCTGTGGACTTGTGTGTGTTGCTCATCCCATCCTTACTTCCGTGTTCATTTGTGATCATCTTTTATAAGGGTGAGAGACTCCAAATTGTGGAGATTCCTCGCAAATGGGATATAGTGAAAGGAAAAGAAATACCGTGGTATTCAAGTGGATCCTTGGATCACTTGAGAGGGGTTGATTGCAACCCTCGTCCATTGGGACGCCACAACGTGGAGTAGGCAAGTGTTGAACTTGGCCGAACCACGGGATAAACCATTGTGCCTCTCTGTGTTGATATCCTTGTGGTTATTGTGTTTTGCAAGAACTCCTTTCTAGCCATTTGGCTTTATTGCTCTAACACTTAATCAAGTTTGTGGCATTAAGTTTTAAGTTTTTACAGGATCACCTATTCACCCCCCCTCTAGGTGCTCTCAATTGGTATCAGAGCCATTCTCTTCAAGAAAGGGACTAATCACCAGAAGAGATGGATCCTAAGGGAAAGGGGATGGTGGTCAACAATAATGAGAAGGAGTCCATCTTCAACGAGCCAAGGGACGACAAAGTGAGAGCACCTAGAGGGGGGTGAATAGGTGATCCTGTAAAAACTGAAACTTAATGCCAAAAACTTGATTAGGAGTTAGCACAATAAAGCCAAGTGGCTAGAGAGGAGTTCTTGCAAGACACGATAACCACAAGAAGATCAACACAGATAGGCACAGTGGTTTATCCCGTGGTTCGGCCAAGTCCAACACTTGCCTACTCCACGTTGTGGCGTCCCAACAGACGAGGGTTGCAATCAACCCCTCTCAAGCGGTCCAAAGACCCACTTGAATACCACGGTGTTTTGCTTTGTTTACTATATCCCGCTTGCGAGGAATCTCCACAACTTGGAGCCTCTCGCCCTTACAATTTGGTGTTCACAAAGAAGCACGGAAGTAAGGCTAGGATGAGCAACGCACACAAGACACAAAATCAGAGCACAATACGCACACAAGTCACAACTCGAGCTCACAACACAACCCAAATAGTTCTCTACTCAAATGGAGCTCTAATTGCTATCACAAAGAAACGAATGCGCAGAATTGGAGTCTTGGTGCTTAGGAATGCTTAGAGAATGCTTGGTGTACTCCTCCATGTGCCTAGGGGTCCCTTTTATAGCCTCAAGGCAGCTAGGAGCCGTTGAGAGTATTCCAGGAAGGCAAATCTTGCCTTCTGTCGACTGGCGCACCGGACAGTATGGTGCACCACCGGACACTGTCCGGTGCGGATTTCTTTCCTGTTTTGGCGCAGCCGATCGTTGAAGATCCAGAGCCGTTGGCGCACCGGACACTGTCCGGTGCACACCGGACAGTCCGGTGCCCCCTTCTGACCGTTGGCTCTGCCACGCGTCGCGCGCGGATTACGCAGCGGACCGTTGGCCCGGCCGACTGTTGGCTCACCGAACAGTCCGGTGCACCACCGGACAGTCCGGTGATTTATAGCCGTACACCGACGAAACCCGAGAGCAGCCAATTCGCCAGAGCCAGCCTGGCGCACCGGACACTGTCCGGTGCACCCAGATTGCGCAGAGTCTTGGCTGCTGAGCCAAGTCTTTTCCAAATTGGTATTTTCCTGTTTCTAGCACTTAGACACAATACATTAGTCTCCAAAACAATGTACTAAGTCTTAGAAACATACCTTTACTCTTGATTTGCACTTCTAAAGTCTTTGGCACAAATATTACTCAAAGCATTTGTGTGGAGCACTTAATCACCAAAATCTTATAGAAATGTCCCAAGGGTACATTTCCCTTTCAATCTCCCCCTTTTTGGTGATTAATGTCAACACAACAAAAGGCAACTAAAAGAAGTGCAACATCAATGCAAATAAGAACACAAATTTGTTTTGAATCAAATTTGGCATATTTGGATCATTCTTTGCCACCACTTGGTTTTGTTTTTGCAAATCAACCTCAATTTCCTATCTCTAAGTCAAACATACTTGTTGAGACATAAAGAGAGTTGTTCCAAGAGAAATTGATCAAAGATTTCAAAAACTCCCCCTTTTCCCCATAATCAACCATTCTCCCCTCAAGAGGCCAACTTTTGACAAAAGAGATAATAAGAGATTTTTTGACAAACCAAAAGCTCTATTCTACTATTTTCAAAATTCTCAAGGGGTAGCTGATCCATTTGTTGCTTTGGCCTTATTTTCTCCCCCTTTGGCATCAAGCACCAAAACAGGATCAATCTTGGCCCTTAAACCCCATTGCCTCACCAAAATCTTCAATCAAGAGTAAAAAGGCAATAAGAGCATGAATATGAACTTGGAGTTAGTTACTCTTTCATCGGAGTGCAGTGGAAGTCTTTCATGGTCCAAGTCCAACTTTCCCTTTCAAACCTCCTTTGAGACTAAATTAAGACAACTCGTTGGGGAAGAGGGACGACTTGTTGAAGGCCGAGGCGGTGAGTCCTTCGTTGTCGGAGTCGGACGATGAACAATCCGAGTCCCACTCCTTGCCAAGGTGTGCCTCGCCCTTAGCCTTCTTGTAAGGCTTCTTCTTTTCCCTCTTCTTCTCTTGTTCCTGGTCACTATCATTATAGGGACAATTAGCGATAAAATGACCAATCTTACCACAATTGAAGCATGAGCGCTTCCCCTTCGTCTTGTTCTTGTTGGGATGCTCCTTGCGACCCTTTAGTGTTGTCTTGAATCGCTTGATGATGAGGGCCATTTCTTCTTCGTTAAGCCCGGCCGCCTCAACTTGCGCCACCTTGCTCCTCGTTGCTTTGAGAGCCACGGTTTGAGGCTCGTGGATTGGGCCATTCAACGCATCATCGACGTATCTTGCCTCCTTGATCATCATCCGTCTGCTTACGAACTTTCCAAGTATTTCTTCGGGCGACATCTTGGTGTACCTGGGATTTTCACGAATATTGTTTACAAGATGTGGATCAAGGACAGTGAAGGACCTTAGCATTAGGCGGATGACGTCGTGATCCGTCCATCGCGTGCTTCCATAGCTTCTTATTTTGTTGACGAGGGTCTTGAGCCGGTTGTATGTTTGGGTTGGCTCTTCTCCCCTGATCATTGCGAATCTCCCAAGTTCGCCCTCCACCAACTCCATCTTGGTGAGCATGGTGACATCGTTTCCCTCATGTGAGATCTTGAGGGTGTCCCAAATCTGCTTGGCGTTATCCAAGCCGCTCGCTTTATGATATTCATCCCTGCACAAAGAGGCTAACAACACAGTAGTAGCTTGTGCATTTTTATGAATTTGTTCATTAATAAACAAAGGACTATCCGTACTATCAAATTGCATTCCACTCTCTACTATCTCCCATATGCTTGGATGGAGAGAGAACAAGTGACTACGCATTTTGTGACTCCAAAATCTGTAGTCCTCTCCATCAAAGTGAGGAGGTTTACCAAGTGGAATGGAGAGTAAATGAGCATTTGAACTTTGCGGAATACGAGAATAATCAAAAGAAAAGTTTGAATTGACCGTTTTCTTTTTCTCGTAGTTGTCGTCGTCCTTTTGGGAAGAAGAGGACTCGTCGCTGTCGTCATAGTAGACGATCTCCTTGATGCGCCTTGTTTTCTTCTTATTCCAGTCTTTTCTTTTGTGGCTCGAGCCCAAGTCAGTAGGCTTGTCATCTTTTGGATCATTGACGAAGGACTCCTTCTCCTTATCATTGACCACCATCCCCTTGCCTTTAGGATCCATCCCTTCGGGCGATTAGTCCCTTAAGTGAAGAGAACGGCTCTGATACCAATTGAGAGCACCTAGAGTGGGGGTGAATAGGTGATCCTGTAAAAACTGAAACTTAATGCCACAAAACTTGATTAGGAGTTAGCACAATAAAGCCAAGTGGCTAGAGAGGAGTTCTTGCAAGACACGATAACCACAAGAAGATCAACACAGATAGGCACAGTGGTTTATCCCGTGGTTCGGCCAAGTCCAACACTTGCCTACTCCATGTTGTGTCGTCCCAACGGACGAGGGTTGCAATCAACCCCTCTCAAGCGGTCCAAAGACCCACTTGAATACCACATTGTTTTGCTTTGTTTACTATATCCCGCTTGCGAGGAATCTCCACAACTTGGAGCCTCTCGCCCTTACAATTTGATGTTCACAAAGAAGCACGGAAGTAAGGCTGGGATGAGCAACGCACACAAGACACAAAATCAGAGCACAATACGCACACAAGTCACAACTCGAGCTCACAACACAACCCAAATAGTTCTCTACTCAAATGGAGCTCTAATTGCTATCACAAAGAAACGAATGCGCGGAATTGGAGTCTTGGTGCTTAGGAATGCTTAGAGAATGCTTGGTGTACTCATCCATGCGCCTAGGGGTCCCTTTTATAGCCCCAAGGCAGCTAGGAGCCGTTGAGAGCATTCCAGGAAGGCAATTCTTGCCTTCTGTCGACTGGCGCACCGGACAGTCCGGTGCACCACCAGACACTGTCCGGTGCGGATTTCTTTCCTGTTTTGGCGCAGCCGACCGTTGAAGATCCAGAGCTGTTGGCGCACCGGACACTGTCCGGTGCACACCAGACAGTCCGGTGCCCCTTCTGACCGTTGGCTCTGCCATGCGTTGCGCGCGGATTACGCGGCCGACCGTTGGCACTGCCGACTGTTGGCTCACCGGACAGTCCGGTGCACCACCAGACAGTCCGGTGATTTATAGCCGTACGCTGCCGACGAAACCCGAGAGCAGCCAGTTCGCCAGAGCCAGCCTGGCGCACCGGACACTGTCCGGTGCACCACCGGACACTGTCCGGTGCACCCAGACTACGCGGAGTCTTGGCTGCTCAGCCAAGTCTTTTCCAAGTTGGTCTTTTCCTGTTTCTAGCACTTAGACACAATACATTAGTCTCCAAAACAATGTACTAAGTCTTAGAAACATACCTTTACTCTTGATTTGCACTTCTTAAGTCTTTGGCACAAATATTACTCAAAGCATTTGTGTGGAGCACTTAATCACCAAAATCTTATAGAAATGTCCCAAGGGTACATTTCCCTTTCACAAAGTCAATGACTCTAGCTCGAGTCAAAAGAAGAAAGACGGAAAGAAGAAGAGGCGCATCAGGAAGGTTGTCTACTACAACAACGACGAATCTTCCTCTTCTCAAAAGGACGACGAATACGAGGAGAAAAAGAAAACGGTTAACTCGAACTTTTCTTTTGATTACTCTCGTATTCCGCATAATTCCAATTCTCACTTGCTTTCTATTCCACTTGGTAAACCTCCACACTTTGATGGAGAGGACTACGGATTCTGGAGTCACAAAATGCGTAGACATTTGTTCTCTCTTCATCCAAGTATATGGGAGATAGTAGAAAACGGAATGCAATTTGATAGTTCGGATAATTCTATGTTTATCAATGAACAAATCCATAAGAATGCACAAGCTACTACTGTTCTTCTAGCATCCTTGTGCAGGGAAGAATACAATAAGGTGAGCGGCTTGGACAATGCCAAGCAGATCTGGGACACCCTCAAGATCTCACATGAGGGGAACGACGTCACCATGCTCACCAAGATGGAGTTGGTGGAAGGCGAACTAGGAAGGTTCGCAATGATCAGGGGGAGGAGCCAACCCAAACGTACAACAGGCTCAAGACCCTCGTCAACAAAATAAGGAGCTATGGAAGCACGCGATGGACAGACCACGACGTCGTCCGACTTATGCTAAGGTCTTTCACCATCCTTGATCCTCATCTTGTTAACTCTATTTGTGAGAATCCTAGGTACACCAAGATGACGCCCGAGGAAATACTTGGAAAGTTTGTAAGCGTGCGGATGATGATCAAGGAGGCAAGATATGTTGATGATGCGTTGAATGGCCCAATCCACGAGCCTCAAACCGTTGCTCTCAAAGCAACGAGGAGCAGGGAGGCGCTACCTAGCAAGGTGGCGCAAGTTGAGGCGGCCGGGCTTAACGGGGAAGAAATGGCCCTCATCATCAAGCGTTTCAAGACGGCGCTCAAAGGTCGCAAGGAGCATCCCAACAAAAGCAAGACGAAGGGAAAGCGCTCCTGCTTCAAGTGTGGTAAGGTTGGTCATTTTATTGCTAATTGTCCCGATAATGATAGTGACCAGGATCAAGAAAAGAAGAGGGAAACGAAGAAGACCTACAAGAAGGCTAAGGGCGAGGCACACCTTGGCAAGGAGTGGGACTCGGATTGTTCATCGTCCGACTCCGACGACGAAGGACTCGCCGCCTCGGCCTTCAACAAATCGTCCCTCTTCCCCAACGAGCATCACACATGCCTCATGGCAAAGGAGAAGAAGGTAAGAACTCGAAATAATACTACGTATGCTTCTTCAAGTGATGATGAATCTAGTGATGATGAAATAGACTATGCATGTTTATTCAAAGGGTTAGATAGAACTAAAATTGATAAGATCAATGAATTGATTGATGCTTTGAATGAAAAGAATAGACTTTTAGAAAAGCAAGAAGATCTTTTATATGAAGAGCATGATAAATTTGTAAGTGCGCAAAATTCTCTTGCTTTAGAAATTAAAAGAAATGAAGTGCTTTCATGTGAATTGTCTACATGCCATGAATCCATTTCTAGCTTAAAGAGTATCAATGATGACTTGAATGCTAAGTTAGAAATAGCTAATAAATCAACCTCTTGTGAAGAACATTTTGTGATCTGCAATAAGTGTAAGGATTTTAATGTTGATGCTTGTAGTAAACACCTAGTTGCCATTTCTAAATTAAATGATGAGGTGACTAGTCTTAATGCTCAACTTAAGACTAGCAAAAATGAATTTGATAAATTAAAATTTGCAAGGGATGCCTACACGATTGGTAGACACCCCTCAATTAAGGATGGGCTTGGCTTTACACTACAACACACCTTACCTTCTATGACATTCACCTTGTGTCATTGATAAGTGAATATATGTCATATTTTGAAATCTATGACGCATGTGTGACGTTTTTTGGTTCGTCATGTATGTGACGTGGCTAAACATGTTCTATGACGATTTGAAGTTTTTCTGTCATTAAAATTGTGACAATTATACTTCGTCATAGATTTTATGACATTTGCATATTGTCATTACGCCAAACAAGAACGTCACTAATAATCAGCTAGAGGCTTGCCATGTGGACCAAATTTTGTCATAAAATCATGCGTACTAGTGATGTGGAGCTGATGTGGCAAATGCTTATGACGTTTATCAATATGACATGTCGCTTTTCAATGACGAACTTCGTTGTCATAATTTATAAAATGGCTCGTCCTAGTGCTACGCCAAAATTGTGGCCTCATTAAATCTAATTTGTAATTTTCTATTAATACAATTTTATATTAGCAAAATCTATAGCCTATTTTTTGAACAATCACATTCAAATGTACAGATGTTCGCATGTCTTATTTCACAAAATGTACATATCAAAAGACCAAAATGATAGGAAACACAATTTGTAATTCATAGGTCACAATACGTCTTATAAGAAGCAACAATGTTCAACACAACTTGGAGCTACTAGTAACAAAAATCAACAAACTTGGACCTACTTAGTTGTACATGTAAACAACTAGCAACCAACTATTGATAAAACTAGACATAGTTCAACTAACACTACAAGAAATTGATAAATGTTCGTGGGTAAACTTAAGAACGTGGGTACCGACGTTCTTACTTGAGTTAAGTTCATGGGTTATGTTAAAAACGTGAGTACCGACGTTTTTAAGTTAAGTTCGTGGGCCCTGGCTAAAACCGTCGAGCTTAACGAGTTAGGAACGTGGGTATTCACGTTCTTAAGTTAAGTTCGTCGGGCACGTGGACACCGTCGAACTTAATCCTAAAAACCTAAATCTAATCGCACGCGCGACTCTCTCTCTCACCTGTCTCATTCCCGCCCACGCGCTTCTATCTCTCACCAGCAGACCGCGCCGCCGCCGCGCCACCGCTCTCCGGATCATCGGCCGTCCACCTCCTCCTCCTCCTCGCCCGCTCACCGGCCGTCCCTGCTGCGGTGCCGTCCACTTCCTCTCCCTGCCGCCGTAGCTCGCACAACCCCCATCTCGCCCTCTTCCTTCTTGCCACACCGTCGCTACCACCGCCCCGCGCTGAGAGGGACCGACGCCATGGACCTCCTCGAGAAGATGATGGCGCTTGGTATGACGTGGTGTCTCGGTAGCATTTGCCGGCTCATCACTTTGCCATCTGTGCACCTGCTTGATTAGATGTCCACCTAGGGTTTTGGGTCTAGTGCGGAAACAGGTGCCCACGCGGGGTACGGCGCGGAGGAGGACGACGAGGTGGGGTACGGCGGCGGGGGCGGGGAAGAGATGGATGAGGATGCGGACGGGGACGCTGAGCAGCAGGAGGATATCACTCAGGACGACGCCTGGGCCGTCATATCCGCCTACTTCGAGGAGAAGGGCCTCGTGCGCCAGCAGCTCGATTCCTTCGACGAGTTCATCCAGAACACCATGCAGGAGATTGTTGATGAGTCCGCCGACATCGAGATCCGCCCCGAGTCGTAGCACAACCCTGGCCGCCAGGCCGAATTTGCCGAGGTTGTTGCCCCACTCTGATCGATTGTTACAAGTGATGCCTGAATGGTTCACTATTTGCTGCTGCTAGACTGGGCGATTAGCCTGGGGTGCTGGGGGAGCTTGGTATGACGTGGTGTCTCGGTAGCATTTGCCGACTCATCACTTTGCCATCTGTGCACCTGCTTGATTAGATGTCCACCTAGGGTTTTGGGTCTAGTGCGGAAACAGGTGCCCAATTTTATGGCTGAGGATGAATTTTGCACCGACATAGGTGGACAGGGGATTGTGGAATTGTTCAGTTCTACTAGTGTCTAGAATAGCTTCTGCTGAAGTTCCCTCTGTGTGATATATGGTAGGGAATTCTTGAGTTTGACAAGGATAGCATAAAAGATTCCAGAGTGAGTTTTGTATTGATCAGGACATTTGTAGTGATCTTCAGTTGGTACTAGTAATATATGGAGTTGATCTTATGATGAAGATAGCACGTCTCATGTTTCGTGGGTTTTGAACCACCTGTACTTTATTTTCTTGAGCTGTGTGGTGTGATGTGATTTGCAAATAATGAATAATGCAAGTAGAAGTGCTTGCTAAGGAAAAACACAATTCTCAGATTAACATTGAAAATTTCTGTGAAATCAATCATTAATGGCTAACCACTTGTGATAAACAAATAAGTCTCAAGATCTTTTTGAATTCTCTTGAACAAGTCATGTAAGACATGAATTG
This sequence comes from Zea mays, assembly GCF_902167145.1. Taxonomy (NCBI): domain Eukaryota; kingdom Viridiplantae; phylum Streptophyta; class Magnoliopsida; order Poales; family Poaceae; genus Zea; species Zea mays. The sequence goes on from NC_050098.1 coordinate 183,472,900, forward strand.
GATTTACGAATGTTCATCAGAAGTAAGCACCAGTAAATACATAACATATTTGTGCTTCTCTAGAAACTGAAGAGAACTAAACATGTTCCCTTTCCTTAGTAAGTGTGCAAGATTATGAATTGAAACTTGTATTAAAATGTTGAAGCTCTACACTGATATCTTTTGATAGTGTCTGAATTCAGCAGTCGCCTTCACTAATATATGTGGGGTCACAATGCAATCTGATGTTTGGGTCATTCTAATCCTTGGCAATCTGCAATTCCTAGTAATATATCATGCCATCCTAGTCTATATGTGAAAATATCCTTGGAGACGAAAACAACATATACCAAAGCCTGTAGCATACCAACACAAATTTTATAAATAGTTATTTTTTTGGTGCTATGATGTTTCAGCGGAACTCGAAATATCTTACGATTTATCATTTTGCCTTTGTTCTTTTGTCCTTTGACTTATATTTCCCATTATATTCTTCATTAGACTCTGCACAGGATCAGCTTTGGTCAAATCTATCTCAGCAAGCCAATGATGACTGAAGCCGATGGAGAGACAGCTACTTTATTTCCAAAATCAGCAAGGCTCAGGAACTTGACATACTCTGCACCACTGTATGTTGATGTGTCATACAGAGTAATGAAGAAAGGACATGACTGTGAGGAAGTTACAGAGACTGCAGAGTATCCAAAAGTGTTTATTGGGAAGGTGCTGTACTTAACTTATGAATAATTTTTTCTCAATTTATCGTTTTTTCTTCAACCCTCTAATACTCTGCAGGTTCCAATCATGTTGCGCTCTAGTTACTGCACACTGTATCAATAATCTGAGAAGGATCTCACTGAACTTGGGGAGTGTCCTTATGACCAAGGTGGTTATTTCATTATCAATGGAAGCGAAAAGGTTCTTATTGCCCAGGAGAAGATGAGCACTAACCATGTCTATGTTTTTAAGAAGAGGCATCCTAATAAATTTGCATATGTGGCTGAAGTCCGTTCCATGGCTGAGAACCAGAACAGACCAGCCAGCGGCATGTTTGTACGGATGCTTTCACGAGCAGGAGCAAAAGGGGTTAGTGACTTATAAGTTTTCAAAAATAGTTTTCAATGCATATGCCTGCTTCTTACTTGTACAATTCAGGGGGTGTAGTACCACAGTGAGGCAAACTGACTTTATAAAATGTTAAATCTGTGATATGTTCCTTATACTGCAGGGATCATCTGGTCAATATATCCGTGCTACTCTACCTTATATTCGTCGAACTTACCGTAAGAACCTAGGGGACAAACTGCACTTATTAATGTTAGTGACAAAACCTGAAGCATCTCCAAAAATCCACAGAATTTATGGCTTCAAACATCCTTGCTCTATTTTTAGGCGTACCGTCTAGCATTGGCAGCACTAATCACCTGAGAACTTCTTCATGACATTCTTTCTTTGTCTCACTTCTAGCGGAGTAACATTCTGCTATGTTTCTTATGTAAAAAAGCCCCCTTTTTATAACAGGAATGATTTTTTGTGTTTTAGAAAATGGTAAAGAACAATTGGCTTGTCTGTCGTGTACTGGATACGTACTTCGAGATCAGAATTCACAAAAAACAACAGTCAAATCTGTTACACATAGTTGTACTCATCATGGAGATGTGAAGGAAATCCCTTATATGGTAGGAAAGATGCAGACTGTTTAAGAAGATTATAGGAATATATATAGCAAAATCATTATCTTGATTACCCACTTTTATTGATTGGCTGATTGCTTTTTCAAGATGCAGATATTTCTCAATTAAGTTTATATACAATGTAGTATTTTTATTTTATTTTTTGTAGTGCGTTGGAGAAGACATTGATGATTTGCAGTACACACCTAAACCCGAATTTGAGGGGTATTTTAGAGTTAAGAATGTTCAAACTGAGGTATCAGGAACTATCGTTATATTGTTTAGCATAATATCAACCGTATGCATCATACTTATTTTGCTATAACCCCTTTATTTTTGTTGTCTATAGTTGGATCTACTTAAAGCATGGTTTTCTCACATGCAAGAGGTTAAGGGGGTGTTTGGTTTCTAGGGACTAATGTTTAGTCCCTACATTTTATTCCATTTTTGTTCCAAAATTGCTAAATATAGAAACTAAATCTTTATTTTAGTTTCTATATTTAGCAATTTATATACTAAAAAGGAATAAAGTGAAGGGACTAAACATTAGTCCCTAGAAACCAAACACCCCCTAAGCCTGACATTTATGTTACATACAACGATGACTTTTTTGACTGGCCATTTTTAGAGAAGAGGGCTGCACACCATGGAATAAAAATGAATGAGGTGCGTTGTTGATTTAATTCACTTTAGGTTTTATTAGGAAGAATGGGTAATTTGGTTATTATAATCTTGTATCGTGGAAGCACTTTTAGAAAAATATGATCTCCTTTAAGCTAAGCTGCAGCAGTATAAAAAAACTCGGTTGGGGAGGGAATGACCGCCCTCCCGGTATAATAATAAGAAGGACCTGAACCACTGGTCCCGGCCAAGAACACCAGCGAACCCTAGCCCCCAATCACTAACCGGCCGATTACAACTGCTCACTCTGCAAGGAAAATAAACAAGGGCAAGCTATTCTTTAGTACTGTTCTATGTGAAACATGTTTTTGCTCTGCATTTATTTCTCACCTAGAGCAGATTGAATAAGACTTAGAAATGGCAAAGTTGATGACCGTTTCATATCTACTTCATTTGTATTTTTATTGTTTCAGGAGATTGGTTTCCAATGTGACAATAACCAGGGCGAGTGTCGGGCTAAATTTTCTTGCCATCTTGACTGTTTTGCTTGGGTGAAGCGAGACAGTTACCTTCCACAAGGAAGCCAAGGTCTAAAGGTGATGCATTACTTACAAACAAAAATACAAAACTAACTTCAGGGTTTGATGTTATTCATTTTTTATGGAGTGCTTGGTTTTGTTTCTAAATGTGTTAATAAAACTACATATTTACAATAGTACAAAACAAATTTTTAGTGATACGGTGTGGAGTATACAATCAATATGCATAATTTTAGCAATTTTTTTATTCCACGAGCACAACAAGGGCATGTTATTTAACTATATTTCATTTCTCTTGTTACATTAGCACACTTGCAGGCTGTTACAAAAGCCAAGCTACGTTACGATCCTCTGGAGGTTAATCCAGAAGATATGGTTCGCTTTGCAATGGAGCAGCCACAGGTACCAAAAGTTTTCCTTTTTTTCTTATCCTGAAGTGACGTTATCTCCAATGGATTTTGTGTTTAGTTTTATGGATTGTACTCGTCTTAATTTGAAAGATTTGCCTGAGTTCATTTTCACCCCATTGTTTCTTTTTCAGACAATGGCTTCGTATTCTGTATCAGACGATGTTGCAACATACTATCTATACATGACTTATGTCCATCCTTTCATCTTTTCTCTTGCAACCATAATACCTATGTTACCTGATGAGGTACTGTGGAAAGGAAGTGGGACACTTTGTGAAATTCTGCTAATGGTTCAGGTATGTTTAGTGAATATTTTCTGCCATGTTTCAATAACATATGCATCTTGAAGCAATACCTTCATCTAGATCCAGATGTTTTATATGAAACTCTCAAGTACTTGAGCTGTCAAATTATGCTGAAGTAGACCTTTTTCCTTTTGCTCTTCTGTTTTTTGATGTAAAATTGGCGATGGTTTTATTTTTATGCCATGCTTTTCCTTCCTGCTCAAGTTCTAAGTATATCATCTGACTTTTTTGTTATCTTAAGTTGCACCACAGACAGTTTATGTGTTACATAAAGCTTGTTTGCTTCTCAAGAGGATGTAAAATACACATTTTCAGGAAAAGTCATGTGGTTTTTTCCCACTCTTGCTTCATTGCTTGTTCTTGGATTTGAGCCCATGTCAAGGGCTTGAACGCCCAATTTCCATACTATGAATAGTGCATCTTTTCCAATCTACCTCTGATTACTCATGCTTGCTGAATTTAGTTTCTTTTAATGTATAGGCATTCAAGGCTGGAGGCACATAACTATGAATAGTGCATCTTCTAAAATCTCTCACTAAATCAGCCAGCTCTTCTCACTAAATCAGCCAGCTCTTCTGCTTGTCCCATTGTCATCCAGGTACTTATTTGGGATGTATGTTCAGATCTTGTGATGCTGTTTAATTCTTGCGAGGCATAATGTGTTGCAGTTGGAATGATGTCAACCTTTTTCCCATTGTCATCCAGATACTTATTTGGGATGTTGAAGTACAACCAAATAGACATGCTGTCCTAGGAGCAAGCGAGTCTCGCCCTGATCTGGTATGATTCATTGTTTTGTTCAGTGTGCCAGATTTATGGCTTCAATGAGATGTTGGTGCTAGCTCATCTGTTAAGTGATGATAGATAACAGTATGTCTACATGTTGCTCTAGCACGATTACTGGGGGTCTAGGAATATTTGCAACATTGTTTCCAAGCTGGATAGCCACATGTCAGTACTTAGCTGAAGATATGCTGATGGTATTCATTTCCTAGGGCAGCTAGTAACACTTTCCTGTTATTCCATTTGAATAGAATTTCCTACTAATGCCAATTCGCTCCCGTGAATTTCAGGAATGGGTTTACAAGCCCCATATAATAAATCATAACAGTGCGGGAGCATTTTTTGGATGTCCTTCACACAGATGCAGGCAATGAAAGAAACAGAAAATAGACAATGTTAGCGCGGAGTGAGACAGATAGGAATTGGGATAGAATCATCCTTGTTCTCAGATCAGCTGTACATTCTTTATTATGGTAGTATATCATACCTGTACGAGTAGACTGACGGTTGCTTCCAAATACTCCATGTGTTTGAAATATGTATTGTATGTGATATTCTGTGTTGCATGTGATTTTATGTTTGTCTAATTTTTTATTTCTGTATTTTTTATTTTTTTTTCTGAAAAAGGGATAAGAACGTGGGTACCCACGTTCTTAATGTTAAGAACGTGGGTACCGTCAAACATAATGTGCAGTCCACGTAGACCCACGCAGGCCAGATAAGTTCGACGGCCACGTGGCCCCGTCGAACTTAACAATAAGAACGTGGGTACCGTCGAACTTATGAGAACAAATTCGATGGCCTCCGTCGAACTTAATAACGCACGTTCTTATTGTTAAGTTCGACGGTACCCATGTTCTTATTGTTAAGTTCGACGGTACCCACGTTCTTAACCTTAAGAACGTGGGGGCCATCGAACTTACTTCTTTAAGTTCGTCCAAAAATCGCCGTCGGCTATATTCGTCGGTAAACCCACGTTCTTATGGTAAGTTCGACGGCCTATTACATTAAGTTCGACGGTTTTTCACCCACGTTCTTTAACCAGTTTTTTGTAGTGTAAAAACCAAATTTCAGAACAGAAACATCCTACAATAGTTCACTGTTGGTGGCTTAGTAACTTTATGACCCTGGATTGTGTTGACCCTGGTTGAAGCTCAATAGTTGGCGAAGGAGACCATGCATTTCTTGTGATGTCTTCTTTAAACCCTCTATTTCCTCAGAATGTTTTACCCTTGACGTTTCTGATTCCATCTTCAAATTATCCAACTCTTGTCGAAGTTCTTTTTTTTCTTGCTTCTCATTCTCAAGCTCAACCTGAAGATCGTGGACCTATAAATAAACATAACATATTACTTCATATCTAGACATGCACATATAGAGAAATAAGAACAAGAACATAATTAATTGTAGCTACTTTCAGCTAGTTGTGCTGCTAGTCAAGAATGGAATATGATCTGCTAGTTGTGCAAAAAAAGGGCAATCAAAATAGTTTTAAATTTTCTAGATACTGTCAGCATTAATTCTAGCTACTTTCAGTTGCTCTTGTGTGTACAATTGTACAGTAATGGTATAGTAACGTATGAGAGTAGATAGCAGCAACCTAGAACCATTTATTCGTCACCTAATACCCTTATCGTTGTCCATGTACAGTACTTAGTACAACATAATAAGTAGTGGCAGCAGCCGCAGCCACTAATTCTCGCAGTCAAACAAGATGTTCTCTATGTCAAACCCTTTAGAAAAAGTACATGTTGCATGTACAAATGATCCAAAGAAAGAAGGGAACATGACTGGTATGTGAAACACTTGTACCTGTGATGATATTGCACCTCTAGAGGTACTCTTGGAGGCTGAACAAACACCTGCAACACGAAGAAAAGTAGTTGATTTGACAACCTGAGAAACAGCTTCTTTTGCTGACTTTGGTTCCTGTCCATCTTGTACTGGTTCACTCATAATGCCTTCCATATCATCCTAGCAAAATGACAATAGTAGATGTTTCTTACATGGTATTATTGATGTATACTTTATGTAGAGAAGGAATAAAAGTAAACAATCACTTACAATTGCTTTCTGTACAGACTCGGTAAATCCATTTTTTTGCCACAATGGAAGTTCTTGAATAGATCAATTGAGGTGGGCTCTACATCTTTGAATATATCTTTCTTCTAAAATAATTGCAAACAGTAACGAGCTATTACCTTGAAACAAGAACATGGTCTCAAGAATAGTGATCATACACATTATTGTTTCATTTCTTACCACAACATGGGCCTGTGCAATGTAGCATCGAGATCCAGTGCGCTGATGTAACCGGACATTCTCTCGATTTAGTTGGTTTTTGGTACACTTTTCCTGCATATGATACATGAGTGACATGACACAAGAAAGTATCTGGATAATATAAAAGATTCAATGCAAGATAGCATGAATGCAACAAGATGAGATGTTGCGTCTTCAAGAAAACATTGATAATAAACAGTTGTATTGCTTATCGGGGAAGCTCTTAAACATTTAAGAATGGCACCGTATACTGTGTAAAACGAACTTCTGTGCTAACCTGCTAAAACGTGTTGAGGGCCTTTAGATCCATAATCAAAGGATAACCTTAATCCAACCTCATAATCTAGGCTTTTTTTCCAAAGAACCCCTCCTCCCGTTGTTCTCCGCCTGCTGCCAGCGGGCGGCACCGCCGTTCTCCGCCGCCCCACAACGATTTTCCCCGTTGATCCCCTCAGGAAACGTGAATCTGTCGATTGCTGCCGGCCCACAACGATCTTCTCTGGCACCTATCATGGTCGACGCCAACCCACCCAAATCATCTCGGTGCGCTGCCACTGTCGACACCGACCTGCCTCGATCTTCTCCAGTGCCTGCTGGTCTAACGAGTCCTTCGCCACCTGCTGTTGTTCTCTCTATCCCCAGCCCTTCGATCCCGGCCACATTGAGCTCAACTCCATGGATCCTGCACATCTCATTTCATCCTTTGGAACACCACTCTGTTTGGGTTTAGATAACAGAGTTCAGCAGCACTCAAGCATTCTGTTTGGGTTTACATAGCAGAGTTTAGATTAACAGCGTTCAACATTCTGTTAAGTGCACCACCACCACTCCATCAGCAACATCGAAGAAAACCAAAGCAACAGCAAGTAGTATCAGCGGCGTGTATCAGTAGGAGCACTGAAGAAAATGGTTTTGTTCTGGCAGCAGGGGGCGATGGGTCTATTTGGCTGATTGTTTGTGTGGAAGTGCTGGTGGCTGGCCTGGCATCTTCTAGGTGACGATGAGCAGGGAGCCACAGGACTGTTTGGCCTCGAAGGAGAAAATGTTTTGGTGGATAGCAAAATAGGAGAAAGTAGTGGTTCTTTAGAAGAAAAAGTTGAATATGACGTAGAACAAAAGATTTTCAGTTCTGATGAGAGAGCTGTATATGAAGAAGCCCTGAAGCATATCACTCAGGAAACGAAGGAGGAAGATCTGCCCAAAGGTGGTATGTCAGTTTTACTGCTTAAGCATCAGAAAATAGCATTGGCGTGGATGCTTTCGAAAGAGAATTGTTCACATTGTCGAGGTGGAATTTTGGCAGATGATCAGGGTGTTGGGAAGACAATTTCAACGATTGCCCTTATACAGAAGGAGATGGTTAAGCAGTCTAGGTTCATGACTGCTGGTTCATACAGTACAAAGTTTGTCCCAAACAGTGATTATGACAATGGCAGTGATGTTGTGATTAGCATGGACAAGAAAGAACCGAAAGATGAACCCTTGAATGAGCTAGATGGTTCTGCACGATTGCATGTCGCCAGCAGTCTTAAGCTCTGTGATAGTAAGCCAAACACTGCTACTGATAAAGTTGAACCTAAGAAGAAGGCTAGAGTGAGGGACTCTGCATCAAACTTGAGGTCGAAGACTAGACCAGCTGCAGGAACAGTGGTCGTCTGCCCTGCTAGTGTTCTTAGGCAGTGGGCTAATGAGCTCTCTGTGAAGGTTATGGAAGACAATAAATTGTCAGTCTTGGTTTATCATGGAAGTTCAAGGACTAGAGATCCTAATGAGTTGGCAACATATGATGTTGTTGTCACCACGTATATGACTGTGGCAAATGAAGTACCTAAAGAAAATTCTAATGATGAGCGAAAGAAATGTGAAATGGCCACTGGCTGAGTGTCTGAGGCTATGAACATAAAGCGTTAATAGATCAAATTCAGCTAGCAACAATACTCAAGCTTGTTAAATTTATATTGACTGAAAAGAATAAATGAACACCCAGGAACCAACCAATATTGGTATGGTGTCCACAATTAACATTAGAAGCTCAAAGGAAATATGTAACAAATTCCAGCATCACTAACTGACTATGTTCAAAAGGAGAATGTAGCATACCTTATCTAATTATTTTAAACATATTATAATTTAATTGGCATACCTTGTGCTTTGCGTCTGACCACATCTCCACCAATGCTTTCCATTGATCGTCTGTCATATGTTTAACTGGCGATGTGGTCCTCACTTGATTTGCTGGTATACCATTGAAATATTTTTTTTCAGCTGGTACCTCATCTGTCGTTGTCCACCCTTGAGCAAATCGGCACATGCGGCTTTGATTGCATTATTGTTGGTGTCCATGGTGAATTGGGCCTAGTAAAGAGCATAAATGGTAGAATTTCAAAAATGCAAAAAAGTTGAATGATATTTGAATGGAGTAACATTGAATGATTGAATTTCACTTACAGCAACTTTGCCGATATAGTTTGTAACAATTGACTTATCCTTCTTGTACTCTTTCCAATGCCGGAGGATGGGCATTTGTTGCCTAAGTATAATCCCGCCCTCTGATGCAAGTTTGGCAGCTTGCATAGGTGCTTCTGGCCGTATCTTTCCTTCAGCAATGTGTATGGGGATGTTAGTGCATAAACCTCTACTTATCCTATCCAGTTCTCTGCCCATACTTCTATTCCTTTTTCCATTTGGATCTATGGTTGCCTCAAGTGCACCTAATGAAATCATATAAATTGGTTAGTGTCAATCTATAAGTTGTTGTTTGCAACACACAATCAGGTTATGTATATAATGAAGCCAGAATAATTGTAATCATGGAATTGTAAAGATGATATTGCTAATCTAGCCAGAAGGACATTAATCATGGAATTGTGATGCTTAATGGTTTGTTACAAATGGAAAAGTTATCTCCAGTTTTGAGCCACACTCATTATTATGTTTACTGATTACCAGAGTAATAGGACACATGATAGTATGTAACTAATCATTGTATGAAAACAAAATGAAAATAGATTGCATTGCACAAATTAGATAGAATCACTTGCCTTGATCACTAGAGTTGTTCTGGTCCTGTTGAGGGGTGGATGTGATAGTAGAGATGCCTAAGGTTTCTACTTGTTGCAGTTCTGGACCGAAAGTTAATGCCAAATCCCTTGTATTCTGCCTAGTAAATCTTGTAGGTTCATCTTGTTGCGCAGGTGCTGTCGGGGACCATAATTAGGGGTACCCTCAAGACGCCTAATTCTCAGCTGGTAACCCCCATCAGCATAAAGCTGCAAAGGCCTGATGGGTACGATTAAGTCAGGGATCAGTCCACACGAGTGACTCGATCACGCTTCACCCGGGCCTAGCCTCGGCCAAGGGCAGCCGACCTCGAGAGACTTCCGTCTCGCCCGAGGCCCCCCTTTTTACGGCGGACACATCACCGGCTCGCCCGAGGCCTTGGCTTCGCTCAGAAGCGACCCTGACTAAATCGCCACACCGACTGACCGAGTTGCAGGAGCATTTAACGCAAAGAGTGAGTCAGACAGACAGTCAGGCCTTGCCAAAGGCGCCACGGCGAACTCCGCTCCGCCCGACCCCAGGGCTCGGACTCGGGCCAAGACCCGGAAGACGGCGAACTCCGCTCCGCCCGACCCCAGGGCTCGGACTCGGGCTAAGACCCGGAAGACGGCGAACTCCGCTCCGCCCGACCCCAGGGCTCGGACTCGGGCTGAGACCCGGAAGACGGCGAACTCCGCTCCGCCCGACCCCAGGGCTCGGACTCGGGCTAAGACCCGGAAGACGGCGAACTCTGCTCCGCCCGACCCCAGGGCTCGGACTCGGGCTAAGACCCGGAAGACGGCGAACTCCGCTCCGCCCGACCCCAGGGCTCGGACTCGGGCTAAGACCCGGAAGACGACGAAACTCCGCCTCGCCCGACCCCAGGGCTCGGACTCCGCCCTGGCCTCGGCCAAACGACCTCCGCTTCGCCCGACCCCATGGCTCGGACTCAGCCTCGGCAACAGAAGACAGACTCAACCTCAGCTTCGGAGGAGCCCCCACGTCACCCCGCCTAGGGCACAGACCCGCCACGTCAACAGGAAGCGTCATCATCGTCCTACCCTGAATCGACTCGGGTCACGGAGAACAAGACCGGCGTCCCATCCGGCCAGCTCCGCCGGATGGGCAATGATGGCGCTCCACAAGCTCTGTGACGACGACGGCCCCCAGCTCTCTTACGGAAGCAGGGCGACGTCAGCAAGGACTCGACCGCTCCAACAGCTGTCCCTCCGCCAGGCTCCGTCGCACCTCCGACAGCCACGACATCACGCCAGCAAGGTGCCAAGACCTCTCCGGCTGCCACATTGGCATGTACCTAGGGCGCTAGCTCTCTCTCCGCTAGACACGTAGCACTCTGCTACACCCCCCATTGTACACCTGGATCCTCTCCTTACGACTATAAAAGGGAGGACCAGGGCCTTCTTAGAGAAGGTTGGCCGCGCGGGACCGAGGACGGGACAGGCGCTCTCTTGGGGCCGCTCGCTTCCCTCACCCGCGTGGACGCTTGTAACCCCCCTACTGCAAGCGCACCCGCCCTGGGCGCGGGACGAACACGAAGGCCGCGGGACTTCCACCTCTCTCACGCTCGACTCCGGCCACCTCGCCTCTCCCCCCTTCGCGCTCGCCCACGCGCTCGACCCATCTGGGCTGGGGCACGCAGCACACTCACTCGTCGGCTTTGGGACCCCCCTGTCTCAAAACGCCGACAGTTGGCGCGCCAGGTAGGGGCCTGCTGCGTGCTGACGAACAGCTCCCCGTCAAGCTCCAGATGGGCAATCTCCAGCAACCTCTCCGGCCCGGGGCGGTGCTTCGTTTCGGGACTCTTGAGTTCATGTCCTTCGACGGCAGCTACGACATGATACTTCTTCCACCGCCGCGCGACAACGACAATGGCGGCCGACAACCCGCTCGTCGGCGGCGGAATCGACGACACCTTCCCCGCGTGGTGGAAGAACAACATTCGAGCTCGCTCCGTTCTCTCCCCCGCCAACGGAGGAGGAGGCGGGGCCATCAAGGCCAAGCGGGAGGCCGCGCTTCGTTGGCCGTCGAGCGAATCGACGCCCCCGACGCCCCGACGGAAGGCACGCCGGACGTCAACCTCGCGTTCAAGACGAAGGCAAGCGCCGTCCCCCCGCGACACGCTGACCCCGAGCAAGAAGACGGTGCCGGCGCGCTCGCGGAAAGCCTGCAGGACGTCGCCCTCGTACCTGAGATGACGGTGCAACCAGTCCCCGATGCGACTACGTCGCTCCTCGTCGACCAAAAGGTACCGACTAACTCCCATCTTACGTCATTTCGACTCGGCCTCAACCCGCCAAACGACCTCGCTTTGGCGGGCGCTCTCATTGAGGCGAGTGCAACCCCACTGGGGTTTCGTATACGATCGCCTTGGGACCGGCTGACGGACGTCTCGACCTACGGGCCCTCTGGGTCCGAGGAAGACGACGACCCCAGCGTCTGTTGGGATTTCTCCGAACTTGGCAACCCCAGTGCCATGCGGGACTTCATGACCGCATGTGACTACTGCCTATCCGACTGTTCCGACGGAAGCCGCAGCCTTGGCGACGAGAGCTGCGGCCCAAGCCGCGAATGTTTCCACATCGAGCTAGGGGATCCCTCCGAAGGCAACCATCTCGGCATGCCGGAGGACGGTGATCTTCCTAGGCCGGTGCCTCGCGCCGACATCCCACGGGAGCTAGCTGTGGTCCCCGCTCCAGCGGGAGGTTACGACCCACAACTCGAGCAAGTCCGCGAGGCGCAGGCCAGGCTCAACGAGGGAACAGGAGCGCTTGAGCCGATCCGTCGGGACGTCGGGCAGGTATGGGCGGACCAACCCCTGGCCGGAGAAATACGTCACCTGCCCCAAGGCCTCCAGCACCGTGTCGCCAACGATGTCAGGGTCAGGCCGCCGCCCGCATCCAGCGGGGTTGGTCAGAACCTGGCAGCCGCAGCGATGCTCCTCCGCGCGATGCCGGAGCCATCAACCACCGAGGGTCGGCGAATCCAGGGAGAGCTCAAGAATCTCCTGGAAGGCGCTGCGGCCCGACGGGCCGAGAGCACTGCCTCCCGAAGGCAAGGATATCCCTCAGAACCTCATGTCGCGACTTCCCGATTCATGCGGGAAGCCTCGGTCTACACCGGGCGCACGCGCAACACCGCGCCTGCGGCCCCGGACCACCTCGGCAACGAGCACCATCGACGCGACCGTCGGGCCCACCTCGACGAAAGGGTGCGCCGAGGCTACCACCCCAGGCGTGGGGGGCGCTACGACAGCGGGGAGGATCGGAGTCCCTCGCCCGAACCACCCGGTCCGCAGGCCTTCAGTCGGGCCATCCGACGGGCGCCATTCCCGACCCGGTTCCGACCCCCGACTACTATCACGAAGTACTCGGGGGAAACGAGACCGGAACTGTGGCTCGCGGACTACCGCCTTGCCTGCCAACTGGGTGGGACGGACGACGACAACCTCATCATCCGCAACCTCCCCCTGTTCCTCTTCGACACTGCTCGCGCCTGGTTGGAGCACCTGCCTCCGGGGCAGATCTCCAACTGGGACGACTTGGTCCAAGCCTTCGCTGGGAATTTCCAGGGCACATACGTGCGCCCCGGGAATTCCTGGGACCTTCGAAGCTGCCGGCAACAGCCGGGGGAGTCGCTCCGGGACTACATCCGGCGATTCTCGAAGCAGCGCACCGAGCTGCCCAACATCATCGACTCGGATGTCATCGGCGCGTTCCTCGCCGGCACCACTTGCCGCGACCTGGTGAGCAAGCTGGGTCGCAAGACCCCCACCAGGGCGAGCGAGCTGATGGACATCGCCACCAAGTTCGCCTCTGGCCAGGAGGCGGTCGAGGCTATCTTCCAAAAGGACAAGCAGCCCCAGGGCCGCCCATCGGAAGAGGCTCCCGAGGCGTCTGCTCCACGCGGCGCCAGGAAGAAAGGCAAGAAGAAGTCGCAATCAAAACGCGACGCCGCTGACGCGGACCTTGTCGCCGCCGCCGAGTACAAGAACCCTCGGAAGCCCCCTGGAGGTGCGAACCTCTTCGACAAGATGCTCAAGGAGCCATGCCCCTACCATCAGGGGCCCGTCAAGCACGCCCTCGAGGAGTGCATTATGCTTCGGCGTCACTTCCACAGGGTCGGGCCACCCGCCGAGGGTGGCAGGGCCCGCGACGACGACAAGAACGAAGATCACCAAGCAGGAGAGTTCCCCGCGGTCCGCGACTGCTTCATGATCTATGGAGGGCATGCGGCGAATGCCTCGGCTCGGCATCGCAAGCAAGAGCGCCGGGAGGTCTGCTCGGTGAAGGTGGCGGCGCCAGTCTACCTAGACTGGTCCGACAAGCCCATCACCTTCGACCAGGCCGACCACCCCGACCATGTGCCGAGCCCGGGGAAATACCCGCTCGTCGTCGACCCCGTTGTCGGCAATGTCAGGCTCACCAAGGTCCTGATGGATGGGGGAAGCTGCCTCAACATCATCTACGCCGAGACCCTCAAGCTCCTGCGCATCGATCTGTCCTCCGTCCGAGCAGGCGCTGCGCCCTTCCACGGGATCATCCCTGGGAAGCGCGTCCAGCCCCTCGGGCGACTCGACCTCCCCGTCTGCTTCGGGACGCCCTCCAACTTCCGAAGGGAGACCCTGACGTTCGAGGTGGTCGGGTTCCGAGGAACCTACCACGCCGTACTAGGGAGGCCATGTTACGCGAAGTTCATGGCCGTCCCCAACTACACCTACCTGAAGCTCAAGATGCCGGGCCCCAACGGGGTCATCACCGTTGGCCCCACGTACAAACACGCGTTCGAATGCGACGTGGAGTGCGTGGAGTACGCCGAGGCCCTCGCCGAGTCCGAGGCCCTCATCGCCGACCTGGAGAACCTCTCCAAGGAGGTGCCAGACGTGAAGCGCCATGCCGGCAACTTCGAGCCAGCATAAACGGTTAAGGCCGTCCCTCTTGACCCCAGTGGCGACACCACCAAGCAGGTCCGGATCGGTTCCGGGCTCGACCCCAAATAGGAAGCAGTGCTCGTCGACTTTCTCCGCGCAAACACCGACGTCTTTGCGTGGAGTCCCTCGAACATGCCCGGCATACCGAGGGATGTCGCCGAGCACTCGCTGGATATTCGGGCCGGAGCCCGACCCGTCAGGCAGTCTCTGCGCCGATTCGACGAGGAGAAGCGCAGAGTGATTGGCAAAGAGATCCACAAGCTAATGGCAGCAGGGTTCATCAAAGAGGTATTCCATCCCGAATGGCTCGCCAACCCTGTGCTTGTGAGGAAGAAAGGGGGGAAATGGCGGATGTGTGTAGACTACACTGGTCTCAACAAAGCATGTCCGAAGGTTCCCTACCCTCTGCCCCGCATCGATCAAATCGTGGATTCCACCGCTGGGTGCGAAACCCTGTCCTTCCTTGATGCCTACTCAGGGTATCACCAGATCCGGATGAAAGAGTCCGACCAGCTCGCGACTTCTTTCATCACGCCGTTCGGCATGTACTGCTATGTCACCATGCCGTTCGGTTTGAGGAATGCGGGCGCGACGTACCAGCGGTGCATGAACCATGTGTTCAGCGAACACATCGGTCGCACAGTCGAGGCCTACGTCGATGACATCGTAGTCAAGGCAAGGAAGGCTTCCGACCTCCTCTCCGACCTTGAAGTGACATTCCGATGTCTCAAGGCGAAAGGAGTCAAGCTCAATCCTGAGAAGTGTGTCTTCGGGGTGCCCCGAGGCATGCTCCTAGGGTTCATCGTCTCCGAGCGAGGCATTGAAGCCAACCCGGAGAAGATCGCGGCCATCACCAGCATGGGGCCCATCAAGGACTTAAAAGGTGTACAGAGGGTCATGGGATGCCTCGCGGCCCTGAGCCGCTTCGTCTCACGCCTCGACGAAAGAGGTCTGCCTCTGTACCGCCTCTTAAGGAAGGCCGAGTGTTTCGCTTGGACCCTTGAGGCCGAGGAAGCCCTCGGCAACCTGAAGGCGCTCCTTACGAAGGCGCCTGTCTTGGTGCCCCCGGCGGATGGAGAAGCCCTCTTGGTCTACGTCGCCGCAACCACTTAGGTGGTTAGCGCCGCGATTGTGGTCGAGAGGCAAGAGGAAGGGCATGCATTGCCCGTTCAGAGGCCGGTCTACTTCGTCAGCGAAGTGCTGTCCGAGACCAAGATACGCTACCCACAAGTTCAAAAGCTGCTATATGCTGTGATCCTGACAAGGCGGAAGCTGCGACACTACTTCGAGTCTCATCCGGTAACTGTGGTGTCATCCTTCCCCTGGGGGAGATCATCCAGTGCCGAGAGGCCTCGGGCAGGATCGCAAAGTGGGCGGTGGAAATCATGGGCAAAACGATCTCGTTCGCCCCTCAGAAGGCCATCAAGTCCCAGGTGTTGGCGGACTTCGTGGCCGAATGGGTTGACACCCAGTTGCCGACGGCTCCGATCCAACCGGAGCTCTGGACCATGTTTTTCGACGGGTCGCTGATGAAGACAGGAGCCGGCGCGGGCCTGCTCTTCATCTCGCCCCTTGGAAAGCACCTGCGTTACGTGCTGCGCCTCCATTTCCCGGCGTCCAACAATGTGGCCGAGTACGAAGCTCTGGTCAACGGGTTGCGGATCGCCATCGAGCTAGGGGTCAGACGCCTCGACGCCCGTGGTGATTCGCAGCTCGTCATCGACCAAGTCATGAAGAACTCCCACTGTCGTGACCCGAAGATGGAGGCCTACTGCGACGAGGTTCGGCGCCTGGAAGACAAGTTCTTCGGGCTCGAGCTCAACCACATCGCTCGGCGCTACAACGAAACCGCAGACGAGCTGGCTAAAATAGCCTCGGGGCGAGCGACGGTCCCCCCGGACGTCTTCTCCCGGGATCTGCATCGACCCTCTGTCAAGATCGACGACGTGCCCGAGCCCGAGGCACCCTCGGCTCAAGCCGAGGCGCCCTCAGCTCGGCCCGAGGCACCCTCGGCTCAGCCCGAGGTACCCTCGGCCCCCGAGGGCGAGGCACTGGACGTCGAGGAAGAGCAGAGCGGGGCCACGCCTGATCGAGATTGGCAGGCCCCGTACCTGCAATATCTCCGTCGAGGAGAGCTACCCCCCGACCAAGTCGAGGCTCGGCGGGTAGCGCGACGCGCCAAGTCGTTCGTCTTGCTGGGCGATGAAGGGGAGCTCTACCATCGCAGCCCCTCGGGCATCCTCCAGCGATGCATCTCCATCGCCGAAGGTCGGGAACTGCTGCAAGAAATGCACTCGGGGGCTTGTGGCCACCACGCAGCGCCCCGAGCCCTTGTCGGGAATGCTTTCCGGCAAGGCTTCTACTGGCCAACGGCGGTGGCTGACGCCACTAGAATTGTCCGCACCTGCGAAGGGTGCCAATTCTATGCGAAGCAGACCCACCTGCCCGCTCAGGCTCTGCAGACGATACCCATCACCTGGCCCTTCGCCGTATGGGGTCTGGACCTCGTCGGTCCCTTGCAGAAGGCGCCCGGGGGCTACACGCACCTGCTGGTCGCCATCGACAAATTCTCCAAGTGGATCGAGGTCCGACCTCTGAACAGCATCAGGTCCGAGCAGGCGGTGGCGTTCTTCACCAACATCATCCATCGCTTCGGGGTCCCGAACTCCATCATCACCGACAACGGCACCCAGTTCACCGGCAAAAAATTCTTGGATTTTTGCGAGGATCACCATATCCAGGTGGACTGGGCCGCCGTGGCTCATCCCATGTCGAATGGGCAAGTAGAGCGCGCCAACGGCATGATTCTACAAGGGCTCAAGCCTCGGATCTACAACGACCTCAACAAGTTCGGCAAGCGGTGGATGAAGGAACTCCCCTCGGTGGTCTGGAGCCTAAGGACGACGCCGAGTCGCGCCACGGGTTTCACGCCGTTTTTCCTGGTCTACGGGGCTGAAGCTATCTTGCCCACTGACCTGGAATACGGCTCCCCGAGGACGAGGGCCTACACCGATCAAAGCAACCAAGCTAGCCGAGAAGAATCGCTGGACCAGCTGGAGGAGGCTCGGGACAGGGCCTTACTACACTCGGCGCGTTACCAGCAGTCCCTGCGACGCTACCACGCCCGAGGGGTCCGGTCCCGAGACCTCCAGGTGGGCGATCTGGTGCTTCGGCTGCGGCAAGACGCTCGAGGGAGGCACAAGCTCACGCCCCCCTGGGAAGGGCCATTCGTCATCGCCAAAGTTCTGAAGCCCGGAACATACAAGCTGGCCAACAATCAAGGCGAGATCTACGGCAACACCTGGAACATCAAACAGCTACGTCGCTTCTACCCTTAAGATGTTTCCAAGTTGTTCATATACCTCGCACCTACGCAAAGTTTAGTCGTCAAGGAAGGATCGGCCTAGCCCCGGCAAAGCCCGACGCTCCCTCGGGGGCTAAAAGGGGAGAGACCCCCTCTGCGTCAATTTTTCCTCGAAAAAGGATCTCTTTCTAGCAGGATTACTCTCGTGCTTCTTGACTACTTCGGAAAGCGGATCCTGGAAACGACGGAGTACACGTAAGCAGCCAAGGCTGACCGAGCCGAGGGACTCCTACGCCTTCGGGATACGGATACCTCACTCATCACCTTCTGCGATAAGTAACTCACGCTCAGATAAAGCGACTCCGTGGACCGAACAAGTCTTCACGCTCAGAAGCTCTCCTGCCGAAGCAGTCCTTCAAGCTTTCTCGACTAAGTCGGGGACAGGGCCTCATGGACGGGTGAAAGTACGCGTAAGCGGCAAGGCCGACCGAGCCGAGGGATTCCCACGCCTCTGGGATACGGATACCTCACTCGTCCCTTCCGCGAGAAGTAACTCTCGCTCACACAAACATCCCTGTTACCGACAGAGTCCAGATGCTCGAAACAAGAGGAAAAAAGACGCAGCTTCGCAAGCACGGCGAGGGTGTGTTTTCTGGCCTCGGCGGCCGCAGAAGGCACACGCTACAAGACGATCTGATCCTGCAGGCTCGGGTCTTCACGCTGAAGGGAGCCGTAGCACCCTCGGCATCGACGACGTCTTCAGCTATGTCCGACCCAGCCTCGGACGGCGGCGCGGTCCAGGGACCCCTCCGGGAATCCGGCCCGAGCAGGCGGCTCGGCCGGTTACCCCTAGGGCCTCGGCCAACCGGCTTCCAAGGGTGCCAGCCCGACCCGAGGCCTCGGCGGATCGACTTTGGCGTCGGCTCCGCTGACGGACAACACGACTAGGCTCCGGCCAACCAGGTTCCCATTCTCGAGCCAACTCCGCCTCTGTTTATACTGATATCGCTACCCCTGGCCTCGGCTCATCGAAGGGCGGCCGAGGGGTCTCTTTAACTAAGCTAGAGGAGCCCCAGACAACAAGGCCGATCGGGCCGAGGGATTCCCACGCCTCTGGGATACGGATACCTCATTCGTCACCTTGACACGGGGCGACTCATGCTTGGTAAAGCGGTTCAGATAACCAACAGGCGAGACTTAGTGCTCGAAAATGAGGAAAAAACACGGCTCCGTGCCGAAATTACATACATGTTCAGGCCCCGACAGCCGCAATGAACAAAAAACACACTGGCATTCAAAGTGCCATCACAAACGGAACTCCGGTTCCGTCCCCGTGGGTACGAGCGACCTCGGGCCTGCGGGGCGGCGAACGCCGGGAGGCTCGCCAGCGACCTCTGCAGCAGCAGCCATGGCCCCGGGTGAACGCGGCCACCGGAAGGCTCTTGTTCGTGGTCCCGCTCAAGGGACACGAACAAGCCATCAAAGCCAAAGAGCGGGCCGCTCCCAAGCGCTCCGGTAGATCCTCGCTGCCGTCCTCGCCGCGAATGCGAGGAGGAAGACGGAATGTTGCATCCTAGCTGGACAGCAACAGTTCGCCTTCCCCGGCATGACTGGAGGACGACTCCGTCGTAGCGCGGGAGGGCGATTGCCACCACCAGAAGCTGGAAGAGGAGGTGGTTCGCCGACCCGCACATGAGGTAGAGTCCCGGCTCGCCTCGACCCCCGCCCCAGCGAGGATGACGAACACACCCGATGCTGAGGGCGGGATCACAGCCTGGTTTACCTCTCCCCATCCAGGAGCTGGAGGTCACCGTCTTGGGTGACCACCGGCGGGAGAAAGCAACCAGGCTGCGTGATGAAAATCCTTGAAGCCGAACGATGGCTGAGAGGTACCAACTCCCATGGAGTTGCGTTCCTCCAACGAGGAGGCAGAAAAGCGGCGGGTACCCCCCATCCGGGGGCTTGGAAGATGGAAAGACACGACGCATAAGGGAGGAAGAAGGCATGGTTGCCTTCTGAAAGGAGTCTCCCTCCTTTTAAAGGCAACTCTCCCTACGTGCGCCCCCAGACGCCGCGGGCTGAGTCTTCTCCAACACGCTCCAAGGCCCTCCCCTGCGACTCGGGGGCTGGGTCCCGCATGTCATGCAAACCAGCTCAGGGCAGAAGAAGCCAAACCGCCGCGCGTGGTGCGCACGACTGTCCAGCGGTTACAAGCGACCCCCACTTTTGCCCAGACCAACGGGCGGAAGGGGCGGGCAGCTATGCAGACGGCATGCAACCGCGCCAGGTGGACGCGCTTCTCCGACTTCTGACACGCCAGCTTGGAAGCCCAGGCCCACGCGTCAAGCAACCGGCGCGCCAGTTGCTGCATGCAAGCAACCGCACCGCCACTTGCGCCACCGTCGCGCCTCTTCGGTTGCGGAGCCTATGCCGCGACTCGAGGCGACCCAGCAGCGCTAGCCTGGCGCGTTGGTCAAAGCGACCGAAAGTGGGCCAGCAGTAATGGCGGTGGCAGGCGGGCGGGCGCAGCAGTCACGTCGTCAGCCAAGCTCACGTCTCATCCTGGGGCAGCAAGAGAGCCTCCTCCCACGGCGTGAAGACGGTGCGCCCGTGACCCGTTCCTCGAACGAATCGCGCACGCGCAACGGCCGCCTCGCCAACCACTCGCCCCGTCGCATTAACTCCGCGGCGGGACACGCGGCGCCTCTGGCGGGAGAAGCGCGCGACGCTTCACCTTCGCCGTAATAACCGCGTCAAAAAGAGGTACGCCACGTCGTTCGATTTTGTTTCCTGTTCCTTTTTCCTCTTTCTCTATCTCTTGCAACAGGGACCGGGAAAGGGGGATACCCCGAAAAGGATCCTTTTCCGCGAAGGAACCGGGCTCCGAGCCCCCCTACTGATCAGGGGTTCGAAGACTGGCCCTCCGAAGGGTTCAACAGTCGCCTCAGATCGCGTGGGCCCGACACCCACTACTGGTCAGGGGTTCGAAGGCCAGCCCCCCGAAGGGCTCCATGGCCGCCTCAGGCTACTCGGGCTCCGCGCCCATTACTGATCAGGGGTTCGAAGGCTGGCCCCCGAAGGGTTCACAGTCGCCTCAGACACCGAGCGAGGGATGACCAGGGGTACGTTCGATACATAACCGAGGCTCGGGCTACGCTCCCGAGGTACCCTAGGACATTTCCGAGACCAGCGGGAACGATCTTGTAACGGAATCCCATCGGAGGGAGGCATCGAGCCCTCGGACCCCGTCGCCAGGGGATCGGGTCCGGCAAATCACCCGCAGGTACTTTTGGGCGTGCCTCTGGGCCCCTAGCCGACCGCCAACGAACGGGGCACGGACGCCCACTCGGATTACCCGCTTGCAGCTCACCGGAGACACCATGTTCGGTGCCCATCGAGGGTAACATGGCGTATGTAAAAAGTCGAGTCTGTCCCTGATCGTCCTCTCGCCCTGTGCAGAGGCTCGGGGGCTGCTCTCGCAAAAACCGGCTCCGGCCAAACCGTTGACAGCGTCAACATACCAGCCCAAGAGCTTGGGCCCCGACCGTGCACCCGGGCTACGGCCAGTTCGCATGAGGGAACGACCAGACCAGCCGAAGCATTACGCAAGGTATTAAGACCTCGAAGGAGTGTAACCACTCCTCCGAGGCCTCGGGGGCTACACCCGGCGGGTGCGCTCGCGCGCACCCACCGGAACAAAATGCAACCGAGAAAGGCTGGTCCCCTTGCAAAAAAGTGCGACGAAAGCCTCCAAGCGAGTGCTAACACTCCCTTCGAGGCTCGGGGGCTACTGTCGGGGACCATAATTAGGGGTACCCTCAAGACGCCTAATTCTCAGCTGGTAACCCCCATCAGCATAAAGCTGCAAAGGCCTGATGGGTACGATTAAGTCAGGGATCAGTCCACACGAGTGACTCGATCACGCTTCACCCGAGCCTAGCCTCGGCCAAGGGCAGCCGACCTCGAGAGACTTTCGTCTCGCCCGAGGCCCCCCTTTTTACGGCGGACACATCACCGGCTCGCCCGAGGCCTTGGCTTCGCTCAGAAGCGACCCTGACTAAATCGCCACACCGACTGACCGAGTTGCAGGAGCATTTAACGCAAAGAGTGAGTCAGACAGACAGTCAGGCCTTGCCAAAGGCGCCACGACGAACTCCGCTCCGCCCGACCCCAGGGCTCGGACTCGGGCTAAGACCCGGAAGACGGCGAACTCCGCTCCGCCCGACCCCAGGGCTCGGACTCGGGCTAAGACCCGGAAGACGGCGAACTCCGCTCCGCCCGACCCCAGGGCTCAGACTCGGGCTAAGACCCGGAAGACGGCGAACTCCGCTCCGCCCGACCCCAGGGCTCGGACTCGGGCTAAGACCCGGAAGACGGCGAACTCCGCTCCGCCCGACCCCAGGGCTCAGACTCGGGCTAAGACCCGGAAGACGGTGAACTCCGCTCCGCCCGACCCCAGGGCTCGGACTCGGGCTAAGACCCGGAAGACGACGAAACTCCGCCTCGCCCGACCCCAGGGCTCGGACTCCGCCCTGGCCTCGGCCAAACGACCTTCGCTTCGCCCGACCCCATGGCTCGGACTCGGCCTCGGCAACAGAAGACAGACTCAACCTCAGCTTCGGAGGAGCCCCCACATCACCCCGCCTAGGGCACAGACCCGCCACGTCAACAGGAAGCGTCATCATCGTCCTACCCCGAATCGACTCGGGTCACGGAGAACAAGACCGGCGTCCCATCGGGCCAGCTCCGCCGGATGGGCAATGATGGCGCTCCACAAGCTCTGTGACGACGGCGGCCCCCAGCTCTCTTACGGAAGCAGGGCGACGTCAGCAAGGACTCGACCGCTCCAACAGCTGTCCCTCCGCCAGGCTCCGTCGCACCTCCGACAGCCACGACATCACGCCAGCAAGGTGCATAGTGCGGCTATTTTGTTTTTTTAATCTTGCCCAAGCCCTAATTAATTCATTTATCAAACATGACTCCAAATCATATTGATTATCATGTATTCTAGGAATAGAAAATATGATTATGGTGCACACAAGCGAAAGAAGAAACAAAGATTAGAAGCAGCAGCTCAATCTCAAAAGGGTGCTCTGGATAATTTCAAAAGTGAAGGGTCAGCTAGCAAATGAGGGTTTCAATGATTGGCATCACCTTGGCATTAGACTTAAAGAGCATGAAAGTGGTGCAGAACATCTTACAAATATGGCTACTTGGTATGACTTGCAAATTGAACCAAGATACTAATGGGAATATTTTAGGACTGATTGAAATGCTAGCTGAATTTGACCCAATTCTGCAACAACATGTTCAGTGCATCGATAATGATGAAATTCATGTTCATCGATAATTTGAACAAGGACGGCCTGTTCAGCGCATCAACATGATTTGCTGGTGCCTGTATATGACCACCCAACAAGGACGGCCTCTCCCTCGAGTTTTTTGCTATTATAATACTTGTTTTATTAGGCTTCTCTCTTCTCGTACTCACAATTTCTACTTCTCCCTAATAGCACTTACAAGTGAATCCATTCTTTAAAATAGTACTCTGGCCTCTTTTAAATTGTTTTTGTTTTATTTTCTGTTTTCTTCCGACAAGCATCTTTCCGATAAACCAATTTAGTTGTTGTGTAATTATTTGCAGATTGCTCACATCGTAGCTTAACTAGTACATTGCGCTTGCAATGCGGCAAAACAATTTTTTGCACCCATCAGATAGCCCACTGCTGAAAGGAAGCTTCCAATGTACTCAAATTGTTGATTAATCATAATAACAGAGTGATGTTTCCTGAAGTTCACTTGATTATGGAGAAGTTAAAATTGTGAGTACTAGAAAATAGAAGCCTAACCAAACTAGTACTACAATAGCAAAAAGCTCCTCTCCCTCATCATCCCAATGCAAGATGTCAAGAAATTACCTGTTGGTTTGGTTGATTTCGCTGTAGTTTTACGCCCAGGCGCCATGGTGGTCTCCAGATCGAGCAGCTGAGCCGACGGGGGAGTGGATCCAGCAGACTCGCCGATGTGCGAGCAGGAGCGTGAGCGATGGAGGAGTGGATCGAGCAGAAGACGGATCGATGGGGGAGTGGATCGATGTGCGAGCAGGAGACGGATCGATGGGAGAGTGGCCGGCGTGGGGAGGGACCTGTAGCCTGGAGCTCCGATTTAGCTGGGGACGTCGTGGGGAATGGGGAATGGGGAAAGTGTTCGTCTAAGTTCTAACTGCAGGTTTTGATCCATATAAACAGACGAACGTACTGAATAACTACTGTATGCTTTGCTAGGTCGTCACTAAGTGTCATGTAGCGTAGTGGTATGTCTTGGTTTCCTGAGACTATAGATTCTAGGTTCGAATCCTTGCTTTGATATAGTTTTTCCCTTTTTTGCATTATTTTGCCAATTTAAAACATGTAAACAAAATTTTGTATGTTTAATTGAATTGTTTTTATATCAATCCTTTTTTGCATTATTTTGCCAATTTAAAACATGTAAACAAAATGGTACACCTTACTCTAGTCTTTACTCGGCATCGCTATCATCATCATCCTCCTCGACAAGAATTGTTGGACTTTCATCATCACTAACATATTGCCATATAGTTTCATCTTCATCATCGCTTGTCCCGTCTCCTTGCACATTGTCTTGCCTTGGTTTACGAAACTCGTCAACTAAACTTGTATCGACGTGGTGACAATCTTCACTATCCAGTACTTCATCATTCAAATTGCCTTCATTCACTTGTACATGAAAACCTGCACATGTTTCGTCTTGGTATGATAGTCCCAAGCCCATGGGTGTTTCCTCATTTTCATTTTCAGTTACATTCCATAAGTGCCTATGTGTAAACTTTTGAACAATTCTCCAGCTTTCACAGTGTTTAGTGTCATCCAAGTAAAATACTTTTGTTGCTTGTGTTGATAGAATAAAAGGATCATCCTTGTACCAACAACTACCATGGTTGATGCTTCTAAAATATCCATCATCTTTCATTCTAACCTTCTTGCTATAAGTGTCAAACCAGTCACAACGAAATAGAACCACTGTGCGACATTTGGACATATCTGAGTTATAACGCAACTCAATTATTTCTTTCAATCGACCATAAAATTCGATATTTTCGTCACCATGGCAACCCTCACACATGACTCCACTATTTTGTGTTCTTCTATTTATTTCACGGTCGATAGTGTGATATCGAACCCCATCGACAAGACATGCTGAAAATATTCGAACCCGAAGGTCCGGTTCACATGACAATGCAAATAGGTCATCACTAATGTCTTCTCCATCCACGTAACGTAGTTTTGCAATCTAAACAATAGAATAATAATATGGTGAAAATCAACACAAATTATATTTTTTAATAAATATTATATTGGCATAAAACTTACATGCTTCTTAAACCAGAAAGAAAATTGCTTATCATGGGATTTTTGAACATAAGGAGTTCCTTGATCCGCTAACTCTTCCTTGTATATCCTATAATTATGAAACATAGTTAATTCGAACATCGAATCTAATAATTAGCAAGTCACACAGATAAATTAGAATTATATCAGGGTGTTATACTTCAAATATTGCTCAACCTCCGGACAATTGTTTAGCACAAACCAAACCATTCTCTCATAATTATCTTCAAGATATGTAAGCCTTGGTGCTCCAAGTAGATCAACTCCATGCTGGAACACAGAAAAATCACCTTTTCTCAAATCAACACGCTCTTTGTTCCTTCCTTCACGATTGTGTCGTGTGTCAATATCATCAAAGTACCTTGAGCATGCTGTCAAACACTCATTAGCGACATATGCTTCTGCAATGGATCCTTCAGGTCTTGCCATGTTCCTCACAAACCATTTCAATGTCAACAATCGTCTTTCTACTGGGTACATCCATCCATATTGTACTGGGCCTCTAAGGATTGCCTCATCAGGCAAATGAACAGCTAGGTGTACCATTACATCAAAGAAAGCAGGAGGAAATATTTTCTCAAGTTTGCACAAAATGACTGGGATTTTAGCTTTCATTGTATGCAAAACATCTAACTTTAGAGTCTTAGCACATAATTGTTGAAAGAATTGACCTAATTCGGCAATTGCTTCGTATATATCCCTATGCATAATTCCTCGGATAGCAACAGGTAAAATTCTTTGGAGTAGGATATGACAGTCATGAGTTTTCAATCCTTGAAGGTTACATCCATCACTAGTAATAGATTTTGCTAAGTTAGAAGCATACCCATCAGGAAATTTTACTCTTCTCAAGAAGTCACAAAAAACTAACTTTTGGCTCCTATTCATTACATAGGGGGCATGAGGAACAGTGTAGGAATTTCCATCATGCTTCAAATGCAAATGTTTCCTTATGCTCATTTCTTCCAAGTCAAGCCTAGCATTAATAGTGTCCTTTGTCTTCCCAATAATGCCAAGAAATGTACCAATAATGGACTCACAAATATTCTTTTCAATGTGCATCACATCAAGGTTATGGCGTAGCTTCAAATTTGACCAATAAGGCAAATCCCACAATGATGATCTTCGTTTCCAACATTGACCATCTACTTCTCGCTTTCTCTTTTTACTTTGAGGGTGTTGTCCCGGCCTAACATCCTTGACCCTCTCCAACTGCTGCATCAACTCTTCTGTACTAAATTCCTCTGGTTTTTCAAGATGGTCCTCCTTACCATCAAACCATTTCTTTGTCCTCCATATATGGTCCCCTGGAAGGAAACGTCGATGGCCAATATAGCATATCTTATTTTTTATTCTTCTAGAGCATGGATTTTTGTCACAATGCACACAAGCATAATAACCTTTAGTGACTCGACCTGACAATGTACTCAAAGTTGGGTAATCATGAATGCACCATATAACAACAGCATGTAGATCAAAATCTTTTCCTGTCAACGCATCAAAAGTAGAGACACCTTTCCAAAGCTCTTGCAACTCTTCAATTAGTGGCTCCAAAAAAACATCTAAATCCTTTCCTGGACATGATGGACCAGGAATTAGTAGTCCCATCATGAAGTTGGATTGCTCCACACACTCCCATGGAGGAAAGTTGTAAGGAATAATAAATATAGGCCACTTGCTATATGAAGAGTTCATTTTGCCAAATGGATTGAAACCATCCGTAGCAAGACCAAGTCTAATGTTCCTTCCATCTTTTGCAAACCACTCATATTTTCTATCAAAATCTTTCCATGCCTCACCATCAGCTGGATGGCTTAGTTCATTCTCCACTGCCTTCCTCTTCAATAAATGCCATTGTGTCTCCTCTGATATTTTTTTGGAAGCAAAGAACCTTTTCAACCTTGGAATAATTGGAAAATGTCGTAGTACTTTCTCAGGAATATGTTTTTTTCCATCTGAACTATCTTTCCATCTTGATGCACCACAAACCAGACATTCATCATGTTTTGCATATTCCTTTCGAAATAGAACACAGTTATTTGGGCACACATGGATTGAGTCATATCCAAGTCCTAACGCATTAATAACATTCTTTGCTTCATGGTAAGATGCAGGAAGAGAGCAATCTGGGAATGCTGCTGATAATAGTTTTAGTATTGCAGTGAATGCAACGTTGCTGATTCGATAAAATGACTTGATATGAAGTAACTTCACCAAAAAAGAAAAACGTGTGTAAGGTGCTCCAGGGTAAAGTTCATGCTTCATTTCTTCTAATAAAGCTGCAAACATAGATTTCCCTCTGCTTTGGTCATTAGTTGGGTACAACTCCCGAATCATATCATGAATTCTATTATCAGGCTCATCTTCTTCATTCTCGTTTATACTGTCATCCTCATTGATACCAATATATTCATCTACATGATCATAATTTTCATTAATTTCAGCCTCAAATGGTTCTCCATGATGTACCCATCTAGTGTATGTGCTAGTCATCCCATGAATTAGTAAATGATCATACACCTCCCCCTTATGTTGATGAACTCGATTCAGACACCTTCGACATGGACATAGTACCTCCTCATTCTTATCAAATCTTTGTGATACCAAATTCATGAACTCTTTGACCCCATCCAAATGTGCATCGCTAAATAGTCTGTCTTTGATCCAAGATCTATCCATCTGCAAAACATTGAAATAAAATATAACATAGTAAATTACTAGTGCTGAAAAAATTTAAAACTCATTCGACATTCCAAAGTTGTTAATTTAAAAAATGTTTAATGCCTAAAATAGAGTTATTAAGTTATGATTTTCTAAAGTTATTTAATGCCTAAAATAGAGTTATTCATGTGAATAATTTTAAAACAAGTTTCATGGTTAGACAAAGGTACTAAGTAATAAACATTATTTAAACACTTGCTGCAATAAATTTATACTAGAAATCTATTTCCATAATCATTTATCCTCTTTCTCTAACCTCTGGATCATGCGCACCATTACAGAAAAGCACAGGGGCAACTTTATAAAACTCGCCCAGACTCAGCCAACCATCAAGTGGACTGCGGGTTAATTATTGAATTTCTTAGGGTCTCTTTTGAAATAAGGCTGGCCGAAGGGGTATCGATCGATCAGGGTTGTCGGATCTAAAACCGACCCACAAGATTAGATCACTCTTTTCATCGAACCGGTATCGGATATGGACCGCTAGATCATGATCCGGCGGTCAACAATAGCGCATGACCCAAACCTTCCAGAACCGCTCGATTTAATATGTACGGTTAGGATTTAAATAGCTGAAGGGGTATTCATTGTCATATCAGGAGCGTCCGTAGGCGATCTAACGGCTGATCACCTCTTCACACCACAATCCCACATCAGGGATCCAACGGTCCCTGGACTTCTTCCCCTCCTTGCTCCAAGCCGCGACGGCGCGCACACCATACACGGCGGCGGCCACGCCGGAGAGCAATGACGCCCCGATTTTGAGCCCTAACCTATGATTCGAATGGTGCTACACGATGGGGCGAAAATAGCAAACTCGGGTGTAGGGTACTCACCGGCGATTAGGCTTTGAGGAAGCTTGCCCTCGCTGCGCGGCGGCTCAGCCGCGAGAGTTGGAGTGCAGCGACAAATTCGTGAGATCCCCGGCTCCAAGCTTCGCCCGCAGAAAACCTGAGAAGCTTCCCTGCGTTCTAGCGAAGCTCTACGACCAGCCGTGAGCTCCGATTGTGGGCGGTGTGTGGGTTTCTACCGCGGCGGACCACCCGTGCGTGATGACGACGGCGTAATCCACCCGATTCTACGGCAATGGTGGTGGGTTATGAGGAATAGAGGAGAACCGGTCCTAGGCTTATGGATTTATAGCCCCAGGGAGTCCGACCATGGCGCCCGCAACTACCTCCGTGATTGGCGCATGTACTCCGAGCTCCACAGATTTCGAGCGCTCGCGGGGAGGAGACGGTCAGATGATGCGTGGTCCGTGGCACGGTGGGCAACGGGTCCACAGGCGAGCGCGCGCATGAGAGTCTGGCCGGGCGAGGGCATGTACAGCTGGCGCAACGATCCACGGATTTCCCGGCGGCCGGTGTGCGGATGAGCGAGTCGCGCGGGGGAAGAAGAAGACTCCGACCCAAGGCTGACCGGTGGGGACCGCGTGGCAGGGCGGGTGGTAATACGCGTAGCGCGCGCTTGCGAGAGAACGAAAGGCTGACCTGCGGGCCCGATGCGGCAGTGACACCAGTGAGCGCGCGTGTGGGCGACGCGAGATCAATACGCGGACGTACGCAGTTTCTGGCCATGGGGACCCACACACCAGCGAGTCAAACCGAGCGGTGCGGTAGAAACGGAGGTGGGCCGTGGTCACGGATTTGGGCCAGTTTCGGCCAGAAGTAATTCAATGGCACCCGAATTCTTTCTTTTCTTTCTTTTTTTGTTCATTCTTTTCTATGCTATTTCAAATTCCAACTCCATTTCAAATTCGTGTTTGAACTTTTAAAATTTCCAAGTATCCAATTTGACACACACATGTGAATCTAAGCTTTACTATTTATGATAACAATATTTATTCTTTTCTTTATTATTTATTTTTCTCCCTATCATTTAATTATGGCAGTAGTAAATGACCTTGTTAAGATTTCTTTCCTCATTTAATTATATGTAGTGGCGTCTACATTTTTGCTTTTTAGGAAATTCACATGAGAATTATGACGACCAACATTGTCATGAAATAGTGACACTACCTAATTGTCATAAGATTGAAAGAGTGTTCGTCACTAATGTGACACTTTCATATTTACGACGATTTTGCATTGGTCTTAATGACAAAGTTTTACTTTTCATCACTAAAGTCAATCATCCCCTACAAAACGTCATAAGTAGGAGAGGCTTATGACATTTTGATCTATTGTCACAAGGTATTCGTCATAGAAGGCTATATGTGTTGTAGTGTTAAGAGGGAAGCCAAGAACCTAACAAGTCATAAGGCTCCCATCTCCACCAAGGAAAAAGGGAAGGCCCCTATGGCTAATAGTGCTCAAAAGAATCATGCATTTATTTATGATAGGAAATTTTCTAGAAATGTTCATCATGATAGGAGTTGTAATGCTTATGATTCAAATGCAATGTTTGCTTCAAGTTCTTCCTATGTGCATGGTAGAGATATTCATAGGAAAAATGTCATTCATCATATGCCTAGGAGAAATGTTGCTCATGTTCCTAGGAAAATAGTTAATGAACCTTCTACAATTTATCATGCTTGCAATGCTTCCTTTGCAATTGGTAGAAAGGATAAGAAGGTGATTGCTAGGAAATTAGGGGCAAAATGCAAGGGAGATAAAACTTGCATTTGGGTCCCTAAGACCATTGTTACTAACCTTGTAGGACCCAACAAGAGTTGGGTACCTAAAACCCAAGCCTAAATTGCCTTGCAGGTTTATGCATCCGGGGGCTCAAGCTGGATTATCGACAGCGGATGCACAAACCACATGATGGGGGAGAAGAAAATGTTCACCTCCTACGTCAAGAACAAAGATTCCCAAGATTCAATCATATTTGGTGACGGGAATCAAGGCAAGGTTAAAGGGCTAGGAAAAATTGCCATTTCTTCCGAGCACTCCATTTCTAATGTGTTTTTAGTTGAGTCACTCGGTTATAACTTGTTGTCCGTTAGTCAACTTTGTAATATGGGTTATAATTGCCTATTCACAAATGTAGATGTGTCTGTCTTTAGAAGAAGTGATGGTTCATTAGCTTTTAAGGGTGTACTAGACGACAAACTTTATTTAGTTGATTTTGCAAAGGAGGAGGCCGGTCTATATGCATGCTTAATAGCTAAGACTAGCATGGGCTGGCTGTGGCATCGCCGTTTAGCACATGTGGGGATGAAGAACCTTCACAAACTTCTAAAGGGAGAACATGTGCTAGGTCTAACAAATGTGACTTTCGAAAAAGATAGACCTTGTGCAGCTTGTCAAGCAGGTAAACAAGTGGGAAATGCTCATCACAGCAAGAACGTGATGACCACATCAAGACCCCTGGAGCTGCTACATATGGACCTCTTCGGACCCGTCGCCTATCTTAGCATCGGGGGAAGTAAGTATGGTTTAGTAATTGTTGATGATTTTTCCCGCTTCACTTGGGTATTCTTTTTGCAGGATAAATCTGAAACCCAAGGAACCCTCAAGCGCTTCCTAAGGAGAGCTCAAAATGAGTTTGAGCTCAAGGTGAAGTGAAAGGGAATTAGGCTTACACCTATGTCCTAAATGATTTTGGTGGTTGAATTACCCAACACAAATAATTGGACTAACTAGTTTGCTCTAGTGTATAAGTTATACAGGTGCCAAAGGTTCACAACAAGCCAATTAAAAAGACCAAAGTTGGGTTCAAAATAGAGAGCTAAAGGCATCCCGAAAGGCTCCCTGGTCTGGCGCACCGGACTGTGTCCGGTGCACCGGACATTGTCCGGTGCACCAGGGGACTCCGCGCTGAACTCCTCAGCCTCGGGAATTTGCAGAGCCGGCGCGCTATAATTCACCGGACTGTCCGGTGTACACCGGACAGTGTCCGGTGCTCCAAGAGGACGTGGCTCTGGAACTTGGCAGCCTCGGGAATTCGCAACGGCTGCTCCGCTATAATTCACCGGACATGTCCGGTGTACACCGGACTGTCCGGTGTAACGGCGGGGCAACGGCTATTTCGGCGCCAACGGCTACCTGCAACGTATTTATTGCGCGCTAGCGCGCGCAGAAGTCAGGCGC
Source organism: Zea mays (assembly GCF_902167145.1). NCBI lineage: Eukaryota > Viridiplantae > Streptophyta > Magnoliopsida > Poales > Poaceae > Zea > Zea mays. The sequence goes on from NC_050098.1 coordinate 183,504,948, forward strand.
GCCCATACTGGCGCACCGGACACTCTACAGTACTTGTCCGGTGCGCCACTGGACATCGAGGCGGGCCCAGAAGACAGAGCTCCAACGGTCGAATCCCAACGGCTTTGGTGATGTGGCTGGCGCACCGGACATGTCCGGTGTACACCGGACTGTCCGGTGCACCATACGACAGTCAGCCCCACCAAACGACTAGTTTGGTGGTTGGGGCTATAAATACCCCCAACCACCCACCATTCATAGCATCCAAGTTTTCCACTTCTCAACCACTTACAAGAGCTAGGCATTCAATTCTAGACACACCAAAGAGATCAAATCCTCTCCAATTCCACATAAGGCTTTAGTGATTAGCGAGAGAGATTTGCCATGTTCTTTTGAGCTCTTGCGCTTGGATTGCTTCTTTTTCTCACTTGTTCTTGTGATCAAAACTCCATTGTAATCAAGGCAAGAGGCACCAATTGTGTGGTGGCCCTTGCGGGGAAGTTTTGTTCCTGGTTTTGATTTGAGAAGAGAAGCTCACTCGGTCGGAGGGACCGTTTGAGAGAGCGAAAGGGTTGAAAGAGACCCGGTCTTTGTGACCACCTCAACGGGGAGTAGGTTTGCGAGAACCGAACCTCGGTAAAACAAATCCTTGTGTCACACTCCTTATTTGCTTGAGATTTGTTTTGCACCCTCTCTCGCGGACTCGTTTTTATTTCTAACGCTAACCCAGCTTGTAGTTGTGCTTATATTTCTAAATTTCAGTTTCGCCCTATTCACCGCCCTCTAGGCGACTATCAATTGGTATCAGAGCCTGGTGCTTCATTAGAGCCTAACCGCTCAAAGTAATGTCGGGAGATCACGCCAAGAAGGAGATGGAGACCGGCGAAAAGCCCACTACAAGCCACGGGAGCACTTCATTGGAAAAGTCCCGCACCAAGAGGAAGGAGAAGAAGAAGGACTCCTCCCAAGGGAAGGAGAAGAGATCTTCTTCACACCACAAAGAGAAGAAGGAGAAATCCTCTTCCCACAAGCCGCATAGGAGTGGGGACAAGAAAAAGAGGATGAGGAAGGTGGTCTACTACGAGACCGATTCTTCATCGGCATCCACCTCCGGCTCCGACACGACGTCCGTCACTTCTAAGCGCCAAGAGCGTAAGAAGTATAGTAAGATTCCACTACGCTACCCTCGCATTTCTAAACATACACCTTTACTTTCCGTCCCATTAGGAAAACCACCAACATTTGATGGTGAAGATTATGCTAGGTGGAGTGATTTAATGCGATTTCATCTAACCTCACTCCACAAAAGTATATGGGATGTTATTGAGTTTGGTGCACAGGTACCATCCGTAGGGGATGAAGACTATGATGTGGATGAAGTAGCCCAAATCGAGCACTTCAACTCCCAAGCCACAACCATACTCCTTGCCTCTCTAAGTAGAGAGGAATATAACAAGGTGCAAGGGTTGAAGAGTGCACAGGAGATTTGGGACTTACTCAAGACCGCGCACGAGGGTGATGAACTCACCAAGATCACCAAGCGGGAAACGATCGAGGGGGAGCTCGGTCGCTTCCGTCTTCGCCAAGGGGAGGAGCCACAAGACATGTACAACCGGCTCAAAACCTTGGTGAACCAAGTGCGCAACCTCGGGAGCAAAAAGTGGGATGACCACGAGGTGGTTAAGGTTATTCTAAGATCTCTTATTTTCCTTAACCCTACTCAAGTTCAATTAATTCGTGGCAACCCAAGATATACACTAATTACTCCCGAGGAAGTAATCGGGAATTTTGTGAGCTTTGATTATATGATCAAGGGCTCGAAGAAGATCAACGAGCTAGATGATCCCTCCACATCCGCGGCACAACCGGTCGCATTTAAGGCGACAGAGGAGAAGAAGGAGGAGTCTACATCGAGTAGACAACCAATCGACGCCTCAAAGCTTGACAACGAGGAGATGGCGCTCGTCATCAAGAGCTTCCGCCAAATCCTCAAACAAAGGAAGGGGAAGGACTACAAACCCCGCTCCAAGAAAGTGTGCTACAAATGTGGTAAGCCCGGTCATTTTATTGCAAAATGTCCTATATCTAGTGACAGTGACAGGGGCAACGACAAGAAGGGGAGAAGAAGAGATACTACAAGAAGAAGGGCGGTGATGCCCATGTTTGTCAGGAATGGGACTCCGACGAAAGCTCTAGCGACTCCTCCGACGACGAGGACGCCGCCAACATCGCCGTCACCAAGGGACTTCTCTTCCCCAACGTCGGCCACAAGTGCCTCATGGCAAAGGACGGCAAGAAGAAGAAGGTTAAATCAAAATCCTCCACTAGATATGAGTCTTCTAGTGATGATAATGCTAGTGATGAGGAGGATAACTTGCGTACCCTTTTTGCCAACCTTAACATGGAACAAAAGGAAAAATTAAATGAATTAATTAGCGCTATTCATGAAAAGGATGACCTCTTGGATTCTCAAGAGGACTTCCTAATTAAGGAAAATAAGAAACATGTTAAGGTTAAAAATGCTTATGCTCTAGAAATAGAAAAATGTCAAAAACTTTCTAGTGAGCTAAGCACATGCCATGACACTATTGCCAACCTTAGAAATGAAAATGCTAATTTGTTAGCTAAGGTTGATTCTCATGGTTGTAATGCTTCAACTTCCAATCCTAGAGATGATAATGTTGATTTGCTTGCTAGGATTGATGAATTGAACATTTCTCTTGATAGCTTTAGAAATGAAAATAAAAAATTGCTTGCTAAGGCTAAAGATTTTGATGTTTGTAATGCTACTATTTCCGACCTTAGAACCAAGAATGATATGTTGCATGCTAAGGTTGTAGAATTAAAATCTTGCAAACCCTCTACATCTACCGTTGAGCACACTTCTATTTGTACTAGATGTAGAGATGTTAATATTGATGCTGTGCATGATCACATGACTTTAATTAAACAACAAAATGATCATATAGCTAAATTAGATGCTAAAATTGCCGAGCATAACTTAGAAAATGAAAAATTTAAATTTGCTAGAAGTATGCTCTATAGTGGGAGACGCCCTGGCATTAAGGATGGCATTGGCTTCCAACAGGGAGGCAATGTCAAACTTAGTGCCCCTCCTAAGAAATTGTCCAACTTTGTTAAGGGCAAGGCTCCCATGCCTCAGGATAACGAGGGTTACATTTTATACCCTGCCGGTTATCCCGAGGACAAAATTAGGAGAATTCACTCTAGGAAGTCTCACTCTGGCCCTAACCATGCTTTTATGTATAAGGGTGAGACATCTAGCTCTAGGCAACCAACCCATGCTAAGTTGCCTAAAAAGAAAACTCCTAATGCATCAAATGAACATAATCTTTCATTTAAAACTTTTGATGCTTCTTATGTTTTGACTAACAAATCCGGCAAGGTAGTTGCCAAGTTTGTTGGGGGCAAACACAAGGGCTCCAAGACTTGTGTTTGGGTACCCAAAGTTCTTGTTTCTAATGCCAAAGGACCCAAAACCGTTTGGGTACCTAAAGTCAAGAACTAAAATTGTTTTGTAGGTTTATGCATCCGGGGGCTCAAGTTGGATACTCGACTGCGGATGCACAAACCATATGACAGGGGAGAAGAAGATGTTCTCCTCCTACGAGAAAAACCAGGATCCCCAACGAGCTATCACATTCGGGGATGGAAATCAAGGTTTGGTCAAAGGTCTGGGTAAAATAGCTATATCCCCTGACCATTCCATTTCCAATGTTTTTCTTGTTGATTCATTAGATTACAATTTGCTTTCCGTATCTCAATTATGCAAAATGGGCTACAACTGTCTCTTTACTGATGTAGGTGTCACTGTCTTTAGAAGAAGTGATGATTCAATAGCATTTAAGGGTGTGCTAGAGGGTTAGCTATACTTGGTAGATTTTGATAGAGCTGAACTCGACACATGCTTAATTGCTAAGACTAACATGGTCTGGCTCTGGCATCGCCGACTAGCACATGTTGGGATGAAGAATCTTCATAAGCTTCTAAAGGGAGAGCACATTTTAGGATTAACCAATGTCCATTTTGAGAAAGACAGGGTTTGTAGCGCATGCCAGGCAGGAAAGCAAGTTGGAGCCCATCATCCACACAAGAACATCATGACGACCGATAGGCCGCTTGAGCTACTCCACATGGATCTATTCGGCCCGATTGCTTACATAAGCATCGGCGGGAGTAAGTATTGTCTTGTAATAGTGGATGATTATTCTCGCTTCACTTGGGTGTTCTTTTTGCAAGAAAAATCTCAAACCCAAGAAACCTTAAAGGGATTCTTGAGACGAGCTCAAAACGAGTTCGGCTTAAGGATCAAGAAAATTAGAAGCGACAACGGGACGGAGTTCAAGAACTCTCAAATCGAAGGCTTCCTTGAGGAGGAGGGCATCAAGCATGAGTTCTCTTCTCCCTACACGCCACAACAAAATGGTGTAGTGGAGAGGAAGAATCAAACTCTATTGGACATGGCAAGGACCATGCTTGATGAGTACAAGACTTCGGATCAGTTTTGGGCCGAGGCGGTCAACACCGCCTGCTACGCCATCAACCGGTTATATCTACATCGAATCCTCAAGAAGACATCTTATGAACTCCTAACCGGTAAAAAGCCCAATATTTCATATTTTAGAGTCTTTGGTAGCAAATGTTTTATTCTTGTTAAAAGAGGTAGAAAATCTAAATTTGCTCCTAAGACTGTAGAAGGCTTTTTACTAGGATATGATTCAAACACAAGGGCATATAGAGTCTTTAACAGGTCCACTGGACAAGTTGAAGTTTCTTGTGACGTTGTGTTTGATGAGACTAACGGCTCTCAAGTAGAGCAAGTTGATCTTGATGAAATAGGTAATGAAGAGGCTCCGTGCATCGCACTAAGGAACATGTCCATTGGGAATGTGTGTCTTAAGGAATCCGAAGAGCCTCCAAATGCACAAGATCAACCGTCCTCCTCCACGCAAGCATCTCCACCAACTCAAAATGAGGATGAAGCTCAAGTTGATGAAGTAGAAGATCAAGCAAAAGAGCCACCTCAAGATGATGGCAATGATCAAGGGGGAGATACAAATGATCAAGACAAGGAGGATGAAGAGCAAAGGCCGCCACACCCAAGAGTCCACCAAGCAATCCAACGAGATCACCCCGTCGACACCATCCTTGGCGACATTCATAAGGGGGTAACCACTAGATCTCGTGTTGCACACTTTTGTGAGCATTACTCTTTTGTTTCCTCTATTGAGCCACACAGGGTAGAGGAAGCACTACAAGATTCAGATTGGGTGGTGGCGATGCAAGAGGAGCTCAACAACTTCACTAGGAATGAGGTATGGCATTTAGTTCCACGTCCTAACCAAAATGTTGTAGGAACCAAATGGGTCTTCCGCAACAAGCAAGATGAGCATGGTGTGGTGACAAGGAACAAAGCTCGACTTGTGGCCAAGGGATACTCCAAAGTCGAAGGTTTGGATTTCGGTGAAACCTATGCACCCGTAGCTAGGCTTGAGTCAATTCGTATATTATTGGCCTATGCTACTTACCATGGCTTTAAGCTTTATCAAATGGACGTGAAAAGTGCTTTCCTCAATGGACCAATCAAGGAAGAGGTCTATGTTGAGCAACCTCCCGGCTTTGAAGATAGTGAGTACCCTAACCATGTCTATAAACTCTCTAAGGCGCTTTATGGGCGCAAGCAAGCCCCAAGAGCATGGTATGAATGCCTTAGGGATTTCCTTATCGCTAATGGCTTCAAAGTCGGAAAGGCCGATCCTACTCTATTCACTAAAACCCTTGAAAATGACTTGTTTGTATGCCAAATTTATGTTGATGATATTATATTTGGATCTACTAACGAGTCTACATGTGAAGAATTTAGTAGGATCATGACACAAAAGTTCGAGATGTCTATGATGGGGGAGTTGAAGTATTTCTTAGGATTTCAAGTGAAGCAACTCCAAGAAGGCACCTTCCTAAGCCAAACGAAGTACACTCAAGATATTCTAAGCAAGTTTGGAATGAAGGATGCCAAACCCATCAAGACACCCATGGGAACTGTTGGGGACTTGTTCTCAAATGCTATGAATTAAGAACAAGGCAACATAAAGTGTTAAATGTTAAATGTCCTTCGTCCAACGAAGCATTATTCCTTTGAGGATTAATGGACCTTGGATGAAGGTTGATGACAATACGATTACGAAGATTAAATCTTCGTAATTGTAGTTTAATAGATTGTATAAAATAACATAAAGTATAGAGTATCAAAGGTAAACGAATCATAAACGAACCACATTACATTTACTCGGCATATTTAATTATTGAATACAGTTATACCTCTGCCTTGGCAAAGATTGGTTTCCGAATGATGCGATTGCAGATACAGGAATGCGTGAACAGTAAAGGAATACTGTTCACTATTTATAGGCACAGGGCGCAGCCTGTGAGAGATTACAAGTATGTCCCTTATGAAAGTTTACAACATTGACTTAGACCTTTATGGACTAAAAGGTCATTCTCTCTTTAAGTCGGTTTGTGATACCGAAGCTTCATGAAGAGGGACCTTCGGCCATCTTACACAAACAGCTTCAGCCGAAGGTCGCTTCTTCCTAGAAGACCTTCGGCGACGAAGCATAGGCCCAACAGTAGCCCCTTTCGCGGTGTTAGATCGTTTTTCGTAACGAGCTTGATCCGTGAAAAAAGTTTCTTAAGCTTCGGAGCACCGAAGGTCTAAAAAACACCTTCCCTGAGCTCGTTGTCGAGAAACGATTCAATTTCTCAGCGTGTAGCGGCCCCACCTTGCAGAGTTACTGTTCGGTCTCTGCGGTCCACCACGCATCGAGTACGAGCGGGTGTCCGCCTGGTGTAAAAATCCTGGCGCTTCGCCTTCTTACCTGCAACACTATATAAACAGACGAGTAGGTGTGAAGTTACCACAGCATTCACTGCTATTTACACTGTTTTGCTGCCAAAATTTTTAACCGTCGCCGAAGCTTGTCTGTCGGAATCGAACGAAGCTCCAGTTTGATACCTGCTTCGGAGGAAGAAAGTATTAACGTTCCACAAGTTCATAATTAAATGGCCAGAGTGCGTTCTACCGCTAGGGTTGAGCGTGAGGGGGACGAGACTGAAGCTTCGGAGACTGTTCCCATCTCCGAAGCTATGCAACGATCCGGGCTGGTGACTTCGGAAAAGATCCCTCATGATGATGCAGAACAAGCAGAACAAACAATCGCTGAAGCAGAAGAAGAAGATATGGAGGAAACTGATTCTGAAGATGATTATCGCATTGCCATGCCAAGCAAGCCCAGCCACTTGGACTTCGGGAAATCTACTGTTTCGAAAGCTGATTTGTCCAAGATGGTAAAATCGGGCTTTTTTACTGAAAATCAGAAGAAGCTATTGCGCTTCGGGGGAGAAGAGACTACCCCAAAGCCGGAGAAGGATGAAATTGTTATTTTCAAAAGCTTTCTAAAAGCTGGATTAAGGTTCCCACTACATGGGATTATTGTAGAGGTACTGAAGAGATTCGGTATTTATTTTCACCAGCTGACCCCCAACGCTATTGTTAGACTTATTGTTTATATCTGGGCACTCCGAAGCCAAGCAGTGGAACCATTTGCGGACAGCTTTTGCCGGGTTCACGAGTTGCATTATCAAACGAAGGCTAGAAAGGATGGATTGCACGACAATTTTGGTTGTTATAACTTCGCCTATCGGAAAACTACAAAGTTTCTTGTAATTAGCTACCGAAGCAAATGGGCAGCAGGCTGGAAATCTGAGTGGTTCTATGTCAAGGTTGATGACGACAAGGAAAAGCTTGTACAAAGTCCACTTGAATTAATCTTCGGAGAAACCCGACCTCGATGCAACATGACACCCGAAGGTCCAACACAACAAGCAATGAGTGAATTCAGAATTATTGCAGAGCATATCAGCACAAGGGACCTGGTTCAAGAGTTTTTAGCTTTCAAAGTTTTTCCCAGTTTAAAAGAATGGGAAATGCCGAAGCTACAAGGGGAAAAGAAAGAAGGTGAACTTGTACGTTTACCTTACTACTTCAAGTTTAAGAAATACTTTAAAACACCTTGCCAAGAGTGGCTGGAAACGATTGAAGCGATGTGCAATGAAATACTTGGCAATTATTCCAAAAAAGAAGATCAATTGATGACCGCTGCCTTCGGCACCCGTCCGAAGCGAAGGCTAAATCGAGTGTTGGACGCCTTGGGCTTCGATTATCCTGATTATGAAAATCTGAACAAAGGTGCTGGGGGCCAAAAAAGAAAAAGGATAACTGAGGCCATGAATGAAGAAAAAGAACCAACAAAGAAGAAAATTCCGAAGAAGAGGAAAGCTTCTTCTCCGAAGCAACAAATATCCGAAGCAGAAGAAACCCCCGCATCACCTTCTGCTGCTGTCATTGAGGAAATTCTGAAGGTAATGACTGAATCCTTACCTGCGAAGCTAAGTCCACTGGGCCCTCAACTGACAAAGTTTTTCCAGAAGGACAAGGAGCCCGAAAAATCGAAGAAAACAATCAAGGCAAAGAAACAAAGAATTATTACTGTGACAGAGGTAATTGACAAGACGCCGCCAAGAGCTTCAGCCCAGAAAACACCAGCGGCTGCAGAGGAGACAGATATTGAAATTGCACCTTCGGAGGCCGCGGCTGCCGAAGCTGCCTCAGCTGAAGGTTTGAACCTGGAGAGCACAATTGAACACATTGACCAAATATTGCTAGACATGGCTGCAGAAGAAGCTACCACCGCCGCCGAAGAGGCCGTGACCGCAGCGTCGGGGAAAGGAAAAGAAATTGCTGATGAAGCTTCAGAGAACGAGACCTTCATGTTCCAGAATTTAGTTGGAGAACAACTATCAAAAGCTGAAATAGAAGAGCTTAGAGAGTATGCCAAATCCTGTGGATACAAACCTGGGGCACTCCTCTTCGGAGGCGTTGATGATGAGAAATTAGATTGTATTCGAGATCAGACAGGAGCCAAAGTTATCAGCACTCTGTCCAAGAGTATCGGCTTCCCGAAACTAGAAACAGACATCAGCCGCTACCGACGACAACATGTCGTTGGTAGTTTATTTTATTCCAACTTCAAGGTGAACTACTTGTCTCTTAACTTTATTGTTTCTAACAATAAAACATGTCTGACGAAGGTTGTTTTCGTGCAGAGTATGCTATTGAGCAAAGCCTTGCAAATGCAGCAAGATTTTGAAGATAAGAAGCACGAAGTTATAATTGAAAATTTAGAAAGCAGAATAAAGGAGCAATCGGATGTTATTGAGAAAAAGAACTTTGAGCTCCAGGCAGCCGAAGGTTCATTGGCGGAAGCTGAAGCAAAAATAACAGAACTGAACACGAAGCTTCTCCGCCAGTCTGAACAGTTCGAGCGAGAAAAGCTAGAGCTTAATGCAAAACTTGAAGCCGAAGCTCAACAAAATTCACATTTGAGAAAACTATTGACAAGCCTTCAAGAAAAATGTCTGGAATTTAGCAACAAATGCATTCAACGCTTAAGAAAGATTTTTTACTCAGTTGGAGCCAGCAGTGAAAAATTCGCCCCCTCAGCTGAAGATCTACCGAAAACCTTCGAACATATTGAGGGGGAGATTGACGAGCTCGACGAAGTCATAGCTGGGCATGGTGACTTCTGTGCCTGGGTGGCTTCTCGAGGCACTGCTGCAGCTTTCCTGAAGGCTGGCTGCGATCATGCAAAGATTGTCAATAGGCCAAATTTCACTTTATCACCATCAATCCTGGATGACATTCCTGATCTCGCCCGGAGTATCTTGAATAGATTTGTAAAAATGATATGGACAAAAGGTGGGCGAGAAAAGGCTGGAGACGAAGCTCGTAGCCACCTTGAACCAGTAAGAAACCATACCTTGTGCTTACCTTTTCCTGTAAGCTTGATTTTGACTTAGAACGACCTTAATCATATAGGATGACGAAGCCGAAGCCGATGATCAAAAATGACGCCGAAGCCGATGATCAAAATTGACGCCGAAGCTCCTTGGAGATTAGATAGCAGACTGTAGACAGTACTTGAGAAACTTTTGAGATAACTTTTGTAAATGTAACTAAAACCTTTGAGATAACTTCTGTTCATACCTTGTTATATATCCTTATCCTTCCATTGATGTATGAGAAATGCTTCGATGTGGACGAAATTTTCTTTTGAGCCGAAGGCGAAAAAAAAACACCTTCCCTTCTTTTCGTACGCAGCAAAGCATAGAAAACAACATTTTTCCTTTTTTCCGAAGCTCTCCTTTTTGTACACGAAGCTCTTTTTTCCCCTTCTTTTTCCTCTTTTTGCCGAAGCAACCATTTATGCCATGAAGATGATTATCCTACATATGCCTAGATGAATGTTTATGAATGCAAATGCTATGATGTAATGCGATGTGCAAATGAATGGCCAAACACGTATCCGAAGCCATATTCATAGCCATTATTTTCTTAAAAACAATCGCACCTCAGCTCTGCATTCCCTTAGGAACGACTTTGGAGCTTCTTCGCCTTTACTTTTGGCGGAATCAGCGTTGACTTTTCGCTGTAAGCTCTGCATCCCCTTAGGAACGACTTTGGAGCTTCTTCGCCTTTACTTTTGGCGGAATCAGCGTTGACTTTTCGCTGTAAGCTCTGCATTCCCTTAGGAACGACTTTGGAGCTTGTTCGCCTTTACTTTTTGGCACTCGATGGTGCGTTCTCAGCTTTTACATTTACATTCCTTGGGGGATTTTGCTCTTATAGAACTAAAAAAGGAAATTACATGTGTTGGCCCCATTAAAAACCTTTCTCCCCCTTCGGAAAGGAAAAGGGTGCCATGAAAGAAAAATATGAAAAATTACATCGGGTTATACATAATATCGCCGAAGCTCATCCGCATTCCAAGACCTAGGAACGTCGTTGCCGTCCATATCCTTCAGTCTGTATGAACCGGGTCTTGACGAAGATGCTACTAAGAAAGGTCCATCCCATTTTAACTGCAACTTGCCCACTGTTTCTGGGTTGGCCACTCTCCAAAGCACCAAGTGTCCTGGCTCAATATTCTTTAACCGAACCTTTCTATCTCGCCATTTAATTGTTTTGGCTTGATATTTATTAATGTTCTCCACGGCTTGCAGCCTGATCCCTTCTAAAGCATCTTTTTCCACAGAATAAGCAGCTTCGGAACCTGATTCTGCCGAAGCTATTACCCTTATTGATCCGGTTTTAGCTTCCTCCGGAGTTATTGCTTCGTCACCGAATAATAACTTGAATGGAGTAAAGCCTGTAGACCTTGATATTGTTGTATTGTGGCTCCACACCACTTTGGTTAACTGATCTGGCCATTTTCCCCTGGGTTGATTGAAGATTAACTTCATTATTCCTGTCATTATGATGCCATTGGCTCTTTCAACGAGTCCATTTGACTCCGGATGTCTGACTGATGCAAAATGGATCTTCGTACCAATTTGATCACAGAAATCCCTAAAAGCTTCGGAGTCAAACTGTGTTCCATTATCCACAGTAATAGCCTTTGGTACCCCGAACCGACAAACAATATTTTGCCAGAAAAACTTTTGGACGGTGGCCGAAGTTATTGTGGCTAAAGGCTTTGCCTCAATCCATTTAGAAAAATACTCCACCGCCACTACAACATATCTTAGGTTCCCTTGGGCCGGTGGTAACGGACCTAACAAATCAAGACCCCACCTTTGCAATGGCCAAACGGGTTGTATGAGCTGTGTTAAGGACGAAGGTTGTTTTTGATCTCGTGCACATCTCTGACAACCTTCGCACTTTTGAACTAATTCCGCTGCATCCGAAGCTGCCTTCGGCCAATAAAATCCTTGGCGGAAAATTTTTCCAAGTAACGGCCTAGACCCAATGTGAGATCCACACAGGCCTGCATGTATTTCTTTCATCAACTCTATACCTTCGGTTCTGGATAAACACTTGAGTAGCGGAGCACAAACTCCATGCTTGTACAACTCCCCTTCTATCATAACATATGGACGAGCTCTTGCCTCTATCCTCCTGTTATAAGCTTCGTCATCTGAAAGGAATTTTCCCTGAAGATAAGAGATGATCTCAGTTCTCCAATCTTCGCTATACACAGGAGATATACTGAGGACTGCCCTTTCAAGAAGTTCCACCGAAGGTGCTTTTATTGTTTCGAAGAATACATCCGAAGGTAAAGGCAGCCCCTGTGCTGCTGACTTGGCTAACAAATCAGCATGCTCATTTTGTCCTCGAGGGATATTTTTGACAGAAAATCCTTCGAAGGAAGCTTCAACTCTTCGAACCATATCTAGATATTTTTCAAGCTTCGGATCCTTAGCCTTGCAACTCTTGTCAATATGACCCGAAACAACCTGGGAATCAGTTTTGAGTATAGCCCTTCTGATTCCCATTGCTTTTAGCTTCCGAAGACCTAGAAGCAAGGCTTCGTACTCGGCAATGTTATTTGTGCAACTAAAATCAAGCTTTGCCGCATAACAAGTTTTGACCTTGGAAGGTGAAACCAACACAGCAGCCGCTCCTGCTCCGAAGGTTCCCCAAGATCCATCACAAAACACTATCCATGCTTCGGCGTCTTTATTTGCTTCTTCCTCCTGAGCCCCTGGCGTCCAGTCAGCAATGAAGTCTGCTAACGCCTGGGACTGAATCGAAGATCTATGAACATATTCAATACAAAATTCATTGAGCTCTGCAGCCCATTTTCCAATCCTTCCAGTAGCTTCTCGGTTCCTCATAATATCCTTCAGAGGTTGTGAAGAAGGAACGATTATGTTGTAAGCTTGAAAATAATGCCGAAGCTTTCTGGATGCCATCAAAACAGCATATAACACCTTCTCTAATTCTGTGTAGTTTTTCTTTGATACACTGAGAACTTCAGATACAAAATATACTGGGACCTGTTTCCTGGCTTGGCCATCAAGCTTCTCCTGGACAAGTGCTGCACTTACCGCTGAGTGCGAAGCTGCCACATATAATAATAAAGGAGCCCCTGGCACAGGTGGAGTTAATGCTGTTAGATCTATTAAATACTGCTTCAGGTCTTCGAAGGCCTTCTGCTGAATTGATCCCCATTGAAAGACTTCGGCTGACTTCAGCACTTCGAAGAATGGTAGGTTTCTCTCTGCTGATCTGGATATGAATCTATTGAGAGATGCCAACCTTCCTGTCAATCTTTGAGCCCCCTTTTTTGTAGTTGGTGGCTCCATCCATAGTATAGCTTCAATCTTACTTGGATTGGCTTCAATTCCCTTTGTTGAAACCAAGCATCCTAGAAATTTCCCCTTCTTTACTCCGAAGACGCATTTTTCTGGATTCAACTTTAAACCAGCTTGTCTGAAACTGGCGAAGGTCTCCTGCAAGTCAGCAATATGATTCTCCTGCTTCGTGCTTTTGACAATGATGTCATCAACATAAGTTAACACATTTCTGCCTATCTGAGACTGGAGAACTTTCGCAGTCATTCTGCTGAAACTTCCTCCAGCATTTTTGAGCCCCTCAGGCATCCGAAGATAACAATATGTGCCACTTGGAGTTATGAAGCTAGTCTTTGGCTCATCTTCCTTCTTCATCCAAATTTGATGATAGCCTGAATAACAGTCTAACAGACTCATGAGCTCTGAAGAAGCTGCTGCATCAACTAAAGAGTCTATCCTTGGCAATGGGAATTCATCCTTCGGACAAGCCTTGTTAAGATCTGTAAAATCAATACACATTCGCCACTTGCCATTAGCCTTTTTTACCATAACGGTATTAGCTAGCCATTCTGGGTACTTTACTTCTCTGATGACTCCTGCACTGAGGAGTCTTTTGACTTCGTTACGAGCACCTTCGGCCTTATCATCTGACATTTTCTGAAGCCTCTGTTTTCTGGCTCTGAAGGATGGATCAACATTAAGAGAATGTTCAATAACATCCCTATTTACTCCGCAGAGATCATTAGCTGACCATGCAAAAACATCTTTGTTGTTGAACAAAAACCTTATCAAAGTTTTCTCCTGCTCTTCGGATAATTGAGAGCCTAACAACACCTTCTGCTTTGCTATGTCTTCACATAAGAGCATAGGCTTCGGCTGATCTGCTGAAGCTGCTTTCTCCCTTCTGAATTTGTACTGTTCACAAGCTTCAGCTCCATCTATGTTATGGATTGCTTTTGAGTCAGTCCAATTACCTTCGGCCTTTCTGGCAGCTTCCTGACTTCCATGTATAGCGATGGGTCCTTGATCCGAAGGTATCTTCATGCAAAGATAGGCAGGATGAAGAATTGCTTCGAAAGCATTGAGGGTGCCACGACCAATAATTGCATTGTAAGGGTATTCCATGTCAACAATGTCAAACACAACTTGCTCAGTTCTAGTGTTGTTGATGAACCCGAAGGTTACTGACATGGTGATCTTGCCCAATGCTACAATCTGTCTCCCTCCGAAGCCACAGAGAGGATGTGTAGCATCATGAATCTTATCTTCTGGCTCTTGCATTTGTCTGAAGGCCTTAGCAAATATGATATCAGCTGCACTGCCTGTGTCAACCAAGACATTATGGACCAGAAATCCTTTGATAACACAAGAGATAACCATGGCATCATTGTGTGGGTAGTCCTTGAGATGAAGATCCTCTTGGGAGAAGGTAATGGGAATGTGAGACCATCTTGACTTGATGAAGGGTCCTTGCACCCCAACATGCTGTACCCTTCTCTGTGCTTCCTTCTTTTGTTTCTTGTTAGCTGGTTCTGAGGACGAACCACCTGTGATCGGGAGCACCAGCTTCGGGTCCGAAGCAGCTCCAGCTTGGTCATTGAACGAAGCCATCAGTTCGAGAAGTGGAAGTGAGTTCACCGGAGGTGGGCGCCAATGTTGGGGACTTGTTCTCAAATGCTATGAATTAAGAACAAGGCAACATAAAGTGTTAAATGTTAAATGTCCTTCGTCCAACGAAGCATTATTCCTTTGAGGATTAATGGACCTTGGACGAAGGTTGATGACAATACGATTACGAAGATTAAATCTTCGTAATTGTAGTTTAATAGATTGTATAAAATAACATAAAGTATAGAGTATCAAAGGTAAACGAATCATAAACGAACCACATTACATTTACTCGGCATATTTAATTATTGAATACAGTTATACCTCTGCCTTGGCAAAGATTGGTTTCCGAATGATGCGATTGCAGATACAGGAATGCGTGAACAGTAAAGGAATACTGTTCACTATTTATAGGCACAGGGCGCAGCCTGTGAGAGATTACAAGTATGTCCCTTATGAAAGTTTACAACATTGACTTAGACCTTTATGGACTAAAAGGTCATTCTCTCTTTAAGTCGGTTTGTGATACCGAAGCTTCATGAAGAGGGACCTTCGGCCATCTTACACAAACAGCTTCAGCCGAAGGTCGCTTCTTCCTAGAAGACCTTCGGCGACGAAGCATAGGCCCAACAGGAACCAATGGGCATCTCGACCTCGACGAAGGAGGTAAATCCGTCGATCAAAAGGTATACCGGTCGATGATAGGTTCTTTGCTATATTTATGTGCATCTCGACCGGATATTATGCTTTCCGTAAGCATGTGTGCAAGATTCCAAGCCGACCTTAAGGAAGCTCACCTTACGGCCGTAAAACGAATCTTGAGATATTTGGCTTACACTCCTAAGTTTGGGCTTTGGTATCCCAGGGGATCCACATTTGATTTGATTGGTTATTCGGATGCCGATTGGGCGGGGTGCAAAATCAATAGGAAGAGCACATCGGGGACTTGCCAGTTCTTGGGAAGATCCTTGGTGTCTTGGGCTTCAAAGAAGCAAAATTCAGTCGCTCTTTCCACCGCCGAAGCCGAGTACATTGTCGCAGGCCATTGTTGCGTGCAATTGCTTTGGATGAGGCAAACCCTGCGGGACTACGGTTACAAATTAACCAAAGTCCCTTTGCTATGTGATAATGAGAGTGCAATCAAGATGGCGGATAATCCCGTCGAGCATAGCCGCACTAAACACATAGCCATTCGGTATCATTTTCTCAGGGATCACCAACAAAAGGGAGATATCGAAATTTCTTACATTAACACTAAAGATCAATTAGCCGATATCTTTACCAAGCCTCTTGATGAACAAACTTTTAACAAACTTAGGCATGAGCTCAATATTCTTGATTCGCGCAATTTCTTTTGCTAAATTGCACACATAGCTCATTTGTATACCTTTGATCATGTCTCTTTCATATGCTATGACTAATGTGTTTTTCAAGTCTATTTCAAACCAAGTCATAGGTGCATTGAAAGGGAATTGGAGTCTTCGGCGAAGACAAAGGCTTCCACTCCGTAACTCATCCTTCGCCGTCACTCCAAGCAACTCTCCATTTTTGGGAGAAAGCATGAGCACCAAGCAAAAGGACTCCGTCTTTGGTATAATCTTCACTCATTTATTTATGACCAAAGGGGGAGAGAGTAATTCTAAGGGCTCTAATGATTCCGTTTTTGGCGATTCATGCCAAAGGGGGAGAAAGTATGAGCCCAAAGCAAAAGGACCGCACCACCACCAATTTCAAAAACTTAGTTTTTCAAAGAGTATTTTCAATTGGTATCTTATTGTGTTCAAAAGGGGGGAGAAAGTAGTATTTCAAAAATGATATATCAAAACCCTCTTCAACACTAAGAGGAGGATCTCATTTAGGGGGAGTTTTGTTTAGTCAAAGGAAAAGCATTTGAAACAGGGGGAGAAAATTTCAAATCTTGAAAATGCTTTGCAAAATCTTATTCATTTACCTTTGACTATTTGCAAAAGAACTTTGAAAAGGAAAAAGGATTTACAAAAGAATTTGCAAAAACAAAACATGTGGTGCAAGCGTGGTCCAAAATGTTAAAAAATGAAGAAACAATCCATGCATATCTCGTAAGTATTCATATTGGCTCAATTCCAAGCAACCTTTGCACTTACATTATGCAAACTAGTTCAATTATGCACTTCTATATTTGCTTTGGTTTGTGTTGGCATCAATCACCAAAAAGGGGGAGATTGAAAGGGAATTAGGCTTACACCTATTTCCTAAATGATTTTGGTGGTTGAATTACCCAACACAAATAATTGGACTAACTAGTTTGCTCTAGTGTATAAGTTATACAGGTGCCAAAGGTTCATAACAAGCCAATTAAAAAGACCAAAGTTGGGTTCAAAATAGAGAGCTAAAGGCACCCCGAAAGGCTCCCTGGTCTGGCGCACCGGACTGTCCGGTGGCGCACCGGACAGTGTCTGTGACGGAACCTCCCAAGTAATTAGGCCCACCTACAGTTGTCCTTGTCCAACGGACATCAGACACCCTGTAGATGTTCCTAAGTCACTTGACAAGTTCGGTATCTTTCCTTACCTTACCAGGAACGTCTCACCCGTCTTGCAGACATTACAGAACATCGGAGATAAAGAAATGCGGAAGCAAATTACATAAACTTACATTTATTTCAAAAGCAAGCTTGAGTTATTTTATTACAGACCAGACTAAAAGTGAGTGCAGAGTAATAATATTATACAAACCAAGGGAGGCACAAACTCCTCCCGATAAGCTAAAAGCAAAAGATCCTAAGTGGAGGACCGAGTCCTCCCGCACTTCAGTCTTGTTTTTCCTCATTAGGTACCACCTTGGAGCAAAAGCAACAAAAATTTGTCGCTTCCTCACCTAAAAACAACAAAGGGATAAACCCTGAGTATGGAATTACTCAGCAAGTCTTACCCGACTAAGGAAAAGACTCTCAAGGGTATGCTGGATAAATAGGAGTCAAGGAGAGGCTTTAGCAAAAATCAACTTATACTTTTGCAGAAGTAGCTTACTAAAGTGAGTCTTTACTTTCAATCTTTTAACGCCATATTAAGTATTAATAGACTCTATTTGCATCTAGTCTAATTTCACATCACATCAAGACAACATCATTTTTATCCATCGTGTTCACATCCTGAATTACGTTGTAGAAAAGTGACCAAGTCTTCATAACCGCGAAGGTACGGCGATCCGAATCGATTATACTCAGCTGAGGATCTCCAATCACACGACATATGTAGCACTTAACCCTTGCATATGTCAACCCGCCACCGGGGTTCTTAAGACCGGATCAGGTTCACGCAAACCGAGAGCACAGATACACCACCGTCCAGCCTCTTGCCACGGAGGGTACACGCTACTCTCGCCACCGCTCCACGCCCATTTCGTGTTATCTTATTCCGGCCTTAGTCTGCCCGAGGCAAGGCTTACCCATGACGAGGCATGTGACCAGTTAAAGGGTCCTCGGTCAGCACGCCTACATACTCGTTAATCCTTAACCAACCTGGGTAGAACATCACCTGTTCCTAACCCAAGTCTCAATTTAAGCATTTCCATCCTTAGGATTGTGTCTGTTCCTTAGGATGAAAGAGCATCACAGGGAACTTTGCAGTAAGATCCCACTATTGCTCCAAATGAAAATATTCCTGCAGGTAGAAGCTATCCTCTCCATGGTTAAATTGAGGACAACCTCTATCCACAAGATCTAAGCAAGGCTAAGCATCTTTGTAAATCATAATTTTTGATACTTCACAGAAGTATCTACAAAGGTATGGATATCAAGGAAAGTAATGCATCAAAGTGTTTCAAGTAACTCCTATGAACCTAATGCACATTTCACTAGACTTAAGTGTGCAAAAAGTATTTAAAAACACAAGGAAAGGGGTTGCATGCACCGGGGCTTGCCTTCGTTCACGGGTGAGTCAGGCTCAGATCCACAGATATCAAAGTAGAAATGATTCCCGGCCTGAGACTCCGAAGGTGGTGGTGGTGTCTCCTCTTCAGTTACTTCGATTTCTTCTTCACGTTCTAATCATAACCATACATATGTATAAGGATGGATGCCATGGGATGCTCATGAGGATGCAAAGATAATATAAACTTATTATCTATATCTTGAATACAACTTTCCTTCACGGAATTCCGGGAACTTAGGGTTTCCGGAGTCGGTAAAGGAGTTCATAGGGCAGGGGGGTGTTTTGGGGTTTGGTGATCAAACAAGGTCCAAATCAATTCAAACTCTACCCAAGGCTTCTAAATATTATGGGGAACTCATATAAATTTTTTGAGCATTTTTGGAATTACCATTTGTTTTCTAAAAATCCATAATTAATACTTTTAACCACTTTAAATACCCTAAAATTTCTTATTTCCACTAAAAATCACAAAATTATTTTTACTAAATTCTAGGGAAAATTATGAACCTAGGAAAATTGGTTTCACCATTTTAGGACTTTTCTACCATTTTATAGAATTGTTTTAGCTCTGGAATAAAAAGAAAAGAAAAAACTTTAAACAGTACTGGGCTCAAACAGGCCTGCGTCGGCCCAGTAAGGGCAGAAGCGCGCCCATGCGTGCGTCCGTGCTGGCGAGTTTGCAGATAAGTCCTTGTGTTTCAGAATAACCCGAAGTCGATCCGAAGCACTGTTTACTCAGTCGCTGACACTTTGCAAGAAAGTCCCTCGAGCTCTATTCCTTCGCAGGGGAGGGTCCTCGACGGCGTCGCGCGGAGGACGAACTCCAGTGAGCACACAGACCGGTCGGATTGTTCCAAGACCGGTGCCTAGACTAAGGCCAAACCAAATTCGTGACCCGGGAAGCATTTTCCCCAATATAATTGCGCGAATGGTCAAGATATGTGCTCTGGCCACGGGGGCCGTGAACATGGTGGCTAGCCCGTCGTGTTCCCGACGATTGGGGGCATCTACATTCAAATTGATTGCTTGGCGAACATCACTAAGCTATGAGAAGACTTAAACAAGGTTTGAATCGGACAGAACTTTACCAGAATCGGCTGGCCACGGTGGACTTGGTTTCACGGTGTTCTTCGACTGATTTGGGGGAAGTATGAAATTGGAGCTTGCTGGTGATCGGCTGGGAGCAATAGTGGGTGTCGGGGTACTTGACTACCCTACGGAGCTTGCGGGGGCTTCAATTTATAGAGAAGTTAGGCGGCGGTGATGAATTCGGCCGAGCAGTGCTGGCGGTCGGAGCTGGAGAAGAACGTAGGTGCGGTGAACACGTATTTATCGCCGTGGCAGGCTCATCGACGCTGATGGGACTGTAGTAGGGAATCACGGTGATGCAATGGCGCGGTTAGGACACGCGGTGGCCAACGGCGAGGGCACGTCGGCGGTGAGCACTTTACCCGCAGGCGATGAACCAGGGGAGGAGTACCGCGGCCGACCGAGGTGGTTTCCAGCTTGACGACGATGAGGATCTTTTACCCCGAGAGGTTATCCACAAGTCCGGTGCACGAATCCAAACGCCGGTGACCCGAATCACGGCAGAGGGATCCGTCGGCGGTGAGGGCAGCCGCGCGGTTGATCTGATCCAGTCAAGTTACTGTACCATGGCGAGCTCCTTTCAGATGAACTGACAAAGAGATTTGAGGCTAGATTTTCTCCCGATTTTGTGTAGTAACCGAGCAAGCTTTCTATACCGAAGTTATAGGGCTATCATCCAACTATAACTTTGCTACAAGGTGCACTCACAAATAGTCACTGGATCATGCTTAAAATCAAGTCCAAAGTTAGCTCTGTTTCACTGAAGTTCTGAATTTCAGAATTCCACCAGCCTGACAGTCCAACTTTGGGCTTACTTTTCTCTGGATTTTTCTCAACAAGTGAACTTGCAACCTTAAGCAAAGTTGTTCTCCATTAATTGGTCTACAAACTTGTTGTGGTCACTTTGGGCAAAATCCCTATATTTTAAAAGATACAGGGCTCCAAAGTTGAACCAACAAAACTGAAATTCAGACTTAGAGAAATCTCAATTGGGGGTCCTTTTTGCATTTGAGTCCAAAACTCCAAATTTGACTTTCAAGTCCACATATTTGTGAACCAAATGACTTAAAATACTTATTTGGCTTGGTTTTTGCACTTTAACCCAAAAGTGGGCTAATTTTGCACATAAGCCCCTAGGGTTTGGTTTCAGGGTTTTCTAGGGTTCCAATTAGGGTTTCTGGTATCCCAGGGGTATAAATGTGATTCAACTTTATTCTTAGGGTCATTTTATAACTTTTACCCCAAAGCTTTTAGGTTTTCTCCACTTGGGTTAGGTTTTACCCCTTTAATGCCTATTTAGGGTTAAATTCCCTATCCAGGGTCCTATTTGCAAAACATTAAAACAATACAACTGATTTGAAATTTTTGCCTAGTGAATGCACTCTAGGTGTGTCAAACATATGCAATGCTAATGCTTATGATGCCATGCTCAAGTTTTAGTTATAGTAACACCAGGGGTGTTACATCCTTCCCCCCATAAAAGAATCTCGTCCCGAGATTAAAAATCCTAGGGTAAGTAATGGTAAAGGAAACACATCACATTTTTATTTCCCAAATTCTGGTACAAGGCAGGGGTGATGTGGGGGTTATTTCTCTATTACACAGTTATACAGGTTTTACAATTTACATGAGGCTAAAAAGCCTGGGAAATTCTTATCTAAGAAGTCTTGGGTTTCCCATGTAGCCTCATCTTCAGAATGCTGGTTCCACTGTATCTTGTAGAACTTGAGAGTCTTTCTCCGGGTAACCCTGTCCTTTTGATCTAGAACTTGAATAGGATGTTCCGAGTATGTTAAATCTGGTTCCAGGACAACATCAGTTATTTCAACGGTTCGATCAGGAACCCGAAGACACTTCTTCAATTGTGACACGTGGAACACATTATGCACAGCAGACAAGGTTTCGGGTAGTTGAAGTCGGTACGCCACTGGTCCACATTGCTCAATCACCAGGAATGGACCAATGTACCTGGGTGCAAGTTTACCTTTAACCCCGAAACGTGATACACCCTTCATTGGTGATACTTTTAAGTAGACATAATCGCCTACCAGAAAGCATAAGGGTTGTCGTCGTCGGTGTGCATAACTCTTTTGTCGAGTCTGAGCTTTCTTCATATTATGAACAATTTTCTGAACCTTTTCTTCGACCTCTTTCACCATATCAGGCCTAAAGAAGTATCTTTCTCCAGGTTCAGACCAATTTAGCGGAGTTCGACACCGACGTCCATATAAAGCTTCAAAAGGTGCCATCTTGATACTTTCTTGATAACTGTTATTGTATGAAAATTCTGCTAAGGGCAAACATTCTTCCCATCTTTGTGAGAAGTCCAGAACACATGCCCGCAGTATATCTTCCAGTATTTGATTGACCCTCTCAGTCTGCCCACTGGTTTGAGGATGATAAGCCGAACTGTGGAGTAATTTAGTACCCAAGGAGTTGTGAAGTGCTTCCCAGAACTTGGCTACAAATTGAGGTCCACGATCCGACACAATGGTCTTCGGAACACCATGCAGACTGAGAATACGGGCAATGTATAATGCTGCATAAGTGGCTACTGTATATGTGACCTTGACAAGTAAGAAGTGGGCAATCTTTGTAAGTCGATCAATGATAACCCAAATAGAATCATACCCTTTGGCTGTCCTGGGCAGTCCCACAATAAAGTCCATACTGATGTCTTCCCATTTCCATGTTGGGATTGGCAAAGATTGTAATGGACCAGCAGTTTTCATGTGTATGGCCTTGACACGTCTGCAAGTGTCACATCTAGCCACATAGCGTGCAATTTCAATCTTCATCTTTGTCCACCAGTAATGCTGCTTTAAATCTTGGTACATCTTAGTGCTTCCGGGATGAATAGAATAACGACTAAGATGTGCTTCATCAAGAATTTGCTGGCGGAGCTCTTCGTTCTTTGGCACTACTATGCGGTTTTTAAACCATATCACACCTTGATCGTCTTCTTTGAAACACTGGGCTACTCCAGCCCTTATCTTCTCTCGTATGTGCTTCATACCCAGATTATCTTTTTGAGCATCAATTATCCTTTGCAAAATGATTGACTCAAGCTTTAGCTGATTTAGAGTCCCTTGTTGGATGATCCCCAGGTTTAGCTTTTCCATTTCTTGACACAAAGTGTTCTCGGAGGTCTTCGTCATAAGACAGTGGCAGGAAGTCTTACGACTCAATGCATCTGCCACCACATTGGCTTTGCCTGGGTGATAATGGATCTCCAGTTCATAGTCTTTAATGAGCTCAAGCCATCGTCTTTGCCTCATATTTAACTCTGACTGGGTGAAGATATACTTCAAACTTTTATGATATGTATATATGTGACAGATATTTCCCAGCAGATAGTGACGCCAAATCTTCAGGGCATGAACCACAGCAGCTAGCTCCAGATCATGAGTGGGATAATGCTCCTCATGTCGGCGCAACTGCCTTGAAGCATACGCAATTACTCGGCCCTCTTGCATCAGTACACAGCTGAGCCCACTGCCAGACGCATCACAATATACATCAAAAGGCTTAGTGATGTCCGGTTGAGCCAATACCGGAGCAGTGGTCAATAGTGTCTTCAATTGCTCAAAGGCTTCATTACACTTAGAAGACCAATTGAACTTAATGTCATTCTTTAATAAACTTGTGATTGGCTTCACAAGCTTAGAAAAATCTGGTATGAATCTGCGATAATACCTAGCTAGTCCAAGAAAACTCCGGACTTGGTGAACAGTTGTTGGGGGTTTCCACTCCAGAATATCTTTGACCTTGCTAGGATCTACCGCAATTCCTTTAGCCGATAACACGTGCCCCAAAAATTGAATTTCTTCCAGCCAGAACGCGCACTTGCTGAACTTGGCATATAGCTGATGTTCCCTCAGGCGCGTCAATACAATCCGTAGATGCTGAGCATGGTCCTCTTCATTCTTAGAATATATCAAGATATCGTCGATGAAGACTACCACGAACTTATCCAAATCGGGCATGAACACCGAGTTCATTAGATAGGTGAAGTGGGCAGGAGCATTTGTGAGCCCGAAAGACATGACCAGATATTCAAACAATCCATATCGCGTAGTAAACTCGGTCTTCGGTATATCCTCGGGCCGAATACGGATTTGATGATAGCCCGACCTGAGATCAATTTTGGAAAATACCCTCGCCCCAGTCAGTTGATCAAATAAGATGTCGATCCTTGGAAGAGGGTACTTATTCTTGATGGTGACCTCATTCAGGGGTCGATAATCCACGCACATTCGCAAGGTTTGATCATTCTTCTTAACAAAAATGGCGGGACAACCCCATGGGGACGAGCTTGGCCGGATGAATCCCTTATTCAGTAGATCTTGTAATTGAATCTTCAATTCCGCCAACTCATTAGGGGGCATACGGTACGATCTTCGGGAGATGGGAGCCGTACCGGGCTTTAGCTCAATTACGAATTCTACATCTCTTTCGGGGGGCAGTCCAGGCAAATCTTCCAGAAATACATCTGGAAACTCACATACTACCGGAATGTTCTTGATCTCCGGTACAATGGCTTCATAGACTCTACCAGAAGCTTTGGTTGGATTGGTTACGGGGAGAGTCAAAAGAATCTCTTCTTGATTATAGCTCAACCTGACGGTTCTGAGTTCAGTGTTGAGAATTGCCTTGTGTTGGGTTAACCAATTCATACCCAAAATTACATCTATATCCTGGCCCTTTAGAACAATCATGTTAGAAGGAAAGTTCCATCCGGCCATTATTACTGGCACTCCATAGGCCACTTCTCTAGTATAAATGTGTCCCCCAGGTGAATGAATTTTAAATCCCTCCTTTGATTCATGGTATGCAATATGATGTTGCTCCACAAATTTCTTGCTAATGAATGTATGTGAAGCACCAGAATCAAAAAGAATAATTGCTGGGTGACTGGCCACGGGAAACGTACCCATCATCACCGGCTCTCCTTCCGGTGTAGTAGCCACTTGAGTGTAATATACATGCCCTGTCTTCTTTGTATTCTTCCCCACAACATTTCCTTTAGGCTGAGCTGATTTCCCAGATCCTTGCGAAGCATTAGATTGATTTTGCCTAGGATATGGGCAGTCTTTGATGAAGTGTCCCGACTTGCCGCAATTAAAACACCCAGTTGAAGAACTAGGCAAGGCAGGGAATCGAGTGCCTGGGGCACCCGGCTGTTTTGGGGTAGTGGGGGTATTGTTGGGGCGAATAATGATATGTTGTTTGAAAGGGAATGAAGGTGGACGAGAAAAAGTGCGATTTTGGCTTGAAGGTCGGATCACAAACCGTTGCTTCTTTGCCTGGCCCTGATTAGGCCTCTCTCCACCGAATCCCTTATTCTTCCCAGAATTTGCGCATTTTGCTTCAACAGATAAGGCTGTGCTGACAGCCTTTCCATACGTGAGGTCTATGCATGTGGCCATCTTTCTCTGTAGCCGATCATTCAGTCCCCGCATAAAACAGTTCTTCTTCTTTAAATCAGTATTCACCTGGTCGATGGCATACTGCGACAGGTGATTACATTTGTTGAGATATTGGTTGACGGTATCTCCACCTTGTTGTAACTTCATAAATTCCTCTTGTTTCATATGCAGCACTCCTTCGGGGATGTAGTGTTCACCGAAGGCTGCTTTAAACTCATCCCAGGTGACTTGATGGTTGGCAGGTTGAATAGCCACGAAATTTCCCCACCAAGTACTGGCAGGACCATGGAGTTGTTGTGCTGCGAACAACGGCTTCTGCGTCTCTGAGCAACGGAGAAGACCAAACTTTTGTTCAATAACCCGAATCCACTCATCAGCTTCTAGGGGATCTTCAGCTTTGACGAATAGGGGTGGACGGGTTTCAGAGAAGTCCAGATAGGTGGTCTCACGGGGGCCTTGCGGATAACCCCTTCCTGCCTGCTGCTGGAATTGCTGCTGACCCGCCATTTCCCTAAGGAAGCGGGTATTGTCGGCGGTGGCATTCACCAAGGCGGCAATCGCCTCGGCTAACGTGGGAGGAACCGGAGGTGGGTTTGGGGTAACATCCCTTCCCCCAGAAGTTCCGGCTGCGTCCTGTCCTCGAGTCCTGGTCGGCATCTGTGGCAAAGAACATTTGAAGTAAACATAATGTGATAGAGAAAACCTTCCATTTTACATTACTATAAAAAGTAATGATACAGACTCGACATTACATAACAGGATACATTACCCATTATACAAAAATTCAACCTACTATACAACAGTACTCCCTACAATACACTACTCTACTTTTACTTCTATTACACCATTATTCCTGCTTTCCCTTACTCTTGGCGTCCTCATCGTCAGGTGTGGGAGTCCAGACATCAACCAACCTCAAGGAAGGAGGAGGCTCAAAAAGGTCTAACTCCCCACCCAGCGCACGTCCCGCAACGTGAGATGGTCCAGCTTCCGCCTCAGCAGGGTGTGCAGGCTCACTAGGGTGTAGTTGTGAGTATAGTATATGGACTTCCTCATGCAACGTATTGCAGTAAACCTGCAGGTCATCGACAGTTGAGCTAAGTTCTTTAATTCGGGCATGAGCCCTTGCTTCCTTAGCACACATTAGCAAACGAGACTGCACGGCCCAGTCAAGTGCTAAGTCTCGATCAGCGAGCTGATCCTGCAGATGTCGGATGTCCCTTCTCAGTTCATTGATTCTATCTCCGTCGGCGACCCAAGCATCAGTCCTATGTTGCAGCGCTGCTTGAAGTCGACTCACTCGGGCTTCAAGGTCTC
Organism: Zea mays; assembly: GCF_902167145.1. Classification (NCBI taxonomy): domain Eukaryota; kingdom Viridiplantae; phylum Streptophyta; class Magnoliopsida; order Poales; family Poaceae; genus Zea; species Zea mays. The sequence goes on from NC_050098.1 coordinate 183,531,493, forward strand.
CGATGGGGTCATTACTTCCACTGCTGCTGCTTTCATGTCGGGGAGCCAATTGATGCCGAGGCACCCCAATTGGTCCCGTAGACTTGCGTGTCGTTAGCCTGGTGCGTGGCGGCATCTTTCTAAGGGGGAAAATGTTATTAGTATGATTCTTAGCATGATGCATGTATAATTACAGAATCAACCTTAGTCGATTCAACCTTCTATACATTGCACTCTTCCTATCTGGTCTTTAAGATAGACTCTTCAGAATACTTAGGTAAGAAGAGAAAAGAGTTCTTAGGTAAGACTTTTGAAAATCCTTTTGAAGATGCCTCATAATATCTGCAAAGAAGGGCTACGCTCCGATACCAGCTGTGACGGAACCTCCCAAGTAATTAGGCCCACTTACAGTTGTCCTTGTCCAAGGGACATCAGACACCCTGTAGATGTTCCTAAGTCACTTGACAAGTTCGGTATCTTTCCTTACCTTACCAGGAATGTCTCACCCGTCTTGCAGACATTACAGAACATCGGAGATAAAGAAATGCGGAAGCAAATTACATAAACTTACATTTATTTCAAAAGCAAGCTTGAGTTATTTTATTACAGACCAGACTAAAAGTGAGTCCAGAGTAATAATATTATACAAACCAAGGGAGGCACAAACTCCTCCCGATAAGCTAAAAGCAAAAGATCCTAAGTGGAGGACCGAGTCCTCCCGCACTTCAGTCTTGTTTTTCCTCATTAGGTACCACCTTGGAGCAAAAGCAACAAAAATTTGTCGCTTCCTCACCTAAAAACAACAAAGGGATAAACCCTGAGTATGGAATTACTCAGCAAGTCTTACCCGACTAAGGAAAAGACTCTCAAGGGTATGCTGGATAAATAGGAGTCAAGGAGAGGCTTTAGCAAAAATCAACTTATACTTTTGCAGAAGTAGCTTACTAAAGTGAGTCTTTACTTTCAATCTTTTAACGCCATATTAAGTATTAATAGACTCTATTTGCATCTAGTCTAATTTCACATCACATCAAGACAACATCATTTTTATCCATCGTGTTCACATCCTGACTTACGTTGTAGAAAAGTGACCAAGTCTTCATAACCGCGAAGGTACGGCGATCCGAATCAATTATACTCAGCTGAGGATCTCCAATCACACGACATATGTAGCACTTAACCCTTGCATATGTCAACCCGCCACCGGGGTTCTTAAGACCGGATCAGGTTCACGCAAACCGAGAGCACAGATACAACGCCGTCCAGCCTCTTGCCATGGAGGGTACACGTTACTCTCGCCACCGCTCCACGCCCATTTCGTGTTATCTTATTCCGGCCTTAGTCTGCCCGAGGCAAGGCTTACCCATGACGAGGCATGTGACCAGTTAAAGGGTCCTCGGTCAGCACGCCTACATACGCGTTAATTCTTAACCAACCTGGGTAGAACATCACCTGTTCCTAACCCAAGTCTCAATTTAAGCATTTCCATCCTTAGGATTGTGTCTGTTCCTTAGGATGAAAGAGCATCACAGGGAACTTTGCAGTAAGATCCCACTATTGCTCCAAATGAAAATATTCTTGCAGGTAGAAGCTATCCTCTCCATGGTTAAATTGAGGACAACCTCTATCCACAAGATCTAAGCAAGGCTAAGCATCTTTGTAAATCATATTTTTTGATACTTCACAGAAGTATCTACAAAGGTATGGATATCAAGGAAAGTAATGCATCAAAGGGTTTCAAGTAACTCCTATGAACCTAATGCACATTTCACTAGACTTAAGTGTGCAAAAAGTATTTAAAAACACAAGGAAAGGGGTTGCATGCACCGGGGCTTGCCTTTGTTCACGGGTGAGTCAGGCTCAGATCCACAGATATCAAAGTAGAAATGATTCCCGGCCTGAGACTCCGAAGGTGGTGGTGGTGGTGGTGTCTCCTCTTCAGTTACTTCGATTTCTTCTTCACGTTCTAATCATAACCATACATATGTATAAGGATGGATGCCATGGGATGCTCATGAGGATGCAAAGATAATATAAACTTATTATCTATATCTTGAATACAACTTTCCTTCACGGAATTCCGGGAACTTAGGGTTTCCGGAGTCGGTAAAGGAGTTCATAGGGCAGGGGGTGTTTTGGGGTTTGGTGATCAAACAAGGTCCAAATCAATTCAAACTCTACCCAAGGCTTCTAAATATTATGGGGAACTCATATAAAAATTTTGAGCATTTTTGGAATTACCATTTGTTTTCTAAAAATCCATAATTAATACTTTTAACCACTTTAAATACCCTAAAATTTCTTATTTCCACTAAAAATCACAAAATTATTTTTACTAAATTCTAGGGAAAATTATGAACCTAGGAAAATTGGTTTCACCATTTTAGGACTTTTCTACCATTTTATAGAATTGTTTTAGCTCTGGAATAAAAAGAAAAGAAAAAACTTTAAACAGTACTGGGCTCAAACAGGGCCTGCGTCGGCCCAGTAAGGGCAGAAGCGCGCCCATGCGTGCGTCCGCGCTGGCGAGTTTGCAGATAAGTCCTTGTGTTTCAGAATAACCTGAAGTCGATCCGAAGCACTGTTTACTCAGTCGCTGACACTTTGCATGAAAGTCCCTCGAGCTCTATTCCTTCGCAGGGGAGGGTCCTCGACGGCGTCGCGCGAAGGACGAACTCCGGTGAGCGCACAGACCGGCCGGATTGTTCCAAGACCGGTGCCTAGACTAAGGCCAAACCAAATTCGTGACCCGGGAAGCATTTTCCCCAATATAATTGCGCGAATGGTCAAGAGATGTGCTCTGGCCACGGGGGCCGTGAACATGGTGGCTAGCCCGTCGTGTTCCCGACGATTGGGGGCATCTACATTCAAATTGATTGCTTGGCGAACATCACTAAGCTATGAGAAGACTTAAACAAGGTTTGAATCGGACAGAACTTTACCAGAATCGGCTGGCCACGGTGGACTTGGTTTCACGGTGTTCTTCGACTGATTTGGGGGAAGTATGAAATTGGAGCTTGCTGGTGATCGGTTGGGAGCAATAGTGGGTGTCGGGGTACTTGACTACCCTACGGAGCTTGCGGGGGCTTCAATTTATAGAGAAGTTAGGCGGCGGTGATGAATTCGGCCGAGCAGTGCTGGCGGTCGGAGCTGGAGAAGAACGTAGGTGCGGTGAACACGTATTTATCGCCGTGGCAGGCTCATCGACGCTGATGGGACTGCAGTAGGGAATCACGGTGATGCAATGGCGCGGTTAGGACACGCGGTGGCCAACGGCGAGGGCACGTCGGCGGTGAGCACTTTACCCGCAGGCGATGAACCAGGGGAGGAGTACCGCGGCCGACCGAGGTGGTTTCCAGCTTGACGACGATGAGGATCTTTTACCCCGAGAGGTTATCCACAAGTCCGGTGCACGAATCCAAACGCCGGTGACCCGAATCACGGCAGAGGGATCCGTCGGCGGTGAGGGCAGCCGCGCGGTTGATCTGATCCAGTCAAGTTACTGTACCATGGCGAGCTCCTTTCAGATGAACTGACAGAGAGATTTGAGGCTAGATTTTCTCCCGATTTTGTGTAGTAACCGAGCAAGCTTTCTGTACCAAAGTTATAGGGCTATCATCCAACTATAACTTTGCTACAAGGTGCACTCACAAATAGTCACTGGATCATGCTTAAAATCAAGTCCAAAGTTAGCTCTGTTTCACTGAAGTTCTGAATTTCAGAATTCCACCAGCCTGACAGTCCAACTTTGGGCTTACTTTTCTCTGGATTTTTCTCAACAAGTGAACTTGCAACCTTAAGCAAAGTTGTTCTCCATTAATTGGTCTACAAACTTGTTGTGGTCACTTTGGGCAAAATCCCTATATTTTAAAAGATACAGGGCTCCAAAGTTGAACCAACAAAACTGAAATTCAGACTTAGAGAAATCTCAATTGGGGGTCCTTTTTGCATTTGAGTCCAAAACTCCAAATTTGACTTTCAAGTCCACATATTTGTGAACCAAATGACTTAAAATACTTATTTGGCTTGGTTTTTGCACTTTAACCCAAAAGTGGGCTAATTTTGCACATAAGCCCCTAGGGTTTGGTTTCAGGGTTTTCTAGGGTTCCAATTAGGGTTTCTGGTATCCCAGGGGTATAAATGTGATTCAACTTTATTCTTAGGGTCATTTTATAACTTTTACCCCAAAGCTTTTAGGTTTTCTCCACTTGGGTTAGGTTTTACCCCTTTAATGCCTATTTAGGGTTAAATTCCCTATCCAGGGTCCTATTTGCAAAACATTAAAACAATACAACTGATTTGAAATTTTTGCCTAGTGAATGCACTCTAGGTGTGTCAAACATATGCAATGCTAATGCTTATGATGCCATGCTCAAGTTTTAGTTATAGTAACACCAGGGGTGTTACATCCTTCCCCCCATAAAAGAATCTCGTCCCGAGATTAAAAATCCTAGGGTAAGTAATGGTAAAGGAAACACATCACATTTTTATTTCCCAAATTCTGGTACAAGGCAGGGGTGATGTGGGGGTTATTTCTCTATTACACAGTTATACAGGTTTTACAATTTACATGAGGCTAAAAAGCCTGGGAAATTCTTATCTAAGAAGTCTTGGGTTTCCCATGTAGCCTCATCTTCAGAATGCTGGTTTCGGCGCCAACGGCTATTTCGGCGCCAACGCCTCATCTTCAGAATGCTGGTTGGGTGTAACGGCGGGGCAACGGCTATTTCGGCGCCAACGGCTACTTGCAGCGCATTTATTGCGCGCCAGCGCGCACAGAAGTCAGGCGCGCCCATACTGGCGCACCGGACACTCTACAGTACATGTCCGGTGCGCCACCGGACATCGAGGCGGGCCCAGAAGACAGAGCTCCAACGGTCGAATCCCAACGGCTTTGGTGACGTGGCTGGCGCACCGGACATGTCCGGTGTACACCGGACTGTCCGGTGCACCATACGACAGTCAGCCCCACCAAACGGCTAGTTTGGTGGTTGGGGCTATAAATACCCCCAACCACCCACCATTCATAGCATCCAAGTTTTCCACTTCTCAACCACTTACAAGAGCTAGGCATTCAATTCTAGACACACCAAAGAGATCAAATCCTCTCCAATTCCACATAAGGCTTTAGTGATTAGCGAGAGAGATTTGCCGTGTTCTTTTGAGCTCTTGCGCTTGGATTGCTTCTTTTTCTCACTTGTTCTTGTGATCAAAACTCCATTGTAATCAAGGCAAGAGGCACCAATTGTGTGGTGGCCCTTGCGGGGAAGTTTTGTTCCCGGTTTTGATTTGAGAAGAGAAGCTCACTCGATCGGAGGGACCGTTTGAGAGAGGGAAAGGGTTGAAAGAGACCCGGTCTTTGTGACCACCTCAACGGGGAGTAGGTTTGCGAGAACCGAACCTCGGTAAAACAAATCCTTGTGTCACACTCCTTATTTGCTTGAGATTTGTTTTGCACCCTCTCTCGCGGACTCGTTTTTATTTCTAACGCTAACCCGGCTTGTAGTTGTGCTTATATTTGTAAATTTCAGTTTTGCCCTATTCACCCCCCCCCCCTCTAGGCGACTATCATGAAGAAGATAAGGAGCGACAACGGGTCCGAGTTTAAGAACCTTCAAGTGGAGGAGTATCTTGAGGAGGAAGGAATCAAGCATGAATTCTCCGCTCCCTACACACCACAGCAAAACGGTGTGGCAGAGAGGAAGAACAGGACGCTCATCAACATGGCGAGGACTATGCTTGGAGAGTTCAAGACGCCCGAGCGGTTTTGGTCGGAAGCCGTGAACACGGCTAGCCACGCCATAAACCGGGTTTATCTTCATCGCCTCCTCAAGAAGACTTCGTATGAGCTTCTAACCGGTAACAAACCCAACGTTTCATACTTTCGTGTATTTGGGAGCAAATGTTATATTCTAGTGAAGAAAGGTAGAAATTCTGAGTTTGCTCCCAAAGCTATAGAAGGATTTTTGTTAGGTTACGACTCAAATACAAAGGCGTATAGGGTCTTCAACAAATCATCGGGTTTGGTTGAAGTCTCTAGCGACGTTGTATTTGATGAGACTAATGGCTCTCCAAGAGAGCAAGTTGTTGATCTTGATGATATAGATGAAGAAGATGTTCCAACGGCCGCCATACGCACCATGGCAATTGGAGATGTGCGACCATAGGAACAAACGGAGCAAGATCAACCTTCTTCCTCAACAATGGTGCAACCCCCAACTCAAGATGATGAACAGGTTCATCAAGAAGAGGCGTGTGACCAAGGGGGAGCACAAGATGATCATGTTATGGAGGAAGAAGCACCTCAAGACCATCCAACTCAAGTTCGAGCAACGATTCAAAGGAATCATCCCGTCGACCAGATATTAGGTGATATTAGCAAGGGAGTAACTACTCGCTCTAGATTAGTTAATTTTTGTGAGCATTACTCTTTTGTCTCTTCTATTGAGCCTTTCAGGGTAGAAGAGGCCTTGCTAGATCCGGACTGGGTGTTGGCCATGCAGGAGGAGCTCAACAATTTCAAGAGAAATGAAGTTTGGACACTGGTGCCACATCCCAAGCAAAATGTTGTGGGAACCAAGTGGGTGTTCCGCAACAAACAAGACGAGCACGGAGTGGTGACAAGGAACAAGGCTAGACTTGTGGCAAAAGGTTATGCCCAAGTCGCAGGTTTGGACTTTGAGGAGACTTTTGCTCCTCTGGCTAGGCTAGAGTCAATTCGCATATTGTTAGCCTATGCCGCTCACCATTCTTTCAGGTTGTTCCAAATGGATGTGAAGAGCGCTTTCCTCAACGGGCCAATCAAGGAGGAGGTGTACGTAGAGCAACCCCCTGGCTTTGAGGATGAACGGTACCCCGACCACGTGTGTAAGCTCTCTAAGGCGCTCTATGGACTTAAGCAAGCCCCAAGAGCATGGTATGAATGCCTTAGAGACTTTTTAATTGCTAATGCTTTCAAGGTTGGGAAAGCTGATCCGACTTTATTCACTAAGACTTGTGATGGTGACTTATTTGTGTGCCAAATTTATGTCGATGACATAATATTTGGTTCTACTAATCAAAAGTCTTGTGAAGAGTTTAGCAGGGTGATGACTCAAAAGTTTGAAATGTCGATGATGGGCGAGTTGAACTACTTCCTTGGGTTCCAAGTGAAGCAACTCAAGGACGACACTTTTATCTCCCAAACGAAGTACACACAAGACTTGATCAAGCGGTTTGGGATGAAGGACGCCAAGCCCGCAAAGAATCCAATGGGAACTGACGGACACGTCGACCTCAACAAAGGAGGTAAGTCCGTTGATCAAAAAGCATACCGGTCTATGATAGGTTCCTTACTTTACTTATGTGCTAGTAGACCGGATATTATGCTCAGTGTATGCATGTGTGCTAGATTTCAATCCGATCCAAGGGAGTGTCACCTAGTGGCCGTGAAGCAAATTCTTAGATATTTAGTTGCTACGCCTTGCTTCGAGATCTGGTATCCAAAGGGGTCTACCTTTGACTTGATTGGATATTCAGACTCCGATTATGCTGGATGTAAGGTTGATAGGAAGAGTACATCAGGGACGTGCCAATTCTTAGGGAGGTCCCTGGTGTCCTAGAGTTCTAAGAAACAAACTTCCGTTGCCCTATCCACCGCTGAGGCCGAGTATGTTGCCGCAGGACAGTGTTGCGCGCAACTACTTTGGATGAGGCAAACCCTCCGGGACTTTGGCTACAATCTGAGCAAAGTCCCACTCCTGTGTGATAATGAGAGTGCTATCCGCATGGCGGATAATCCTGTTGAACACAGCCGCACTAAGCACATAGACATCCAGCATCACTTTTTGAGAGACCACCAGCAAAAGAGAGATATCAAAGTGTTTTATGTTAGCACCGAGAACCAGCTAGCCGATATCTTTACCAAGCCTCTAGATCAGAAGACCTTTTGCAGGCTGCGTAGTGAGCTAAATGTCTTAGATTCGCGGAACTTGGATTGATTTATAGCATACATGTGTTTTATGCCTTCATCATGTTCCTTATTGTCGGGGACCATAATTAGGGGTACCCTCAAGACTCCTAAATCTCAGCTGGTAACCCCCATCAGCACAAAGCTGCAAAGGCCTGATGGGTGCGATTAAGTCAAGGATCGGTCCATTCGAGGGATGCGATCACGCCTCGCCTGAGCCCAGCCTCGGGCAAGGGCACCCGACCCCAGAGGATTTACGTCTCGCCCGAGGACCCCCTCCAGCAACGGACACACCTTCGGCTCGCCCGAGGCCCAGTCTTCACCAAGAAGCAACCTTGGCCAAATCGCCACGCCAACCGACCGAATCGCAGGGGCATTTAATGCAAAGGTGGCCTGACACCTTTATCTTGACGCGCGCCCTCCAGTCGACAGAGCCGAAGTGACCGTAGTCACTTCGCCGCTCCACTGACCGGCCTGACAAGAGGACAGCGCCGCCTGCGCCGCTCCGACTGCTGTGCCACTCGACAGAGTGAGGCTGACAGTAGCCAAGTCCGGCTTCAGGCGCCATAGGAAACTCCGCTTCGCCCGACCCCAGGGCTCGGACTCGGGATCAGCCCCGGAAGACGACGAACTCCGCTTCGCCTGACCCCAGGGCTCGGACTCGGGCTCAGCCCCGGAAGACGACGAACTCCGCTTCGCCCGACCCTAGGGCTCGGACTCGGGTTCAGCCCCGGAAGACGACGAACTCCGCTTCGCCCGACCCCAAGGCCCAGACTTGGGCTTAGCCCCGGAAGACGACGAACTCCGCTTCGCCCGACCCCAGGGCTCGGACTCGGGCTCAGCCCCGGAAGACGACGAACTCCGCTTCGCCCGACCCCAGGGCTCGGACTCGAGCTCAGCCCCGGAAGACGACGAACTCCGCTTCGCCCGACCCCAGGGCTCGGACTCAGCCCTGGCATCAGCCGACGGTCTCCGCCTCGCCCGACCTAGGGGCTCGGATTCGACCTTGGCCTTGGAAGACAGACTCGACCTCGACCTCGGAGGAGCCTCCACCTCACCCAACCCAAGGCACGTACCGACCACATCAACAGGAGGCGCCATCATTACCCTACCCCAAGCTGACTCAGGCTACGGGGAACAAGACCGGCGTCCCATCTGGCTCGCTCCGCCAAACAAGTAATGATGGCGCCCCGCATGCTCTATGACGATGGCGACTCTCAGCCCCCTTACGGAAGCAAGAGGACGTCAGCAAGGACCCGACAGCCCCGACAGTTGTCCTTCTGCCAGGATCCGACGCTCCTCCGACAGCCACGACACCGCACGAACCGGGTGCCAAAACCTCTCCGGCTGCCACGATGGCATGTACTTAGGGCACTAGCTCTCCTCCGCTAGACACGTTAGCACACTGCTACACCCCCATTGTACACCTGGATCCTTTTCTTACGCCTATAAAAGGAAGGTCCAGGGCCCTCTTACAGAGGGTTGGCCGCACAGGGAAGGACGGGACGGCGCTCGCGTGAGGCCGCTCGCTCCCTCCCGCGTGGATGCTTGTAACCCCCTACTGCAAGCGCACCCGACCTGGGCGCAGGACAAACACGAAGGCTGCGGGTTTCCCCTTTGTACGCCTGTCTCCCTCCGGCTTCTCTTCCCCCTTCGCGCTCCGTCTCGCGCCGACCCATCTGGGCTGGGGCACGCGGCGACAATTTACTCGTCAGTCCGGGGACCCCCCGGGTTCGAAACGCCGACAGTTGGCGCCCCAGGTAGGGGCCTGTTGCGTGTTGACGAACAGCTTCCCGTCAAGCTCCAGATGGGCAGTCTCCAGCAACCTTTCCAGCCCGGGACGGTGCTCCGTTTCGGGAGTCTTGAGTTCATGTCCCTCGACGGCAGCTACGACATGATACTCCTTCCCCCGCCGCGCGACAGCGACAATGGCGGCCGACAACCCGCCCGCCGGCAGCGGAATCGACGACGTCTTCCCCACGTGGTGGAAGAACAACATTCGGGCTTGTCCCGTCCCCTCCCCCGCCGATGGGGGAGGAGACGGGGAAACCAAGGCCAAGCAGGAGGCGGCACCTCGTCGGCTGTCGAGCGAGTCGACGGCGCCGGCGCCCAACGGGGGGCACGTCGAGCATCGACCTCGCGTCTGAGACGAAGACGAGCACCGTCTCCCCGCAACACGCCAACCCCAAGCAAACAGATGACGCCAGCACGCTCGCGAAGGACATGCTGGGCGTCACCTTCGTACCTGAGACGACGGTGCCGTCTGCTCCGGACGTGACTTCGTCACCGCCCGTCGACCAAGAGGTACCGACCGATTCCCATCTCGTGCCTTTTGGATTCGGCCTCGACCCACCAAGCGACTTCGCTTCGGTGGACGCTCTCATAGAGGCGAGTCCAAACCCTCTGGGGTATCGTATGCGGTCACCCTGGGACCGGCTGACGGCCGTCTTGACCTACGGGCCCTCGGGTTCCGAGGAAGATGATGAGCCCGACTTTAGTTGGGATTTCTCCGGACTTGGTAACCCCAGTGCCATGCGGGACTTTATGACCACGTGCGACTACTGCCTTTCTGACTGTTCCGACGGTAGCCGCAGCCTCGGCGACGAGGACTGCGGCCCAAGTCGTGAATGTTTCCACGTCGATCTAGGAGGTCCCGACGAAGGCAACCATCTTGGTATGCCGGAGAACGGTGATCTCCCTAGGCCGGTGCCTCGCGTTGACATCCTTCGGGAGCTAGCTGTGGTCCCCGTCCCGGCGGGGGGTCATGACCCACAGCTCGAGCAAATCCACGAGATGCAGGCCAGGCTCGACGAGGGAGCAGGAACACTTGAGCCGTTCCGCCGGGACAATGGGCAGGAATGGGCGGGCCAACCTCCGGCCGGAGAAGTGCGTCATCTACCCCAGGGTATCTAGCACCGCGTTGCCGACGATGTCAGGGTAAGGCCGCCACCGGTTTCCAGTGGGGTCGGCCAGAATCTGGCTGCAGCGGCAATACTTCTCCGCACGATGCCGGAGCCATCAACCACCGAGGGGCGGCGTATCCAGGGAGAGCTCAAGAATCTCCTGGAGGACGCCGCGGTCCGACGGGCCGAAAGCTCCGCCTCCCGAAGGCAAGGGTACCCCTCGGAACATCGCGCCGCGACTTCCCGATTCATGCGGGAAGCCTCGGTCCACACCGGGCGCACGCGCAACACAGCGCCTGCGGCCCCGGGTCGCCTCAGCAACGAGCACCATCACCGCAACCGTCGGGCCCACCTCGACGAGAGGGTGCGCCGAGGCTACCACCCCAAGCGTGGGGGACGTTACGACAGCGGGGAGGATCGGAGTCCCTCGCCCGAACCACCCGGTCCGCAGGCTTTCAGCCGCGCCATACGACGGGCGCCGTTCCCGACCCGGTTCCGAACCTCGACTACTATCACAAAGTACTCGGGGGAGACGAGACCGGAACTGTGGCTCACGGACTATCGGCTGGCCTGCTACCTGGGTGGAACGGACGATGATAACCTCATCATCCGCAACCTCCCCCTGTTCCTCTCCGATACCGCTCGAGCCTGGCTAGAGCACCTGCCTCCGGGGCAGATCTCCAACTGGGACGACCTGGTCCAAGCCTTCACCGGCAATTTCCAGGGCACGTACGTGCGCCCTGGAAACTCCTAGGATCTCCGAAGCTGCCGCCAGCAGCCGGGAGAGTCTCTCCGGGACTACATCCAGTGATTCTCGAAGCAGCGCACCGAGCTGCCCAACATCACCGATTCGGATGTCATCGACGCGTTCCTCGCCGGCACCACCTGCCGTGACCGGGTGAGCAAGCTGGGTCGCAAGACCCCCACCAGGGCGAGCGAGCTGATGGACATCGCCACCAAGTTCGCCTCTGGCCTGGAGGCGGTTGAGGCCATCTTCCGGAAAAACAAGCAGCCCCAGGGCCGCCCACCGGAAGATGTCCCCGAGGCGTCAACTCAGTGCGGCGCCAAGAAGAAAGGCAAGAAGAAGTCGCAAGCAAAACGCGATGCCGCCGACGCGGACCTTGTCGCCGCCGCCGAGTACAAGAACCCTCGGAAACCTCCCGGGGGTGCCAATCTCTTCGACAAGATGCTCAAGGAGCCGTGCCCCTATCATCAGGGGCCCGTCAAGCACACCCTTGAGGAGTGCGCCATGCTTCGGCGCCACTTTCACAAGGCCGGGCCACCCGCGGAGGGTGGCAGGGCTCGCGACGACGATAAGAAGGAAGATCACAAGGCAGGAGAGTTCCCCGAGGTCCACGACTGCTACATGATCTACGGTGGGCGAGTGGTGAACGCCTCGGCTCGGCACCGCAAGCAAGAGCGTCGGGAGGTCTGCTCGGTAAAGGTGGCGGTGCCAGTCTACCTAGACTGGTCTAACAAGCCCATCACCTTCGACAAGGGCGACCATCCCGACCGCGTGCCGAGCCCGGGGAAATACCCGCTCGTTGTCGACCCCGTCATCGGCAACGTCAGGCTCACCAAGGTCGTCATGGACGGAGGCAGCGGCCTCAACATCATCTACGCCGAGACCCTCGGGCTCCTGCGTATCGATCTGTCTTCGTTCCGGACGGGCGCTGCGCCTTTCCACGGGATCATCCCCGGGAAGCGCGTCCAACCCCTCGGACAACTCGATCTACCCGTCTGCTTCGGGACACCCTCCAACTTCCGAAGGGAGACCCTCACGTTCGAAGTGGTCGGGTTTCGAGGAACCTACCACGCAGTGCTGGGGAGGCCATGCTACGCCAAGTTCATGGCCGTCCCCAACTACACCTACCTCAAGCTCAAGATGCCGGGCCCCAACGGGGTCATCACCGTCGGCCCCACGTACCGACACGCGTACGAATGCGACGTGGAGTGCGTGGAGTACGCCGAGGCCCTCGCCGAATCCGAGGCCCTCATCGCCGACCTGGAGAGCCTCTCTAAGGAGGCGCCAGACGTGAAGCGCCATGCCGGCAACTTCGAGCCAGCGGAGACGGTTAAAACCATCTCTCTCGACCCTAGCAACGACGCCTCCAAGCAGATCCGGATCGGCTCCGAGCTCGATCTCAAATAGGAAGCAGTGCTCGTCGACTTTCTCCGCGCAAACGCCGACGTTTTCGCGTGGAGTCCCTCGAACATGCCCGGCATACCGAGGGATGTCGCCGAGCACTCGCTGGATATCCGAGCTGGAGCCCGACCCGTAAAGCAGCCTCTGCGCCGATTCGACGAAGAAAAGCGCAGAGCCATAGGCGAGGAGATCCACAAGCTAATGGCGGCAGGGTTCATCAAAGAGGTATTCCATCCCGAATGGCTTGCCAACCCTGTGCTTGTGAGAAAGAAAGGAGGGAAATGGCGGATGTGTGTAGACTACACTGGTCTAAACAAAGCATGTCCGAAAGTTCCCTACCCTCTGCCTCGCATCGATCAAATCGTGGATTCCACTGCTGTCGGGGACCATAATTAGGGGTACCCTCAAGGCTCCTAAATCTCAGCTGGTAACCCCCATCAGCACAAAGCTGCAAAGGCCTGATGAGTGCGATTAAGTCAAGGATCGGTCCATTCGAGGGACACGATCACGCCTCGCACGAGCCCAGCCTCGGGCAAGGGCAGCCGACAGCGGAGGATCTATGTCTCGCCCGAGGACCCCCTCCAGCAACGGACACACCTTCGGCTCGCCCGAGGCCTAGTCTTCACCAAGAAGCAACCTTGGCCAAATCGCCACGCCAACCGACTAAATCGCAGGGGCATTTAATGCAAAGGTGGCCTGACACCTTTATCCTGACGCGCGCCCTCCAGTTGGCAGAGCCGAAGTGACCGTAGTCACTTCACCGCTCCACTGACCGGCCTGACAAGAGGACAGCGCCGCCTGCGCCGCCTGCGCCGCTCTGACTGCTGTGCCACTCGACAGAGTGAGGCTGACAGCAGCCAAGTCTGGCCTCAGGCGCCATAGGAAACTCCGCTTCACCCGACCCCAGGGCTCGGACTCGGGCTCAGCCCCGGAAGACGACGAACTCCGCTTTGCTCGACCCCAGGGCTCGGACTCGGGATCAGCCCCGGAAGACGACGAACTCCGCTTCGCCTGACCCCAGGGCTCGGACTCGGGCTCAGCCCCGGAAGACGACGAACTCCGCTTCGCCCGACCCTAGGGCTCGGACTCGGGTTCAGCCCCGGAAGACGACGAACTCCGCTTCGCCCGACCCCAAGGCCCAGACTTGGGCTTAGCCCCGGAAGACGACGAACTCCGCTTCGCCCGACCCCAGGGCTCGGACTCGGGCTCAGCCCCGGAAGACGACGAACTCCGCTTCGCCCGACCCCAGGGCTCGGACTCGAGCTCAGCCCCGGAAGACGACGAACTCCGCTTCGCCCGACCCCAGGGCTCGGACTCAGCCCTGGCATCAGCCGACGGTCTCCGCCTCGCCCGACCTAGGGGCTCGGATTCGACCTTGGCCTTGGAAGACAGACTCGACCTCGACCTCGGAGGAGCCTCCACCTCACCCAACCCAAGGCACGTACCGACCACATCAACAGGAGGCGCCATCATTACCCTACCCCAAGCTGACTCAGGCTACGGGGAACAAGACCGGCGTCCCATCTGGCTCGCTCCACTATACGAGTAATGATGGCGCCCCGCACGCTCTATGACGATGCGACTCTCAGCCCTCTTACGGAAGCAAGAGGACGTCAGCAAGGACTCGACAGCTCCGACAGCTGTCCTTCCGCCAGGCTCCGGCGCTCCTCCGATGGCCACGACATCACACGAACCGGGTGCCAAAACCTCTCCGGCTGCCACGATGGCATGTACTTAGGGCGCTAGCTCTCCTCCGCTAGACACGTTAGCACACTGCTACACCCCCATTGTACACCTGGATCTTTTCCTTCCGCCTATAAAAGGAAGATCCAGGGCCCACTTACAGGGGTTGGCCGCGCGGGGAAGGACGGGACGGCGCTCGCGTGAGGCCGCTCGCTCCCTCCCGCGTGGACGCTTGTAACCCCCTACTGCAAGCGCACCCGACCTGGGCGCAGGACAAACACGAAGGCCGCGGGATTCCACCTCTCACGCCCGTCTCCCTCCGGCTTCTTCCCCCCTTCGCGCTCTGTCTCGCGCCGACCCATCTGGGCTGGGGCACGCGGCGATAATTTACTCGTCGGTCCAGGGACCCCCCGGGTTCGAAACGCCGACAACTGCTGGGTGCGAAACCCTGTCTTTCCTCGATGCCTACTCGGGGTATCACCAGATCAGGATGAAAGAGTCTGACCAGCTCGTGACTTCTTTCATCACACCCTTCGGCATATACTGCTATGTTACCATGCCGTTTGGTTTGAGGAATGCGGGTGCAACGTACCAACGGTGCATGAACCACGTGTTCGGCGAACACATTGGCCGAACGGTCGAGGCCTACGTCGATGACATCATAGTCAAGACGAGGAAAGCCTCCGACCTCCTTTCCGACCTTGAAGCAACATTCCGATGTCTCAAGGCGAAAGGCGTGAAGCTTAATCCCGAGAAGTGTGTCTTCGGGGTTCCCCGAGGCATGCTCCTGGGGTTCATCATCTCTGAGCGGGGCATCGAGGCCAACCCGGAGAAGATCGTGGCCATCACCAGCATGGGGCCCATCAAGGACTTGAAAGGCGTACAGAGAGTCACGGGATGCCTTGCGGCTCTGAGCCATTTCATCTCGCACCTCGGCGAAAGAGGCCTGCCTCTGTACCGCCTATTAAGGAAGGACGAGTGCTTCACTTGGACCCCTGAGGCCGAGGAAGCCCTCGGGAACCTGAAGGCGCTCCTCACGAACGCGCCCATCTTGGTGCCCCCTGCTGCCGGAGAAGCCCTCTTGATCTACGTCGCCGCGACCACTCAGGTGGTTAGCGTCGCGATTGTGGTAGAAAGGCAAGAAGAGGGGCATGCATTGCCCGTCCAGAGGCCAGTCTACTTCATCAGTGAGGTACTGTCAGAGACCAAGATCCGCTACCCACAAATTCAGAAGCTGCTGTACACGGTGATCCTAACGCGGCGGAAGTGGCGACACTACTTCGAGTCTCATCCGGTAACTGTGGTGTCATCCTTCCCCCTGGGGGAGATCATCCAGTGCCGAGAGGCCTCGGGTAGAATTGCAAAGTGGGTGGTGGAAATCATGGGCGAGACGATCTCGTTCGCCCCTCGGAAGGCCATCAAGTCCCAGGTCTTGGCGGACTTTATGGTTGAATGGGTCGACACCCAGCTCCCAACAGTTTCGATCCAACCGGAACTCTGGACCATGTTCTTCGACGGGTCGCAGATTAAGACAGGAGCAGGCGCAGGCCTGCTCTTCATCTCGCCCCTCGGGAAGCACCTACGCTACGTGTTGCGCCTCCATTTCCCGGCGTCCAACAATGTGGCCGAGTACGAGGCTCTGGTCAACGGGTTGCGCATCGCCATCGAGCTAGGGGTCCGACGCCTCGACGCTCGTGGTGACTCCCAGCTCGTCATCGACCAAGTCATGAAGAACTCCCACTACCGCGACCCGAAGATGGAAGCCTACTGCGATGAGGTTCGGTGCCTGGAAGACAAGTTCTACGGGCTCGAGCTCAACCACATCGCCCGATGCTACAACGAGACTGTGGACGAGCTGGCTAAAATAGCCTCAGGGCGAACAACGGTTCCCCCGGACGTCTTCTCCCGAGACCTGCATCAACCCTCCATCAAGACCGACGACACGCCCGAGCCCGAGAAGGCCTCGGCCCAGCTTGAGGCACCCTCGGCTCGGCCCGAGGCACCCTCGGCTCGGCCCGAGGCGCCCTCGGCTCAGCCCGAGGCACCCTCAGCTCGGCCCGAAGTACCCTCGGCCCCCGAGGCTGAGGCACTGCGCATCGAGGAGGAGCGGAGCGGGGTCAAGCCTAATCGAAACTGGCAGACCCCGTACCTGCAATATCTCCACCGAGGAGAGCTACCCCTCGACCGAGCCGAAGCTTGGCGGTTGGCGCGGCGTGCCAAGTCGTTCGTCTTGCTGGGAGACGGGAAGGAGCTCTACCACCGCAGCCCCTCGGGCATCCTCCAGCGATGCATTTCCATCGCCGAAGGCTAGGAGCTCCTACAAGAGATACACTCGGGGGCTTGCGGCCATCACGCAGCACCTCGAGCCCTTGTTGGAAACGCCTTCCGACAAGGATTCTACTGGCCGACGGCGGTGGCCGACGCCACTAGAATTGTCCGCACCTGCGAAGGGTGTTAGTTCTACGCAAGGCAGACCCACCTGCCCGCTCAGGCTTTGCAGACCATACCCATCACCTGGCTGTTTGTTGTGTGGGGTCTGGACCTAGTCGGCCCCTTGCAGAAGGCACCCGGGGGTTACACGCACCTGCTGGTCGCCATCGACAAATTCTCCAAGTGGATCGAGGTCCGACCCCTAAACAGCATCAGGTCCGAACAGGCGGTGGCGTTCTTCACCAACATCATCCATCGCTTTGGGGTCCCGAACTCCATCATCACCGACAACGGCACCCAGTTCACCGGCAGAAAGTTCCTGGACTTCTGCGAGGATCACCACATCCGGGTGGACTGGGCCGCCGTGGCTCACCCCATGACGAATGGGCAGGTAGAGCGTGCCAACGGCATGATCCTGCAAGGGCTCAAGCCGCGGATCTACAACGACCTCAACAAGTTCGGCAAGCGATGGATAAAGGAGCTCCCCTCTGTGATCTGGAGTCTGAGGACAACGCCGAGCCGAGCCACGGGCTTCACACCGTTCTTTCTAGTCTATGGGGCCGACGCCATCTTGCCCACAGACTTAGAATACGATTCCCCGAGGACGAGGGCCTACGCCGACCAAAGCAATCGAGCTAATCGAGAAGACTCACTCGACCAGCTGGAAAGAGGCTCGGGACATGGCCTTACTACACTCGGCGCGGTACCAGCAGTCCCTGCGACGCTACCACGCCCGAGGGGTTCGGTCCCGAGACCTCCAGGTGGGCGACCTGGTGCTTCGGCTGCGACAAGACGCCCGAGGGCGGCACAAGCTCACGCCTCCCTGGGAAGGGTCATTCGTCGTCGCCAAGGTTTTGAAGCCCGAAACGTACAAGCTGGCCAACAGTCAAGGCGAGGTCTACAACAATGCTTGGAACATCCGACAGCTACGTCGCTTCTACCCTTAAGATGCTTTCAAGTTATTCGTACACCTCGTTCACACACAAAGTCTAGTCATCAAGGAAGGGTCAGCCTTGCTTCGACAAAGCCCGACCCTCCCTCGGGGGCTAAAAGGGGGGAACCCCCTCTGCGTCGAAATTTTCCTCGGAAAAAGATCTTTTCTGCCAGAATGTCTTTCGTGCTTTTCGACTACTTCGAAAGTGGATCCTGAAAACGACAGAGTACACGTAAGCAGCCAAGGCTGACCGAGCCGAGGGACTCCTACGCCTCCGGGATACGGATACCTCACTCATCACCTTCTGCGATAAGTAACTCGCGCTCGGATAGGTGATTCCGCGGACCGAACAAGTCTTCACGCTCGAAAGCTCCTCTGCCGAAACGATTTTTCGGGCCTTCTCTACTGCGTCGATGACAGAACCCTATGGACGAGTAAGAGTGCGCGTAAGCGGCAAGGCCGACCGAGCCGAGGGATTCCTATGCCTCCATGATACGGATACCTCACTCATCACCTTCCGTGAAAAGTAACTCTCGCTCGGACAAACAATTCTGTTACCGACAAATAAGTCCAGATACTCGAAACAAGAGGAAAAGGAACGCAGCTTTACAACACGACGATGGTGTGTTTGGGCCTCGGCGGCCGCAGAAAACATACACACACTACAAGATAACCCGATCCTGCAAGCTCGGATCTTGACAGTTGAAGGGAGAAGCAGCACCCTCGGCGTCAACTACACCTTCGGCAAGGTCCGGCCTAGCCTCGGACGGCGACGCGGTCGGAGGATCTCCACTCCGAAGGACGACATCAGCACCACGCCCGGGCCATCGCTGCCAGGGTCTTCTCCAGGAATCCAGCTCGAGCAGATGGCTCGGGCCGGTCACCCCGAAGCCTCAGCCAGCTGTCCCCCGAGGACATTGGCCCAGCTTGTGGCCTCGGCAACTCAACTCCGACGTCGGTCCCGCCAGTGGACGACCCGGCTAGGCTCCGGCCGACCAAATCTTCTTTTCGAGCCAACTCTGCCTCTGTCTGTGCTGACACCGCTACCTCCGGCTTCGGCTCATCGAAGAGCGGCCGAGGGTTTCCTTTAACTAAGCAAGAGAAGCCTCGGACAGCAAGGCCGACCGAGCCGAGGGACTCCTACGCCTCCGGGATATGGATACCTCACTCGTCACCTTTGCACGAGGCGACTCACGCTTGGTGAAGCGGTTCAGATAGCCGACAGGCGAGTCTTAGTGCTTGAAATGAGGAAAAAACACAGCTCCGTGCCGAAAATACATACATGTTCAGGCCTCGACAGCCACAATGAACAAGACACCGGCACTCAAGGTGCCATTACAAACGGAACTCCGGTTCCACCTCCACAGGTACGAACAACCCCACACGATTGGGGAGCCTGCAGAGCAACAGAAGACCGACGGATGGCTCGCCATCGCCCGCTCCAGCAGCAGCGACAATGACCCCCACTCCGGGTGGCCGAACTGCAGCAGCAATGGCCTCAGGGCGGACGCCGCTGCAACCTTGCCCTCGCCCACGTCTACGCTCGAGGGGCGAGGACAAGTACAAAGAGCCGGAGGCCCCGAGCGCGGATGGTGGCGGTGATCTCGCCGGCGACGAGGACTTCTCCAGCCGCCGCCACCTCCGCACCGACGACAGGAGCCGTCTGCCCACCGGCAGATCCCCACTCGGATCCTCCCAGATGAGCGGAGCACCGATCTCCACGCAGAGGTGCCGTACCGGGGCAAAGGCAGGACAGCCTCAGAACACGAACGCCGCCCTAGCAGCGCGCGACGTCTTGGGCGGTCCTCCGGTGCGTGCGGCGCGACAACCGTCCTTGCGGCGAGAGGGGGCACCGCGGGCCAAGCCAGCGAGCCCAACACGCTAAAGCTGATGACGCCTGTCGTCGACCAGCCCCGCGTTGTCGAAGTCCGACCCTCCCGCTGGGCCGCTGAGCGCCCTCTCCCTTGAATGCTGAGGGAGAGGCTGACCCACGAACCCGCGCGGGAGGTAGAGCTCCGGCTCAGCCCGGCCCCCGCCCCAGCCAGGATGATGAACATCCTTGAAGCTGAGGGCGGGACCAAGATCGCAGCCCGGCTCGCTTCTCCCCGCCATCGAACTGGAGGTCACCGTCTTGGTGACCACCGGCGAGGGGATGCAGCCGGGCTGCCTGATGAAAATCCTTGAAGCCGAACGATGGCTGAAAGGTGCCAACTTCCGCGAAGTTGCACTCCTCCAACGACAAGGCGGAAGGATTGCGGGTGTTCCCCATCCGGGGGAAAGACGCGATGCATAAGGGAGCGCAAAGACATGGTCGCCTTTCAAGGGGATCACCCTCCTTTTAAAGGCGACTCTCCCCACTTGCGTCCTCAGCCATCACGGGCTGAGTCTTCTCCAACACGCTTCAAGGTCCTCCCCTATGACACGGGGGCTAGGTCCCACGCGTCATGCAAGCTGGCCCAGGGCAGAAGAAGCCAAACCGCCGCGCGCGGTGCATGCAACTGCCCAGTGGTTACAAGCACTCCTCCACTTTCGCCCAGACCAGCGGGTGAAAGGGCGGACAGCCATGCAGTCGGCATGCAACCGCGCCAAGTGGGCGCACCCCTTCGAATCCAACACGCCCAGCATGGAGGCCCAGGCCCACACGTCATGCAACCGGCGCGCCGGTTGCTACGTGCTAGCAACTGCACCGCCACTCGCGCCACTACCGCCACTCGAGGCAACCCTACGTATGACCCAACAGTGCCAGCCAGGCGCATCGGTCACGGGCCAGTCAGCCGCGGGAGAAGGCGCGACGGTCGATGCGGCCAAAAATGGGCCGGCAGTAATGGCGGTGGCAGGCGGGCAGAAGCAGAGGTCACGTCGTCAGCCAAGCTCACGTCCCCTCGTGGGACAGTGAGAGAACCCTCTCCCATGGCGTGAAGACGACGCGCCCGTGTTCCGTTCCTCGAACGGCCCGCGCACGTGCATCAGCTGCCCCGCGAACCACTCCCCCCGTCACATTAACTCCGCGGCGGGACAGGCGGCACCTTTGGCAGGAGAAGCGAGCGACGCTTCACCTTCGCCATAATGACCGCGTCAAAAAAGGTGCGCCACGTCATCTCGATTTCGTATTCTTTCCCTTTTCCTCTTTCTCTCTCTTACAACAGGGACCGAGAAAGGGGATACCCCGAAAGGGATCCTTCTCCGTGAAGGAAACGGGCCCCGAGCCCCCCTACTGATCAGAGGTTCGAAGGCTGGCCCCTCGGAGGGGTTCAACAGCCGCCTCAGAGCGCTCGGGCTCCGCGCCCACTACTGGTCAGAGGTTCGAGGGCCGGCCCCTCGGAAGGGTTCAACGGCCGCCTCAGGCCACTCGGGCTCCGCGCCCACTACTGATCAGGGGTTCGTAGGCTGGCCCACGAAGGGTTCACAGCCGCCCCAGACACAGAGCGAGGGATGACCCTGGGTACGTTCGATACATAACCAAGGCTCGGGCTACGCTCCCGAGGTACCCTAGGACATTTCTGAGACCAGCGGGAACGATCTTGTAACGGAATCCCATCAGAAGGAGGCATCGAGCCCTCGGACCCCGTCAAAAGGGGACCGGGTCCGGCAGATCACCCGCAGGTACTTTTGGAGCGCGCCTCCGGGCCTCTAGCCGACCCCTAACAAATGGGGCACGGGCGTCCACTCGGATTACCCGTCAGCAGCTCACTGGAGACACCATGTTCGGCGCCCTCCAAGGGCAACATGGCGCTTTCCCCCCTCCTCCTTGCGGAAAGGCGACGCAGGGGTGTATGTAAAAAAGTCGAGTTTGTCCTTGACCGTCCTCTCGCCCTGTGCGGAGGCTCGGGGGCTGCTCTCGCAAACCCGGCTCCGGCCAAACCGTTGACAGCGTCAACATACCAGCCCGAGAACTTGGGACCCGACCGTGCACCCGGGCTACGGCCAGCTCGCATGAGGGAACAACCAGACCGGCCGAAGCATTGCGAAATGCATTAAGACCTCGAAGGAGTCAAACCACTCCTCCGAGGCCTCGGGGGCTACACCCGGCGGGTGCGCTCGCGCGCACCCACCGACACAAAACGCAACCGAGAAAGGCTGGTCCCCTTGCAAAAAAGTGCGACAAAAGCCTCCAAGCGAGTATTAACACTCCCTTCGAGGCTCGAGGGCTACTATCGGGGACCATAATTAGGGGTACCCTCAAGACTCCTAAATCTCAGCTGGTAACCCCCATCAGCACAAAGCTGCAAAGGCCTGATGGGTGCGATTAAGTCAAGGATCGGTCCATTCGAGGGACGCGATCACGCCTCGCCCGAGCCCAGCCTCAGGCAAGGGCAGCCGACCCCGGAGGATTTACGTCTCGCCCGAGGACCCCCTCCAGCAACGGACACACCTTCGGCTCACTCGAGGCCCAGTCTTCACCAAGAAGCAACCTTGGCCAAATCGCCATGCCAACCGACCGAATCGCAGGGGCATTTAATGCAAAGGTGGCCTGACACCTTTATCCTGACGCGCGCCCTCCAGTCGACAGAGCCGAAGTGACCGTAGTCACTTCGCCGCTCCACTGACCTGCCTGACAAGAGGACAGCGCCGCCTGCGCCGCTCCGACTGATGTGCCACTCGACAGAGTGAGGCTGACAGCAGCCAAGTCCGGCTTCAGGCGCCATAGGAAACTCCGCTTCGCCCGACCCCAGGGCTCGGACTCGGGCTCAGCCCCGGAAGACGACGAACTCCGCATCGCCCGACCCCAGGGCTCGGACTCGGGCTCAGCCCCGGAAGACGACGAACTCCGCTTCGCCCGACCCTAGGGCTCAGACTCGGGCTCAGCCCCGGAAGACGACGAACTCCGCTT
The DNA here is from genome assembly GCF_902167145.1 of Zea mays. Taxonomy (NCBI): domain Eukaryota; kingdom Viridiplantae; phylum Streptophyta; class Magnoliopsida; order Poales; family Poaceae; genus Zea; species Zea mays. The sequence goes on from NC_050098.1 coordinate 183,554,347, forward strand.
CGCCCGACCCCAGGGCTCGGACTCGGGCTCAGCCCCGGACGACGACGAACTCCGCTTCGCCCGACCCCAAGGCTCGGACTCGGGCTCAGCCCCGGAGGACGACGAACTCCGCTTCACCCGACCCCAGGGCTCGGACTCAGCCCTGGCCTCAGCCGACGGTCTCCGCCTCGCCCGACCCAGGGGCTCGGACTCGACCTCGGCCTTGGAAGACAGACTCGACCTCGACCTCAGAGGAGCCTCCACCTCGCCCAACCCAGGGCTCAGACCGACCATGTCATAGGAGGCGTCATCATTACCCTACCCCAAGCTGACTCAGGCTACGGGGAACAAGACCGGCGTTCCATCTGGCTCGCTCCGCCAAACAAGTAATGATGGCGCCCCGCATGCTCTATGACGACGGTGGCTCTCAGCCCCCTTACGGAAGCAAGAGGACGTCAGCAAGGACCCGACAGCCCCGACAGCTGTCCTTCCGCCAGGCTCCGGCGCTCCTCCGACGGCCATGACACCACACGAACCGGGTGCCAAAACCTCTCCGGCTGCCACGATGGCATGTACTTAGGGCACTAGCTCTCCTCCGCTAGACACGTTAGCACACTGCTACACCCCCCATTGTACACCTGGATCCTTTCCTTACGCCTATAAAAGGAAGGTCCAGGGCCCTCTTACAGAGGGTTGGCCGCGCGGGGAAGGACGGGACGGCGCTCGCGTGAGGCCGCTCGCTCCCTCCCGCGTGGACGCTTGTAACCCCCTACTGCAAGCGCACCCGACCTGGGCACGGGACAAACACGAAGGCCGCGGGTTTCCCCTTTGTACGCATGTCGCCCTCCGGCTTCTCTTCCCCCCTTCGCGCTCCATCTCGCGCCGACCCATCTGGGCTGGGGCACGTGGCGACAATTTACTCGTCGGTCCAGGGACCCCCCGAGTTCGAAACGCTGACACTTATGCATTTTGTTGTTTATTTATGGTGCTCAAGTTGTACAAGCACTCCCCGGACCTCACAAGTCCATTTGCAAGTGATGCACATATTTAGGGGGAGATGTGCTACAACTTGACTCTTCAGGAGTAACCATGTGCTTGAGTGTTCTTAAATTAGTCTCAAAGGTGGATTGAAAGGGAAAGGTGGACTTGGACCATGAAAGACTTCCACTGCACTCCAATAAGAGGGTAACTTACTCCAAGTTCATCTCCATGTCTCTCATTGCCTTTTGCTCTTAATTGACAAATTTGGTGAGGCAATGGGGTTTAAGGGCCAAAAATGATTCCGTTTTGGTGCTTGATGCCAAAGGGGGAGAAATTAAGGGCCAAAGCAACAAATGGATCAGCTAAAACTTGAGAATAGTAGAGTTAGGACTTTTGATTTGTCAAAACTGGAATACCTTTCTCTATGCCTCAACAAGTGAATTTGACTTAAAGATAGGAAATTGAGTTTGATTTGCAAAAACAAACCAAGTGGTGGCAAAGAATGATCCAAATATGCCAAATTTGAATCAAAACAAATTTGTGTTCTCATTTGCATTGATGTTGCACTTCTTTTAGTTGCTTTTTGTTGTGTTGGCATAAATCACCAAAAAGGGGGAGATTGAAAGGGAAATGTGCCCTTGGGCCATTTCTATAAGATTTTGGTGATTAAGTGCCCAACGCACATTAAGGGAATGAGTATATGCCAAAGGGTGGACAAAGTGCAAATCAATACAAAGGTATGATTCTAGACTTAGTACATTGGTTTTTGTGTACTTACATATTTGTCTAAGTGCGAGAATCAGAGAAAAGACAATTGGAAAAGACTTGGCTCGAGCAGCCAAGACTCTGCTAAGTCTGGGTGCACCGGACTGTCCGGTGGTGCACCGGACAATGTCCGGTGCGCCAGGCTGGCTCTGGTGAAAAGGCCGCTCTCGGAAATTCGTCGGCGGCGTACGGCTAAAATTCACCGGACTGTCCGGTGAGCCAACGGTCGGCCGAGCCAACGGTCGGCCGAGCCAACGGTCGGCCGCGCAATCCACGCGTGACGCGTGGCCGGGCCAACGGTCTGATGGGGGCACCGGACTGTCCGGTGTGCACCGGACAGTGTCCGGTGCGCCAACGGCTCCAAATCGCCAACGGTCGGCTGCGCCAGAATAGGAAAGAAATCTGCACCAGACAGTGTCCGGTGGTGCACCGGACTGTCCGGTGCACCAGTCGACAGAAGGCAAGAATTGCCTTCCTGGAATGCTCTCAATGGCTCCTAGCTGCCTTGGGGCTATAAAAGGGACCCCTAGGCGCATGGAGGAAGATACAAAGCACACTTTGAGCATTCTTGATCATTCATACTTCGTCCTTACGTACTCGTTTGACATTCTTAGTGATTTGAGCTCTGTTCTAGTGAGAACTTTGAGATATTCATTTGAGCTCAAGTCTTGGTCGTGTGTGTGTGCGTATTGCTGTGTACTTGTGTGTGTTGCTCATCCCATCCTTACTTCCGTGTTCATTTGTGATCCTCTTTTGTAAGGGCGAGAGACTCCAAATTGTGGAGATTCCTCGCAAACGGGATATAGTGAAAGGAAAAGAAATACCGTGGTATTCAAGTGGATCCTTGGATCACTTGAGAGGGGTTGATTGCAACCCTCATTCATTGGGACGCCACAACGTGGAGTAGGCAAGTGTTGAACTTGGCCGAACCACGGGATAAACCACTGTGCCTCTCTGTGTTGATATCCTTGTGGTTATTGTGTTTTGCAAGAACTCCTTTCTAGCCATTTGGCTTTATTGCTCTAACACTTAATCAAGTTTGTGGCATTAAGTTTTAAGTTTTTACAGGATCACCTATTCACCCCCCCTCTAGGTGCTCTCACCTCTGGGCTGTCCGGTGGTGCACCGGACAGGTCCTGTAGACTGTCCGGTGCGCCAACTGCGCGTCCTCTGTCCTCTGCGCGCGCAGGCGCGCATTAAATGCGTTGCAGTCGACCGTTGCGCGCGAAGTAGTCGTTGCTCCACTGGCACACCGGACAGTCCGGTGTGACACCGGACACTGTCCGGTGCTTCACCGGACAGTCCGGTGAATTATAGCGGAGCGGCCTCCCATTTTCCCGAAGGTGGCAAGTTCGGCGTCGAGTGCCCTGGTGCACCGGACACTATCCGGTGGCACACCGGACAGTCCGGTGCGCCAAACCAGGGTGCCTTTTGGGATGTCTTTTGCTCTCTTTGTTTGAACCCTTTCTTGGTCTTTTTATTGGCTTATTGTGAACCTTTGGCACCTGTAGAACTTATAGACTAGAGCAAACTAGTTAGTCCAATTATTTGTGTTGGGCAATTCAACCACCAAAATCAATTAGGAAAAAGGTGTAAGCCTAATTCCTTTTGAGACACACTATGAAAACTATCTCCTATGGGGTGTGCAACAGTTCTCATATCTTCGAAGCACTAATCTTATGGGATACCTACATAGGTCTACCCTATCTCAGCAACACAAGTGGCATCCTCTATAGTTGCTGGTACAAAGTTTGAACAAATTCATCATATTGTCCTAAGTGGAATCCTCTCCTCCATGCATGAGGAGGTTTTGCGCAACGTCTTTGAACCCACTCCATCGATGGGAACACGAGACATTCTCAAGCATATGTTCTCCTCCTCCACTCGGGCTTGCATAGTTTTGGTCCGTGTAGAGATTTCCACTGTGAAGAAGCTCAGCCTATTGGCCACTGCTTACTTCGCCATGATCATGAGTTTGGTCGTTGAGACTAAGACTGCATATGCGAAGAATTCCCGCGATAGGGCCGTGATCCATAATTCCCGCGTAGAATTCTTCTAGAGATGGGGATGGAGAAGTTTCTTCCCCAACGGAGACAGGTAAACAGATTCCTCGTCCCCGTGCTCCGTTGGGACCCGTTAAACTCGCACATGATGTTGTTTTTTTGTAATAGTTAATGATAAAAATAAATAATTACCTTATCAAGAGATTAGTTGTTGTATAAATGTTTCATTTTGATATTCATATAATGTTTTTTACCTCTGACAATGTGTATAAGTGATAATATTTTGCATTAATAACAAAAAAAAGTATGTCCTAATTATAATTTAAAATAATTTAAAAAGAGATGTGAATCTTTATCGGTAATTTATTCCCATGCGGAACAGGTATGAGGAAGAAATGCCTCTCACATGGATCCCTACGGGGAATTTTTTTGTTGTTGTGGGGACGGTGATGTGGAGCTAATCACCCAACCGGAGATTTACCGTTGCCATCCTTAATAAATCCTAGCCAGACCCCGGTATTGTAGAAAGGGTTGCTAGCCTGGCTAAGTTAGTACGTTAGATTTGAGTGTTTGTAGCTAGTCAGGCTATGCCAGTGCAGAATCTTCTACGCACAGAGTTCAAAATTCCGTTTGAACTTGATCTTTTTGCTAAATCTCTTAATTAAAATATCTTGGCCAATTTCATATCTATGTTCTTGACACTTGAACAAACTAGGCTAATCTTGACATAATTTTTTCAATACCAAATAATAGGCTAGATTGAGAACAGACAACCAATAAATACACTCTAACCTAACACGGATGACCTGAGCATTAAAACCAAACAGAGTCACTCTGCATTACTACACTAGTATGGCCACATATATAGCCTGATCAAGAAATCTAGTGAGATCAGGACTGACAAACAAACATACCCTGAAACAACACGCCAATCACATTAACGTACACCTGAAATGCGTGACAGCAGCGTGAGTCTCCTTGGATAGCAATGGCGTGTATATTGTGTTGTTTTTATTTGTTGGAGTAACCGAGACGGAAAGAGAGGCCGCACTGGACGTGCTGGTGGAAGCGATGGTGCGCCGCGATTCATCATCACCATTATACAAAGTGCGCGGCCTTTGGTGGCCGGCCGTGCGGTTCCTGTCGATCGATCTACCTGAGCGCCCGCCTTGACGACGGTGGTGCGCGCGGCAAAGGCAAAAGCGCACCCGCGGTTAGTGCGCTCGCGTCTCGCTGCACGAGACACGTGTTGCTCGAGGTTCGTCCGGCGCCCGCTCCTGACGATTTTGTCGTTCATTCACCTCATTGCCAGGCCGGACCGGACCGGACCGGACCAACTTTCTGGCTCCACGCTGACAGGGACGCCGCCGGTTTGTCGAGACCTGTAGTTTTCCATACCGAAAACGAGGACCGCTTAGCATAAAAATTAACAATGCTACGTATGGCACCCACCAATCTAAAACCATAGAGTATTAGCTTAGTGATGATCGACCAGCCAATTGCGATTTCGACTATTAGAATAACAATGTTCTAACACGTTTTTTTAGAGACCGACGGTGACAAAGCCCCTACACCCTACTGATACTGACTATAAAAATAAATATTATGACTGCCCAAATACAAAAGGTACCACTCTACTTTTTGTAAAATTAGATATTTAGTTAATTTTGATGATATGGAGCGGCATCACGAGCTAGTTTCTAATCGTGGTATATTTCTAATTAACCCAGCAAAAAGTATGCTTACCAATGATAGGGTCTATTTACTTTAACCATACGCTGTAAGAAGGCTCACGTGAGTTGTAAGCAGTGAAAAAACTATTCTAAGGGCTAGTTTGGGAATTCCATTTTCCCATAGGATTTCTATTTTCCTAAGGCCCCGTTTGTTTCGTTGGAATTGAATTTCATTTTAATAATTATAATTTAGATAAAACTAATTAAGTTTATATATTTATATATGTAATATATTTGTATATTATCTTAAATCATATGAGAGAGATAGTTATATATTATATTTATGTTATAACGAAGCAAGTAGAAAATTGTGCTATAAGTTGTACATCGGAAAAATAGCATGTAAATCTATATAATCAATTTTCATCTCTCACCCCATGAATTTGAGATAGGCTGATATGATAACTTTGGAAAGTGGTGAAATTTCACATTTTTAAAAAAAAGTCTATTCCAATAGTAAGATTCCAATTCCTCAAAATAAAAAGAAACAAACGGACCCTAGGAAAATGAACTAATTTCCCTTAAGAAAATAAAAATCCCTTGAAAAAACGTGGTTCCCAAACTAGCCATAAACAGTGTAATTTAGAAGAAAAAACATTGAAAACACATTTCTAGATCATTGAACATGTTAAGTGGTACACCGCACACCACGACAGTGTATGGTTCATAAACCGACCTACGATGTGCCATCTTTATCGGTTAACAAGTTCATGGACCTAAAAATACATATTTAAAGCTTATGGACTTAATTGACATCTTTTAACAAGTTTAGAAACCACTGGTGCATTTAATACCTTTTTTGGGAGAGCTGAAATCACTTTCGATATATTTGATCTGTCTACCGGTATTTGTTGTCTGGCCTGGTTGGGCAAGGGTGGCCTTAGCTAGAGAGCCAATTTAGCTTGTTTGAGACTGACTCCAACAGAGGCCATGCAAATCGAGCAGCCATTCAAGCCTTTGGCTAGTGTCTCTGGTTTGCCTGTCCAGGCATATGACACACGGTTTCAACGACACACAAAAAAGCAGCGGTAGTATAGTCCAACAAATAAAGCAGATGATAGGGTCATGTTCTTAGACACAGAAAAAGGAAATGGCTGCAAGCCACAATATAAGCTATTATGGCTTCTTTCTCTTTCCATTCTTTTTGCCTGGCTCGTTTGGCTGCCCTGTTGGAAGGTGTTTTGTACGGCTACGGTAGCTCGTGAGCAACTATTTTAGCTTTGTCTGTCCATTTAGCTGCTCTATTGGAATCAGTCTGAGTTAATCAAAAAATGTTGGAAAACATAAAGCCGTGACCCGCGAGGCAAGATGGTTGCACATTGAAATGTTTTAGTTTGTTCGATGCTAGTTTCTTGCCTAGCTAGCTGCATGCTATGCAACTGCAGTACCAAGATGCTCGGGCAAAGCAAAGGTCGTGGCCGCAGCAGGAGTCTGTGGTAGACAAAAGCCGCGGTGGAACCAAACGCAACCTTTTAATAAAGCATTTTCTGGACGAGCGCTTGCTACGGTAGGAATTGATGGCCTGTAGCCTGTAGAGGCACAGCAAGATCAGAGCAGGCGTATGGGCATCATCTGGCCGGCGCGCGGCGCGCGGCGTCGTGGAATTCGTGGGCAGCACCGGAACCGTCCAAGCGCCGGCCCACTTGCGAAATTATTGAGCCGACGTGACAGCGCTTTTCGCCGCGCGAACGAATCGGCGGTCAACCTCTAACGGTCTCCGTCGCTCGATCGCCCGTCTCTGACGGCGCGCTTGGCTTCTTTGCGGGCGAGGCCGGGTCAAACCCGACGCGCGTGTGGTGCAGCGAGCGGCGACGTATCAGCACTCCAGTCGACTAGCGCAGTATTGGCGACCGTGTGCAGGTGCAGCCGCGCGACGTACGTCGCGCCTGGGGACGACAGGTTCACTGAACGTTTCCTTCACCCGTAGCTCTAGCAGTAGCAGCAAAGGGTGGTGCTGGTTGCTGAGGGAAAGGTGAAGACCGAAATGGGGGATAAGATCTGCCAGAATCGGACACGCCAAGACGACGTCGGTTTCTTCCTTTCTTGGCATGAGCCATGAAAAGGTCACGTGCGTCATCATTGTGGGTGAGAAATGGCAGCAGAAGGGTGGTGCCGTGCTTATCAGGAGCTCGCCGGCCGGCGGCCGCCGTGTCGTCGTCAAACCATAAACAGGTCGGCCCATATGGATGCATGCATGATAAATATTTTTCTTTTATCCGCGATGGCCGCGCCACGCCAGGCTCTATGACGACTGATGGATGCATGCGAGCCACGGCAGCATGTTGCAAGTGAACTGGGCCGGCTATTAAATATCAAGCATGGGCCTGCATCAGTTATCCTTAAGAAAATGGAGAGAAAAAAAACAAATTGAATAGCCAGCCAGGAACCGGGTCTTTTAGCAGCCTGTGAATGTAGAAGCCGGAATCGATTTATAATAATGCATATTAATAAATATGCTGTGCTTGCACTCATATCTCTACATGAAACAAATTTAATTATGCATATTAATAAATATTTTCCCAATAGATTCCTATTTTTCAATAAAAAAATGAAGTAATTTTCCTTGCGAAAATGAAAATCCCTTGTGAAAATGATGTTATCAAACTAGGCTTAAATGTGTTGTATAGTTAGCTTGTTTTGTGGCATGTGATCGGTAGGCATCAGAATTCGGAATGATTACAAATCTTCACAACATATGGGGCGGGGAAGCGCTCGCGTCCTGCGAGACACGACAAGAAACAAAACTGACTGTCAATTGCTCCACCATGGAACAAAAAAAATGGAAATAGTTGATTTTATGTCATTGATTCGCTTGTACAAACCAAGCAATACCCAACTTTTTTGGGAGCAGAGGATTAGAAGGGATCGAGGAGCTAAAATTCCTTTCTATTCAATTTTGAATACTAAACCTTTTTGGCTTGTTTGTGAGACAAGAATGAAGAGGCTAAAATCCCCTTGCTATTCGAAATTGAAAAGCAAGTGGATTTTAGCCTCTCCAATCCCTTTATTTCTCTTGCTTCAAACATGCCCTCAATCCACTATAATTCCCTTGCTCCCAAACAAGTCATAGAACAGTGTCCAGTAATTCACCTATATGGTTACCCGAACAGAATGAAGTTTAAATATGGATATAGGAAAATGGGTAAACTACTGAAGATAGCCTAAGGCTATTCTTAATAGTAGTTTCATACATATTTAATAGTGTGCATACTATTTTTTTATAACATGGCAAAGCATTTAAGAGGATTAAGTTTTATGAGATAAACTAGTTCTATGGCGATGGAACCATGTTAACTTGTTTTCAAGGACTTGAAAACCGTATGAAACCTCTAATGAGAATGATTTGTTTCATGTTCACATATTTTACTCACATTCATTGGTCATTAAGTTGTAGCATTTAAATGGTATGTTAGCATGAGATAGTGAAATGAAATTTTGCATTGAGATGTATTGTTTCATTCTTAGTTTCGTGACACTTTTGATGATTTGGCAATATTGGAAAGAGTGCTTCGAAATTTTCATTGAGAATAGCCTAATGCCCCATTTGGATCCTTGACATTGAATTTCATTCTAATAATCGTAATTTAGGCATAGACCAATTAAGTTAATACAAGTTTATACCAAAATATATCTGTATACTATTATTAGCCATATGAGTAAAATATTTATATGCTACATTTTTATTATAGGGGAGCGAGCCAAAAACATGTTATAAGTTGAAGAGTAAAAACATAGACCAATGATACATTAAATCAATTTCCACCATCTCATCCTGTGGATTTTGAGATAGACTTATATCCATACTTTAGAAAGTGGTGGTAGTTAAATTTCAAACTAAACAACCTATTCTATTAAGTATATTCTAATTTATTTAAAATGAATGGATCTAAACGGCTCCTGAGGGTTGATTTGATGACAAGGGGATCACGGGGAGATTGGAGGGGATTGAGGGAGAAATGTTCTCCCCTCCAATCCCCATGATCCTTGGCCGTGATCCTTGGGCACCAAATCAGCCATAGATGCACTCGAACAGTTAGAAATCAGAATTCGTGACACTTTTGTTGTGTAACGCATATAAATGGAGCTAATACAACTTACCTCCTCAAGCACCATGCCCATTTAACCGTTTCTCGGTTCTGCTAATCTACCTGGATGTTGCCACGCCTGCCAATTTTTCTGTTTCCAGGTTCTGCTAATTTGTCTGGATGTTGTACTCTTTGTACCTGGAGAATAAAAAGAATTTCAACACGGAAGCTTCAAAAATAGCATAACAAAAACTAAGGCTTCGTTCACACATACATTTAAGATCATAGCTTCAGGATAGATCATACTACATAGGTATAAAGAACATGCAAAATGCGTAGCTGAGACCAATAAACAGCCTTCTTGTACTGTCTGCAATTTTGTGATGCTATGATGCTTCCTTTATTCTTTCCTTTTGCATAAAGTTGTTATAATGTTAAGAAAGGATTTTTGCTTGCAGGCATAACACTGAACTAAGGGGAGAAAACAAGTTCATGTTCATTTAACAAAGAGATTATCTACAAATAAAATATGCCACAAGCCACAATAGGATTGTCATGTCCTGTAACCTTATCTTGGTTTAAACTGACGAGTCAATGACTAAGAAAAAAATTTAATCAAACTATCAAAAAAAGGTAAGTTCCTATGGTTCCAAAAGAGCCTTGCCACTGACATAAACAAGGTTACAAAAGAGTAACATTATCAGTTTTTTTATAATGGTAGTCCATTTGCGTGCATAGTAATAAGCCTATCAATCAACAAAACTAGATTATGTGTTCAATCATCACATCAACAACAATAATCATGGTTTTTGAGGCGTTGTGGCATACTGTGGGTCTGTGGAACTCGGGTATGCCTGGATGCCTAAGGCCACGTTTGGCATGCAGGGAACATGGCACCCCGTCAGCCAGCACCGGTGGGGGCAAAACCTGCAACGCCTATCCCATGTGGGGTGCTGCCCCGCGGGCACAGGGCAACGGTGTCTGTTTGGATCAGATAGCGCGTGTTTTTTATTTGCCCTGTATTCTGCGTAGATATTCTACGATGAATGCGACAGAAGCAAGGACAAGAGAGGCGTAGGGCACACAAAACCGATGGTCGAAGGAGTGGAGCCTTATCCCTGTCTAAACCGGTGGTGCACGGGGTCAGCAAAACTGTACATGACCCTTCCAAACGCACAGATGAAGAGGACATGTTTTTATTGTCCGTTGGCCACTCGTCCTGGCGAAACCGGTCGTTTCAGTGTTTCCAAATGAAGCCTAAGTGATATGGTTTAACTAAAACCTTGTGGCATCTTGTAGTGCCTGTGTTATGCATCAATGCCTAGGCAAAACCTAAAAAAATAAACAATAACACATATCACGTGAGAGGTTCACATCAATCCTTTCTAGAATATCTACACATGTAGCATGAGAAATATACACCCATACATAGAATGTACAATTGAAGTTTAGTTCCCTTGAAATCCTTTGGCCAGACTCGCTAGTGGTAAGGAATACTTGTTTGGGTTCTTGTCCAAAAGCATGTACATCACTCGTCATCACTCGTCATCACTTGTTTGGGTTCGTGTCGTCGTCAAAACCATAAACAGGTCGGCCCACATGGATGAATGATAAATATTTTTCTTTTATCCGCCATGGCCGCGCCACGCCAGGCTCTTATGACGATTGATGGATGCATGCGAGCCACGGCAGCATGTTGCAAGTGAACTGGGCCGGCTATTAAATATCAAGCATGGGCCTGCATCAGTTATCCTTAAGAAAAAGGAGAGAAAAAAACAAATTGAATAGCCAGCCAGGAACCGGGTCTTTTAGCAGCCTGTAGATGTAGAAGCCGGAATCGATTTATAATAATGCATATTAATAGATATGCTGTGCATCTCTACATGAAACAAATTTAATTATGCATATTAATAAATATTTTCCCAAGTGATTTCTATTTTTCCAATAAAAATAAACTAATTTTTCTTTAAAAAATAAAAATCCCTTAGAAAAATGGTTTTCTCAACTAGTCCTAAATGTGTTGTATAGTTAGCTTGTTTCGCGGCATGTGATCGGTAGGCATTAAATCTTCACAACATATGGGGGCGGGGAAGCGTTCCTGTCCTGCGAGACCAGACAAGAAACAAAACTGAGTGCCAATTGCTTCACCATGGAACCAAACAAAATGGAAATAGTTGATTTTATGTCATTGATTCGCTTCTACAAACCAAGCAATACCCAAGAGCTTGTTTGGGAGCAAAGGATTAGAAGGGGTTGAGAGGCTAAAATTCATTTCTATTCAATTTTGAATACTAAACGTTTTTAGCCCTCTCATGGCTTGTTTGTGAGACAGGAATGAAGAGGCTAAAATCCCCTTGATATTCGAAATTGAAAAGCAAGTGGATTTTAGCCTCTCGAGTCCCTCTATTTCCCTTCTTCAAACATGACCTCAATCCACTATAATTCCCTTGCTCCCAAACAAGTCATAGAACTGTGTCCAATAATTCACCTATATGGTTACTCGAACAGAATGAAGTTTAAATATGGATATAGGAAATGGGTAAACTACTGGAGATAGCCTAAGGCTATTCTTAATAGTAGTTTCATGGTGGTTTCATGCATATTTAATAGTGTGCATACTATTTTTTTATAACATGGCAAAGCATTTAAGAGGATTAAGTTTTATGAGATAAACTAGTTCTATGGCGATGAAACCATGTTAACTTGTTTCCAAGGACTTGAAAACCGTATGAAACCTCTAATGAGAATGATTTGTTTCATGTTCACATATTTTACTCACATTCATAAATCTAAGTGAATATAGTATTTTAATTTGGTCCATCTGTAAATTGATTAGAAGATGATCTCTAACCAAGGTGTAACTTATATTAAAGTTAATTAGTTATTTCTTTAATATCCTTCTCACATTATTTATAAAATCGAACATAAGACCTAGTTTTAACTGGTTAAATACGTAGGTCTCCCGAAAACTATATCTCTTTAACCGTAACTCCGATCTTAGTAGTTCTCGATCCTATTATTTCGTAGCAGAGCGTAGAATACTCTTACGTTGTTTGTTCATATGATTTGATGTAATGTTATCATACCCATTATTTGCTTGATTGTATGTATTGCTACGCGTAGAAGCGAGGTGACATCGGAAGACCAACTTGGTAAAGTACCTGGATTCTCAAGTAAAAGGCAAGTTGTGCCCTTAATCACTCTTCTTTAACTAATAATATTCTTGTTAATCACTATGGCATGCACAGGTTAATTTGATGGGACTGAATAGGTTACCCTAGTTTTGTTTACCCTACACCTTGCAAAAAAATGAACTATTGGTTAAGCTTGCTATTACTCTACCTGGTTTGGGATTAATATTAAATCCGGATTGTGATCATGTTCCATTATTATTGTTGGTTTAATTATTGTTCATGATAAGATTATTGTGTTAAATGGAACATGTAGAACCACCCGGGAAAACAGTGCTACCACAAGACTGGAATGTGATGCCCTTGGCTAAATAATTAGGAAAGCTAATGTGAGTTAATCCTTTCCTTAAAGGGGCAAGCGGGGTGGAGGAGCGCAGGTGTAGGGAGGTCCTCGGGTCGGACTATCTTTTTAGCTTTTCGGATGAGAGATTCCTACATCGCCTTCAGCCTGAAATCTGTAGCGGGTCTCTCCTCTAGTAGAACTTTGTAAAAGCCTCGCAACAGATCTCTATCCATTCATCTTAGGAGTGTCTAAGGGTCTTGCGAACCCTAGCTAAAGGGGAAACCCGTCTTGTGGGTAAAGATGTGCAACCTCTGCAGAGTGTAAAACTGGTATATCGGTCGTGCCCACGGTCAAGAACGACTCGGACCTCACATGATTAATTTATGGAATTAAACTTAATCGTCATTTGCATTGCATTGTGAGATTTATTATTAATTGTGATCAATTATTTAACTGTGTTGGTATCTACTTATATTTAGTAACTACTAATAAAATTTTGACCAACTTATTAAAAGTAACGCTCAGCCTTAACCATTCTTCTTGGTAAACCTTACGCTTCACATAAGTCTCCACCGTAAGTGAGCTCATGCACATTATTTCCCATAACTTGTTGAGCGATGAACACATGTGAGCTCACTTTTGTTGTACTCACCCTCAGGTCAAGAACAAGTACCGCAAGATGATGAGCATGAATGATGCAGCGATGAGTTTGTGAGAGGTCTAGGTCGTCGTTTCCCAGTCAAATATGGTTGTGGAGAATCGTTGTCGTCGTATAATGTAATTATTTAGCTATTTTGTACAGAACCCTATTATATAATAAAGATGTGATATTCATTTTTACACTATGAGTCATCATATATGTGAGACTTGATCCTGACACATATTTAATTTGCGTCCGGATTTACCCTTAAATCCGGGTGTGATACTTACTGACTTGTGCTAGTAGCAAATATGATATTCGAACTTCTGGTAGTAGCAGTGAACACTGCAGTTTCAGTTTAACTGAAACTCAAGTCATTTTCAGTAAGAGCACACTTAGTTTGAGCCTAGGTTTAAGTTCCTTGACCTCTCAAATTAAGTCAATTTGAAACATGATTCTTACACAAAATGTGTAGCGCATTGATCAAGGAACAACTTTGCCCATTGCAGTAGGTCGGGCTTCCACATGAAATCATCAGAACGGGGGAGCTGAGGTTTGGCTGTCAGACATGAGCAGTAGTGCTCGATTGGCCTCTGGTGCTACCACACAGCTGCATGCCAGCCACCGCCGCTCCACTGCTACTTGAAGTTCCATAATGACATAATTCATCACTTACTTGACACTAAGGGCTAAAAAGATCACTAACAGCCTACTCGACACTTGCGACAAAGGGATAGCACCAACAGGCTAAAAGGATCACTGAAGAAAAAAACAGTAGTCGCATGGGGAAGCAGCAAATCATTCTTCCCTTGCAGCAACAGATCCTTCTCTCACAACTTAGCAACATTCATCGCCAATTCATCCATGTGAGCTACTTCTGCTTCCAAACTCGAAACCTCGTTCTCCAAACTAATAATCTTCTCCCTCAACTCTGCATTGTTTTCTTCTGAAATTCGGAAAAGTCAGGGTCATTCCACTGATAAAGCTCGTACTTGCCATTCTACAAAGAAATATCAACAATGAGTTAGCACGGGTCAAAAGAACAACCAACCAAAAGAATGCAACAACCAGCCAAAAGAACCTACCGGATTGCTAAATCTAAGAGGACAGACGGTAAATCTTCTCATTGGGTTAGCACAGGTCCACGAGACAAACTGGACTGCCGGCTGCTTGTCCACGCACTGGCAGTGGCGTGGTGTCGGATTTTAAAACTGTCCATCAAATGGCAGTGGAGGTGGGTCATGTTGGCGCGATGAGCCAGTGGTGGTGGAGGTCGTAGAAATCATCGTCTGCGGCTCACGGTTCTTGCACAGCCACATTTGCCATTTTTTTAGCAAACAACAACCATATACAATTTATAGGAAATGGGCATGAAGTAGGATGGTCCGATTCAAAAAATTTATAACTATATAGTATTTTACATAGTTTTCAGATCGCCTGATCGAAGCCACTGGGCGATCAGGCGATTAGACGTCGATCAGGGCGATTAATCGCCCCTGATCGACCCTAATCGTCCCCCTGGTCGTCCTGTGTACTCGAGGACATATATGATATATATATATATATATAGACATATAGTCATATATAACACTATATATAGATATATAATTATATAGTATAGAGGCTTGCAGCAGTAATTTGCCCTTATTATTTAATACCTCTTTGATGGTGGTTTTTGCTTTATCCATAGCTGTCATAATCTCCAGAGCAGCAGGTGTCTCATCACCATCAGCAATCCTTAGGGCAATGAGAATTGGTTGAGAAGCTCGTAGACAGAACTCAACACTATTCCAAAACTCTGTAGAGAGGATAATATTTTCAGCTTGGATGCCTTCTTGACTGGTGGAGAACTTGCTTTGCTGCCATTCGTTACTAATAAACACACTCTTCAAACCATTCTTATGCTTGAGCATGCTAGCCAGGGTGAGAAAAGACGTGGCAAACCTAGTAATACCGGGCCTAACAAGGTCACCTCCAATCATTTGTCTCATAAGGTTGTGCAGCCTCCCATGTTTGTATAGGAACCGACACACCCTCTTTGCTTGGTTGATGCAAGTGTTGAAGTACTTAATCTTCCCAATGTCCTCCAGCAGCAAATCCAAACAATGGGCAGCACACGGTGTCCAAAACAAATGTGGAATCCTCTCCATAAGAAGCCTCCCAGCAGCTTTGAAGTTTGCCCATTGTCAGTTACTACTTGCACTACATTTTCTCTGCCAATTTTGTCAATCTGATTTTCTAGCAAATCTGCCAACATGTTGGCATTAGCTATCTCACTTGATGCATCAATAGAGCACAGAAAGTGTGTCCCTGCTGGACTGTTTGCCAAAAAGTTGATTAGATGACGTCCTCTAACATCTGTCCATGAATCTGACATCAATGAGCAGCCATACTCCTTCCACGATTCTTCATGCTTCGCCGTCATTGATGATGTCCTCTCGACAGCCCTTTCAAGCCACGGAACCCTAATGTCGTGGTACGATGGGCCACGGTAGCCAGGACCATACTGCCCTATCGACTCCAACATGTTGTTCTCGTAGAAGAAATCAGCAACGTGGTCATCAACAATTTGCTGGGCCTCCTTGCCTTTCTTCGTGCAGTGCTCTAGAGTGGACTGGGAAGCTTTGTTGTTGTGCCGTTCGGCAATCACTTCTTCTGGGCTCTTGCAAAGCATGACAGCTACTGATTTACTACCTTTTGAGTAGTTGGCTTCGGAGGAGCAGAGACAACAAAGGAGGACATTGCAGCTTGAGAAACCTTCTTCTTTGCTTGCTTGTATTTAGTACCAGAACTTGGTTCAGATTGAACGGGGGCAGCAGCAGCAGCATCGTCTTCTCCTTCTATACTTTCATCGTCATCCAAAACAAGTGCAGACCTTGTGTTCTTCTTAAGATAAGCTTGCATGTCCTTTGAAACAACCTCTAGAACCCTTGCACACTTCATCGTGTCGCCGAATCCACTGGCGAGGTGCTGTTTGAACCTCTTTATTCCAGAGGGCACCACTTTCATGCAAAAGATACATTGCACGAACTCCTTCTTAGACGGATCAGGCCACCAACCGAACTTCCAGCCAGGGTCCTGTGACTTAGCCTTCCGCTTCGAATCGTTAGCTTGTTCAGAAGGTCTGGAGGCAGACCTGCTATTGCCTTGTCAGCAAGCGTGCTTGAGTCTGCAGCAGTTGACGACGTCGACGGAACATGATCTGTGCTGCCAGTTTCAGCCACAGAGGACGCCTTCCCTCGGGCAATTTGGGACTGCGGGAAGATGACTTGAACAGCAGCAGCACGACGTCCATCACCATGATGTCCATGCATATCTGCAACGTCAAACATCATAATAGCAGCTCTGCCTCCAGAGTCCAGACCTTGCTGAACAAAGAGGAATGAAGAACAGAGGAGGGAGAGAGCAGAGAACAAAGAGTGAAGAACAGGCAAAAGCAGCACAACATCCATACCTTCAGAAGAGCTGCTCATCTGAGGTTGGACTTCTCAGCTGCTGTTTTTCGCGACTAAAATGGCGGAGAAGGCTGCTGACTGCTCATGTATAAAATGGGGGAGAAGGCTGGTGTTGCTGACTGCTCACGTCTAAAATGTCTTTTGGCCTCCCAGACAGCATTTAAAGGACTGTTGACTGCTCACGTCTACCCAAGCTGTATCTGAAGGGATTGGGCGTCCTTTGGCCTCCCCCAGACAGCATTTAAGCCTAAAATGGCTTTTGGACTACCAGGCGCCTAAAATGGCTTTTGGACTACCAGGCCTATCGGCTGATCGCCCAACACGGTGATTAATCGCTATAAATCGCGATTAGGCGGACGATAAGGACCATCAGCTACCCTGATCGAATCATTACACCTTATCGAGTGCTAACAACCGATCAAACCTACTAATCGCGACTAATCGCGATTAGTCGGACGATATGTAATCAGAGATATTTTACCTGTATTAAAGTCACAAATATGATAACAAATTGGTCAGCTAATCGGCTCTAAGATATGCATGAAACAAACTAATAATTAATACACACAATTCATGATAGAATAGACTTTTTTCAAACTTGCAGTTGCTACTAGAAGCACAAGCACCACAAATCAGTGAACTCTATGTCTCTAAACCAATATTTGCAACCAAGATCCAAGAACTGGAGTATCAACAATACAAGAATAGATCCCAAACACAGGGGACACAATCAGCCTATGGTATGATCTGATAGATGGAAGGATACTCAGTGATGTTCTCCCCAACCTCTTCAGCTTTGCAAAGAATCCAAAAATATCCCTCTGGGGGATCAGGAACAATGATCAAGTGCTGGAATGTTTCAGAATTCCCATGACAAGGCAGGCCCATAATGAATTCATCATGCTACAAAACCTGTTGCATGCCCTAGGTCCTACACAGTTGGAGTCAAAAGACCTTTGGGTCTATATATGAGGCCAGGCCGGCCAGCAAAGATACACCTCGGCTGCATACTACAAGTATCACTTCAGAACCCTACAGCCCCAACCGACTGCCACTTGGATCTGGAAATCCAAATGCATTCCACGTATCAAATTCTTTGCATGGTTATTACTGAATGACAGGTTAAATACCAGGAATATGCTGAGAAGGAGAAAGAAATTCTTGGAAGAAGGATATAACTGTGTGCTCTGTCAGCTTGGGGTTGAAGAAACAATGGAACATATTTTCTTCGATTGCACTTTATCTGTTAGGCGCTGGTTTAAGTTGGGAATTATATGGGAGGATGATGCTGTAACTTTGTCTCACCCCTTTTAATTAAAAGTTGCCGGGGGGCTTTGCCCCACGGTTTGGTTCAAAAAAAACATACAAGAATAGAGACCTGGTGTTGCTCGATGCCGCTGCTGCTCCCCTGCTGCAGTGTTGTTGCATGTTGGCTGCTGCCGGCTGCCGCCGGTGATAATGCACTGGCCAGGTTGTATCACCATGTAGATGTAGCTGAAAACTTAAAGAGAAACTAGTAGCTAGCTAGCCGATGGATGGGTTAAAATTAGACATATTTTATTTTGACTTATCTGTCGATAGATAGATAGAATTGTTCTATTTTGGAATTGTTCAATATAAAGATGCACTAAATGATCAACATAGCACTACTACCCTTGTTCCTCTTCATGATTTGAACCTAAAAATTGCAATAAAAAATATTATCCTCACTGCATTGCTCTACTCTACATATTATAATTAACAAATTAACAAGCAATCCTCTTTGACAATATTCATTATTCATGAATTCATCACAACAATTGGAGAAATGGAGAGTCAGCTCACCACTCACTGTTTTAGAAACAGACTGTGCCTTTGCTCTAGCCTCTAGGCTCTAGAATTCACAAATTAATAAGAAATTTCTAACCAAAATTGCATTTGTGCACTGCACATTGCTCAAAATCATGCTCATCAAGTCACAAATTAATAAGAATTCATCAGTGTTCAGTTTCAGCGGTGCTCACCAAGCCTAATGTCTGCTGGACTGTTGTTTGCTTGCCGGTGCCTGATGCAGTGATGCCCTGATAGCCGGTGTGCTTCCGCCGGGTCACGCGGCCCGCACGCAGGCAGCCGCCGAGCCGGTGGCTCCGCTCCGCTGGAGAGCTTGCTGGGGTTCGGATGGGGTCGAACAGCGTGGGAATGAGCAGTGTGTGTTGAAATTGGGCCAGTGGGTATGCAAAAAAAGAGCAAACCTCGGGCTCTACCGTTGTCGATTTGAGCGGGTGGGCTTCGATAAGAAACCAAACTAGATGCTGAAATCATGACAATAATTTAGACAGGTTAAGGCTATTGCATAGTGTAATACTCCATCCGTTTTTTTAGTTGTCGCTGGATAGTTCAATTTTGCACTATCCAGCGACAACTAAAACGAAATGGACGGAGTAGGTAATACCAAGCGTCATGCATATTGGATTACCATGGACTGGATTATATTGTATGATATGTTAAAGGGGAGTAATCCTACCTCTCTTTATATAGTCTAGAGGATAGGTGCATGATTCTAGTTCTAGTCAGTTAATACAGAAGAGTTCTAATCCTATTACAAAGATAATCTTTACTTTATCTAATTAGGTCAGGTTACTTGACTCTAAGACCATGCCACCTTGTTCTTTGAATTTCTAATAGTCTGTGGATCAGCCTATTTTCTTGTCGAGTAACCCTATGGGGAACACTTAGAATCTTGGCCATCAGCAACCTAGGTTCCAATCCTATCAACTAGGCTAGAAAGGTAAAGCACACAATCTAAGTACTTAGTGCAAATGTGGAAACTTAATTATGATAGAGATGTAAACTCTCATCGATGACTGGTATGTTTACTAAGGTAAAGCACACAATCTAAGTACTTAGTGTACTAAGCTTCCTCGGTCTCCTCGTTGGAGCCCCTTGAAAGGACCAATCTCTTAGTTGGGTAACTCCATGGATAGCCCTTGAGCCTTCCCCGCATGCAAGTGGGTGACCAAGATGGCCTCTTTCGGACTACTCCTTGTTGTCTTCACTATCGAGATCCTAGCCAAACTATCATGGCCTTGTTTCCTTAAGTATACGATGGCAGATACACCACAAATGTGGTTGATGTGATCTCACACAATACCATAATCCCCTCTAGTGTATAATAACGGTGTGCACAAGCACCAAGTGGTACAAATCTCATTAAACACTAGGCCTCAACCTAAAGCAAGTGTTAAAGTGATGGTCTAACTAACCTAACAACTTCAAAAAGCACCTATACTAATCACTAAGTGTATCACTAATCACTTTGGTGGCTATAGATGCTAGAGTGAGCCTCAACTCATATAAGTCTTCGTTGAGCTTCGCACACACTCAAATGGCTGGCTAAGGTCATATAGATAGCCCTCAACTCTGAATGTAACAATTAGAAGTGACATAACAATTATTTGATGAGGTCACTACACATGTTTGATGAGCACTACACGACGGTTCACTTACAGCGACCTACGGTTGGTTGCTAAAACGGCTTTCAGCGACCTACGGTTGGTTGCTAAAAACTTTTAGCGACCCATAAGGATGGTCGCTGTAAGTGCCGTCGCTAAAGGCTTTAGGGACCGACATCTTTTTAGCGACCGACCGTCCGTTGCTAATATTGTATATTTAGCGACCAACCGTGGGTTGTTGTACTATAGATTTAGCGACCAACCGTAAGTCGACATACTATACATTTAGCAACCAACAGAAAGTCGCCCTTTTTACAGTTGTTATTAATAATAATATACATTTAATTAAGCACCACAAATCACATATTTTTATACACAAATCATAAAGACATACACAGTTAATCAGTATACCACAGTCATAGATCCATCACATAAACACAAAAGCACCACAATTATATATTCACAAAAGCATCACAATTATAATATCATTCACAATTAGACCATTTACAGATAGCTAGCTAGATCATTCACAAAAGCTCCAGAGATGATCATTCACAAAAATATCTTGTACCAGAAGTTACAAAATAGCAAAGATCAGCCACCCCATCTCATTTTTCATCTAACAAAATGGAGGTACACGCTATTAGTGACGACAATTCTTCTTGTGTTGTAGATCCAGAGCCTTGCCATCTTATTCTTCCCAGGCCATCAACCAGATATATGTATCTGTAGTTCAAGAGTACACCTACCTTATATTGACAAGAAAAAACTACTTTTAGTATTTATGAAATGACCAAAGAGAGTATTTATGAAAAAACTACCTTAATTAATGATTGTTAGATTTCCTCATCGCCTTGAGAAATGCTCGTCTCATAGGACTCAATGATAATACCCAAGAATCTATAAATGAGACCTGGAACATAACATTAAAGCATCTTAGCCATTATCAATGATGTGAAAAGGCAAAAAAAATGGATAATGAATTGTACGGTTACAGGGTAACATCAGTGTCGTCCAAAATGGTATTCTCATTTTTAATTTTCTGCAACATAGTTCCAATAGCAAACTTCCAAAACAGGCACACAAAAGTACTAGTGCTTCACATCATCACCTCTTGTGTAAAAACATATGATGCTGGCGACGAAATCTCGGAACTAGCGCAGCAGGAATCGAACCGCAGCCACGGCATCACCCTTGTGCTCACAGAGCGTTCTCTTCGCGATCTTCTTGTCCAGCTGTACGCATATAATATTCAGATGCACTTGAGGATAGGCTTTTAAACGAATTATGAGACACTATTATTTGTCAGTCATGGTTTTGGATGTATGAACACCTTAAGCTCACTAGCGATAATTTCGACATCCGCAGGGTTGATCTTCACAACAGCCAATTCTTTCTCCCTGGTGAAAAAGAGTAAATGCGGTGAGTGTGATAAAACTGTCACACGCATGGCACTTTTCTGAAAAGAAAAACAAACCAGTTTCGGAGGCAACGAACTATATCTGCTTGTTGTGTACCATTTCAGATGGCAATAAAATAACATGTTACAAGAACTACAGAATGATCACAGGGTGCACATAAATCAAAACGTCAAATAGCAATATAGTAGACTGAAATGCGTTAGGCTAAAATTACTGAATCAAGAACGCTAGATTCCAATTGGATTTTCTTCCAGATTGTCCATGCTACTTTCTGGTCATCTAACTCGATCAAGATCCTGGAAGATTTATTTTCATACTCTAAAGATTGACAAGAGAACCTACAGACAGTTATAGGCAGTAACAATTGTCATCTTTGGCAAAAAAAATCTAGCAGTGCTGGATTGTTGATGTCGAAGAATCAGCTCCAGAAATCAATTTTCCTAGAGGATCCTAAAACATTTTAGTGAAGAGCAACCGATGTGGGCATATGATAACACAGTAAACATACATGCCTTTTATAAGGAAAAAACAATATAAGTTGGCATTAATATAACTGTGACTAACTACTCAAAACATTTAATCAATAGGTCATAGAAACCGACTATCTGATGTGAATTGGTTGACATTACTAGCCTTGTCATGACACTATCAAAATAAATCAAGGTAGAATTTTAGTACTTTTCCTAATTTCGTATCTACACGGTAGTAATACGGTAGAATTTTAGCCTTGTCATGACATTACTAGCATTGCTATCTAATAAGGTAGTAATAAAATTTCTTTAAGTGAAGTCAACCTCATGTCACTTATTAATGTCACAAGTAAAGAATGTTAAACCCTATACCAGACTCGTGCTTGCTATTTCCAAGAAATGCAGACAACAGCTGTGTTTCTTCCAAACCATTCCAAACTGTCTCAGATAAAAGCTAAGCAATCAAAGCAATAGCCGTGTGACTAATTAATCTAATATTGGGCATCCAACGGTTTCGCATAAACTGGGCAACTCACTGTTGAACACCCCTAAATACAGGGGATAGAGCCTTAGAACTATCTTAGTTATTTCAGTAAACCTAAAAAATAAGTCAGGGAGCTTAAATTGTTATCCTGTCCTTTTGGTACTGATTTCAAGTGGAAAAAATAATACAGCAACCATATGACCGAGAGGAAGGAAGTTGAACAACAATAAACAATGGTAGAATTGCCGTTGAAGGATAGAGCAAACCTTTCATCAACCTGAACCTTCTTCCCAGCAATTTTTCCTTTGGGAGCCGAGGACAACTACAAGGGGAAAGATGGAAAAGGTTTATATTAAAGGAAGTCAGGAGGGCAAGTGCTACTGAGCGGTCGAGCAGATAACGAAAGAACCACTGCACATGTCCCGTCCATTACCTTAAGAAGACTGAGCAGTGGGCTGGGAAAAAAAACCTATGTAACGATCAATGAGAATTGTCAAAAAACAAAGGTCTTCTATGCTGCAACATGGTGTGTATCTCAATTTCTTTCTCAAATCACTCACAAAGTGCACGGAAACATACTCTTCTAATCAAATCCACCGGCTCCATAGCACAACGCAGCTCCTCAGATTCCCATATATACCGAAGCTGAGCTGCACAATAGTAGAACCCAGTACTTAAGCTAAACTTAATCATCAAATAATAGAAGCGAGGTGCACAATCACAATGTGAGGAGCAGACTGTAGAATTTTCTAACATAGTAAAATCCTAACACTTACAGATAAACTTTAACCAAGCACCAAAACAACTTAACTCCATCAAGTCGTGGAGCACACGTCGCGGAGCCGGAAGTGGCTCTCCACGGCGTCGGCGTGGGAGAAGAGGAAGGCCGCCCCGTGGCCAGGTCGTAACAAGGGACCAGCAGCGGCGCCACGGTGTCCCTGAGCGTGGCGTCCCCAAACTCCCGCCGTAGCGGTGACGGCCTCTCCTCCAGCCTCGCCAGCGCGGCCGCCGCCAGCAGCGCGTCGCTGGGGACAGAGAGGAGCGAGACGAGGGGTAGGGTCGGCATCAGACGCGCGGGGCACGGAGCTTGGCTCGGCCTGGCGTCCTGTGCGCGCGCAAGAGAGAGGAAAGGAGGAGAGAGGTGAGAGAAGCGAGGGGAGAGAGAGCCGCTTGGGAGAGGGAACCAGGGCGACGGCGGCGGCTAGGGACCAGGGGCAGGGCGCGGTTAGGTCAAAGGGAGGAGCGGCGGCTGCTTCCTGATGGGCCCTTGGGCTTTAGGTTAGTTAGGTTTTTCTCCTTTTCTTTTCTAATTCCTTTCTAATTTCAAAATATAATTTTAAATAACCATAAAATTCATAATGATTAAACCAAAATTATTTATAAATAAAATATTAATTTTTGGACCAATAATTATTATATTATTTATTTAGTTTTTCATTGAAGAAGAAATGATATTCAATATTCAAAATCAATCATGAGCATTCAAAAATCATTCCAAATACAAATAAATAACAAACACTTAAAAAAATATTACCATAATTACCATTAATAACTAAATGTATTATTTTTATTTGATGATTTTTATGGTGTTACAGAAGGGAGAGATAGAGGCGATTACCATAATTACTCAGATATTGCATCATCTTCTGTAGGATGCTCGCTAAACTCATCATCATTGTTACCATGATTCACCACGCAATTTAGCGATCAATGTTTACTTGTTTTAATTAATTTTTAGTCACTAACATCTACATGTACGTTCAGGCTATAAGATTTGATAGTGATCCTTGCTCTATAGCGACCCACCGCTAGTCCCCGACGACATCTATAGCGACCAACCATAAGTTGTTAAATTTCTAGACTTTTAGCGACCAACCGACCGTTGCTACAAAAGGATTTAGCGACTGACCGTCGGTATCTAACCTTTAGCAACCAACAGTTGGTGCCTAATAAGGATCGCTAAAGATCAACCGTCGTGTAGTGGAGGTCAATGTCATTTAACAATTGTTTTCTAGTTGTTGCTAACCATTGGAATAGTATTCATCTGGTGTCTAGTCCATTGCACATTAGACACGTCTAGTGCCATACGGTTTTATCCCCAACCTTTGTTATAGTACTCTTTGGAACCCTAGTCCAGTGCCAAGTTTGGTGGTTCATTGTCCAATCACCCCCTTGGGTCGACGTCATACACACATCATGGTTTTAGACATGTTCCTTCTCCATGCACCAATGTTTCTTTCTCTATAGTTTCTAGTTGACTACACACTATGGCACCTAGTGCTTCGCATAGGACAAGTCTGGTGCAACAACACACTTGTTTCACTCGGTTTCATCTTGCGTCTTCATTTGGGCTTATTCCATCTTGTGTCTTAGACTCTTGCATGTACTTATAGATCTTCAACACATCATATAATGTATTTCTTGAGGTGTTGATTATCTGGATCACCACTTTGCCTAAGTCCAAGCCCCTTTTACATGACTTGAACTATATAAAAAACACTAGCAATCAGTGTTAGTCCAAACAATCATGTTACTCATTAAACAACAAAAATAAAGTTAAATAGGCCATCACGTCCATTTTCCTTACAAATTTCTCATTTATCTATGTCTCTTGGATGTATGGACTTTGGACTTGTATCATGTTCGTTATCTCATGTTGGACTTCTACTAGTTTATGGTCTTGTAAGACTTGTGATGAACTATGTATGATTGTGAGTTAGCACTTTATCTATATATAAGGACATATTTTTATTGATATGCTTAGATGATATTATTGGTGATGGTGTATGCCTTTATATTTATTTGTTGTCTGATATTCATGTCATATGTATCACAAATATTTACGTGACACCTTTGCACACCCACAACAACATGTGTATAAGTTTTTCTTTACACTTTCACTTAAATTGTGCATATGTGGCTTTTTATGCTAAATTGCTGATTGAAATGGACACATTTAGGAGAGCTTGCCCTATACATGGTTTAAAATATAGATTTATATATGTTATTTTGAGCTTTATACGTGTTGTCATCAATCACAAAAAGGGAGAGTGTAAGTGTGTCAATCCTGTTTGTGGGTTTTGGTGAATATATGATGATGCATGTAAATAACTAATGGTGTTTCATGATATTTTTAGTTTAATTTATTGTGAAAAAGTGCAAATAAAACAAGAGAGCCCGCAATTTATCACTACAAAGAGAGTTGAGACATCACACTTCAAACTAAAGTTTGATCTTATTTCAAGTTTATTTGAACTTCGCTTTAGTCATAGGATGTCATACTATAAAGAAGGATCATACTCTAATTACTTATAGGTGTCTTAAGTGCTCAATGGATCAAATCTTTAACCCTTGACACCCCTCCAAAACCACTTCTTGTTTAATATCCATCTCAACCCACTTTTTGCTTTTAGCTAGAAAATTTGAACTCCTTTCTCCAGACTTTCCAAAGGGAAATAACTAGACTCGACTGTAGCATGTGTTGGAGGCCCTCTCTCTATTCAAATCTAGGGCTGAGCTAGAAATTTTCCATGCCCTCACTGGGGATTCCGGTCATGGTAGTGTTAGGATATTAACTTTCCATTTTACCAACGTTGTTTCCCCTATGCGTGCCACCACTAAATTTTTGCCCAAAACCAGAAATTCTGGTGTGGGGTACTCCCAAGCGTGCTATGGTCAGAAGAGGCTAATCACGGTGATTTGGTTCGCCAACCCCTTCCTCTTTTCCTCTCTTGTTTCATTAAACTCCCAACAACTTTGAGACTAAGTGTTCTTGATCTTTCTTACTCTCACATGCTCTCTCCTTTTACTCTTGCTTAGATCTCCATCTTTGTGAGAAATAATGGAGTGAGCTCTTCGTGGACTTCGACTCTAGGAGTACGATCCATCACTTGAGAACTTGTGGCACCCATTGGCGATTTGGTTTTTGTACTACTACACTTGGGTCCTTGAAACCCTAGTCGATAGGTGTTTCACAGCGCTGTCCTTGATTCGTGCTTGTAAAGGGTGCCCAAAATGTTTGTATTAAGGCACGATATCACTTAAGTGCTACTACTTTACGCATGTGATAAACTTGATATCAAGTGTTATTACTTTACATGTGTGATAAACTTGATTTAGTAGTTGACCACGTGAGCATTTCAATCTATAATTTAGTTAGTTTACTACTCAAAATTCAGTATTGAAAGGAACATGGATTTCTAAGAGGGGGTGAATTAGGACTTCTATTTTCTTGCTCTAAACTTGGTCAATAATTAATCTCTTAAACAAAACATATGCAAATAACCAAGTGAGCTAGTGCAACTAAGGTTTAGTCTAAGTGTTGCTATCTCTGCTGCAAATCAGAGTTTTGCAACATAAGTTCTAGTCCTACCAACTAGCCTATATTCTAATCTAAGAATGGTAAAGAACACAACTTAAGTAAACAATATAAATGAGGAAGCTTAAAAGAGGTAGAGATGCAAACTCCCATAGACATGTTGATGTGCACCCGTTGGGTGAATGCCCGATCTTTCGATGAGAGGGTGTGGAACAACTCGATTGGTGGAGGAGACGACGTTCACGACCCGACTACAGCCTTCCAAAGACGTTGCGCCTTAGCAACCGATACACCACTTCATATGGTTGTCACGATCTTGTGGAGCGCGACACCCCGGCCATTAGGGCACTCGTCCTGCAAGCAATCGAAGAACTAGCAAGAACAAGTAGAACAAGTACTGAATTACCAGATGTAAATGTAGGTTTCAAACTCAAACTCCAATATGGTGGGGTTCCGAAGACAAGAAGACGGGCGACTGAACCAGCACGCGCGCTTACAAGCAAGTAGCGAGAGCTAAACTTGATCTAAACAAATCCCGCTGTTCTTGGTGGCGGCTAGGGGGTTTATAAACATGGGAGGACGACCACAAGGGTATTGGGGTCGTGCTGCAACCCTAGTATGCGTCCCTAATGGACCCAACTCGATACACGACCCATTGGGCCAAAATAGGGTGACACAGCACCATGGGCAGAAAAGGTAGGAAATGTCTTAGTAAGGAAATAATGATTACCGCGGTCTCAGAATAGATATGACTATAATTCCGGATCCATATGAAAGTAGACTTGATAAGCTTTCCATGTAGTGCTTGAACATTCCAATCCGAGCCCGCATGTGACCGTGGTGACCGTCACAAGTTGGTGTCCTTCTGTAGTCCGATTCCAACATGTTAAAATCCTTTTCCCTTTCGGTATTCTCCCTAGTTCCTAAGCAAAACAAGAGTGCACGGGTCTACGTGGTCTAAATATGATGGACATGAACTCAAGAGTGTAATCACCTGATGGTTGAGTTCACGAGCACGAGCGCGAGTAATGGGACCAGAAATTGTTACTTGTATTGGCATAGATGTATCAGTAGTGTGGATGTCTTCATCACATGTCAATATTTTTACCGAGGTATCAAGGACCATGCAAGGTTCTTACTAACCCTCGTTGGTGTCCCTATGAAAAGGGAAGCCCACATAAGGGCCAAGCACCTTGAACAGGTAACTCCATAGAAAGTCACGTGCCTTCTCCACATGCAAGTGGTGCTCCGCTTCTGGCTCTTCTCGAACACTCCCTACCGTCTTCTCTGTTGAGCTTCCGACGGAAATGCTACAGGCCTCGTTCCCTCCAGTACACGGTGGTGGCCACACCACAAACGTGATTGGTGTGGTCTCGCAAGACGTCGCCCCACATGGTACAATTCCAAAGGCTCATGTAAGAGCCGAGGGTTTAAGGGTGTCTAACCTCACTCAATCAACTAGGAACTAATCTAGAGCGAGCGTAATAAAGCAATCTAACTAACCTAAGCACTTTGCAAAGCACCTATGGTGATCACCGAGTGATTCTATTAGCACTTGGATGTATGGAGCTAAAGGAAATGTGTATCAACACTTTAGCAATGTTTCTCAACTCTCCACACTTGAAAATGGTCGGTTGGGGGTATATAAGAGCCCCACTTCCAAAATAATCGTTGGAGGATTGGCTCTTCGCCGTCACACCGGACCGGTCTGGTGCGCCTCTAGTGTTACACCAGACTGGTCTAGTGCTCCTCCGCGTCAGCTAGCCATTGGACATCTATCCGATTCTCTAAAAATTGCAACGTTCTTAGCCCTCATGCAAATGTATCAACTCTATGAGCAAAGAGGCACTAAAGACATGTCAAGTAAGATAATTGATCCCTCTTAATAGTATGCCTATCTAGCCTACTAATCCGGTCAATTTTCAACCACTTAAGCACCTCTTGACCGGTAAAACAAAAACCTAGTGTTATACATTTGCCTTGTGCATTCCATTCCATATGAATAATGATCATCCATAGTGTAGCCAACCACGCTACCTTTGATCATTGTTCATAGCATGAAGTTCCTTCATCAACCTTCCTTAAGTGATGAACAATGATCACACATAGTGTAGACAACAATGGTACCTTTGATCATTATTTATAGCATGAATTTTCTCCATCGACTTTCATTAAACAATGAACAATGATTATCCATAGTGTAGCCAACCACGCTACATTTGATCATTGTTCATAGCATGAAGTTCCCCTATCATCCTTCATTAAATGGCGAACAATAATCATCCATAGTGTAGCCAACCATGCTACCTTTGATCATTGTTCATATCATGAAGTTTCTCTATCGTCCTTCATCAAGCAACTTGATCAACAACTCAAATAAAAATTGGTTTGATATCCTTTTATGATATGATCCACTTCATGTTATCTTATAACCTTATTGGTTCATCAATCTTAACTTAGCTTGCTCTTCACCTTTGCATTTGGTCCATTGGTGCCAAGTCCTTGCTCTTGTTTCATCGTCACACAGTCCATCGCACATGAGCCTCCAACTTACCGTTCACACTAGCAACTTGGACCATCATAGATAAGTCATGTCTCTTGATCTCCATCTAGCCACATGACACCTTGTCATGTCTCATATGTAATGAGCTCTTTTATCTCACTCACTGGGCATATCAATGTAACCAAGCCACTTCCCACCACCATGGCTCAAGTAGCTCGCACTAGTGCATTTGTGGACTAATCACCCATGTATTTCAACATAAACACTTATTAGTCCACCTAAGTTGTCAATCAATTACCAAAACCAAACAAGGTACTTAAAATATGTAATCCTATGATATGTTATATTTGAAGTTCAACTTATTTTGTGGGGTTGTTTGACATTTTGAGTGGTTAGTATATTAAAATTTATGACTTTTTATCGTGGATGCGGGTTACCCTACGAGTAAAATTATCCGCGCGAGTACGAATACGAGTAAGATATTATACCCGCGAACAGATATAGGCATGGGTGTAAAACGATACTAAGTGACAGGTACATACCTTTGCTCCCATTTTGAAGAAAAAACACAGATGAATAAAAAGCTAAGCTAGCTATGACCATGATAAATAAGAAAATCTAGAACAAGGATTAAATAAAGAAAAGTAAGCATGAGAAAGCCGCTGGTGAGGCCAATAAATAAATGAAAGAATGCAACACCATCTGCAACTACGTCAAACCTTCTCCGGGACGTACCTGACCCAAAACAGAGGAACAGCCGACTGAAGTAAATATCAAATTTACCAGGGATCTACAATGAGAAAGTGGCCTTTGGTTGAGAGTTGAGAGGCCACGAACTCCACCAAGAGTCCAAGACCCAATCACAAGCATCCGCTTCCTTGCTCGCCTTTTCTTTAAGGCCTCCAACGGTGGAGCCGGAATAAACTCCGTCCACTTCGGCATCCGCCGGGAATTTGATTCTTCTCCCCTAAATACTCACGCTACCTTCCACCTCCCCCTACTTCTCTCCCTCATCTTCTTCGCTACCAGCCAGACAGGCAGCTCACGTGTGCAGGCAGCGGCCAAGATGATGGCGGAGGCGTGGACGCCGGTGCCGTTCCCGCCGACGGCGCCCTGCTTCTGGCTGCACGACACGCACTCGGTTTTCTGGCGGGGAGGAGACGCGTGGACGGCGGCGGAGAACAAACTGTTCGAGAAGGCGCTGGCGCAGATCGACCGTAACGCGCCCGACAGGTGGGAGAAGGTGGCGGAGGTGGTGCGCACGAAGACGGTCGACGACGTGAGGAACCACTACCACGACCTGGAGAACGACGTCGGCTTCATCGAGGCCGGGCTCGTGCCGTTCCCGCACTACAGCGGCTCGGTTCCGTCGTTCGGGTTCACCCACGAGGATTGGGACGGAGGGTTCAGGCGCGGCTACTGCCTTAAGCGCGCGCGCGGCTCCGACCCGGAGCGGAAGAAGGGCGTCCCCTGGACGGAGGAGGAGCACAAGTAAGCAACAGTCGCGCTGGGGCGGGTCGATGGATCTGCTCGCCTTCCTTTTTTTTCCGCTAAAAATGGCGATTTTTCGCTTTGTCTCCCAGGCTTTTCTTGATGGGACTGAAGAAGTACGGGAGAGGGGACTGGAGGAACATCTCGCGCAAGTACGTGACGACCCGGACGCCGACGCAGGTGGCCAGCCACGCGCAGAAGTACTTCATCCGCCTCAACTCCGGCGGCAAGGACAAGCGCCGGTCCAGCATCCACGACATCACCACCGTCAACCTCCCCGACGAAGACCGCGGCAACGCGCCGCCGTCCGCGGTCACCACCACCACCAACCCCTCCGTCGCCCTCGTGGACATGAAGCCCTTCGTTGCGCCGTCGCTCGGCGTGCCGCACCCCTACGGCGACGTGAAGCTGGAGCCTAAGAGCTCGCTGGTGGCCGGCCTGGGCTTCAACGACTCCGTCCTCCTGATGCACTGCGGACAGTTGTAACGGGCTGTTCTTGCGGCGAGAACCGCTCCCGTCGCAACGTACGCCACCAACCACCACCTCATCTATCCCCGGGCGGGCATCAGGGCCGGCGGCACAAGTCGCACGTCGTCGTGCTAGGCTTGGATGCAGAGTTGCTTCAGGTGTACTCCTACCGATCAGATGGCTGGCACGTCCCGCCGCGTGTGACGAGGATGAAGAGTGGAACAGTCTCGTCGTCCAGCTGCCAGCTCGCGGCAGCTCCGAGTGGCTGTGTTGTGTTCATCGAGAACAAGAGGCCATGGCCCATGGGCGTACGCGTGCCGTTCCAGCGTCCATTTCGGTTCAGTGTACAAAATTCGACAAGTACAGAGTCCAACAACTTCCACGGTACCGAACAATAAAGCATTCGATAAAAAGCCTCTTCCAGCGTCACCGGCGGCTTGGATTAGGATCCAGGATCAGAAGATTTCTGTACCGGCTTAATTGTTAATGTATTTTTGGTGTGTGCAACATCTCCCACCAGATGGTGTTAACACTTGTAGTGTGTGATGCTTGTAGTGGGGTCTCGCAAGGTTTTTGTCCGCCATTGTTGCTTTGCCAGTTACTAGCTAGTAGAAGTTTAGACATGATGTTCTATTAAAAAAATGAAAGCTTAGATGTGCTCGGCTCTGGCTGGCTTCTCCAGCCTTCGTGTGCTGCTTGCCGTCGCTGTAGAAGCAACAGAAACCTGAAACGCAGCAGAAGATCGGTCGGTCTCACTCTCGTTGTGGAAGTACCGTACTGGCCATTCATGTGACCTACTTACTCCTCCCCGTTTAGTCTTCAAATAAAATATTCGACCGCATGCATCTTGCTCCTTTTCCGCCCATGCGCACATGTTCCTCCTAGCTCCCCTGCTCTGTGAAACTCTCCGATCTGGCTCCAGATTGGCCAGTCAGTCGCAGCAGCGGAAGGTTAGATTGATCTCTCCAGCTCAGCTAGAACTCAAGCGTGGAATCATGAAGTGATGAAGGTCGCAAGTCGCAAGAACAAGAAGCGTCTTGGCTGACTGTGGTGATAGCGGCTGGCACGCAGTAGTAGGCGCCGAGTTAGAGGCCCAACGCACCGAACAAGAAGGCACATCACATGCCCCGATAATCTCCCGTCTTTCTCACTGCCCTCCTTTTTTTTCTTTCTTCATTCCGAAAGCAAAGCAATGGATGGCGTGGCCCGTATGGAAGTACCAGTACCTTCCTGCATCATTCAGTGGGCGCGCACTGTGCAGGCAGCAACACATTGCCCCAGCTGGCCAACTAGAACACACCGCGCCACATGATCGTCGCCAAACGTGCGGATCCACTAGAGGCTCCAGTGGCGGGCGCACACTGTATGAAGCCGGCTCATTCCCAGCAGTGCCAAACTGCAAGCAAATGCTAAAACAAGGACTTGGTACAAGCGTAGGAGCAGTAGCGTGGTACTACTGCTACTGCCATATGGAATGGAATCCGAAATCCATGGCCGCCCGGTACGTTATGTTTCACCTGATTCTTTGTGTCGACGTTTGATCACGACAAGTTGACATCGGTTTAGATTATGCTACCACGTCGGTAGTTATAAGTAACTTTGATCATGGTAAGAATATAGTGGACCGACAACCGGTCGAGAAGTCGGTTAGACCGATGTCGTTCGTTCTACATCTGATAGACTCATAAACACCTCTGAAAGGATCCATAAAAAAAAGACACGTAGAGGTTGCCTTAAGATCAATAAAGCCATCTATAACACTACCAAATTACATGAAGAATGTGACGAACAACAAGATAGAGAGAGGAGATAGGATAAAAGGTATAGTAGATATATTTTACCATTGTCTCATCTTAGCACAAGCACAATACAACGAAAAAGTAACTTTTTTTAATATGAACATACCTTGTCTCGTGATCATGAAGACGTATGTAGGAAACAGTGACGCCTAAGAGGGGATGAATCAGGACTTCTAAAAACTATCTCCAAACTAGGCCACAATTAAATCCCTAGAGTAAAACATATGCAAATAAACAATTCTAAAATATGCAAACAAGGTTTTCTCTAAGTGTTGCTATCTCTACCGCAAAGCCTAAGTTTCAATCTAAGTCAACTAACTAGAAAGGCAAGACTGAAACTTAAATACTTAATATAAATGCGGAAGGTAAAGAGCAAGGTAGATATGTAAACTCTCGTTGATGATGCCGTTATTTTTACCGAGGTATCTGGAACCACGCAAGGTTCCGACTAATCCTCGTTGGTGCCCCTACGCAAAGGGTAGCCCACGTGAGGGACAAGCACCTCGGTCGAGTAACTCCGTAGAGAGTCGCGGGCCTTCTCCACACGTAAGTGGTGCTCCGCTTCTGGCTCCTCTCGGACGCTCATCGCCGTCTCCACTATCGAGCTTTTAGTCGAAACGTCGCGGACCTTCTCCACACGCAAGTGGTGCTCCGCTTCTGGCTCCTCTCGGACGCTCCCCGCCATCTCCACTATCGAGCTTCTGGTCGAAACGCCGCGGGCCTCATTCCCTCTGGTACACGGTGGCGGTCGTGACATAAACTCGGTTGTCACGGTCTCGCAACACTCTCGCCCCACTCGATACAATTATAATGACTCGCGCAAGAGCCGAGGGTTGTGTGGTTTTTCTAAACTCACTCAACTAACTAGGATTCACCTAGAGCAAGCGCTTAAAGGTCTAACTAACCTAAGCACTTCGCAAAGCACCTACGCTAATCACTGAGTGATTCTATTAAGCACTTGGGTATATGAGCACTTGAAAATGTCTATAATATGTCTTGGTATGTTGTTTGAGCTCCCACCCCTCCAAATGGCCGGTTGGTGAGGTATTTATAGCCTCCCCCACAATTCTAGCCGTTGGACAGAAAGCTGACTGCTCTGTCGTTGGGCGCACCAGACAGTCTGGTGCCCTGGCCACGTCAGCCGAACGTTGGGGTCTGTAGCAGTCGATTGTTGGATCCAACCGTTGCCCAAACTGTCCGGTGCACACCGGACAGTTCGGTGCTACAACCCCGAGAGCCCCTGGTTGCGAGCTCTCTACGCAGACTACCCGCTGCCTCACCGGACAGTCATTGTTCACTGTCCAGTGTGCCACCAGTGCGCTGGCGAACTACCCACTTCATGGATTTCTTCGTTGTTACCTTGGGCTTTTTTTGTTCTTGAGTCTTGGACTTCTACATATCTTTTATGTCTTTTTTTTTGAGGTGTTGCATCCTCAATGCCTTAGTCCAATCCTCTTCGTATCCTGTGAACTACAAATACAAACACTAGAAAACATATTAGTCCATATATAGGTTATGTTGATCATCAAACACCAAAATCACTTAGCCAAATGGCCCCGGGTCCATTTTCCTTACAATGTCGTTGGAGTGCGACACCAAGGTACCAAGGAAAAATCAAATACAGAGAGAGGTCTGGGCTTAGGACTGCTAAATTATGACATTGACATGGTTGTAAGCACGCACACGATGTAGAGAGGTTTATGCTGCTTGTGCGTAATACCCTACATCATCCATATAGTTGATGTTCACATGCAAGTATGGACAACGATTATATGGTCAGTTGATGTCTGAGCTAATGAGTGAGGAGAGCCCTAGTTGCCCTTTGTGATGTCTAATGTTGAGCCAAACGAGAGAACTCGGACTCAAGTGAGAGATCTTGCTATGTGCTAGCTCCTAAGCTCATACCTCTTGAACTCGAACCTCAACAAATCCAAAAGGCTAAGCCGAATCCATAAGGCTAAAAAGCCAGATCAAAAGTGAAAACCCCTTTCTATGGTGCTCAACATCTTACTTTTATAGCACAAGAGAGGTGATAATTATATCGTGCATGGTAGCAGGCCTAGTCCAGAAGAGGTATAAGTACTCATATCTTGTCGTAGTGGTTGTATCATACACAAAGCATGCTTCCGATGTGCCATAGCTATACATGTGACATGCCATCATGGCAGGGATGGGTGCCCATGTAGTCAAGGATAACGTAGTTGGTAGCTGTTGAAGGCACACATAGTACATAGTGCTTGTGGGTATATTTGTGTCCCACGAATCCTGCCAGTGTGGAGCAAGTCTCCTTCGACGGTATTTCTCATGTCCATCATCGGTGAGAGGATGCTCCTACTCGTCCTTGTTCTTTAACTCCTAGACCTCTCTTTCCTTACATGTATCCTACATATCCATACCGACCAAGTGTCGATGCTCCTGTTTCTACTAGTGAGCCTCCAGTGACCAACACTCTTCCTCCTATCACTAAAGCCCCTTCTATATATGCTCCTCATTCACAACCTTTCGCTTATTCATATCCTCCTCCATACATATATCCATACGATCCTCCTTATAGAGTTTATGGTGCTCCTTCTGCCTTCCCTCCCCCTATGGTACTACTCCCACATATGGTGGTCGTGCTTATTTTCATCCTCCCTCATGCATGGTAGTGCCACCAAGCAACCACAGCGACGTGGCCTCCAACCAGTCTGTGTACTCTAGTGGATAACAATTTTCAACAGTGATGGGACTGGACTAAGGTGGAGGATGAAATACTTGTAAGTATACATATAGCTTTATGAGTTCCACACCTTTTAAAGTGGAGAATAGTTTTTAAGTTCATAAATTTATAGGTACATATGTGGTTAATGCACACCGTTGAGCCCATTGAGGGCACTGACAAAAAAGGATTGACCTTTTAGGGTCAAATAGCAGTCACATACAACTCCATCACTGAACTTCCTCACCACCATATTGCCAAGAAATTCAAGGACCGATGGTCCATGAGAAACTGAAAGGTCAACCTCTTCAATGGTATCTACAACCGCTTGTCTGTGGCTTGGCCGAGTTGATCATATGATGTTATGCTGCTTGAAGTGGTTGCAACAATAGAATCAAACTGTCTTGCCCTATTAGCTACGATAGGGCAAGACTGCAATGCAAGGGTAAGGGGTGCATCAATGAATTAGCAGAGAGTCCCATGCCGAGAAGAAAGCATGGCAAATAAGATTCGCAAGGCCAAGAAGAGATAAGCCAATCAAAATTGTACAAGCACTTCACCAAGTTGTTGGATCAATCCACTATCAAAATGGATGATGACATGAATAGACTCCACAAGTTGACCATAAAAATTGATCACACCATTGAAACTAGACAAGTAAGAAAATGAGAAAGAGGGAGAGATGACTACGACAATGATTAGTTTTATTTTTTACAAACTATGTAATTTTAATTTTTTATGTTTGTCACGTTTTATTTACTTTATCTGAATTATGATTTTTTTGTTAAAGTATGCACTCTATTTTTCGTAGATAAAGTATCATGTTTCGTTTTAAATAAGAGTTTGTAAAAGAAAAGTTGATATGATGCTGAGGTGATTGTAAGCTAGCGATAAATGCTATATAGAGTGCTATAGTAGTTAAGCACTAACAACGGTCAATAGCATGGACGATGATAGTGATAGTCGATCAATAGCAAATGTGACAGACAATATAGACCAGTTTGGTTGGATGCAACTTTATACTTGGCTCGGGTCATTTTCAGCTTCAACAAGATCGGTGTGAAAGGGAAATGGGCTCTTAGCCATTTCTCTATTTTGTTTTGGTGTTTGATGACCAACACAACATCATAATCTACCTAGTTTGCTAATTTTATGGTTGCAGGTTCATAAGAACGAAATTGGAAGTATTTAATGCAACAATAGCTCAAGCTAAGGCTAGAAAGGGCATATTTTGGATAAAATAAACTATGAGTAGTTCACATGTTTGGATAAGTTCTAAATGCCCTTAGGAACATAATTGAGCACCTTAGAGTGGTTGAAAAGTTTATATTTTAAATAAGGTGTTTTTGAGCTAAGTTTGAGCTTTAATTGGAATCTAAATGGGTTGTATCAAAAAATGAATAAATATGACTTAAACTAGCCGAACAAACTCTAGATATGTTTGTCTAAGTCATAGAAATGCTCTCAAAGACTGCCAAATGGAGACAAAGAAGATAAGCCCAAAAAGAACTTGAGTGAGCTGCTCTGCGGTGCACCGGACCTAGTCCAGTGTGCGCTAGAACAGTCTGGTGGGTCACCAGACCAGTTACTCAGAGAAGCATTTTCCCAGGCTTTGTGGAGTTGGTGCATCAGACCAGTCTAGTGGTGCACCGAACCACTTACGCAAAAACAATTGATTTGAAGAGCTGAAGACCCTGGCGCACTAGACCTAAATTAGGTGTGCACCAGACCTGTCAGGACTCAACGACTAGTTCCTAGCTCCAATGGCTAGATGACATGGCATCACACGTGGCGGGGTTTGGTTGTGCACCGGATTGGTGGTGCCGGTCCGGTGCCACCTGACATGGCAACCTTCCATTAGAACAACCATTGATTTTGCAATCTAACAGAGCTCCAATGGTGCACCTGACCTATATTGTGGGCGGTCGGGTGCACCTGAGGAAAGTGCGTATCTTGGAGATTGTCCTCAACGACTATTTGGGTGGTTAAGGGATATAAATACATCCCAATCAGCCCATTGAACACACTAGAGATGAGAATTAACTCCTACAAGCTAGAGCAACACTCCAAAGAGATCAAAAGCCTCTCAATTGCCAAATAGAGAGAATCGAGCAAGCGATAGCCATTCTAGAGCATTTTTGTGTTAGTGCCTTGTGTGAGTGTGATAGATAAGAGTGTGTTGTTGCGATCTTGTGCTCTTGTTCTCAGAGTTGTGAACTCCTATTGAATGGAAATGCTAGCAAGAGGCTCCGAGTTTGTGGAGTGCCTTGCGGAGACTTCGTCCTCTCGGCATGAGTTGGGCAAAAAGAGAGAACTCAAGTTTGATCTTCATAATCACTTGAAAGGTTGAAAGAGACTTGGTCCCTTGGGACGCCTCGACGGAGATGTAAGTTCGTTTGGAACTGAACTCCGGTAAATCAAATCGTCGTGTCTTTTTGTGTGTGTTTTGTTGCGATTTGTTTTTTCCTCTCCCTCTCCAAGTTCTCTTGTGTTGATCTTGATTCAAGTCACTTGTGTTGCTCCCTAAGTCATTTTTGCATTGATAAGAGCAACACGTGGAAGAAGAACTCCTCTTGTTGTTTCAATTACATTCTATCTTGCTCTAGCAACTAATTGGGAATTTGGGATCGAAGTTTTTGTTGTAATTGGTTAAATATCAGATTTCATCTATTTATCTTCTCTAGGATTGTGTCCTCCAAATTATATATATAGTCGTGCAGAATATTGTTTTATATTATAAATAATATTATTTATGGAATAAAGTTTAAAATAATAGATAAGATAAATAAAATATAATTAGTAGAGAGACGGATCGACCGAGCGCACAGCGAGGAACACAGACCGGACCGGAGCAGAGTGTCCGTGCTACTTGCCTCATGTGTCACGTCAGCACCGTTGGACAGGGCCTACTTCTCCCGCCAGGAATCATCATTCGCCCCTGCTCCCGTCTCGCAGTCCAGCTCCGCTTGCGATTCAGTGCCCAGATCGCACTGCTCTGATAGCACTGAGAGCCGGCGAATGGGCTGTCTCGTCCGGTCAGGACAAAAGCGTAAAAGCGCCTGAAATCTATAAAAAAAATAAAAAAATAAATGGCGGGTGCTATGCTACAGCGTGCCTGCTCCACATACTGATTCTACCACATGAGCATGACGACGGTGGCTGGTGTCCCTCGGCCGCTAACCACCTCGTTTTGTTTAGTCGCGCACTGCCTTTATTGCCACGCCTGTTGCGTCTGCTGATCATGGCGTGCCCTGTCCCATGTACACTACGCTACGCGCCTACGCAGCACAGACGCCTGTGTGTGTGCTGCCTCCAGCTACACGCCGAGGGCCAGAGCCAGGCTGCTCTGGCCGCAACATGCCGCGCGCAGGCAGTGGGGCTCCTGAAGGAGCCGCGCGCGCGCGGGGCCCTGGGAGCACTCGGGCTGGCACACGCAAGATTCATGCGAATCCAACGCGACGCCGGGCGGGCTGGCGAAGTGGGGGGGGGGGGGGGGGGGGGGGGGGGGGGGGGGCGTTGTTGCGCTGGGCGCCTTCCGTTGCACCGGCCGGATGCTTTGTGGTCGCTTTCTCTTTCACCACCCAGCCAACCCTCTTTTCCGGTTCCGGCGTCTTCTCCCTCCTCCTGGGAGCCGCCGGCTGTATGACACGACCACTTGCACTCGCGTTGCGCTGCGCTGGTACCGGTGCTGCTTTGCGTTGCGCCCCGCACCGGCGACTTTTGCTCGTGCCAGGTGAAAGCCCCCGCCCGTCCGGCGGCATTGCTAGTGCTGCTCCTTTCCGGTGGTCTTTACGCTGCCATTGGGCGCGGGTGAAAGCCGTGGCAAAGCGTCGGGACGCCCGCGGACGGAGCTTTTTGGGCGTCATGTCCGCGCGCGTTAGCCTTTACCCTCACACGCAAATGGACGATATAATTGAGGAAATAGAGGCGCAGGGCAGAGATTCCAGATTCCGAGCCCCTCCCGGACCACCAAGACAGTGCGTGTCGCCATACCCGCGAAACATTAATTAATAGCATCATAATTTTACTGAGCAACATTGTCATTTCCTTTTTACCTACTAGAGCGCACTAAGAGAGCTAGAGCGGCCTCCTTTTCTATATGTATGAGGAAGTGGTGCGTGTACCTGCACTCCAGCTTGGTATAGCGGCATCTTTAACAGGTGCAGCGAACTGTGAACTTCCACCATAGTTGACATGTTTCCCTTCTCTCCATGGTTGACTTGCGGGCACCTTAAATATATTGCGCTGATCTTCGCATCAAATGACGTCATATATACAAGAATTATTGAGCGGGGCAGGTACAAATGCTATGAAACTCGGTAGCTAGAGTGGAATCAGGGAATAGATTTAGCAACAACAACGGAGGAGGACGGGGCTGGGAAATGGCGCAGAACGCGGCTGACGAGTGACGGCCGTGGGATTTTCAGTTATTCAGACAGGTAATCTTGTTCTCGCCTACCTTTCCCTCTCTACCATCGTTGCCTATATTTGCGCAACAGATTACAGCATGGGCCTCACGCTACTTCTAACAACCGGCCCATCCAAGCCGCAGCCTACCTACCGCTAGGCCGAAGCCCACACGCCTAAGCTCGCTGTCCGGTCGTACCAGTCCGCAGTCCCCGCCACTTCAGATTCAGGCCTTTGGTAGAGCTTTGGCTTCTTAAAAAATAGTATTAGCTCTGTCTTTTCGATCAAATCAGCTTTTTCGGAGGAGTCAAATATATTATAAAAAAACTATTTGTCAATATGGTTTCTAGACTACTTTTCAAAAGGAACCATATCTAGTTACTTTTTTTAGATATTTATGATTAATAATATAGCCAGTCTCAAATGTAAATATTCATATAAACGATGTGAGTGCAATAGTACTAAGGGGGAAAAAAACACAGCTACGTATGGCAACCAAAGCGGTCCGTGCCACCGTTAAGCTTCCTCGTC
Source organism: Zea mays (assembly GCF_902167145.1). Classification (NCBI taxonomy): domain Eukaryota; kingdom Viridiplantae; phylum Streptophyta; class Magnoliopsida; order Poales; family Poaceae; genus Zea; species Zea mays. The sequence goes on from NC_050098.1 coordinate 183,595,423, forward strand.
AGCACATTGTCGGCGTGCCTGTTAGTGTTGAAAATCTGGATATCTAGTATACCGATCCTATGAACAGCAGCAACATGGAAGCTTGACGTGGCATGGTCGATGGTGTTGAAGCCATGTCCAAGAGGAACACCGCAACCTCCCTAAACCGTCTCTCGCACTCACACGGTTCTCTTTAGGCCCGGCTGACCAAGCGCCCTACCGACGAACCCCTTGGACATGGCTTCCTCTTCCTGGTGGACGCCTGCCGTGTGGGGTGGACACCACCGTCAATCCACTTCAATTCTCTCGTGATTCCTGTTCACCAAATCAGCCCTCAGGGAGAGGGGAAGGCGTGCAAGGATTCATGTCGCAAAAAGGGCATAAGAGTAACTCCAATAGTTCTTTAAAAGAACTTTCTAAATTCATGTTTAACAAGTTGCTAAATACTATTGAAAGTAAAAAATATCTTGGTCTCTAATAGTTCCTAATATTTAGAAACTATTTCAAATTTGAACCTTGTGTTGACAGATCTGCTCCCATCGGTTCTAGCGTGCGGCGGGGTCGAGAGCAGAAGACATCGAGAGCAAAAGCAAAGGAAAAGTTCGATCGTCATGACCTTCGGGGGAGCGTCAGTCCGACGGCCCGACCTATGAGGTAGTGCTGGTCTAACAATGGAGAAGCTTGGGTCACACGCGTCGAAGCTAGCTACCTCGCTACATGGGAAAGGGAAAAAAGAGTGTCGGACCTGGCTACCTTGTTACGCGTGAAAGGATAAAAATGGACGCACTGGTGTCAAGAAATCAACTCCAACTGCATTTAGGTAGTTTCTATCAAGTTACCAAACTTGGAGAGTAAATGAGATTTTATAGCCAGTAACTAAATTTAGCAAGTCTGTTGAGAGAATTGTTGGAGAAGTATTTTTTGTGTTCGTTTCTTAAATTTAAGATTTACGGAGGTATCTAGATAAATATTGGAGTTGCTCTAATGGACTAGTGGCCTCGGGACGATGTGAGGAAAAGGAGATTTGATCATGATGAATTGGTGGGAGGGATTTTTCACAAATAGGACACAAGTCAAAGCTGGTTAAACCACTTTTTTGTCTTTACCTATGTAATAGAGAAGGGAGAAGTGCTTGAAAATCCTGTGTCAAAATGTCGTTTGTTATGGCTTATGCATTTTAACATGAAGTCGCATCCGTGAAGCCGCATCAAAAGCCAGTGCAGAAAAGCCCTATCAAAGATGTCGTCATCTTGTCCTAAAGCTTTTGGTTGTACAGTTGGCCACTTTTAACCGATTGTATGGTAGGAACACCAAATTTCCCTCTAGGACTTTTACTCTGCCAAGGTCTTATGCACTTGCGTTTTCATCCTCTGTAAGAAGTTGTTGTTACTTGAGTACCTGGAAAATTAGCTCAAGATCATGGAGACACTGTCCCAAATATGGGACAGTGCAAAGCTATAGAATAAAAGCTGTGTTTATCTTAGGAGTAGTTAGTGCATATTTCAGCAACTTATCTTCTTATTTTCTAGTATCAAGATTGGCATGTACTTTAGCATGCATTGAAGTTTTCTTTTTAAGTTTGTTACTTCTATGCATATCGAATCCTGGTATGGTTTGTGGTGTGGCTGGAATAGAATAGAAAAATCTGCTCTAAAATCATGTGTCGATCTTTAACATATCTTATCAAAAACCTAGTTCTTCCTAGGATTTTTGTCTATTCTTGTACGGCGCCATAGCCCCTCCCGCTTTCTCTCCTCCATGGTCCACCACCTCTAGCGAAAGACGTCGCCAAGCGGCTGCACGTGAACGACGTGCAACAACCATGGCAGTACCGAACACTCGGGAGGAGGAGTGAGAGGCATTGGAGGAGGCATGGGAGCGGACGACACGTAATGTGGGTGTGACTCAGGAGGAGCGCATCACAACGGCAAAGACCACAGAACGTGTGATTTAAATGGCCCACCAAGTCGTGACTGCAACCAAGGTCATGCGGCTGATGCTACTACCCTATGTGTGGAGCCCTCAAATACACTAGTGTGTCTCTCTTCCTCGGGAGCATCTCCATGGCTTAGATGCATAGAACATGGGCACATGGAACCCTCACAGGCATCAATGTTTATCCTTCCCTAGAGCGATAGTTGCGGCTGCCATGGTCGATGTGGCTCTCCCATCATACAGACCATCACCAAGTAGTTTGATGATGGCACATGGCCCATGCTCACCAAGACCAAGTACAACAAGTAAAAACTTGTGATGAAGGTGAAGTTGCAGATCCATGAGATGTGGGATGCGATATGGTATAGCGAAAACAACTTTTACGTGGCTCAGCGATTGTTGGAGGCCATCCTTATTGTTGTCCTATCGGAGATGGTGCTCATCCTCATGGACAAGGAGACCTCCAAGGACAACATCGATGTGGCACACATCGGTAGCACCTGCGCCCATAGATACACCTAGTAGAAGTTGTGTTATGAGTGGGATCACATGATGTTCTGGTTAGGTGAGAATGTCAACGACTTCACTCTCTGTCTCTCTAGCCTGATGCAATAGATGATGTGGTATGACAATGACAACATCACTGAGGAGAAAGTCATTGAGAATTTCTTCCATGTCATCCACAAGGAATACACATAGGTCATCTTAGTAGTGGAGACATTGCTAGATCTCTCTAAGCTAACGACCGAGGAGGTGATGAGTCGCATCGAGGCTATCAATGACTGCAAATATCTACCACCCATCGAGACAGTCACCATCGGTGGCAATCTTCTCTTCACTGAGGAGTGATGGATCGTGCGCCAAAAGGAGCGGAGGAAGGGGCAGGCTTTGGGCTTATCGAGCAGATGCAAGTGTCATCGCAGAATAGGGACAAAGCTCCATGGACACATGGAGGCACCAAGGAGAGCATAAGGATACCTAGTACAACACCTACCTCAACCGTGGTAAGATTGAAATTTAGTCTAAAGAGTGTCGGCAAGCAAAGAGAGATGGTTAGGCACACATCATGCAAGTACAAGAGGGTGATGAGCTGACTCTATTCCTAGTACACAAGAACATTGAGCTTTACTCCCTCTCACACTGGTTGTCGTTGCTCTTCTCCACCTCGACGACTCGTGTGCTCATGTCTTCCTTGATAATTATTTCAATGATGAAAAGATTGATGGCTGGTTTCTTGACACCAACATCACCCACTACATGAATGAGTGATAAGAGTACTTTTCGACCTAGACTTTGGTGTATGAGGATCCATCAAGTTTGGGGATGCCACCACCATAGAGATCAATGGTCTTAGCTCTATCCTCTTGATTGCCAAGACAACCAAGCATCGACTACTCATCAATGTCTACTACATCCTCACATTGAGGAACTCCATCATCAACAATGAATCATTAGTGCCTTGGTGTCATCGTGTTTGATGTTATCAACTTCATGATCCATGAGATAGAGGATACAATCCTAAATGGGATCAAGGCTAGATGTTAGTTGCTTTATGCTCACTATTTTTCTTATATCTTCTTCTAGTTGATTAATCATCTGAAGTGGGCATAGACTTTAGAGAACTCATTGAGAGCATATGGTGTATATATGTCTTAGTCTACAATCAACCCACATCCACGTTCTCAAGCTCTTAGGCATAGAAACAGATATATCTCAGAGGGACAACTGAGGAGAGTAGGAACAAAATGAGGCTATTCATCAGGTTCACCAGTTTGAGTTTTAGTCATCAGGTTCACCAATTTGAGTTTGAGTAGATCTTTGAGCACTAGTATAAGACAATTACTTATGACAAAGGACTACAAGTTTCCACCACCTATACCTCTAGCACCACCACAGAGACCACATGACCTAGAGGCAAGTAGTTCTAGTATAGCACCCCCACATTTGGTACATTCTTCTACTGACCAGATGAATGTCTCACTTGAACACATGATAGCACAATAGCAACAGACAACAGTCGAGTAGAAGAGACTTCTAGCTGAGTAGTAGAGGATACTAGCCTAGGAGTTATGTAGAGAGGAAGAGAATAGGAAGGAGAGACATTAGTCTAAGGCTCAACAGCGTCAAACCAATAGGATGCTCACCCTGTTTGACCATTCGAGCTCGGTAAGATCAGTTTTAGTAGCAACTGCTAGCAGATATGGAAAGAAATTGTCTATTTTAAGCACATTCTGTACTAGATAAAATTGTTTGTCCTGTCCCATCTAGCTTGTAAGGTAGCTCCTTTAGCCCTTTATACACTAGTGACCCTATAAAGACAGTTCGACACATTTCAGAGCTAGGGTCTTTACTAGTTAGTCTCACTAATTCACCCTACGACACTTGAATTCTCTTCATCAAGATAGTGTGCGACTTTGGAACATGTGGGAGTGTCAAAGACTATCACTTCCTTAGCACTTTCGACATTGTCAGACATAGTTGCAACTCAACTGTACCATTCACTCAAATGGCTTATGCTTCTCTTAGTATCTTCAGATAGCTCATGTGTCTCCCATTCTAGCAGCTCCTCTGATAGCACCGGTGAGATCCTATCACTCTCAGTGGCATCGTTAGATCCTCCACAATTGGTCATAGCACCTCTGACTAGTCAACACAAGTGAAGAATAACCATAGTGTCAGAGATGTTGGACATATCGAGGACTCTTCTGATACATATGAGGACGCTCTTCTCACCCAATTCGAGGTTTTCCTACCTATTTCAGCGCCTAACACGGTTGTGTTCGCCCCTCCATAGGAATCTTAGTTTTTGGTGCTTGAAGTCAAATGGCGAGAGGGTAGTGGGAGAGCTATACCTAGGGGAGCTATGAGTTGGATTTGAATTTGATATCTCTTTATGTGTTATTTTCATATTTTGCATCCAAACTTCATTTCTACATTGTATGATACTTTGTGTGAGCCAACACAGGGGTGACATAATGCCTTGTTTTGTTTTGTTCCTCAATTTTATGGTTCGTTGACAACATATATTTAATAAAATTCACTACATATATTCAAATAACGGGAAAAGGTTCAGATTGAAATATACTATTCACTCCGTTCCAAAACAGTAGTCGTTTTAAAAAATTAGTGGGTTCATAAAATTCTTGATGTATATTTAATATACCCATTCACAAAAGCCTTAAGCATGGACAGGTGCTCTGCCGTTCACCAAAGAACCCTTAGCGACTTTACGTGCACCAACGCCGGTGATGATAGGGTGGACGCAGTTGATGCGCATTGTCTCTGAAGTAGAAATCCACTGGCAATCTATGGACACAAACTGTACTAGTAATTAGAAATGTGTATCAAACATGCTCTTAGTTTGGTATATATTTTTCACGAGATATATCTACTCCTATAAAACACCAATTTTATTAGATTCCACCATCGTTTCTCTTGCAAAAAAAGTTCTTATGCTTCTTTTATCTAACCCAGTCCACCATCGTCATGCGTCAAATGACGTGAGTCGTTAGTTACCTCCTAGATGGTCCGTAAGAAAATACCTAAGCTCAACAAAACACGAAGCCACATACAGCTCAACGCTCCCAGATAGTACTACCTCTCTAGCTGAAAGAGGAGAGCTGAAAGAGGAGAGCAGGTAGCCGAGTTAGCTAAAAAGGGGCAACACCTTCTATTCAACTCATATCTTTCTCGATATTTTGGCTAGAATAAAGTACATTATCTACACTTTAATATCGGGTATGTGAGCCATATATCAACTTTAATTTTAAATATTTTTTGGAAGGTTCACTTTAATTTTAAATTTATTTTTTATGAGAATGATCAGTGGGCCTCACGTGTCGTACAACCGTTGTACTATACCATCAAATATAATTTATGTGTCATTGCAACACACGAACATGGTACTAGGACGATCTTAAAGCCCCTTTACAAAAAAAGGAACGCGCATATATAATGAATTGAATTGAGAAAAAAAGAAACAAAATCTTTTACACACACTGCACTAGAGATGTCAATGGGGACCCGATACCCGCCAACCCGTGGGGAATTCCCCTATTAGGGTACGGGTATGGGACGAAAATTGTCCCCATGGGTATGAATATGGGACAAAATCTCCACCCATGGGTAAACGGGTATGGGTTTGGGAAGCAATAATCCGAACCCGATTACCCATGGGTATTTCATACGTGTACACCTGTCGTGTTTGTATGAATGAGCTGAGACTGAGCCGGCCACCAAGCCCAGCACGGCAGCGCATCAGGCCCCAGGTCCTAGCCCAACAAGGCAATTAGTAGACTAGCAAAAAACAACACCCTAAAATAACCAGTCATATGCTACGCCCTGCCCAGACGATGGTGACGACCATGGATTCTCAGACGCCAACGAATTCAGATGGTGACCAAGGAAGGTGAGCAAACTCCATTTCTCCATTTCTTCTATCGGTCCCAAAGTACTTATTTCTTTTCTGATGGATGGATGAATGGATCATGATTCATGGATGAGTGCTTGCCGATATAGTGATGTCTGAAATCTAGATTGTTTGTGCTACATGTTCGTACCTAGTTATCCCCTAATTGGGGATGGGGACCCATTGGGGACCCGAAACCCGAATGGGTATGAGTATGAGATGAGTTTTGTACCCATGATGGGTATGGGGATGGGTATGGGGATGGATCAAACATGATGGGGATGAGTATGAGATGCTATAACCCGGTGGAAAATTCCCCATTGACATCTCTACACTGCACGCATGCACGCAATCAAGCAAATCAATTAGGCTAATTGTCTGGTATCAGGAGATCTCGGCGGGGGATCAAGAATCATTTACATCTTTAGTAATTGCAATACTAAAAGAAACGGTAAAAATATAATACACGATTACATATACTTGTGTGTATAAATAGCTAGGTGATACTATGCACACGTACGCGCCAGCATTTGCAATCCCTCACCTGCATGCATTGCTGTTGAATCTCTTGTTAGTAGTATCGACGAGTAGGTGATGGCAGCGAGGAAGAAGCTGTTTTCCCCTCTTCTCCTGTTGGCCATGCTCCTCATCGCGTCTAGTAAGTTCATTCTCCTCCTCCGATCCTTTTCTTGTGACATTATTGCATGATCATCGTCTCAGATCTATCTAATTAGACAGGCCTGCAGAGACTTCGAACCCTATCTAGTTATTTAACCAGCTGAATCGGTGTATGTAAAATGTGTGTGTGTGTGTTGCATGGATGGATGGATTTGATGCAGAGGAGGCGGGCAACATGAGGATGGTGGGCGCTGAGCAATGCGATGGCATCAGGGACAACATGTGCCCGGACATCTCCAAGTCGTTTCTCATCTGCGTACACTCGGGCGACTGCAACAAATGCTGCCAAGAACAGGGCTACGTCCACGGCTACTGCTCCTTTCTCAGCTGCAAATGCTGCAGATAGCTCGCTCGCTCGCTTATATTAGTTACACACAAACTTATATATTTCAGTTGCCTATGCTTTACTACAATTGTGATATAACATATAAATAAGTATTGTGATATTTATTTAAATATAATTATTGTTTATTTCTAAATACTAAGATACGTGTGGTGTGGTGGTTTGCTCCAAATTTTTCAAGGAGGGGTGTGGGTTTGAATGCTTGCTCTGTACTATTTTTTTGAACAGTCGGGACGCATCGGACGGGTCTAAAATGTCAGTGTGAAGGGTGAAGTCGTGGTAGCATTAAATACTCACATTAAGTTCTTAATAGAGTAGTATAGATAATGCATGCATGAATGAATGGGCGCATGTTTAATTTGGCCAATGTTTCTGTTTCTGCTGCCTGCAAGATATGGTAATACTTGCTGAATCATAATGTAAAACTCCGGCGGCCGTACGACGAACGATCGGTCGCCACCGGCATCTTCATTCCCAACCCTCTGCTCTCCCCCGCAACCCACATCCACGACCACGATCTATAGTCATAGTCACAGGCCCATATATGCCCGCCGGCCGCCGGCAGGGCGTTCCAACAATCGTGCACGTCGTCGCGTGGGCGTGCCCCATCTTCGCTACGCCGGACGGCCGTCCTTTAGGCCAGCACATCCATGAGGCGTGAACAATCTAACCTACTGCGGACTGTACATCTAGAACAGATTCTTGTTCCGTACGTGGACTGGAAGAGATTACAGCTCCCGAGAGATCATGCGAGAGGGATGTACCCTGTTGTCTGTAATCCTGAAGTTTGTCAGTTTGGTCTTGGCTGTTTTTTTTTCTCAATTAGTCAGTTACGGCTGAGCGAGTCCAGGCGTCCAGCTCTTGACGTGTGCCAGTTCATGCAGCGCGAGTCCGGGTCTTAGGGTTGTGCGCGAGTGCTTTGCAGGACGTGGGATGGCATGGCCAAATACGCTGCATGGTGTGCATGTAATTGAGTTTATTCTATTTTTTATTCAATGAAATACAACAGAAAACGCTGTCAATCTTACAGCACCAAGACCACCTATCTCTTGTTCTTTAGACCGGTTGTGAGTTCGTGAGAGTGAGCGCCAGTAGCTGATCTCGCCGGGATCTCCAACATTTGGCATCGGAACCAAGGAAGAAGATCGGAAGAATGTCCTTGCCACTGGAGCGCTCGAGGACGCCGTGGCATGGACGTTCACCGCCACGACGGCCATGGAGTCACGAGGTCGTCATCGAGCATGTCGTAGAGCGCATTATGGTGCCAGGATCGACCACTTACCCGTTTCTCACGAAGACGAAGTACAACGATTGACCTTTGCTGATGAAGGTGAAGATGCAAGAATGCGGGCTGTGGGAAGCTGCGAAGATCGGTTGTGATATCCCGGTTCTAGCGGATGATAATATCCTTGCACAAGATTTAATAGAATATTCATACCAACAAGGTGTATCTTCTTTTTCGGAAGTCTGTCTTGAGAGAGCTTCTAGGTTAAGCGTGATTGACCAGAGCAATTTTGGGATGGATGACCGACCAGGAAGTATTCTCGTTTGCGCATGAGTGAAGACAAAGTGTGCACAAAAGACTCGTGTTGATCTGTGTAGATGGTCTATGAACCTAGAGGGCTGCCAGGAGTAAGTATCGTCGGTCCAGTAGTGGACGGGGTGTTACATTACGACGACGAAGAACATAACGATTGGATGGCGCTTGATGTCATATGTAGCCCCACGCCACCGGAGATGGTCTCCACGCTCGTCGTCAAACCGACGACGAAGGAGGCCAGGGAAGTTCTAAAGATGGTGTGAATCGGTGACGGACGAGTGAGGAAGTCGACGATACAGAGGCTACGCCAAGAGTACGAGATGCTCTCGTTCCGAGACGGTGAGTCGATGGAGGCGTTCGCGCTACGACTCACTGATGTTGTGGCACAACTCGCGATGGTGGGTGACCTAGCTCCGATTTTAGTGATTCTCGAACCTACATATTCATATTAACGCGCAAATTTATTTTACGCAGTTAGTTTCTTTGTTTGGTGTACTGTTATTTTTATTTATTGTTTACCTATTTGTTTGTATTACAACGAGTAGAAGGGAAACGTTATGAGGAACTTGAAGTCCAACATATAGAAGCACCTGAGAAATAGGAGTTTAACAAAGAAGGCAAGCGTGTCCTTGATCATGTTACTTTGATCTAATGGCATTTACTGTTATGCTCTCATTTATGTATTACACAGTTAGGTTAACCTGATGGAACCCAATAGGTTACCTATCTTCCTTATATTTTGTTTATACTTGGTTCACTTATTATTGGGTAGATTTTCTATTGCTCTATTTGGTTATTGAATAATTTTACCTATGCAACATCGATCATGATTTACTATTGTTGGTTTACTTATGCATGATAAGGTCACTTTGTTTAATAGAACATGGAGAACCACACAGAAAATCAGGGAAGCTAGTGTGCGAGGATCTTACCGGGTTAGGGGCAAGCGAGTAAGTGTTGCTAAGTATATTGACGATGCTGATTATGTTGCGATGGCTTTTCAGACTTCCGAATGATCTGTGTCACCTTATCTTGAATCTGTAGCGGGTTTTCTCATACTAGTGTGTCGGTACCCTGAAACAGGGGTACCCCTTACTACAGCATGAAGACGTGGTGCCCACGCGGCTATCTCTAGTCGCGTGGTGAACTGCACCCAACCCCGCCACGTGGACGGCTCCGGGGCCGCCACGTGGCCAAAGAAGACAATACACTCCAAGGTATCAACAGTGGGTCCGGACCCCCATTGGAAAGTGCCGGACCCCTGTGTATACAGACCGGACCTCCGGGCAAGGTCCAGGACCTCCACGGGTGCAAACCGGACCCTAGGATGGGTTCCGGACCCCTCTGTGTGGGGTCCGGGCCACTCACAGCAGGGTCCCGGGATTCCGGGACAAAGAATACCTAGACCTTAATCAAGGCCAGGCGGGGGTCCGGAGCCAACACGTGTTCGGACCATACCGTGTACGCCTCTGCTCCCCGCTCAGGCGGAGCCCCGATGCTGCCACGTGGTCTACTGCCCGTGACGTAAGCCAGCGGGCGCAGCCTGACGTAAGGCCTCTGGGTCGCGCGGCCTCTGCATTTATTGCGGATAAGACGCGCCGCCTGTCCATTCCGCTGGCAGGTGATGTACCGCCTCAGCATTCAATGAGCCCTGTCCACTCCACTGGCAGGCGATGTGCTGCCTCAACATTTAATGAGTCATGTCCACTCCGCTGACGGGCGGCAACCAGGCCATCTTGCATGTGGCGTGCCTGTCCATTCCGTTGGTAGGCAGTACGCCCATGCTGCCGCATGCGCTACACTCATCATGACTCACGCGTACGGAGGAAGCAGCGGCGACATATCAATACTGTATGGGCTACGAACATTATGGCGCTCGGAGATCGCCCAGGTGTTACATGCATTAGTTATTTCCTTCAATTTTGCCCCTAGGCCCACATGTCGGGGCTCATTATCCTTGTACGTGCCCCCCTTGAGCTATAAAAGGGAGGGCACGTGATGTTACAAGGCAGACCCAACTCGGACTCTCAAACTCACAAGTTCACTCAGACTAACTTAGAAGCTCTCAAGCTCAATACAACACACAGTGGAGTAGGGTGTTACGCTCTGGCGGCCTAAACCACCCTAAACCCTTGCGTGTTCTTGTGTTCATCCTGAATTCATCCAGCAGGCAAAACGCTTAGGCCCCCTCCTCATCTTAGGATTTAGGGCGGGTGCGTTCCGCCACCCGGCCGGAGAATTTCCTCTCCGACATTTGGCGCGCCAGGTAGGGGGCTTGGCTTTAGGTTTTTGCTTGTTTTTCTGCTCGACACCATGGTCCACATCGTCGAACACCATGATTTCATGCCCGAGGACTTCCCGGTGGAGGAAGAGGCTGCGTCTTCCACACCGCGGGCCACCAACCGCCCTGCGCCTAGTGCTGCTTCTGTGCACTCTACGCGGCAGCACACTCCTGCGCAAACGTCCAAGGTGTCAAGGGCTGCGCCTGGGGCCTTGTCTATAGACAGGGAGTTGCTACGCCACCCTCCTAGCTCCACGGCCTCGCCGGGGGCCATGAAGCAGTGGCGTGATGATGTCGACTGTCTGCTCGGCATGGCGCATTCTGGCTCAGCCAGGCCCAGTCCTCGGTCGTCCCGGCGTCAACATGAGGCGTCGGTGTCAGTGCGCTCTCCCTCGGTGAGGGCTGCACCGACTGAGGACCTGCGGGCGGAGCTCAACCGTAGGCGTGCGGGAGAGGACGCTCCAGTCTCTCTGGAGAGGTCTAGTGACCTGCGGGCAGAACTCAACCGTAGGCGTGCGGGCGAGGATGCCCATGTCTCTCTAGAGAGGGCGCGTGAGCGCCGACAGAACGTCGAGGGTCGCAACCTCGACTACGACTTCGCTGCGGTTGCACCGCAAACTCCAACGGGCGCCCGGATCCAGGCGGGTGTCCCATTGGCCGACGTAGGCTGCGCCGCACTAGCGGATCATCTCCGCGCGGTGACTTGGCCATCCAAGTTCCGGCCACACCTGTCGGAGAAGTACGACGGTACGTCAAATCCGTCGGAATTCTTGCAGGTGTACGTCATCGCTATTACGGCAGTAGGTGGAGACACCGCCGTAATGGCAACATACTTCCATGTAGCCTTGTCGGGGCTACCCGGACTTGGCTCATGAACCTTACCCCGGGATCGATCTACTCCTGGGAAGAGCTCTGCGCGTGGTTCACAGCGAACTTCGCCAGCGCTTATCAACAGCATGGCGTGGAGGCCCACCTCCACGCAGTGAGGCAGGAGCCTGGGGAAACTCTCCGGGTGTTTATCTCCCGCTTCACCAAGGTACGAGACACTATACCTCATATTTCAGATGCTTCCATCATCACCGCTTTCCGCCAGGGAGTACGTGATGAAAAGATGTTGGAGAAGTTAGCCACGCATGATGTGGAGACTGTCACCACACTCTTTGCTCTGGCTGACAAGTGTGCCAGAGCTACCGAGGGCCGTGCATAGCACTCGGCACCACAGACCGGGGTCGCACAGACAGGTGGCTCGGGTGTCGTCATCCAAGATGGCAAGAAGAAGAAGAATCGCGGCCACGAGAAGCCGTCGTCTGCTGCTCCGGTCGTCGCAGCCGCGACTGGGGGCAGGAACGAGCGCAACAAGCGCCCACGATCGCAGGGGGGCAACAGCGGCTCATGCCCTATGCACCCCAACAGTCGCCACAGCGTCGCGGAGTGCCGCGAGATCATCAAGCTCGCGAAGCACGTCAATGAGCAACGCGAGCAGACGTCCAAGGATGGCTCCCCGCCTCGTCGCTGGTCTGGCAAGGAGAAGGTCGACGACGGTGATGTGGCCGTGGGAGAACGGGACCTCGGGTATCAGTCACCTGAGGGGGACCTGAAGGATGTTTTCACTGGGGACTCCGACTCCGGTGACGACAACGACCACCGCAAAAAGTTGTACATCATGTACGGTGGGAGCTGGGAGCTCACCTCTCGCAGGAACGTCAAGTCCCTGCGCCGAGAGGTCTTTTCGGCGGTCTTGGGACCCGTATCCACTTCCGTGAATAGATCAAATCGTGGATTCTACCTCCGGGTGCGACCTTTTGTCTTTCTTAGATGCTTATTCTGGTTTCCATCAAATCCAGATGTCTAGGGAAGATAGGAAGCATACCGCTTTTGTAACAGTGGATGGGCTTTACTGATTTGTTGTTATGCTCTACGGTCTGAAAAACGCCTTGCCAACATTTGTGTGGGCGATGAGTAAGACTTTCGAGGACCTGATGAAAGTCGCCTAGAGGGGGGGTGAATAGGACGAAACTGAAATTCTCAAAAGTAATCACAACTACAAGCCGGGTTAGCGTTAGAAATATAATAGAGTCCGCGAGAGAGGGTGCAAAACAAATCGCAAGCGAATAAAGAGTGAGACACGTGGATTTGTTTTACCGAGGTTCGGTTCTCGCAAACCTACTCCCCGTTGAGGAGGCCACAAAGGTCGGGTCTCTTTCAACCCTTACCCTCTCTCAAATGGTCCCTCGGACCGAGTGAGCTTTCTCTTCTCAATCACTTGGAACACAAAGTTCCCACAAGGACCACCACAAGATTGGTGTCTCTTGCCTCAATTATAAGTGAGTTTGATCGCAATGAAAGAATCAAGAAGGAAGAAAGCAATCCAAGCGCAAGAGCTCGAAAGAACACAAGCAAATCTCTCTCTCTAATCACTAGGGCGTTGTGTGGAATTTGGAGAGGATTTGATCTCTTTGGTGTGTCTAGAATTGAATGCTAGAGCTCTTGTAAGTAGTTGAGAAGTGGAAAACTTGGATGCAATGAATGGTGGGTGGTTGGGGGTATTTATAGCTCCAACCACCAAACTAGCCGTTTGGTGAGGCTGTCTGTTCGATGGTGCACCGGACAGTCCGGTGCACACCGGACATGTCCGGTGCGACAGCCACGTCACCAAAACCGTTGGGTTCCGACCGTTGGAGCTCTGACTTCTGGGCCCGCCTGGATGTCCGGTGGCGCACCGGACATGCACTGTAGATTGTCCGGTGCGCCAGCATGGGCGTGCCTGACCTCTACGCGCGCAGCGCGCGCATTTAATGCGTCGCAGGTAGCCGTTGGCGCCGAAATAGCCGTTACCCCGTTGTTACACCGGACAGTCCGGTGTACACCGGACAGTCCGGTGAATTATAGCGGAGCAGCTGAAGTGAAATCCCGAGGCTGGCGAGTTCCGGAGGCCGCTCTTCCTTGGAGCACCGGACATGTCCGGTGAACACCGGACAGTCCGGTGAATTATAGTGGAGTCGCCTCTAGAATTTCCCAAAGGTGACGAGTTTGAAGTCGGAGTCCTCTGGTGCACCGGACATGTCCGGTGGCACACCGGACAGTCCGGTGCGCCAGACCAGAGGTGCCTTCGGTTGTCCCTTGCTCCTTTGTTTGAACCCAATACTTGGTCTTTTTATTGGCTAAGTGTGAACCTTTAGCACCTGTATAACTTGTACACTAGAGCAAACTAGTTAGTCCAATTATTTGTGTTGGGCAATTCAACCACCAAAATTAATTAGGGAGTAGGTGAAAGCCTAATTCCCTTTCAATCTCCCCCTTTTTGGTGATTGATGCCAACACAAACCAAAGCAAATATAAAAGTGCATAATTGAACTAGTTTGCATAATGTAAGTGCAAAGGTTGCTTGGAATTGAGCCAATATAAATACTTACAAGATATGCATGGATTGTTTCTTTATTTTTAACATATTGGACCACGCTTGCACCACATGTTTTGTTTTTGCAAAATATTTTTGTAAATCCTTTTCAAAGTTCTTTTGCAAATAGTCAAAGGTAGATGAATAAGATTTTTGCAAAGCATTTTCAAGTTTAAAATTTTCTCCCCTTGTTTCAAATGCTTTTCCTTTGACTAAACAAAACTCCCCCTCAAATAAATTCTCCTCTTAGTGTTCAAGAGGGTTTTAAGATATCACGTTTTGAAAATACTACTTGCTCCCCCTTTAGAACACAAAGAGATACCAATTTGAAATTTTCCAATTGAAAACCATTAATTTTAAAATTAGGGTGGTGGTGCGGTCCTTTTGCTTTGGGCTCATAATTTCTCCCCTTTGGCATGAATCGCCAAAAACGGATACTTTGAGTGAGATATAAGCCCTTGAAGACTACTTTCTCCCCTTTGGCAAATAAAACATATGAGTGAAGATTATACCAAAGATGGAGAGGGACGCGGAGCGACGGCGAAGGATGAGTAGTAGAGTGGAGTGGAAGCCTTGTCTTCGCCGAAGACTCCAATTCCCTTTCAATATACCTATGACTTGGTTTGAAATACACTTGAAAACACATTAGTCATAGCATATATAAAAGAGACATGATTAAAGGTATACTTATGAGCTATGTGTGCAAATTAGCAAAAGAAGTTCCTAGAATCAAGAATATTGAGCTCATGCCTAAGTTTGGTAAAAGATTGTTCATCTAGTGGCTTGGTAAAGATATCGGTTAATTGATCTTTAGTATTAATGTATGCAATCTCGATATCCCCTTTTTGTTGGTGATCCCTAAGAAAATGATACCGAATGGCTATGTGTTTAGTGCGGCTATGCTCAACGGGATTATCCGCCATTTTGATTGCACTCTCATTATCACATAGTAAAGGGACTTTGGTTAATTTGTAACCGTAGTCCCGCAGGGTTTGCCTCATCCAAAGCAATTGTGCGCAACAATGTCCTGCGGCAATATACTCGGCTTCGGCGGTAGAAAGAGCGACCGAATTTTGCTTCTTTGAAGCCCAAGACACCAAGGATCTTCCCAAGAACTGGCAAGTCCCTGATGTGCTCTTTCTATTAATTTTACATCCTGCCCAATCGGCATCCGAATAACCAATCAAATCAAATGTGGATCCCCGAGGGTACCAAAGCCCAAACTTAGGAGTATAAGCCAAATATCTCAAGATTCGTTTTACGGCCGTAAGGTGGGATTCCTTAGGGTCGGATTTGAATCTTGCACACATGCATACGGAAAGCATAATGTCCGGTCGAGATGCACATAAATAAAGCAATGAACCAATCATCGACCGGTATACCTTTTGATCCACGGACTTACCTCCCGTGTCGAGGTCGAGATGCCCATTAGTTCCCATGGGTGTCTTGATGGGCTTGGCATCCTTCATTCCAAACTTAGTTAGAATGTCTTGAGTGTACTTCGTTTGGCTAATGAAAGTGCCCTCTTGGAGTTGCTTGACTTGAAATCCTAGAAAATACTTCAACTCCCCCATCATAGACATCTCGAATTTCTGTGTCATGATCCTACTAAATTCTTCACATGTAGATTCGTTAGTAGAGCCAAATATGATATCATCAACATAAATTTGGCATACAAACAAATCATTTTCAAGAGTTTTAGTGAACAAAGTAGGATCGGTCTTGCCGACTTTGAAGCCATTAGCAATAAGGAAATCTCTAAGGCATTCATACCATGCTCTTGGGGCTTGCTTGAGCCCATAAAGCGCCTTAGAGAGCCTATAGACATGGTTAGGGTACTCACTGTCTTCAAAGCCGGGAGGTTGCTCAACATAGACCTCTTCCTTGATTGGTCCATTGAGGAAGGCACTCTTCACGTCCATTTGATAAAGCTTGAAGCCATGGTAAGTAGCATAGGCTAATAATATGCGAATTGACTCAAGCCTAGCTACGAGTGCATAAGTTTCACTGAAATCCAAACCTTCGACTTGGGAGTATCCCTTGGCCACAAGTCGAGCTTTGTTCCTTGTCACCACACCATGCTCATCTTGCTTGTTGCGGAAGACCCATTTGGTTCCTACAACATTTTGATTAGAACCAAATGCCATACCTCATTTCTCGTGAAGTTGTTGAGCTCCTCTTGCATTGCCACCACCCAATCCGAATCTTGGAGTGCTTCCTCTACCCTGTGAGGCTCAATAGAGGAAACAAAAGAGTAATGCTCACAAAAATGTGCAACACGAGATCTAGTAGTTACCCCCTTATGAATGTCGCCGAGGATGGTGTCGACGGGGTGATCTCGTTGGATTGCTTGGTGGACTCTTGGGTGTGGCGGCCTTTGTTCTTCATCCTCCTTGTCTTGATCATTTGCATCTCCCCCTTGATCATTGCTGTCATCTTGAGGTGGCTCATTTGCTTGATCTTCTATTTCATCAACTTGAGCTTCATCCTCATTTTGAGTCGGTGGAGATGCTTGCGTGGAGGAGGATGGTTGATCTTGTGCAAGTGGAGGCTCTTCGGATTCCTTAGGACACACATCCCCAATGGACATGTTCCTTAGCGCGATGCACGGAGCCTGTTCTTCACCTATCTCATCAAGATCAACTTGCTCTACTTGAGAGCCGTTAGTCTCATCAAACACAACGTCACAAGAAACTTCAACTAGTCCTGAGGACTTGTTAAAGACTCTATATGCCCTTGTGTTTGAGTCATATCCTAGTAAAAAGCCTTCTACAGTTTTAGGAGCAAATTTAGATTTTCTACCTCTTTTAACAAGAATAAAACATTTGCTACCAAAAACTCTAAAATATGAAATATTTGGCTTTTTACCGGTTAGAAGTTCATAGGATGTCTTCTTGAGGATTCGGTGAAGATATAACCGGTTGATGGCGTAGCAGGCGGTATTGACCGCCTCGGCCCAAAACCGATCCGGTGTTTTGTACTCATCAAGCATGGTTCTTGCCATGTCCAATAGATTTCGATTCTTCCTCTCCACTACACCATTTTGTTGTGGGGTGTAGGGAGAAGAGAACTCATGCTTGATGCCCTCCTCCTCAAGGAAGCCTTCTATTTGTGAGTTCTTGAACTCCGTCCCGTTGTCGCTTCTAATTTTCTTGATCCTTAAGCCGAACTCATTTTGAGCCCATCTCAAGAATCCCTTTAAGGTCTCTTGGGTATGGGATTTTTCCTGCAAAAAGAACACCCAAGTGAAGCGAGAATAATCATCCACAATAACTAGACAGTACTTACTCCCGCCGATGCTTATGTAAGCGATCGGGCCGAATAGGTCCATGTGTAGGAGCTCCAGTGGCCTGTCACTAGTCATGATGTTCTTGTGTGGATGATGAGTGCCAACTTGCTTCCCGGCTTGGCATGCGCTACAAATCCTGTCTTTCTCAAAATGAACATCTGTTAGTCCTAAAATGTGTTCTCCCTTTAGAAGCTTATGAAGATTCTTCATTCTAACATGGGCTAGTCGGCGGTGCCAGAGCCAACCCAAGTTAGTCTTAGCAATTAAGCAAGTGTCGAGTTTAGCTCTATCAAAATCTACCAAGTATAGCTGACCCTCTAACACTCCCTTAAATGCTATTGAATCATCACTTCTTCTAAAGACAGTGACACCTACATCAGTAAATAGACAGTTGTAGCCCATTTGACATAGTTGCGAAACGGAAAGCAAATTGTAATCTAAAGAATCTACAAGAAAAACATTGGAAATAGTATGGTCAGGTGATATAGCAATTTTACCCAATCCTTTGACCAAACCTTGATTTCCATCCCCGAATGTGATAGCTCGTTGGGGATCTTTGTTTTTCTCATATGAGGAGAACATCTTCTTCTCCACTGTCATGTGGTTTGTGCACCCGCTGTCGAGTATCCAACTTGAGCCCCCGGATGCATAAACCTACAAAACAATTTTAGTTCTTGACTTTAGGTACCCAAACGGTCTTGGGTCCTTTGGCATTAGAAACAAGAACTTTGGGTACCCAAACACAAGTCTTGGAGCCCTTGTGTTTGCCCCCAACAAACTTGGCAACTACCTTGCCGGATTTGTTAGTCAAAACATAGGATGCATCAAAAGTTTTAAATGAAATAACATGATCATTTGATGCATTAGGAGTTTTCTTTCTAGGCAACTTGGCACGGGTTGGTTGCCTAGAGCTAGATGTCTCACCCTTATACATGAAAGTATGGTTAGGGCCAGAGTGAGACTTCCTAGAGTGAATTCTCCTAATTTTGCTCTTGGGATAGCCGGCAGGGTACAAAATGTAACCCTCGTTATCCTGAGGCATGGGAGCCTTGCCCTTAACAAAATTAGACAATCTTTTAGGAGGGGCACTAAGTTTGACATTGTCTCCCCTTTGGTAGCCAATGTCATCCTTGATGCCAGGGCGTCTCCCATTATAGAGCATACTTCTAGCAAATTTAAACTTTTCATTTTCTAAGTTATGCTCGGCAATTTTAGCATCTAATATTGCTATATGATCATTTTGTTGTTTAATTAAAGCCATGTGATCATGAATAGCATTGATATCAACATCTCTACATCTAGTACAAATAGAAATGTGCTCAACGGTAGATGTAGAGGGTTTGCAAGATTTTAATTCAACAACCTTGGCATGCAACATATCATTCTTGGTTCTAAGGTCAGAAATGGTAGTATTGCAAACATCAAAATCTTTAGCCTTAGCAATTAATTTTTCATTTTCAATCCTAAGGCTAGCAAGAGAGATGTTTAATTCTTCAATCTTAGCAAGCAAATCATCATTATCATTTCTAAGATTGGGAATTGAAACATCACAAATATGAGAATCAACCTTAGCAATTAAACTAGCATTTTCATTTCTAAGGTTGTCAATAGTCTCATGGCAAGTGCTTAGCTCACTAGACAATTTTTCACATTTTTCAACTTGTAGAGCATAAGCATTTTTGACCTTAACATGCTTTTTGTTCTCCTTAATAAGGAAGTCCTCTTGAGAGTCCAAGAGATCATCCTTCTCATGAATAGCACTAATCAATTCATTTAATTTTTCTTTTTGTTGCATGTTTAGGTTGGCAAAAAGGGTACGCAAATTATTTTCCTCATCACTAGCATTATCATCACTAGAGGACTCATATCTAGTGGAGGATTTAGATTTAACCTTCTTCCTTTTGCCGTCCTTTGCCATGAGGCACTTGTGGCCGACGTTGGGGAAGAGGAGTCCCTTGGTGACGGCGATGTTGGCGGCGTCCTCGTCGGAGGAGGACTCGGTGGAGCTCTCGTCGGAGTCCCACTCCCGGCAAACATGGGCATCGCCGCCCTTCTTCTTGTAGTACTTCTTCTTTTCTCTCCTCTTTCCCTTCTTGTCGTCGCCCCTGTCACTGTCACTAGATATAGGACATTTTGCAATGAAATGACCGGGCTTACCACATTTGTAGCACACTTTCTTGGAGCGGGGTTTGTGGTCCTTCCCTCTCTGTTGCTTGAGGATTTGGCGAAAGCTTTTAATGATTAAAGCCATCTCATTGTCGAGCTTGGAGGCGTCAATAGGTTGTCTACTTGGTGTAGACTCCTCCTTCTTCTCCTCCGTCGCCTTGAATGCCACCGGTTGTGCTTCGGACGTGGAGGGTTCATCAAGCTCGTTGATTTTCTTTGAGCCTTTAATCATACATTCAAAGCTCACAAAATTCCCGATTACTTCCTCGGGAGTCATTAGTGTGTATCTAGGATTACCACGAATTAATTGAACTTGAGTAGGGTTAAGGAAAATAAGTGATCTCAAAATAACCTTAACCACCTCGTGGTCATCCCATTTCTTGCTCCCAAGGTTGCGCACTTGGTTCACCAAGGTTTTGAGCCGGTTGTACATATCTTGTGGCTCCTCCCCTTGGCGAAGACGGAAGCGACCGAGCTCCCCTCGATCGTTTCCCGCTTGGTGATCTTGGTGAGTTCATCACCCTCGTGCGTGGTCTTGAGTAGGTCCCAAATCTCCTTTGCATTCTTCAACCCTTGCACCTTGTTGTATTCCTCCTTGCTTAGAGAGGCTAGGAGTATGGTTGTAGCTTGAGAGTTGAAGTGCTCGATTTGGGCCACTTCGTCCGTATCATAGTCTTCATCCCCTACGGATGGTACCTGTGCTCCAAACTCAACAACATTCCATATACTTTTGTGGAGTGAGGTTAGATGAAATTTCATTAAATCACTCCACCTAGCATAATCTTCGCCATCAAAGGTTGGCGGTTTGCCCAATGGAACGGAAAGTAATGGAGTAGGTCTAGGTGTACGAGGATAGTGTAAGGGGATCTTACTAAACTTCTTGCACTCTTGACGCTTAGAAGTTACGGACGGCGCATCGGAGTCGGAGATCGATGTTGATGAAGTGTCGGTCTCGTAGTAGACCACTTTCCTCATCCTTTTTTGCTTGTCGCCTTTCCAATGCGACTTGTGGGAAGAAGATTTTTCCTTCTTCTCTTTGTGGTGAGAAGAAGAAGATCTTTTCTCCTTCCGTTTGGAGGAGTCCTTCTTCTTCTCCTTCCTCTTGGTGCGGGACTCTTCTGATGAAGTGCTCCCTTGGCTCGTAGTGGGCTTGTCGCCGGTCTCCATCTCCCTCTTGGTGTGATCTCCCGACATCACTTCGAGCGGTTAGGCTTTAATGAAGCACCGGGCTTTGATACCAATTGAAAGTCGCCTAGAGGGGGGGTGAATAGGGCGAAACTGAAATTCTTAAAAGTAATCACAACTACAAGCCGGGTTAGCGTTAGAAATATAATAGAGTCCGCGAGAGAGGGTGCAAAACAAATCGCAAGCGAATAAAGAGTGAGACACATGGATTTGTTTTACCGAGGTTCGGTTCTCGCAAATCTACTCCCCGTTGAGGAGGCCACAAAGGCCGGGTCTCTTTCAACCCTTACCCTCTCTCAAACGGTCCCTCGGACCGAGTGAGCTTTCTCTTCTCAATCACTTGGAACACAAAGTTCCCACAAGGACCACCACAAGATTGGTGTCTCTTGCCTCAATTATAAGTGAGTTTGATCGCAATGAAAGAATCAAGAAGGAAGAAAGCAATCCAAGCGCAAGAGCTCGAAAGAACACAAGCAAATCTCTCTCTCTAATCACTAGGGCGTTGTGTGGAATTTGGAGAGGATTTGATCTCTTTGGTGTGTCTAGAATTGAATGCTAGAGCTCTTGTAAGTAGTTGAGAAGTGGAAAACTTGGATGCAATGAATGGTGGGTGGTTGGGGGTATTTATAGCCCCAACCACCAAACTAGCCATTTGGTGAGGCTGTCTGTTCGATGGCGCACTGGACAGTCCGGTGCACACCGGACATGTCCGGTGCGACAGCCACGTCACCAAAACCGTTGGGTTCCGACCGTTGGAGCTCTGACTTCTGGGCCCGCCTGGATGTCCGGTGGCGCACCGGACATGCACTGTAGATTGTCCGGTGCGCCAGCATGGGCGTGCCTGACCTCTGCGCGCGCAGCGCGCGCATTTAATGCGTCGCAGGTAGCCGTTGGCGCCGAAATAGCCGTTGCCCCGCTGTTACACCGGACAGTCCGGTGTACACCGGACAGTCCGGTGAATTATAGCGGAGCAGCTGAAGTGAAATCCCAAGGCTGGCGAGTTCCGGAGGCTGCTCTTCCTTGGAGCACCAGACATGTCCGGTGAACACCGGACAGTCCGGTGAATTATAGTGGAGTCGCCTCTGGAATTTCCCGAAGGTGACGAGTTTGAAGTCGGAGTCCTCTGGTGCATCGGACATGTCCGGTGGCACACCGGACAGTCCGGTGCGCCAGACCAGAGGTGCCTTCGGTTGTCCCTTGCTCCTTTGTTTGAACCCAATACTTGGTCTTTTTATTGGCTAAGTGTGAACCTTTAGCACCTGTATAACTTGTACACTAGAGCAAACTAGTTAGTCCAATTATTTGTGTTGGGCAATTCAACCACCAAAATTAATTAGGGACTAGGTGAAAGCCTAATTCCCTTTCACCTGATTAGGGACAAGGTGGAAGTATACGTCGATGACATCGTAGTCAAGACTAAGAGAGGGTCGACCCTAGTGGAAGACTTGACCCTGGTCTTCGACAGGCTGCAGGCAACCCACACAAAGCTGAACCTAGACAAGTGTGTCTTTGGTGTCTCCGCAGGGAAGTTGCTAGGGTTCCTGGTTTCGTACCGGGGCATTGAAGCAAACCCGGAGAAAATCAAGGCGGTTGAGGCAATGAGGCCTCCGGCCCGTATCAAGGACGTCCAGAATCTTACGGAGTCATTGGCCGCCCTTAGTCGCTTCATTTCAAGGCTGGCAGAGAGGGCGCTACCCTTCTTTAAGTTGTTACGGAAGTCTGGCCCATTCTCTTGGACCAAAGAGGCAGAACGAGCCTTCCAAGAATTGAAGCAACACCTGGTGTCCCTACCAATACTGGTAGCTCCGGAACTTGGGGAGCCGTTGTATTTGTACATCGCGGTGGCTGCAGAAGCGGTGAGCATGGTGCTAGTCGTCGAAAGGACGACATAAGAGGGCCAAGAACCTGAGGGCTCGGGACCGGCTACAGGGGTCCGGACCATTCAGAAGTCGGTCTACTACGTCAGCAAGGTCTTCCACGAGGCGAAGACTAGGTACCTTGAGACGCACAAACTTCTCTTTGTTGTGCTTGTTGCGTCCAGGAAGCTGCGCCACTATTTCCAGGCACACAGGGTCGTGGTGGTGACCTCCTTTCCGTTAAGGGCCATCCTCCACAACTCTAACGCCACAGGCAACATCGCCAAGTGGGTTGCGGAGCTCGCTGAGTTCCAGCTGGACTTCCAGCCTTGCCATGCCATCAAGAGTCAGGTCCTGGCTGACTTCATCGTGGAATGGACGCCTCCCTCGAGTGCTCCCAGGGGTCCGGATCCCGATTCGAACCCCACACCTGCGGAGCCCAGGGGTCCGGTCTTCACCGAGCCCCACTGGACGCTCTTCTTCGATAGATCTGCCCGTCAGCAAGTTGGTGGAGCTAGAGTGGTCCTCATCGACCCAAGCGGAGATCAAGTGAAGTACATGGTGCACCTTGAGTTCAAGGCCACCAACAACATGGCGGAGTACGAAGCACTGATCTTCGGCTTATCGGTGGCCCTATCCCTAGGGATCCACCATCTCCTGGTGAAGGGGGACTCCCAGCTGATCATCAAGCAAGTCCGCGGGGAGTGTAGCTGCAACGAGCCCAGGCTCGCAGCGTACCTTCTTCACATGAGGAAGCTGGAAAAGGACTTCACTGCTCTGGAACTGCAACACGTTCCTCGGGCTGACAACTCGGCGGCAGATGACCTCTCCATGAGGGCATCAACTTGGGCACCCGTGCCCGAGGGCATCTTCGAAAAGACGGCTGCTGAGACCCACCGCCCAGCCGGTCGAACTAGGCGAAGGGGGCGAGACTAGCACCTTGAAGCTAGTGGTCCCGGTGGCGTCCCATCTACAGAATCCACTAAAGACTGTGTGTGCTATAGAAAATCCTGCCAGTCCCTTAGCACCACAGCCAATATCTCAGAGTGGTCCCGATGCATGGATCTCCGAGATCCGGGACTACCTGAAGGAAAATATCCTTCCTGAAGACCATGTGTCCGCAGAGCGCATAGTGCGGTTGGCTAAACGCTACGCGTTGGTGGAAGGGGATCTCTACCACCGTGGCGCCAACGACATTCTCATGCGGTGC
Source organism: Zea mays (assembly GCF_902167145.1). Taxonomy (NCBI): domain Eukaryota; kingdom Viridiplantae; phylum Streptophyta; class Magnoliopsida; order Poales; family Poaceae; genus Zea; species Zea mays. The sequence continues at coordinate 183,619,690 of NC_050098.1, forward strand.
ATTACCCAGGAGGAGGGCCATGAGTTGTTCACGGAGATCCATGTAGGAGAGTGCGGAAGTCATTCATCATCCTGCACGCTAGTCGGTAAGGCCTTCCGGCATGGCTTTTACTGGCCAACCGCCCTCCAGGATGCAGCTGAGATGGTAAAGTCCTGCAAGGCGTGCCAGTTCCACGCAAAGCAGATACACACACCAGCTCAGGCTCTGCAGATGATTCCACCCTCCTGGCCATTCGCCGTATGGGGATGGATATCCTGGGACCATTCCCTAGGGCCGTCGGCGGGTACCGGTTCCTCTTTGTCGCCATCGACAAGTTCACAAAGTGGCCAGAGGCCACCCCTGTGGTCAATATCACCCAGGGTGCTGCTGTCGCTTTCCTCAAGTCGATCGTCTATAGATTTTGGGTCCCAAGCCGTACCATTACGGACAATGGGACCCAGTTTACAAGTCGGATCTTCGAGGAGTATTGTGAGGATATCGGCACCCAGCTCTGCTTTGCGTCCGTGTCTCATCCAAGGATCAACGGCCAAGTGGAGAGGGCAAACACAGAGATCCTCAGGGGACTCAAGACACGCACCTACGACTGCTTGAAAAAAGCATGGTGCAAATTGGGTCAACGAGCTTCCGTCTGTGCTGTGGGGGAACCGGACCACACCCAGTCGAGCTACCGGGGAGACCCCGTTCTTCCTAGTCTACGGGGCCGAAGCCTGCCTTCCCCCGGAAATCATTATGGGCTCCCCACGGGTCCAAGCTTTTGATGAGTCTATGGAGGAGCAGCTACGGCGTGAGGACGTGGACTTCATCGATGAGCGCAGATGGCAAGCAGTGATCCGAAATGCACGGTACAACCAAGCGCTCAGGCGCTACCACCAATGGTTCGTGCATAGTAGGGAGCTCAGGGTCGGGGACCTGGTCCTAAGGCGAGTACTGAACCGAGAAGGGCTCCACAAACTCTCCCCCAGCTGGGAAGGACCCTTCAAGGTGACGGAAATATGCCGACCCGGGTGTGTCCTCCTTGCTACAACTGAAGGATAGCCTCTTCCCAATCCCTGGAACATAGAGCATCTCCGTAAGTTCTTCCCATAAAAACAAGCCTAGGGATTCAGTTTTCTTCCTTTGTAGCTAAGTTGCGCATATATGTACGCCAGCCCGGTGAGGTCCGCCCTCATAAACCCGATCTGTTGGCCTGCACTCATGAATATCAAATTATAAAGAAAAGATTCACCCCCAGATTTGTTTTTGTGATGGTCTTATTTTGCTTCAACTTACGAGCATCATTTTTTATCTAACCCACCCATACAGTTCCCACACTTGCTGGTATAATGACATCCAAATTGAGTAGCCAGGCTTGCAGTTTGGGATCCCTCGGTAGGGGGGTCCGGCAGCCTGGGGGCCAGTTCTAGAGAACGGGTACTTGTCTCCTAGGGTGGTCCGGAGCTGTGTAGCCATTTAGCTTGGTTCCGTACCCTAAGCCTGCACGCTCCATCACTCTGTGACGGGTACCCTAGTATTTGGAACTATAGTCCTGTGGGTCCAGCAACCTGGGGTCCGGTTCTAGAGAACGGACACACGTCCCTGGGGTGGTCCGGAGCTGTGTAGCCGCTTAGCCTGGTCCCGTACCCTAAGCCTACATGCTTCACCACTCTGCGACGGGTGCCCTAGTATTTGGAGCTGTGATCCAGGGGGTACAGACACACGGATTGGCTTCCCGGTCTAAGTCCTGCAGGTCCTATTGTGTGAATCAAAGGATAAAAGATACCAGTTAGTGGGTCCTATGGGTGCACTACTAAAGCTTCCTAGCCAAGGCTGTGTGCAGGTCCAGGTCCCAGTCGAAACTATCTCCTAGGGGCCAGGTCACCAATCCTTTCTTAAAGTATACTGGCATCCAGCCTCGACACGTCGAGCCTACATCCTAGGGGGCCAAGTACCAAGGAGAAGTTGGTAACGACGTACACAGCAAAGACAAATAGCATACAAATAAGTTTTGTCACTGTTAGATTAATACTTCCAAAAAGTATCTTACAAAACCAGAAAATAGTACAAGCCGCACCCCAGTGGAACCCTTGCCCTGTTTCTACAGATCTAGCTACTAATCATCGGTAGGATCTCGCTGGAAGCGCTCGGCCACCACCTCCACAGTATCTTGTACGCCCTCCCGAGCGGCGTTTTCGGTGTCGGCCACCGGACCAGCAATCACCGGCTCCAAGGAGATGGCCAGGTTGTGGCTCTGGAAGCACGTCAGGATATACTCGATCACCGCCCAGTAGAGCCTGCCACCCTCGGCCTCCAGGCGGGCGCCAAGGACCTGGTCCAGGCGTCGGAGGCGGTCGGAGGCGGTCGACGGCAGAGTCCAGCACCGGGAGCGCGGCGGAGATGGACGTCGGCAGCTGCGACACCAGGATGGGACTCATTCCTAGCGGCACCAGAGCCGTGCTCGCCTCACCGGCCCATGCGGCGATGCGTTGGACCCCGACGCGATGCTCCGCCTGGAGATCTTCAAGTGTCTTCTGCATCGCCTCCACCGCCTAGGGGCTTGGTGCTGCCTGTGCCGCCTGCACCGCCTCGAACTGGCGGACCCGCTCCTCCAGCGCCCGCTCCTTCTCCTCCGCCTCGAGCTCATGATCGGCCAGCAGCTTCTCCCGCCTTTCAAACATTTCCTCCCTGAAGGCGAGGTCCTTCTCGTGCCAGGAAAGATCTGTTGCTCGCTTATCCAGGGAAGCATCCTTCTCCTTGAGGTTCTGCTCGGCCAGGGCAATGCTGCTGGCCCTATCATCCAGCTCCCGCTACAGCCTTTGCAGGCTCTCCACAGCCGCGGTCTGCTGGACCCGCTGCTCCTCCAGGATTTGGTTGAAGGCATTTAGCTTGGCCTGGAGCTCTATGATGACCTCCTCCCTCTGGTTCAAGTGCTCCTCCTTGACCAGCCTCTTCTCCTTCCGGGCCACCTCCAGCTCCTGGGCGTACACCTTCTGGAGGTCCTTCTTGTAGTCTTTGCGGTCCCGCTCAAGCTTGGACCGCTCGAGGGCGAACTTGCGGGACGCTGCCTTGGTGCGCTCCTCCAGGTGGGTACGCCAGTCACTGAGGCGCTGGTGTTCGGCCTCGAGCGACTCCCACTCCCGCAAGATCGCCGCCTCAGTCTCATGAAGAGCCTGATGGGCGCGAGACAGCACCCGGGGGAGGGGAACCGGCGCTGTTTCTGGCTCGGTGCCGGACCGGAGCCGCCGCCAAAAATCACCTCCGTCTCCTCCGGAGTGGGCGGCGGGATGGAGCGGGACGCGCCCCCCGCGTTGACCTCGATGGCGGGGGTGGGCGCAGCTAGGGCCTCCTCTGCCACTGCCGACGGTGTACTCGACGGCATCACCGTCGTTGAGGATGTGGCAGCCGTCGGGGCAGTGGGGACCCCCTCCGCCGCTGCGACACCGCTTGGCGTTGGCGCCGCTGCTGTCGGACCCCTAGTGGGAGCCTGGGGGCCCAGTGGCACTATCTCGGCGGCAGCAGCCAGGGGTGAGGGAGGCATGACCTTGGGAGCAGAGGGGGAGGAAGCCCTGACAAGCAAAGGATGGATTAAGACTCGTCAACATGATAAACAGATTAATAGAAAAAGGGGTTGCACTCACTTGGGGGCCTGGACCTTCCAGCGACCCTGGAAGCGGGGCGACCGCTGCTTCTGCTGCTGCTGTTGTTGCTGCTGCTGCTGGCGTCCTTGGGGGAGATCACCCCCGGGTGGTGGTGGCGGTGGTGAACCCGATGGTGGTGGTGGCTGTGGTGGCGGCGGACCCGATGGTTGTGGTGGTGGAGGACTGACACGCCTCTGCGCGCCCTGGGCCTGGGAGCCGGTCTCCTCGGCCCCATCGGCAGTCCTCCGACGCTTCTGGGAGCCGGCCTCCTCGGCCCCTTTAGAAGAAGTGATGATTCAATAGCATTTAAGGGTGTGTTAGAGGGTCAGCTATACTTGGTAGATTTTGATAGAGCTGAACTCGACACATGCTTAATTGCTAAGACTAACTTGGGTTGGCTCTGGCACCGCCGACTAGCCCATGTTGGAATGAAGAATCTTCATAAGCTTCTAAAGGGGGAACACATTTTAGGATTAACCAATGTTCATTTTGAGAAAGACAGGATTTGTAGCGCATGCCAAGCCGGGAAGCAAGTTGGCACCCATCATCCACACAAGAACATCATGACGACCGACAGGCCGCTTGAGCTACTCCACATGGATCTATTCGGCCCGATTGCTTACATAAGCATCGGCGGGAGTAAGTATTGTCTTGTAATAGTGGATGATTATTCTCGCTTCACTTGGGTATTCTTTTTACAGGAAAAATCCCAAACCCAAGAGACCTTAAAGGGATTCTTGAGACGGGCTCAAAATGAGTTCGGCTTAAGGATCAAGAAAATAAGAAGCGACAACGGAACGGAGTTCAAGAACTCTCAAATCGAAGGCTTCCTTGAGGAGGAGGGCATCAAGCATGAGTTCTCCTCTCCCTACACTCCACAACAAAATGGTGTAGTGGAGAGGAAGAACCGAACTCTGTTGGACATGGCAAGAACCATGCTTGATGAGTACAAGACACCGGACCGGTTTTGGGCCGAAGCGGTTAACACCGCCTGCTACGCCATCAACCGGTTATATCTTCACCGAATCCTCAAGAAGACATCCTATGAACTCCTAACCGGTAAAAAGCCCAACATTTCATACTTTAGAGTTTTTGGTAGCAAATGCTTTATTCTTGTTAAAAGAGGTAGAAAATCCAAATTTGCTCCTAAAACTGTAGAAGGCTTTTTACTAGGATATGACTCAAACACAAGGGCATATAGGGTCTTTAACAAGTCCACTGGACTAGTTGAGGTCTCATGTGACGTTGTGTTTGATGAAACTAACGGCTCTCAAGTAGAGCAAGTTGATCTTGATGAGATAGGTGAAGAACAGGCTCCATGCATAGCGCTAAGGAACATGTCCATTGGGGATGTGTGTCCTAAGGAATCCGAAGAGCCTCCACATGCACAAGATCAACCATCCTCCTCCATGCAAGCATCTCCACCAACTCAAATTGAGGATGAGGCTCAAGATGTTGAACAAGAGGATCAAGAAGATGAGCCACCTCAAAATGACGGCAATGATCAAGGGGGAGATGCAAATAATGAATACAAGGAGGATGAAGAACCAACGCCGCCACACCCAAGAGTCCACCAAGCAATCCAAAGAGATCACCCCGTCGACACCATCCTCGGCGACATTCATAAGGGGGTAACTACTAGATCTCGTATTGCACATTTTTGTGAACATTACTCGTTTGTTTCCTCTATTGAGCCACACAGGGTAGAGGAAGCACTACAAGATACGGATTGGGTGGTGGCGATGCAAGAGGAGCTCAACAACTTCACTAGAAATGAGGTATGGCATTTAGTTCCACGTCCTAACCAAAATGTTGTAGGAACCAAATGGGTCTTTCGCAACAAACAAGATGAGCATGGTGTGGTGACAAGGAACAAAGCTCGACTTGTGGCCAAGGGATACTCCCAAGTCGAAGGTTTGGATTTCGGTGAAACCTATGCACCCGTAGCTAGGCTTGAGTCAATTCGCATATTATTAGCCTATGCTACTTACCATGGCTTTAAGCTTTATCAAATGGACGTGAAAAGTGCCTTCCTCAATGGACCAATCAAGGAAGAGGTCTACGTTGAGCAACCTCCCAGCTTTGAAGACAGTGAGTATCCTAACCATGTCTATAGGCTCTCTAAGGCGCTTTATGGGCTCAAACAAGCCCTAAGAGCATGGTATGAATGCCTTAGAGATTTCCTTATTGCTAATGGCTTCAAGGTCGGAAAAGCCGATCCTACACTCTTTACTAAAACTCTTGAAAATGACTTGTTTGTATGCCAAATTTATGTTGATGATATTATATTTGGGTCTACTAACGAATCTACATGTGAAGAGTTTAGTAGGATTATGACACAGAAATTCGAGATGTCTATGATGGGGGAGTTGAAGTATTTCTTAGGATTCCAAGTAAAGCAACTCCAAGAGGGCACCTTCATTAGCCAAACAAAGTACACTCAAGACATCCTAAGCAAGTTTGGAATGAAGGATGCCAAGCCTATCAAGACACCCATGGGAACCAATGGGCATCTCGACCTCGACACGGGAGGTAAGTCCGTGGATCAAAAGGTATATCGGTCGATGATTGGTTCATTGCTTTATTTATGTGCATCTCGACCGGACATTATGCTTTCCGTTTGCATGTGTGCAAGATTCCAATCCGACCCTAAGGAATCCCACCTTACGGCCGTAAAACGAATCTTGAGATATTTGGCTTATACTCCTAAGTTTGGGCTTTGGTACCCTCGGGGATCCACATTTGATTTGATTGGTTATTCGGATGCCGATTGGGTGGGGTGTAAAATCAATAGGAAGAGCACATCGGGGACTTGCCAGTTCTTGGGAAGATCCTTGGTGTCATGGGCTTCAAAGAAGCAAAATTCGGTCGCTCTTTCCACCGCCGAAGCCGAGTACATTGCCGCAGGCCATTGTTGCGCGCAATTGCTTTGGATGAGGCAAACCCTGCGGGACTACGGTTACAAATTAACCAAAGTCCCTTTGCTATGTGATAATGAGAGTGCAATCAAAATGGCTGACAATCCCGTCGAGCATAGCCGCACTAAGCACATAGCTATTCGGTATCATTTTCTTAGGGATCACCAACAAAAGGGAGATATCGAGATTTCCTATATTAACACTAAAGATCAATTAGCCGATATCTTTACCAAGCCTCTTGATGAACAAACTTTTACCAAACTTAGGCATGAGCTCAATATTCTTGATTCGCGCAATTTCTTTTGCTAGATTGCACACATAGCTCATTTATATACCTTTGATAATATCTCTTTCATATGCTATGACTAATGTGTTTTTCAAGTCTATTTCAAACCAAGTCATAGGTGTATTGAAAGGGAATGGGAGTCTTCGGCGAAGACAAAGGCTTCCACTCCGTAACTCATCCTTCGCCATCGCTCCAAGAAAAGGACCTTGTCTTTGGGGGAGAGAGTAAGAGCCCAAAGCAAAAGGACCGGACTTCGTCTTTGGTATAATCTTAACTCACTCGTTTTTGACCAAAGGGGAAGAAATTACTTCGAGGGCTCTAATGATTCCGTTTTTGGCGATTCATGCCAAAGGGGGAGAGAGTATGAGCCCAAAGCAAAAGGACCGCACCACCACCAATTTCAAAAACTTAGTGTTTTCCAAGAGTATTTATCAATTGGTATCCTATTGTGTTCAAAAGGGGGAGAAAGTAGTATTTAAAAATGATATATCAAAACCCTCTTGAACACTAAGAGGAGGATCTCCTTTAGGGGGAGTTTTGTTTAGTCAAAGGAAAAGCATTTGAAACAGGGAGAGAAAATTTCAAATCTTGAAAATGCTTTGCAAAATCCTATTCATTTACCTTTGACCATTTGCAAAAGAACTTTGAAAAGGATTTACAAAAGAATTTGCAAAAACAAAACATGTGGTGCAAGCGTGGTCCAAAATGTTAAAAATGAAGAAACAATCCATGCATATCTTATAAGTATTTATATTGGCTCAATTCCAAGCAACCTTTACACTCATATTATGCAAACTAGTTCAATTATGCACTTCTATATTTGCTTTGGTTTGTGTTGGCATCAATCACCAAAAAGGGGGAGATTGAAAGGGAATTAGGCTTACACCTAGTTCCTATATAATTTTGGTGGTTGAATTGCCCAACACAAATCTTTGGACTAACTAGTTTGCCCAAGTGTATAGAGTATACAGGTGTAAAAGGTTCACACTCAGCCAATAAAAAGACCAAGTTTTGGATTCAACAAAGGAGCAAAGGGGCAACCGAAGGCACCCCTGGTCTGGCGCACCGGACTGTCCGGTGCACCAGGGGGACTCAGACTCAAACTCCCCACCTTCGGGAATTCCCAGAGGCGACTCGGCTATAATTCACCGGACTGTCCGGTGTACACCGGACAGTGTCCGGTGCGCCAAGGGAGGTCGGCCTCAGGAACTCGCCAGCTTCGGGAAACGCCAACGGCTAGTCCGCTAAAAATCACCGGACTGTCCGGTGTGCACCGGACTGTCCGGTGCGACTACGGTGCAACGGCTATCTCCGCGCCAACGGCTCTCTGCCGCGCATTTAATGCGCGCTCTGCGCGCGCAGATGGCAGGCGTGCCCATACTGGCACACCGGACAAGGAACAGTAGATGTCCGGTGTGCACCGGACACCCAGGCGGGCCCACATGTCAGAAGCTCCAACTGTCAGAATCCAACGGCAGTGATGACGTGGCAGGGGGCACCGGACTGTCCGGTGTGCACCGGACTGTCCGGTGCGCCATCGAGCAGACAGCCTCCCAACGGCCACCTTTGGTGGTTGGGGCTATAAATACCCCAACCACCCCACCATTCATTGCATCCAAGTTTTCTCACTTCTCAACCACTTACAAGAGCTAGGCATTCAATTCTAGACACATACAAAGAGATCAAATCCTCTCAAATTCCACACAAAACCCTAGTGACTAGTGAGAGTGATTTGGCGTGTTCATTTGAGCTCTTGCGCTTGGATTGCTTCTTTTCTTTCTCACTTGTTCTTGTGATCAAAACTCCATTGTAATCAAGGCAAGAGGCACCAATTGTGTGGTGGCCCTTGCGGGGAAGTTTTGTTCCCGGCTTTGATTTGAGAAGAGAAGCTCACTCGGTCCGAGGGACCGTTTGAGAGAGGGAAGGGTTGAAAGAGACCCGGCCTTTGTGGCCTCCTCAACGGGGAGTAGGTTTGAGAGAACCGAACCTCGGTAAAACAAATCCGTGTGTCACACTTCATTATTTGCTCGCGATTTGTTTTGCGCCCTCTCTCGCGGACTCGTTTATATTTCTAACGCTAACCCGGCTTGTAGTTGTGTTTATATTTGTAAATTTCAGTTCCGCCCTATTCACCCCCCCTCTAGGCGACTATCAGCCCCAACGAGGGGATCTGAAACGAACGATCCGTCGACGCGGCACAGTCGACGTCGCCTCTCTTCCTCTGACACCCCGGCGCTGCCCGGGGCGGAGGAGCTGCTTGTAGCCCCTTTGCCCTTGTCCAAGGGGCGGGGGGCCGCGTCGGAGGCGCGGGAAGCTCTGGCGAGGGCGCTGGGAGCCACGCCGGCAGACTGGGGCCTCCAGTCGGTGCATCGGAGATCCGGATCCCACGGTGGGGTCCCGGCCGCCGGTCTGGCGAACCGCCACGCCGCTCTCGTCAAGGGTCGGCAACATGACCAAAATCACCGTCCTCAACCCTGCGTCGTCGCAGAGCGCAGGGATTCCCTCGGGGAGGATAAGGGACTCAAGGACAAAGGACTCACCAGTAATCCCCTTCACCAGAACCTCCAGCTCCTCCTAGGATAGGTCGGTCCATGGCCCGCGCTGCACCCGGCCGATGTCGTTTGAGCCGGTGAACCAGCAGCACAGGCGTGCCCTCTGCTGCAGCGGCGCGATCCGGCGCTTCAGGAAGTCCTCGACCACGTGCATCGACATCAGGCCGCCCGCCGCCAAGCTCTTGATCCTGTCCAGTACGGGCTGGAACTCTAGCGCTAGGGATGGCTTGGCCCTCCACTGCTTCCGGTCGAGTCTTGGCCCGTCGCTCGGCAGAGCGAGGCGGTCGTTGGCATCCGCGCTGGCAATCACCCAGTCGCCGCGCCAGTTCTCCCACCTTGTGCCGCCAAGGGTGGGGATGTAGGCCACGGCTGAGTCCGACCTTGTCTAGAAGTAGTAGGCGCACGAGGTGGTCCTTCGCCTTCCCAGACTTCACCAGCACAAAGAAATGGCGGAAGAGGGAGGTGCTGGGCGCCACCCCCACGAACATCTCGCACAGGTGGGCGAAGATGGCCGCCTGGAGGATGGAGTGGGGCGTGAGGTGCTGAAGTTGGAGGCTGAGCTCCTCCAGTAGCAGCAGGAAGAAAGGCGAGATCGGCAGCGCCAACCCGCAGTAGAGGTAGGAGACAAAGAGCACGAACTCCCCCGCGGCGAGATCGTCGAGGGGAGAGGCGCCAGCGTGGATCCTTCCGGCGAACGCCGGCGTGCCCCATCCAAGCAGGTTGCGCACCAGGTTGAGTGCCCATCGGACTGGAAGCGCTTGGGATGAGCTAGCGAGGCCATGGCAACTACGGCGGCGGAAAGCAGAGGAACGCGAATGCAAAGGGGCGCGGAGAGCTCAAAGGCGAAAGGGCGCAGCAGTTGGAGAGAATGTGAAAGCGTAACTGCTGCACGCCGAGTGAATCCCTTTTCAAGGAAGACTCTCCCGCTCGCGCCTCGAGACGTTGCGGAAAATCTCACCCGACACGCACCAAAGCAACCCAGCCTATGACACGGGAGCTCGGGCCCACAAGTCATACAGCTGGTGTGCTGGTCTTCGAATGCTGAGAAGGCGAACCGCCACGCGAGGAGCGAACCGCCGCCCGCGGTAGTGTGCCTCTCCATCTCCGCCGAAAACAACGGCCCAGTCTATGACATGGGGACCAAGGCCCACAAGTCATACTCCTTGGGCGTCGGTTCCTGAGTGCAGAAAGAGCGAACCGCCGCTCGCGCCGGTACTGCGTCTCCTCGGGGCCGCCGTAGAAGACAGAGAAGGTGATTTTTTAAACCGATGCAGCGATATCGAGGCGCCTCGTGCGTGGCCCGGCAAAACCGTCAGGCGTGGGGGCGCGGGTCAGTCAGCCGCGGGGACAGACATGGTAGTTGGCGTGACCGAAGGTGGATTGGCGGTGATTACGTCAGCAAACGCCCGGAAGAGGCGCACCAATCGCCAATCAAGCTTTGGCCCCACCTGCAGGCTCGTATCCTCCCCTAAGATGGGCCCGGGGGCCACTATCGGTACCCTGAAATAGGGGTACCCCTTACTACAGCATGAAGACGCGGTGCCCACGCGGCTATCTCTAGTCGCGTGGTGAACTGCACCCGACCCCGCCACGTGGACGGCTCCGGGGCCGCCACGTGGCCAGAGAAGACGATATACTCCAAGGTATCAACAGTGGGTCTGGACCCCCATGGGAAAGTGCCGGACCCCTGTGTATACAGACTGGACCTCTGGGCAAGGTCCAGGACCTCCACGGGTGCAAACCGGACCCCTAGGATGGGTTCCAGACCCCTCTGTGTGGGGTCCGGGCCACACACAGCAGGGTCTCAAGATTCCGGGACAAAGAATACCCAGGCCTTAATCAAGGCCAGGCGGGGGTCCGGAGCTGACACGTATCCGGACCATACCGTGTACGCCTCTGCTTCCCGCTCAGACGGAGCCCCGATGCTGCCATGTGGTCTACTGCCCGTGACGTAAGCCAGCGGGCGGAGCCTGACGTAAGGCCGCTGGGCCGCGCGACCTCTGTATTTATTGCGAATAAGGCGCGCCGCCTGTCCATTCCGCTGGCAGGTGATGTGCCGCCTCAGCATTCAATGGGCCCTGTCCACTCCACTGGCAGGCGATGTGCTGCCTCAGCATTTAATGAGCCATGTCCACTCCGCTGACGGGCGGCGACTAGGCCATCTTGCATGCGGTGTGCCTATCCATTCCATTGGCGGGCAGTACGCCCATGCTGCCGTATGCGCTGCACTCATCATGACTCGCGCATACCGAGGAAGCAGCGGCGACATATCAATACTGTATGGGCTACAGACATTATGGCGCTCGGAGATCGCCTAGGTGTTACATGCATTAGTTATTTCCTTCCTTTTTGCCCCTAGGCCTACATGTCGGGGCTCAGTATCCTTGTACATGCCCCCCTTGAGCTATAAAAGGGAGGACACTTGATGTTACAAGGCAAACCCAACTCAGACTCTCAAACTCACAAGTTCACTCAGACTAACTTAGAAGCTCTCAAGCTCAATACAACACACAGTGGAGTAGGGTGTTACGCTCCGGCGGCCTGAACCACCCTAAACCCTTGCGCGTTCTTGTGTTCATCCCGAATCCATCCAGCAGGCAAAACCCTTAGACTCCCTCCTCATCTTAGGATTTAGGGCGGGTGCGTTCCGCCACCCGGCCGAAGAATTTCCTCTCCGACATAGTGGATCTTTGTAAAGGCCTCATAGTGGATCCCTAGTCATTTGCAACCCTGGGATAGAAGTAATACGCAACTTGTAGGTAAAGTGTGCAACCTCTATAAAGTGTAAAATGGATATATCAATTGTGCTCATGTTTACATGCATTGCATTGTCATGCATTGTAATCTATGGAATAATTACTGGTCCTAGGTTATATAAGAAAGTCAAAAGGACATTGACATCAGTTTTCACCTAGGGCCTCTAGAATCTCAGGCACAGTCCTGATCGTGGGATTTGCTCATGAATACCTGCTCCCTCATCGCTGCCTTCTTGTTAAAAACTGGCGCCACTGTCTTATGCCTTGCGGCCCTCTTGGCCATGTCATGTTCTTTGACGATAAGAAACTACACGTGGGCCCTAAAAGCCAGGGGCGAAGCTAGGTACAATAGAGTGGGTGCACATGTACCTACAAAAGTTTATAAAACTAGTGATCTAGACTAGATTTTCACCATATATACATCACTTATAAATTGTTATAATGCACCTTCAAGTTATTTGCAACCTTCTCTAATTTACTTTATCTTCGACACCGGTAGAGCTCGCTTCCAGCTATAGATGGTCAAATGGGCCGGCTAGCGAAGCGTGCCGTGCCAGATGGGCCGGCGTGCCGCTGCCGCGGCCCAGGCACGGCCCGTCAGCCTGCTAGTCGTGTTGTATAATTTAGCAAAAAATATGTAGTTGTGGGGGCTCAAACTCACAACCTAGTGCATAAGAGACTTAAACACATCCATCTAACCAGTGGAGCTGCATTTTATTGTGTTATATATTAAATTCTTATACTTAATATATGTAAACTATTATTTTTAAAATAAAATATGTAACCGTCGTGCCTGTACCAGCACTACAGGTCGAGATAGTGGCCCAGGCACGGCACTGGCACTATACTAACCGGATCGGGTCGTGCCTGGACCGTGTTTTTTCGTGCCGTGGCTGAGCTGGCCCATCGTGTTAGTGCCAAATGTCCGTCTATACTACCAGCTCGTGGCAAAGAAGCTCGAGGGACTCTTTCCTTGGCCCTAGACCCTAGTGACCTCCTCACGCTCCTGTGCCTCTCGGGCCTGATGTCGCGCCTCTAGCTTCTCGGTCGCTTTGAGGGTTGCGGACTCCATCCTCGTCGTAGCCTCCAGCCAGTCTGCCACTTCTTACCATCGCCCATCGGTATTGCAACATCTTATGAATCTCGGCGCTTTCTTGAGCTTGTGCCACGGCAACCCGAGTGGTCTGAACCTTGTCAGACGTGGACTGCAATTTTTGAGTGTCTGGACCATGATTTTCAACAGTAACAGCATTATGCAAAGCATGTTGTTGAGATTCTGAACTCTCTCTAATTCTTCAGATTTTACACCAAACACAATTGTTGCTATTGTTGAGATTCGATGATCTAGGACTACAGCACATCAGTTTATTGTTCAGGGGGGGGGGGGCATCAGCAAGTTTGAGTCACCGTTTACTCTTTATGTCCATAATAGGTGGCTTTCCCTGCTTGGAGCAGATAGAACCAGATGCTTCACTCTCGTCTACACATGTTTGTTTAACTGCTTTCAAGATTTGGATCGATAGGGTAAATATTATAGAATCCTAGGAGCAAATTATTATACAAAGCGTCTTTCGGTTGGAATGTTACGTTAGTGGACGTAACAACAGACTGCAGCTGCTCCAATTAAACCCCGTATCTGTCCTTGGCATGTTCAGATCAACCTGGTTATTCGTGAAATGGTGCCTTCAGAATCCATGGGCAAGCTGACAGAAACGTCCTTTTCCCGACGAGGAAAACCGCCCCCAGTTGTCGATTCAGCGGCGGGGCTACGCTTGCTTTTTGTTCGCTAGACATTACCACTGGTCACCAAGCAGTTGTAACGCGACGCCATCGCCTTCTGGGCCCGGTGCCGCGGTGGCTGGGTGGGCAGTGGGCACAGATGACAGGTCCCCCCGCCACTCGGCGACGGCTCCATATCGCTGCCCACCGAGACCACGTACTTCACGTAGGGGGGAGCAAGTGAGGGACGCTCCCATCCGTTTCATGGTGACCGTCGTCTTCCTGGTGCTGGACCTGGACGGTCGTCTTCAGAGTCCCGACATTCTAGTACACATCCAAATGCATTGCCCCTTATCAGCTTTTTGAGGATGACAAAATGTAGCTTTCATGCAGTGCACCTCCGAGATCCATTATTCAACTCATCTAGCACAGGCCATTTCTGATATTTACAGTGGAGCAAAGATACAATTCCGGGGAAAAGAAAGCACAGGGCAACAACCTCCTAGGATTAGATTCACTAGTACAAGCAACAACTGCAACTTTATTGCACTACGCCTCCACCACTACAGTACTAGAGTTTATTACGGTACACAAGCAGCTGGTACAAAAACCACACTCGGGACAGCTTGACGTATTTACAGTGACGCAGGGTGCAAAGTCACCAGCCACTGAGGGCAGTCCGGCCTCCTTCCAGCAAGGGAGTAATACGCAAGGACCTGGGCATGGGTGTCAACACAAGGCTGTCCATCTGCCATCACCCGATAAGCGCTCTCGGGAATGGGAGGCGCGAATTCAATGTTCCAGTACGGCCTGGCCATGAGCATGAGGTCCTGGCCCGTTCGAGAGGCTCTGTACCCCTGCACCCATATGTACCTCAGCGAGGGCATCTGGAGCACGGCCACTGCCAGAGCTCGCTCGCTGAAGCAGCAGCCCCTCAGCTCGAGCTTCCGCAGGTTGGTGCATCCCGTTGCAAACTGGATCAATCCGTTGTCAGATTCACCAACGTTGCCGAGCAGCATGTATTGGATGTTCCCACTGTATAGTCCAATGTAACCGAGGCCTACGTCTGAAAGCCCTCCCGGTCTCAGGTAGAAGGCAAACCTCCGAAGTTTGACGCAGTTCCTCAGTAGGGCACGGACGCCGTTGTCAAGTGGCAGGTCTGTTATCTTCTTCTGTTTGTCAAGTAGAACAAGCCGGAAATCATAGAGATTCTTGCAGAAAGTGCCAATGGATTCCAGCGCCCCATTTGTGATATCAGATACATAGGCAGCTATGTACTCTAGTTCGCGGCAGCCAACGGCTACGGCTGTCAAACCTATCTGAGAGACTCCTCCCTGCTCTTCTTGGCCAGGATCATCGTCGCCACGCTCAATTCTGAGCCTTCGTAGCTTCTTGCATGTAGCAGCAACAACTTCTAGTCCTCTATCCCCAATCACATTCCTCACCTGTCGAGAGCATCTACCTTGTCAGTTGAAATTAGATAGTCACTTATTTTAGACACACGAGTAATATTAAAGATGTCCAAAAACATTACCTCGAGAACACTTAGGTTGGGGCATTTAGCAATAAGCTGACAGTGGTCTTCAGTGGTGAGGAAAGTGAACTGCAAGTCCAGTTTCTTAAGCATTGTGGAATACGGAAAGATAACTGGCATCTCGTTTTTACCCATGAAGGTAAGACCCCCTAAGAAGCATAGCCTAGGTGGGAAAATGACCTTTTCGTACTTGGTGTACTCTCCAACTTCAAAAAAGGCACCACCGGCGAATTCTTGCAATGCTTTGGAGGTTTGGAAAAACCCAATCAGATCTGAAAGATCACAGTCACCCATCTTCAAAGAAATCAATGATTTACAGTTCTTTGCAAGAAGCTCCAGATCAGCAGGCTCCACTTTGAGTTCTGTCATGTAAAAGTTCAGTGTCACCAGAACAGAATTGTTGACAGCGAGTTCATGGAGCCATTCACTCCCTTCATCCTCAATTATACATTCTTCCAGGAACAAGGTTCTCAGAGACCTGTCAAGACGATTTATGACAAGTTACTGTTGTGATATCATGCAGCCAAAGCAACTAGAATGATAAATTCACTGTGCATCATCAGTAAATGATACGTAAAATATGAATTGTGTGTGTGTCAAACACAAAACTTCCATGAAAATCTATTATTCAACATCCTTAAGCCAACTGGTTCAACAACATTATTATAGAATTCAAACTAAGAAATAAAAAATTAAACCGCCCAAAAAGACTTCTGGGAAGAAGAAAGGAAAAAGATGCTGACTGAAATACAAGTCATGGTACCATATGAGATGTGTTCTTGATTGAATTGGTAGATAACTGAAGTAAACAACGCGCAAAACAGCAACCAAATTTTGGTCAAAATGTGTTTCATTGAGGACATGAGTGCTCTGCCTTGGTGACACCTCAAACAGCCTGCTTATGCGAAATTGTTGTACTAAGAACTGGGACTCCTCACGTAACATGACCAAGTACAAGTACATATTGAAATGGAAACAAAAAACACTGAACTAACAATCAAACCAGCAGTGCTAGGGATGTGTGTTTTGCATATCTAAAACTCTTGTTGATTTATGCGAAATTGTTGTACTAAGAACCGGGACTCCTCACGTAACATGACCAAGTACAAGTACATATTGAAATGGAAACAAAAAACACTGAACTAACAATCAAACCAGCAGTGCTAGGGATGTGTGTTTTGCATATCTAAAGCTCTTGCTGATTTATGCGAAATTGTTGTACTAAGAACTGGGACTCCTCACGTAACATGACCAAGTACAAGTACATATTGAAATGGAAACAAAAAACACTGAACTAACAATCAAACCAGCAGTGCTAGGGATGTGTGTTTTGCATATCTAAAGCTCTTGTTGATTTATGCGAAATTGTTGTACTAAGAACTGGGACTCCTCACGTAACATGACCAAGTACAAGTACATATTGAAATGGAAACAAAAAACACTGAACTAACAATCAAACCAGCAGTGCTAGGGATGTGTGTTTTGCATATCTAAAGCTCTTGTTTATTTGTCTTCAAGAAAATTATCGCATGTTATGGCCTAAGATCGCATCAGAGCTTGCCCATGACAATATCTCAGAAAAGAGGAAGGAAAATCCAGAAGCGGGCGAGCTGCATCTTGTCCGTATTAGAACATGTGAGTACTTAGAGAAACTGACACACGGCTCGATCTTATCTCTGTTACTCCGTTTTAGGAACATCTCCACGGGACGAAGAATCATGATCTCTCTAGAGGGGGGAAATATCAAGTACTCAAGTGCGCAACTACCCAGCTTACTTTCCCCGCACACCGTAATGGGAAAGCAGGCCGAACAAACACGGCGTTGCAGATCAGCAGATGAACACGACTACACGACGAACATAAGTACGGGTACTACCTGCAGGAGCGCGCGACGAGGCAGAGGGCGTCTGTTGAGAAGCCGGAGCACTTGTCGAGCTTGAGCACCTGTAGCATGTGGCCGCGCGCGCGGACGAGCACGGCGATGTCCTCGTCGGTGACGGTCATGCGGCGCAGGTGGAGCGCCTTGAGGCAGTCAAGGGGCGCGGCGAGCTCGGCGACCCAGGGCGCCGCGTAGGCGCCAAAGTCTTCGGGGATGAGCCCGTACATGGCGGCGCGGGGCCTCCCCTTGAGCGCGAGCGACTCGAGCCGCGGGAACCTGGCGAGCAGCCGCGCGGGCTCCACGGCGTAGCAGAAGCCCACGGTGACGTGCTTGCGCGAGAGCGCGTCGATGCGGTGCCAGAGGCGGCACACGAGCGAGGCCGCCTCCCGGTCTCGCGGGTCGTCCATGTAGCCGAACACGAGGTGCAGCGCCTCCTCGGGGACGCCGCCGCAGCCGAAGCTGAGCGCGCGGCTCAGCCGGCGCGGCTCCGGCACCTCACCGCCCATCGGTCGGGATAGGGGAGCGAATCTGCTACCGCGCGGGGCCGGCTCGTCGGAGATCTAGCCGAGCGGGGGCATGGAGATTTTTGCTGCACCTGCCGCTGTGATTTCTGCAGGTGTGGTGTGGGCTTGCGAGAGGACGGGAGGAGAGGCGGAAGGGAATTATTGGAGGTAGGAGCAAGCCTCTGCCTCGCCTCCGCAAGAGCGAGGGATGAGTAGTAGCGGCCAGCGAGGAACGGGGAATGGAGGCTGCGCTTACTCCGTTCCTGCGCCGATCAGCCGGTGGTTTCACGCCACGTAAGCACCCGGGTGCAGGAGGTGAGGTGATAAATTACGTCGCCCGCCGGGCGCAGCACAGTGCTCAGTGAGCTGCACCACAACCAGCTCAAAAGGGTGTCTGTCCGTGTGTCTCCCTTGTCTGTGATAAGAGAGAAATCAATTATGCTATGCGGCTATGCCCATTCCGTAGCAACAACAGACTTGTTTTTTTGTGCGAATCTTAGGCTGGTTCTAGCGTTGCTAGGCTCCTACCGATCATACAACGATGTGGTCAATCTTTATCTACCATAATGTTTTAATGCACAGACTTCATCAGCGTATAGTCATCTCAATATCACATTAGCTTTCTTTTTATAAACCTTTATTTAAAATAAAACATGAAATTGTATTAGAAAAATCATCGACCACATAATTAAAAAAATAGAAAATAAATAACTTTTAAAAAGAATCACAAATTACATTATTTGAAAAAAATACACATTTCTTAAAACAATTAAAAATATACTACTTGAAAAATACATAATTATTAAAAAAATAAAATCTAATTTTTATGGTGCAGGTCTTAGATATACTTTATTAAATTATATTGGAACTGATCATAACTAAACTAGTATGGATTGTGGCCTCACGTTAAAGAATGGTTGCAAAGTTCATAGGTGCTTCTGGACTCCGGAGTGATGGTTGGTACTGCAACAGAGAACTCGACTATATCACAATCATCCACATCGTATGCTTCTTCAAGCTCATCCTTAATGATCATATTGTGCAGAATAATACATACACACATGGTCACACTGAGTACTTGGTGAGAAAAAAGAATGATCTAGCCTAGTGACAATGTGGAAGCGAGCCTTAAAGACCCCAAATGATATCCCTATATCCTCCATGTGCCCTTCTAGCATGCAACAGGCATCTGCTGTTTTAGAGTCTATGGGAAGGGAATGGTCCTCATAAACAACGACATCCAACGGGATAGCTCCTCCATCGGCAAAGTAGTTCCCTTGGGTGTACTCATGTCTATTTATCGTGAAATTCACATTTGGTGCTTCTTGTTTAAGCATGTTAGTGAACAACAATGCCTGGTGACTAGTTGAGCACGTTGACGCGTTGTTAGACCCCCAAAACCTCGCAAAAAAGCATGCCAAATCCATACGTTACATGAGGTAATCGCCTTGAGCATGATGATTGGGGATTATGTTTACTCTTATAAATTGTAATATGCATCCAATTGGATAGCTCCTCCACTACTAATCCATACAATCTATACTTCCTATCATACTAGAAAATCCCATCTCCTCCTCGTTAGCTAAAAGTTACCTAAGATCATAACAGTGGGACGACAACTATACTTCTCACTAAAACATGAAATAACCCCCTTATAGGAATGTTCTATCCTTCGAGGCACTCTAAGGCCAACCTTTTTGTATTTCGATATACTTATCAATAGAGTCAACAACACTACTATAGGCGAGCATACATAGGGTGGTGGTGCATTTTTGGTAGGGGGAGAAATCGTTGCGGTTGAGTGCATCGATTCTAAGAGTGAAATAGGAAAAATGCTCACCTAACCTAAGCAAGATTTGAAGAAACATACTCTTTCACATGTGGTACCTTCAAAGAAAGTAAAGTGAAGGGTAGATACACGGGTCGTTAAAGTAGTCTTGCATCAATCGGTCGTGGACGCCTTCACAATCATGTTTGATGTAACTCTGAAGTTGTGTCCCTTACCTCCTCCTCGTTAAAGATCTGAAGGAAAGCTTTATGGTCGCATGCATCATAGTTTGATGCAACATATCAAGCATCTTGTCTTCAATCATCTCAACATCTGAGCTCGAGTAAGACATAGCAACAATAGTTTAGTGAAGTGAAACGAAAGTAAGAGGAGTGCGATATGAAGCGGTAAGAACAATTTTGAGAGTTAGGGTGTGAATAAACTCAAACAACCCTCCCAATTTATAGGCTAGTTTCTAGGATTTTTTATTTATATAGTAAACCAATCAAAAATTGTAACATGGCAAGAGACGGTCGGTATAGACGGGTTGGGGTCGGTAGCGTGCGGGTCAATACCGATCAGTCTAGTTCTAGCGTGGTTGATATCGACCAAACCAATCAGTTGGCGGCCTAATCAACCATCCGATCTAACTGACTAGCGTTGGGGTCGCACCGATCAGTACCGCCTATACGGCAACGTCACCTGGTTCCGGCTCGGGTTGGATCCAACCTTATAAATGTTGCTCTTTCAAAAAAATGTGTTGCAAGGCATCACAATTTTCAATTTTATCAGTAAGATAAAAAAAAGTATATATAGGAGAAGTGTCGTCAGATCAAACTTGGAATTTATATCTAGAGGCGAAGTTTGGAAAATACAAGAAAAAGCAATTGGTATGACTAATCATGTGGTATGATGTCTAGCATCCGGTGGATTTGGTGGCAATATATAATTATTAGTACGTAAGCCCGTCTTTTCTTCTGAAAGATTGTACCATACTGCTACGAATGGATCCTTTCGTCGTTTTGCTTTGTTGGGATTTGTCTTATATATGTCTAGTTGCTTGATCATCTAAGTTTAATTTAGACATGTCCTTTTCAATAGACCACCATTGCTAAAAATGAGAATACAAAAGTTGGAGGAGACCAGTCTACACGCTATCAGATGATAATATATACCAACGTCTATACATTATTCAATATAGCAGCACAATATAGCGTGATATGTATATTGCTAAAAAACTATTTATATGGATGCCAAACTTATCCACCAAAAGCTGAGTGCAAGTTGTAACTAGCTGTTTGGTTTTCTCCCAAAATCGCCACAACTCGTCTAGCTTGTGTGTGTAAGTTTAGTTCTTTAATTTGAGCGACCAAGGTTAGATAAGTTATATTGTGTTAGACAGGAAACAAATAGACCATAAATGCATCACCAGCATAAATGTTTTAAATATCTTCATGACTCGAAGTACTATATACATGTGCCTATGTCCTACGATCTAACAAGACATAGATCTAAAAAAAGATACTTTTCATATATAGGACGTCTCTAATCATACCTTCTATCTAATACCGTCTCTCCACTCATATAGGGGACATCACGAGGGGAGACTGTTGAGTGCAAACTCCCCCATATGGCATCGGACATGGAGTAGGGAAGATGTAGGTGTGTTGTTAATGTTGGATCTTTTATGGGCTTGGCCCATTTATTCAATAAACACTATGATGTGTAATGGTGAAGAATACCAATAGTACCATATTGGAAGTCCAAGGGTCTTTGGCTTGACTTATATGGTGGGAATTATTCCACTTAATTTGAGAAGTCAAGAAACGGTTAAGGGCGTGCCACACGCGCGCGCGCCGCCGCCGCCGGCCGGGCCGGGCGAGGCAGGCAAGCAGACAGGCGAGCGAGCGTGGGGTGGTTGTGTTAATTTTTAGCACTCACTAACCGCGGGAGTTTCAACTCCGGGTTAAACCTTTCATTTGCCCGTCTCTTCGTCAGCCGCATGCGAGACCCTTCTCCTTCAGCTTCCCATCAGCCGCATGCGAGACCCTTTTCCTTCAGCTTCCCTCCGCGAGAGGTGTCATTTGGTACAAGTGAACAGAACCTTCAGAGTCACAGTCCAGCCGCAAGTAAGGGTATTTCCATCTCGTGACTCTGCGCGCACATAGAGCGAGAGGGCAGGTGCCTCTGAAGCCCTTGCCGTTCGAGACCTTGCACGGGGGATCGACAATTAGGTTTTTGGGGAGCGTCTACGTGACTGCCCAAAACATCTTCTTCCTGACGACATGACAAGAGAAGCTGGACAAGGATCTGGATCCTCAGAGCGCATGGGAGGGTATGATCAATTTATCTCCTTACTGTTTTGCGTTCTGCAGATTATATATGTTTCATATATCTATCTGTGTTGTTTCATATGTAGCAATGATTTTATCTCATCTGTTCTGTCATATTATAATATGTTATATCTGTTTGTTTTAATTTTACAGTCATTCTGTTTATATTGCTATCTGTTTATTTTCAGTTGTTCCGTAATAATACATGAACCATGTTTATATACTTATTATATTTATATGATTCATATGCTTTATGTTCTCATGATCCATATTGTTATGGATATATTTGAGATCACGATTTCTATGATTAATTATTTGTTATATGTCATCATCATAATGTTAATTTATGGAATTAAAATGATATGGAAAATGCCTATAATTCTAACAATCCAAAAACCTAAAGTTAGACATTTTTCTGTCAGAGGTTTTGCTGCTGTGCTAAAGCCTGATCCTTTTGATGGTAAAAACTTCTTGATATGGAAAGCTAAGATGGAGTTGTGGCTTACTGCAATGTCTTGTTTTCATGCCGCTGAGGGCAAGCCTGTCAACTTACCTCCTGAGGATGAGGCTAAGTTTAAGGCTGAAGACAACCTCTTTCGAGGAGCAGTAATTAGTGCACTTGATACAAAATTCCAGAAAAGCTATATCATCCTTTCTACAAGGATAGAGCTGTGGGATGCACTTGTTGGAAAGTTTGGAGTTACCGACGCTGGTAGCGAGCTGTATCTCATGGAGTAGCTGTATGACTACAAGATGGTTGAGAACCGATCTGTAGTCGAACAGGCTCATGAGTTTCAGGCACTAGCTAAGGAACTCGAGCTTTTTCCTTGTCCTTTGCCTGACAAGTTTGTGGTTGGCGGTATAATCGCCAAGTTGCCACCTTCTTGGAAGGACTTTGCTACCTCTCTCAAACATAAGAGACAAGAGTTCAATGTGGAAGAGCTCATTGGTACTCTTGATGTTGAGGAAAGGGCTAGAACAAAGGACAATGGAAAAGGTGTTGAGACCTCTACTGCTAATGTGGTGCGGAAGAGAAACTTCCGCAAGTTTAACAAGAAGAAAAACCAGAATAAACAAGAGAATACAAATAAACCTGTTCAAACATCACAGTTTAAAAAGAAGAAGAAGAACAACAACAACAAGGGAAAGGGAGGATGCTTTGTCTGTGGCTGTGATCAACATTGAGCTAGAGAGTGCCCTGATCGCAAG
Source organism: Zea mays (assembly GCF_902167145.1). Lineage (NCBI taxonomy): Eukaryota > Viridiplantae > Streptophyta > Magnoliopsida > Poales > Poaceae > Zea > Zea mays. Next base: position 183,642,761 of record NC_050098.1, read on the forward strand.
TTCACACAAGACAAAAAATCAGCTAATGTTGTAACCACTAAAACTGGAGATGGAACATCTTGGTATGGTAATTCTTTACCATTTGTTCTTTTAGTTTGTAATTCACCTGAGTGGTGGATGGATAGTGGTGCAAACATTCATGTGTGTGCTGATGCCTCTATGTTCACTTCCTACCAGGTCGGGAGGTCTGGCGCCTTGTTAATGGGAAATAGGTCGCGTGCTCATTTTCTTGGTGTTGGTACGGTCATTCTGAAGTTTACTTCAGGAAAGACGGTGCCATTGAAGAGCGTGCAGCATGTGCCCTCTATCAAGAAGAATCTCGTTAGTGCTTCGATGCTATGTCGAGATGGATACAAAGTTGTTCTTGAGTCTAATAAATGTGTTGTGTCGAAACATGGTACTTTTGTTGGTAAAGGATATGACTGCGGAGGCTTGTTCCGCTTATCACTGCATGATGTGTGTAATAAACTGGTGAATTCTGTTAATTTTTCTAATGAGTCAGATTTATGGCATTCACGTTTTTGTCATGCAAGCTTTGCCTGTCTTATGCGGTTAGCAAATCTAAATCTAATTCCTAAATTTAACTTGGTCAAAAAGTCTAAGTGCCATGTGTGTGTTAAATCAAAACAACCCCGCGAGCCTCACAAGGTTGCTGAGGCGAGGAATTTGGCACCTCTAGAACTTGTTCATTATGATATGTGCGAGATGAATGGAATTTTGACAAAAGGTGGTAAAAGATAGTTTCTCACTTTTATAGATGACTCCACCAGATTTTGCTATGTGTATCTCTTAAAAACAAAAGATGAAGCGTTTAGTTATTTTAAGACCTATAAAGCTGAAGTTGAGAACCAACTTGAGAGGAAAATAAAACGGTTAAGGTCTGATCGAGGAGGAGAATATTTCTCTAATGTTTTTGATGAGTTCTGCGTGGAACATGGTATTATTCATGAGAGGACACCGCCATTCTCACCACAATCCAATGGGATTGCTGAAAGGAAAAACCGCACTCTAACAGATTTGGTGAATGCCATGTTGAGTACAACGGGATTATCCAAGGCATGGTGGGGTGAGGCGATTTTGACAGCATGTCATGTCCTGAATAGAGTTCCAACAAAGAACAAAGAGATCACATCATTTGAGGAATGGGAAAAGAGAAGATTAAATCTCTCATATTTGCGCACTTGGGGTTGCTTGGCTAAAATGAATGTGCCAATCAACAAAAAGCGTAAACTTGGGCCTAAAACTGTTGATTGTATATTCCTTGGGTACTCTTTTCACAGCACAGGGTATAGGTTCTTAATTATACAATCTGATGTGCCTGATATGTATGTTGATACTATCATGGAATCTAGAGACACAACATTTTTTGAGAATGTGTTTTCCATGAAGAATACACCTGGTGATACAAGTCATGAGACTATAATTCCCCATGAGCACGAACTGTCTATTCCTATAGATCATGCTGAGGATCTTCACGTGCACATCCCTGAGGAGGATGACACTATAGTTACTCGAAAGAGCAAGAGACAGAGGGTTGCAAAATCCTTTGGTAATGACTTTATAGTGTACCTTGTGGAAGACACACCAACTACCATTAGTGAGGCATATTCCTCTCCTGATGCTGACTTATGGAAGGAAGCAGTAAGGAGTGAGATGGAATCTATTATGTCTAATGGAACTTGGGAGGTCGTTTACCGTCCTTATGGTTGTTAACCTATTGATAGTCGCCTAGAGGGGGGGGGGTGAATAGGGTGAAACTGAAATTCTCAAAAATAATCACAACTACAAGCCAGGTTAGCGTTAGAAATATAATCGAGTCCGCGACAGAGGGTGCAAAACAAATCGCAAGCAAATAAGAGGTGTGACACGCGGATTTGTTTTACCGAGGTTCGGTTCTCGCAAACCTACTCCCCGTTGAGGTGGTCACAAAGACCGGGTCTCTTTCAACCCTTTCCCTCTCTCAAACGGTCCCTCGGACCGACTGAGCTTTCTCTTCTCAATCACTTGGAACTCAAAGTTCCTACAAGGACCACCACAAGATTGGTGTCTCTTGCCTCAATTACAAGTGAGTTTGATTGCAAGAAAGAATCAAGAAAGAAGAAAGCAATCCAAGCGCAAGAGCTCGAAAGAACACAAGCAAATCTCTCTCACTAGTCACTAAAACGTTGTGTGGAATTTGGGAGAGGATTTGATCTCTTGAGTGTGTCTAGAATTGAATGCCTAGCTCTTGTAAGTGGTTGGAAGTGTGAAAACTTGGATGCAATGAATGGTGGGTGGTTGGGGGTATTTATAACCCCAACCACCAAACTAGCTGTTTGGTGGGGCTGACTGTCGTATGGTGCACCGGACAGTCCGGTGCACACCGGACATGTCCGGTGCGCCAGCCACGTCACCAAAGCTGTTGGGTTCCGACCGTTGGAGCTCTGTCTTCTGGGCCCGCCTGGATGTCCGGTGGCGCACCGGACATGTACTGTAGAGTGTCCGGTGCGCCAGCATGGGCGTGCCTGACTTCTGCGCGCGCTGGCGCACATTCAATGTGCTGCAGGTAGCCATTGGCGCCGAAGTATCCGTTGCTTCGATGTCACACCGGACAGTCCGGTGTACACCGGACATGTCCGGTGAATTATAGCGGACTAGCCGTTGCGAATTCCCGAAGCTGGCGAGTTCCTGAGGCGCCCTTCCTTGGAGCACCGGACACTGTCCGGTGTACACCGGACAGTCCGGTGAATTATAGCGAAGCGCCTCTGGATTTTCCCGAAGGTGAGGAGTTCAGCGTGAAGTCCCCTGGTGCACCGAACACTGGGCACACTTCGGTTATCCCTTTGCTCTTTTTGTTGAACCTAGTTCTTGGTCTTTTTATTGGCTAAGTGTGAACCTTTGGCACCTGTATAACTTATACACTAGAGCAAACTAGTTAGTCCAATTATTTGTGTTGGACAATTCAACCACCAAAATCAATTAGGAACTAGGTGTAAGCCTAATTCCCTTTCAATCTCCCCCTTTTTGGTGATTGATGCCAACACAAACCAAAGCAAATATGGAAGTGCATAATTGAACTAGTTTTCACAATGTAAGTGCAAAGGTTGCTTGGAATTGAGCCAATATAAATACTTATAAGATATGCATGGATTGTTTCTTCATTTTTAACATTTTGGACCACGCTTGCACCACATGTTTTGTTTTTGCAAATTCTTTTTGTAAATCCTTTTCAAAGTTCTTTTGCAAAATAGTCAAAGGTAAATGAATAAGATTTTGCGAAGCATTTTCAAGATTTGAAATTTTCTCCCCCTGTTTCAAATGCTTTTCCTTTGACTAAACAAAGCTCCCCTAGATGAAATTCTCCTCTTAGTGTTCAAGAGGGTGTTGTCATATCAATTTTGAAAAACTACTTTTTTCCCCCTTTTGAACACAATAAGATACCAATTTGAAATTTATCAATTGAGAATCATACCAATTGAAAAAAAACTTTTAAAATTAGGTGGTGGTGCGGTCCTTTTGCTTTGGGCTAATACTTTCTCCCCCTTTGGCATGAATCGCCAAGAAGGAGTCATTAGAGCCCTTGAATTACTCTCTCCCCCTTTGGTCATAAATAAATGAGTGAAGATTATACCAAAGATGGAGTCCTTTTCTCCCCAAAGATGGAGAGTTGCTCGGAGTGATGGTGAAGGATGAGTTACGGAGTGGAAGCCTTTGTCTTCGCCGAAGACTCCAATTCCCTTTCAATACACCTATGACTTGGTTTGAAATTCACTTGAAAACACATTAGTCATAGCATATATGAAAGAGACATGATCAAAAGTATATAAATGAGCTATGTGTGCAAATCAACAAAAGAAGTTCCTAGAATCAAGAATATTTAGCTCATGCCTAAGTTTGTTAAAAGTTTGTTCATCAAGAGGCTTGGTAAAGATATCGGCTAATTGATCTTTAGTATTAATGTATGAAATCTCGATATCTCCCTTTTGTTGGTGATCCCTTAAAAAGTGATACCGAATGGCTATGTGTTTAGTGCGGCTATGTTCGACGGGATTATCCGCCATTTTGATTGCACTCTCATTATCACATAGAAGAGGAACTTTGGTTAATTTGTAACCGTAGTCCCTAAGGGTTTGCCTCATCCAAAGTAGTTGCGCGCAACAATGTCCTGCAGCAATGTACTCGGCTTCGGCGGTAGAAAGAGCAACGGAATTTTGCTTCTTTGAAGCCCAAGACACCAAGGATCTTCCCAAGAACTGGCAAGTCCCCGATGTGCTCTTTCTATTGATTTTACACCCCGCCCAATCGGCATCCGAATAACCAATCAAATCAAATGTGGATCCTCTAGGATACCAAAGCCCAAACTTAGGAGTATAAACTAAATATCTCAAGATTCGTTTTATGGCCTTAAGGTGAGCTTCCTTAGGGTCGGCTTGGAATCTTGCACACATGCATACGGAAAGCGTAATATCCGGTCGAGATGCACATAAATAGAGTAAAGATCCTATCATCGACCGGTATACCTTTTGATCGACGGATTTACCTCCTTCGTCGAGGTCGAGATGCCCATTGGTTCCCATGGGTGTCTTGATGGGTTTGGCATCCTTCATCCCAAACTTACTTAGAATATCTTGAGTATACTTCGTTTGGCTTAGGAAGGTGCCCTCTTGGAGTTGCTTCACTTGAAATCCTAAGAAATACTTCAACTCCCCCATCATAGACATCTCGAATTTTTGTGTCATGATCCTACTAAATTCTTCACATGTAGACTCGTTAGTAGACCCAAATATAATATCATCAACATAAATTTGGCATACAAACAAGTCATTTTCAAGTGTTTTGGTAAAGAGTGCAGGATCGGCCTTTCTGACTTTGAATCCATTAGTGATAAGGAAATCTCTAAGGCATTCATACCATGCTCTTGGAGCTTGCTTGAGCCCATAAAGCGCTTTAGAGAGTTTATATACATAGTTAGGGTACTCACTATCTTCAAAGACGGGAGGTTGCTCAACATAGACCTCTTCCTTGATGGGTCCATTGAGGAAGGCACTTTTCACGTCCATTTGGTAAAGCTTGAAGCCATGGTAAGTAGCATAGGCTAATAATATTCGAATTGACTCAAGCCTAGCTACGGGTGCATAGGTTTCACCGAAATCCAAACCTTCGACTTGTGAATATCCCTTGGCCACAAGTCGGGCTTTGTTCCTTGTCACCACACCATGCTCGTCTTGCTTGTTGCGGGACACCCATTTGGTTCCTACAACATTTTGATTAGGACGTGGAACTAAATGCCATACCTCATTCCTAGTGAAGTTGTTGAGCTCCTCTTGCATCGCCACCACCCAATCCGAATCTTGAAGTGCTTCCTCTATCCTATGTGGCTCAATAGAGGAAACAAAAGAGTAATGCTCACAAAAATGTGCAACACGAGATCTAGTGGTTACCCCCTTATGAATGTTGCCGAGGATGGTGTCGACGGGGTGATCTCGTTGGATTGCTTGATGGACTCTTGGGTGTGGCGGCCTTGGTTCTTCATCCTCCTTGTCTTGATCGTTTGCATCTCCCCCTTGATCATTGCCGTCATCTTGAGGTGGCTCATCTCTTTGATCTTCTCCTTCATCAACTTGAGCCTCGTCCTCATTTTGGGTTGGTGGAGATGCTTGCGTGGAAAAGGATAGTTGATCTTGTGCATTTGGAGGTTCTTCAGATTCCTTAGGATACACATCCCCAATGGACATGTTCCTTAGCGCGATGCATGGAGCCTCTTCAATACCTATCTCATCAAGATCAACTTGCTCTACTTGAGAGCCGTTAGTTTCATCAAACACAACGTCACAAGAAACTTCAACTTGTCCGGAGGACTTGTTAAAGACTCTATATGCCCTTGTGTTTGAATCATATCCTAGTAAAAAGCCTTCTACTGTCTTAGGAGCAAATTTAGATTTTCTACCTCTTTTAACAAGAATAAAGCATTTGCTACCAAAGACTCTAAAATATGAAATATTGGGCTTTTTACCGGTTAGGAGTTCATAAGATGTCTTCTTGAGGATTTGGTGTAGATACAACCGGTTGATGGCGTAGCAAGCAGTGTTGACCGCCTCGGCCCAAAACCGATCCGAAGTCTTGTACTCATCAAGCATGGTTCTTGCCATGTCCAATAGAGTTCTATTCTTCCTCTCCACTACACCATTTTGTTATGGCGTGTAGGGAGAGGAGAACTCATGCTTGATGCCCTCCTCCTCAAGGAAGCCTTCAATTTTAGAGTTCTTGAACTCTGTCCCGTTGTCGCTTCTTATTTTCTCGATCCTTAAGCCGAACTCATTTTGAGCCCGTCTCAAGAATCCCTTTAAGGTCTCTTGGGTTTGAGATTTTTCCTACAAAAAGAATACCCAAGTGAAGCGAGAATAATCATCCACTATTACAAGACAATACTTACTCCCGCCGATGCTTATGTAGACAATCGGGCCGAATAAATCCATGTGGAGTAGCTCAAGCGGCCTGTCGGTCGTCATGATGTTTGTTGGGGGCCTTCGGCTTCCGAAGGTCCTCAAAAACATGATTTAACAGTGTTTCTAGAGTATAATGTGTGAACAGGTATCTTCGGACTCGTATCAGAGAGGGAGAAGCTCAAAAGATACGAAGGTTGACACAGCGCCGAAGCTGTGAAGCAGGAAAGCTTCGGCATGTTCGCAGAAAAGGGAACCGACTTGAAGATGAAAAGGCCATTTAGACCTCGATAGATTACTATAGAATTACCACCAAATGTAAAGGGCATGTATGTAATTTTGTATGGGTTGTACCCCGTGCCTATAAATAGGTGAACAGTACCCCCGTACTGTTCACGCTGATCTGGTGTTCACTTTTGCGTCACGCTTGTACTTTCATTTCCTTCAAATTGGAGGTACATCTGTAATTCAATGTTATTTTTATTTATATAATAATGATATATGTGGATCTACGTAATTCTTTATGTTTCTTGTAATTCATTCTTCGTCAATATGTAATGCATTTATAAAGGTTCACCCTTTGTGACCTTCGTCCGAAAATCATTATATCCCAAGGGAAATAATGCTTCGTAGGACGAAGGACTTAACCGATTAACATCTTCTATGTTGCCTTGTTCTTGAAGCATTTGAGAACAAGTCCCCAACATTGGCGCCCACCTCCGGTGAACTCACTTCCACTCTTTGAAGTTTTTTATCTTCGGCGATCATAAACCTTCGTTATGGCGCCGAAGAAAGCTTCAGCACCTGGGACTGCAGCTCTACAACCGCTGGACCACAATCAGGAGACAGTCTCTCTTCGGGAGGCCCGAAGCCAGAAAAGGAAGGCTGTTAGCCCGTCACCACCAGACGACGAGTTAGATCAAGAAATCAGAGATATGGAGATGCTTCATCAACAAGTGCAGAGGAAGAAAGAAAAGATGGCCAGGCTAGCTGAACTACAGAGGCAGATAGACGAAGCCTCTGAAGAAGTTCGTCACCTTGCTCAGGATGAGCAACACCGAAGGCCTCAGCACCAAGATCTTCATCAGGAGGGTTTTCCCAACGAAGATGACTGGTATGACAATTTCCATCATGGGAATTTTGTTTTTGACGATGCTTCTCCTCTGTCCGCTGAGCTGCAGGCTACACCTTGGCCTCCGTCCTACAAGCCTCCTCAGCTTCCCGTATTCGATGGCCACTCAGACCCGAAGCAGTTTTTGATGAGCTACGAGGCAACAGTATCTTCCTATGGTGGCAATGCTGCGGTCATGGTCAAATCTTTTGTTATGGCTGTCAGAAGTGTTGCTCAAACCTGGTATTCCTCCCTTCGACCAGGAACGATCACTTCATGGCAGAAGCTGAAGGACCTCTTGTTAACTAGCTTCCAAGGGTTTCAGACGAAGCCGGTTACTGCTCAGGCTCTGTTCCAGTGCACCCAGGATCACGAAGAATACCTTCAGGCGTATGTCCGAAGGTTCTTGCGTTTGAGAGCACAGGCACCAACGGTGCCCAATGAAATTGTCATTGAGGCCATGATCAAGGGGCTTCGGCCAGGACCGTCAGCTCAGTACTTCGCCAGGAAGCCCCCTCAAACTTTGGAGAAGCTTCTCCAGAAGATGGATGAGTACATTCGGGCCGATAACGATTTTCGCCAAAGAAGGGAGGAGGCCTTCAGGTTTTCTGAAATGACCAGGGGCTTCGGTGGGAGGTTTTACCCGAGGCATGTTAGATCAATTCATAACTCTACACAAAGTGACGATAAGGGGAGCCAACAGCAAAGGCCACAATATTCCTCACAGGCTTCGGGGCAACAGCAAGCTCCCTTCCGACCACCAGCTCCAAGAGGCAGAGGTGCCAGGGGCTTCGGAGGAAGATTTGGCGATCAACAGAGAAGAATCTTTTGCTTATTCTGTGGTGAGAACAAGGTCCATACTACCAGGATGTGTCATGTTACCATCCAGAAGCAAAAGGAAATAGCCGAAGCCGTAGCACAACAAGCTCAGTCGAAGCAGGTCATGCATACAGCTTCGTATCACTCGCCCTACATCCCAGAGTATGTAGGCAACCACCCTGCAGTTTCTGTTGCTTCGGCGAGTCAATCTCAAGCTTCTTGGCAACAACCTCCGCCTCCACCTCCGTTACAGCAAGGACAGCAGCCAGAAGGGAGCCAGTATGCTCCACACCAAAGGGACTTCCGAGAGCAGTCCGAAGCTCGTACAGTCAACAGCACCGTGCCAGAGTCAAAGCACATCTATTGACAAATATCCTACCCTAATAGCAATCTTTTCTATCCAGTTTTGTTTTCTGTAATAAAGGATATTGTTTAGGTTTCATATAAATACTTTCGTTGATTCCCACAAGGAAAATATATTTTTCTCAGGCTTAAATTGTTAAAGTTTAAAGACTTGTGATAATCAAGAGGACCTTCGGACTACCGAAAATTATTCGAAACAGCAAAAAGTCGTTCTAAGGAACGCAGAGTAAGTTGCCGAAGTCACAAAAAAGTCGTTCCAAAGGGAACGCAGTGTAAGTTTTTTGCTCCAAAGTCGTTCCTAAGGGAATGCAGAGCTTGCAGCGAAAAGTCAACGCTGATTCCGCCAAAAGTAAAGGCGAAGAAGCTCCAAAGACGTTCCTAAGGGAATGCAGAGCTTACAGCGAAAAGTCAACGCTGATTCCGCTGAAGTAAAAGGCGAAGAAGCTCCTAAGGGAAGCTTATAATGAAAAATTTTGTATGTTTTGTCACAGGAACGCGTGTACCTTCGGAATAAACAACATTTTACTCAGCATAACATCATCGCATCATTTCGCATAACATAAGCATCATACATCATATTGCATAAAGCACAAGAAGGGGATGTGACATCGATCTTCGGAAGAATGTTTTGAAAAGGGCAAACCATGCTAAGTAGCTTCACATTGTCAAGAAGCCTGGATATTATTCAACAGAACACTGGATATTGTTGTGACAAACAAAAATCCTTCTTCACGAAGCATGAAAAGAAGGGAAGGTGTTTTTTCGTCAAAGACTCAAAAAGCGGTACGTGTAAAGTTTCATGCATCGTAAAGAATTAAGCAATAAAAAGGGTATATTACATTCGGGATTACAAAATGTTACAATTCAGAAGTTTACTTTACAATAGTGTTCAATTTTCTTTTAGAACAACTTCTGCAGCCTCATTCAGGAGTCGATTGACGACTTCGTCCATGATTGCTTCGGCCATCTTTTTAATTTCATCGTCTCCTTTCGGCTGAGGGCCTGGAGACGCTTCAGCAGGATGTGAAGGACAGGACACGGCTATGCTGCTATTACAAACGGAAAACGAAGCTTAAAACCAAAAATTACAACACAATACAAACTATTAGTTAATACCTAATTGACCTTCGGGCTCTGTGCTCTTTTCAGCAGCCTTAGCCACTTCTCTAGCATCGTGAATGCCCTGTTCACTTCTTTGAATAATTTCTCCTGCCATTTCTCGGCCACCATTATCCCAGATATCAGTAAAAAACTTTCCACCAATTATGCTTGCTTCGGCCGAAGGGTTTTTTGCGTCTTCAAAGGACAAAGCAGTTTCGGATTGTGCTAAGATTTTTACGTGTTCACAGCCCTTCTTCTCTAGAATGGTGGCAATTCCTCTGGCCCCAGAGAAAGCACATATATCCCCACGCTATTTAAAATTTCTTCGAAGGCTTCAGCTTCGTGGTCGATCCATTCAATAGGACCTTCGGGATTGCCTCTTATAAAGTTTTCTTCACTAGAGAAGGCGCCGACCCTGGCGAAGCTAGCCTTCAACTTCTTAACACATTCTATAGATTTGTTATAGCACCTCTTCTTGAATGAACGAAGCTCTTCAACAGTTGCTTCCAAGTGATCCGCCCATTGGTCGCTGAGCTCTCGCCTTGTTTCTTCAAGTATACGTTCTTCCCTGGCTCTGGCCAGTTGTTTCCGAAGATCTTCTATTTCGCGTTTCTGAGCTTCAGCCTGACTCTTGAACGCAGCTTCGTCTTCCTTTATTTTATTTACTAATGAGTGTAATATTTTATCTTTTTCGAGGCCTTCGTTCCTCAGTTCAATTACTTCGGAACGAAGGTTGCTCAGGGCTATAGTACACCCTTCGTCTTCAGCATCTTTTTGTGCCCTGAGGGCATTACTAAGTATCAGACCCTGCAAAGAAAAGTATGTGTGTTTCAATAAAACAAGCAAAAGGTTTTTTTTTTGGTATCAACAAAGAATACAAGGATCCCATTTGTCGCACCTTTAAGCTATTGTAGGCCAGGCTGTCGGCCAAGTCGTTCTTCGACAGCACCGAGAGCCCGTCTTCTAAGGTTGGGAATCCGAAGCTCTTGCTCATCTCCCGGCAAACAGAAATTTCCTTGTTGTCAGGGAGACAATACAAAAAGTCTTCTTCTCCACTACCATTGAATATTAACGCCCCCTTTGGATACTTCAGCTTTTGGGCGTAATGCTGGGCCTCTTGCTCCTCTTTTTCTGAAAGTTTTTTCCCCGAAGCATGACGAACAATATAATCGCGAACTCTGATGGATGCTTCGGGGGCAATGACTCCGATCTCTTCAACAAAAGTTGGCTTTGTTATTTTTTCCTCAGTTTCCAAGGATTCTATCTTCGTGGGCTCTGGGGACTCAGCTTCGGCTTCAGTCCCTTGCACTGGAGTTTTGTTATCAGAAATTTCAGTTGTCGTTTCAGGAATGGCAGCAACCTTCTTCGGAGGTGTGCTTGAAGTTTTAATTGTTTCTAGTACATCTAGCACATTGGCCATTCTTCTTCTTTTTGGAGTCACTGCTGGCACTTTTTGATTTTTTATTGTCTCAACATTTGCTGCAGGACTCACAATTTTTGGTACTTTTTCTTCAGTTGGTTTTTTCACTTCTCCAATTTTTTCTGTGGATGGCGCTTCGGCCATTTCTTTTGTTTCTGGCAGCGAAACCTTCGGTTCTTCTAGTTCTATCTTTTTCGCCGTTTCGGTCATCCCTGCAGCTGCAGGTGGCGTGACTGGTCTGGTTGGCTTTTTAGCCTCGGTAGCCGAAGAAGATTTTTCGGTAAACTCCGGCACCGAAGCTGGTTCGATATAGCGTGGCCGGTGAGTGAGGACTTTTATTTTCTTTCTTTCAGGCTCTGGCTCGCTAGGAGCAGTTGCAGCTTCTTCTTTTGCAGAGGTTGTGTTCTTTCTTTTCTGCCTTCGGACGGGGTAGCAATAGTCAGGGTAAACAAACCCAATTGCATCAAATACCCGATTCAGCCTTTTCTTTTTTCGGCCTCCGAAGGCTGCTGACATCGCAGTATCTTCGGCCTTTGAATAAGCACCAAGCAATTCGTCACTTAAATTTTCAATACTCTTTAGCCAGTCATCATCTGGCTCAGTAAATTTATCTCCAAACTTGAAGGTGTACTTCAGTCTCACAAGCCCACCTTCGTCGGCCTCTTTTATGGTTTCTTGAGGCATTTCCCATTTCTCCGCAAGAGGCCAAACCCGGAAGGCAATATGCTCTTGTACTAAATCTCTTGTTCCAATAAAAGAGCAGATGACGCCGAAGGCCCTCTGGCATTCTTCGGCAGCTTCATTCATTTCCACCTTCGGCCTCCGAAGGCCGAAGCTTTGCCAAATAGGACGCATAATTATACCTTTGATATCTTCTCGTGCTGATAGGTCATTCTTCACATAAAACCATTCTGTCATCCAATCCCCGGGCCATCTCTTTCGAAAGGTTGGTACGGGACAGCTTGCCCCGGACCGAGAGACGAAACTGTAGCAGCCAAAGTTATTATGGTATTGTTCTTTGCCCCAAGGCTTTGTTTCATATAATAATTCGTGTATATTACAGAAGCTTCTTGCATCAGGCTTCAGACCTTGGCTTCTCGCGGCCCACACGAAGATATTTAGCCTTATAATTGCCTCGGGAGTAAGTTGATGAAGATAGACTTCGAAGATTTTCAACACCTCCACGACGAAGCTACTCAAGGGAAATCGTAGCCCAGCTTTCAGAAAGCTTCGGTATACTACGACTTCATTTTCTTCAGGGTGTGGACAAGTCTTCTCTCCTTCATCGGCCCTCACAATGGACAAATCCCGAAAGTACCTTCCTCTCATGTTGGCAAGATGATTCTCTTTGATAGTTGATTTACCATAAACTGAATGGCTTGGTCGCCAGGGACGATCTTCGGAGTCTTCGCTACCGCTGTCCACATCATAACTGTCACTGTCACCAGTATCCTCAGACAAGCCTTCCAGAATTTCCTTGGTAATTTTTTCCGTGTTTGTCTTCGACATCGCTATAAGAAACCCCAAGTTTTTCTCCTCATCAAGAGTCAGCTTCGTCTCACCAGCAGTTTTCTTTTTCTCTTCATCAAGAGACAGCTTCGTCTCAGCAACAGCTTTCTTGTCTCCAGACATCTTCGGAAATGCTAAAAAACTGTTTTCAAAGCCGAAGCTTTAAAACTAAAGACTCAGGGAATCTTAGCGCGCAAAAGCTAAAAATCGAGTGAGCGAGAGCAAGTGACAAGAGAGCGTACCAAATGAGCTCGCGGTATGCTCTTATTTATACGCTCGGTGCGGTAAAAATGGAAAGACCCCGTCTGTCAGTGAATGTTGCTATTCTAGCAAAGGGAAGGTGTTTTTTCGGACCTTCGGCTTAAAGCCTTCGTCCATGTCGCAATCTAAATTTATTATTTTAACAAATTAATATTGCGAGGGGCTACTGTTGGGGGCCTTCGGCTTCCGAAGGTCCTCAAAAACATGATTTAACAGTGTTTCTAGAGTATAATGTGTGAACAGGTATCTTCGGACTCGTATCAGAGAGGGAGAAGCTCAAAAGATACGAAGGTTGACACAGCGCCGAAGCTGTGAAGCAGGAAAGCTTCGGCATGTTCGCAGAAAAGGGAACCGACTTGAAGATGAAAAGGCCATTTAGACCTCGATAGATTACTATAGAATTACCACCAAATGTAAAGGGCATGTATGTAATTTTGTATGGGTTGTACCCCGTGCCTATAAATAGGTGAACAGTACCCCCGTACTGTTCACGCTGATCTGGTGTTCACTTTTGCGTCACGCTTGTACTTTCATTTCCTTCAAATTGGAGGTACATCTGTAATTCAATGTTATTTTTATTTATATAATAATGATATATGTGGATCTACGTAATTCTTTATGTTTCTTGTAATTCATTCTTCGTCAATATGTAATGCATTTATAAAGGTTCACCCTTTGTGACCTTCATCCGAAAATCATTATATCCCAAGGGAAATAATGCTTCGTAGGACGAAGGACTTAACCGATTAACATCTTCTATGTTGCCTTGTTCTTGAAGCATTTGAGAACAAGTCCCCAACAATGTTCTTGTGTGGATGATGGGCACCAACTTGCTTTCCTGCTTGGCATGCGCTACAAACCCTGTCTTTCTCAAAATGAACATTGGTTAGTCCTAAAATGTGCTCTCCCTTTAGAAGCTTATGAAGATTCTTCATCCCAACATGGGCTAGTCGGCGGTGCCAGAGCCAACCCATGTTAGTCTTAGCGATTAAGCAGGTGTCGAGTTTAGCTCTTTCAAAATCTACCAAGTATAGCTGACCCTCCAACACTCCCTTAAATGCTATTGAATCATCACTTCTTCTAAAGACAGTGACACCTACATCAGTGAAAAGACAGTTGTAACCCATTTTGCATAATTGAGATACAGAAAGCAAATTGTAATCTAATGAATCTACAAGAAAAACATTGGAGATAGAATGGTCAGGAGATATAGCAATTTTACCCAATCCTTTGACCAAACCTTGGTTTCCATCCCCGAATGTGATCGCTCGTTGGGGATCTTGGTTTTTCTCGTAGAAGGAGAACATCTTCTTCTCCCCTGTCATGTGGTTTGTGCATCCGCTGTCGATGATCCAGCTTGAGCCCCCGGATGCATAAACCTACAAAACAAATTTAGTTCTTGACTTTAGGTACCCAAACAGTTTTGGGTCCTTTGGCATTAGAAACAAGAACTTTGGGTACCCAAACACAAGTCTTGGAGCCCTTGTGTTTGCCCCCAACAAACTTGGCAACTATCTTGCCGGATTTGTTAGTTAAAACATATGACGCATCAAAAGTTTTGAATGAAATGTCATGATCATTTGATGCATTAGGAGTTCTCTTCTTAGGCAACTTAGCACGGGTTGGTTGCCTAGAACTAGATGTCTCACCCTTATACCTAAAAGCATGATTTGGGCCAGAGTGAGACTTCCTAGAGTGAATTCTCCTAATCTTGCTCTCGGGATAACCGGCAGGGTACAAAATGTAACCCTCGTTATCCTGAGGCATGGGAGCCTTGCCCTTTACAAATGTAGACAATCTTTTAGGAGGGATATTAAGTTTGACATTGTCTCCCCTTTGGAAGCCAATGCCATCCTTGATCCCAGGGCGTCTCCCATTATAAAGCATACTACGAGCAAATTTAAATTTTTCATTCTCTAAGTTATGCTCGGCAATTTTAGCATCTAATTTTGCTATATGATCATTTTGTTGTTTAATTAAAGACATGTGATCATGAATAGCATTAATATCAACATCTCTACATCTAGTACAAATAGATACATGCTCAACGATAGATGTAGAGGGTTTGCAAGATTTTAATTCTACAACCTTAGCATGTAATATATCGTTTTCACTTCTAAGGTTAGAATTAGTAACATTGCAAACATCAGAATCTTTAGCCTTAGCAAGCAATTTCTCATTTTCAATCCTAAGGCTAGCAAGAGAAACATTCAACTCATCAATCCTGGCAAGTAAATCAACATTATCATCTCTAGGATTGGAAGTTGAAACATTACAAACATGAGAATCAACCTTAGCAATTAATTTCGTATTTTCATTTCTAAGGTTGGCAATAGTGTCATGGCATGTGCTTAGCTCACTAGATAATTTCTCACATTTTTCTACCTCTAGAGCATAAGCATTCTTAACCTTAACATGCTTTTTTATTTTCCTTGATTAGGAAGTCCTCTTGGGAGTCCAAGAGATCATCCTTTTCATGGATGGCACTAATTAGCTCATTTAGTTTTTCCTTTTGTTCCATGTTAAGGTTGGCAAAAAGGGTACGCAAATTATCTTCCTCATCACTAGCATCATCATCACTAGAAGATTCATATTTAGTGGAGGATTTTGATTTAACCTTCTTCCTTTTGCCGTCCTTTGCCATGAGGCACTTGTGGCCGACGTTGGGGAAGAGGAGGCCCTTGGTGACGGCGATGTTGGCGGCGTCCTCGTCGGAGGAGGAGTCGGTGGAGCTCTCGTCGGAGTCCCACTCCCGGCAAACATGGGCATCACCGCCCTTCTTCTTGTAGTACCTCTTCTTTTCTCTCCTCTTTCCCTTCTTGTCGTCGCCCCTGCCACTGTCACTAGATATTGGACATTTTGCAATAAAATGACCGGGCTTACCACATTTGTAGCACACTTTCTTGGAGCGGGGTTTGTAGTCCTTCCCCCTCCTTTGCTTGAGGATTTGACGGAAGCTCTTGATGATGAGCGTCATATCCTCGTTGTCGAGCTTGGAAGCGTCGATGGGTTGTCTACTTGATGTAGACTCTTCCTTCTTCTCCTCCGTCGCCTTGAATGTGACCGGTTGTGCTTCGGGTGTGGAGGAGGTGCCTTGCTCGATGATTTTCTTTGAGCCTTTAATCATTAGCTCAAAGCTCACAAATTTTCCTATGACTTCCTCGGGAGACATTAGCTTATATCTAGGATCACCTCGAATTAATTGAACTTGTGTAGGGTTAAGAAATACGAGGGATCTAAGAATAACCTTGACCATCTCATGGTCATCCCATTTTTCGCTCCCGAGGTTGCACACTTGGTTCACCAAGGTCTTCAAGCGGTTGTACATGGCTTGTGGATCCTCCCCTTGGTGAAGCATGAAGCGACCGAGCTCCCCCTCGATCGTTTCCCGCGTGGTGATTTTTGTCACCTCGTCTCCTTCGCGCGCGGTCTTGAGTACGTCCCAAATTTCCTTCGCACTTTTTAACCCTTGCACCTTATTATACTCCTCTCGACTTAGAGAGGCGAGGAGTATAGTAGTGGCTTGGGAGTTAAAGTGGTGAATTTGGGCTACCTCGTCCGAGTCGTAGTCTTCATCCCCTATGGATGGTACCTGTACACCAATCTCAACAACATTCCATATGCTTGTGTGGAGTGAGGTTAGATGATGCCTCATTTTGTCACTCCACATATTATAATCTTCACCGTCAAAAACTGGTGGTTTGCCTAATGGAACGGAGAGCAAAGGAGTACGTTTTGAAATATGGGGATAGCGTAGAGGAATCTTACTATACTTCTTGCGCTCTTGGCGCTTGGAAGTAACGGACGGTGCGTCGGAGTCGGAGGTCGATGATGATGAAGAGTCGGTCTCGTAGTAGACTACTTTCCTCATCCTCTTGTGTTTGTCGCCTCTCCGATCCAACTTGTGGGAAGAGGATTTCTTCTCCTTCCCCTTCCCTTTGTTGGAGGAGTTTTTCTTCTCCTTCCTCTTGTTGCGGGACTCTTCCGATGAAGTCGACCCGTGGCTTGTAGCGGGCTTGTCGCCGGTCTCCATCTCCCTCTTGGCGAGTTCTCCCGACATCACTTCGAGCGGTTAGGCTCTAATGAAGAACCGGACTCTGATACCAATTGATAGTCGTCTAGAGGGGGGGTGAATAGGGCGAAACTGAAATTCTCAAAAATAATCACAACTACAAGCCGGGTTAGCGTTAGAAATATAATCGAGTCCGCGAGAGAGGGTGCAAAAAAATCGCAAGCAAATAAGAGGTGTGACACGCGGATTTGTTTTACCGAGGTTCGGTTCTCGCAAACCTACTCCCCGTTGAGGTGGTCACAAAGACCGGGCCTCTTTCAACCCTTTCCCTCTCTCAAACGGTCCCTCGGACCGAGTGAGCTTTCTCTTCTCAATCACTTGGAACACAAAGTTCCTACAAGGACCACCACAAGATTGGTGTCTCTTGCCTCAATTACAAGTGAGTTTGATTGCAAGAAAGAATCAAGAAAGAAGAAAGCAATCCAAGCGCAAGAGCTCGAAAGAACACAAGCAAATCTCTCTCACTAGTCACTAAAACTTTGTGTGGAATTTGGGAGAGGATTTGATCTCTTGAGTGTGTCTAGAATTGAATGCCTAGCTCTTGTAAGTGGTTGGAAGTGTGAAAACTTGGATGCAATGAATGGTGGGTGGTTGGGGGTATTTATAACTCCAACCACCAAACTAGCCGTTTGGTGGGGCTGACTGTCGTATGGTGCACCAGACAGTCCGGTGCACACCGGACATGTCCGGTGCGCCAGCCACGTCACCAAAGCCGTTGGGTTCCGACCATTGGAGCTCTGTCTTCTGGGCCCGCCTGGATGTCCGGTGGCGCACCGGACATGTACTGTAGAGTGTCCGGTGCGCTAGCATGGGCGTGCCTGACTTCTGCGCGCGCTGGCGCACATTCAATGCGCTGCAGGTAGCCGTTGGCGCCGAAGTATTCGTTGCTTCGATGTCACACCGGACAGTCCGGTGTACACCGGACATGTCCGGTGAATTATAGCGGACTAGCCGTTGCGAATTCCCGAAGCTGGCGAGTTCCTGAGGCGCCCTTCCTTGGAGCACCGGACACTGTCCGGTGTACACCGGACAGTCCGGTGAATTATAGCGAAGCGCCTCTGGATTTTCCCGAAGGTGAGGAGTTCAGCGTGAAGTCCCCTGGTGCACCGGACACTGTCCGATGGTTCACCGGACACTGTCCGGTGGCACACCGGACAGTCCGGTGCGCCAGACCAGGGCACATTTCGGTTATCCCTTTGCTCTTTTTGTTGAACCCAGTTCTTGGTCTTTTTATTAGCTAAGTGTTAACCTTTGGCACCTGTATAACTTATACACTAGAGCAAACTAGTTAGTCCAATTATTTGTGTTGGACAATTCAACCACCAAAATCAATTAGGAACTAGGTGTAAGCCTAATTCCCTTTCACCTATAGGCTGCAAATGGATCTTCAAGAAAAAGCTTAGGCCTGATGGTACTATCGAGAGGTACAAGGCAAGGCTTGTGGCCAAAGGATATACCTAAAAATAGGGTGAAGATTTCTTTGATACCTGAAAGGGAAATAGGCTTACACCTTTTCTTAATTGATTTTGGTGGTTGAATTGCACAACACAAATAATTGGACTAACTAGTTTGCTCTAGATTATGAGTTCTACAGGTGCCAAAGGTTCACAACAAACCAATAAAAGGACCAAGAAAGGGTTCAAATAAAAGGAGCAAAAGACAACCGAAGTGTGCCCTGGTCTGGCGCACCGGACTGTCCGATGTGCCACCGGACAGTGTCTGGTGCACCAGGGAACCCGACTCCGAACTTACCACCTTCGGGAATTCTGGGAGCCGCTCCGCTATAATTCACCGGACTGTCCGGTGCGCCAGCGGAGTGTTGGGGCGAAGGCGAAGACGCTACCCTTCGCTCGATGCCTTCGCCAATCTCGCTGCAACAACGGAAGCAAAGCGACCGACAGTTTACACCCTTCGTCCGACAAGCTGCAGGACGAAGGCCTACGACGAGGTCGCCCCGTCCTGCGCCCTTGTCCAACATGAAGGCCCACGTAGAATCCAGCCCATTGTAATAGGCCCCGCGCGGCTGAGTGTATTACGGGCCCGATTTGTAAAGGCTTTTCTGTAATGACAGTCTGTAACCCTGCTTTATGGGAATATTCCGGGGGTCACCTGGGCGCCTGAGGGCACATGCGTCCTTAATCCTAGACGCTGGGCACTCAGGCACCTATAAATACCCCCGCACAGTGCCCTTGAGAGGCTAGATTAACAGAGCAATTGTTTTCCTGAGCTAAAACCTTGTTTGCATTACTTTCACTCCCCCGTTGGATCATCTTGCTCGGGAGAGCAAGTTCCAACATTTGGCGCCCACCGTTCGTGCTACGAAAAAACCACCCGCGATGGCACCCAAGCGAGCTAGCTCGAAGGCAGCCCCATCCGTCGACGAAGCAGCGAAGGCTGCGCTGCTGGCCGAGAAAAAGGGCAAGGCCCTTGTCGACACCACCCACCAAGAAGCATGCGAAGACGACGCACTCAGCAAGAGGCAGCGCAACAAACAACCTACACCCGAAGGAAGTCTCCGCACCTGCAGCTCCGGAGGACAACCACAACCTCCCCCAGGTTTCGCTCCACCGGAGGGCGCGGACGCCACTGAGGACGGTGAAGTCATTGGTGTTTCAGCAGAGGAACAACTACAGCTACGTGCCTTGCGCATCAAGAACCGCAACCTCCAAAAGCAGAAGGAGATCCTCGAGGCCAAGCGCCAACGTGTCACTGCGCAGGCCAAGGTGCGCCGGATGATACGCTACGAAGAGCAGAAGGCTCAGAAGCTTGAGCAAGAGATTGCGCTCATGTAGCGCGAAGGCCAACTTGGTCTGCAACACGGCCCACCCCTCCAACAGCGCGCGCCAACCGAAGACCCGTTCATTCCTCAGCGCGGACCCGTCTTCCCGCACGCAACAACATTCCAAGGTGTCAAATACCTTGACGAGCGGAGTCCCCTGGCGCCGCACCTGCAAGTGTCACCATGGTCCGCCAATTTCAGGGCAGGGAACTACCCCAAGTACAACGACAGCACTGACCCAGCACAGTACATCATGAGCTATCAAGTTGCCGTTGCATCATCCGGAGGGGATGACGCCACGATGGCCAAGTCATTCATCATCGCCCTCGAAGGCCTGGCTCTCACCTGGTACACCAGGTTGCCCCCGTTGTCCATCGACTCCTGGAGAAGTCTCCGGGACAAATTTCTGCTCAACTTCCAAGGGTACCGCCCAGACACCGACGCCTTGGCTGAACTGTCACTCTGCAAGCAGCTGGAAAGAGAGACTCTGCGGGAGTAATACCGCAAGTTTCTGACCCTAAATTCACAACTGCCTTCGGTTGATGACCAAATCGCCATTCACTACGCCATCAGTGGCCTTCAGGCTGGCGTCCTTTATAGCCACTGCATCAGAGATCCGCCCAAGAACCTCCAGGAGTTGTATCAGTTGTTCGAGAAATATGCCAGATTCGAAGAGCTCCACCAGTGCAAGGTCGAGTCCCAGAGGAAACCCAAAGACCCTCCGCAGTCCAGCCGAACGTGGATGAGACATTCGCCGTCAGACTCCGGTCGGGACGACCGCAGTCAGCAGGGTACACAACATTGCCAACCAGCACCCCGCTGGTGAGGCCCCTCGCCGCCAAGATTATCCCCCCCAGGGCCGCGGCAACGCAACTCGTGGTTGGGGCCGAGGACGGGCGCAGCAGCCGCATAGATTTTACTGCTTGTTCCACGGCAAAGACTGCGTGCACCCAACAAGGGACTGCCTAGAAACGAAGGCCACCAGAGACAGGATGTCTCGGGCGCAACCAGCCGACAACCCAAGAGTTGTCGCGCACACATATCAACAACTCCCACAGCCATACAACCACGGCCCCGCTCAGCATCCACCTAACCACGCGTACCAACACCACCAGGAGGTACAAATCGTACCTCCCCCACTCCCACCTCCACACCCACAACAGCCAAACATCCACCACCCCCAAGCACCAAAACAAGAAGACTTCGCTGATCAGCCGCATCGCGGAGTCATTCACATGATCACTGAGGGGTCCAGCGTCGACTTCGACACAAAGCGACAGAAGAGGGATCACTACCGCAGTATCAACCACGTCGCCGTCACCGGTCCAGTCGTGCAGACAAAGTGGTCCCATGTGCCATTGACCTTCGACGCCAGAGACGTCGACCTGCGCAGCGCACCCCACATCGACGCCATGGTCATCAACTGCAGCGTGGTAGGCTGGGACCTGCACAAAGTCTTAGTTGACAACGGCAGCCAGGCGGATATCATTTTCCTCCATGCCTTCGACCGCATCGGCATCAGCCACAGCTTGCTTAAGCCTTCGGACAACCCACTGTATGGCTTCGGCGGCAAGGGCACCTTTCCTGTCGGCAAAATAGAGCTACCCCTCTCCTTCGGTGTAGCACCCAATGCACGAAGTGAGCAAGTCACTTTCGACATCGTCGACATGGTGTACCCGTACAACGCCATAATGGGTCAGGGCTCCATCAACAAGTTTGAGGCAGCCATTCACGGACTTTACCTGTGCATGAAGATCCCGAGTCCGCAAGGCGCGTCACAGTCTATGGCAACCAGCAGGCCGCACGCAATATAGAAAGAGACTTCGTTCCAGGGCAAAGGAACGTACACTGCCTTACGGCGCAGCGCGAGGTCCTCGAGGCTACCAGCCCAACCGCCAAAGAGCATGAGAAGGCACAGCTGCAGAGCAACGATGGGACCAAGACTGTTCCCCTTGACCAGGCAACGCCCAAGCAAACGGTCATCATAAGTGAAGACCTGACTTCGCATGACGAGGAAAGACTCCTCTCCTGTCTGCCCAAGAATAAGGACGTCTTCGCCTGGTCCGCCCTCGACCTGGTCGGAGTCAGTCGCTCTATCATCGAGCACAGCTTGGGAATCGACCCTTCGGTGAGGCCGAAGAAGCAGTGGCTGTGCAAGATGTCTGATGAGAAGACAGAAGCCGCTAAGGCCGAGGTACACCGCCTACTCGAGGCCAACTTCATCGAGCCAGTCGCCTATCCTACGTGGCTCGCCAACGTAGTCATGGTGCAAAAGAAGAGTGGCAAGTGGCGGATGTGCATTGACTTCACCGGCCTCAGCAAGGCCTGCCCCAAGGATAATTTCCCGCTGCCTCGGATCGACAAGATAGTCGATAGCGCGGCCGGGTGCGAGGTCATGTCACTCCTTGGTTGCTTCTCCGGCTACCACCAAATATATATGAAGGAGGAAGACAAGGCCAGCACCAGTTTCATAACACCCTTCGGCACGTATTGCTTCATCAGAATGCCGGAGGGACTTAAGAACGCTGGGTCCACATTCTCTCGCCTCACCAAAACGGTGCTCGAGAGCCAAGTCGGCAGAAACATATTTACGTATGTGGACGACATCGTCGTCGCAAGCAAAAGCAAAGAAGACCATCTGGCTGACCTCGCAGAAACGTTCGCGAACATGCGGGACGCACGACTTCGCTTAAACCCCGAAAAGTGCGTCTTCGGCGTTCGCCAGGGGAAGATACTGGGCTACCTGGTGTCGCACCGCGGGATCGAAGCCAACCCGACCAAGATCCAGGCCATCATCAACATGACGCCCCCGCAGTCAGCCAGAGACGTCCAACGACTGACAGGCAGATTGGTCGCCCTCAATAGATTCATTTCCAAATCCACAGAGCGAAGTCTACCCTTCCTCAAAACGCTACGCGGCGCAAAAGACTTCGCATGGGGACCAGAGCAAGCGGCGGCCTTCGCTTCACTAAAGCAGCACCTGTCAGAGCTGGCGATTCTTACAAGCCCCAACCCCTCGCTACCCCTGTTGCTCTACGTCACAGCTTCGCCGCACGCGGTCAGCGCAGCGCTAGTCCAGGAGCAAGACAGAGAGGGCACGACCAGACAGTGTCCAGTTTATTACGTCTCCGAAGTGCTCACGACATCCAAATGCAACATGACGGAACTGGAAAAAATCGCCTACGCAGTTGTTATGGCTTCGCACAAGTTGCGCCATTATTTTGAAGCGTTCAAGGTACGGGTCACCTCGGGCAGGGGACTCGATGAATTGTTCAGAAATCCGGAGGCATCTGTCTGGATCGCCAAATGGGCAGCCGAGCTTTCCGGCTACCATATCACCTTCGAGCCCAGGACAACCATCAAGTCACAAGTCCTGGCAGACTTCATCGTCGACTGGACCGGGCCAATAACACAGCCGGACACGTCTGCAGAGAAGGTGTGGACCATCCACTGCGATGGCGCATGGTGCCATGCGAGGGCAGGCACAGCTGTAGTCATTACTTCACCCACAGGGGTCAAGCACAAATATGCAGCACGACTCAGCTTCGCTTTGGAGTTCGACAGATGCACCAACAATGTAGCAGAGTACGAAGCCGTCATCCTCGACCTTCGCAGGCTACGGGCACTTGGTGTCACCACCTGCATCATCAGAACAGACTCCAAAGTGGTTGCCGACCAGGTCGAGAAAGATTACACAGCAAAGGACCCCGCACTTATGCAGTATCTCGCGGCTGTCCGCAGTCTCGAGAGGCAATTCAAGGGCTTCACCTTGCAGCACGTGGACCGAGCTAAGAATGAGGAGGCCGACGCATTGGCCAAGGCAGCCGCTAGAGGCGAGGCCCTGCCCTCCGACGTGTTCTACCATGTCATCGGCACGCCGCCGTCCAAAGCCCAGAGGGTCTCCAAATAACCAACGACACTAAGGGCCACCGCATAGTCAACCTCATCATGACCGAAGACTGGCGGGCACCAATAACCCTGTTCCTGCAGGGATACTACCAGCCAAGCGATATCAACGAGGCCAAGCGCCTCAAACACCGAAGCTAGGACTTTGCACTCATTGAGGGACAACTTTACAAGAAGGGGGTCAGTCAACCCATGCTTAAATGCGTCACCGAGACCGAAGGCGTCAATATCCTACGAGATGTCCACAGCGGCACTTGCGGTTCTCACGTAGGGCCCAGGGCCCTAGCCGCCAAGGTGATCCGTCAAGGCTTCTACTGGCCTGCTATGATTTGCGCCGCGAATCGGGTGACGAGGTCCTGCGAAGCCTGCCAGAAATTCTCCCCACGCTCGGGAAACCCTTCGCAGTTCACAAAGCTAATCGCCCACACGTGGCCCCTTCAGCGCTGGGGCCTAGTGAAAGGGAAATGTGCCCTTGGGCCATTTTTGAGTATTTTGGTGATTTAGTGTCCAACACAAGTACCTAAGTGTTAAATGGTGGACAAAGTACAAATCAAGTATAAAGACATGTTTCTCAGACTTAGTACATTGTTTTAGAGACTAATGTATTGTGTCTAAGTGCTGAAAACAGGAGAGATCGAATTGGAGAAGAGATGGCCTTGTTCAGCCAAAGCCAGCTCTGTCTGGGTGCACCGGACTGTCCGGTGGTGCACCGGACAGTGTTTGGTGCGCCAGGTTGGCTCAGGCGAACTTGCTGCTCTCAGGAAGAAATTAACGGCGTATGGCTATAATTCACCGGACTGTCCGGTGTGCACCGGACAGTGTCCGGTGTGCCAACGGTCGCCAGGCCAACGGTCGGCCACTTAATCCGGGCACGACGCGTGGCCGAGCCAACGGCTAGAAGGGGGCACCGGACTGTCCGGTGTGCACTGGACAGTGTTCGGTGTGCCAACGGCTCCCAGGCGCCAACGGTCGGCTTCGCCAAAGAAGGAAAGAAATCCGCACCGGACAGTGTCCGGTGGTGCACCGGACTGTCCGGTGCGCCAGGCGACATAAGGCAAGAATTGCCTTTCTGGAATGCACTCAACGGCTCCTAGCTGCCTTGGGGCTATAAAAGGGACCCCTAGGCGCATGGAGGAGTACACCAAGCATTCTCTGAGCATAGTTGATCACTCACACTTCGTTCTTGCGCACTTGTTTAACATTCTTAGTGATTTGAGCTCTTTTCTAGTGAGGAACTTGTGATAGTCTCTTGAGCTCAAGTCTGAGTCTTGTGTGTGCGTATTTGCTGTGATCTTTGTGTCTTGTGTGAGTTGCTCATCCCTCCCTTACTCCGTGTTTCTTTGTGAATTTCAAGTGTAAGGGCGAGAGGCTCTAAGTTGTGGAGATTCCTCGCAAACGGGATATAGTAAAGCAAGCAAAACACCGTGGTATTCAAGTGCGTCTTTGGACCGCTTGAGAGGGGTTGATTGCAACCCTCGTCCGTTGGGACGCCACAACGTGGAGTAGGCAAGCGTTGGTCTTGGCCGAACCACGGGATAAACCACTGTGCCATCTCTGTGATTGATCTCTTGTGGTTATTGTGTTTTGTTGAGACTCCTCTCTAGCCACTTGGCATTATTGTGCTAACGCCTAATCAAGTTTTTATGGATTAAGTTTCAAGTTTCACAGGATCACCTATTCACCCCCCCCCTCTAGGTGCTATCAATTGGTATCAGAGCCGTCCTCTTCACAAAGGGACTAATCGCCCGAAGAGATGGATCCTAAGGGGAAGGGAATTGTGATCAACGATAAGGAGAAGGAATCCTTCGTCAACGAGCCAAAGGATGACAAGCCTACCGACACGGGCTCGGGCCACAAACGCAAAGATGGGAAGAAGAAGAAGACAAGACGCATCAAGGAGATCGTCTACTACGACGACAGCGATGAGTCCACTTCTTCCCAAAAGGATAACGACGACAACGACTACGACAAAAGAAAGACGGTTAATTCGAACTTTTCTTTCGATTACTCTCGTATTCCGCATAGCTCAAATGCACATTTGCTTTCCATCCCTCTTGGCAAACCTCCACACTTTGATGGGAAGGACTACGGATTTTGGAGTCACAAAATGCGTAGTCACCTGTTCTCTCTCCATCCAAGTGTATGGGAGATTGTTGAGAATGGAATGAAATTTGATAGCTCGGATAGTCCTATATTTATTAATGAACAGATTCATAAAAATGCACAAGCTACTACTGTGTTATTAGCCTCTTTGTGCAGGGACGAGTACCATAAGGTGAGCGGCTTGGACAATGCCAAGCAGATCTGGGACACCCTCAAGATCTCTCATGAGGGGAACGACGTCACCTTACTCACCAAGATAGAGTTGGTAGAGGGCGAGCTCGGGAGATTCGCAATGATAAGGGGCGAGGAGCCAACCCAAACATACAACCGGCTCAAAACCCTCATCAACAAAATAAGGAGCTACGGAAGCACGCGATGGACAGACCACGACATCGTTCGCCTAATGCTAAGGTCTTTTACTGTACTTGATCCACATCTGGTGAACAATATTCGTGAAAATCCTAGGTACACCAAGATGTCGCCCGAAGAAGTTCTTGGGAAGTTCGTGAGCGGGCGAATGATGATCAAGGAGGCTAGATACGTGGACGACGCGTTGAATGGTCCAATCAATGAGCCTCAACCCTTTGCTCTCAAGGCAACAAGAAGCAAGGAGGCGCTACCTAGCAAGGTGGCACAAGTTGAGGCGGCAGGGCTCAATGATGAAGAGATGGCTATCATCATCAAGCGCTTCAAGACGGCGCTAAAGGGTCACAAGGGGCAGCCAAGCAAGACCAAGACAAAGGCGAAGCGCTCATGCTTCAAATGTGGTAAGATTGGTCATTTTATCGCTAACTGCCCCGATAATGATAGTGACCAGGAACAGGGGAACAACAGGGAGAAGAAGAAGGCATACAAAAAGACTAAGGGCGAGGCACACCTTGGCAAGGAATGGGACTCGGATTGTTCGTCATCCGACTCCGACAATGAAGGACTCGCCGCCACCGCCTTCAACAAGTCATCCCTCTTCCCCAACGAGCGTCACACATGCCTCATGGCTAAGGAGAAGAAGGTATGTACTCGAAACAATGCCACTTATGATTCTTCTAGTGATGATGAGTCTAGTGATGAAGAAATAGATTACTCTAGTTTGTTCAAGGGATTGGATAGAACTAAAATAGATAAGATTAATGAATTGATTGATGCCTTGAATGAAAAGGATAGACTTTTAGAGAAACAAGATGACCTTTTATATGAAGAACATGACAAATTTGTAGAGGCACAAAAATCTCATGCTTTAGAAGTTAAAAGAAATAAAATGCTTTCTTGTGAACTATCTTCTTGCCATGAGACAATTTCTAGCTTAAGGAGCATAAATGATGATTTAAATGCTAAGTTAGAGATAGCTAGTAAATCTAACTCTTGTGTAGAACATGTTATGATTTGCAATAGGTGTAAAGATTTTGACATTGATGCTTGTAGTGAACACCTAGTTTCAATTTCCAAATTGAATGATGAATTGGCTAGTCTTAATGCCCAACTTAAGACTAGCAAGAATGAATTTGACAAGCTAAAATTTGCAAGGGATGCCTACACGATTGGTAGACACCCCTCAATTAAGGATGGACTGGGCTTCAAGAGGGAAGCCAAGGACTTAACATGCCATAAGGCTCCCATCTCCGCCAAGGAGAAAGGGAAGGCCCCTATGGCTAGTAGTGCTAAAAAGAACCATGCTTTTATGTACCATGATAGAAGACAGTCTTATAGGAGTTGTAATGCTTATGATGCTTTTGACTCTCATGCCATGTTTGCTTCTAGTTCTTCCTATATGCATGGTAGAGATATGTCTAGGAGAAATGTTGTTCATATGCCTAGGAGAAATGTTGTTAATATTCCTAGGAAAGTTAATGAACCTTCTACAATATATCATGCTTGCAATACTTCATTTGCCATTTGTAGAAAGAATAAGAAGGTGATTGCTAGGAAGTTAGGGGCAAGATGCAAGGGAGATAAAACTTGCATTTGGGTCCCTAAGACAATTGTGACTAACCTTGTAGGACCCAACAAGAGTTGGGTACCTAAGACCCAAGCCTAAATTTGCCTTGCAGGTTTATGCATCCGGGGGTTCACGCTGGATTATTGACAGCGGATGCACAAACCATATGACGGGGGAGAAGAAGATGTTTACCTCCTACGTCAAAAACAAGGATTCCCAAGATTCAATAATATTCGGTGATGGGAACCAAGGCAAGGTAAAAGGGTTAGGTAAAATTGCTATTTCATCCGAGCACTCTATATCTAATGTGTTTTTAGTTGAGTCTCTTGGATATAATTTGTTATCTGTTAGTCAACTTTGCAATATGGGATATAATTGTCTATTCACTAATGTAGATGTGTCTGTCTTTAGAAGAAGTGATGGTTCATTAGCTTTTAAGGGTGTATTAGACGGCAAACTTTATTTAGTTGATTTTGCAAAAGAGGAGGCCGGTCTAGATGCATGCTTAATTGCTAAGACAAGCATGGGCTGGCTGTGGCATCGTCGCTTAGCACATGTGGGGATGAAGAACCTTCACAAGCTTCTAAAGGGAGAACACGTGATAGGTCTAACCAATGTTACTTTCGAAAAAGATAGACCTTGTGCAGCTTGTCAAGTAGGTAAACAGGTAGGAGGAGCGCATCACAGCAAGAATGTGATGACCACATCAAGACCTCTGGAGCTGCTACATATGGACCTCTTCGGACCTGTCGCCTATCTAAGCATAGGAGGAAGTAAGTATGGACTAGTTATTGTTGATGACTTTTCCTGCTTCACTTGGGTATTCTTTTTGCAGGATAAATCTGAAACCCAAGAGACCCTCAAGCGCTTCCTAAGGAGAGCTCAAAACGAGTTTGAGCTCAAGGTGAAGAAGATAAGGAGCGACAATGGGTCCGAATTCAAGAACCTTCAAGTGGAGGAGTACCTTGAGGAGGAAGGGATCAAGCACGAGTTCTCCGCTCCATACACACCACAGCAAAATGGTGTGGTAGAGAGGAAGAACAGGACGCTTATAGACATGGCGAGGACGATGCTTGGAGAGTTCAAGACCCCCGAGGGCTTTTGGTCGGAAGCCGTGAACACGGCTTGCCACGCCATCAACAGGGTCTACCTTCATCGCCTCCTCAAGAAGACGTCGTATGAGCTATTAACCGGTAACAAACCCAATGTTTCGTATTTTCGGGTTTTTGGGAGCAAATACTACATTCTAGTGAAGAAGGGTAGGAATTCCAAATTTGCTCCCAAAGCCGTAGAAGGGTTTTTGTTAGGTTATGACTCAAATTCAAAGGCGTATAGAGTCTTCAACAAATCATCGGGTTTGGTTGAAGTCTCTAGCGACGTTGTATTTGATGAGACTAATGGCTCTCCAAGAGAGCAAGTTGTTGATCTTGATGATGTAGATGAAGAAGACGTTCCAACGGCCGCAATGCGCACCATGGCGATTGGAGATGTGAGGCCAATGGAACAAAAGGAGCGAGATCAACCTTCTTCCTCAACAATGGTGCAACCCCCAACTCAAGATGATGAACAAGAGGCGTGTGATCAAGGGGGAGCACAAGATGATCAAGTAATAGAGGAAGAAGCACAACTGACACCTTCAACCCAAGTTCGAGCGATGATTCAAAGGGATCATCCCGTCGACCAGATTTTGGGTGACATTAGCAAGGGAGTAACTACTCGGTCTCGATTAGTTAATTTTTGTGAGCATCACTCCTTTATCTCTTCTATTGAGCCTTTCAGGGTAGAGGAGGCCCTGCTAGATCCGGACTGGGTGTTGGCCATGCAAGAGGAGCTCAATAACTTCAAAAGAAATGAAGTTTGGACACTGGTGCCTCGTCCCAAGCAAAATGTTGTGGGAACCAAGTGGGTGTTCCGCAACAAACAAGACGAGCACGGGGTGGTGACAAGGAACAAGGCACGACTTGTGGCAAAAGGTTATGCCCAAGTCGCAGGTTTGGACTTTGAGGAGACTTTTGCTCCTGTGGCTAGGCTAGAGTCCATTCGTATTTTGCTAGCATATGCCGCTCACCATTCTTTTAGGTTGTTCCAAATGGATGTGAAGAGCGCTTTCCTCAACGGGCCAATCAAGGAGGAGGTGTAAGTGGAGCAACCCCCTGGCTTCGAGGATGAACGGTACCCCGACCACGTGTGTAAGCTCTCTAAGGCGCTCTATGGACTTAAGCAAGCCCCAAGAGCATGGTATGAATGCCTTAGAGACTTTTTAATTGCTAATGCTTTCAAGGTTGGGAAAGCCGATCCAACTCTTTTCACTAAGACATGTGATGGTGATCTTTTTGTATGCCAAATTTATGTCGATGACATAATATTTGGTTCTACTAACCAAAAGTCTTGTGAAGAGTTTAGCAGGGTGATGACTCAAAAATTCGAGATGTCGATGATGGGCGAGTTAAGCTACTTCCTTGGGTTCCAGGTGAAGCAACTCAAGGATGGGACCTTCATTTCCCAAACGAAGTACACGCAAGATTTGATCAAGAGGTTTGGGATGAAGGACGCCAAGCCCGCAAAGACTCCAATGGGAACCGACGGACACACCGACCTCAACAAAGGAGGTAAGTCCATTGATCAAAAGGCATACCGGTCTATGATAGGGTCTTTACTTTATTTATGTGCTAGTAGACCGGATATTATGCTTAGCGTATGCATGTGTGCTAGATTTCAATCTGATCCAAGGGAGTGTCACTTAGTGGCGGTGAAGCGAATTCTTAGATATTTAGTCGCTACGCCTTGCTTCGGGATCTGGTATCCAAAGGGGTCTACCTTTGACTTGATTGGATATTCAGACTTCGACTATGTTGGATGTAAGGTCGATAGGAAGAGTACATCGGGGACGTGCCAATTCTTAGGAAGGTCCTTGGTGTCATGGAGGTCTAAGAAACAAACTTCCGTTGCCCTATCCACCGCTGAGGCCGAGTACGTTGCCGTAGGACAGTGTTGCTCGCAACTACTTTGGATGAGGCAAACCCTCAGGGACTTTGGCTACAATCTGAGCAAAGTCCCACTCCTATGTGATAATGAGAGTGCTATCCGCATGGCGGATAATCCTGTTGAACACAGCCGCACAAAGCACATAGACATCCGGCATCACTTTTTGAGAGACCACCAGCAAAAGAGGGATATCGAAGTGTTTCATGTTAGCTCCGAGAACCAGCTAGCCGATATCTTTACCAAACCTTTAGATGAGCAGACCTTTTGTAAGTTGCGTAGTGATTTATAGCATACATGTGTTTAGATTGATTTATAGCATACATGTGTTTATGCCTTTGATCATGTTCCTTAACGCATTTTGTCGCTTATGGTGCTCAAGTTGTACAAGCACTCCCCGGACCTCACAAGTCCTTTGCATGTGATGCACAAATTTAGGGGGAGATATGCTACAACTTGACCCTTTGAGACTAACCGTGTGCTTGAGTTTGCTTATTCTCAAAGGAGGTTTGAAAGGGAAAAGGTGGACTTGGACCATGCAAGACTTCCACTGCACTCCGATGAAAGAGTAACTTTTCTAAGTTCATCTTTGTACTCTTATTGCCTTTTTACTCTTAGTTGAAGATTTTGGTGAGGCAATGGGGTTAAAGGGCCAAAATTGATCCCGTTTTGGTGCTTGATGCCAAAGGGGGAGAAAATAAGGCC
Organism: Zea mays; assembly: GCF_902167145.1. Classification (NCBI taxonomy): domain Eukaryota; kingdom Viridiplantae; phylum Streptophyta; class Magnoliopsida; order Poales; family Poaceae; genus Zea; species Zea mays. The sequence goes on from NC_050098.1 coordinate 183,674,247, forward strand.
AAAGCAATAAATGGATCAGCTACCACTTGTGAGTTTTGAAAATAGTAGAGTTAGAACTTTTGTTTGTCAAAATACTCTTGTTTGCCTCTTATTGTCAAAAGTTGGCCTCTTGTGGGGAGAATGGCTTAATTATGGGAATAAGGGGGAGTTTTTGAATCCTTGATCAATTTCTTATGAAATATCTCTCTTTATGTTTCAACATGTGTGTTTGACTTAGAGATAGGAAATTGAGGTTGATTTGCAAAAACAAACCAAGTGGTGGCAAAGAATGATCCATATATGCCAAATTTGAGTCAAAACAAATTTGAGTTCTTATTTGAATTGATTTTGCACTTGTTCTACTTGCTTTATGTTATGTTGGCATAAATCACCAAAAAGGGGGAGATTGAAAGGGAAATGTGCCCTTGGGCCATTTCTGAGTATTTTGGTGATTTAGTGTCCAACACAAGTACCTAAGTGTTAAATGGTGGACAAAGCACAAATCAAGTATAAAGGCATGTTTCTCAGACTTAGTACATTATTTTAGAGACTAATGTATTGTGTCTAAGTGCTGAAAACAGGAGAGATCGAATTGGAGAAGAGATGGCCTTGTTCAGCCAAAGCCAGCTCTGTGTGGGTGCACCGGACTGTCCGGTGCGCCAGGCTGGCTCAGGCGAACTTGCTGCTCTCGGGAAGAAATTAACGGCGTATGACTATAATTCACCAGACTGTCCGGTGTGCACCGGACAGTGTCCGGTGAGCCAACGGTCACCGGGCCAACAGTCGGCCACTTAATCCGGGCGCGACGCGTGGCCGAGCCAACGGCTAGAAGGGGGCACCGGACTGTCCGGTGTGCACCCGACAGTGTCCGGTGCGCCAACGGCTCCCAGGCGCCAACGGTCGGCTTCACCAAAGAAGGAAAGAAATCTGCACCGGACAGTGTCCGGTGGTGCACCGGACTGTCCGGTGCGCCAGGCGACAGAAGGCAAGAATTGCCTTCCTGGAATGCACTCAACGACTCCTAGCTGCCTTGGGGCTATAAAAGGGACCCCTAGGCGCATGGAGGAGTACACCAAGCATTCTCTGAGCATAGTTGATCACTTACACTTCGTTCTTGCGCACTTGTTTAACATTCTTAGTGATTTGAGCTCTTTTCTAGTGAGGAACTTGTGATAGTCTCTTGAGCTCAAGTCTGAGTCTTGTGTGTGCGTATTTGCTGTGATCTTTGTGTCTTGTGTGAGTTGCTCATCCCTCCCTTACTCCGTGTTTCTTTGTGAATTTCAAGTGTAAGGGCGAGAGGCTCCAAGTTGTGGAGATTCCTCGCAAACGGGATATAGTAAAGCAAGCAAAACACCGTGGTATTCAAGTGCGTCTTTGGACCGCTTGAGAGGGGTTGATTGCAACCCTCGTCCGTTGGGACGCCACAACGTGGAGTAGGCAAGCGTTGGTCTTGGCCTAACCACGGGATAAACCACTGTGCCATCTCTGTGATTGATCTCTTGTGGTTATTGTGTTTTGTTGAGACTCCTCTCTAGCCACTTGGCATTATTGTGCTAACGCCTAATCAAGTTTTTGTGGATTAAGTTTCAAGTTTCACAGGATCACCTATTCACCCCCTCCTCTAGGTGCTATCACCTGGACATTGTCGGGCCGCTACCCACGGCCCAAGGGAACCTCAAGTTCACCTTCGTCGCCGTCGAGTATTTTACCAAGTGGATCGAGGCGAGGGCAGTATCCACGATAACATCGAAGACTGCCTAGAAATTCTTCTAGCAAAACATTGTTTGTCGATTCGGAGTCCCGTCCGAGCTCACAGTTGACAACGGCAAACAATTTGACAGCCAAGACTTCAAAGACTTCTGCTTCTTAATTGGCACCAAGCTTGCCTTCGCCTCTGTATACCACCCACAATCCAACGGTGTCGTGGAGCACGCCAATGGTAAAATTTTCACAGCCATCAAGAAAATGCTCCTCGACGACAAGAAGGGCAAATGTGCCGACCTGTTACCTGAAGCGATCTGGGCGCTGAACACGACCGAGTGCCGGGCGACTGGGTTCACTCCTTTCTGCCTGCTATATGGATCGGAGGCCATGACCCCGCAAGAACTAAACCATGGGTCACCATGGACAATCACTTCAGTTGTCCCCGACGTAGACGAGCCAACTTCGAAGGACCTCATCGACGGAGACCGTGTCTTCGCCCTACAGGCCCTCAACAAATACCAAGCTCAAACAAAAGCATGGCGCGACCACACAGTCGTCCCGAGAGAATTCAATGAAGGAGACCTCGTACTCGTCCGGACAACTCGGACAGAGTCACGAGGCAAGCTGGAGCCAAAGTGGGAGGGCCCCTTCATCGTCAAGACGAAGGCGTCCCCCAGCGCGTACAGGCTAACAACGCCATCCGGCGAAGACTTAGAGCATTCATGGAATATTGACAATCTCCGTAAATTTTTTGTTTGACTCCTCAGGGCTAACACACCCTTGTAATCCACCAAACAGTTTTATTCCGGCCCGCACACTTTTACTCCCAGGGGGTGAGGTTTTTAATGAGGCGGAGCCATGTAATATACACGCAAAAATCCCCCGCAAAAAATTAAAACAACGTCAAAAAAGACTGCATCGACGGTCTTCGGCATTCGACCACAACGAAGTCACCGCAAGGGGCAGCACTGGCTACCCTCGCATGCGACACTCCGCGCAAAAGTCGCCTAAGGGTGCAGCCGGACTAGCACGACAAGTGCGCAATATCGAAGTCTTCCTCACAAGACTATCCGTGCAAAAGTTGCCTAAGGGTGCAGCCGGACTAGCACAACAAGTGTGCAAAACCGAAGTCTTCTTCAAAAGACTATCCGTGCAAAAGTCGCCTAAGGGTGCAGCCGGACTAGCACAACAAGTGCGCAAAACCGAAGTCTTCTTCAAAAGACTATCCGTGCAAAAGTCGCCTAAGGGTGCAGCCGGACTAGCACAACAAGTACGCAAAATCGAAGTCTTCTTCAAAAAAAAATATCCGTGCAAAAGTCGCCTAAGGGTGCAGCCGGACCCTCCGTGCAAAAACCGACTACGGGTGCAACCAGACCAACACAATAAACGCGCAAGATCAAGTGCATAAGTCTTCTACGGGCGCGGCCGGATCAGCGAAGGCACACAGCCTCATCATACAAATTATAGTTACATACATGCAGCGAGGGCATCACACATTACATCGGCTCAACCTTCGGGATGATACCCATCTCCCTATAGTTGAACAGCATTATCCTCAATTCATCGCCCTCAAACAGACTTCGCAACTCTCCCTCACCTACACTCTCCCTAGCCGGCGAGGACAACAATTCCCGTTTGCCAGACCCGTCCACACGAAGACGACCACCCTCCACCTCACCACAATGACGCCTATCACTTCGCGACACCTCACTAATTCTTCGTTTCGCCACCGCCCTTCGCCGCCTACGCCCAGCACTCGCACCAGGAAGAACTTCAGCACCCATCACACGTGGAGAAGCCTCCGCCGCAGCCACATCCAATGCCGCAAAAATAATCCAAGTCCTCATCCTAGGACTCTTCCGTCCACACAACCGAACTCCCAGAATCATCAGACTCAAAAAACTTAGACACAGAATCATCAGAATTGTCTTCAGCAACCACGGTCGAAGCCGCCACAAAATTAGCATTGTCAGTGGCGGTTGCGTGCGCAGGCCCAAAACCCTGAACCTGCGCAGCAACCGAGGTTCAGTAAACACGTAGACAAAATTTACAACCTCCCCTACACCTATTTAGCTACTTAGCCACCTGCGAAGGCCCAGCGGCGGCCGTGGGGTCTTCGACTATCGGCTCAGCCACCACCTTCAGAGCGTCTTCGACCGTCGGCGCAGGGGCCGACACAGGGTCTTCGCCGGCCACAGTAAGCACGGGCACAGCCGAGGGGCCTTCACCGGCATCCGAGGGCAGCACCGGATTGACCTCCGCAGACTCGGGCGGCGCGCCGGCCAGACCTCCAAGGTCTTCGACGTCCTCGGCACGCTCTAGCTGCGTCAACAGCACATTCACTTAGTAAAAACTACACATAACCACGCACACACAACCATAAAAAACCCCCTTCACCTGCTCTCTCGCCCAGTCGGCCCGCTCCCTGACCGCCTCCCGACCATGCGACCCCCACATCCTATAAAAAAGTGCCCCCACTGACTGCTTCACAACAGGGTCTTCGGCCTTGAAGATCTCGCGTTCAAAGTTCTCGTCTGATTGGTCGAAGACCTCGTAGTGCCTGCTGCCCTCGCGGGACAACGCATTCATGGCCCCCTCGCAGGTGATGAGGGAGGCGAAGGACATAAAACACTCCACAATGGTCGGGAGCACCAGCAACTCCTCCTACAACCATTCGAGGAAGCGAAGGCCCGCTTCCCGGTCGGGCACTTCGAAGTCAGCAGTCCGTGCACCCAGCTCGCAGTACGAGTCCACGAGCTGTGCGAGCGTCCGCTCAACCTCCGAGCGTGTAGAGGCCTCGGCCTTGTCCACGCGGTTGCGCAGGGCGTTGAACCTTGCCTCCCACTCCTCGGCGCGTTGGCTAGCCAGACTTCCCTCCGCCCATGCCACTTTGGCCTCCGCCTATGCAGCCTGCGCCTCAGAGATGGCCTGGTTCGCCTCCCTCCTCTCCTCCACCAGCTGGCGCCGGAGGTCCGTCTTCTCGACCTCCAAGGCGGCCACTTTCTCCGCCAGCCTGCGGTTTTTGCTCTCTGCAGCTGACTTCTCCCGGACGGCATCCGCGTGCTGCGGCCAAAGTCTCTCGACTTCGGCAGCCACATCTGCAGTCAGGGCACCCGACGCCACGCGGTCGGCGAAGTCGGCCGCCTGACAGAAACACATGAGACCACAATCCCCATGGAAACAGCAAACACCGAAGTCCAGCTCAACTTACTTGACTTAGCTGTTGCGACGCCTCCCTCAGCCACCGGGACATGGAGCCCGCCACGTCCTTGATGGCAGCGGCTGACGGAATCTCGCCGCTCGCGCAGAAAGCGGCACCCTTCACCCCAACCACCGCCGTTGACGCCGTGGTTGCCACTGCAGGCGAGACAACAACCAATTGCCCCTCGCCCGACCCTGCAACGTATCACCGGTCAGAAGACCTCAAAAAAAAACTTACCAACAAAATAGTCCTCCACGCTAATGTTCGTGCCGAAGTCGGCAACACGTTTCCCCGGCGAGGGCAGCTCCCCTGCTTTCGCAACTTTGCCCGGGGGAGGCTTGGGTCCGCCAGGGACGACAGTCTTCACGCTCTCCGATGCCTTGCTGGATCCGGGCGCGGTCGGTTTCGTAGCCGACGCTGGCTGGCTACTGCCGGGGGCAGCAGCCTTCGCGCTCCCCCGCGCTTTCTTTGCCTCACGCCTAGGATCGGCGAGCCTGATAACCGCCCGGCGCTTCTGCGCAGCGTCTTGATGAACCTTGTTCATCACTGCCGACACAACAGCAGCAATATTCCGTCCGTAGGGGAAAATCCTCAAGCCATGAGCTATACGAGACGTAGACATGTCTTCGCCCTCCGCCCAGGGGATCGGAAGATTCTTTGGCCATCGACCTCCGGTAACCTCCAGCATTCGCGCTGAAGACTCCCGGAGCTCGGGCGAAGGCATCCTTACCCTGGGGGCCGCACATGTCCCCATCAACTCCACAACAAAATTGTCAGACACCCCCATTCCCCCACTATAGTACCTAATTTTCTCTTCTTCGCGGCCGGGGCAGCCTCCTGCGAAGGCCCTTCCTCGGTACCGCCCATCGGTTTCTTCCCGCAGCGGTCGGCAGCGTCTTCCCCGGGATAACCACCGTACAGCAAGCGGTTCAATTCGAAGACCCAATTCAACCTGTCGTTGGACCCACGGATATCCCAGCTCCGCAGACCCTCTGCCTTTGGCACGTAGCGCCCCACGATCCTCGCCGCACTGTCTTCCGCTTCACACACGAATGCGGTGGGATCTCGGCCACGCAAATCCAGCGCGAAGGCAGGACTTCGCACCAGCTGCCTGCCCCGGGAGGGCATCTCGCGAGGGCATACTTCGCCCAGCACCCAGCCATGCGCCAAGGGCCATACCCCATACCCGACAAATTCCTCAACTAAATCGCGCCCGCTACTCATGCAGGCAGCGCACCGAAGGGCTCCTTCGTCTTCATCATCCTCCGCTACCTCAAACTGCGGGTACGCTACGTAATAATGGGAGCACATGACGGCCACGGGGAGCCCTGGGTGATCTTCGACTGCGCCTTCGGAAACGTAAAACCAGAAATCCCACCAGTTGCCCCATTTATTGCGGGCGCAGGGAACCAACTCCACGACTTCCATCGAAGTCTTGCCGGTCCTCGGCGTAAATGTGCACGACCCAAACTGTGCAATCTCATGTCCGATTCTCCTTTTTTGCCAATGCAGACAGTAATGTTTTGCGAAGACCTCCACAGAGGGCTGACCGCCATACGAAGTCGGCGCCCAAACATACTTCGCCAGGGCCACCACGACATTCGGCGTCAGCTGATGGACCTAGACCTCGAACCTCCGCCACGAATCGATGTGCAGGCAGACGAAGGCCAGCGGTGAAAAAAGCTTCAAAACGACCAACTCGCCTTCTGGCTCGGGGACCTCCTCCGCCCCCGGGACACGCCCCACTCCGCCGCCAAAATATCCAAGCTGCTGCATATCCTACACGCAGACCGAGGACATCCGCGACACGCCAAACTCTACTGTATCACCAGGCTGCAACTCCTCCACCGCCACGTTGCTCAAAGTGTCCTCGGACGATGCGCCGGCCAGCGGTGTATCGGCAGCAGATGAAGAAGAGGACGGCATGGCTACGTACCGGTGGCGGAGGCGGGCGGTCTGCTTGACGCGGGCCAGATCTCCGACGAGCAGAAGCAAGGAGGGCAAGCGAGCAGGCGAACGGTTTCTAAAGGCGGCTAGGGTTTCGCGGTGCGTAGAAAGAGTGCCTGGCCCGCCCTGCCCCGCCCCCCCTTTTTATACACAAGACGCGACGCTTCGGGAAACCCGCAGTCCAACAGTACCGCGTCCATCAACGGTCACATCAAAAACCCCCGCGAAACCACTTCGAGCGAGGGCAGCGTCTCCACCATCTAGCGACGTCTTCGGCACCAGATGACTTAGTCGAACTGGTCCCTCGGAGGGCAAATGTTGGGGCGAAGGCGAAGACGCTACCCTTCGCTCGATGCCTTTGCCAATCTCGCTGCAACAACGGAAGCAAAGCGACACGCAGTTTACACCCTTCATCTGACAAGTTGCAGGACGAAGGCCTACGACGAGGTCGCCCCGTCCTGCGCCCTCGTCCAACATGAAGGCCCACGTAGAATCCGGCCCATTGTAACAGGCCCCGCGCGTCTAAGTGTATTACGGGCCCGATTTGTAAAGGCTTTTCTGTAATGACAGTCTGTAACCCTGCTTTATGGGAATATTCTGGGGGTCACCTGGGCGCTTGAGGGCACATGCGTCCTTAATCCTAGACGCTGGGCACTCAGGCACCTATAAATACCCCCGCACAGTGCCCTTGAGAGGCTAGATTAACAGAGCAATTGCCTTCCTGAGCTAAAACCTTGTTTGCATTACTTTCACTCCCCTGTTGGATCATCTTGCTCGGGAGAGCAAGTTCCAACACGGAGTAACGGCTACACAGCGCCAACGGTCGTCTGCAACGAGCAGTTAATGCGCTACAGTGCGCGCAAAAGTCAGAGCAGAGCCAGAAGGCGCACCAGACAGTGAACAGTGACTGTCCGGTGCACCACCGGACTGTCCGGTGGCCCAGCTATCAGAAGCTCCAACGGTCAGAACCCAACGACCGGGTGATGTGGCTGGCGCACCGGACAGTGTTCGGTGGTGCACCGGACTGTCCGGTGCACCATGCGACAGCAGCCTCCAGCAATGGCTCTTTTGGTGGTTGGGGCTATAAATACCCCCAACCACCCATCATTCATTGCATCCAAATTTTCAGCCTTCACACCTCATACAAGAGCTATAATATTCAATACAAGACACAAACAAGAGATCAAATCCTCTCCCAAGTCCAAAGATCATTCCAATCAAATAGTGACTAGTGAGAGAGACAATTGTGTTCTTTTGAGCTCTTGCGTTTGGATTGCTTTTCTTCTTCATTCTTTCTTGATTCCAATTCAATTGTAACCAAAGCAAGAGACACCAATTGTGTGGTGGTCCTTGTGGGGACTTAGTGTCCCGTTTGATTGAGAAGAGAAGCTCACTCGGTCTAAGTGACCGTTTGAGAGAGGGAAAGGGTTGAAAGAGACCCGGTCTTTGTGACCACCTCAACGGGGAGTAGGTTGGCAAGAACTGAACCTCGGTAAAACAAATCACCGTGTCATCCGCCTTATTCACTTATGATTTGTTTTCGCCCTCTCTTTCGGACTCGCTTTTATTTCTAACGCTAACCCCGGCTTGTAGTTGTGCTTAAAGTTTGTAAATTTCATATTCGCCCTATTAACCCCCCTCTAGGCGACTTTCAATACCTACTCATCAGTGGCTCGATTGACTACTATTCGTACATTAATAGCCGTGGCAGCCTCTTATGGTCTTATCATTCATCAGATGGATGTTAACACAACTTTCCTAAATGGAGAGTTGGATGAGGAGATCTACATGGATCAGCCAGAAGGGTTCATTGCGGATGGTCAAGAGAACAAGGTGTGTAGGTTGATAAAATCATTGTATGGACTAAAATAAGCACCTAAGCAATGGCATGAAAAGTTTGATAATACTCTTATAGCTGCTGGTTTTGCTGTAAATGAATCTGACACGTGTGTATATTATGGGTATGGTGGGGGTGAGTCTGTTATGTTGTGCCTTTATGTTGATGACATCCTAATCTTTGGATCAAATCTCAATGTGATTGAGGAAGTTAAGAATCTTCTATCGAGCAATTTTGAAATGAAAGATTTGGGAGAAGCTGATGTCATTCTAAACATCAAGCTTGTTAGAGAAGGTGATGGTGGGGTAACTTTGTTAAAATCTCACTATGTGCAAAAGGTATTGAGTCGCTTTGGTTTTAGTGACTGTGATCCTGCTCCAACACCTTATGACCCTAGCATGCTATTGAGAAAGAATCGAAGAATAGCAACGGATCAATTGACATACTCCCAGATTATTGGCTCGCTCATGTACCTTGCAAGTGCAACAAGGCCAGACATCTCTTATGTTGTGTGTAAGCTGAGTTGGTTTGTGTCGAAACCAGGAGATGATCACTGGCGTGCTCTTGATAGAGTGTTACAGTATTTGAAAGGTACTATGACATACGTTATTCATTATACTGGAAACCCAAAAGTGCTGGAAGGCTATTGTGATGCCAACTGGATTTCTGATGCTGATGAGCTTTATAACACAAACGGATGTGTTTCTGTTTGGAGGTGGTGCTGTTTCCTGGAAGTCTTACAAGCAGACTATCTTAACGAAGTCTACAATGGAAGCAGAACTCGCAGCATTAGTGAAAGTCGCCTAGAGGGGGGTGAATAGGCGGAACCTAAAAATTAAAACTTTATCCCCCAACTAGATCCCTTGATTATTGGTTAGAACACGATATACAAATATCGGAGAATAGAAACTAAGTTCTTGCTTGAAAAGAATATTGCTAAATAATGCGGGAGTGATAAATCAATACAATTAATAAGTTATACAATAACAAAGCAAGAAGTCTTAGATGAGAAGAGCACTAAGCCAAGTTCTTTCTTGCGAAATGTTGCTTCACTAAATGGAATTAAACTTGAAGCAACACCAAATGATATTAGCAAATAATGGTGCAAGAAAACTTAGAGCAAGGGAAAAACAAACAAATCACAAGCAATAAACACAATGGACACGGGTGATTTGTTTTACCGAGGTTCGGCCCTCGAAGGCCTAGTCCCCGTTGAGGAGTCCACTTAAGGACGGGTCTTTTTCAACCCTTTCCCTCTCTCCCCCGATCACACAAGGATCGGCGAGCTCTTCTTCTTCTCAAGGGACACTCTCGATCCCGCAAGGACCACCACACACTTTGGTGTCTCTTGCTAGCTTTTACAAGCCTCCAAAACTTTGGAGGAAGTTCAATGGGAGTCAAAACTCCACGCGCAAATGAACACAAAGATGAAGCACACACTATCTCTCGATGAAACTCACAAGGCACTAGTGCTAAACTCAAATGAGTAGCTCTCTTTTGCTTGCTCTCTATTTTGTAGCACTTGTGTTGGTTGTAGTGGTCTAAATCTTGTGTATAGGATGGATCAATGAATATATGTGGTTGGGAGGGCTTGAGTATGTCAACTAGATGACTTGGAATGTTGCTTGGGCTCCCACACCTTGAAGTGGCCGGTTGGGGTGGTATTTATAGCCCTCAACCACCCATATAGCCGTTGGGGCGCATCTGCCAGAAATTGCATTGGCGGACGGTCCGCGGCTAGGGCCCGGACGGTCCGCGACCCTCCAACGGTCGATTCTGACATCTTCAACGGATACTTCTGACAGATCAACGGTTAGATCAACGGCTATCTGCCTCGGTGACACCACGCGGACAGTCTGCTCTTGGTCGCGGACGGTCCGCGCCAGCTATATAATTCCTTTTGCTCAACTTGTCACCTTCGGGCTTTTTGGTTCTGCACCGACCGGACGGTCCGCGCCTGAGGCCGGACGGTCCGCGCTTGGCCTCGGACGGAGCTTGCTTTTTCATCGGACGGTCCATAGTAGAGATATGTGTTTTTGCATTGGTTCTGTCCGAGGATCATCCTGGTGTCGCGGACGGTCCGCTGCAAGGGCCCGGACGGTCTGCGCATAGTCGGTTTTTCCAAAAAGCTTCTCCTGTCCGGAATAACCTACGGTATTCCGAACAGTCGATTTAGAATAGTTGTAGATGAACCTTTGACACCTGTAGAACATATAATCTAGAGCAAACTAGTTAGTCCAATTATTTGTGTTGGGCAATTCAATCACCAAAATCATTTAGGAAAAGGTTTGACCCTATTTCCCTTTCAATCTCCCCCTTTTTGGTGATTGATGCCAACACAAACCAAAGCAAATATATAAGTGCAGTAATTGAACTAGTTTGCAACAGGTAAGTGCAAAGGTTACTTGCAATTAAACCAATTTTACATTTCATAAGATATGCATGGATGCTTTCTTCATATTTAATGTTTTGGACTATGCTTGCACCATTTGTTTTGTTTTTGCAAACTCTTTTGTAAATTCTTTTCAAAGTTCTTTTGCAAATAGTCAAAGGTAAATGAATAAGATTTTGAGAAGCATTTTCAAGATTTGAAATTTTCTCCCCCTGTTTCAAAATGCTTTTCCTTTGACTGAACAAAACTCCCCCTCAATAAAATCCTCCTCTTAGTGTTCAAGAGGGTTTTAAGATATTGATTTTGAAAATACTACTTTCACCCCCTTTTGAACACAATAAGATACCAATTTGAAATTTACCAATTGAAAATTATTAGTTTTCTAAAACTAGGTGGTGGGCGGTGCGGTCCTTTTGCTTTGGGCTAATACTTTCTCCCCCTTTGGCATGAATCGCCAAAAACGGATACTTTGAGTGAAATATAAGCACTATCCTAACTATTTTCTCCCCTTTGGCAAATAAAACATATAGGTGAAGATTATACCAAAGATGGAGAGTGACGCGGAGCGACGGCGAAGGATGAGTAGTAGAGTGGAGTGGAAGCCTTTGTCTTCGCCGAAGACTCCTATTCCCTTTCAATATTCCTATGACTTGGTTTGAAATACACTCGAAAACACATTAGTCATAGCATATATCAAAGAGAAATGATCAAAAGGATATATCAAATTAAGCATGATCATAGTTCTATATAACATAGATTGCTCCCCCTAAATATGTGCGAGAGGAAAACATATTTTTGGCCTCAAATGCCAATTGCACATAATTAGGTAAATGAGAACATATCTATATCATACAGAATGTGAAGTGCATTGTGTCATAGTATAAGTGTGATGCTCATGACAATTTATGCACTTATGAAAGCATGTTGTAAACAATTTAAGCATTTTCCCTTAAGGATTTCAAAGAGACTTAAGGACCATCCACCTTTGAAACAAAGGCAGCTTATCCTCGTTACAAGGTTAAGCTTTAAGCTCTTTGACAATTAAATCACTTCATCTAGTTTCAACAAATATGCATTAAAGCATGAATGAATTTTTGAGAAGTTAAACTAGATATGAAGCAGGGATATGCATGGACATGCTTTCTCTTCCTTTTAAACAAGATATATAAAGAGAGTATAGAAAAGGAAGATTTAGGTACAAGCTTAAATGAAAAGGAGACAGTTTTACCTTTTTGTACCTTTACATAGGGACGCTCTCTTCATTGTGCTTTGTCCTTAGTCTTAGATGCTTAAGACCTATTCTTAATGACAATATATGAAAATATTTTGCACAAGAGAGAGTTCTACAACTAGTGATCTTTTCAAGTTATTGTTAGCATATATCAAATGGATCACAAGTTGCATAAATGTATCATGAATTCTCCTTTTAACTTAGTGCATATCAAGAGAGATATCGATTGATAGTATATATGGCACTAAGAAGCATGATTGTTGATTGAAGTCATTCAATGATCAAACAAATAACAGATGTGATCAAACGAACAACATACGCATTAAATTATCAACTAAGCTTAGAGTAGGAGAATCCAGTATATATGCTACTTTAGAGTGAAAGACAAGACTAAAAAACAGTAGCATACTTCATGAGAAACTTAATCTCATGCAAGAGACTATATGAAATAACTGAGATAAAGCAATAGTCTCAATGCAATCAAGATGTAGATAGAGGCTCCCCCTAGAGATATGCATCAAGTATTTGAATTGAATGGATGCATTTACTTTAAAGACAAATATGGAGAAGCATTGTACATCTTGATCAAGGCTCATAAATTTTGCAATAACAACTTAAGCCTAGTAATCTCATAATGAAAGTATTTAGAATACTCACAACCACACCATTGATTGTTTTGTAGACCTTATTATCCAAGTAGGTGTTGTTGTTCTTGATGTACTCCTCTTTCATTTGAGAGTCCTCCCTTTGTAGTTGTTTCCTTTTCCTTTCAAACTTATTGAAAATACTCAAGAAAGATGTTAATAGCACAAGGGAGTATATTATGAAAGATGATCTCTTTAGATAGAAAATATGGACAGTTCATCATTCATAAGTCACACAGACATGAAGTAAAATCCTTAACATTAGTGCATTTTATTTGAGAAATATGAGTGAGCACCTTTTAAGCAGTTTAATAATCATTGGAGATTTTACTTTATCATATTGAATTTAGCTAAACATTACTTGGAAGCAAATCAATATGATAACATATATAAATATCGCAAAGGCATTAAATAGATTCTAATGGACATGAGCATTAAGAAAATGATATTTGAATGCACATCTAGCTGATTTGAGTTCAATAAAGAATCTATTCCTCACATGGGTAGAATATGATAATTTAGATTAAATAGCCATGGAGATGGGAATTAAATTTGATTAAGAAGATGAATTCTCATACCTTTGTTTTTACCTTTCTTCTTTTGGGTGAAGAACAACCCATGAGGCTTGTGCACTTTCTTTTTGTAGATATTCATAAGTAGGCTCAAGAGATACTTTGTTAGTAACACAAGCACTAGTTTCCATTTTTGTAACCATTTTGATAAGGAATGAAAAAGCTAGATTACTAAAACATGGAAACTTCATAGCATGAACTAGATTATCCATAGATGATGTTATGCTCAATTTTAACTCATAAAACAAGCATAAATAATCCTTTGAGATTATAGGAATAAATCTAACTCATGATTTGGAAAGCGATAAATGTGAAAGAATCATATCCAATTTGAGCAAGTAGAAATACAACATAAAATATTGGATTGATTTTTCTTTTCATGTTAGATTACACGCTTCCAAAGAGAAACTTATTCTCTACCAGTGAGACTACTTTGGGTTACTTAAATAAAATCAATAGTCTCACTAATCTAGTTATAGAGAAAGTTTTCCTTTTATAAGTGTCCTAAGGATTTGAATTCCTTACACAACACCTTGTTCTTTTAGGAACTTGAAAAATCTCTCTATATCTAGAAACATGGCAATAATAGAATATCTTAGCGAAAAACATGTCATGTGATACTTGCAATATTTTAAAGCATGTAGATTGCTATAGAATGGAAATGATGAATATGCAATCTACCATATGAGAGGAAATTTCTTCAAAGAATGGTAATATAAATTTGAAGATTTTTGAAGTGCTACACATTTCTATGTGACTACACAAGACACATAAGAGATAATGATTTAAAATACTTGCACTTAAAAGCATAGAAGTTACCATCCTTTGACTTTCCTCTATGTTGTAGGTCTTGACTTTTCGCACATGATGTCTCTTCACTTCCTACAACATATAATATTTTCCTCGAGATGATATGAGTTTAAGACATAGCAATTTGAAAAATAACCTTGGGTCAATCATGTATATAGATTATTGAAAATTGATAGCTTGAGTTGATAAGAATCGAATGGACTCTCTCAAGCACCCCAAGGCTTCATATCATCTCCTTTTCCTGCAAAGCTTGTCAAGCATATTTTGGTACCCATCGCTTGATGGGTCCATCACGGTTAGTCAACAAAGATCTAGGAACCCAAAAGTCCTTTGTGTTAGCACTAGGTAAACTCATTATCTTTCTAGCATAAGTTGCAATTTTGGGTTGCCTAGTTACATGAGAATTAATTGACAAGCTAGGAGTGGAATTGTTATCAATGGGACAATCCTTGCATTGATGTCCCTTCTTTCGGCATGTGTAGCATAGGCGTTTTTCAAGTTTTGAAATTTTCTTCTTTCCTTGTTTGTTGCCTGCTACATGGTTAGTAAAAACTTTCCTTTCTAACCCTATGCCCTTTTGTTTTAAATGGGGACAAGATCTAAGCAAGTGTCCCTTCTTAGAGCATTTAAAACAAAGTCTATCATCCTTGTTGATAATCAAGCCATTTTTAATGTAGGGACATGACCTAATCAAGTGCCCCTTTTCAAAGCATTCACTGCACCTCTTAATGTGAAGTGTGGCTTGATCAATACCTTGGATGTTACCTTTTGTAGAGGCGTGGTTGAGGCTTTTGGAGGATGTATCGAATTTCATCTTTTGCTTCTTCCTCTTGGCAATCCTCAAATCCTTGACATTTTCCTCAAGGGTTTTAGTGCATGCCACGGTTGTTCCTGTCTCAAGCTTCTTCACCATGTGGTCACGGTTATCTTGAGAAGGTTGAGCAATGCACTTCCCTTTTAGTTGTGTCAAGCTCATCTTTAGCCTCTCATTTTCTTCCTTGAGCTTTTGATATGAATCATCGTTTGTTCCTGCAAATTCTAGCTCAAAGGAAGATATGCTTGTTGACGGACAACAAGCATTAGCACATGGTAATATAGTATCAATTTGAATACATGTGCATGAGTGAGGTTGTTGGGATTTTAAGTTTTCTATCACAACCTCATGAGCAATGTCTAATATGATATGATCATCTCTAAGATTTTCATGAGAGCATAGGAGCATATCATATTTTTCTTGAAAAGCTAGATTTTCAACCTTTAGCTTTTCTACTTGGTCCTTAAGCATGGTATTTCTATTTACTAATTGAGCAATACAATGTAAAGCGTTATCTTGCTCAAGTGAAATAGTTTCATACCTTTGGACCAAATCAACATGAGAGCATTTTAGCTCCTCATGTTCTTTAGTCAACTCGTCAAAGCATTGCATCTTCATTGAGAGAATACTTTCTAGCCTTTGACGAGCTTCGCCTTGCTCTCTTGCTCTTTCTAGAAGCTTGAGCATGACCGCCTTATCTTCTTGGCTTAGGCGAGCGTAGAGTTGCACAAGGCTTCTTTCTTCCTCCTCATCCTCATTTGTGCTTCCCCTATCATTTGCATTAGCCACACAACACATGTGGGAATCAAAATGGGAAGACAAACCTTTTGGAGAGGTGGATTCATCGTTTGGTCTCCATCGTTCATTCTCTTCTTCTTCCTTACAAGGGTTAGTATCACAAATACCAAAGGAAGTAGAGACACAAAATGAACTATCATGTTTGGACTCATCAAATTTGCTTCTAATTCTAGTCCAAATATCATGCGCATCATGGACGGATTCGTCATAGTTTGATATGAAGGCATGATAATCTTCTTTGCTAAGAGAATTAGTTAAGATGTCAAAAGCTAGATAGTTTAAGCGATAACATCTTTGATCCTCCTCGGAATTAATTTTTCCATTGAAATTAGAGGGAAAAATGCTCTTGTCTATAATTTGTTCTAATTGTGGATCTATGGTTCTAAAAGCATTTATTACTCTAGTAGACCAAGAAACATAATTAGAACAATCGGAAAGTAATATCTCAAGAGTTACCTCCTTGTTCTCCTAGGTCTTCTTGTTCTTTTGGGATCTTCTACGAGCCATCATTTCGAGTTGTTAGACTCAAGATGAAGTGCCTACCTCTGATACCAATTGAAAGTCGCCTAGAGGGGGGGTGAATAGGCGGAACCTGAAAATTAAAACTTTATCCCCCAACTAGATCCCTTGATTATTGGTTAGAACAAGATATACAAATATCGGAGAATAGAAACTAAGTTCTTGCTTGAAAAGAATATTGCTAAATAATGCGGGAGTGATAAATCAATACAATTAATAAGTTATACAATAACAAAGCAAGAAGTCTTAGATGAGAAGAGCACTAAGCCAAGTTCTTTCTTGCGAAATGTTGCTTCACTAAATGGAATTAAACTTGAAGCAACACCAAATGATATTAGCAAATAATGGTGCAAGAAAACTTAGAGCAAGGGAAAAACAAACAAATCACAAGCAATAAACACAATGGACACGGGTGATTTGTTTTACCGAGGTTCGGCCCTCGAAGGCCTAGTCCCCGTTGAGGAGTCCACTTAAGGACGGTTCTTTTTCAACCCTTTCCCTCTCTCCCCCGATCACACAAGGATCGGCGAGCTCTTCTTCTTCTCAAGGGACACTCTCGATCCCGCAAGGACCACCACACACTTTGGTGTCTCTTGCTAGCTTTTACAAGCCTCCAAAACTTTGGAGGAAGTTCAATGGGAGTCAAAACTCCACGCGCAAATGAACACAAAGATGAAGCACACACTATCTCTCGATGAAACTCACAAGGCACTAGTGCTAAACTCAAATGAGTAGCTCTCTTTTGCTTGCTCTCTATTTTGTGGCACTTGTGTTGGTTGTAGTGGTCTAAATCTTGTGTATAGGATGGATCAATGAATATATGTGGTTGGGAGGGCTTGAGTATGTCAACTAGATGACTTGGAATGTTGCTTGGGCTCCCACACCTTGAAGTGGCCGGTTGGTGTGGTATTTATAGCCCTCAACCACCCATATAGCCGTTGGGGCGCATCTGCCAGAAATTGCATTGGCGGACGGTCCGCGGCTAGGGCCCGGACGGTCCGCGACCCTCCAACGGTCGATTCTGACATCTTCAACGGATACTTCTGACAGATCAACGGTTAGATCAACGGCTATCTGCCTCGGTGACACCACGCGGACAGTCTGCTCTTGGTCGCAGACGGTCCGCGCCAGCTATATAATTCCTTTTGCTCAACTTGTCACCTTCGGGCTTTTTGGTTCTGCACCGACCGGACGGTCCGCGCCTGAGGCCGGACGGTCCGCGCTTGGCCTCGGACGGAGCTTGCTTTTTCATCGGACGGTCCGTAGTAGAGATATGTGTTTTTGCATTGGTTCTGTCCGAGGATCATCCTGGTGTCGCGGACGGTCCGCCGCAAGGGCCCGGACGGTCCACGCATAGTCAGTTTTTCCAAAAAGCTTCTCCTGTCCGGAATAATCTACGGTATTCCGGACAGTCGATTTAGAATAGTTGTAGATGAGCCTTTGACACCTGTAGAACATATAATCTAGAGCAAACTAGTTAGTCCAATTATTTGTGTTGGGCAATTCAATCACCAAAATCATTTAGGAAAAGGTTTGACCCTATTTCCCTTTCAATTAGACACTGCTGGGGCTGAGGCCGAGTGGCTTCGTGATTTCCTATTGGATTTACCGGTAGTTGAAAAACCGATACCAGCTATTTCCATGAACTGTGACAACCAAACGGTGATTACAAAGGTTAACAGTTCTAGGAATAACATGAAGTCTACAAGGCATGTTAAGAGGAGATTGAAATATGTCAGAAAGCTGAAAAATTCTAGAGTTATAACGGTGGATTATGTCCACACATCGAATAATCTGACAGATCAATTCACTAAGGGTCTGTCACGCAATGTGATAGAAAGTGCATCGAGAGAAATGGGTATGAGACCCATGTGAAATCTACTCTAGTGGTAACATGCTCTATGTGATCGGAGATCCCGTGAAGTAGAGTGGAGAAACAAGCTAGGAGTAGATTGTGAGTAAAGATCCCTTCTTTAACTCATTTCTGATGCACATCTTTCCTATCTGTAAGGCAGGATGGTTTTTACCTTAATATATTCCAAGTGTCTTATAAAGTTGAGATGTTGTCCTACAGAACATCTTCTGAGGAATACACCTATATGAGTCAGACTACTGGTCACAGTCTATGGGACTTGGATAATCCCTAAATACTCATGAAATGCATTGAAGTGTGACTTATATGCTTCTATACAGCGGGAATACCCTTTTGCAGCCTAGTATCAGCAAAGGATTTGAGCGAATCTCACTTCGCACAAAACTGTCAATTCAAGGCTTAGTCCATTGTTCAGTTGTGAATGAGTGAAACTCTTATTCTAGATGGATGTTCAACTTAACAGTCTCCATCGAAACACTGGTATATCAAAGGATTGTGATTCTGATACTTCATTACAAACCCTAGAGTTTGCTGGGGATTGTTGGATCTTTTATGGGCTTGGCCCATTTATTCAATAAACTCTATGGTGTGTAATGGTGGAGAATACCAATAGTACCATATTGGAAGTTGAAAGTGCATTCATCCCTTTTGTGAGTTTTGGTGATTTGGATAACAACACATTTAAAGGTCTAACGAGTTTGCTAAGTGTTGAACAGGAAATTCAGTATGATGAACATACTTGAATAGTGTATAATGATCAGTGAACAAAGGTTCAACACGAGGTTAAATAACCAATGCGACAATGCAAATGGATATAATATGATCTCTATATTGGTTTGAATATATGGACAAGACCTGAGAAATCACTACATACATATGACCAGAATAGAGGACAAAGTGATTTAGAGGATTGGTCAAGCCAAAGAGAATAAGATATGAGGAATCGTGAATTGGCTTGACCATATTACTATCAGTCCATATATGCTTCTATGAGAATCAAACTAGGGCTTGATTAATCTTAACAGTTATATCTAGAAGACATTCAAGCAAGGTTCACAATATTGAAGAAATGATTCTCTCAATGGATGCTCAATATGATGTGACTCAAGAATGGCTTGATAGGGTGAAGATAGCAAGGAAAGGGCTTCGAGGAACTAGGCGAAGGTGAAGGCCAAGCGACGGCTTGTAGACCGAGGTACCATGGCTAAGGTGAAGAAGAGAGTACTTGCACTAAGTCGATGAACTAATCAGCTATGAAGAGTTATAACATGTTGATGCATCAGTAAGGTGACTTGAAGCCATGATTTGAACTCATATAAGGTGATATGGTACAAGTCACAGGGTTTAATTTGTATTTGCTTCAAAAGGTGAGACAAAGATGTTTGTGATCCTTATGAAGCAATGCCATGGAGAAATCACACATGAGACACCAATGATTCAAGGAGTTTACTTCATTATATTTTATTTAACTTGAGTATAGGAATCATCGTACTATAAAGGGGGATCCAAAAAGAAGGTTGGTGTTTGCCAAAGCTCAAACCTCTCTATTCAAAAGCTATTTTTGAAAAGCAAAAATCTCTTTAACGTTCTATGGTTGACCGTGGTTAGGGTTGAGAAACCTAGAGTGTTCTTGCTGAAAAGCAGCTGAACTTCTTCAACTGCAGCTGAGCTTTCCAGCTGAACTTAACTTCAGCTGAGTTGAGCTTCTTCAGCTGCAGCTGAGCTAAACTTCAACTGTGTTGAACTTTCTCAACTCCAGCTGAACTTCAACTTCAACTGGGGTCCAGGCAGGTTCAACCGGGGTCCAGGGCAAGTTCAACCGGGGTCCAGAGAGGTTCAACCGGGGTCCAAGAAAAGTTCAGCCGGGGTATTTTTTCCGGACCTCACTGGTCAATACCGGTTGAACCGGTCCTAGGAGAGGTTCAACCGGTGTCAGGGTCACCTGACCGGTCTAACCTCCTAACTGGCAGACTGGCTGCCAGTCTGACCCCCCAGGCGGTTGAACTGGTCTTAGGGGCGGTTCAACCGGTCTGGTCAACCCTGACCAGTCTGCAGGTCAGTCTGCGCGTCAGTCTGCCAGTCAGACTGGCAGACAGGCTGCCAGGCCTGCCAGGGGCGGTTCAACCGGTCTCAGGCAGAAAAATCTGCCCAACGGCTAGTTTTGAGCTCCACCTATATATACTACCTCCTACCTCTCTCCCCACAGCAGTGAGCACGATTTGAACTCCATTTCTAACCTAAGAAACACCTCCCTCTCTCTCTCACATCTCTTGCCTCTCCCATTTCAAATCTTTGGAGAGAAATCTTTGAGTGAGCTTGAGAGCTGCGGTTTTGTGCTTCATCTCTAAATCTCTCTTGCTCTTTTTCTTCATTCGAGCTTTGGTACTACATCGAGTTCTTTGTGGATTCATTACTCTTGGAGCTTCTAGCTCCTAGACGACTAGGTGTCTCTTGTGAGTCTCCAAATCTTGTGGAAGACCACAAGAAAGTTTGTATTACCCGCTCGTTTGAGCAAAGATTATTGTGTGGGCTTGACCTTTGTGGTCGGCAAAGGGAGGATTAGGGTTGAAAGAGACCCGGCTCTTTGTGGGCGCCTCAACGAGGAAGTAGGGCACCTTTTGTGGTGTGACCGAACCTCGGGATAAATCTTGTGTCTCTTGTGTTCTTGCTCATTGTGTTTGTTCGTGTTCTTCGTTCTCTCACCATTCCGTGGAAGATTGTTTATATCTTTTTGGTGTGTGGATTTTGATAAGTGCCCTTCTCAGATCTACTACTTTGAACCCTGTGGATCATTTAGAACATCTCATTTCCAAAGTTAACTGGGTGAATTTCGAGATCAATTCAGTTTTACCCAGTTTGCTTCTAGTTTTTGTTGAAAAAGTTTTAACTTGCCTATTCACCCCCCCCCCCTCTAGGCAACTTTCAATTGGTATCAGAGCCTAATCCTCGTTCTAACGCTTAACCGTGTGAGGAAAGATCATGTCGGGGGGACTAAGAAACGAAAGTGCTTCTAAGCTTGAAAAGGTTGAGATTGTCTCGACTTCATCTTTTGGTGCAGATGTTGATCCTAGGGCAATAGATCTTGCCATGAGAATCGCCGAAAGGATGTTCCTCAAAATGAAGGAAGATGAGGCGAAGAAAAGTATTGAAGAAGAAGAAAATGATCGATGGAGACCAAACGACGAATCCACCTCTTCACAAGGTTCGTCTTTCAAATCCACTTCTCATATGTGCTTTGTTGCTAATGAGAGTGACAGTGAAAGCGAAAGTGAGGATGAGGAGGAGCATGAAAGTGATAGTGAAGATGAGGATGATCTTCAAAAATTCTTTGCTCAACTAAGCAAGAAGAACCGGATGAGCTTGCTCAAACTCATGAAAAGAGCGGAAGAACAAAAGGAAATGCTTCATAAGCAACAAGATATCCTCATCGAAAAAATCAAAGACTTGGAGAAGTTGACCAAAGAGCATGAGAAGCTAAAGTGCTCTCATGATGATTTGGTCCAAAGGTATGAAGACATTTCAATTGAGCAAATTAAAGCTATTAATCATTCATCATATATTGCTCAATTAGAAAATAAAAATGTTATGCTCAAGAACACGGTAGAAAAGCTAAACATTGAAAATCTAGCTTTGCAAGAAAAACTTGATATGCTTGTATGCTCTCATAATAAATTTATGGATTCACATATCATGTTAGAAATGGCTCATGAGGTTGTGTTAACTAATTTGAAATCATACCAACCTCACATGTGCACATGTCTTGAAATTGAAACTATATCACCATGTGCTAACAATTGTTGTTATCAAGCAAGCCAATCTTCCATTGAGCTAGAAATTTCAGGAATTAGTGACATTTCTATCACACAAGAAAATAAAGAGCTCAAGGAAGAAGTTGGAAGGCTAAGAAGGAGCTTAACACTTTTGAAGGGAAAGTGTCATGCTCAACCTTCTCACGATAACCGTGATAATATGGTGAAAAAGCTTGAGAAGGGGACAACCGTAGCATGCACAAAACCCCTTCAAAAGAATACCAAGCTTTCCAAGAAAGACATGAGCAAACATCAAGAGAAGAAAGCCAAAGCTCATGACAAGTGCCTCAACCATGCCTCCACATGCTCCACACAAGGTAACAAACATGCCACTCTTCCAAATAAGAGAAGATGCACTAGAAAGTGTTATCAATGTCATGAGAAGGGACATGAGATTAAGTCATGTCCTTACATAAAAGATAGTGGTTTAACTTTGGAAAGAAAAAGGCTCACTAACCATGTAGCAAACAAGAAGCAAGACAAGGAGTCTTGCAAAATTAAAAATCATATTTGCTACACTTGCCGAAGAAAGGGACACCTTTGCAAGGATTGTCCCATGAGTAAGTATCCTAAGTCTACCATGTCAATTCATTCATATTCGCTTAGGAGACCCAAAAATGACACTTGTGCTAGAAAGATAATTAGTTCACCTAAAACTAGCACAACGACCATTTGGGTGCCTAAGTACTTATTAGCTAACCTTGGTGGACCCATCCAAAAATGGGTACCAAAATGTACTTAATAAGTTTTGCAGGTACCCAGAGATGATATGAAGCTTTGGGGTGCTTGAGAAGTTTAACTCGATTCTTATCTCAAGCTATCAATCTTACATTGTCTATCCTTTAAGATTGACCCAAAGATGAATTGAGTTGTTATATCACTAACTTCATATTCATCTCTAGCAAGAACTTGTGTTGTAGGGAATAAGGATTAACCTTTGTGGGAATCAAGCAAAAGGCCTACAACCAAGTGATATCCAAAGGATGGTAACAATTAAATCTTAAGTGCACATTGTTTTTAATTAGTATATTCCTTTGTATCTTTTGTAGCCACATAGAAAAAATGAAGCACTTGAGAATGAACTTAAAATATTTTACCTTGTCTTGGAAAAGTTCCAATCATATGGTAGATTGCATATTTGTTATTCTTATATGTGGCAATCTACATGCTTTAATTGATGATAATTAATTCGTGGCATATTTCAAATGAATTATCGTATTATTGCCATGACCTAGACATAAAGAGGATTATCCCATGTTTTTAAATAAATAGAGTGCTAAGTAAGAAATTCAAATTCTTAAAGCACTTATCAAAAGGGGAATTCTCTATATGACTAGAGTTGTGAGACTAATGTTTTTATCTAAGTGATTTATGTAGTTTCACAACATGAGAATGTGTTTCCCAAATGGAGTGTGCCATTAAACATTCAAAGAAGATCGAACCAATACTATGTGATGTATTCATTCTTGTTTAAATTGGTTTTGAGTCTTCTACATTAATCACTCACCATGTTATGAATTAAACTTGCCCTATAAACTTAATTAAACAATCATGCTACTTTTATCTTGTTTCAATTGATGTTATGCATGATGCCTGTAAGGGTAATTTAGTTCATATCATGAGGTTTCCTTAATTTAGTAACCTTCTTGTCATTCATATAATAGAGGTTGCTAAATAAGAAACTATTGCTTGTGTTTCTAATGCAATCTCTTTTAAGCTATTTCATGAAATTCATAAGTAGAGATTGTGCTCTTTCAATTGGTAAAATCACAAGCATTAAAGGTTAATCTTCACCTAAAAGAAAGATTAGGAATGCTCAAGGCAAAGGTATGGAACTAATTGTTTCATTTGGTATGTGATCAATAATAGTTCCTTTCAAGTGACATTCTTTCAATTGGTAATAATCTATTCCATGGAAAGAAATGTCATTATGAAGGTTAAATTCCTTTTGGCTTAAATTTGTAAATTAGTGCATATTGTTAATTCACTCCTTCATGTGCATTAACTTACAAGGAATTTAATTTATACCTTTATGCGTCATAGATGATGATTTGTTTGCCATTCATATCTAGATATCATCATTCATTAAATACTTCCTTGTACTACTAATACCTCTTTTCAAAGTGTTTTATCGATTAGTTTTAAAAGGAAAAGAGATAACAAAGAAGGAAGTCTCCACAAATGATGAAAAGAAGAATACTAAGGTGACACCACCACAGATAGTAAGATCTGTCAAATTGGTATAACAAATGGTACGTTCTATATGGTGGTAAGTACTCTTAGGCATAAGTTAATTCATTGCAAATTTGTCATGCCCTGACCATGATATGTAATGTACCCCTCATGAGACTCTTAACTAAATTGAAAGTGCATGTGGCAAGTCATTCAAATACTTGATGCACATATCTAGTGGGAGAACATTATATATCTTGTGTCGTAGAGAATAAGTTTCCCTTGAGTAAGCTATACTAAGACAATCCAAAATGGTAAATTTGTATCTCATTCATATGGATTGTAATCTTTGTTTTCTAAATAGCTACTCTTGATGCAGTTTAAAATTCCCTTATCATTAAATCTAAAAGTGCATAAGAATCTTTTTGTTGATATTCATGACATACATATGCACTAACATGGATATGATTTTTAAATTGTAAAAGGTACAATTAGTGATCCATACTCTCTAAATTTTGGAAACCCATATTTTGATATCTTAAAAATCTACTTCAATCGGTATCCATATGCTTCACATTGAATTGGATCACTAAGTTGTAAATTCCATGCATAACTTGTCTTTATGATATGAATGCTTGTGCGACTAACCTTGATAAGCTAGGTGCACCCAAGGTCAAGCTAGGTTCATCATCAAGAAGGCAACACAATGATGTATCAAGAAAAGGAGAAAAGGCTCCTATTCTTAACTCTAGATTTTATCTGTGTGATTAAATATTGATTTGAATCCATGTAAGATGGTTGTCAAGTATATGTGGGTGCCTACACAAAGAGAAAGGCCACAATAAGGATTGTGTGGGTACTCAAGGATCTTACTACTAATCTCAAAGGACCCAATTCAAATTGGGTACCAAGATACGAAGCTTAAACTTGTTTTGCAGGATCACTCCTTCAATGGATCAAGTTGGGTGCTTGATAATGAATGTATAAATCATATTTGGAGATAGTAGCAAGGGTGGTAACAACTGAATCTCAAGTGCATATTATTTTCAAATCTTATCTCTTTTGTGACTTGTGTAGCCAGTAAGGGAAAAGAAGCACTTGAGGATATACATCAGTTGTTGATTATGAAATAAAGGTCTAATTGGAGGTTGAATGAATATTATCATATGGTGAACAATCCAAAATTATGTGACGCATTCTCTATCTAGTTAATTCGGATTTGATTCTTCTATATTAGACACTCACCATAATATGGATTAAGTCATCCCTTTAGACTTCATTGAATAACCATGCATATTATCCATGTCATTCAAAATATATTGTGCATGAGGACTCAAGGGAAATTTAGTCCATATTATGAGGTTTCTCTATTTTAGCAACTCGTTTGTCTTTCACATATAAAGGGTTGCTAAATAAGAAACTAGTGCTTGTGCTACTAATGCCATCTCTTGTGTTGAGTTTATCCATAGAAAATCTATGTTAAGAGATGGTACTTGTTTTAAATTGGATAAATCACAAGCTTTAAGGATATTATTCAACTAAAGTAGGATGAAGTTGATAAGAGGCCAAGGTATGAAAACTTCCTCTCCTTCAGTTGTTTTAGTATTCTATCCTTAGTGGGATGTACCATAGTATAGGTTAAATTCATTGCATTATAAAATGTTCAATAGTGCATATAACTTTGACATCAACTATATGTGTGCACTAATTTAAAGGAATTTAGTATATCCTTTTGAGTTTCAATAATGATGATTCATTTGCCATCCACATATAAGGATCATCATTTGTGAAACCCTCTCTTGTGTTTCTAATGCTCTCTTTTCTAAGTGTTTCAATAAGGTCTTTCCAAGTGCTTTCAAGATGGATTCAAAATCTACGGATATAAGAGTCTTGGTTGTTTCAATCATTGAGTTTCAATGGGTCTCATATCAAGTATGATTGAACCAAGCCAAGATGAATGAAGTTCAAGATCGCCTAGTTGGATGAAATCATAAAGAGAAAAGAAATCACAGTGATTCAAGAAGGGAGTTACACTTTTTGTCAACCAAATAATGAAGATGTAGTGACATATTTATATGATATCCTTCATTATGAGGTTTGAGGTTCATATTAGCATGCTTTACCCTTCAGAATTTCAATTGATATACTTCAGTTCTTAAACTTTCAATTGGTTTAATTTTCATCATCTATGTAAAGCATGTTATGTTAAACCAAGATATAGTGCAAACATCTCCTTTAACCTCATATTGTTGATGTGCATAAGTGTACTTTGTGTACTCTTGCATGCACAAATTGATGGAGAGTTTAGCCTATATCTTGTGAGACTAATGATTTCTTTCAAGTTCATGTTGTGTAGTCTCACACCTTGGAGAACATCAAATGAGGATGAGTGGTTCCAAGGAAATGATCAATTATTTACCACATGTCACCCCATGGATTAGTTCTATTGGGAACGATATGTGTTCTCTAGCATAAATTCAATTATTTCAAATATATTATGCCTTGACCAAGATATATGATGAACTCCTCTAAGAATCTTAATTGAATCAAGTGCATGTTACAAGTAATTCGAGTACTTGATGTATACATTTAGGGGGAGCTCATTCTATATCTTGTGTCCTTAAAGACTAACATTTTCTTTTAGTGAATTTGTGTAGTTCTTTAAAGAGAATGAGTTTCTCTTGATCGTTTAAAGAGGATAAGTTTCTCTTTGAAATGTCAAGCCTATCAAAAGCTCAGATAGAAATTCATTATTATAATGAAGACCATATGGCATGGAACAAAGGTGTGTCACTCCATGAACTATTGTATTACTTGTGTATCCAGGCTCTTACATGCTAGTGTGTGCATGTATATGCAATATCTTAAGTCGCGCCATAAGGTTGCACTTGTGGTGACGATTAAAGAATCTCTAGATATTTGATTAATACCTCTTGCGGTGATTTCATAAGTTTGTCTTAAGTCATCTTATAGAGGTATGAGTCAAACATGCTAACTTCTCAAAAATCTTGGCTTAAAATATTGCATATCATGCCTATTAGTATACTTTTTGTGTATGAATAATTCCTTCAATTGGTACAATTTCACATTTTCATACTTTGTTTGTACCAAGGTTCAAATTATAGAACTTATTCCCTGGCCTCACAAGTCCAAGTGCATAAGGTAAAACAAGTATTCATCACTTGTATGCACACATTTAGGGGGAGAATGGTTTATAATTTGAATCTTTGAGACTAACTTCATTTTCAAGTCTATTATGTGTGTAGTCTCAAATTAGAAAGGAATCTTCGGGCAAAGACAATCGCTTCCACTGCAAATTTTGATGGGTATCAAAGATTCTTTGCTCGAATAAATGTATCTTTTATACATTTCATAAGAGAATGAGTTTCTCTTTTATATGCTACTCCAACGTCATCTAAAATTGGTAAATATGTATCACATCCTTTTGGATTGCAAATGTCCGAAGTAGCATAGCTTATAAATTCTCCTGTCTAGAACTTAATTGATTAAATAGTGCACATGTTTCTTATGTTGCATGATTATGTTCAATTGATACTCCTTTTATGCCAATGGTACTTTAAGTTGCAAATAAGTACTCTCAACAGATATCAATTGAATTCATATATATATGTGTGCACTAAAACTTGAGGAGAACTTAGTGTAATATGCTATTAGTGATCTATTTATCTATCAATTTGTATCAATTGGTGTTTTTCAATTGATATTTTTCATACATGATCACTAGTTGCATAATCCATACTTGTGCAATTTTCATGTTGCCTCTTGTTGTGATAAGAAAATGCTAGGTGACATCTAGACTCCAGGTATCAAGATTTATCTTTCAGTTAGTATGACAATCTTCATTTGATATCTTGGACCTATGTCACAATTATGCCAACAAGAGCTTGCAAATGAATTCTAAATCCAACACAAGTCTAGAAACCCCTTGAAAAGGTAAAACACAAAGGTACATCACTTATGACACTTATCCATTACCTTTGTGCCATCTAAGGATTCCTTTCATGATAGTGTGTTCACATCTCGCTTAATCATAATTTCTACCCTTTATATTCTTTGTATCCTTTTTGGAGATTTATGACAAAGGGGGAGAAATTTGCATTAAAGCTTATCTTTATTTTTAAAAAGGGGAGAAATAATTAACAAAAAGGGGAAGTCATAAGTAAAACATAAGATGTGGGAATTGATAAGTGCATTCTATGTCATGAGCATCACGTTTATTTTATGACACAGTGCACCCCATGAATAGTATGATATAAGTTGTCTCCATACTTTGACCCAAATATGTGCTTTTGGCATTTGAGTACAAAAGTGTTATTTTCTGAAATGCACATATTTAGGGGGAGGAAACTATATCATAGGATTTAAAATCTTATTTATCAAATCTTATGTAAGCTTTAAATGTGTTGTCATCAATCACCAAAAAGGGGGAGATTGAAAGTGCATTCATCCCTTTTGTGAGTTTTGGTGATTTGGATAACAACACATTTAAAGGTCTAACGAGTTTGCTAAGTGTTGAACAGGAAATTCAGTATGATGAACATACTTGAATAGTGTATAATGATCAGTGAACAAAGGTTCAACACGAGGTTAAATAACCAATGAGACAATGCAAATGGATATAATATGATCTCTATATTGGTTTGAATATATGGACAAGACCTGAGAAATCACTACATACATATGACCAGAATAGAGGACAAAGTGATTTAGAGGATTGGTCAAGCCAAAGAGAATAAGATATGAGGAATCGTGAATTGGCTTGACCATATTACTATCAGTCCATATATGCTTCTATGAGAATCAAACTAGAGCTTGATTAATCTTAACAGTTATATCTAGAAGACATTCAAGCAAGGTTCACAATATTGAAGAAATGATTCTCTCAATGGATGCTCAATATGATGTGACTCAAGAATGGCTTGATAGGGTGAAGATAGCAAGGAAAGGGCTTCGAGGAACTAGGCGAAGGTGAAGGCCAAGCGACGGCTTGTAGACCGAGGTACCATGGCTAAGGTGAAGAAGAGAGTACTTGCACTAAGTCGATGAACTAATCAGCTATGAAGAGTTATAACATGTTGATGCATCAGTAAGATGACTTGAAGCCATGATTTGAACTCATATAAGGTGATATGGTACAAGTCACAGGGTTTAATTTGTATTTGCTTCAAAAGGTGAGACAAAGATGTTTGTGATCCTTATGAAGCAATGCCATGGAGAAATCACACATGAGACACCAATGATTCAAGGAGTTTACTTCATTATATTTTATTTAACTTGAGTATAGGAATCGTCGTACTATAAAGGGGGATCCAAAAAGAAGGTTGGTGTTTGCCAAAGCTCAAACCTCTCTATTCAAAAGCTATTTTTGAAAAGCAAAAATCTCTTTAACGTTCTATGGTTGACCGTGGTTAGGGTTGAGAAACCTAGAGTGTTCTTGCTGAAAAGCAGCTGAACTTCTTCAACTGCAGCTGAGCTTTCCAGCTGAACTTAACTTCAGCTGAGTTGAGCTTCTTCAGCTGCAGCTGAGCTGAACTTCAGCTGTGTTGAACTTTCTCAACTCCAGCTGAACTTCAACTTCAACTGGGGTCCAGGCAGGTTCAACCGGGGTCCAGGGCAAGTTCAACCGGGGTCCAGAGAGGTTCAACCGGGGTCCAAGAAAAGTTCAGCCGGGTTATTTTTTCCGGACCTCACTGGTCAATACCGGTTGAACCGGTCCTAGGAGAGGTTCAACCGGTGTCAGGGTCACCTGACCGGTCTGACCTCCTGACTGGCAGACTGACTGCCAGTCTGACCCCCCAGGCGTTTGAACTGGTCTTAGGGGCGGTTCAACCGGTCTGGTCAACCCTGACCAGTCTGCAGGTTAGTCTGCGCGTCAGTCTGCCAGTCAGACTGGCAGACAGGCTGCCAGGCCTGCCAGGGGCGGTTCAACCTGTCTCAGGCAGAAAAATCTGCCCAACGGCTAGTTTTGAGCTCCACCTATATATACTACCTCCTACCTCTCTCCCCACAGCAGTGAGCACGATTTGAACTCCATTTCTAACCCAAGAAACACCTCCCTCTCTCTCTCACATCTCTTGCCTCTCCCATTTCAAATCTTTGGAGAGAAATCTTTGAGTGAGCTTGAGAGCTGCGGTTTTGTGCTTCATCTCTAAATCTCTCTTGCTCTTCTTCTTCATTCGAGCTTTGGTACTACATCGAGTTCTTTGTGGATTCATTACTCTTGGAGCTTCTAGCTCCTAGACGACTAGGTGTCTCTTGTGAGTCTCCAAATCTTGTGGAAGACCACAGGAAAGTTTGTATTACCCGCTCGTTTGAGCAAAGATTATTGTGTGGGCTTGACCTTTGTGGTCGGCAAAGGGAGGATTAGGGTTGAAAGAGACCCGGCTCTTTGTGGGCGCCTCAACGAGGAAGTAGGGCACCTTTTGTGGTGTGACCGAACCTCGGGATAAATCTTGTGTCTCTTGTGTTCTTGCTCATTGTGTTTGTTCATGTTCTTCGTTCTCTCACCATTCCGTGGAAGATTGTTTATATCTTTTTGGTGTGTGGATTTTGAGAAGTGCCCTTCTCAGATCTACTACTTTGAACCCTGTGGATCATTTAGAACATCTCATTTCCAAAGTTAACTGGGTGAATTTCGAGATCAATTCAGTTTTACCCAGTTTGCTTCTAGTTTTTGTTGAAAAAGTTTTAACTTGCCTATTCACCCCCCTCTAGGCAACTTTCAGAAGTCCAAGGGTCTTTGGCTTGACTTATATGGTGGGAATTATTCCACTTAATTTGAGAAGTCAAGAAACGGTCAAGGGCGTGCCACACACGCGCGCGCGCCGCTGCCGCCGCCGGCCGGGCGTGGCGTGGCGTGGCGAGGCAGGGGCAGGGGCAGGCAGGCAGGCAGGCAGGCGAGCGGGCGAGCGGGCGTGGTTGTGTTAATTTTTAGCACTCACTAACCGCGAGAGTTTCAACTCCGGGTTAAACCTTTCATTTGCCCGTCTCTTCGTGAGCCGCATGCGAGACACTTCTCCTTCAACTTTCCATCAGCCGCATGCGACACTTCTCCTTCAGCTTCCCTCTGTGAGAGGTTAAGTAGGGGAGAACCCCTATCATTTGGTACAAGTGAACAGAACCTTCAGAGTCACAGTCCAACCGCAAGTGAGGGTATTTCCATCTCGTGACTCTGCGCGCACAGAGAGCGAGAGGGCAGGTGCCTCCAAAGCCCTTGCCGTTCGAGACCTTGCACGGGGGATCGGCAATTAGGTTTTTGGGGAGCGTCTACGCGACTGCCCAAAACATCTTCTTCCTGACGACATGACAAGAGAAGCTAGACAAGGATCTGGATCCTCAGAGCGCATGGGAGGGTATGATTAATTTATCTCATTGTTTTGCGTTCTGCGGATTATATATGTTTCATATATCCATCTGTGTTGTTTCATATGTAGCAATGATTTTATCTCATCTGTTCTGTCATATTATAATATGTTATATCTGTTTGTTTTAATTTTACAGTCATCCTGTTTATATTGATATATGTTTATTTTCAGTTGTTCTGTAATAATACATGAACCATGTTTATATACTTATTATATTTATATGATTCATATGCTTTATGTTCTCATGATCCATATTATTATAGATATATTTGAGATCACGATTTCTAGGATTAATTATTTGTTATATGTCATCATCATAATGTTAATTTATGATATTAAAATGATATGAAAAATACCTATAATTCTAACAGTTAAAGGTAGCCTAATGCTGGTTACAATAACAAGCAATAATGTCGATGTGTCTAGACGATATCGCCTGCTCTAGATGACGTGGCTGTTCAGGCGAGCGACAACTGTGTCGTTTGTCACGAGCGGGCGACATCACTCGCCATTGCGACATCTAGTGTGTGACATCGCCCACACGTGGAGCCACGTAGTCTTCCGTTTAAAAGTACATGTTTTTTACCATTAGAGCGCCAAAAAATCGGAAAAATCTAAAAATAAAATACTCGGCTCCAACAAGATTTAATTCAACATATCTAGAGCCATCATGGAAGCACTATTTAGGGTTATGTAATTTATTTTAGTAATTATTTATTTTTTAAAAAAATATGTAGCTTTTAGTTTTTAATTGCTATGTAATTCGTGGGTGTTTAAAATTAATAAAAAATTGGTTGCGCTAAATTATGTGTATGAAATACAAGGTATGAGATGGTTAAGTCTGGAATAGAAAAGCTAACTTTGTTGTTGACTAGCGATAAATTATGACCATTGGGGAGGCTGAGAGAGACAGAGAGTATAGACGATTGTTGGCATGGCAGTTACGTGGATTAGCCGATAACGAATTGAGTTGGTTAGCGAGTCTCCGGACTATAAATATGTACCTTAAGTCGCTCATTAGGGTAATCATAAATCTTCATATGTTTTGTGACTACATGCTTTGGCGCATCGTCGTCCCTATTCTCAGGGTTTTCCACGGGTAAGTGTCATGCCACCCTAATCGTGTCTCGCGATCAGAGTGGTGTCGTACTTGTTTGTTAAATCGTTGTGTTCTCTCGTACTGAAGCGTTTTTATGGAGAGAAACACTAGTTATCGTAGCATTTATAAGAAAGTATCGGCGAGTTCGTCATGTGTGCATGATGTCAACCGATTATGAATGTTTCGTCGTCCTCGCGCGAGTTCACGAGCGTGAGGGTGGCGCCTCGCTTTGCTTCACCTAGGAGATACGATCTGTCACAGTTAAGTCTTTGATTTATCAACGATCCATCTAATATCTGCATAGTTAGGCCTTGCACACGGGTTGGATGTTTCGATAACGTGTCAGACACTTCGCGTCGGCTCGAGTAGGGATTATTTGGGGAATCAACTCACGCTGGTTTTTAGGCCTCTGATCCGGTCGGCGCTTAGATGTCTGTCATGCTTGTTAGGCCCAACTACGTGAAGGATGCTCCGATTGTGTGGTGAAACTATACGTGGCCAATGGGCCAAGCCGGGCTAGCACGTCCCGAACCCGTCATGGGCCGGGCCAAATTAGCTAGGCCGAGGCACGACACTATTAATTGTCGGGTCGTGCCGTGCCGGCACTTGGGCCTGCGCCGCAGCCCAAGCCCGGCACTATTAGCTTTAATCGGGCCGTGTCAGGCCATAGTGCCGTGCTGGGCTTCCGTGTCGTGCTGACCCGATACCCACATCGCAAACATCCATGCACCAGCAAATATGTATGTAATACACAGGTTCGACAATCAAGAATACAATATACAACCATACAATACAGCATTACACCACCAATATGTAATTTGGTCCATTACATCACACAACAAGCAATGAACTATTAAAGCATAAGCATAAGCATACAATCAGCCATAGTGCCATACAAGTATACAACCATCAGGCATCAGCCATACATACATGAGACATCAAAAAATAGATCACCATGCTTTATAAAGAGCTATTTAGATTGGTTGCCTCATTAAAAACCTTTAGGTAAAACCCCATTTCAACTACATGGGGACAAAACCATAAAGGAAAAAAGAGTACAACCTAGCTCTTTTAGTGATCATGTCCATCTCCACCACCAACACAAGTCGATCCTTCTTCTTGTGCATCAAGATACATGTTTGCCATTAGCTCTTCAAGATCTTTGTTCTCAACGCAGTGTTGCTGCCGAACAGCTGCTTGCTCCCAATCCTTGGCCAGGGACAGCATCTCCACATGTTCTAGTGTTAGACTTCGTCGTCATTCCTCGATCAACCTGCCACATAAACTAAAAGCTGACTCAGAAGAAATAGTGGATACAGGCACAGTTAAGACATCTTTAGCTAGAATTGATAAAATTGGATAGGTTCTTTTATGATCTCGCCACCAACTAACTACACTAAATGAATCATCAAACTCAGTAAGAGGATCACTATCTAGATAAGATGATAACTCAGAAATTGTGCTAGAAATAGGTGTGTTAAAAACAGTTCCAGTAGAAACAGATGGTGATGATGATGGATTAGTCCTCACAAACCTATTCCATGAAGACGATACATTACCAGGTCCAATAGTTGCAGGTTGGGGTCTTTGCAAACGTACAGAACCAAATTTAGACTCATATTTGGCATATAGAATTGACAGTTGAGTTTTAACTTCAATGGAATAACTAGAGTAATCAAGATGAAGTGAATCAGAAAGAACATGCAATGCATTGTTAAAATTAGTGAGTTTAGCTCTAGGATCCAAAATGAATGCAAAAGAATACAACAATGGTATCTTCTCCCAATATTTTAGAAACTTGGATTTCATAGGCATGATAACTGGTCTAAGTTTACTATCATTTTCAAACCGATTTAGGTGAGCAGCAATTTCAATAACAGCATGCATCATTAATGGAGATGTAGGATAATATACACCTGACAGTGAAACAGTTGATAAATAGAATAACTCTAAGAATTCCAATACATGTTCAGTAATATACCAATGATCAGAAGTGAGCAAGTTCTTTTTTACCTTGTAATGAGTGTCAATGAACACAGTGTTGGAACTTGCTTTCCTGGGCAAGTTGATCCAACGGGGGAGTGGAAAGAATGCAAGCAGGGTTTAACTCGAGATGGCAATTGCTCTGTTGATCCAGCATCTCAAGGGCACTGTACGGGGGTATTTATAGGTGCCTGAGTGCCCAACATCCCGATGTAAGGACACTTATGCCCTCAGGCACCTGGACTATCCCTAGAATATTCCCACAAGGGAGGGTTACAGACTGTCATTACAGAGAAGCCATTACAAATCGGGCCTGTAACACGCTTCTTCGTGCGGGGCCTGTTACAATGGGCCGAATCCCACGTGGGCCTCTAGGTTGGGTGAGGACGTGGGATGGAGAGACTTCGTCATAGGCCTTCGTCTTGCAGTGAGGAGGACGAAGGGTGAACCGCGCCGGTCATCTTGCCTCAGTTGGTGCAGCGAGGAGACGAAGGCCTGGAGCGAAGGGTAGCGTCTTCACCTTCGCCCCAACATTTGCCCTCTGAGGGACCAGTTCGACTGAGTCATCTGGTGTCGAAGACGTCGCTAGCACCAGATGACTTTTTAGAAAAACACCTAAGCACGGACCATCCGGGCCCTTGCGGCGGACCGTCCGCGGCACCAAGGTGACCCTCGGACAGGAACACTACATAAACGCAAGTCAACACTACAGACTGTCCGATGGAGAAGCGAGCACAGTCCGAGACCAAGCGCGGACCGTCCGGCCTCAGGCGCGGACCGTTCGGTCGGTGAAAACCAGAAAACCCCGAAGGTGACGGGTTCGGTAAAATGTAATTTTAGCGACCTAGCAGACAATCCGGGGTGCACAATCGGACCGTCCGCGACTACGGTACCTGACATCTGACGACGCATTTAATGCATAGTAACTGTTGATATAGTCGTTACTACTGACTGTTGCGATTTTAGCCGTTGATGTGCAGGGGTAGATCGTCCAGACTAGGGGCGTGGACCGTCCGCGGTCGGCAGAAAGGGAGCAACGGCTAAGAAGTGATTGGGGGCTATAAATACAACCCCAACCACCTCCATTGACTTCACCCAAGCACTCCAATCCTTCACATTCAATACAAGAGCTAGCAATCCATTCAAAGACAGAATCAAAGCTTCCAATCTCTTCAAGTTCCACAATTGAGACAAGTGATCATTAGTGATTAGTGACTTGAGAGAGAGAGTGATCTGTGTATTATTTGTCGCTCTTGTCGCTTGGCTTTTGCAATCGTGCTTTCTTCTCCCATTCTTATTCTCAAGTGACTTAT
This sequence comes from Zea mays, assembly GCF_902167145.1. NCBI lineage: Eukaryota > Viridiplantae > Streptophyta > Magnoliopsida > Poales > Poaceae > Zea > Zea mays. Next base: position 183,710,330 of record NC_050098.1, read on the forward strand.
AATAAAAGCAAGAGACACCAAGTGTGTGGTGGTCCTTGTGGGGTCTAAGTGACCCGTTTGATTAAGGAGAAAGCTCACTCGGTCTAAGTGACTGTTTGAGAGAGGGAAAGGATTGAAAGAGACCTGGTCTTTGTGACCACCTCAACGGGGACTAGGTTCTTTGGAACCGAACCTCGGTAAAACAAATCACCGTGTTCATCCGCTTTATTTCTTGGTTGATTTGTTTTCCCTCTCTTTCGGACTCGGATTTAATTCTAACGCTAACCCCAGCTTGTAGTGTGTGCTTAAGTTTGTAAATTTTAGATTCCGCCTATCCACCCCCCCCTCTAGGCGACTTTCAATTGGTATCAGAGCCGGTACTTCATTAGAGTCTAACCACTCGAAGTGATGTCGGGAGGATCCGCCAAGAGGGAGATGGAAACAGGCACAAGCCACGGGAAGGCTCCATCAAGGGAGTCCGGCGCCAAAGGAAGGGAGGAATCACCTCCCCGCGTCAAGTCGCACCGGAGTGGCGACAAAAAGAAGAAAATGAAGAAAGTGGTCTACTTCGAGACCGATTCTTCGTGGCCCTCCACATCCGGCTCCAACGCGCCGTCCGTCACTTCTAAGCGCCATGAGCGCAAGAAGTTTAGTAAGATCCCCCTACGCTACCCTCGCATTTCTAAACGCACTCCTTTACTTTCTGTCCCATTAGGCAAACCACCGGTTTTTGATGGTGAAGATTATTATATGTGGAGTGATAAATGAAGCATTATCTAACCTCACTCCATGCAAGCATATGGGATATTGTTGAGTTTGGAGCGCAGGTACCATCCATAGGGGATGATGGATATGACTTGGATGAGGACGCCCAAATCTGGCATTTTGACTCCCAAACAACCACTATACTCCTTGACTCCTTGTGTCGAGAGGAGTATAATAAGGCGCAAGGGCTAAAAAGTGTCAAAGAGATTTGGGATGTACTAAAGACTGCGCACGAAGGGGTTAAGGTGACCAAGATCACCAAGCGGGAGACGATCGAGGGGAAGCTCGGTCGATTCATCATCAACCAAGGAGAGGAGCCACAAGCCATGTACAACAGGCTCAAGACCTTGGTGAATCAAGTGCGCAACCTCGGGAGCACAAAATGGGACGACCATGAAATGGTCAAGGTTATTCTTAGATCGCTCGTATTTCATAATCCTACTCAAGTTCAATTAATACGTGGTGATCCTAGATATAAGCTAATGTCTCATGAGGAAGTAATAGGAAAGTTTGTGAGCTTTGAGTTGATGATCAAAGGCTCCAAACAAATCGTCGAGCAAGGCGGCACCTCCACACCCGAGGTGCAACCCGTCGCATTCAAAGCGACGGAGGAGAAAGAAGAGTCTACATCAAGTAGGATCCCCATCGACGCCTCCAAGCTCGACAACGAGGAAATGGCGCTCATCATCAAGAGCTTTCGCCAAATCCTCAAGCAAAGGATGGGGAAGGACTACAAACCCCGCTCCAAAAGGGTGTGCTACAAGTGTGGTAAGCCCGGTCATTTTATCGCTAAATGCCCTATGTCTAGTGATAGTGACAGAGACAACGACAAGAAGGGGAGGAAGAAGGAGAAGAAGAAATAATACTATAAGAAGGGCGGCGATGCCCACATGTGTCGGGAATGGGACTCCGACATGAGCTCCACCGTCTCCTCCTCCGACGAGGACGCCGTCAACAAAGGACTTCTCTTCCCCAACGTTGGTCACAAATGCTTCATGGCAAAGGATGACAAGAAAAAGAAGGTACAAGCTAGAACCACCCCCAAGTATACTACATCTAGTGATGAGGGTCGTTCTAGTGTTGATGAAGAAAACTTGCTTAGCCATTTTGCCAACCTTAACATGCAACAAAAAGAAAAATTAAATGAATTGATAGGAGCTATTCATGAGAAGGATGAACTCTTGGATATCCAAGAGGAATTTCTTATTAAGGAAAATAAGAAGCATGTTAAGGTGAAGAATGCTTACGCTCAGGAGACAGAAAAATGTGAAAACTTGACTAGAGTGCTTAGCATTTGACATGACACCATTTCCAACCTTAGAACTGAGAATGTTAATTTGACTGCTAAGGTTGAAAAATCAAATGCTTGTCATGATTCAATTGCCAATCTTAGAAATGAAAATGCTAGTTTGATTGCTAAGATTGATAAATTGAATAAATCAATTTCTAGCCTTAAAATTGAAAATGCTAGTTTAATTTCAAAGGCTAAAGAATTGAATGTTTGCAATATTACTATTTCCAATCTTAAAGATGAGAATGCCATGTTACATGCTAAGATTGAGGAATTAAATGTTTGCAAACCATCTACATCTAGTGTTGATAATGTCACCATTTGTACTAGATGTAGAGACATTAATGTTGATGCTATTCATGATCACCTAGCTTTAATTAAACAACAAAATGATCATATAGCACAACTAACTAGTAAAATTAATGAGCATGAAATTGAAAACGAAAAATTTAAATTTGCTAGAAGCATGCTCTATATTGGGAGACGCCCTGGCATCAAGGATGGTATTGGCTTCCAACAAGGAAGCAATGTCAAGCTTAATGCCCCTAAGAAATTGTCTAGCTTTATAAAGGGCAAGGCTCCCATGACTCAGGATAATGAGGGTTACATTTTATATCGTGCTGGTTATCCTGAGCACAAGATTAGGAGAATTCATGCTAGGAAGTCTCATTCTATTTCCCATCATGCTTTTATGTACAAGAATGAGGCATCTAGCTCTAGGCATTCTACCCAAGTTAAAATGCCTAAAAAGAAAACTCCTACTGCATCAAATGAGCCTAATGTTTCATTTAAAACTTTTGATGCTTCTTATATGATCACTAACAAATTAGGCAAAGTAGTTGCCAAATATGTTGGGGGGCAAACACAAGGGCTCCAAGACTTGTGTTTGGGTACCCAAGGTGCTTGTTTCTAATGTGAAAGGACCCAAGACTGTTTGGGTACCTAAGAACAAGGCCTAAATTGTTTTGCAGGTTTATGCATCCGGGGGCTCAAGTTGGATTATTGATAGCGGATGCACAAACCACATGACAGGGGAGAAAAGGATGTTCTCCTCCTATGAGAAAAACGAAGATCCCCAAAGAGCTATCACATTCAGGGATGGAAATCAAGGTTTGGTCAAAGGACTTGGTAACATTGCTATATCACTTGACCGTTCCATTTCCAATGTTTTTCTTGTAGATTCTTTAGATTATAACTTGTTTTCTGTATCTCAATTATGCAAAATGGGTTACAACTGTCTTTTTACGGATATAGGTGTTACTGTCTTTAGAAGAAGTGATGATTCAGTAGCATTTAAGGGAGTATTAGAGGGTCAGCTATACTTAGTTGATTAGCTGAATTCGATACTTGCTTAATTGCTAAGACTAATATGGGTTGGCTCTAGCATCGCCGACTAGCTCATGTTGGGATGAAGAATCTTCACAAGTTTCTAAAGGGAGAGCATATTTTGGGACTAACCAATGTTCATTTTGAGAAAGACAGGGTCTGTAGCGCATGTCAAGCAAGGAAGCAAGTTGGAGCCCACCATCCACACAAGAACATCATGACGACCGACAGGCCGCTTGAGCTACTCCACATGGATTTATTCGACCCGATCGCTTACATAAGCATTGGCGGGAGTAAGTATTGTCTTGTAATTGTGGATGACTATTCTTGCTTCACTTGGGTGTTCTTTTTACAGGAAAAATCTTAAACCCAAGAGACTTTGAAGGGATTCTTGAGACGGGCTCAAAATGAGTTCGGATTGAGAATAAAAAAAGATAAGAAGCGACAATGGGACGGAGTTCAAGAACTCACAAATAGAAGGCTTTCTTGAGGAAGAGGGTATCAAGCATGAGTTCTCTTCTCCCTACACACCTCAACAAAATGGTGTAGTGGAGAGGAAGAATAGAACTCTACTTGACATGGCAAGGTCCATGCTTGATGAGTACAAGACTCTGGACCGGTTTTGGGCTGAGGCGATTAACACCGTCTGCTACTCCATCAACCTGCTCTACCTTCATCGAATCCTCAAGAAGACATCTTATGAACTCCTAACCGTGGAGCAAGTTGATCTTGATGAGCTAGATGATGAAGAGGCTCCGTGGGTCGCGCTATGGAACATGTCCATTGGGGATGTGTGTCCTAAGGAATCCGAAGAGCCTCCACAAGCACAAGATCAACCGTCATCTTCCATGCAAGCATCTCCACCAACTCAAGATGAGGATCAAGCTCAAGATGATGAAGAAGAAGATCAAGAAGATGAGCTACCTCAAGAGGAGGACAATGATCAAGGGGGAGATGACAATGATCAAGACAAAGAAGATGATCAAGAAGTACAGGGTCCAAGACCGCCACACCCAAGAGTCCACCAAGCGATTCAAAGAGATCACCCCGTGAACTCCATCCTCGGCGACATTCATAAGGGGGTAACCACTCGATCTCGGGTCGCACATTTTTGTGAGCATCACTCTTTTGTTTCCTCTATTGAGCCTTACAGGGTAGAGGATGCACTAAGAGATTCAGATTGGGTGTTGGCAATGCAAGAAGAGCTCAACAATATCACGAGGAATGAGGTATGGCATTTAGTTCCACGTCCTAATCAAAATGTTGCAGGTACCAAGTGGGTATTCCGCAACAAGCAAGATGAGCATGGTGTGGTGACAAGGAACAAAGCCCGACTTGTGGACAAGGGATATTCACAAGTCGAAGGTTTAGATTTCGGTGAAACCTATGCACCCGTAGCTAGGCTTGAGTCAATTCGCATATTACTTGCCTATGCTACTTACCATGGCTTTAAGCTTTATCAAATGGACGTGAAAAGTGCCTTCCTCAATGGACCAATCAAGGAAGAGGTCTATGTGAAAGGGAAATGTGCCCTTGGGCCATTTCTAAGTATTTTGGTGATTGAGTGCCAACACAAGTGGTCATGTGTTAATCTATGCCAAATGATGGACAAAGTGCAAATCAAGATTAAAGGTATGTTTCTAGACTTAGTACATTGTTTTGAAGACTAATGTATTATGTCTAAGTGCTAGAAACAGGAGAAACAATTATGGAGAAGTTGGCTGTGTACAGCCAAAAGGTTGCTCGGTCTGGGTGCACCGGACTGTCCGGTGGTGCATCGGACAGTGTCCGGTGCGCCAGGCTGGCTCTGGTGAAAAGGCTGCTCTCGGGTCTGGACGGCGGCGTACGGCTATAAATCACCGGACTGTCCGGTGGTGCACCGGACAGTGTCCGGTGAGTCGACTGCGGCGAAGTCGCCGCTCTCGGGAACCAAGTCAACAGCGTACGGCTATAATTCACCGGACTGTCCGGTGAGCCAACGGTCGGCCGCGCAATCCGCGCGTGACGCGTGGCCGGGCCAACGGTCGGAAGGGGCACCGGACAGTGTCCGGTGCGCCAACGGCTCAAAATCACCAACGGTCGGCTGCGCCAAAACAGGAAAGAAATCCGCACCGGACAGTGTCCGGTGGTGCACCGGACTGTCCGGTGCGCTAGTCGATAGAAGGCAAGATTTGCCTTCCTGGAATGCTCTCAACGGCTCCTAGCTGCCTTGGGGCTATAAAAGCGACCCCTAGGCGCATGGAGGAAGACACCAAGCATTCTCTAAGCATTCCTAAGCACCAAGACTCCAATTCCGCGTATTTGATTCTTTGTGATAGCAACTAGAGCTCTATTTGAGTAGAGAACTCTCCGGGTTGTGTTGTGAGCTCGAGTTGTGACTTGTGTGCGTATTTGTGCTCTGATTTCGTGTCTTGTGTGTGTTGCTCATCCCATCCTTACTTCCGTGCTTCTTTGTGAACATCAAATTGTAGGGGCGAGAGGCTCCAAGTTGTGGAGATTCCTTGCAAGCGGGATATAGTGAAACAAAGCAAAACACCATTGTATTCAAGTGGGTCTTTGGACCGCTTGAGAGGGGTTGAGTGCAACCCTCGTCCGTTGGGACGCCACAACGTGGAGTAGGCAAGTGTTGGACTTGGCCGAACCATGGGATAAACCAATGTGCCTCTCTGTGTTGATCTCCTTGTGGTTATTGTGTTTTGCAAGAACTCCTCTCTAGCCACTTGGCTTTATTGTGCTAACTTCTAATCAAGTTTTTGTGGCATTAAGTTTCAAGTTTTACAGGATCACCTATTCACCCCCGCCCTCTAGGTGCTCTCAATTGGTATCAGAGCCGTTCTCTTCAAGAAAGGGACTAATCGCCCGAAGGGATGGATCCTAAGGGAAAGGGGATAGTGATCAATGACAAGGAGAAGGAGTCCTTATTCATCAATGAGCCGAAAGACGACAAGCCCACTGACTCGGGCTCAAGTCATAAGAAGAAGGACGGGAAGAAGAAGAGGCGCATCAAGAAGCTCGTCTACTACGACGACAGCGACGAGTCCTCTTCTTCCCAAAGGGACAACGACGACAACGACTACGAGAAAAAGAAGACGGTTAACTCGAACTTTTCTTTTGATTACTCTCGTATTTCGCATAGTTCAAATGCACATTTGCTTTCCATTCCTCTTGACAAACCTCCACACTTTGATGGAGAGGACTACGGATTTTGGAGTCACAAAATGCGTAGTCACTTGTTCTCTCTCCATCCAAGTATATGGGAGATAGTAGAAAATGGAATGCAATTTGATAGCACGGATAGTCCCTTATTCATCAATGAGCATATTCATAAAAATGCACAATCTACTACTGTGTTGTTAGCCTCATTGTGGAGGGATGAATACTATAAGGTGAGTGGCTTGGATAACGCCAAGCAGATTTGGGACACCCTCAGGATCTCTCATGAGGGAAATGACGTCACCATGCTCACCAAGATGGAGTTGGTGGAGGGCGAACTTGGGAGATTCGCAATGATCAGGGGAGAGGAGCCAACCCAAACATACAAAAGGCTAAAGACTCTCGTCAACAAAATAAGGAGCTATGGAAGCACGCGATGGACGGATTACGACGTCGTCCGCCTAATGCTAAGGTCTTTCACTGTCCTTGATCCACATCTTGTAAACAATATTCGTGAAAATCCTAGGTACACCAAGATGTCACCCGAAGAAATACTTGGAAAGTTCGTAAGCGGGCGGATGATGATCAAGGAGGCAAGATACGTCGATGAGGCGTTGAATGGTCCAATTCATGAGCCTCAAGCCATCGCTCTCAAGGCAACAAGTAGCAAGGAGACGCTACCTAGCAAGGTGGCACAAGTTGAGGCGGCGGGGCTCAATGAGGAAGAAATGGCACTCATCATCAAGCGCTTCAAGACGGCGCTAAAGGGTCGCAAGGAGCATCCCAAAAGGAGCAAGACGAAGGGAAAGCGCTCCTGCTTCAAGTGTGGTAAGATTGGTCACTTTATTGCTAACTGTCCCGATAATGATAGTGACCAGGAACAAGGAAAGAATGGGAAAAGAGAGAACAAGAAGGTTTACAAGAAGGCTAAAGGCGAGGCACACCTTGGAAAGGAGTGGGATTCGGATTGCTCTTCGTCCGACTCCCACGACGAAGGACTCGCCGCCACCGCCTTCAACAAATCGTCTCTCTTCCCCAACGAGCATCACACCTTCCTCATGGCAAAGGAGAAGAAGGTAAGTACTTGAAATGCTATTACTTATGCCTCTTCAAGTGATGATGAATCTAGCGATGATGAAGTAGACTATGCTAGTTTATTCAAAGGATTAGATAGGACTAAAATTGATAAGATCAATGAATTAATTGATGCTTTGAATGATAAAAATAGACTTTTAGAAAAGCAAGAAGATCTCTTGTATGAAGAGCATGATAAATTTGTAAGTGCACAAGATTCTCTTGCTTTAGAAGTTAAAAGAAATGAAATGCTTTCATGTGAATTGTCTACATGCCATGAATCTATCTCTAGCTTAAAGAGTATCAATGATGACTTGAATGCTAAACTAGAAATAGCTAATAAATCAACCTCTTGTGTAGAACATGTTGTGGTTTGCAATAGGTGTAAAGATTTTAATGTTGATGCTTGTAGTGAACACCTAGTCTCCATTTCCAAATTAAAGGATGAAGTGGCTAGTCTTAATGCTCAACTTAAGACTAGCAAAAGTGAATTTGATAAACTAAAATTTGCAAGGGATGCCTACACGATTGGTAGACACCCCTCAATTAAGGATGGACTCGGCTTTAAGAGGGAAGCCAAGAACTTAACAAGTCATAAGGCTCCCATCTCTATCAAGGAGAAAGGGAAGGCCCCTATGGCTAATAGTGCTCAAAAGAACCATGCTTTCATGTACCATGACAGGAGATATTCTAGGAATGTTCATAGAAGTTATGATGCTTTTGATTCTCGTGCCATGATTGCTTCAAGTTCTTCTATTATGCATGATAGAAATTTTGCTAGGAAAAATGTTGTTCATCATATGCCTAGAAGAAATGTTGTTCATGTACCTAGGAAAGTAAGTAATGAACATTCTACAATTTACCATGCTTGCAATGCTTCCTTTGCTATTTGTAGAAAGGATAAGAAAATGGTCGCTAGAAAATTAGGGGCAAAATGCAAGGGAGATAAAACTTGCATTTGGGTCCCTATGGAAATTGTTACTAACCTTGTAGGACCCAACAAGAGTTGGGTACCTAAGACCCAAGCCTAATTTGCCTTGCAGGTTTATGCATCCGGGGGATCAAGCTGGATTATCGACAGCGGATGCACAAACCACATGACAGGGGAGAAGAAGATGTTCACCTCCTACGTCAAGAACAAAGATTCCCAAGACTCAATCATATTCGGTGACGGGAATCAAGGCAAGGTTAAAGGACTAGGAAAATAGCAATTCCTTCCGAGCATTCTATCTCTAATGTGTTTTTAGTTGAATCGCTTGGATATAATTTGTTGTCCGTTAGTCAATTATGTAATATGGGATATAATTGCTTATTCACAAATGTAGATGTGTCTGTCTTTAGAAGGAGTGATGGTTCATTAGCTTTTAAGGGTGTATTAGACGGCAAACTCTACTTAGTTGATTTTGCAAAAGAGGAGGCCGGTCTAGATGCATGCTTAATTGCTAAGACTAGCATGGGCTGGTTGTGGCATCGCCGTTTAGCACATGTGGGGATGAAGAACCTTCACAAACTTCTAAAGGGAGAACATGTGATAGGTCTAACAAATGTAACCTTCGAAAAAGATAGACCTTGTGTAGCTTGTCAAGCAGGTAAACAGGTGGGAGGCTCTCATCATACCAAAAATGTGATGACCACATCAAGACCTTTGGAGTTGCTTCATATGGACCTCTTCGGACCCATCGCCTATCTAAGCATAGGAGGAAGTAAGTATGGTCTTGTTATCGTTGATGACTTTTCCCGCTTCACTTGGGTATTCTTTTTGCAGGATAAAACTGAAACCCAAGGGACTCTTAAGCGCTTCCTAAGGAGAGCTCAAAATGAGTTTGAGCTCAAGGTGAAGAAGATAAGGAGCGACAACGGGTCGGAGTTCAAGAACCTTCAAGTAGAAGAGTACCTTGAGGAGGAAGGAATCAAGCACGAGTTCTCCGCTCCCTACACACCACAGCAAAATGGTGTGGTAGAGAGGAAGAACATGACGCTCATCGATATGGCAAGGACGATGCTTGGAGAGTTCAAGACCCCCGAGCGGTTTTGGTCGGAAGCCGTGAACACGGCTTGCCACGCCATAAACCGGGTCTACCTTCATCGCCTCCTAAAGAAGACTTCGTATGAGCTCCTAACCGGTAACAAACCCAATGTTTCATATTTTCGTGTATTTGGGAGTAAATGCTACGTTCTAGTGAAGAAAGGTAGAAATTCTAAGTTTGCTCCCAAAGCTGTAGAAGGGTTTCTGTTAGGTTATGACTCAAATACAAAGGCGTATAGGGTCTTCAACAAATCATCGGGTTTGGTTGAAGTCTCTAGTGACATTGTATTTGATGAGACTAATGGCTCTCCAAGAGAGCAAGTTGTTGATCTTGATGATGTAGATGAAGAAGACGATCCAACAACCGCAATTCGCACCATGGCGATTGGAGATGTGCGACCACAGGAACACCAAGAGCAAGATCAACCTTCTTCCTCAACAATGGTGCAACCCCCAACTCAAGACGATGAACAGGTTCATCAAGAAGAGGCGTGTGCTCAAGGGGGAGCACAAGATGATCATGCTATGGAGGAAGAAGCACCTCAAGCCCCTCCAACCCAAGTTCGAGCAACAATTCAACGGAATCATCCCGTCGACCAAATATTGGGTGATATAAGCAAGGGAGTAACTACTCGCTCGAGATTAGTTAATTTTTGTGAGCATTACTCTTTTGTCTCTTCTATTGAGCCTTTCAAGGTAGAAGAAGCCTTGCTAGATCCGGACTGGGTGTTGGCCATGCAGGAGGAGCTCAACAACTTCAAGAGAAATGAAGTTTGGACACTGGTGCCTCGTCCCAAGCAAAACGTTGTGGGAACCAAGTGGGTGTTCCGCAACAAACAAGACGAGCACGGAGTTAGTGATGACGAGGAACAAGGCTAGACTTGTGGCAAACGGTTATGCCCAAGTCGCAGGTTTGGACTTTGAGGAGACTTTTGCTCCTGTGGCTAGGCTAGAGTAAATTCGCATATTGTTAGCCTATGCCGCTCACCATTCTTTCAGGTTGTTCCAAATGGACGTGAAGAGCGCTTTCCTCAATGGGCCAATCAAGGAGGAGGTGTACGTGGAGCAACCCCCTGGTTTTGAGGACGAACGGTACCCCGACCACGTGTGTAAGCTCTCTAAGGCGCTCTATGGACTTAAGCAAGCCCCAAGAGCATGGTATGAATGCCTTAGAGACTTTCTAATTGCTAATGCTTTCAAGGTTGGGAAAGCCGATCCAACTTTATTCACTAAGACTTGTGATGGTGACTTATTTATGTGCCAAATTTATGTCGATGACATAATATTTGGTTCTACTAATCAAAAGTCTTGTGAAGAGTTTAGCAGGGTGATGACACAGAAATTCGAGATGTCGATGATGGGCGAGTTGAACTACTTCCTTGGGTTCCAAGTGAAGCAACTCAAGGACGGCACCTTCATCTCCCAAACGAAGTACACGCAAGACTTGCTCAAGCGGTTTGGGATGAAGGATGCCAAGCCCGCAAAGACTCCAATGGGAACTGACGGACACGTCGACCTCAACAAAGGAGGTAAGTCCGTTGATCAAAAAGCATACCGGTCCATGATAGGTTCCTTGCTTTATTTATGTGCTAGTAGACCGGATATTATGCTTAGTGTATGCATGTGTGCTAGATTTCAATCCGATCCAAAGGAGTGTCACTTAGTGGCTGTGAAGCGAATTCTGAGATATTTAGTCGCTACGCCTTGCTTCGAGATCTGGTATCCAAAGAGGTCTACCTTTGACTTGATTGGATATTCAGACTCCGACTATGCTGGATGTAAGGTCGATAGGAAGAGTACATCGGGAACGTGCCAATTCTTAGGAAGGTCCCTGGTGTCATGGAGTTCTAAGAAACAAACTTCTGTTGCCCTATCCACCGCTGAGGCCGAGTATGTTGCCGCAGGACAGTATTGCGCGCAACTACTTTGGATGAGGCAAACCCTCTGGGACTTTGGCTACAATCTGAGCAAAGTCCCACTCCTATGTGATAATGAGAGTGCTATCCGTATGGCGGATAATCCTGTTGAACACAGCCACACAAAGCACATAGACATCCGGCATCACTTTTTGAGAGACCGCCAGCAAAAGGGAGATATCGAAGTGCTTTATGTTAGCACCGAGAACCAGCTAGCCGATATCTTTACCAAGCCTCTAGATGAGAAGACCTTTTGCAAGCTGCGTAGTGAGCTAAATGTCTTAGATTCGCGTAACCTTGATTGACTTAGAGCATACATGTGTTTTATGCCTTTGATCGTGTTTCTTTATGCATATTGTTGTTTATTTATGGTGTTCAAGTTGTACAAACACTCCCCGGACCTCAAAAGTCCATGTGTGAGTGATGCACATACTTAGGGGGATATGTGCTACAACTTGACCCTTTGAGACTAACCATGTGCTTGAGAGTTCTTAAGTTAGTCTCAGAGGAGGTTTGAAAGGGAAAAGGTGGACTTGGACCATGCAAGACTTCCACTGCACTCCGATGAGAGGGTAACTTATTCCAAGTTCATCTCCATGCTCTTATTGCCTTTTTACTCTTAATTGAAGACTTTGGTAAGGCAATGGGGTTCTAGGGCCAAGATTGATCCCGTTTTGGTGCTTGATGCCAAAGGGGGAGAAAATAAGGCCAAAGCAACAAATGGATCAGCCACCACTTGAGAATTTTGAAAATATTAGAGTTAGGACTTTTGATTTGTCAAAATTCTGAATGTCTCTTTTTGTCAAAAGTTGGCCTCTTGTGGGGAGAATGGTTGATTATGGGAAAAAGGGGGAGTTTTTGAAATCCTTGAACAATTTCTCTTGGAACAACTCTCTTTATGTCTCAACAAGTGTGTTTGACTTAGAGATAGGAAATTAAGGTTGATTTGCAAAAACAAAACCAAGTGGTGGCAAAGAATGATCCAAATATGCCAAATCTGAATCAAAACAAGTTTGTGTTCTCATTTGCATTAATGTTGCACTTCTTTTAGTTGCTTTTTGTTGGGTTGGCATAAATCACCAAAAAGGGGGAGATTGAAAGGGAAATGTGCCCTTGGGCCATTTCTAAGTATTTTGGTGATTGAGTGCCAACACAAGTGGTCATGTGTTAATCTATGCCAAATGATGGACAAAGTGCAAATCAAGATTAAAGGTATGTTTCTAGACTTAGTACATTGTTTTGAAGACTAATGCATTGTGTCTAAGTGCTAGAAACAGGAGAAACAATTATGGAGAAGTTGGTTGTGTACAGCCAAAAGGCTGCTCGGTCTGGGTGCACCGGACTGTCCGGTGGTGCACCGGACAGTGTCCGGTGCGCCAGGCTGGCTCTGGTGAAAAGGCTGCTCTCGGGTCTCGACGGCGGCGTACGGCTATAAATCACCGGACTGTCCGGTGGTGCACCGGACAGTGTTCGGTGAGTCGGCTGCGGCGAAGTCACCGCTCTCGGGAACCAAGTCAACAGCGTACGGCTATAATTCACCGGACTGTCCGGTGAGGCACCGGACTGTCCGGTGAGCCAACGGTCGGCCGCGCAATCCGCGCGTGACGCGTGGCCGGGCCTACGGTCTGAAGGGGGCACCAGACTGTCCGGTGTGCACCGGACAGTGTCCGATGCGCCAACGGCTCAAAATTGCCAACGGTCGGCTGCGCCAAAACAGGAAAGAAATCCGCACCGGACAGTGTCCACTAGTGCACCGGATTGTCCGGTGCGCCAGTCGACAGAAGGCAAGATTTGCCTTCCTGGAATGCTCTCAACGGTTCCTAGCTGCCTTGGGGCTATAAAAGGGACCCCTAAGCGCATGGAGGAAGACACCAAGCATTCCTAAGCACCAAGACTCCAATTCCGCGCATTTGATTCTTTGTGATAGCAACTAGAGCTCCATTTGAGTAGAGAACTCTCCGGGTTGTGTTGTGAGCTCGAGTTGTGACTTGTGTGCGTATTTGTGCTCTGATTTCGTGTCTTGTGTGCGTTGCTCATCCCATCCTTACTTCCGTGCTTCTTAGTGAACATCAAATTGTAGGGGCGAGAGGCTCCAAGTTGTGGAGATTCCTCGCAAGCGGGATATAGTGAAACAAAGCAGAACACCATGGTACTCAAGTGGGTCTTTGGACCGCTTGAGAGGGGTTGAGTGCAACCCTCGTCCGTTGGGACGCCACAACGTGGAGTAGGCAAGTGTTGGACTTGGCCGAACCACGGGATAAACCACTGTGCCTCTCTGTGTTGATCTCCTTGTGGTTATTGTGTTTTGCAAGAACTCCTCTCTAGCCACTTGGCTTTATTGTGCTAACTCTTAATCAAGTTTTTGTGGCATTAAGTTTCAAGTTTTACAGGATCACCTATTCACCCCCCTCCCCTCTAGGTGCTCTCACTATGTTGAGCAACCTCCCGGCTTTGAAGATAGTGAGTACCCTAACCATGTTTACAAACTCTCAAAGGCGCTTTATGGGCTCAAGCAAGCCCCAAGAGCATGGTATGTATGCCTGAGAGATTGCCTTATCACTAATGGTTTCAAAGTCGGTAAAGCCGATCCTACACTCTTTACTAAAACTATTGCAAAAGATTTGTTTGTATACCAAATTTATGTTGATGATATCATATTTGGGTCTACTAACAAATCTACTTGTGAAGAGTTTAGTAGGATCATGATTCAGAAATTTGAGATGTCTATGATGGGGGAGTTGAATTATTTCCTAGGATTTCAAGTCAAGCAACTCCAAGAGGGCACCTTCATCAGCCAAACGAAGTACATTCAAGACATTCTTAACAAGTTTGGAATGAAGGATGCCAAGCCCATCAAGACACCCATGGGAACAAATGAACATCTCGACCTCGACACGGGAGGTAAATCCGTAGATCAAAAGGTATACCGGACGATGATACGATCTTTACTCTATTTATGTGCATCTCGACCGGATATTATGCTTTCCGTATGCATGTGTGCAAGGTTCCAAGATGATCCTAAGGAAGTTCACCTTAGGGCCGTGAAAAGAATCATGAGATATTTAGTTTATACTCCTAAGTTTGGACTTTGGCACCCCAAGGGATCCACTTTTGATTTAATAGGATATTCAGATGCTGATTGGGCAGGGTGTAAAATTGATAGGAAGAGCACATCAGGGACTTGTCAGTTTCTGGGAAGATCCCTGGTGTCTTGAGCTTCAAAGAAATAAAACTCAGTAGCTCTTTCTACTGTCGAAGCCGAGTACATTGCCGCAAGCCATTGTTTTGCGCAATTACTTTGGATGAGGCAAACCCTCAGGGACTATGGCTACAAATTGAGCAAAGTCCCTCTCCTATGTGATAATGAGAGTGCAATCCGCATGGCGGATAATCCCGTTGAACACAGCGGCACTAAGCACATAGACATTCGGTATCACTTTTTGAGGGATCACCAACAAAGGGGAGATATCGAGATAGCTTATGTTAGCACCAAAGAACAATTAGCCGATATCTTTACCAAACCATTAGATGAGAAAACCTTTAGCAAACTTAGGAATGAGCTAAATATACTTGATTCTCGGAATTTTGATTGAAATATTGCACACATAGCTCGTTTATATACCTTTGATCATATCTCTTTTATGTCTACGACTAATGTGTTTTCAAGTGTATTCCTATGCTAAGTTGTAGATTGAAAGGGAAATGGAGTCTTCGGCGAAGACAAGGTTTCCACTCTACTCTATCGGTATCATTCACCCTTCGCCATCACTCCACATCACTCTCACCGTTGGTATAATCCTTCACTCACATTTACTTGTACATATGGGGGAGAAAGTCATAAGGGCTCTCAAAAGTCTCCGTTTTTGGCGATTAATGCCAAAGGGGGAGAAATATTAAGCCCAAAGCAAAAGGACCGCACCACCAACTTCAAAAACTTTCAAAATGATGATTTATGTTTGTCTTTTCAATTGGTATCTTATGATAGAATTTTTTTCAATTGATATGATATTTTCAATTGGTATATTTAAAGATGGAATTTCAAAACTAGTATCTAAGTATAAGTTCAATGGGTATCTATTAAAACCCTCTTGAAGACTAGGAGGAGAATTGTATTCAGGGGAGTTTTTTGTTAAGTCAAAGAAAAAGCATTTGAAACAGGGGGGAGAAATTTCGAATCCTAAAAATGTTTCTTGCAATCTTATTCATATACCTTTGACTATTTGCAAAAAGACTTTGAAATGATTTTCCAAAAGAATTTGCAAAAACAAAACAAGTGGTGCAAATGTGGTCCAAAATGTTAAATATCAAATCAAACTTATATACTCAGAAATGCTTTCATTTCAAAATAACTTATGCACATTTGTCAAAATGCAAACTAGTTACATTTCTACACTTTATATTTGCTTTGGTTTGGGTTGGCATCAATCACCAAAAAGGAGGAGATTGAAAGGGAAATAGTCTCAATATTTCCTATAATCGATTTTGGTGTTTGACGACCATCACAAACCTTGTAGACTAACCAGTTTGCCTAGTTGATCATTTCACAGGTGCATAAGTTCATCTACAACTATTCCAGACAGGAGAAACTTTTTGGAAAAACACCTAAGCGCGGATCGTCCGGGCCCTTGCGGCGGACCGTCCGCGGCACCAAGGTGACCCTCGGACAGGAACACTGCATAAACGCAAGTCAACACTACGGACTGTCTGATATAGAAGCGAGCACCGTCCGAGACCAAGCGTGGTCCGTCCGGTCAGTGAAAACTAGAAAAACCCGAAGGTGACGGGTTCGGTAAAATATAATTTTAGCGTCCTAGCGGACCGTCCGGGGTGCACGACCGGACCGTCCGCGACTGCGGTACCTGACATCTGACGACGCATTTAATGCATAGTAGCCATTGATATAGCCATTGCTCCTGACCGTTGCGATTTTAGCCGTTGATGTGCAGGGGCGGACCGTCCGGACCAGGGGCGCGGACCGTCCGTGGTCAGCAGAAAGGGAGCAACGGCTAGGAAGTGGTTGAGGGCTATAAATACAACCCCAACCACCTCCATTCACTTCACCCAAGCACTCCAATCCTTCACATTCAATACAAGAGCTAGCAATCCATTCAAAGACACAATCAAAGCTTCCAATCTCTTCAAGTTCCACAATTGAGACAAGTGATCATTAGTGATTAGTGACTTGAGAGAGAGAGAGAGAGTGATCTGTGTATTATTTGTCACTCTTGGCGCTTGGCTTTTGCAATCGTGCTTTCTTCTCCCATTCTTATTCTCAAGTGACTTGTAATCAAAGCAAGAGACACCAAGTGTGTGGTGGTCCTTGCGGGGTCTAAGTGACCCGTTTGATTAAGGAGAAAGCTCACTTGGTCTAAGTGACCGTTTGAGAGAGGGAAAGGGTTGAAAGAGACCCGGTCTTTGTGACCACCTCAATGGGGACTAGGTTCTTTGGAATCGAACCTCGGTAAAACAAATCACCGTGTTCATCCGCTTTATTTCTTGGTTGAGTTGTTTTCCCTCTCTTTCGGACTCGGATTTAATTCTAACGCTGTTGGGACCATGCTTCGTCGCCGAAGGTCCTGTAGGAAGAAACAGCTTCGGCTAAAGCTGCTTATACGTGATGCCGAAGCTACCACTCATGAAGCTTCGGTGTTATAGCGTATCCGAAGATGAAGGATCGAACCGACTTAAAGATAGAATGACCTTTTAGTCCATAAGGGTCTGAGTCATTGTTGTAAACTTTTATAAGGGGCATGATTGTAATTCCTTACAGGCTGTGTCCTGTGCCTATAAATAGTGAACAGTATTCCTTTACTGTTCACGGAATCCTGTAATCGCAAACGCATTGCTCTAGAATTATTGTTTTCTGTCAAGGCAAAGGTATAAATATGCCTAAACGTTATGTTTTGGTATTTAAATTCATATAATATAATAAAATATGTGAATAATGTTATCTATTTATGGCATATCTCTCTTTAATACTTCATGTTTTGTACTTTATTTCATATTGTTCCATAAGTCTGATCACGTAGGTATGACCTTCGTGATATTTTGCTCATGGTCTTCGTCCGAAGTTCATTAAATCCTTGGGGAGATAATGCTTCAGCGGACGAAGGGCATTAATATTTAACATTTTATGTTGCCTTGTTCTTGATTCATAGCATTTGAGAACAAGTCTCCAACATTGGTGCCCACCTCCGGTGAACTCACTTCCACTTTTTTGAGCTGATGGCTTCGGCAAAGAATCAAGCTGGAACTGCTTCGGCTCCGAAGCTGATTCTCCCGATAATAGGCGGTTCATGCTCAGAGCCGGCCAACAAGAAACAGAAGAAGGAGGCACAGAGAAGAGTACAATATGTAGGGGTACAAGGACCCTTCATCAAATCAAGATAGTCTCACATCCCAATTACCTTTTCTCAAGAGGATCTTCAGCTCAAGGATTACCCACACAATGATGCTATGGTTATCTCCTGTGTGATCAAAGGATTTCTTGTCCATAATGTTTTGGTTGATACAGGCAGTGCAGCTGATATCATATTAGCTAAGGCCTTCAGACAGATGCAAGAGCCCGAAGACAAGATCCATGATGCCACACATCCCCTTTGTGGCTTCGGAGGAAGGCAGATTGTAGCACTCGGAAAAATCACAATGCTAGTAACCTTCGGATTTATCAACAACACAAGGACTGAACAAGTTGTGTTCGATATTGTTGACATGGAATACCCTTACAATGCAATCATTGGTCGTGGTACTCTCAATGCCTTCGAAGCAATTCTTCATCCAGCATATCTTTGCATGAAGATACCTTCGGACCAAGGACCCATTGCCATTCATGGAAGTCAGGAAGCTGCCAGAAGGGCCGAAGGAAACTAGACAGACTCAAAAGCAATCCATAACATAGATGGAGCTGAAGCTTGTGAGCAGTACAAGTTTAGAAGGGAGAAAGCTGCTTCGGCCGATCAGCCGAAGCCCATGCTCTTATGTGAGGACATAGAAGAGCAGAAGGTGCTATTGGGATCCCAACTGTCCGAAGAACGGGAGAAAACCTTGATAAGGTTTCTGTTCAACAACAAAGATGTTTTTGCATGGTCAGCTAATGATCTTTGCGGAGTCAACAGGGATGTTATTGAACACTCGCTCAATGTTGATCCATCCTTTAGACCCAGAAAGCAGAGGCTTCGGAAGATGTCTGATGCGACAAGGCCGAAGGTGCTCGGAATGAAGTGAAAAGACTCCTCAGTGCCGGAGTTATCAGAGAGGTAAAATACCCAGAATGGCTGGCTAACACTGTTATGGTAAAAAGGCTAATGGTAAATGGAGAATGTGTATTGATTTTACTGATCTCAACAAGGCCTGTCCGAAGGACAGGTTTCCATTGCCAAGGATAGATTCTCTAGTTGATGCAGCAGCTTCATCAGAGCTTATGAGTCTGCTGGATTGTTATTCAGGCTATCATCAAATTTGGATGAAGAAGGAGGATGAGCCAAAAACCAGCTTCATAACCCCTAGTGGAACATATTGTTACCTTCGGATGCCTGAGGGGCTCAAGAATGCTGGAGGAAGCTTCAGCAGAATGACAGCGAAGGTTCTTCATTCTCAGATAGGCAGAAATGTGCTAACTTATGTTGATAATATCATTGTAAAAAGCACGAAGCAAGATAATCACATTGCTGATCTGCAGGAGACTTTCGCTAATTTTAGACAGGCCGGTTTAAAGTTGAATCCAGAAAAATGTGTCTTCGGAGTGAAGAAAGGGAAATCTCTTGGCTGCCTAGTTTCAACAAAAGGAATTGAGGCTAATCCAAATAAAATCGAAGCTATCCTTCGAATGGAACCACCAAGTACAAAGAAGGGGGCTCAAAGATTGACAGGAAGACTGGCATCTCTCAACAGATTTATATCTAGATCAGCAGAGAGAAATTTACCATTTTTCAAAGTGTTGAAGTCAGCCAAAGTTTTTCAATGGGGACCAGTCCAGCAGAAAGCCTTCGAAGAGCTGAAGCAATATTTGATAGACCTAACAACACTAACTCCACCAACACCAGAGGCTCCTCTGTTGTTATATGTGGCAGCTTCGCACTCAGCGGTAAGTGCAGCACTTGTCCAGGAGAAGCTTGAAGGCCAAGTAAAAAAGCAAGCCCCAATATACTTTGTATCCGAAGTTCTTAGTTTATCAAAGAAAAATTATACAGAATTGGAGAAGGTGCTGTATGCTGTTTTGATGGCCTCCAGGAAGCTTCGGCACTATTTTCAAGCATACAATATAGTTGTTCCTTCTTCACAACCGTTGAAGGATATTATGAGAAATAGAGAAGCTACTGGAAGGGTTGGAAAATGGGCTGCGGAACTCAATGAATTTTGTATTGATTATGTGCATAGATCTTCGATTCAGTCCCAAGCATTGGTAGACTTCATTGCTAACTGGACGCCAGGGGCTCAAGAAGAAGAAACGAGTAAAGATGCCGAAGTTTGGACAGTATTTTGTGATGGATCTTGGGGAACCTTCGGAGCAGGAGCAGCTGTTGTGTTGGTCGCACCTTCCAAAGTTAAAACTTGTTATGCAACAAGACTTGATTTCAGTTGCACAAATAACATTGCTGAGTATGAAGCTTTGCTCTTGGGTCTTTGGAAGTTAAAGGCGATGGGAATCAGAAGGGCGGTTCTTAAAACTGATTCCCAGGTTATTTCTAGTCATATTGACAAAAGTTATAAAGCAAGAGATCCGAAGCTTGAAAAATATTTAGACACGGTCCGAAGGATTGAGGCTTCCTTTGAAGGGTTTTCTGTTAAAAATATTCCTCGTGGAGAAAATGAATATGCTGATTTATTAGCTAAGTCAGCAGCACAGGGGCTGCCCTTACCTTCGGAAGTATTTTTCGAAACAATAAAAGCACCTTCGGTTGAGCTTCTTGAAAGAGCAGTCCTCAACATATCCCCTGTCTATAGTGAAGACTCGAGAATTGAGATCATCTCTTTCCTTCAGGGTAACTTTCTTTCAGATGATGAAGCTTATAACAGGAGGATAGAGGCAAGAGCTCGACCATATGTTATAATAGAAGGGGAACTATACAAGCGTGGGGTCTGCTCTCCGTTACTCAAGTGTTTATCCAGAGCCGAAGGTATAGAATTGATGAAGGAAATACACGCAGGCCTGTGTGGATCTCACATTGGATCTAGGCCTTTGCTTGGAAAAGTTTTTCGTCAAGGATTTTATTGGCCAAAGGCAGCTTTGGATGCAGCGGAATTAGTCCAAAAATGCGAAGGTTGTCAGAAATGTGCAAGAGATCAAAAACAACCTTCGTATTTAACTCAGTTAATACAACCCACTTGGCCATTGCAAAGGTGGGGCCTTGATTTGTTAGGTCCGTTACCACCAGCACAAGAGAACTTAAGATATGTTGTAGTGGCAGTGGAATATTTTTCTAAATGGATTGAGGCAAAGCCTTTAGCCACAATAACTTCGGTCACTATTCAAAAGTTTTTCTAGCAAAATATTGTTTGTCGCTTCGGAGTGCCGAAGTCTATTACTGTGGATAATGGGATGCAGTTTGATTTCGAAGCTTTCAGAGAATTTTGCAATCAAATTGGCACGAAGATCCATTTCGCATCAGTTCGACATCCGGAGTCAAATGGACTTGTTGAAAGAGCTAATGGCATCATAATGACAGGAATAATGAAGTTAATCTTCAATCAGCCTAGGGGAAAGTGGCCAGACGAATTAATCAAAGTGGTGTGGAGCCACAACACAACAGTATCAAGATCAACAGGCTTTACACCATTCAAACTATTGTTTGGTGACGAAGCAATAACTCCGGAAGAAGCCAAAGCAGCATCAATAAGAATAGTAGCTTCGGCAGAAGACGAAGCTGAAGCTGAGTACTTTGTGGAAAAAGATGCTATAGAGGGGATCAGGCTTCAAGCTGTGGAAAACATCAACAAATACCAAGCTGAAACAATAAAATGGCGTGATAGAAAGGTTAAGCTAAAGAACATTGAACCAGAACATTTGGTGCTTCGAAGAGTAGCCAACCCAGAGACAGTAGGCAAATTACAGCTGAAGTGGGAAGGACCTTTTCTGGTAGTATCTTCGTCAAGACCCGGTTCCTACAGATTGAAGGATATGGACGGCAACGACATTCCTAGATCATGGAATGCGGACGAGCTTCGGCGATATTATGTTTAGCTTGATGTAGTTTTTTCTATTCTTTCTTGTGGCACCCTTTTCCTTTCCAAAGGGGGAGAAAGGTTTTTAATGGGGCCACAGCATGTAATTTTTCTTTTCCTTATTTAAATTCTATAAGAGCGATATCCCCCAAAGATGTAAATGTAAAAGCTGAGAACGCACCATCGAGTGCAAAGGAAAGAGAAAAGAAAACAGGGAGAAGCTCAAAAGTCGTTCCTAAGGGAATGCAGAGCTTACAGCGAAAAATAAACGCTGATTCCGCCGAAAGTAAAAGGCGAAGAAGCTCCTAAGGGAGGCTTACAGCGAAAAATAAACGCTGATTCCGCCGAAAGTAAAAGGTGAAGAAGCTCCTAAGGGAGGCTTACAGCGAAAAGTCAGCGCTGATACACCGAAAAGTAAACGGTGAAGCCGAAAAATAAACGGCAAAAAGATTTGAGTCATTCCCAAGGGAATGAAGGCTATGATTATGGTTTTGAATATACATTCGGATATTCATTTGCACGATACATTACATCATGACATTTGCATTCATAAACATTCATTTAGACATATATAGGATCATTATCATCATACCACACAAAAAAGGCAGATGCTTTGGCTATGAGGAAAAACTTCGAAGAAAGAGGAAATTTTCATGCTTCGTTGTGTACGAAAAGAAGGGAAGGTGTTTTTCGCCTTCGACTCAAAAGTGAAATTTCGTTCACAGCAAAGCAGATCATACACGAATAAAGGAGAAAAGATATATTACAAGGTATGCACAAATTTACATAAGTTTTTTCTATAATTATATTATAAAGATTTCTCCAGAATTTTTTGCAGAAAAGTCTTTTACAGCAACTGTTAAGCTTCAGCCCGTCATTCTTCAGCTTCATCATCCTGTACATATTAAAACAGAATGAGAAAGGTGCAAATTTCAAGGAGAAGGTAAAAGTAACAAGTATAAGTTTCTCACCGGCTTAAGGTGGCTCCGAGCTTCGTCACCAGCCATTTTTTGCCCGCCGTTTACCCAAATCTGGGTCATAAATCTGTTTCCTATGCTTCGGGCTAGGCTTGGGATGTCAACCAAATCTGCCGGTGACAAGCTGAAGTTTGGCCTATTTACAATCTTCCCATGCATGCAACCGGCCTTCAGGAAAGCGGTAGCTGTGCCTCGAGAAGCTAGCAAGGCGCAGAAATCAGCATGCCCAGTAATAACTTCGTCAAGTGCATCAACCTCGCCTTCAATGTATTCCAAGGTGCTGGGCAGGTTCTCAGCTGAAGGTGTAAACTTATCAGAGCTGGCTCCAATTGAGTGAAACACATCCTTCAGCCGCTGCACGCATCGGCTGCCGAAATTTAAGCATTTCTCCTGAAGCTCCTTCAATGATTTTTGCAAATTTGAATTCTTCTTGATCTCGTTCTTGAGACTTGTTTCGAGGTTCTTCTTTTCCTGCTCAGATTTTTCTGACTTTTTGAATAATTCATTGTTTAATCTGTCATTTTCGGTTTGGACCTCAGCCAGTGAACCTTCCATAGAATGAATAACGAAGTCTTTCTTTTCTAAGGCAGCTTCGTGTTCTTTAACTATGATTTCAAGGTCTTGAATGACGAAGTCCTTTTTCTTCAGAGCAGCTTCGTAATTTTCGACTTTGTCTTCTAGATCTTTGATGATAGCTTTGTTTTTTTCCTCTTCAAGATCTTGTTGCATTCTCAGCACTTTACTTAGTAGTATACTCTGCCAAAACAACCTTCGTCAGAAAACAACTTAAATTTAAAAAAAAAGAAGAGAAAAAATAATAATAATAATAATAATAAATTAAGAGTTTTTTACCTTGAAATTAGCATAGAGCAAGCTACCGGCGATATGCTGTCGCTGGTACCTGCAGAGGTCCGCTTCTATCTTCGGCAGGCCAACGCTTTTGGAGAAGGTCCTAACAACCTTGGCCTCGGTTCGATTCCGAAGGCATCTTAGCTTCCCTTCATTGACCCCACCAAATAGCAGAGACCCTGGTTTGTATCCACAGGATATAGCATATTTCTTTAGCTCTTCTTTTTCAGTGTCTGTTAACTCTTGTCCAAGTATATCTTGAAAATTAAAATTTTCTTCTTCCAAAATGTCTTCAATCTGCTCTTTTCCTTTTTCAGTTGCCGTGTTCACCGCAACCACAACAGCTTCTTCTTCAGCCATTCTCAGAAGTATATTGTCAATATCATCAAGCGTGGTTTCCAGGTTAGGATCTTCTGTGGTCCCGGTTTCGGCTCCGGTGGCTTCGGCTTCAGTGGTTGCTCCGGTAGCTTCGGCTCCGGTGGCTTCGGCTTCGGCGGTTTCGGCTCCAGTGGTTTCGGCAATGACAATTTTTGACGCCGATATCGGTGGCGATGTCTGATGAATGACATCTGCCACTTGGATAATTCTTCGTTTTTTCGGCTTTGCGGGACTTTCTGCTGCCGAAGCTTCTTTGTCCTTCTCAAAAAACTTCGTCAGTTCTGGCGCCAGCGGACTTAGCTTGACAGGCAAAGGTTCAGTCATTACCTTCAGAATCTCTTCCACTTCGGCAGCAGAAGGTGTTGCAGGAGCTTCCTCCTCTCGGACCGATGTCTTTGGTTTTGGAGATACAACTTTTCTTTTCCTTGGAGCAGCTACCTTCGGCTCAGGGCTCAGTTTTTTAGAAATTTCTTTTTCCTTTTTAGCCAATTTGGTGCTTTCTTTGTCAAGGGCACTGGCAATTCTTTTTCTCTTCGGGCCTTCGGCATCTCCGCCCAGTTGCTCATAATCAGGATAGTCAAAATTCAAGGCATCTAGCACCCGATTCAATCTTCGTTTCGGACGACTGCCGAAGGCTGCTGACATCAACTGATCTTCTTTCTTAGAATAATTACCGAGGATATCGTTGCACATAATCTCGATTGTGTCCAACCATTCCTGGCAGGGTTTTTTAAAGTGTTTCTTAAACTTGTAGTAATAAGGCAATCGAACAAGTTCTCCCTTTTTCTTTTCTCCCTCCAGCTTCGGCATCTCCCACTCCCTCATTGTTGGGAACACTTTAAAAGCCAGAAATTTCTGCACTAAGTCTCTAGTGCCAATATGTTCTGAAATTACTCGAAATTCACCCAAAGCAATCTGGCTCGGACTCCCCCTTATCATGTTGCATTGGGGCCTCGTCTCTCCGAAGGTTAGCTCTAGCGGACTCTGGACCAATTTATCTTCATCCTTATCAACTTTAACATAAAATCATTCAGACTTCCATCCGGCCGGCCATTTGCTTCGGTAGTTTATCACTGGAAACTTCGTAGTTTTGCGATAAGCAAAGTTGTAGCAGCCAAAATTCTCATGTAGACCATCTCCTCTGGCTTTAGTCTGGTAATGTAATTCATGAACTCGGCAGAAACCCTCACCGAACGGTTCCACTCCCTGGCTACGAAGGGCCCAAATGTAAACACTTAATCTAACAATAGCATTGGGGGTCAGTTGATGAAGGTAAATCCCAAACTTCTTCAGTACAATAGCAATCATCCCATTCAGGGGGAACCTTAGGCCAGCTTTAAAGAAGCTTTTGAACACCACAACCTCATTCTTTTCCGGCTTCGGAATAGTTTCCTCTCCGCCAAAACGAACCAGCTCCTTTTTTGCTTCACTAAAGTAGCCCAGCTTCACCATTTTTGGAAGATCAGCTTCAGAGATGGTGGACTTTCCAAAGTCCAAATGACTAGGTTTACTTAGCATCCCACGGTTATACTCATCTTCGGAACCAACTTCTTCAACATCAGCTTGTGTTGCTTCGGCAGCAGGTGTGTCCTCTGATAAAACCAGCCCAGAGCGCCTCATTGCTTCAGAAATCGGAACAGTTTCAACGGCTTCGGTCTCATCTCCATCACGCTCAACCCTAGCAGTGGAGCGTATTCTGGCCATTTGATTTTAAATTTTCTTGAAAAAATCTTTGGAAGTTAATAACCTTTTTTCCGAAGCTCTTCTCGTGACGAAGCACAATCCAAACTGGAGCTTCGTTTGAATGCAAAAGTCAAGCTTCGGCTATGGTTAAATTTTTGGCAGCGAAACAGTGCAATAGCAATGAATGTTGTGGTAACTTCACACCTACCTGTCTGTTTATATAGTGCTGCAGGTAAGAAGGTGAATCGTCAGGATTTTTACACCGGGCAAACAGTTGCTCGCACCCACTGCACGGTGGGCCACAAAAACCAAGTGAACCTGTATGGTGGGACCGCTCTGCGCTCGGAAACTGTATCGTTTCTCGGCAACGAGCTCAGGGAAGGTGTTTTTCGGACCTTCGGCTTCCCGAAGCCTAAGAGACTTTTTTCACGGATCAAGCTCGTTACGAAAAACGATCTAGCACCGCGAAGGGGCTACTGTTGGCACCATGCTTCGTCGCCGAAGGTCCTGCAAGAAGAAACAGCTTCGGCTAAAGCTGCTTATACGTGATGCCGAAGCTACCACTCATGAAGCTTCGGTGTTATAGCGTATTCGAAGATGAAGGATCGAACCGACTTAAAGATAGAATGACCTTTTAGTCCATAAGGGTCTGAGTCATTGTTGTAAACTTTTATAAGGGGCATGATTGTAATTCCTTACAGGTTGTGTCCTGTGCCTATAAATAGTGAACAGTATTCCTTTACTGTTCACGGAATCCTGTAATCACAAACGCATTGCTCTAGAATTATTGTTTTCTGTCAAGGCAAAGGTATAAATATGCCTAAACGTTATGTTTTGGTATTTAAATTCATATAATATAATAAAATATGTGAATAATGTTATCTATTTATGGCATATCTCTCTTTAATACTTCATGTTTTGTACTTTATTTCATATTGTTCCATAAGTATGATCACGAAGGTATGACCTTCATGATATTTTGCTCATGGTCTTCGTCCGAAGTTCATTAAATCCCTGGGGAGATAATGCTTCAGCGGACAAAGGGCATTAATATTTAACATTTTATGTTGCCTTGTTCTTGATTCATAGCATTTGAGAACAAGTCTCCAACAAACGCTAACCCCCGGCTTGTAGTGTGTGCTTAAGTTTGCAAATTTCAGATTCCGCCTATTCATCCCCCTCTAGGTGACTTTTCAGGTAGCACCAATGTTCAATGGAAGATCAAGTCTAGCAATCAACCGACACAACTGAGTCCTAGCATTTACATGATCATACTCAAAATGATGCACATGACCATCAGCACTATAATGTAAATGAGTTTGAGATAATGAACCGGCAGCCTCAGCCTTTCTAGTACAAGCAGCAACATGCCTCAACAATAGACCAGTACCACCAGTAGATTTAGCAGACAGTTCTACATTGCAAATCTTACATACGGCAGCATACATGACTTGCTTACCATTTAAGATTTTGAATAGAGGCCTTAGATCTTTCCAAACCTCAGATTTCGATGCTCTGGTCCTCATTCTCTTGTTATCACCACCCGCAGTGCTCTCAAGACTTGCTCCTTCACCATCCAAACTATTAGGACATGAGGGATTTGAACCCAACACTGCATCTTCCCCTTCTACATTGCAATTATTGTCAACATCATCACTAGACAAACCTGGAGAAAATAACATTCCAATATTAGCCAACCAAATAGCCTCACTGTTATTACAAACCTAGACAAATCATGAAACTAGACAAACCTGAACACAATAGTCTACTGTTGTACGGGTGATAGCCTCCAAGTCCATGTTTCGGTTACACTAATTTTGAGAAAAATACAAAATTGTCAGGCACCAAACACAACTGTGCATTGAAATCAGAGTATCAAAGCAAAGCTACCTTCCAAATTGGATTCCAATCTTGTACAGAATATGGCTCAATCGTTTATGCTCTTGCATTGTCCTTCTGCCTGTGCGTACGATATCTTGTACAAAATTGCCAGGCCGCAACTGATATTTCTCGCAACAGATCTCGGCCTGCTGTACCAATCTATGTACCAGCAACACACGCACACGCACGTACCAAAGCAAAGCTACCTTCCAATCTTGTAAGTTAAGTAAGCAGGGGCTTGTACAGAAACAGTACTATCCGAAGGGGAAGTAGTCGATGGCGGCGTTGCTGCACGGAAGGAGGCGGGAGCAGGAACAGGACGTAGTGCCGCGGGAGAGACGAGCGAGCGCCGAACCCGCTCCCTCTGTTGAGCACTCGATGCTTGGGCCTGCGCGCGGCTGTTTACCTGCGGTGGAAGAGATCCGACCACCTGCTCCGGCTGCTCACTAGTCTCCATTAGAGGTGGCGCCTGGCGGCGAACTCAGGACATGCTCACAGAGTCACAGGCAGAGGCAGACAACAAAATTAGGGTTAGGTTTTCTCGGAGGCGGCGCGCGGCGGCTGCTCGGATGCGGACGGTGGGAGCTGGGACTGGGAGGAAGAGGAATGGCCGAATGGGCTGCTGGGCGAACGTGCGGGACTGCGGGGTGCGGTATAATTATAAAGTGCCGAGGAGCTGGGTTGGGCCGTTGGGCGCCTGTCGCTAGGCTGGGCCGTCGGACGCCACGGTCTGGAAGTGTTGGGCCGCTTGTGTCTGATCGGCTGGGCTGCTTGGTAGTTGGGCCATAAATGGACCGGGCCGGGTCGTGCTGGGCTTTTTGGGCCGAACGGGCCAAGCAGCGGGCTAAATGGGTCGTTGCTAATCGTGTCGTGCCTGTGCTGCCCAACGGGCTTGCATCTAAGCCCAAGCACGACCCATCATGGGCCTCGTGCCGACCCGGGCACGATTAGATCGTGTCGTACCGTGCTCGTATCGTGCCAAAAAAGTTGTGCTTCTTGCTTGCCCATATAGCCCGGCCCGTTTGGCCACCTATAGGTGAAACCTTAACCATAGTGGTTTGGATCTGCCTGGTGTGGATGGAGTAGGGTCTCAAGAGCCATCAGCCCTATGTGTTGCTGACGTGTGGATCCGATGCGAGAATGGGGAAACGACCGGCTTCTTACAACCGATACGACCTAGGGAGCTGAACACGGCTCGGACTGACGTTTCCATGTGTTTGTGTACACAGGAAACCAACTCGGAGCACGTCGACACCTTCCTGATCGGGTATAGGCCAGGTGGCACGCCAGACGAACCTCGAAGTCAGGTCGTACGCCAAGATCTAGGTCGTTGACCGAGGGGCCGAGGCCCACTAGACGTCTTGGAAGCCTCTCGGCTCCTCGTGTTGCATGCCATCTCTCGCTAGTGGTTTTCGGGTGGCAACAATACCTTGGGACGATAACACTAAAATTTCTCCCCTTTCTTCTATCTTATCTATTTCGAACTATATCAAATAAAGACTTATATGGAGCTAAATAGATCATTGCCCTAGGCCATGGACGGGGTAGCCCGATCCACCCCTGAGATAGTGCACTGCTGCTATAGATGAGCAAGCTAACGAACATGGTATATCTTGTAGAGAAAAAATAGAGTATGAGGATAGTCTATTTCTATCTCTCACCCTATGAATAAATTTAAGGTCGTACTTTCTTTGTCGTAAATTATGAGTATTTATTGTGTATGTTGATGTAACATATATTTAGGTGCGTGGCAAAAGCTATAAACATAAAAAAATCACAAAAACTTGTAATTTGTAACGGAGGGAGTATTTGGATCCATAGATCTAATAATTAGCTCTTTGGATTTGTAGAGCTAAAAGCTAGCTGCTAAAAATAATTTCTTTCGATCCAAACAGATCTCGCTACTAGTTAGCTAATGTTCAACTAACAACTATTTTACTAGTTAGAACGAACTAGCTAATATTGGTTAATATTAACTATGATCTTAGCAGCTAATGGATGTAAACATGATTTTAAGACTGATCTATATATAAAGTTTGAAAAAATATCAAATTGAAAATCAAATAGTTTAGATTCTATTTAAATTCATTAGCTACTAATAGTTAGCTAACTGTTAGTTGGTTATGACTAACTAGCGGAGATGGTTGTTATTTGTTAGATGGTATCCACCTTACATTTTGCTGGACCAATAACAGGATCCAATTGAATCTAAATAAGCTAACTATTAGTAGCTATTATAACTATTTAGCTCTACATATTTAACTGGATCTTATGGTGTGTTTGGTTTGACTTTTGACTTTTTTTTGATAGGACAGGAGGGGCGAGCCCCTACTGAAAATTTTATTAAAACTTTAAAACAATAGAGTTAGAAGCAAATAGAAAAGAAGATTACAAAGGATAAAACAACAAAATTACAAAATGGAAAAGGAAACGAGATGAGCTCTACTGCCAAAGCTGAAGCCATGCAGGAATTGTCGAATCAAAACGGCCTTTAGCTCTCAACATGACTAGATGAAGTTCCCTTGCAAACTCATTTTTGCAAAGCTGCACAGTCGGGACTTTATTCTGAAAAAGCCAAGCATTACGGGTTTTCCAAATGCTCCAGGTCATGAGAATGACAATTTCCATAGAGAATGGGACATTGAGCTGTTGCATTAGGTTTACAGCAGCGTCCTCAGGATTAGCAATTCTGGGGGACGTCAAACCAATAGAAGTCCAGCAAGCCTTTGCAAAATTACATTTGAGGAAAAGATGGTAGAGAGTTTCTTCCTTTTGCCAGATGCAGTTCTCACAAGTGTAGGACTCAAGATTCATATTTTTCCTTTTCAGCATATCTCTTGTATTGAGTCTGTTTTTTAGCCAAAGCCAAAAAAAGACCTTATGCTTTGGTTGACACTTATTTCTCCAAAGCGATCTGAAGATCTGGTGAACCTGGGCCTGACCCATCAAATGCTTATATGTTTTTTTTGTAGAGAATATGTCTGCTCCCCAAATGAGTTTCCAAGTATCATTTGTGTTGTTTACCATGATTTGGCCCCAGTGCGCGTCTAAGTCTAAAAAATGTTCATGAGCTTGCACCGACAGAGGTAGCTGAAAAATTTCAATAAGATGATCTTTTTGGAGAGCTTCTTTGATGGTAAGTTTGCTATTGCAGGCGAAGGAAAATAACTCAGGGTATTGATTAGCCGGGATGCCTGAATTCCACATATCTTCCCAAAAAAGAATGGTTCTTCCATCCCCGATTTTTGGGGCAGCCAGTCCCTTGTAATCTTGGACAAACGTAAGCAAGCTTTTCCACCAAAAGGAGCCAATTTTCGAGCAACCAGGCATCCTGGCTGTCCTGTAATAATTGCTCCAAACCAAGTTAACCCAGGGAATATCATGATTGTTGAAGAACTTGTGTAAAAACTTCAGGAGCAAGGCTTTATTGTGAGTCTCTAATCTTACCACTCCTAGGCCCCCATTTTTTTAGTCTGAGTAACCATACTCCAGGCAGCTAGCGCAGGTTTCTTTGAATTGACGTCGTTTCCCCTCCAGAGACAGTGTTTCCGATAAGAGTCAATCTTCTTGACCGTGGTCACCGGGATTTTCAGAGTACACATCAAAAAGGTCGGGAGAGCTGAAAAAACGAGTTGACAAGCTCCAGCCTGCCAGCCTGAGAGAGGAGGGCAGAAGTGCATGATAGTCTCTTTTGAATCCTCTGAATGAGTGGTAAAAAGTGGCAGATTTTAGGTTTTGAAAGACCCAGCGGAGTGCCCAGATAGGTAAAGGGCATTGAACCTATCTGACAATTAAGAGTTCCTGCAAGGATCGCCATTTTAGCAGGACTGACATTGATGGGGTACATACTTGATTTGTTGTAGTTCACTTTCAACCCCGTTGAAAAAGCAAAAGAGTTCAGGACAGCTCTTAGGAAGAATAGTTGTCTAGGGCAAGCTTCCAAAATCAGCAGTATGTCATCCGCAAATTGAACTATCGGAAAATCTTGACCACAATTCTCTGGCAATGGTAACTTGAGAAGGTCTTGTCGCCGCGCTTTATTTATGATGCTCTGAAGCAGATCTGCCGTGAGTACAAAAAGAAGAGGCGAGAGAGGATCTCCCTGCCTGACCCCACGCTTGCAGTGAAAGGTTTTCCCAGGGACACCATTAAGAAGAACTGAAGACGTGCCAGACTGAAGAATATCCCTAATCCAGCTCATCCATCTGGGGCCGAAGCCATTGTGCAGCAATACCTGAAGAATGAACTCATGCTCTAGAGAATCAAAAGCCTTTTCAAAGTCCAATTTGAGCACTATAATCTCTTTTTTTGAAATATGACAAAGATGAATATACTCAAATGCCCAGGCCAGACAGTCTTGAATGGTTCTTCCTTTGATGAAGCCATATTGATTTTTGTGGACAAGGGAAGTCATCATTGTCTGTAACCGGTTAGCCAGCAGCTTAGTAATGATTTTCATACTATTATTCAGTAGAGAGATTGGTCTGAAATCGCCCACTACTCTGGCATTATCCTTCTTCGGAATCAGGACAATATAAGAGCCATTAATGCTTCGGAGGCAAACATCCTCGTGGTAAAATTGATCACATAAGTCATAGAAGTCTTGTGAAATAATCAGCCAGCATTTTTTGATAAAGTTGGTATTAAACCCATCAGGTCCCGGGGATTTATCAGAAGGAAGGGCCGCCACAATACTATCAATTTCTTGCTTTGAAAAAGGCTCATCTAGCCAAATCAAGTCACTGCGGCAGAGCACCAAACTAGGAAGATCAAAGACAATGTCCACGAAATCGGAGGAACCCAAGCGACTTTTGAACGCATTCCAGAGCAGGTTGGCTTTGAGTTCATGCTCTGTAAAGGCTGAACCACTTTCATCTGAGAGCAGCACAATTGTGTTGCGACCATGCCTTACCGTTGCATGAGCATGACTGGATCCTAAAAGCTAAACCAAAAGGCTGGATCCAGGAAACATCTTTTTTATAAAAAGCTGACTTCTCGCAGTACAAAACTAAAAGCATCTATGAAGCTACTTTTAACGGCTTTCGGATGAAATTGTGAAAACATATATGGAAGAACCTAGTAGTTTCTACCAAACAATTTGTAGCTTAGTTTACATTACACAACAGTTTTTTTCAAAGATCACATTATTTTTTTATAGGCATAGTCTAACCAAACAGAATCTTAGTCTATAAAGTAGATTCTAGTTCCTGAGATGTAGAAAGGAGCAAATAGACCGTTAGTGAATTCTCCTTCTTTTTTTAGGAAAAAAACTTCATGCAAGAACGGGTACCTATAGCAGAAAAATCATGGTCGCAAGCAGAAGGGAGTTGTAAAGCTTTTGCATATTATTTTGTTGCAGCAAGCAGTTTGGGATCGGACCTCGATGGGCGAGCATCCAATCCACTAGCGTCACTTGTCAGGTGCACCAACCACATCGACAGCCTGGCGGTCCCTCCTCCGCTCTGCTTTTACGAAGCCTGCCATCGCCGCCGGTCGGCCCACGTGATGACGCGAGGCCTATTCTGTCTTCTAGTAGTACTGAACAACGGCCTTCTCATTCACACAGGCTGACAAGTGGACCAGGCTTTAGTTCAGGTGAAAGCCAAGACACGAATTGCAGAGTTCCACGAATCGATCAAGTGGAATACAGGATATTTCTACATATTTTTTTTTACTCAAGTGGCTTCTTGTTTCATGGCAATTGGCCAATTAATGGCGTTCGACTATGCACGGAGCGAATTGACTTTTGAGAATCCGTTGTTTCTCGTTCCGAACAAGTCATGATTCTTAGAGGCAAAAAATTAGTTTAGGAATATGTCTGTAGTACCCACTCACACAATTTTTAGTGAGACGCTATACGCTTCGAGGAGATCTGACTTTGTACTCCTGCCCATCATGACATATCTTTTTTTTTCTCTCATTCCACTGTCCAAGCAAACGAAGAAAACAGAAATGCACAGGACAAGTATTGTCCGTAAGACGGTAACTAAACAAGCGTGTCGGTTGTAACCAATCATATGAATTCATATAATACTTGGCACATGTGTTCGATATATGTGACTATATCCACCATCAATAGAGACATAAAAACTAAACGTTAAAATGATTTAACTATTTTAAAAAGGAGGGAATGGTCTTCGATGATACATATACTTAGTGTATAACAAAAAAAAAGTGAAAATTCAAAAATATTTGATAAATTGGAACAGGTCAAACATCAAGTGATAATAATATGCAATATAGATGTATACACACAGATATGAGTGACATCATGTCATACGATCTGCGTACTTACAATATGCAAAGCCTAATTTGGTCGCAAGAGGACAAGTATGGCTACAGGTACAAGGTACTGATACGAAGTGTTCACCCGAATTTTTCCCGTTCCGGGAAGTCCAATGTCACCACGAATCATACGCGGCTGCTGCATCGGCGGGTTTTTGCGCGTACATAAGGCATGTTTGGTTCACTACCCCAGTTGCCACCCATTTGCCTAACTTTTCTGCCTAAGATTAGTTATTCAATTCGAACGACTAACCTTAGACAGAGTGTGGCACATTTAGCCACAAACCAAACAGGCATGTAGTTTATACTTCCTCCGTTTCTTTTTATTTGTCGCTGGATAGTGGAGGAAGTAATATATATATATATATATATATATATATATATATATATATATATATATATATATATATATATACTACTTATTAAGTAAGCAATAGTAGTCTGCCTCCCCTCGTTCTGCCGTTCTGCCTCACATCTATCTGGACCGTCCGTAGTATCGTGCGTCCCATCCGTCCGTTCTGCTGTTCTCTCCTCAATCGCGCACAATCGTCATCGTTCCCCTTCTCTACTCTCCCAATCCTGTAGCCGCCGCCGCTCGCCTCCACTCCCACGCCCATCGCGTCACGCTCGGCCTCTCCTCATCGAGATTCCAGGCGCGCTCGCGCGCGGGTCTTCCTGTAGCACGCCCCGCCGTGCGCGGGGGAGAAGAATCCGGCCTCGGTCTTCGTTGCCGCCATACGAGGGTGCCGCCTCGTCGCCTGCGACCGCGACGTTCTCCGGCTTGAGCCGTTGCGGCGTCGGTGTTGGCGCATGCTGCAGGAGGAATTAGGGACGACGCCGTAACGCGATCACGACACGGTGGAGGACATGGCGGGCCGCTGGCGAACCCTAGCTTCCTGGCGCTAGATCTGGCCTCGGTTCATAGAATCGATGCGGTGGCTCCTCCCTCTCCTCTCGCTGACGGGCCTGCAGAGCACCATGGGCGTGCTGTGGTTCGCGAGGCAGAACATGTCGAGCCCTCGGCACGCCGCCAGCACCTACCCCGACGCCTCAAGCTCCACCGTCGGGAGCTCCAGCTCGCCCCCCGTGCGGCGTGGTCGTGGCCTTTGCCCTCCTCCTCTAGCTCCAAGAAAGGGAACAGCGGGCAGGACAAGTTCGCCATCCGTGTTGTCTCCCGGCGCGACCGCCCATGCCCGGATCCTCGCTAGCTGCCTCCCCTGCTCGTGAGGTCGACGCCGACGGATCGAAGGACGCCAGAGCCGCCCCTCTCCGAGCTCCCCCTATGGCCACCTCAGGCGATTGCAAGGAGAAGGCGGCGGGCGATGAAAACTCCGCCGAGAAGTTGGCAGTGGTGTTGCCTGCACGCAATTGGAAGGCCCCGCGGCATCGTCCAGCCCACACTCATCCAATTTAGGGGCTTCTTGTTGTGCTCTCAGGCCCCAGTAAGAACCCCAATCCCTAGATCTCTTTTCGTGTGTTAAGTTGTGCTTAAGAACTGCTGATGCAGACATTAGGTTAGGGCAAGGATTTTGGTTAATTGGAATAAGGCAACGCTTTAACCTTAGTTCCTCAGTTTCAGCTTTAATATGTGCTGTCTCCATAGTATATGCTCTGGTTAACATATGCTCAGTTTCAGACACTATTGGTTGTTTTCAAATCCTAGGATTCTTTTAGCTCGGTACCTTACATTTCTGCTGCTTGTGCTCTTCTCCGAGGTTATTTTCGCAGACTACAACAACGATGGTGGTCGGATGTAGCTCGTCCAAGCTTGCACTGAAGGAGACAAGATGAAGAGGATTTTGCAGAAGCACTAACGTCGATCAACACATGATGGGGAAGCATCCCACTCGGTTCGTACAAGCTAATCTGGGTAACTTGATCTACAACTTATTCTAATGATGATGTTTCATGGTTTATATGTAATTTGCAGCACTGTAGGCCTAATATGTGTTTCATTTTTTGGTCAGGAACAATTCATTTACTCATTTTGCTATTATGTCTGTCATATTATGCATTTGCTTGCTTTTGTTTGTCACTATTTACCAATTCTGAATAATTACAGTTGCTTTTTTGGTGTCCAACTTTAGTATAGTTTTCTGTTAACTTGGTATAAGCAAATATGTTTTGTTGGTTGACAAGCACTACAATGTCAAATTTTAGGAACAAGAATCCCATGGATAAGTGTTTGCATTCCTGGCACAAATGTGTCTGTTCACATATTCTCCCCACCTTTTTAGATTCTTTACACAAGTCTTAAACATGCACTTGATGTCACTTCTGTTATGTAGGGGGAGGTTGTGGAACGAATTCTGTTGGTGGTACTAGCTACTTGACTTTGTTTTATTTCTAAAATAGTGACGCCTTTCTCCTTTGATGTTTTGGTTATTTTTGTAGACACATTTTTTTGGATTCTTATGTGCTTTATTGCAGTTAGTCTTCCCACACGTAGTCATGGTAGGCTACCAGATTTTGATGTGCATTTTGTATATATTCAACCAAACATTGTACTCACATTATGTGTGTACATATTCTGTTTTCCCTGCATGGTACCATGCCCTTATCAAATTGGTTTTCTGAATAATGTAGTAATCTACATTGAGGAAACACATGCATATTTTTTGCTCTATTTTATCATATCGATTTTGTAGCAATGCACGGGCATATACCTATTCTCTACTATTCTATATGAGCCTAACGAGGGCGTCCACAACTACACCGTGCCCCCACCCCCGTCAACCACGCGCGTCATGCCCCCGCCCATGCTCTCCCGCGATCTTCGCCGCCGCGTCTTCACCACCCAAGCCCGTGATCTCCGCCGCCGTCCGCACTAGGGTCATGTCAGATCTGCATTTGGTGGCCCATCCCCATACTCATCCTCATCTGCACGCCCCCGCCCATGCTCGCCCCGGATCTCCGCCGCCGTGTCTTAACCATCCTCGCCCGTGATCTCCACCGTTGTACGCACTTGGGTCAGGTCAGATCTGCGTTTGGTGGCTCGTCCCCATCCTCATACTCTTCTGCGCACCCACGCCCGCTTCTTCATCCCTGCCCACTCCTGCGGTACGATGTGGTGGTGTGCCTGGACATACTACTTCATCCCCGTCCACTTCATCAAGAGGAGGCCACTGCACTTGGGTAGTACGATGTGCTGGTGTCCCTGGATTTTTATTTGTGTGTGGTCGAGCTGTTCCCAGGCCCGTTCAAGGCCATGCGTGCCTATCTGTGTGCCGAGGGTAACACAGAGGACACCGTCCGCCAGGCTGGCTGGCAAGTCGTCCCCGTAGCTTCATCTCCATTAAGGGGATTGGGAACAAGAGGAGGCCACTGCACTTGGGACTTCGAATAGATAGTTATGTAAGTTTCTAATTGTTTAATTTCTAATTGATATACTAATCTTCTACTGTTGATTCATACAACACAGGGAACCTGAGAGTCATGGGGCTTCACCTTCTATCCGTGTTTTTACTAAACACAGTTGGACATACTTGGTGTCTATTTTTTTCTGCTTAACATCATATGTATGATCAACAATTAGAGAAGGTAACATTTCTGTTCAACACACTTCTGGAATAAGAATTTGTTATTTTCTAGAATTTTCAGTGACCTTTGTATATATTCAGTAGCACATTAGTTTTGCCATAGCTGAAATAAACACTGGTCAGAATTCAACATGAATGTGCCTAATTATTTAACACATTAATTCTAAGGCGGTCACCATACCAGGTAGAGTAAATAAGCTAAGGAAAGAGGTGTGGTGCATAGCAATAACCTAAACAACACAAATAATAGTGAATCAGAAGGCACTGATGGTGAACAAGTATATGTAGTCACTGACGGAGAACAAGTATATGTGGAGAACACATAGCTAAATTTTGCCTTGGCACATAGCACTTGTTAAGGAGAATATAGAACAAACAAAACAATTATCAAAAGGGACTATTTTTTCATTTTCCCTTGCTCGGCCAGATGTTTGATGCAAATACACGATCTATTTAAATATTTGAAAGAAGCAATGGAGATAAACCAAATTAATATGAAACAATTCAAGTAAAATTGACTACCATGTATTGTGTAGAACTCCTTCAACTGGTTTTATAAGCAGAACACAATGTTCAAACTCGCAGAATGGACATGCTATTTTTGTCCATCGAGGAATCCGACAGTCAAACATTGTGCATTTATCTCAAAAGGAATTATAAGACAATGATCTTGTCTTCCTTTGTTAGCACTATACAAATTATGTTTTAATTAATAGTCAGCTGAAGTTAGAGCTTAAACTATTTTGGTCTGTCCATTTAGCTCAACCTTCTTTTGGCTAGGAATATACAAATGTCTTGTAAGCCGGATTCCTCGATGGGTCGGTATATAGTCCCGTAAGGACTTTTGTGCTTACATCTATAGTTTTAGCATGGTTTCTTGTATTGTGTACACGAGACTGACCCAAAACTATTGATCGTTTTATACTATTTGGGATTTCTTCGGAAAGGTTATTTGAGAAATCGTGTATGCTTGTTTTTGTAAAA
Organism: Zea mays; assembly: GCF_902167145.1. Classification (NCBI taxonomy): domain Eukaryota; kingdom Viridiplantae; phylum Streptophyta; class Magnoliopsida; order Poales; family Poaceae; genus Zea; species Zea mays. Next base: position 183,748,597 of record NC_050098.1, read on the forward strand.
TTAGAAGGAAAAGAGAACAACTACGAAGTGTATGGGGTTGCTATTTACTTTGCATGAAATTTAGACAGTGTTTGACTGCCCTGCATGATGATGTTGCTATTTACTTTACGTGCATTTTGACTAACGATTTGTTGCTATGTTCCTGAGGATCTATGGATATCTGCTTTCCTGTTGGTACTAAGGTTTGCTCCCATCCCTGCCTTCTTTTATACCATGTTTGCAAAGAATTACCATTTTACCTGCTATTTTTGTTTGCTATTCTTAAGGAAGCAAACAGGAAATTTTGGACTGGTACCTGGATTAATGCTTGAGAAAAAAGGTGCATGACATCAATATTGCTATTCTATTTGTTCTATAGAACCTTATGTGGAAACGTGCATTACACAGTCCCAGCCTCCTAGAGACTATAGGTATGCTGTTATATATGTTTGAAGAAAACAGAGAAAATGAAAATTGTGTGCTTAGTAATTGTATGCGCTGCTTTACTTTTGTCATGTATTGATTGAAAGTTTAAATATGCCAGCTTTTCATTCACTACACTAAACCAGTTAACTTCCTTTCACACCGGTGCACCCAAGACATGGTATGCAGTGCCTAGGGGCCGAGCCTCAGAGCTAGAGGAAGTTATTCGTGTACATGGATATGGAGTAAACCCTGACCGCCTTGGTATTTGTCCTTTCTCATGCTCGCCATCTGCATGTTTCGGTTGTGGTCTAGCAGGTTCCATAAATTTGTATTGTTAATCCACGCAGCATCGCTGGCAGTGCTTGGGGAGAAGACAACATTGATGTCTCCAGATGTTCTTGTAGCCGTGGTGTGCCCTACTGTAGGTACAAGCTCTGAAATGGCTAGAGTTTCCATTGGGTCAAATGTTCATGATATTTTCAGACATCAGATCTTATGATTTTTTTTGCTGATATGTACTGTTTCAGGTTAGTACAGTATCCTGGAGAGTTTGTGGTGACATTCCCAAGGGCATACCACATTGGGTTTAGTCATGGTTAGTTATGCCATTGAACTAATGATGCCTTTTTGGCACAGCTTTATTGAATTGATTGTGATGTGCTATTTGTTAACTATGTTTATTCCAGCTTTGCTAGATTTTCACCTTCATGGTATGAGCAGTATAAACAAAATAATAATGGTTTCATGGACAATCCTTAAATGGATCAGTGCTCCCCTCATCAGTTATATAACAAACTGAGGGTGCTCGAGATATCTCTACTACTCTATATGTTCTTAGTGTAGGCGTCCACACAGGGTCTGTTCTGCCCGCCGCGAGCACGCCGCGATTTCTCCACGCGCAGCCCTCGCAATCCGCCGCCTTTCCATCCGCGGCCAATCCGCCGCGCCAAATCCGCCGCCACACTCCCTGCGCCCGCAACGCCCGCCCGCCGCGATTTCTCCACCCGCAGCCCCCCGCAATCCGCCGCCTTTCCATCCGCGGCCGCAATCGTTTCCATCCGCGGCTGCAATCCACCGCGCCAAATCCGCCGCCACACCCCTGCGCCCGCAACGCCCACCACTGCGCCGCCCTTCCATCCACGCGCAGCATGCCGCGATCCACAACTGTTGTGCCATCCTCGCCTCGCATGCCACGCCATCCCCCCGATCGTCGGTGTCGCCCAAAAACCGCGCGGCCCTTCCATCCACGCGCATCCGTCGTCGGCAAAGTCTGGGCCACCGTGGTCAAGCTTGCTGATGTCGCCATCCTGTAGCACTTCACCGCGGGGTGGTCTTTGTGACGAATCGTCGTCAAGCTAGATCTGCAGCGGTCAGGGGCGGATTTGGGACTAACGAGCCACTGCTCCCGATGGCGGCATTCGCAGCCCCTTCCTTGTCCTCGCGCATCCTCCTCGCCTCGCCCCACTCCCCGCCCACTCTCCTCCGCCTGCGCCGCGCGGGCGGCCGCTCTCTGGAGCTGTCGTCACGGCGCGGCGGGAGCGCGCGCCTTCGGGTCGTTCGACGAGCGGTGACGGAGGAGGATAGCGGGACCGCGCGCGGAGACGAGGAGGTGGAGGAGGCCCCGGAGGAACCAGTGGCTGGCCGCGACCTCATCACGCTCGCCGCCTGCCTCGTGGGCCTCCTCACCGGCGTCTCCATCGTGCTCTTCAACCTCTCGGTAGGTAGCCACCTAGCGAGCTCGGTTTCATGTTTTCATCCCCGGTGCCAAACGGAGGCCGTAGTACGTTTGAACTTCAGAGGCGAATTGGTTGAAGGCAACTGAACAGCGGGTTTGGTCTTAATTTTGACATTCAGCACTGCTTTGTCTTGTAAGTACATTTAATAAACCATATTAAACAATGATCCACTTTTTTGTATTCTGACAAAAAACTATTTCTATGTATCTTGTAGATTGATGTCTATTCGTTTGGAATTGTCATGTGGGAGTTGCTTACTAGGGAAGAGCCATACTCTGGTATGCGTGCTGCTGAAATTATTGGTAATGTCCAAAGTTCCCTATATGTACAATTCTATGCCTTGATCTGTTATGACACTTTCCACCATGTTCTGACCTTACCTTTTGATATATCTTAGTTAGAATAAGTTGTGGACTTAAGAACTGTGAACAGAGAAAGTTTATCTTCTAGAATTTACTTGTTTGGATTTGGATGCAGCTTTGAAAGAACAAATAAGGCTGAGCTAATAGAAAAGAAGGTTGTATGTTTAGTGGACATATAAATGGGTCAGTTGTAAATCCCCAAATATCTTGAGTAATGAAGGTGGGACATATAATTAAATAGCGGACTTCAATACAAAACCAGATTATGTAGTTGGCGCCGTAGCTTGAATCGGATTATTTGCAGCTGCAATAATGATGAAGGTTGAAGGATATAACAATCTAGGTGTATGGTGTAATTATGTGATTGCACTTGCAGAATGTTTTTCTTTTTTGGATTTTCCTTTGATAGCATGACTTTTTCTCCCTTTGCATAGTAACATTGGACAAACCAATGACAAATTGGTAGATGTGGATTTGCCCGACATTGTGATGCACTGCTGCATCATATTCAATAACAGATGTACTACAGTATACAGATAGGGGATTTATGTTGATTTTTGAATCTTTAGTCATAAATATATCTCGCCTAGGCTTGTTGTTATTATGTCACAGCAGTGATCTGATTACAATGCCTTTTTTCTAGGGGGCATTGTAAACGATTCCCTACGTCCTCAAATTCCTTCATGGTGTGATCCTGAGTGGAAGGGGTTGATGGAAAGCTGTTGGTCCAGTGATCCAGCTGAGAGACCGTCCTTCACGGATATATCTCAAAGGTTGAGGAAAATGGCCGCCGCAATGAATGTGAAGTAAAGGTCCGGAAGCCATATTTGTCTTGTATGTGTTCCCCACATCCAATATATATAGCGATATACAAGACGAAGGCAGAGTTCAAACAGGATTATTTTGAGTAAATATGTTCCATATGTCTTGGCAGCATCGCAGTTGATGACCCTACTCCAAGTGATAATTTATCAAGTGCTGACTTCATGGGAGAACATCTATGTCATGGAGATTCCAAAGCATGTTTGATGTGAGTCTGCCGTTCGGTTTGTTGTTTACTCCTTGTATGACCATTAGCAAAAACTGAAGTTTCTGTTTCCTGTTGCAGGTTTTCTTTTAATCCTAGAGTAAACCGGCTACCATTTGCCTTCCGTCGAAAACAAGTATGCTATTTGGCGCATTGTCTTGATGGGAGCTGTTGCACTGTCATGTAAATAAGTTTTGACTTGTTGGCCCGTAGTAGATGTGCAAAGTAATAGGCACGATCACACAGTTACTTTTTTCCCCATATAAATTGTGTTCTAGGATAGGTAGAACGAACATGACTGGAGCGATCCTTGTTCAGATTGTAAAGAAAAGGACAGAGCCAGTGCTGACGGTTCTTATATGAGTGGGGTCTCGTCAAAGAATAACCAAAAACAAGTCTTATACTTCATCTTGCAGAGAGGTTGCATCCAATCTAGGGCTTTGGCACGGTAGAAAGGTTTCAGTTTAACCACTGTGCTAGACCTGCCCCCTTTTTCAGTTTGTACTTAGTCTAAAAATAAGAGTATACTGTTTTCCATGTATATACCATCACTTTCTATTTGAATGTCCCAAAAAACAAGAGTATACTGTTTCCCATGTATGCACCATCACTTCCAATTTGAATGCCCATATATCTGCAGGCATAGTGGAGAGTGATTGATGGGCAGTGTGATGTATGGCTGTCGCGCGCGTCGAACATTTTCATCTGTTGGTCTCACGTACCTCCCTGTTTTGTTCCTATTCCCCCCTTTTATGTAGGAGAATGCCTTGTTACAGTTTTACTAATAACACGGGGTGTGCTTTGTGCGGCTTAGCCTCGCAGTCGCAGGACCTGTCTAACAAAGAACAAAAGAACTCCCAACTTGCTGACCAAACCACACGGATAATTTCGCCACCTTGGTAATCTCTACTACTCCTTATGTCTTTAGTGTGTGGTGATGCTAGATCTTGAATGTGATGATTTTATAAATGATATGTTCCATCACTTCTTGAGGACTCTTAAGTAAGAACTATCTTAAATATTCTTACCTTCATCTATTTCTCTTCTTTCTGGATTTCTTGATGCACTAAAACTGTTTTTGCTAAGATATATCCTGGATACATTCTCAAGTTCATTTAAATTTGTCTAGCATAGTTTATATGTCTAAGATTTATTAAGTAACATGAGCATTTGATGGCTCCATTTTTTCCTTGGATCTGTTAAATGAAATCACATAATCTACTTTTGATCTTATTTGTTTCCTATTTAGATACTAAAACTATATGTGTGTAATTTTGTCGGTCTTACTTAACTGCTAATGTTGAAATTTCAATTCTAAACTCGTCATTGCTCCGCAAGACGCCCAGTATTTTATTGAATAATGATAAATGAATCTTTTTTATTTTGTTCTTAATCTTTGGTTTACTATGTCCTACTGCTAAATTTGTTAAATAGGCCAGATCTCTTGGTTTCAGAAGTATGATGTATTTTGTATTATTTCTACAAGTTTTGAACTTTACTGTGTCTTATTTCAGTTCTGGGCATTCAGAAGCCGTCATATGCTGCATGAAAACAATAATAATGAGATTGGTAATTGAGGAGAGTGAGGATGTCCAACCACAGATTGCTTCATGTCTACCCCAAAATGTTAGAAAAGAAGAAAAGGTATCATCCTTAATTTTTTTCTCATATCAGCAACATAGATTTATTTACAACTAATTAAGTACTCAGTGTAGGCGTCCACATGCGTGTGTTCTGCCTCCATAAATCTTGGTCTGCAAACTCTCCATCTCGCACGCCGGAGCGGCCACGGCAACGACGTGGACTGGTGGGCCTTCGGCGTCTTCCTCTACGAGCTCGTCTACGGCCGCACGCCCTTCAAGGGCCACACCAAGGAGGCCACCCTCAAGAACATCCTCTCCAAGCAGGCCACTTACCCTCAGCTGGACGGCGAGGCCGACGCCTCCGATCCCAGCTGCGGGACCTCGTGGGGCTGTTGCTGGAGCGCGACCTGCGCCGCCGCATGGGCGTCACGCGCGGCGCCACCGAGATCAAGCGGCACCCGTTCTTCGCCAGCGTGGACTGGGCGCTCATCCGGTGCGTGGCGCCACCAGTGGTGCCGGACAGGGACGCTGTGGCCCCCGCGGGCGGCGGTGAGCCGGTGACCGGAAGGCGACCAAGCTCGGGAGCTGGAGCAGCATGAGCAGCAACTGCGGCAGCAAGAAGCGGAAGAGCAGCAGCAGCAGCTTCGGGAGGAGACCCACATCCACCTGCGAGGAAAGGCAGGGGGTCTTCCGCATGCTCATGAGCTGGAACCAGGAGAGCCGGTTCAGCAACAAGATCAAGACGATGACAAGCAAAGAAAGATGAATGAAACGAAGTGTTCTTAGCTTGGTGTGATTATTTGGGGGGTTGCTTGCTGGAGGGTTTTTGTTCGTTTAGTATCTAGCCTTAGCTTACTTATTACTTTTGTTAGTACTCTACTAGCAGAGTATATGCATAGAGTCAGTGGTGTGGCTGTGGCGTGGTGGCGTGGATCAGATCATTGATTTGATCGAGCTGTACAAATAGTGAAGCGATACATGTCACTGAGTTGATCAGTTGACAAGGTGGTTTGGACCATGTTGAGGCACAGAGAAACTTCATCCCTGAGTTTTAGTTTGTCTGGCTTTGCTCGTCATTTTGTACTTGTTCTTCTCACATATTTGTTGCTTAGAATTTACTTCAAACTCACGTCCTTTTAGCAATATAACACATATTTGTACATACGTTATCTATACTACTATATGTTTCCATTGCAACGCACGGGCACTCACCTAGTGTGTATATATATATATATATATATATATATATATATATATATATATATATATATATATATATATATATATATATATATATATATATATATTGTTGACATTTTATTAGAGCCATTACTAACTACAGTAAGTATGGAAGAACATGAGAGTGAGACCTAAATTAATCCTAGTGGCCGCGCGTTTCGCCGAGAACAAATCCAGCTAGTCGTTTCGTAGTCGTAACGCAGCAAGTAGTTGACTAGTTGTACATTGAACACAGCCAGCGACGTCTCCTGCGGCCCTGCGCTACAGTGTACGGAGTATATGGAACATTGGAACAAGCACCTCACGCAAACACAGTGCTATGTATGCAAACCCCGTACTGCTGCGCGCGGTACGTGCAGCCCTGTCTTTAAGCTTGTGTGTGTGTGTATTTTTTTTTTTTGCCCCCGTGTTCACTGTGCTCGAGTTCAGAAGCCTGACTCCCGTCCCAAGCCCCGTTGCGTTCACCCGCAGAAGATGCTGCCTGCCGGGGGCTGGGGTCTGGGGAGGAGTAGGGCTGAATATCGAGCCAGCTCGGCTCGGCTCGTTCGAGCTCGAGCTGGCTCGTTAAGCTAACGAGCTGGCTCGACTCGGCTCGTTAAGGTAGCGAGCTACAGAGTCAGCTCGGCTCGACTCGTTTACGAGCTCGAGCTGGCTCGTTTAGCTCGCGAGCCAGAGCAGAAAAAAATAATATATGTATAATAATCAATTTCTAGTTAATTTCAAACTAATTTAAAACATAAACTAGTAATTATACTCATAGTTTCACAGACCATATCAATATAACACCAAATTAACACAACTCATCACTCATCAATTCACTATTCACACACATATTCAGCAGTTTAACCCACACTTATATTCGTATAGACCAATTTCATACATAGACATAATTCATCAATCATTAGTTTAACTTATAGGTTATAAACACCACACATACATATAACATATTCATCAATTGTTACGTAAATGATATGTATATAGTTTTGTTTTGCTGAAATGTGATAGCTCGTTTAGCTCACGAGCTGGCTCGTTAACAAACCGAGCTGGCTCGTTAACGAACCGAGCTAGGATGTCAGCTCAGATCACGAAAAAATTCAAACGAGCCGATCCGAGCCGAGCTGGCCACGAACCGAGCGAGCCGACGAGCCGCGAGCATTTTGTCCAGCCCTAGCGAGGAGAGCAACGCTGCATCGGCACGCAGCCGGTGCTCTGGTGGCGCCGACAGCGACGCGTCTCGCGGTCCAAATGGGCAGTATTATTATTAACTGCGCTATCGGAACTGATGATCGGCTCTCGGCTGGGCTCGCTGTCGCTGGTCGCTGCCCCAGCATGTTCGTCTGCTTGCGGCGTTACTCCTGAGTCCTGACAGACAGCGGGGGGGGATGGGCATACCCCGCCGGGGCAGGCCGTTTCTGGTGTCCCGCCCGCCCGAGCACAGGCAGCAGGGGCACATGTGAGGGGGGCAAACTGCCAGATGATTCATTCACCTACCTAGTGGAATGGATGCGACGTGTGATCCCGACGATTCTGCTGAAGCCTCAAGGAAAAAGGATTCGCAACATGTGGGCTGTGCAGTCCTGCGCCGTGATTCCGAGTATTGCCGCGTTTATTTTTGCGGAATTACGTTAGGTCAAGACATGTTTAGTCGTGCCATCATGTGGGTAAGTATAGATCACTGCGTTGATCAAGGGGAGCTCGGAGATCCTCGTCGCAGACGGAAACGGAGCGCTAAAGCAGTAATTACAGGGTACACATCTCATTTCCACTTCACCCACAAACAAACAAACATGAATCAACAGCGACAGAGAAAGTGCCCCCCCCCCCCCCCCCCCCCAAACAGTAGCTCATCATTTCATCCCATAATAATAGCGTTGGTGAGTGATGACATCGAACCGTGTCATTATCAAAGAGAAGAAGAAAAATGTCGCCATGCATGGACGGACGACCTCCGCACCTTCAATCATCATCGATCGGTAGCATTTCGTGGACTTGTACGTGGTCATTCATTACGGCCCAGCTATCTTTCAGTACTCTATTCAGCCCAACATACCAAACTGTTCGGCCTGATTCATGGCTTCGTGTCACCTTGTGGGGGGCTCCATATTTTCGGCGCATCCAAGCGCACAACTAGAGATGGCAATGGGTCCAGAACCCAACTATCCGATGGATTTTACTCGATATAAAGACAGATATGAGATGATTTCTCTACTCGTTGATATGTTAATGAGCAAGAACCTCTACCCATTGGATAGACAGGTACGAGTTGGACTGCCCATATCCGTCTACCCATAGATAAAATATACCAGTATCAATACCACTCTAACCATCTAATATAACCTACCTTAGTTAAAATAAAACTCTCTCTAGCTATTATTTACCTAGCTTCCAAGTTATGTAATCATATAATTTGTTATATGTGAAGTTGAACTTGTTTTTGTATATGTATTTAATATTTTGAGTGATTGGTATATTGAAATTTAAAACTTTCCTAGCGGGTACGGGTTACCCGACGAGTAAAATTACCTACGCGGGTACATGTATGGGTAAGATTTTATATCTGCGAGTATATATGGGTAACTCAACATGTATAATTTTTTTAATGTGTACAAATATGAAATAGTACTATCCGATGGTATGTACCTGGTGCCATCCTATGCACAACAAAGGATCCACTTCCTGCGGTAGAAAGCAAAAGAGAGACACATCGCAACGAAAATTTAACTATTTATCACCCTTACATATGACAACCATTTTCATTGTATCTATAACGGAATTGCCATTATTTTAAAAGATACCACATTTTTATCATTTTTGCTTAACATGGACTGATCCGAAAAATGTCCCTTATGTCCTTCTTTCCTCGCTGACCCAAGGCGCCAAGCTGACACCGATCCACCCGCACCGCACCGATCGTCCATGGCGCGGGGCAAGGGCAAGCTGCCCAAGAAGGTCTGGGAGCTCTCCGTCCTCTGCGACCCCCACATCGGACATCGGCACCACCAGGTACACCGTCCTTGTCGTCCAACATGTATGCGCTCTGCTCTGCTGGCCGATGATGATCGAGCTGCCGGTCCAACCGTCCAACTGCAGGACCATGGAGGAGCTGATCGAGAGGTACAAGGCTGCCAGCGGTGGAGAGAAAGCAACAGACGGCTGCGGCGACAACATAACGGTCAGTAGCAGTAGGCCAGTAGCTACCAGTTCCCTCCCAACTTGCCGACGGTCGGCATCATGTGCTGGTTCTCTTCTCGTGTCCAACCAGCATCGCAACACTGGAACATCCAATTCAGCAACTATATGATTTGAGATGTTATTGGACTGAATCTTACAATGCTTAGTACAAGTAGACAACCCTCTGTCCTCTGCTCTCTCTCTCTCTCCCTGCCTTTCTAAAAGCTTCCATCATGTCTGCCAGGACCCAAACCAAGAAACCACGGTGCTGCTACAGCAAATCAACCGGCCTGCTTCAGAAGGGACTGAGGTAAATTGTTACTCACAGCTTTACCTTGCAGTCTGTAGAAATTGCCTACAGGTGAGGTCAGTTTACTTTCTGAAGAACAAACTCTGCTGCCTCGGGCTCGAAACACGCATCATGTCACTCTAAAACTAAAATCATTCCACAGCAAACATGGAAAGGAAAAGGGGAAACGTTTGCAGTCCGCCATTAACTCTGACAAAAAAAGGATTCGTTCCAAAAACATAATCCTGACAAAAAAAAAGGAAGCATTGTTTTGGGTAGGTACATCTACGGGAACAGGGCGAACGAGCACTTGAATGTTGACGAACTGAATGCCCCTAGAGAGGTACTTGGAGATATGGATGCATCCATATGAGCTAGCAGCAGCAGCGGGGAACGGGAAGTGGAGCGCGAGGGAATCAGGGAATTGGGTCAGCCGGTCAGCGAGGAAGAGAGGATAAAATGGATCTTTCTCGGGCTATTCCACGCGGGTGAAGACGTGGCTGGCGGACGTGCGTGGCCAGCCACATAGGCAAAAGTGGCACACATGTGGCATATTTTAATAAATAATGGTAATTTTACTATGGATACAGTAAAAGTGTTTTTTTTAAGAGTTGTCATCCGATGACAACTAGTTAAATTTCTCAACGCGAGAGGCCAATTTGGTCTTGTTACACTGCAGAAAAGATATGGTTATTGGTAGAGATGGCAATGGTTATCCGCTACTCGAAATTTGATGGTTTTTTGCTCTATTAGAGTATGTGTTTGGACTAATTTCTTTACTCATGGTTTTGTTAATGAGTTCAAATGGAAATCCAACGGGTATGTAAGCAAGAGTTTATTCTTCCACTACACATATCCGCAAACCCGTGGGTTTTTAAAACCCGCCTTAAAATCAAGATAACTTACAAATATATCTTATAATATTATTAACTGAATATATTCTTGTTGAATAAATTTCATGTAGTTTAAGCTAAAATTAGTTGACGCTTGTTTGTTTTATCGTGACTTATTAATATATTGATGGTCATTTACATGACAAATTATTTTTTATGTTGATGTTAATGGATACGAGAAACCCGTTAGGTATCCGAAACCCACGTGGTTTTTAGAACCCACCTTAGGGCTAGTTTGGTGGACAGCGAAATGGAAAGAATCTACGGGAAAGGAATTCCCTTGCTATTTAATTTTGAATAACAAGGGGATCACTCCCCCATAGATCCCCTTCGTTTCCATGTCCACCAAACGAGTCCTTAAAATCAATATAACCTCCAAATATATCTCATGATATTATTAATTGAATATGTTGTAGTTGAATAAGTTCCATGTAGTTTAAGCTAAAATTAGTTATTGTTTGTTTCTTTTATCGTGACTTATCAATGTATTGATTGTCATTTACATGATATTTTTTTTATGTTGATGTTAATGGGTATGGAAAACTCGTTAGGTATCCAAAACCCACATGGCCATAGGTTTGGACAAAATTTTATATCTATCATTTGTTATGTGTTTTTAGCGGGCGTATTTTTTGTGGGTATGTATATGGGCAAGTGATACCTAATAGGGTGTTGTTTGGTTCACGTTATTTACCTCGCGATCGATTTACGAGGTGACTCGGTCCCGTTACATATCGTTTGGTTGGAATGGCCTGTAGGGATCACGACGCTATCAGATATAGAGTAGTACAATCATGTTACCGCGACCCACTCGACGTTATCTGATCTCATCCCGCCTCTCGTCGTCTCCCACGCGCCTTCCCCATACAACAGTTGCACGCGCCGTGCGGCCATGCTCAATGCATAGGCAACTTAATTCCCCTGCGCATGTCGTTTGCCGGCGGATCGCGGTGCTATCAGATATAGAGTAGTACAATCCTGTTACCGCGACCCACTCGACGTTATCCGATCCCACCCGTCTCTCGTCGTCTCCCTCACGCCTTTCCCACGCAACGGCTGCACGCGCCGTGCAGCCATGTTCAACGCACAGGAAACTTATTTCCCCTTCATATATTGTTTGGTTGGATGGACGTGCAGCAGAACATGGTGCTATAGAGTAGTACAATCCTGTTACCGCGACCTAGTCGACATTATCTGATCCCACCCTGCCTCTCGTCGTCTCACGCGGTCACGCCTTCCCCATGCATCGGTCGTACACACCGTGCAGCCATCCTCAACGCACAAGAAACTTAATTCCCCTACGCCATTACCTTTGTTCGCAACCGGTCATCAAACAAAGCGCGTTAGTTGTTAATCTGGAATGCATAACGTCGGTAGAGGCTCCCATTGCCGTTACCGCTACCCGCATGGAACCAAACAACACCCGGGCTCCAACAGGAGGTAGACAGAGGGGCTGTTTGGTTCGTGGCTAAACCTGCCATACTTTGCCTAAGGTTAATCGTTCGAATTGAATAACTAACCTTAGGCAGAAAAGTTAGGCAAAGTATGACAAGTTAGTCATCAAACCAAACAGGACTAGAATCCCTTGCAGTTGCAGGGTGCTTTTACCAAATTAACACCAACAACAGCAAAGCGGCTACAGAATTGCAAGGGCAATAGGAGATGCTTAACTCTCCAATTCTCTCCATACCATTCAACCATGACCCTCGCTGCGCCAGGGCCGTGCCTGAGGTAGGGCGTGAGGGACAGCCGACCTGGGCCCCATCTTCCAGGGGCCCATCCACTCCATACAGGACTTAAGGATTATTGTACCACGTTGGCAAAAATTTTCTCTGTCGATGATTCATTTGATTTTGAGGAAAATAATCTGACATCAGAGTTAAGAATATTGCAAATGACACTGCGAGATAGATCAATGTCTGCTATGGAAAATTTTGAGTTTGTTAGGAGAATGGATTGCTATCCCAATATATTTATTGCTTATCGGATATTATTTACTATACCAATAACTGTGACATCAGCTGAAAGGAGCTTCTCAAAACTTAAGTTATTGAAGAATTATTTAAGGTCTACAATGTCTAAAGAAAGTTTAAACGGGCTAACAACTTTATGTATTGAGAAGAAATTATTAGATGGTGTCAATATTGAAGCCATCATTAATGATTTTGCATCTAGAAATGTTAGAAGACATTTTTAAGTTGATCTCTACAATATATTTGAGGTAATAATCTTATTTCTATTTTTCTTAAGTCTTCTTTCTGTGGTACATCAAATATAATTAATTATATATATATATATAGTAAAAAACAGTTTTTATGGAAATAGGGCCTCTGTTTATAAAGATGTTCTGGACCCTCAAAAGTCAGGAACGGCCCCGCGCTGCGCAGATCCTCTCTGTTCCGGCGTGCTCTGCTAGGAAGGAAGGGATCTTCCTTCCACTTGTGCTAGCAGTTCTAAAGATGCCGAATCCGAAAGCCCGGCGCCGCTTGGTGGCGACAAACGTCAACAGGTCCTTGCGCAGATCGCCATGCTCCAGGCGCAAATGGTGCGCATCACAGGCTTCTTGGACGAGCGCTCTGCTTGCCTGACCAAATCCGCCAAGGACGCCGACTCCGAGTTCTACATGATTGGGCAGAACGCCATGAAAGAACTTGATGCGGTCGGTGACCAGGTGAGCGTCTCTTGCAATCAAAACTCAGCCTACTGCTGTCCACTGTTTGCAATCAAACTGCGGTGTCTAGTGAGGAAGATATTGGAGAGGCTCGGCAAGATGAAGGCCTTCGAGGATACGGCTGAGGTACAGAGGCAAGAGATATAGATGAACGATAATGGGTTGGGGACTGAACATTGGATTGAAAGGGAGAAAAACAAAGGGATGTTTTTCAAAAGGGAAATTTAGATCCGTACCATTAAAAGACCACCACTTTGGATCCATACCATTACTATCTCACTTACATGTGGGTCCACATGAGTCAATGACATGTGGGGTCCATGGTATATATCTAAAGTTTAGATCTTTTAATGGTATAGATCCAATTGTTCCTTTTCAAAAGCATCGACAAGGTCAAGCTTTGAAACAAGAAGTCTCCAATAGTTACGTAGACAATTCTCTAAACATGAATTTACAAACTCTCTAAAAAACAAACAGTTATATAAAAACAGGTCTCTAAATTTACAAACTCTCATAAATCCTAATTTCATCCTTGGGACTCCATAAATCAACATTGTTGCTAAGTCCATCATATAAAGCCTACTCCAGCCACTGTTTCACGTGGTTCTACCGCCTGGTTGACCACAAATCCATCTTCAATGCTCAAACATCTTGATGCTGTCATCGCTAAACAACCTCTTGCGCCGAGGTGCCGTTAGAACACATCATGTGTTGCCTTCACGCTGTCGTCGTGATCGTTTGGTCTTCAATCGATAACTCCGACCTTCTAAAATATTAAGAAAGATTGTTGATACTGATTTTCACCGCCAGTTTAATTAAAATATACAAATAAGATAGAGAGTCACATAATATTATTCAATAAATCTCCTCTTAACGATAAATGGTCAGGTCGACCGCCGCCGCTTCTTCCTTCATCGTCCAGCGAGATCGTCTGAATCGAAGTCGCCGCCGCCATCGTTCGGCTCGGCTCGTCGCATTCACGCGATTTCATTTATTTCACTTCCTGGGCTGCTCGTTCCCTTGCTTTTGTGCTGTGCTAAGATTCTTGTCAGAAGGCCACGGCATCATTGATTTGTATTCTCCAAGAAGCGCACGTGAAGGCTATATACTAGTGTATCTTGCGCGCGCAGAGCGCGATGTGAAATTCAGTATGAAACACAAAGAAAATAGTTGGTAAGTAAAAGTATGCACATAAAAAGTTTTTATGTGATTAATAATACAATATATAGGGTTGTAGAAGTAAGCAAAAAATCGGATCATACAAAAATATGTAGAGAAGATATTAATTGAACATGTTTAGTGGCATTATGTTTATCAGCATAAGAGCAACTCCAATAGTTATGTAAATTTTAGCTCTCTAAATCACAGATTTAAGAAGTTGCTAAATGGTTTTTGGAGTAAAAAAATGTGAGTTCTCCAATAGTTCTCTAAATATAGGTTGTAATTTTGTTTTGTATTTATCCACATAAAAAATAAGTCACAAAAACTATATAATGCATTCAACATTTTTGTTTAGGGAGTTGTTAAATGGTTGCCAAATGTAGAGAGAAAATGAGGTTAGATGACAAGTTGTTAAATTTAGAAAGTTCATTTAGAGAACTTATGGAGAATAGTTTTCATGTTAACTACCTAAATTATTAATTTAGGAAGTCTTTTAGAGAACTACTGGAGTTGCTCTAAGTACGTCTTCACCAAGTCTGTTTGATTTTGTAGCAGGAAATAAATACGTGCAAAAGGGGTCGTCTCCTGCTACAGACGTCCTAGAAACATAATGGACATCATAAAAAAGACAGTACACCACATGTCACACCTAACGGTAGTCACCGGTCCTTTTAAATATATTTATATAAAGTTACAC
The DNA here is from genome assembly GCF_902167145.1 of Zea mays. Taxonomy (NCBI): domain Eukaryota; kingdom Viridiplantae; phylum Streptophyta; class Magnoliopsida; order Poales; family Poaceae; genus Zea; species Zea mays. Next base: position 183,763,831 of record NC_050098.1, read on the forward strand.
TTTTGAAACCAATACCTGAATGGCTGAATGAAACGTTAGAAATATAACATAAAGCACAAGAGCCACACTATACTTTCACGTCCCTAGTTTTTTTCTAAAAACAACACCTTACAGTAAAACTACAAATTCCATGAAAACATAGAACGACAAATTATTATGGTTAAGGAAAAAATCATCACAGATTGCCTTATGCAGGAATGCAACCATAAATTTGGAAATCAATGTCTGAAAACTTCAAAGGTATAATCTGATGTGATAAGAATTTGAATACTCTAAATATAAGATCTGGTGTAATGAAAAAGGGATTCAAAGCTCCCAAAACAGAATTGTCCCATTGTTTATATCCCTAAAAAATATTCCATATATGACCATCATGGTAAGTTCCAAACTGCACACTGAACTAAAATATGATGAAATGCCCACTTGTGCAGAAAGTTTGTTGTTTTACCATTCGACTACTGGAGCAAAGGTGAGTTCGAATAGTGATAAATGAGTACAATACCCAGTACATGAGCCATTTTCTGATCATCCACAGTAAATTTTGTTTCATTTTATTTAATACAGGCATACCTGTGGAAAATGCCCAATGAGATAAAACAGAAACAATAACCATTAAATAGAAGATAGTTAGCGGCTATATGTTTACCTAAAAGGTTAGTGGATACGCAAGTGAAACCAAAGGTCTGTAGAAACCCTAAAATAGAGGATTAAAATGCTTCAAGTTGCAGTTGAACATAGTGATGTTCAAAATTCATAACTGCACATAATTTTTACCTAACTGACAAAAAACTAACACACAGGTAAATGCTATAACATTTATCAACTACCAGTCAGCCATATTCTTAGGATATCAGGTGCTTATTGCCATGTTCTATAAGGAGAAGCTATTCTGATTATGATATTGGTATGCAATGGAAGAAGTTATGCAATAGTTATTTTTTCTTGTCGAACATCATAACTCTATGGAAATGCTATATGTAAAGAGAAATAATAAATATATGAGTATGTATATGTTTTTTCTGGTTTGAGATGAACAACTAAGGAGAGGTAGGAGGACAGTTTTGAAAGCTGGTGAAAGTAGTGGGGATGGTGAGCCTACATGTACAACATGCATATAGGGGGAGCGTTTGTTCAAAGCCTGCAAAAAGAACTTGAAAACTGAAAAGTTCGAATTAGTTGTTATGAAGAATGGTGTGAAAACTCTAAGGTCCCGTTTGTTCTTTCATTTTGAGGAATTGGAATCTTACTATTGGAATAGGCTATTTTTTTAGAATGTGACATTACACCACTTTCCAAAGTTATCATATAAGCCTATCTCAAATTCACGGGGTGAGAGATGGAAATTGATTCTATAGATTTACATGCTATTTTTCCGATGTACAACTTATAGCACACTCTTCTACTTGCTTCGTTATAACATGAATGTAGTATATAACTATCTCTTTCATATAATTTAAGATAATATACAAATATATTACATATATAAATATATGAACTTAATTAGTTTTGTCTAAATTATAATTATTAAAATGGAATTCAATTCCAACAAAACAAACGGGGCCTAAAGGTAAAATCTGATGTGATGAATAAGGATCTCAAAACTCGAAATATAGGATCTGGTGTAATGAAGAGTTTGAAAAGTCACAAAATAGAATTTGATATGACAAAGAAGGGCGTGAAAACTGCTAAACAGAATATGATGTAATGAAGAATGGGTTGAAGATTCTGAAAAGTAGAAACTGATGTTATGGCGTCGGTATAAAGAGAAATAAAAAATATATGTGCTCATATATAAATGGTCGGAGGACTATTCTCTATTATAGTACATAAAATTAAAGGTCCTAGAGGGAAAAAATATCCATAAGTAGCAGTAAAGTGGCAAAAAGCAATGAACATTGCAACAACATGTGTTGCAACACCATTCAACCATCTGTACCTTGGTCCTTGATGAAATTAGAGAGCGTGTTGCAGTCGTAGCAGAGGGCGAAGCTAGTGAAGCCTAGTTCTTCGCACGGCACAGGTCTTCGCGGGACGGTCTGTAACGACCTCGGATAGAGCGTTGCAGTTAGAGTTGAGGGCGAGACCGGCGAACCCCAGGTCCACGCATTGCCTCGTCCTATGCCAGTCGTCGCCCGCAACAGAGGCCGAGAAATATATTTGTGGAAAATACGTATGTACACACATTTGCACCGAAACAAAAAAAATACACAGTTTCATATCTATGCTTTTGGGAAACTTTAGGAAATTAATGAAATTTCAATTTTAAAAGACTATGTAAAGAAAGAGACGTAATTCTAGAAGGTTGAAATACAAACCTATCTTACAGCTAGGCTCTTTTTCTTTTAGAGTGAATAGGGTGGTCATTATAAATACAGGGATGTAAGAATGCATGAGAAAACACAATTGTGCAGTGTTCTATTACGAACTGTTGTAACGATAATAAAAGAATATAAGAATAGATGAATAAATATGTGAATAGATGAATAAATATGTGAATAGATGAATAAACATGTGGAAAATTTATAGGTACACATTTACACCGAAACAAAAATAATGCACAATTTCATATATAAGCTTTTGAGGGAGAAGTTTAGGAAATTAATGCATTCTGAATTTAAAAAGACTACACAGAGAAATAGACGTATTTGTAGAAGTAAGGTTGAAGTACATACCTAACTTACAGTGAGGTTCTTTTTTTCTTTCAGAGCAAATATGATGGTCATTGGAGTAATGGAATGGTTATTGACAGAGAGGAAAGAGAAACACTAGTTGTGTAATTCCTCGCAGTGAAGAAAAAACAATAATGTAAGTGTCTGCTCTAAAAATGAAGAGAAAACTGCACAACCTAACCCAGTTTATATGAAACTATAACTCTTCAATGTGTCGCTTCGATCCTTAGATATCCTTTAAGTTGGGAACAAATAGTTTTGAAGAAGTTAGTGGTAATTAGCTATTGTATGAAAAGATGATATTTTCATTAGTCACTCCATTAGTTGCATAATAAAATTCCATTCAAAGTCATAAAAATATAGAGCACTTGAAAGGGAAATGTGCCCTTGGGCCATTTCTAAGCATTTTGGTGATTAAGTGTCCAACACAAGTGTCTAAGTGTTAAATTGTGCCAAGGACCCAAGAAGTGCAAATCAAGATTAAAGGTATGTTTCTAGACTTAGTACATTGTTTTGAAGACTAATGTATTGTGTCTAAGTGCTAGCAACAGGAGAAACAATTTTGGAGAAGTTGGCTGTGTACAGCCAAAAGGCTGCTCGGTCTGGGTGCACCAGACTGTCCGGTGGTGCACCGGACAGTGTTCGGTGCGCCAGGCTGGCGTCTGTCAACTGGCTGCTCTCGGGACTTCGACAGCGGCGTACGGCTATAATTCACCGGACTGTCCGGTGGTGCACCGGACTGTCCGGTGAGCCAACAGTCGGCCGGGCCAACGGTCGGCCGCGTAATCCGCGCGCGACGCGTGGCTGAGCCAACGGTCAGAAGGGGGCACCGGACTGTCCGGTGTGCACCGGACAGTGTCCGGTGCGCCAACGGCTCTGAATCTTCAACAGTCGGCTGCGTCAGAATAGGAAAGAGATCCGCACCGGACAGTGTCCGGTGGTGCATCGGACTATCCGGTGCGCCAGGCGACAGAAGGCAAGAATTGTCTTCCTAGAATGCTCTCAACGGCTCCTAACTGCCTTGGGGCTATAAAAGGGACCCCTAGGCGCATGGAGGAGTACACCAAGCATTCTCTAAGCATTCCTAAGCACCAAGACTTCAATTCCGCGCATTCGATTCTTTGTGATAGCAACTAGAGCTCCATTTGAGTAGAGAACTCTTTGAGTTGTGTTGAGAGCTCGTGTTATGACTTGTGTGCGTATTGTCGCTCTGATTTTGTGTCTTGTGTGCGTTGCTCATCCCTCCCTTACTTCGTGCTTCTTTGTAAACATCAAAGTGTAAGGGCGAGAGGCTCCAAGTTGTGGAGATTCCTCGCAAGCGGGATATAGTAAACAAAGCAAAACACCGTGGTATTCAAGTGGGTCTTTGGACCACTTGAGAGGGGTTGAGTGCAACCCTCGTCCGTTGGGACGCCACAACGTGGAGTAGGCAAGTGTTGAACTTGGCCGAACCATGGGATAAACCACTGTGTCTATCTGTGTTGATCTTCTTGTGGTTATCGTGTCTTGCTAGAACTCCTCTCTAGCCACTTGGCTTTATTGTGCTAACTCCTAATCAAGTTTTTGTGGCATTAAGTTTCAAGTTTTACAGGATCACCTATTCACCCCCCCTCTAGTTGCTCTCAATTGGTATCGGAGTCGTTCTCTTCAAGAAAGGGACTAATCGCCCGAAGAGATGGATCCTAAGGGCAAGGGGATGGTGGTCAATGATAAGGAGAAGGAGTCCTTCGTCAATGATCCAAAGGATGACAAGCCTACTGACTCAGGCTCGGGCCACAAAAGAAAAGACAGGAGGAAGAAGAAAACAAGGCGCATCAAGGAGATAGTCTACTATGACAGCGACGAATCTTCCTCTTCCCAAAAGGACGACGACAACGACTACGAGAAAAAGAAGACGGTTAATTCAAACTTTTCCTTTGATTATTCTTGTATTCCGCAAAGTTCCAATGCTCATTTGCTTTCCATTCCCCTCGGTAAACCTCCCCACTTTGATGGAGAGGACTACGGATTTTGGAGTCACAAAATGCGTAGCCACTTGTTCTCTCTCCATCCAAGTATATGGGAGATAGTAGAAAATGGAATGCACTTTGATAGTACGGATAGTCCCATGTTCATTAATGAGCAAATTCACAAAAATGCACAAGCTACTACTGTTCTTCTAGCTTCATTGTGCAGGGATGAATACCATAAGGTGAGCGGCTTGGATAACGCCAAGCAGATTTGGACACCCTTAAAATCTCACATGAGGGGAACGACATCACCATGCTCACCAAGATGGAGTTGGTGGAGGGCGAACTTGGGAGATTCGCAATGATCAGGGGCGAGGAGCCAACCCAAACGTACAACCGGCTCAAGACCCTCGTCAACAAAATAAGGAGCTATGGAAGCACGCGATGGACGGACCACGACGTCGTCCGCCTAATGCTAAGGTCTTTTAATGTCCTTGATCCACATCTTGTGAACAATATTCGTGAGAATCCTAGGTACACCAAGATGACGCTCGAGGAGATACTTGGAAAGTTTGTAAGCCGGCGGATGATGATCAAGGAGGCAAGATACGTTGACGATGCGTTGAACGACCCAATCCACGAGCCTCAAACTATTGCTCTCAAAGCAACGAGGAGCAAGGAAGTGCTACCTAGCAAGGTGGCACAAGTTGAGGCGGCGGGACTCAATGAGGAAGAGATGGCCCTCATCATTAAGCGTTTCAAGACGGCGCTAAGGGGTCGCAAGGAGCATCCCAACAAGACCAAGACGAAGGGGAAGCGCTCATGCTTCAAATGTGGTAAAATTGGTCATTTTATCGCTAATTGTCCCGATAATGATAGTGACCATGAACAAGGGAACAAGAGGGAAAAGAAGAAGGCTTACAAGAAGGCTAAGGGCGAGGCACACCTTGGAAAGGAGTGGGACTCGGATTGTTCGTCGTCCGACTCCGACAACGAAGGACTCGCCGCCACCGCCTTCAACAAGTCGGCTCTCTTCCCCAACGAGCATCACACCTGCCTCATGGCAATGGGAAAAGAAGGTAAGCACTCATAATACTAGTACTTACGCTTCCTCAAGTGATGAAGAATCTAGCGATGATGAAATAGACTATTCATGTTTATTCAAGGGCCTAGATAGGACTAAGGTTGATAAGATTAATGAATTAATTGATGCATTGAATGATAAGAATAGGTTATTATAAAAGCAAGAGGATCTTTTGTATGAAGAACATGATAAGTTTGTAGAGGCACAAAAATCCCTTGCTTTAGAAATTAAAAGGAATGAAATGCTTTCTTGTGAATTGTCTACATGCCATGACTCTATTTCTAGCTTAAACAGCATAAATGATGATTTGAATGCTAAGTTAGAAATGGCTAATAAATCAAAATCTTGTGTAGAACATGTTGCAATTTGCAATAGGTGTAAAGATTTTAATGTTGATGCTTGTAGTGAACACCTAGTTTCAATTTCTAAATTGAATGATGAAGTGGCTAGTCTTAATGCCCAACTTAAGACTAGCAAGAGTGAATTTGACAAACTAAAATTTGCAAGGGATGCCTACACGATTGGTAGACACCCCTCAATTAAGGATGGTCTTGGCTTCAAGAGGGAAGTCAAGAACTTAACAAGTCATAAGGCTTCCATCTCCGCCAAGGAGAAAGAGAAGGCCCCTATGGCTAGTAGTGCTCAAAAGAACCATGCTTTCATGTATCATGATAGGAGACATTCTAGGAATGTTTATAGAAGTTATGATGTTTTTGATTCTCATGTCATGATTGCTTCTAGTTCTTCTATTATGCATGATAGAAATTTGGCTAAGAAAAATGTTGTTCATCATGTGCCTAGAAGAAATATTGTTCATGTTCCTAGGAAAGTAATGAATGAACCTTCTACAATTTATTATGCTTGCAATGCTTCCTTTGCTATTTGTAGAAAGGATAAGAAGGTAATTGCTAGGAAATTAGGGGCCAAATGTAAGGGAGACAAGACTTGCATTTGGGTCCCTAAGACTATTGTAACTAACCTTGTAGGACCCAACATAAGTTGGGTACCTAAGACCCAAGCCTAAATTTGCCTTGCAGGTTTATGCATCCGGGGGCTCAAGCTGGATTATCGACAGCGGATGCACAAACCACATGACGGGGGAAAAGAGGATGTTCTCTTCCTACGTCAAGAACAAGGATCCCCAAGATTCAATCATATTCGGTGATGGGAACCAAGGCAAGGTGAAAGGGTTAGGAAAAATTACTATTTCATCCGAGCACTCTATTTCTAATGTGTTCTTAGTTGAGTCGCTTGGATATAACTTGTTGTCTGTGAGTCAACTTTGTAATATGGGATATAACTGTTTATTCACAAATGTAGATGTGTTTGTCTTTAGAAGAAGTGATGGTTCATTAGCTTTTAAGGGTGTACTAGACGACAAACTTTATTTAGTTGATTTTGCAAAAGAGGAGGCCGGTCTAGATGCATGCTTAATTGCTAAGACTAGCATGGGCTGGCTGTGGCATCGTCGTTTAGCACATGTGGGGATGAAGAACCTTCACAAGCTTCTAAAGGTAAAACACATGATAGGTCTAACTAATGTAACTTTCGAAAAAGATAGACCTTGTGCAGCTTGTCAAGCAGGTAAACAGGTGGGAAGCTCTCATCATGCCAAAAATGTGATGACAACATCAAGACCCCTGGAGTTACTTCATATGGACCTCTTTGGACCCGTCGCCTATCTAAGTATAGGAGGAAGTAAGTATGGTCTTGTTATAGTTGATGATTTTTCCCGCTTCACTTGGGTATTCTTTTTGCAGGATAAATCTGAAACCCAAGGGACCCTCAAGCGCTTCCTAAGGAGAGCCCAAAATGAGTTTGAGCTCAAAGTGAAGAAGATAAGGAGCGACAATGGGTCCGAGTTCAAGAACCTTCAAGTGGAGGAGTATCTTGAGGAGGAAGGAATCAAACACGAGTTCTCCGCTCCCTACACACCACAGCAAAATGGTGTGGCAGAGAGGAAGAACAGGACGCTACTAGGCATGGCAAGGACGATGCTTGGTGAATTCAAGACGCCCGAACGGTTTTGGACGGAAGCCGTGAGCACGGCTTGCCACGCCATAAACCGAGTCTACCTTCATCGCCTCCTCAAGAAGACTTCATATGAGCTTCTAACCGGTAACAAACCCAATGTGTCTTACTTTCGTGTATTTGGGAGCAAATGTTACATTCTAGTGAAGAAAGGTAGGAATTCTAAGTTTGCTCCCAAAGTTGTAGAAGGGTTTTTGTTAGGTTATGACTCAAATACAAAGGCGTATAGGGTCTTCAACAAATCATCGGGTTTGGTTGAAGTCTCTAGCGACATTGTATTTGATGAGACTAATGGCTCTCCAAGAGAGCAAGTTGTTGATCTTGATGATGTAGATGAAGAATACGTTCCAACGGCCGCAATGCGCACCATGGCGATTAGAGATGTGAGGCCACTGGAACAAAAGGAGCAAGATCAATCTTCTTCCTCAACAACGGTGCACCCCAACTCAAGAAGATGAACAGGTTCATCAAGAGGAGGCGTGTGATCAAGGGGGAGCACAAGATGATCATTTAATGGAGGAAGAAGCACAACCGGCACCTCCAACCCAAGTTCGAGCGACGATTCAAAGGAATCATCCCGTCGACCAAATATTGGGTGATATAAGCAAGGGAGTAACTACTCGTTCTAGATTAGTTAATTTTTGTGAGCATTACTCCTTTGTCTCTTCTATTGAGCCTTTCAGGGTAGAAGAGGCCTTGCTAGATCCGGACTGGGTGTTGGCCATGCAAGAGGAGCTCAACAACTTCAAGAGAAATGAAGTTTGGACACTGGTGCCTCGTCCCAAGCAAAACGTTGTGGGAACCAAGTGGGTGTTCCGCAACAAACAAGACAAGCACGGGGTGGTGACAAGGAACAAGGCACGACTTGTGGCAAAAGGTTATGCCCAAGTCGCAGATTTGGACTTTGAGGAGACTTTTGCTCCTGTGGCTAGGCTAGAGTCAATTCGCATATTGTTAGCCTATGCTACTCACCATTCTTTCAGGTTCTTCCAAATGGATGTGAAGAGCGCTTTCCTCAACGGGCCAATGAAGGAGGAGGTGTACGTGGAGCAACCCCCTCACTTTGAGGATGAACGGTACCCCGACCACGTTTGTAAGCTCTCTAAGGCGCTCTATGGAATTAAGCAAGCCCCAAGAGCATGGTATGAATGCCTTAGAGACTTTTTAATTGCTAATGCTTTCAAGGTTGGGAAAGCCGATCCAACTCTTTTTACTAAGACTTGTGATGGTGATCTTTTTGTGTGCCAAATTTATGTCGATGACTTAATATTTGGTTCTACTAACCAAAAGTCTTGTGAAGAGTTTAGCAGGGTGATGACTCAAAAGTTTGAGATGTCAAGGATGGGCGAGTTAAGCTATTTCCTTGGGTTCCAAGTGAAGCAACTCAAGGATGGCACCTTCATCTCCCAAACAAAGTACACACAAGACTTGATCAAGCGGTTTGGGATGAAGGACGCCAAGCCCGCAAAGACTCCAATGGGAACTGACGGACACACCGACCTCAACAAAGGAGGTAAGTCCGTTGATCAAAAGGCATACCGGTCTATGATAGGATCTTTACTTTATTTATGTGCTAGTAGACCGGATATTATGCTTAGCGTATGCATGTGTGCTAGATTTCAATCCGATCCAAGGGAGTGTCACTTAGTGGCTGTGAAGCGAATTCTTAGATATTTAGTCGCTACGCCTTGCTTCGGGATCTGGTATCCAAAGGGGTCTACCTTTGACTTGATTGGATATTCAGACTCCGACCATGCTGGATGTAATGTTGATAGGAAGAGTACATCAGGGACGTGCCAATTCTTAGGAAGGTCCCTGGTGTCGTGGAGCTCTAAGAAACAAACTTCTATTGCCCTATCCACCGCTGAGGCCGAGTATGTTGCCGCAAGACAGTGTTGCGCGCAACTACTTTGGATGAGGCAAACCCTCCGGGACTTTGGCTACAATCTGAGCAAAGTCCCACTCCTATGTGATAATGAGAGTGCTATCTGCATGGCGGATAATCCTGTTGAGCACAGCCGCACAAAGCACATAGACATCCGGCATCACTTTTTGAGAGACCACCAGCAAAAGGGAGATATCGAAGTGTTTTATGTTAGCACCGAGAACCAGCTAGCCGATATCTTTACCAAGCCTCTAGATGAGTCGACCTTTTGCAAGCTGCGTAGTGAGCTAAATGTCTTAGATTCACGGAACCTGGATTGATTTATAGCATACATGTGTTTTTATGCCTTTGATCATGTTCCTTTATGAATATTGTTATGTATTTGTGGTGTTCAAGTTGTACAAACACTCCCCGGACCTCAATAGTTCATGTGTTAGTAATGCACATATTTAGGGGGAGATGTGCTACAACTTGACCCTTTGGGACTAACCATGTGCTTGAGAGCTTGATTTAGTCTCAAAGGTGAATTGAAAGGGAAAAGGTGGACTTGGACCATGCAAGACTTCCACTGCATTCCGATGAGAGTGTAACTTATTCCAAGTTCATCTCCATGCTCCTATTGCCTTTTTACTCTTAATTGAAGATTTTGGTGAGGCAATGGGGTTCAAGGGCCAAAAATGATCCTGTTTTGGTGCTTGATGCCAAAGGGGGAGAAATTAAGGGCCAAAGCAACAAATGGATCAGCTACCACTTGAGAATTTTGAAAATAGTAGAATAGAGCTTTTGGTTTGACAAAACTCTCTTATTGTCTCTTTTGTCAAAAGTTGGCCTCTTGTGGGGAGAATGGTTGATTATGGGAAAAAGGGGGAGTTTTTGAAATCTTTGATCAATTTCTCTTGGAACAACTCTCTTTATGTCTCAACAAGTGTGTTTGACTTAGAGATAGGGAAGTGAGTTTGATTTGCAAAAACAAAACCAAGTGGTGGCAAAGGATGATCCAAATATGCCAAATTTGAATCAAAATAAATTTGAGTTTTCATTTGTAGTGATGTTGCACTTCTTTTAGTTGCTTTTTGTTGTGTTGGCATAAATCACCAAAAAGGGGGAGATTGAAAGGGAAATGTGCCCTTGGGCCATTTCTAAGTATTTTGGTGATTAAGTGTCCAACACAAGTGCCTAAGTGTTAAATTGTGCCAAGGACTCAAGAAGTGCAAATCAAGATTAAAGGTATGTTTCTAGACTTAGTACATTGTTTTGAAGGCTAATGTATTGTGTCTAAGTGCTAGAAACAGGAGAAACAATTTTGGAGAAGTTGGCTGTGTACAGCCAAAAGGCTGCTCGGTCTGGGTGCACCGGACTGTCCAGTGGTGCACCGGACAGTGTCTGGTGCGCCAGGCTGGCGTCTGTCAACTGGCTGCTCTCGGGACTTCGACGACGGCGTACGGCTATAATTCATCGGACTGTCCGGTGGTGCACCGGACTGTCCGGTGAGCCAACAGTCGGTCGGGCCAACGGTCGGCCGCATAATCCGCGCGCGACGCGTGGCTGAGCCAACGGTCAGAAGGGGGCACCGGACTGTCCGGTGTGCACCGGACAGTGTCCAGTGCGCCAACGGCTCTGAATCTTCAACGGTCGGCTGCGCCAGAATAGGAAAGAGATCTGCACCGGACAGTGTCCGGTGGTGCACCGGACTGTCCGGTGCGCCAGGCGACAGAAGGCAAGAATTGCCTTCCTGGAATGCTCTCAACGGCTCCTAGCTGCCTTGGGGCTATAAAAGGGACCCCTAAGCGTATGGAGGAGTACACCAAGCATTCTCTAAGCATTCCTAAGCACCAAGACTTCAATTCCGCGCATTCAATTCTTTGTGATAGCAACTAGAGCTCCATTTGAGTAGAGAACTCTTTGAGTTGTGTTGAGTGCTCGTGTTGTGACTTGTGTGCGTATTGTCGCTCTGATTTTGTGTCTTGTGTGCGTTGCTCATCCCTCCCTTACTCCGTGCTTCTTTGTGAACATCAAAGTGTAAGGGCGAGAGGCTCCAAGTTGTGGAGATTCCTCGCAAGCGGGATATAGTAAACAAAGCAAAACACCCTGGTATTCAAGTGGGTCTTTGGACCACTTGAGAGGGGTTGAGTGCAACCCTCGTCCGTTGGGACGCCACAACGTGGAGTAGGCAAGTGTTGAACTTGGCCGAACCACGGGATAAACCACTATGTCTATCTGTGTTGATCTTCTTGTGGTTATCGTGTCTTGCTAGAACTCCTCTCTAGCCACTTGGCTTTATTGTGCTAACTCCTAATCAAGTTTTTGTGGCATTAAGTTTCAAGTTTTATAGGATCACCTATTCACCCCCCCTCTAGGTGCTCTCAGCACTACGTTGGCAAAAACAAACAACACAAATTGTTAATCATATATAGGAATGTGGCCATGTGTACACAAATGATCGATAAAATGAATAGTCAAAATATAAGAGTAGATGAATATATATGTGAAAAAATGTATAGGTACACATATTTGCACCGAAACAAAAAAAAGAACATTTAATTTAAAACATATCTAATGTTTTGGACAAGGAATTATAAAACTAATGCACTTTTAATAAACAAAAGACTATATAAAGAAAGAGACATAATTCTAGAAGGTTCAAATACATACCTATCTTCCAGCAAGGTGCTTTTTTTCTTCTAGAGTGAATAGTATGGTCATTCCTTGCACCCAGATCAGGTCTAAGTAAGTGATAATTACCTCATGAGTTAAGAACAAGTCTAAGTAAGTGATAATTACCTCGTTAGGAAAATCTTTAAGGTCCAGATAAATTATTCCTTGCGCCCAGTTCAAATTCTGCCTGAATGTCTTATAAAAGCTTATAACATAAATTTAGCCCTTTTTACGCAGTCGTAGTAATTGTCGGCGTTTCGACCCCGGGGGGGCCCTGGACCGACGAGTAAATTGTCGCCGCGTGTCCCAGCCCAGATGGGTCAGCGCGAGCCGGAGCACGAAGGGGGGAAAAGGAGACAGGCAAAAGGGGAAACCCGCGACCTTCGTGTTGTCCTGCGCCCAGGTCAGGTGCGCTTGCAGTAGGGGGTTACAAGCGTCCGCGTGGGAGAGAGCGAGGGACTTTACGCGTCGGCCCGTTCTCCCGCGCGGCCAACCTTCTCGTACGAGAGCCCTGGACCTTCCTTTTATAGGCGTAAGGAGAGGGTCCAGGTGTAAAATGGGGGATGTAGCAGTGTGCTAATGTGTCTAGCAGAGAGGAGCTAGAGCCCTAAGTACATGCCGTCGTGGCAGTCGGAGAGGTTTTGGCACCCTGATCATGTGATGCCGTGGCCGTCGGAGGAGCGCTGGAGCCTTGCGGAAGGACAGCTGTCGGGGCTGTCGAGTCCTTGCTGACGTCTCCTTGCTTCCGTAAGGGGATGAGAGCCGCCGTCGTCATGGAGCACGCGGGGCGCCATCATTATTTGTTTACCGGGGCGAGCCAGATGGGACGCCGGTCTTGTTCCCCGTAGCCTGAGCTTGCTAGGGGTAGGGTAATGATGGCCCCCCCTATGACGTGGTCGGTCCGAGCCCTGGGTCGGGCGAGGCGTAGGCTCCTCCGAGGTCGAGGTCGAGTCTGTCTTCCGAGGTCGAGGTCGAGTCCGAGCCCCGGGTCGGGCGAGGCGGAGACCGTCGTCCGAGGCCAAGGCTCAGTCCGAGCCCTGGGCTCTGGCGAGGCGGAGTTTGTTGTCTTCCGGAGCCGAGGCTGAGTCCGAGCCCTGGGGTCGGGCGAGGCGGAGTTCGTCGTCTTCCGGAGCCGAGGCTGAGTCCGAGCCCTGGGGTCGGGCGAGGCGGAGTCCATCGTCCGAGGCCAAGACGGTGAAAGGGAAATGTGCCCTTGGGCCATTTCTAAGTATTTTGGTGATTTAGTGTCCAACACAAGTGCTTAAGTGATAAACTATGTCAAATGATGGATAAGGTGCAAATCAATACAAAGGTATGATTCTAGACTTAGTACATTGGTTTTTGTGTACTAACATGTTTGTTTAAGTGTTAGAATCAGAGAAAATGCAAATTGAAAAAGAGTGGCTCGAAGCAGCCAAGAGTCTGCTCAGTCTGGGTGCACCGGACTGTCCGGTGGTGCACCGGACAGTGTCCGGTGCGCCAGGCTGGCATCCGTCAACTAGCTGCTCTCGGGACTTCGTCGGTGGCGTACGGCTAAAATTCACCGGACTGTCCGGTGGTGCACCGGACTGTCCGGTGAGCCAACAGTCGGCCGGGCCAACGGTCGGATGGGGCACCGGACTATCCGGTGTGCACCGGACAGTGTCCGGTGCGCCAACGGCTCCCAAGTGCCAACGGCCGGCTTCGCCAAATAAGGAAGGAGATCCGCACCGGACAGTGTCCGGTGCGCCAGGCGACAGAAGGCAAGAATTGCCTTCCTGGATTGCTCTCAATGGCTCCTAGCTGCCTTGGGACTATAAAAGGGACCCCTAGGCGCATGGAGGAGGACACCAAGCATTCTCTAAGCATTCCTAAGCACCAAGACTTTGATTCCGCGCATTTGATTCTTTGTGATAGCAACTAGAGCTTCATTTGAGTTGTGAACTCACCGGATTTTGTTGTGAGCTCTTGTTGCGACTTGTGTGCGTGTTGATACTCTGATTTCGTGTCTTGTGTGTGTTGCTCATCCCTCCCTTACTCCGTGCTTCTTTGTGAACATCAAAGTGTAAGGGCGAGAGGCTCCAAGTTGTGGAGATTCCTCGCAAGCGGGATATAGTAAAGTGAAAGCAAAACACCATGGTATTCAAGTGGGTCTTTGGACCGCTTGAAAGGGGTTGATTGCAACCCTCGTCCATTGGGACGCCACAACGTGGAGTAGGCAAGTGTTGGACTTGGCCGAACCACGAGATAAACCACTGTGCCATCTCTGTGTTGATCTCTTTGTGGTTATCGTATTGTGAAAGTTCTCCTCTCTAGCCACTTGGCTTATTCGTGCTAACTCCTAATCAAGTTTTGCGGATTAAGTTTCAAGTTTTTACAGGATCACCTATTCACCCCCCCTCTAGGTGCTCTCAATTGGTATCAGAGCTGTTCTCTTCAAGAAAGGGACTAATCGCCCGAAGAGATGGATCCTAAGGGCAAGGGGATGGTGGTCAACGATAAGGAGAAGGAGTCCTTTGTCAATGATCCAAAGGAGGACAAGCCTACTGACTCGGGCTCAAGCCACAAAAGAAAAGATGGAAGGAAGAAGAAAACAAGGCGCATCAAAGAGATAGTCTACTACGACAGCGACGAATCCTCTTCTTCCCAAAGGGACGACGACAATGACTATGAGAAAAAGAAGACGGTTAATTCAAACTTCTCTTTTGATTATTCTCGTATTCCTCAAAGTACCAATGCTCATTTACTCTCCATTCCACTTGGTAAACCTCCTCATTTTGATGGAGAGGACTACGGATTTTGGAGTCACAAAATGCGTAGTCACTTGTTCTCTCTCCATCCTAGTATATGGGAGATAGTAGAGAGTGGAATGAAATTTGATAGCTCGGATAGTCCGTTGTTTATCAATGAACAGATTCATAAAAATGCACAAGCTACTACTGTGTTGTTAGCCTCATTGTGCAGGGACGAGTACCATAAGGTGAGCGGCTTGGACAATGCCAAGCAGATCTGGGACACCCTCAAGATCTCACATGAGGGGAACGATGTCACCATGCTCACCAAGATGGAGTTGGTGGAAGGCGAACTCGGGAGATTCGCGATGATAAGAGGGGAGGAGCCAACCCAGACGTACAACAGGCTCAAGACCCTCATCAACAAGATAAGGAGCTATGGAAGCACGCGATGGACGGACCACGACGTCGTCCGCCTAATGCTAAGGTCCTTTACTGTACTTGATCCACATCTGGTAAACAATATTCGTGAAAATCCTAGGTACACCAAGATGTCGCCCGAAGAAATTCTTGGGAAATTTGTAAGCGGGCGGATGATGATCAAGGAGGCGAGATACGTGGATGATGCATTGAATGGCCCAATCCATGAGCCTCAAACCGTTGCTCTCAAAGCGACAAGGAGCAAGGAGGCACTACCTAGCAATGTGGCGCAAGTTGAGGCGGCCGGGCTTAATGAGGAAGAAATGGCCCTCATCATCAAGCGGTTCAAGACGGCGCTAAAGGGTCGCAAGGAGCACCCCAACAAGAACAAGACGAAGGGGTAGCGCTCCTGCTTCAAATGTGGTAAGATTGGTCATTTTATCGCAAATTGTCCCGATAATGATAGTGACCAGGAAAAGAAGAGTGGAAAGTGGGAAAAGAAGAAGAACTACAAGAAGGCGAAGGGCGAGGCACATCTTGGAAAGGAGTGGGATTCGGATTGCTCCTCGTCCGACTCCGACAACGAAGGACTCGTCACCACCGCCTTCAACAAGTCATCCCTCTTCCCAACGAGCATCACACATGCCTCATGGCAAAGGAGAAGAAGGTATGTACTCGAAACAATACTACTTATGCTTCTTCAAGCGAGGATGAGTCTAGTGATGATGATGAAATAGACTATTCATGCTTATTCAAGGGATTAGATAGAACTAAGATTGATAAGATTAATGAATTGATTGATGCTTTGAATGATAAGAATAGATTACTAGAAAAACAATAGGACCTTTTATATGAAGAGCATGATAAATTTGTTAGTGCACAAAATTCTCTTGCTCTAGAAGTTAAAAGGAATGAAATGCTTTCTTGTGAACTATCTACTTGTCATGAAACCATTTCTACTTTAAAAAGTGTTAATGATGATTTAAATGCTAAACTAGAAGTAGCAAGTAAATCTAACTCTTGTGTAGAACATGTTATGATTTGCAATAGGTGCAAAGATTTTAATGTTGATGCTTGTAGTGAACACCTAGTTTGCATTTCTAAATTAAATGGTGAAGTGGCTAGTCTTAATACCCAACTTAAGACAAGCAAAAGTGAATTTGACAAGCTAAAATTTGCAAGGGATGCCTACACGATTGGTAGACACCCCTCAATTAAGGATGGTCTTGGCTTCAAGAGGGAAGTCAAGAACTTAACAAACCATAAGGCTTCCATCTCCGCCAAGGAGAAAGGGAAGGCCCCTATGGCTAGTAGTGCTCAAAAGAACCATGCCTTCATGTATCATGATAGGAGACATCCTAGAAATGGTTATAGAAGTTATGATGCTTTTAATTCTCATGCCATGGTTGCTTCTAGTTCTTCAATTATGCATGATAGAAGTTTAGCTAGGAGAAATGTTGTTAATCACATGCCTAGAAGAAATGTTGTTCATGTTTCTAGGAAAATAATAAATGAACCTTCTACAATTTATCATGCTTGCAATGCTTCATTTGCGATTTGTAGAAAGGATAGGAAAGTGGTTGCTAGGAAACTAGGGGCAAAATGCAAGGGAGATAAAACTTGCATTTGGATCCCTAAGGATATTGTCACTAACCTTGTAGGACCCAACAAAAGTTGGGTACCTAAGACCCAAGCCTAAATTTGCCTTGCAGGTTTATGCATCCGGGGGATCAAGCTGGATTATCGACAGCGGATGCACAAACCACATGACAGGGGAGAAGAAGATGTTCACCTCCTACGTCAAGAATAAAGATTCCCAAGATTCAATCATATTCGGTGACGGGAATCAAGGCAAGGTTAAAGGCTTAGGCAAGATTGCAATCTCAAATGAGCACTCTATTTCTAATGTATTCTTAGTTGAGTCACTTGGATATAATTTGTTATCTGTAAGTCAATTATGTAATATGGGATATAATTGTCTATTCACCAATGTAGATGTGTCTGTCTTTAGAAGAAGTGATGGTTCATTAGCTTTTAAGGGTGTATTAGACGGCAAACTCTATTTAGTTGATTTTGCAAAAGAGGAGGCCGGTCTAGATGCATGCTTAATTGCTAAGACTAACATGGGCTGGCTGTGGCATCGCCGCTTAGCACATGTGGGGATGAAGAACCTTCACAAGCTTCTAAAGGGAGAACACGTGATAGGTCTAACTAATGTTACTTTCGAAAAGATAGACCTTGTGCAACTTGTCAAGCAGGGAAACAGGTGGGAAGCTCTCATCATGCCAAAAATGTGATGACAACATCAAGACCTCTGGAGCTACTTCATATGGACCTCTTCGGACCCGTCGCCTATCTAAGCATAGGAGGAAGTAAGTATGGTCTTGTTATAGTTGATGATTTTTCCTGCTTCACTTGGGTATTCTTTTTGCAGGATAAATCTGAAACCCAAGGGACCCTCAAGCGCTTCCTAAGGAGAGCCCAAAACGAGTTTGAGCTCAAGGTGAAGAAGATAAGGAGCGACAATGGGTCCGAGTTCAAGAACCTTCAAGTGGAGGAATATCTTGAGGAGGAAGGAATCAAACACGAGTTCTCCGCTCCCTACACACCATAGCAAAATGGTGTGGTAGAGAGGAAGAACAGGACGCTTATAGACATGGCGAGGACGATGCTTGGAGAGTTCAAGACCCCCGAGTGTTTTTGGTCGGAAGCCGTGAACACGGCTTGCCACGCCATCAACCGGGTCTACCTTCATCGCCTCCTCAAGAAGACTTCGTATGAGCTACTAACCGGTAACAAACCCAATGTTTCGTATTTCCGAGTCTTTGGGAGTAAATGCTACATTCTAGTGAAGAAGGGTAGGAATCACAAATTTGCTCCCAAAGCCGTAGAAGGGTTTTTGTTAGGTTATGACTCAAATACAAAGGCGTATAGGGTCTTCAACAAATCATCGGGTTTGGTTGAAGTCTCTAGCGACGTTGTATTTGATGAGACTAATGGCTCTCCAAGAGAGCAAGTTGTTGATCTTGATGATGTAGATGAAGAAGACGTTCCAACGGCCGCAATGCGCACCATGGCGATTGGAGATGTGAGGCCAATGGAACAAAAGGAGCAAGATCAACCTTCTTCCTCAACAATTGTGCATCCTCCAACTCAAGATGATGAACAGGTTCATCAAGAAGAGACGTGTGATCAAAGGACAACACAAGATGTTCATATGATAGAGGAAGAAGCACAACCGGCACCTCCAACTCAAGTTCGGGCGATGATTCAAAGGGATCATCTCGTCGACCAGATTTTGGGTGACATTAGCAAGGGAGTAACTACTCGATCTCAATTAGTTAATTTTTGTGAGCATTACTCCTTTGTCTCTTCTATTGAGCCTTTCAGGGTAGAGGAGGCCTTGCTAGATCCAGACTGGGTGTTGGCCAAGAGGAGCTCAATAACTTCAAGAGAAATGAAGTTTGGACACTGGTGCCTCGTCCCAAGCAAAATGTTGTGGGAACCAAGTGGGTGTTCCGCAACAAACAAGACGAGCACGGGGTGGTGACAAGGAACAAGGCACGACTTGTGGCAAAAGGTTATGCCCAAGTCGCACGTTTGGACTTTGAGGAGACTTTTGCTCCTGTGGCTAGGCTAGAGTCCATTCGTATATTGCTAGCATATGTCGCTCACCATTCTTTCAGGTTGTTCCAAATGGATGTGAAGAGCGCTTTCCTCAATGGGCCAATCAAGGAGGAGGTGTGCGTGGAGCAACCCCCTGGCTTCGAGGATGAACGGTACCCCGACCACGTATGTAAGCTCTCTAAGGTGCTCTATGGACTTAAGCAAGCCCCAAGAGCATGGTATGAATGCCTTAGAGACTTTTTAATTGCTAATGCTTTCAAGGTTGGGAAAGCCGATCCAACTCTTTTTACTAAGACTTGTGATGGTGATCTTTTTGTGTGCCAAATTTATGTCGATGACATAATATTTGGTTCTACTAACCAAAAGCCTTGTGAAGAGTTTAGCAGGGTGATGACTCAAAAGTTTGAGATGTCAATGATGGGCGAGTTAAGCTATTTCCTTGGGTTCCAAGTGAGGCAACTCAAGGATGGGACCTTCATCTCCCAAACGAAGTACACGCAAGATTTGATCAAGCGGTTTGGGATGAAGGACGCCAAGCCCGCAAAGACTCCAATGGGAACCGACGGACACACCGACCTCAACAAAGGAGGTAAGTCCGTTGATCAAAAGGTATACCGGTCTATGATAGGGTCTTTACTTTATTTATGTGCTAGTAGACCGGATATTATGCTTAGCGTATGCATGTGTGCTAGATTTCAATCCGATCCAAGGGAGTGTCACTTAGTGGCCGTGAAGCGAATTCTTAGATATTTAGTCGCTACGCCTTGCTTCGGGATCTGGTATCCAAAGGGGTCTACCTTTGACTTAATTGGATATTCAGACTCCGATTATGCTGGATGTAAGGTCGATAGGAAGAGTACATCAGGGACGTGCCAATTCTTAGGAAGGTCCCTGGTGTCGTGGAGTTCTAAGAAACAAACCTCTGTTGCCCTATCCACCGCTGAGGCCGAGTATGTTGCCGCAGGACAGTGTTGCGCGCAACTACTTTGGATGAGGCAAACCCTCCGGGACTTTGGCTATAATCTGAGCAAAGTCCCACTCCTATGTGATAATGAGAGTGCTATCCGCATAGCGGATAATCCTGTTGAACACAGTCGCACAAAGCACATAGACATCCGGCATCACTTTTTGAGAGACCACCGGCAAAAGGGGGATATCGAAGTGTTTCATGTTAGCACCGAGAACCAGCTAGCCAATATCTTTACCAAGCCTCTAGATGAGAAGACCTTTTGCAGGCTGCGTAGTGAGCTCAATGTCTTAGATTCACGGAACTTGGATTGATGTGTAGCATACATGTGTCTTATGCTTTGATCATGTTCCTTAATGCATTTTGTTGTTTATTTTTGGTGCTCAAGTTGTACAAGCACTCCCCGGACCTCACAAGTCCATTTGCAAGTGTGCACATTATTAGGGGGAGATGTGCTACAACTTGACTCTTTGAGACTAACTGTGTGCTTGAGTTTACTTTATTTAGTCTCAAAGATGGATTGAAAGGGAAAGGTGAACTTGGACCATGCAAGACTTCCACTGCACTCCGATGAAAGAGTAACTTATTCCAAGTTCATCTCTATACTCTTATTGCCTTTTTACTCTTAGTTGAAGATTTTGGTGAGGCAATGGGGTTACTAGGCCAAGATTGATCCTGTTTTGGTGCTTGATGCCAAAGGGGGAGAAAATAAGGCCAAAGCAATAAATGGATCAGCTACCACTTGAGAATTTTGAAAATAGTAGAATAGAGCTTTTTGTTTTGTCAAAATACTCTTATTGGATCTTTGTGTCAAAAATTGGTCTCTTGAGGGGAGAAGGCTTGATTATGGGAAAAGGGGGAGTTTTTTGAATCTTTGATCAATTTCTATTGGAACAACTCTCTTTATGCCACAACAAGTGAGTTTGATTTAGAGATAGAAAATTGAGGTTGATTTGCAAAAACAAACCAAGTGGTGGCAAAGAATGATCCATATATGCCAAATTTGATTCAAAACAAATTTGTGTTCTCATTTGAATTGATGTTGCACTTCTTTTGGTTGCTTTAGGTTGTGTTGGCATAAATCACCAAAAAGGGGGAGATTGAAAGGGAAATGTGCCCTTGGGCCATTTCTAATTATTTTGGTGATTTAGTGTCCAACACAAGTGCTTAAGTGATAAACTATGTCAAATGATGGATAAGGTGCAAATCAATACAAAGGTATGATTCTAGACTTAGTACATTGGTTTTTGTGTACTAACATGTTTGTCTAAGTGTTAGAATCAGAGAAAATGCAAATTGAAAAAGAGTGGCTCGAAGCAGCCAAGAGTCTGCTCAGTCTGGGTGCACTCGACAGTGTCCGGTGGTGCACCAGACAGTGTCCGGTGCGCCAGGCTGGCATCCGTCAACTAGCTGCTCTCGGGACTTCGTCGGTGGCGTACGGCTAAAATTCACCGGACTGTCCGGTGGTGCACCGGACTGTCCGGTGAGCCAACAGTCGGCCGGGCCAACGGTCGGATGGGGCACCGGACTGTCCGGTGTGCACCGGACAGTGTCCGGTGCGCCAATGGCTCCCAAGTGCTAACGGTCGGCTTCGCCAAATAAGGAAGGAGATCCGCACCGAATAGTGTCCGGTGGTGCACCGGACTGTCCGGTGCGCCAGGCGACAGAAGGCAAGAATTTCCTTCCTGGATTGCTCTCAACGGCTCCTAGCTGCCTTGGGACTATAAAAGGGACCCCTAGGCGCATGGAGGAGGACACCAAGCATTCTCTAAGCATTCCTAAGCACCAAGACTTCGATTCGGCGCATTTGATTCTTTGTGATAGCAACTAGAGCTTCATTTGAGTTGTGAACTCGCCGGGTTTTGTTGTGAGCTCTTGTTGCGACTTGTGTGCGTGTTGATACTCTGATTTCGTGTCTTGTGTGCGTTGCTCATCCCTCCCTTACTCCGTGCTTCTTTGTGAACATCAAAGTGTAAGGGCGAGAGGCTCCAAGTTGTGGAGATTCCTCGCAAGCGGGATATAGTAAAGTGAAAGCAAAACACCGTGGTATTCAAGTGGGTCTTTGGACCGCTTGAAAGGGGTTGATTGCAACCCTCGTCCGTTGGGACGCCACAACATGGAGTAGGCAAGTGTTGGACTTGGCCGAACCACGGGATAAACCACCGTGCCATCTCTGTGTTGATCTCTTTGTGGTTATCGTATTGTGAAAGTTATCCTCTCTAGCCACTTGGCTTATTCGTGCTAACTCCTAATCAAGTTTTGCGGATTAAGTTTCAAGTTTTTACAGGATCACCTATTCACCCCCCCCTCTAGGTGCTCTCAGACGGGGGCCGAGCCCTGGGGTCGGGCGAGGCGGAGCTTCCTATGGCGCCCGAGGCCGGACTTGGCTGCTGTCAGCCTCACTCTGTCGAGTGGCACAGCAGTCGGAGCAACGCAGGCGGCGCTGTCTTCTTGTTAGGTCGGTTAGTGGAGCGGCGAAGTGACTGCGATCACTTCGGCTCTGTCGACTGAAGAGCGCGTGTCAGGATAAGGTGTCAGGCCATCCTTGCATTAAATGCTCCTGCGATACGGTCGGTTGGCGTGGCGATCTGGACAAGGTTGCTTCTCTACGAAGACTGGGCCTCGGGCGAGCCGAAGGTGTGCCCGTTGCTTGAGGGGGCCCTCGGGTGAAACGTGAATCCTCCGGGGTCGGCTGCCCTTGCCCGAGGTTGTGCTCGGGCGAGGCGAGATTGTGTCCCTTGAGTGGACTGAGCCTTGACCTTAATCGTACCCATCAGGCCTTTGCAGCTTTGTGCTGATGGGGGTTACCAGCTGAGATTAGGAGTCTTGGGGGTACCCCTAATTATGGTCCCCGACAGTAGCCCCCGAGCCTCGAAGGGAGTGTAGATACTCGCTTGGAGGCTTTTGTCACACTTTTTTGCAAGGGGACCGACCTTTCTCGGTTGCGTTTCATTCCGGGGGGTGCGCGTGAGCGCACCCGCCGGGTGTAGCCCCCGAGGCCTCGGAGGAGTGATTTGACTCCTTCGAGGTCTTAGCGCGTTTCGTGATGCTTCGGCCGGTCTGGTTGTTCCCTCATGCGAACTGGCTGTAGCCCGGGTGCATAGTCGAGTCCCAAGTTCTCGGGCTGGTATGTTGACGCTGTCAACGGTTTGGCCGAAGCCGGGTTTGCGAGAGCAGCCCCCGAGCCTCCGCACAGAGCGAGAGGACGGTCAAGGACAGACTCGGCTTTTTTACATACGCCCCTGCGTCGCCTTTCCGCAAGGAGGAGGGGGGAAGCGCCATGTTGCCCTCGGAGGGCGCCGAACATGGTGTTTCCAGTGAGTTGCTAACGGGTAATTCGAGTGGACGCCCGTGCCCCATTCGTTAGGGGTCGGCTAGTGGCCCGGAGGCGTGCTCCAAAAGTACCTGCGGGTGATTTGCCGGACTCGGTCCCCTTTTGACGGGGTCCGAGGGCTCGATGCCTCCCTCTGGTGGGATTCCGTTACAAAATTGTTCCCGTCAGTCTCGGAAATGTCCTAGGGTACCTCGGGAGCGTAGCCCAAGCCTTGGTTATGTATCGAACATACCCAGGGTCATCCCTCGCTCTGCGTCTGAGGCGGCTGTCGAACCCTTCGGGGGCCAGCCTATGAACCCCTAATCAGTAGTGGGCGTGGAGCCCGAGTGGCCTGAGGCGGCCGTTGAACCCTTCCGAGGGGCCAGCCTTCGAACCTCTGACCAGTAGTGGGTGCGGAGCCCGAGTGCTCTGAGGCGGCTGTTGAACCCTTTCGAGGGGCCAGCCTTTGAACCTCTGATCAGTAGGGGGGCTCGGGGCCCGCTTCCTTCGCGGAGAAGGATCCCTTTCGGAGTATCCCTTTTCCCGGTCCCTGTGGCAAGAGAGAGAAAGAGGAAGTGGAAAAGGATACGAAATCGAACGACGTGGCACACCTTTTTTGACGCGGTCATTATGGTGGAGGTGAAGCATCGCCTGCTTCGTCTGCCAAAGGTGCCGCCTGTCCTGCCGCAGAGTTAATGCGACGGGACGAATGGTTCGCGGGGCAGCCGTTGTGCGTGCGCGAGCCGTTCGAGGAACGGAACACGGGCACGTCGTCTTCACGCCGTGGGAGAGGGTTCTCTCGCTGTCCCAGGAGGGGGCATGAGCTTGCTGACGACTTGACCGCTGCTTCCGCCCGCCTGCCACCGCCATTACTGCCGGCCCATTTCTGGCCGTATCGACCGTCGCGCCTTCTCCCGTGGCTAGCCGACCCGTGACCGATGTGCTCGGTTGGCACTGTCGTGTCATGTGCAGGGTCGCCTCGAGTCGCGGCGCCGGTTCCGCAGTCGAGGAGGCGCGGTACTGGCGCGGGTGGCGGTGTAGTTTTTCACACGTAGTAACCGGCGCGCCGGTTACATGACGAGTGGGCCTGGGCCTCCATGCTGGACGCGTCAAAGTCGAAAGGGTGTGCCCCCTTGGTGCGGTTGCATGCCGCCTGCATGGTGGTCCGCCCTTTCACCCGCTGGTCTGGGCGAAAGTGGAGGAACGCTTGTAACCGCTGGGATGTTACACGCACCGCGCGCGTCGGTTTTGGCTCCTTCTGTGCTGGGCCAGCTTGCATGACGCGTGGGACCCAACCCCCGTGTCGTAAGGGGAAGACCTTGGAGCGTGTTGGAGAAGACTCAGTCCACGACGGCTGAGGACGCAAGTGGGGAGAGTTGCCTTTAAAAGGAGGGTGACCCCCTTAGACGGCAACCATGTCTTCGCACTCCCCTCATGCATCGCGTCTTTCCACCTTCCGAGCCTCCGGATGGGGGGCACCCGCGGTTCTTCCGCCTTGTCGTCGTTGGGGGAACACAACTTCACGGAAGTTGGTACCTTTCAGCCATCGTCCAGCTTCAAGGATTTTCATCAGGCAGCCCGGCTGCATCCCCTCGCCGGTGGTCACCCAAGACGGTGACCACCAGTTCGATGGTGGGGAGAAGCGAGCCGGGCTGCGGCCTGTGCCCCGCCCTCAGCTTCAAGGATCTTCATCATCCTTGTTGGGGCGGAGAGCGAGGTGAGCCGAAGCTCTACCTCCCGCACGAGTCGGCTGACCACCTCTTCTTCTAGCTCCTAGGGGTGGAAACCATCCTCCAGCTCTGCGGAGGAGGCGTCCTCCAGACATGCCGGGGAAGGCGAACTGTTGCTGCCCAACTAGGATGCAACATTCTATCCTCTGTCCTCGCTTTCGTGGCGAGGACGGGAGTGAGGACCTGCCGGTGCGCTTTGGAGCAGCCGGGCTTGCTGGTGCGGCGGTGGTGGACAAGCGGACGCCGCCGTCGGTGCTGACGTGGTGGCAGCTGGAGAAAGCTTCTCCGCCGTCGAGGCCGTCAGTGCCACCTGCGGACCGACCTCCGACTCTTTGGCTTTAATGTCTGGTTCGCGTCCCTTGAGTGGGGACGCGAACGAGAGCCTTCTGGTGGCTGCGTCCGTCCTGGGACCATGGCTGCTGCTGCAGAGGTCGCCGGCGAGTCGCCCGGAGCTTGTCGCCCCGCAGGCTCTCCGGTGTGGAGGTTGTTCATACCTGCGGGGGCGGAACCGGAGTTCCGTTTGTAATGGCACCTTGAATGCCGGTGTCTGTTCATTGTGGCTGTCGGGGCCTGAACATGTATGTATTTTTGGCACAGAGCCATGTTTTTTCCTCATTTCGAGCACTAGGACTCACCTGTCGGCTAACCGAACCGCTTAACCAAGTGTGAGTTGCCTCGTGCGAAGGTGACGAGTGAGGTATCCGTATCACAGAGGTGTAGGAGTCCCTCGACTCGGTCAGCCTTGCCGCCCGAGGCTTCTCTTGCTTAGTTAAAGGAACCCTCGGTCGCTCTGCGGTGAGCCGGAGCCGGAGGCAGCGGTGTCAGCATGGACAGAGGCAGAGTTGGCTCGAAAAGAAGACTTCGTCGGCCGGAGCCTGGCCGGGCCGTCCACTGGCGGGACCGATGCCGGAGTCGAGTTGCCGAGGCCACGAGCCGGGCTGGTGTCCTCGGAGGACAGCTGGCTGAGGCTTCGGGGCGGCCGGCCGAGCCGTCTGATCGGGCCGGGTCCCTGGAGGAGACCCTGGCGGTGATGGCCCGGGCGTGGTGCTGACGTCGTCCTTCGGAGCGGAGATCCTTCGCCCGTGTCCCGAAGGCTCGGTCGGACTTCGCCGAAGGCGGAGTTGACGCCGAGGGTGCTGCTGCTCCCCCTCCATCGACGTCTGAGCCTGCAGGATCGGTTCGCCTGTAGTATGCATATGTTTTTTGCGGCCGCCGAGGCCCAAACATACTGTCGTCGCGTTGTAAAGCTGTGTTTCTTTTTCCTCTTGTTTCGAGTACCTGGACTTATTTGTCGGTAACAGAATTGTTTGTCCGAGCGAGAGTTACTTTTCACGGAAGGTGATGAGTGAGGTATCCGTATCCTGGAGGCGTAGGAGTCCCTCGGCTCGGTCGGCCTTGCCGCTTACGTGTACTCTTACTCGTCCGTAGGATTCTGCTATCGATATAGTCGAGAAGGCACGAAAAATCATTTCGGCAGAAGAGTTTTCGAGCGTTAAGACTTGTTCGGTCCGTGGAATCGCTTATCCGAGCGTGAGTTACTTATCGCAGAACGTGATGAGTGAGGTATCCGTATCCCGGAGGCGTAGGAGTCCCTCGGCTCGGTCAGCCTTGGCTGCTTACGTGTACTCCGTCGTTTTGAGGATCCCACTTTTGAAGTAGTCGAAAAGCATGAAAGACGTTCTGGCGGAAAGACCTTTTCCGAGGAAAATTTTGACGCAGAGGGGGTTCGTCCCTTCTAGCCCCCGAGGGAGGGTCGGGCTTTGCCGAGGCAAGGCTGACCCTTCCTTGATGGTTAGACTTTGTATGTGAACGAGGTGTACGAACAACTTGAAAGCATCTTAAGGGTAGAAGCGACGTAGCCGTCGGTTGTTCCAAGCGTTGATGTAGACCTCGCCTTGACTGTTGGCCAGCTTGTATGTCCCGGGCTTTAGAACCTTGGCGATGACGAACGGACCTTCCCAGGGAGGCGTGAGCTTGTGCCACCCTCGGGCGTCTTGTCGCAGCCGAAGCACCAAGTCGCCCACCTGGAGGTCTTGGGACCGAACCCCTCGGGCGTGGTAGCGTCGCAGGGACTGCTGATACCGCGCAGAGTGTAGTAAGGCCATGTCCCGAGCCTCTTCCAGCTGGTCCAGTGAGTCTTCTCGGTTGGTTCGATTGCCTTGGTCGTCGTACGCCCTCGTCCTTGGGGAACCGTATTCTAAGTCTGTGGGCAAGATGGCCTCGACCCCATAGACTAGAAAGAACGGTGTGAAGCCCGTGGCTCGGCTCGGCGTTGTCCTCAGACTCGAGACCACCGAGGGGAGCTCCTTCATCCATCGCTTGTCGAACTTGTTGAGGTCGTTGTAGATCCTCAGGTTGAGTCCTTGCAGAATCATGTCGTTGGCACGCTCTACTTGTCCATTCGTCATGCGGTGAGCCACGGTGGCCCAGTCCACCCGGATGTGGTGATCCTCGTAGAAGTCCAGGAACTTTCTGCCGGTGAACTGGGTGCCGTTGTCGGTGATGATGGAGTTCGGGACCCCGAAGCGATGGGTGATGTTGGTGAAGAACGCCACCGTCTGTTCGGACCTGATGCTGTTTAGGGGTCGGACTTCGATCCACTTGGAGAATTTGTCGATGGCGACCAGCAGGTGCGTGTAGCCCCCGGGTGCCTTCTGCAAGGGACCGACGAGGTCCAGACCCCACACAACAAATGGCCAGGTGATGGGTATTGTCTGCAGAGCCTGAGCGGGCAGGTGGGTCTGCCTTGCATAGAATTGACACCCTTGGCAGGTGCGGACAATTCTAGTGGCGTCGGCCACCGCGGTCGGCCAGTAGAAACCTTGTCGGAAAGCGTTTCCAACAAGGGCTCGAGGCGCTGCGTGATGACCGCAAGCCCCCGAGTGTATTTCTTGTAATAACTCCTGACCTTCGGTGATGGATATGCATCGCTGGAGGATGCCTGAGGGGCTGCGGTGGTAGAGCTCCTTCTCGTCCCCCAGCAAGACGAACGACTTGGCACGCCGCGCCAGTCACCGAGCTTCGGCTCGGTCGAGGGGCAGCTCTCCTCGGTGGAGATATTGCAGGTATGGGGTCTACCAGTCTCGATTAGGTGGGACCCCATTCCGTTCTTCCTCGATGCACAGTGCCTCACCTTCGGGGGCCGAGGGTGCCTCGGGCTGAGCCGAGGGCGCCTCGGGCTAGGCCGAGGCCTTCTCGGGCTCGGGCGTGTCGTCGGTCTTGACTGAGGGTTGATGCAGGTCTCGGGAGAAGACGTCCGGGGGGAACCGTTGTTCGCCCCGAGGCTATCTTAGCCAGCTCGTCCGCAGTCTCGTTGTATCGTCGGGCGACGTGGTTGAGCTCGAGCCCGTAGAACTTGTCTTCCAGGCGCCGAACCTTGTCGCAGTAGGGTTCCATCTTCGGGTCGCGGCAGTGGGAGTTCTTAATGACTTGGTCGATGACAAGCTGCGAGTCACCGCGAGCGTCGAGGCGTCAGACCCCTAGCTCGATGGCGATGCGCAACCCATTGACCAAAGCCTCGTACTCAGCCACGTTATTGGACGCCGAGAAATGGAGGCGCAGCACGTAGCGGAGGTGCTTCCCGAGGGGTGAGATGAAGAGCAGGCCCGCGCCTGCCCCTGTTTTCATCAGCGACCCATCGAAAAACATGGTCCAGAGTTCCAGTTGGATCGGAGCTGCTGGAAGCTGGGTGTCGACCCATTCAGCCACAAAGTCCGCCAAGACTTGGGACTTGATGGCCTTCCGAGGGGCGAAAGAGATTGTCTCGCCCATGATTTCCACTGCCAACTTTGCAATCCTACCTGAGGCCTCTCGGCACTGGATGATCTCCCCCAGGGGGAAGGATGACACCACAGTCACCGGATGAGACTCGAAGTAGTGTCGCAACTTCCGCCGTGTCAGAATCACTGTACAGCAGCTTCTGAATTTGTGGGTAGCGGATCTTGGTCTCGGACAGTACTTCACTGATGAAGTAGACCGGCCTCTGGACGGGCAATGCATGCCCTTCTTCTCGTCTCTCAACCACGATCGCGGCGCTGACCACCTGAGTGGTAGCGGCGACGTAGATCAAGAGGGCTTCTCCGGCAGCGGGAGGCACCAGGATGGGCGCGTTCGTGAGGAGCGCCTTCAGGTTCCCGAGGGCTTCCTCGGCCTCGGGGGTCCAAGTGAAGCACTCGGCCTTTCTTAAGAGGCGGTACAGAGGTAGGCCTCTTTCGCCGAGGCGCGAGATGAAGCGGCTCAGAGCCGCAAGGCATCCCATGACCCTCTGTACGCCTTTCAGGTCCTTGATGGGCCCCATGTTGGTGATGGCCGCGATTTTCTTCGGGTTGGCCTCGATGCCCCGCTCGGAGACGATGAACCCCAAGAGCATGCCTCGGGGGACTCCGAAGACGCACTTCTCGGGATTGAGTTTTACGCCTTTCGCCTTGAGACATCGGAATGTTGTTTCAAGGTCAGAAAGGAGGTCGGAGGATTTCTTCGTCTTGACTACGATGTCATCGACGTAAGCCTCGACCGTTCGACCAATGTGTTCGCCGAACACGTGGTTCATGCACCTTTGGTACGTCGCACCCGCATTCCTCAAACCAAATGGCATAGTAACATAGCAGTACATGCCAAAAGGTGTGATGAAAGAAGTCACGAGCTGGTCGGACTCTTTCATCCTGATTTGGTGATACCCTGAGTAGGCATCGAGGAAAGACAGGGTTTCGCACCCGGCAGTGGAATCCACGATTTGATCGATGCGAGGCAGAGGGTAGGGAACCTTCGGACATGCTTTGTTTAGACTAGTGTAGTCTACACACATCCGCCATTTCCCTCCTTTCTTTCTCACAACCACAGGGTTGGCAAGCCATTCGGGATGGAATACTTCTTTGATAAACCCTGCGGCCATCAGCTTGTGGATCTACTCGCCTATGGCTCTGCGCTTTTCTTCGTCGAATCGGCGCAGAGGCTTCTTCACGGGTCGGGCTCCAGCTCGGATATCCAGCGAGTGCTCGGCGACATCCCTCGGTATGCCAGGCATGTCCGAGGGACTCCACACGAAAACTTTGGCGTTTGCGCGGAGAAAGTCGACGAGCACTGCTTCCTATTTGGGGTCGAGCTCAGAGCCGATCCGGATCTGCTTGGAGGCGTCGTTGCTGGGGTCGAGAGGGACGGACTTAACCGTCTCTGCTGGCTCGAAGTTGCCGGCATGGCGCTTCACGTCTGGCGCCTCCTTGGAGAGGCTCTCCAGGTCGGCGATGAGGGCCTCGAATTCGGCGACGGCCTCGGCGTACTCCACGCACTCCACGTCGCATTCATACGCGTGTCGGTACGTGGGGCCGACGATGATGACCCCGTTGGGGCCCGGCATCTTGAGCTTGAGGTAGGTATAGTTGGGGACGGCCATGAACTTGGCGTAGCACGGCCTCTCTAGCACCGTGTGGTAGGTTCCTCGGAACCCGACCACCTCGAACGTGAGGGTTTCCCTTCGGAAGTTGTAGGGAGTCCCGAAGCAGACGGGCAGATCGAGTTGTCCGAGGGGCTGGACGCGTTTCCCGAGAATGATCCCGTGAAAAGGCGCCGCGCCTGCCCGGACCGAGGACAGATCGATCCGCAGGAGCCCGAGGGTCTCGGCGTAGATGATGTTGAGGCTGCTGCCTCCGTCCATGAGGACCTTGGTGAGCCTGACGTTGCCGATGACGGGGTCGACAATGAGCGGATATTTCACTGGTCGAAGGTGATGGGCTTGTCGGACCAGTCTAGGTAGACTGGCGCCGCCACCTTTACCGAGCAGACCTCCCGACGCTCTTGTTTGCGGTGCCGAGCCGAGGCGTTCGCCACTGGCCCACCGTAGATCATGAAGCAGTCGTGGACCTCGGGGAACTCCTCTGCCTTGTGATCCTCCTTCTTGTCGTTGTTGTGGGCCCTGCCACCTTCCGCAGGTGGCCCGGCCTTGTGAAAGTGGCGCCGAATCATGACGCACTCCTCAAGGGTGTGCTTGACAGGCCCCTGATGATAGGGGCACGGCTCCTTGAGCATCTTGTCGAAGAGATTGGCACCTCCGGGAGGTTTCCGAGGGTTTTTGTACTCAGCGGCGGCGACAAGGTCCGCGTCGGCGGCGTCGCGTTTCGCTTGCGACTTCTTCTTGCCTTTCTTCTTGGTGCCGCGCTGAGTGGACGCCTCGGGGACGTCTTCCGGCTGGCGGCCCTGGGGCTGTTTGTCCTTCCGGAAGATGGCCTCAACCGCCTCCTGGCCAGAGGCGAACTTGGTGGCGATGTCCATCAACTTGCTCGCCCTGGTGGGGGTCTTGCGACCCAGCTTGCTCACCAGGTCGCGGCAGGTGGTGCCAGCGAGGAACGCGTCGATGACATCCGAGTCGGTGACGTTGGGCAGCTCGGTGCGCTGCTTCGAGAATCACCGGATGTAGTCCCGGAGAGACTCTCCCGGCTGCTGGCGGCAGCTTCGGAGATCCCAGGAGTTCCCAGGGCGTACGTACATGCCCTGGAAGTTGCCGGCGAATGCTTAGACCAGGTCATCCCAGTTGGAGATCTGCCCCGGAGGCAGGTGCTCCAGCCAGGCTCGAGCGGTGTCAGAGAGGAACAGGGGGAGGTTGCGGATGATGAGGTTGTCATCGTCCGTTCCACCCAGCTGGCAGGCCAGTCGGTAGTCCGCGAGCCACAGTTCCGGCCTCGTCTCTCCCGAGTACTTTGTGATAGTAGTCGGGGTTCGGAACCGGGTTGGGAACGGCGCCCATCGTATGGCCCGACTGAAAGCCTGCGGACCGGGTGGTTCGGGCGAGGGACTCCGATCCTCCCCGATGTCGTAGCGTCCCCCACGCCTGGGGTGGTAGCCTCGGCGCACCTTCTCGTCGAGGTAGGCTCGACGGTTGCGGTGGTGGTGCTCGTTGCCGAGGCGACCCGGGGCCACAGGCGTCGTGTTGCGCGTGCGCCCGGTGTGGACCGAGGCTTCCCGCATGAATCGGGAAGTCGCGGCGCGATGCTCCGAGGGGTACCCCTGCCTTTGGGAGGCAGAGCTTTCGGCCCGTCGGACCGCGGCATCCTCCAGGAGATTCTTGAGCTCTCCCTGGATACGCCACCCTTCGGTGGTTGATGGTTCCGGCATCGCGCGGAGTAGTATTACTGCCGCAGCCAGGTTCTGGCCGACCCCACTAGAAGCCGGTGGCGGCCTTGCCCTGACGTCGTCGGCAATGCGGTGCTGGATGCCCTGGGGTAGATGACACGCTTCTCCGACCGGAGCTTGGTCTGCCCATTCCTGCCCGATGTTCCGCCGGAACGGCTCAAGTGTTCCTGCTCCCTCGTCGAGCATGGCCTGCATCTCGCGGATTTGCTCGAGCTGTGCGTCCTGACCCCCCGCAGGGACTGGGACCACAGCTAGCTCCCGAAGGATGTCAACGTGAGGCGCAGGCCTAGGGGGATCACCGTTTTCCGGTATACCAAGATGGTTGCCTTCGCCGGGACCCCCTAGATCGACGTGGAAACATTCACGACTTGGGCCACAGTCCTCGTCGCCGAAGCTGCGGCTACCGTCGAAACAATCGGAAAGGCAGTAGTCGCATGCGGTCATGAAGTCCCACATGGCACTGGGGTTACCGAACCCGGAGAAATCCCAATAAAGGTCGGGCTCGTCATCTTCCTCTTGGTCGCTTGGTGGGTCGAGGCTGAATCCAAAAGGCACGAGATGGGAATCGATCGGTACCTCTTGGTCGACGGGCGGTGACGAAGTCGTGTCAGGGGCGGACTTCACCGTCGTCTCAGGTACGAGGGTGACGCCCAGCAAGTCCCTCGCGAGCGTGCTGGCGTCGTTCGTCCGCTTGGAGTTGGCGTGTTGCGGAGAAACGGCGCTCGTCTTCGTCTCAGACGCGAGGTCGACGTCCGACGTGTCCCCCGCTGGGGCGTCGGTGCCGTCGACTCGCTCGACAGCCGACGAGGTGCCGCCTCCTGCTTGGCCATGGTTGCCCCGCCTCCTCCTCCGTCGGCGGGGGAGGTGACAAGACAAACCCGAATGTTGTTCTTCCGCCACGTGGGGAAGACGTCGTTGATTCCGCCGCCGGCGGGCGGGCTGACGGCCGCCATTGCCGCTGTCGCGCGACGGAGGAAGGAGTATCATGTCGTAGCTGCCGTCGAGGGA
The DNA here is from genome assembly GCF_902167145.1 of Zea mays. Lineage (NCBI taxonomy): Eukaryota > Viridiplantae > Streptophyta > Magnoliopsida > Poales > Poaceae > Zea > Zea mays. Next base: position 183,797,002 of record NC_050098.1, read on the forward strand.
CATGAACTCAAGACTCCCGAAACGGAGAATCGTCCCGGGTTGGAAAGGTTGCTGGAGACTACCCATCTGGAGCTTGACGGGAAGCTGTTCGTCAAAACGCAGCAGGCCCCTACCTGGCGCGCCAACTGTCGTCGTTTCGACCCCGGGGGTCCCTGGACCGACGAGTAAATTGTCGCCGCGTGTCCCAGCCCAGATGGGTCGGCGCGAGACGGAGCACGAAGGGGGGGAAAGGAGACAGGCAAAAGGGGAAACCCGCGGCCTTCGTGTTGTCCTGCGCCCAGGTCGGGTGCGCTTGCAGTAGGGGGTTACAAGCGTCCGCGTGGGAGAGAGCGAGGGACTTTACGTGTCGGCCCGTTCTCCCGCGCGACCAACCTTCTCGTACCAGAGCCCTGGACCTTCCTTTTATAGGTGTAAGGAGAGGGTCCAGGTGTACAATGGGGGATGTAGCAGTGTGCTAACGTGTCTAGCAGAGAGGAGCTAGAGCCCTTAGTACATGCCGTCGTGGCAGCCGGAGAGGTTTTGGCACCCTGTTCATGTGATGTCGTGGCCGTCGGAGGAGCGCTGGAGCCTTGCGGAAGGACAACTGTCGGGGTTGTCGAGTCCTTGCTGACGTCTCCTTGCTTCCGTAAGGGGCTGAGAGCCGCCGTCGTTATGGAGCACGCGGGGCGCCATCATTATTTGTTTACCGGGGCGAGCCAGATGGGACGCCGGTCTTGTTCCCCGTAGCCTGAGCTAGCTAGGGGTAGGGTAATGATGGCCCCCCTATGACGTGGTCGGTCCGAGCCCTGGGTCGGGCGAGGCAGAGGCTCCTCCGAGGTCGAGGTCGAGTCTGTCTTCCGAGGTCGAGGTCGAGTCCGAGCCCCGGGTTGGGCGAGCGGAGACCATCGTCCGAGGCCAAGGCTGAGTCTGAGCCCTGGGCTCGGGCGAGGCGGAGTTCGTTGTCTTCCGGAGCCGAGGCTGAGTCCGAGCCCTGGGGTCGGGCGAGGCGGAGTTCGTCGTCTTCCGGAGCCGAGGCTGAGTCCGAGCCCTGGGGTCGGGCGAGGCGGAGTCCATCGTCCGAGGCCGAGATAGGGGCCGAACCCTGGGGTCGGGCGAGGCGGAGCTTCCTATGGCGCCCAAAGCCGGACTTGGCTGCTGTCAGCCTCACTCTGTCGAGTGGCACAACAGTCGGAGCAACGCAGGCGGCACTGTCTTCTTGTTAGGCCGGTCAGTGGAGCGGCGAAGTGACTGCGGTCACTTCGGCTCTGTCGACTGAAGAGCGCGCGTCAGGATAAGGTGTCAGGCCATCCTTGCATTAAATGCTCCTGCGATATGGTCGGTTGGCGTGGCGATCTGGCCAAGGTTGCTTCTCTGCGAAGACTGGGCCTCGGGCGAGCCGAAGGTGAGCCCGTTGCTTGAGGGGGCCCTCGGGCGAAACGTGAATCCTCCGGGATCGGCTGCCCTTGCCCGAGGCTGGGCTCGGGCGAGGCGAGATCGTGTCCCTTGAGTGGACTGAGTCTTGACCTTAATCGTACCCATCAGGCCTTTGCAGCTTTGTGCTGATGGGGGTTACCAGCTGAGATTAGGAGTCTTGGGGGTACCCCTAATTATGGTCCCCGACAGTAATAATGCAATAAATCTGTAAACTCATGTATCAATAGATGTTGACCTCGATGTGCCTTGGCTAAATCGGTTAATCTTAGGAAACTTACACATTAAACAATGAGATTCAAGGAAATTTACGTAACCAGCAGCAATCGAAAATTATATTTGGTTAAAGCAGGGAAAATGAAGACAAAGATCTGAGGACAAGATACAAAATGAGAAGCATTTTGAGTAACACCGGAACTTTTAAGAGAGGATGTAGAAATCGTGAAGGAATAGAATCGAATCTAGATTTTACAAAGGTGAAACGGGTTACTATTTTCGTTGTACAGCAACAACTAGGTGACAAAGTTGCTATGTCCCAAAAAGGAGTTCCTGCAACAATCTATGAGCACGAAAAATGTTTTGTGGGCAAAATGAAACACACGCAATACACACATCCTAAAATGGAGGAAACAAATCATGGATTAGACCGAGAAGCCAAAATCAGAGAAAAGCCTAAACCCTAAAATTTTTGGGGCAAATTGAGGAGTAGAGACGTTCGTTCAATGCACAAAGTAAAATATTGCCCTTTCGAACCGTAATGGAGCACACAAACCAGAAACCCTAAACTTTGGGAGAAACGACAGAAAAAGATATGCTTAGTTAATGAGCTAAGTAAAACAGTGGCCTTTTCGAACCTCAATGTATCAAAAAAGCATGAGGTTCTCAGGTACAAGAAAATCTTAGTAAAAGGATGTTGAGCATGATAGAAAGCACGGATCTGGAAATAGATAGATGTCCACCAAATCGAAACGGACGACGAACGATAAAAATCCTATTTGAGAAAACAACCGGAGCCAAGGAGGAAGCCGACCGAGAGGAAACTTCTATACGGAGGCGGAGTAAAGTCAACGAGGAACTTAATGCCGATGAAACCGAATGAACGTAGAGAGGAAGGGATAAGCAAAACATATATCTCACTAAAACAAACGGAGCCGAGTAGGAACCCAACAGCAGATGAAGCGCCTGTGTTCATCCAGAAAGGAGGAGAAAGGAAGAAAGTGATGTAAAGCGCCACAGTTGGGAGAAGAAGCGAGAAGCAAGGAGAACTGGAGATGTGGCCGGCGGATTTCTCTGGAAAGCAGCTACCATACCTTTTGGCCGGACCCTTTTTTTACCAAACAACGAGCTGCTGCAGCATGAGCAACAGGAGCCCTTGCATTGTAATCCAACGGTGCACAATTTAATGATGACGTGGATAGCCCCACATGTGCTATTTTGAACCGGGTTTGTTATAAGGAAATTTCTCACGCAAGTGCATAATAGCATGCAAGTCACAAACAGAAGATCAAAGGATTAATTATTTTTCCTATTTTTTTACACCGTGAATTTCTGTTTCATTTGAAAATTTTATTTTAGAGCACAATATTGACTAAAATTGATATTCCGAAGTTTATTGGCAAAATCAGTTTTGCTATTTGGCAAATTCAGACGAAGACTGTTCTTACTCAGTTATGTGTACGGAAGGCGTTGCAACCGCGACCTGCTGATATGACTGGTGATAAATGAGAAGATCTTGATGAAAAAGTTCTGATACCAATTGTTAGGTAGTTGGGAAAAAATGAGACACAAAGTTTAACGTGAAAAAAACTCTCCCAATGTGGAGGAGAAAAAAACCACTGGAAAACAGATCTATTATGTGGTGTATTGTACAGGGTACAAGGGGCCTATTTATATAGACAAAGGAGATAAAGATAGAGTCACATAATATTATTCAACAATAAATAGCCTGTTGTAGCTTTTCAGAGGCCATGCTGCTATGATATTGCCAATTGTCTCGCGATTGCAGCTAAGGACGCTTTAACCCTACTGAACACCAATATATTTTGTTTAGCCACGATTTTTCAGTACCGCTAACCCTGATGGAGGATTCTTTTCCCCTTGAACAACTTAGTACAACTACGTGTTATTTCATTAAGAATGAAAAGGCGATCGTACAAAATGTCAAAATGTATGAAAAAATGGGGGAGGCATCAAGAGGTCTCCCCATACAAAAACCCAATACAAACCCTACCTTACTAGCAAGGTTCGATTTACCGGTCGAGAAGACCGAGAAACCGGTAAATTTACTGTTTTCGGTCGAATAGGAGATGTATTTTTGTCCGGTTTTCTATGTATTTTGGTTCCAAATTTTAAAACGCGAAAGTCAGTTGTTTTGTCAAAACGAAATTTTGGAACAGTAAAAGCAAGAATGTAAACCATGCTTACTAGTCAATGAAACAAGGGAGACGATCGTGACTTTCACAATCTACCTAGACCCTAAAGCTCAAGGGATGGCAACCTTATATGGAGATCATGGAGGGTCGTAGCACCAGCCATGCACCACAAACTGCCCTCCTTAGCAACATTGTATAAGAGGGTCGGAATATCAGGGCGAGCTCCTTCAAAAACACAAGCGTTTTTAGTGCTTTCAAAGCTCCCAAGCAACAAGGATGACCAGGGGATTAACTCCTTTGCACAAGATTCCATTTTTATGTAACCTTACAAACTCACTTCCATCATCACTTTTCACTTCCCTTTAATGCCACTTGTTTATAAGGTTGTGATCCTTTTTTGTATCCGCTTGCATTTTGCACCAAGATTCGGATGCAGTTGCCTTTTCTTACCCTTGTAGATCGTGATGAAAATTTCATTTAGGGCTAGTTTGGGAACACCATTTTCCCAAGGGATTCCTATTTTTTCAAGGGAAAATGAACTAATTTTCCTTGGGAAAATGGAAATCACTTGGGAAAATAGTGTTCTCAAACTAGCCCTTACAGAAAAGGAAGCTCTATTGGGACAAACAAAAGATGAAAGGGTACCTGAACATGCCAACAAGGAAATCCGAGAGGCTAGCCAAAAGAATGAAACTCATGGCATCATTGCTCCTCACACAATGGAAAAATATTGGAGTAGGTGAGTGAAAGTCACCTAGAGGGGGGGTGAATAGGCAAATCTGAAATTTATAAACTTTAAGCACAACTACAAGTCGGGGTTAGTGTTAGAATTAAATTCGAGTCCGAAAGTGAGGGCGAAAACAAATCACAAGCAAATAAGGCGGATGACATGGTGATTTGTTTTACCGAGGTTCGGTTCTTGCAAACCTACTTCCCGTTGAGGTGGTCACAAAGACCGGGTCTCTTTCAACCCTTTCCCTCTCTCACACGGTCACCTAGACCGAGTGAGCTTCTCTTCTCAATCAATCGGGATACTAAGTCCCCACAAGGACCACCACACAATTGGTGTCTCTTGCCTTGATTACAATTGAGTTGAAAACAAGAAAGAAGAAAGAAGAAAAGCAATCCAAGCGCAAGAACTCAAATGAACACAATTGTCTCTCTCACTAGTCACTATTTGATTGGAATGATCTTTAGACTTGGGAGAGGATTTGATCTCTTTGTTTGTGTCTTGGAATGAAGTCTAGAGCTCTTGTATGAGGTTTGATGGCTGAAAACTTGGATGCATTGAAGTGTGGTGGTTGGAGGGTATTTATAGCCCCAACCACCAAAAGAACCATTGGTGAGGGCTTCTGTCGTATGGCGCACCGGACAGTCCGGTGCGCCAGCCACGTCATTAAGCCGTTGGGTTCCGACCGTTTGAGCTTCTGACAACGGGGCCACCGGACAGTCCGGTGGTGCACCGGACAGTCACTATTCACTGTCCGATGCGCCTTCTGGCGCTGCTCTGACTTCTGCGCGCGCAGGCGCGCACTGTTCACTTTCACTGTTCCTCTGCAGACGACCGTTGGCGCGAAGTAACCGTTGCTCTGCTGGCACACCGGACAGTCCGGTGCGTCCGGTGAATTATAGCGGAGCGGTCTCCCCGAATTTCCCAAAGGTGGCAAGTTCGGAGTGGAACTCCCTGATGCACCGGACACTGTCCGGTGGCACACCGGACAGTCCGGTGCGCCAGACCAGGGCTGCCTTTGGGTTGTCTTTTGCTCTTTTTATTTGAACCCTTTTTTGGACTTTTTATTGGTTTGTGTTGAACTTTTGGCACATGTAAAACTTATAGTCTAGAGCAAACTAGTTAGTTCAATTATTTGTGTTGGGCAATTCAACCACCAAAATTCATATAGGAAAAGGTTTGACTCTATTTCCCTTTCAGTGAGCACTTTTAGGCAGAGGGATCGGGCAACCTTCAGGGAAAGAGCTTTCACGTTACAGGAGTGGCCTAGAGACATCAAAGATGTTAGGGACTAGAATGTGGCCTCATGAGGGTGAAGTTTATAGAACCAATATTGTAGCTGTTGGGCAGGGAAGGCCCCGATCATGTAATTGCCCCTACCTAGGATCCTTCTTCTGCACACAGCTCCACACAATTGAAGCAAGAGATCAGCTACGCTCTGAACTTGGTCAAGTTTTTTAATATGGCATTTTGATTCTATGGGAGAGGAGGTTTCTAAGTTGTGGAGCCGTGATGAACAACTAAAGTTCGACGCACTTGAGCAATTGGTTCCTGTAATGGATCAAAAGACCTATTGGACAGCTGTGTCAAAAAATTTTGCGTCAAAGCCCAGGATAGATGTGATAAAGTACTACCTGAATGTGTTCCTGATCAGAAGAGTGTTGATCCAATGCAAACTGAGTCTTTTGGAAATTGACAGTGACGAAGATGAAGTGGAGGAAGAAGATCAGCCGGAAGGATTCATCTCTCTTCAGAGGTACCGATTTCCTTTATATTTCATGGCTCCATATGGTTGTGTAATGCAATATCTCATTATTATCAACTGCACACCCTTTAAACTTCCTTACATACTAGTACATAACACGTGCTAACGCTATGATTTTAGGGTGGAAAGGGATCAACAGTGGCGGCGACATAAGTGTGGGGGAGAGAGGGGTCGCGAGGGGAGGGGGGAGGTGGCGGGGTTGCACGAGATGAGGGATGATCTAAACAAATTGTCCATTGGATTTGAGTAGGGAGAGGATTATCTAGCAATCTGAATCATTGGTTGCGATGGTGTCAAGTCTAGGTGCAATTTGTTTAGTGGAATTTGCAGAGGTTATGAGTGTTATGGATGGATCAGGATACTTATTCGAATGTTAAATTTTTTGTTTTATTTCTTCGATTGTGAACAAATAACATATAAAATTTGCTATATAAAATTATATTATTGTTTTTAGCATTGAGCCTATTACTATTCAAAAAAAATCGTTCTATATCTTTTTAAATAACTGGTATAAAATTTGAAACGGATTTGGATTCAAATGTTTTTCACTTTTTTGTTGTAGGGAGAAAATAATGCACATAAAAAATCATGCAAAATTATTCTTTTACTTCATAATATTCTTAACAACATAATATTCTTTTACTTCAAATTTTATGCACATCTATATTAAAAATATTAGATTTGTCATATAAGTCGAATGTTTTAGGAACATCCCTAGAGCTTGTTCGGTTGGGTCTAGATCGAAGTGGATTGAAGGGAGTTAAATCCCTTTCTATCCAAAATTGTATCATTTCCCTTTCATCCAGACCGAACCAAACAAGACCTTAATAGGTGTGAAGTGATTCGGTTGGGTGAGTTTTACAAAGTTTAAACTGATGGAGTATATAGTGTATAGATACAGATTTGGATGCTCGCTGATTGAGTTACCACTTCACATTTGTTTAGGAATAAAATTAACCGACTTTTGCTGCAAAAGTATTGGTACTCTGGTCAGAATGATGTCCAGTTTTGCTGATTAGTTTTGCTGATTTTGTGGGTCTTAAATTTTCAGGACTAAAGATATGCAGGACTTGAAGAAGGTGCCATGATTCTGCTGACAACAATATGACGTGCTTCTTTGCATGTGCCCTTTGTTCAAGTTTATGCTGAGACAGATTACAGTGCTGCACCATTGCGCCGAGTGATCGCAAGTCTAATATTTGCAGATGTTTGGTTAAGGGCTCCATTCACTTCGGTTCAGCCATCTTTTGTGAACAGAAACTAAAAAGAGTGTTAAATCGTTCCCGTGCATCTCTTTAGGCAAACAAATCAATATCCAACTTCATCTAAGCCAAATTGTTTTCCGTTGTACAGGAAAATGGTAAAAAACTGAGGGAGAAAAATAGAGGCTCTTAACCACGTCGTTATCTTGTCTGCATCTGGTTGCCTTGTGCTGTTGGCATGACAAAACCTTCCAGTTTCACTCTAGTTTGGTCACCTATGTTCAGCGGGTAGCACATCAGAACATTACATATGTTATTTCCTTTACCTATGCCTAAACTGAAAAAATTCGCACCTTTCGCTTTTGCTGCGCTGTCGGTTTTATCCCAATCCATATGGATTGAGGGGGATTGAAGGGGTTTCAATTCACAATAAGTCAAAATCCCCTCCAATCCGTATCAATCCCCTTCAATCCATATGGATTGAAAATAACCGAACAAGCCCTGAAGCGGAATCTGCCTCCTGCGGAATGATTTCTGCACTCCATGTTTCTTTGCATTCAGCAAGATGCACGTGCTGCTTGTATATGGTGTGGTCAATTTTTTTAAAAAATCCTGCATATAATTTGGTAGGCTCTAAAGAAAAAGCCCCTTGATTTGGGCTTTCAGCACTCGGACAAAGAGGCATGATGATTGATGGCTTGATGTGGCCATTATCTTCAAACTGGCAAGTATATTGGTACGCAGTACATTGCAGGGGAGGGAAGAGGAATGATACTCCTACGTTGCAGAGGAGGGGAGAGGAAATCCTTCGCTGCATGTCTGCCTATATGATAGTAGAAAATATGACCCCCAAACATTAGACGATATTTGTTTTATGACCTCACATCAGGTACTTCTAAAATAGGCTTCAAATTTATTAGCAAAACAAGCCCATCGATTTAAAAGGCTAAAGGAAAGAGAAAGATGCAAATTATAATGGCCTACAAGAAGCATGTGTAAATATTTGATTTTATTGGGCAGTCTTATACCCCTCCGTCCTAAAATAGTATTCGTTTTAGGTCTTTATTTTTTATGTTTACATTCAACTCGATGGTGATGAATTTAGAAACATATATATTAGGGTGTGTCCTCTACACGAGCCGGTTTACAGGAATCAGGGTAGAGTTCATTCTAACCGTCTATCCGCGCCCTTGATCAAGAGGGCTATCCTAACTATTGGTTGCAGCCCTCAGTCACACAACGTCATATAAGTAGATTAAGGGGGCCAGCAGGTTTAGCCAACCCTAATCACTCGACCACAAACCCTAATTGACACCAACAAAGGTTCCCATCACCTAAGCGTGTGTAGTGACAGGAAGAGTTGCGATCATGGCATCGGGCTCCGTGATCACTCCAACGGGCACGGGATCCAAGCCTCCGCCTGTAGATGCTACTGGAGGAGAAGATCCATTGCCGACCGGCGACGACGAACATCAACCTTGCAAGAACACACATGGAGGTGGTGGAGGAGAAGGAGAAGGCAAGTCTACTATGCCAGACGCTATCACCATTGCTGCCACCATAAACAACAACAACGAAGGTACGTCTACCTACACCTCTCAATAAATTAGAGCTACTCATCATCAAGGTTTTTCTAGTACGGATTGGTATTCTAGAGGCTTAGAAATTGATCATAGGCACCACAAAACCTAACAATGGCATCGAAGCCAACCAAAGTAATTCTAGATCTTCTAATCTGCACATGATTTTGATATCACAGAAAAGATCTCGGGTCAAAGTGATTGAACTCAATTTTAATCATCAACGTTTAATCACCCTAAGAATAGAAAAACAAAGAAGTTAATAGAGAGATTAGATCTCGGGTTAGGGTTATGTTTGTGATTTCGGCCACAGTAAGAGGCACGGAGGTCTCGACCAAACACCAATAGAATGTTGTCTCTCTATATCTATTTTTTTATGCTATTGTTCTGCCAATCAATCACTAGTGAAACATCAATATCATTTCTATTTGTATTAAATTATGAGTTTCCGTTAGTATTTCCGTTTTCGTTCGTTTTCGCAATTCCGTTTATCCCACTCCCGTTTCTGTTCCCGACTATTCCGGACCCAATGCCGTTTTCGATGATAAAATGCGGATACGAAAATGGGAGAGTGTTTTTTCCGTCCATTTTCATCCCTACTTACCATGAAACAAACTGATTCAATGTGAAATGCTCCCAAGCGGCATTATGTGTGTTACCCATAACTAGTTAGTTGCTCGCTCGCGTGTTAGTTTGTATATTCACAATATTTACGATATCTATCTTTTGTAGAACAGAGTGGTTAGAAGCTGAACGTGGGAGGGAGAGGGCCACAATATGAACCTCAAGTGGCGCCACTCATTTTTTGTTTTCCTCGCGAGGTATGAAGGAACTCTCACTTTATGCCTTGTTCGGTTAATCCCGTTACCAATGGATTGGATGTGATTGGAAAAAGTTAAGAAGGAGTTTGACTTACTTGGAATTTAAACTTATCCAATCCCACTCAATCCACATGGATTGAGAGCTAACCGAACAAGCCCTTAAAGATATAGTGACGGTAGTATTTGTGCAGATATGGGCTGCTCACCATACATTAGCAAAGAAAATGTCAGATTTCTCTAGATTAACCATTTGTGCAGATCCTCGACTACACATATTCAAAATTTCCAACAATCTATTGGTCCCTCTTTGGCGATGCTTCTGATCAGACAATGCAGTCATACCACAACGAGAAGTTGCGAGATCTAGGGAGTGAATTCCAACTCCCCTCGAAAGCTGTTCGAAACCACCCATATCCATCTGCTGCCTGGCAAGTTCGTTGAAGCTTTGACCATCGCGCTTTGGCCTTTGGAGGAAAGCCAACACACGTCACCTCCGCGCGTGCCTCCGTGACCATCGCGCTTTGGCCTTTATTAGAGGAGCGGGCGGGCGGCGGGCGCTCCCCCGGACGGACGGACGGACAGACAGCGCCCCCGCGATCCAAGCTGGGCTGCAATGATCAGGCAAAGAATTCGGAAAGGTTTTGTCGATCGCGATCGCGTATGAATATGATGGTTCCGGTGTCAAAAAGCGGTCTCTGATCATCATAACCCCCGTCATCATGCGAGCGATTAGGCGCCTGCGCCTCCTCCAGATGCCAGCTCGTCTCGTCACCCCGCGGCGGCGGCGGCGCGCGTGCGCGGTGCGCCGCCGCGTACTCGTGTGTGCGGTGGGAGAGCATGCGTTCCTGCAGCGACCGGGCGCTGTACCAACTGACTGTACGCGACGGGCGGCGGCGGCATCTTCGACTTCGTAGCAAGCACTACGGCTACAGTCGCTACGCCGAGCCACACTACGGGGCAACGACACGGCATGTTCGGTTACACCAATCCAGAGGGGATTAAAGGGGATTAAATCTTCTTATAGTCATTTTTTACTAGAAGGGGATTTAATCCCCTCTAATCCCCCTCTGGATTTGTGTAACCGAACAAGCCCGGCTGGGCTGGAGAAAGGGAAAGAGGCGCGATTAAAGCTGCGGGGCCGTTGCTTTTCTCCGGCGCTTTTGATTTGATTCCCATGCAAATACTACCAAGTCCTCCTATCCCAGCTTTGAGGCCAGAAAAAAGAAGTTGTTTTTTCTTCTCTGTTTGGGCCCTTCTCCCTGCCATTCCTCGCGAGCTTCGAGGGAGGCTTTGCTGCTCGGTCCTGACGAGCCGTTGTTTTCAAAGACAGGCAGAGACAGGCGTAGGAGCAGTAGTAATTTTAATGACAGGCTTCTGGTGGATCGGGTTGAATGCTCATGTTCCCCTTCTCTCTCGCTGGCATTGGATTCTCGTTCCCTGCTCCAGGGATGCAGTCCCATGTCGACGAACAAAGGAATGCAGGCTCCCAGCTGGTCGATCACGATCCAGTGACTTGTGCTGTCCTGTGTGCAGTTGGGCGTTGGCTCACTGCTGCAGCAAGCAAGCATCGCCCGTTGGAGCAATCCTCCATCACCGAACGCAACGCTGGTTCTGCTATGTGGCGCATCAATCACGATTCACGCCAAAGCGTCGCTTTGTGATGCTTCCCCCCCCCCCCCCCCCCCACCCACCCTCCTCCTCCGTCTCCACGTCTAGGGATCGGCGCCGGGAGCATGGAAGTAAGCGCGCGTCTGAGCGCAAGCGGAAAAAGAACACCGATGCGATGCGGTGAGCTCTGAGAGCTTTGCCTTTACTCCATGCGATGCGAGCTAGTAGAGGACAAGTGAGGAGGAGGGCGCGGATCGCCCAAACCGATCGCCGAGCTCTAATTTTGGTAAAGCGCCCGCGCTTCGATCCTCTCTGCCGCTTTGCAGTGCAGGGCCGCGCCACAGGATCTCGAGGGGGATCGATCGGATCCGTCCACGCCCGCGCGCGGCGCCACCGTGCCCGTGCCCCCGTGGTCGAGCGAGCTCCGGGGACCGGGAAAGCCGAGCGAGGCGAATCGACTCGCACGTTACCGCAATCATGAACGGTGCGCTTTCTCGTGCTCGCTCGTCGTTCCGGCCCGTCCTCGCCCCGATGGATCAGCTGTTCTTTTCCCCCCCTCCTCTGGGCGTCTCAGCTCAGGCTCTCTGGCGGTCTGGCTGATGCCCGAGACCTTGGCAGCCGTGTGCCTTTCGCGGGAAATGGCGAGGGCGGAAAGGCGCTGTGGAAAATGTGGCGACGGGGGGATCAGGGATCAACAACCCTTTCTTGCTCGCCTAGTCGCCTTTGCCTTCCGTTTGAATGCGAGGCTAGTTCTGTAGGCAATCACGCCTCTTTTTACAACTGAGGTGACGGAACAACAGCGCTTTGCTGCATGACCAAACAAATTTCAAAAGGAGCCCTGTTATCGCGCTCTCAAGTGAACAGCCGGTCTAGTCTAGGGCAGGCTCGCCAATGTTGCGCACAGGTGCGAATAGCGATGAAAACGAACGGACGGAAAAACCTCTCTTGTTTATTATCGGAAACAGAATCGGCTCCGAAATAGTCGGGAACCAAAACGGGAGCGGGATAAACCGAATTGCGAAAACGAACGGAAACGAAAATATTAACGGAAACTCATAATTTAATACAAATAGAAATGATATTGATGTTTGACTAGTGATTGATTGACAGAACAATAACATAAAACAAATAGATATAGAGAGACATCATTCTATTGTTGTTTGGTTGTTAATAGTGTATATTTAGCTACATCTGATGTTGTTTAAGACTTTAAACCATTTGTCATTGAAAAGAACCGATGGTAACAATGGCCACTTGCGCTATAATTTGTCAAAAGACACGAAGCTTTAGTTTATATAATAATGTATATTAGATTCATCCCATATTTATCAAATACGGAATAAATACGGGTTTAATTCAGATAAAAACAGGATCCCGCAAAAAACGGACGAAATAAATCTTCTAACGTTTCCATCTCGTTTCCATATTTTTCCATAAATACGAAAACGATCGGGTCAAATATAGAAAACAATATGGATCTGAACGAGATTTTACCCGTCCTTTCTAAGCCTAGGGACGGAGAAAACCACGTTTGCCCCTTTTTGAAATTGACCCGTTTAACCCGGCGACAAAGACGTGATCAAGTACTACAGAATGAAGACGACAGGATGTGAAACGGCGTCGGCGTGCCTCGTGAGCTTGCCTGCAACGCCGGCGCCCGGTTTTGTTTGCTCATGCAGTAGCACCGGCCATTTTTTTTAAAAATCCTTCTGCCACAGGATACGTTTGGAACTATTGCGCTAATGACGAGCAGCTGTGATTTAGTTCTAGTCTATCCAAACATGTACGTGTATTAATAAACAGGCTAAACATATCTAGTTTCTCGCTAAAAACTAGGCGAATCTGATACGGACAATATAGGATAGAATATGTAATTAGCAAAAATCCGTCGTTATCCGCAAATTCTATGTGGATTATCCGATGTTTAAAATAGATAATCCGATATTCTCCTCCTTATACTAAAAACCAATGATGATTCAAATATTTAGAGAAAAAATATGTTAGATGAGAACTCGTATTAGGTAATATGGTTGTTTTATGTACTTATCGGACAATAATTAATCATTTGAGAATGGCATCTTGTTCAGTGTTAATTGTGAGCAACCATATATACACTGCAATGTAAGATTATTGTCTACTACAAGACAATCTTATAGTTATTTACGTCACATATTACTTGACTATTTAAGTCCATATTCAATCCGCTTCTGCTGTCTCTACGCCATTTCCACATCTAAAATTTGCATTCGCATCCATATTTATGTATTATCCGCCCCCACTTGAATTAGGATATGGTGTTAGCAAACAATATTGTTAGAAAATAAAATATACATAAAGATTTACGTGGAAAAATCTCCTCCAATATGGACGAGAAACAACAACGAGGAAACAGATCCACTATCAAACGCAGATTACAAGTTACACGGAGGGCCTATATTTATACGCATACAGGAAAATATATTCTAAGACATATTCCAAATATATAAAAGAAATTAGAGGCATATTCCAACAAATCTCCCCTTGACTCTAAATCCATAGAACTGTTTCCCAAACACCACTACGATGCTAAATTTGAATATCAACCAATTCTAAGAAATGATTAGACTTGGAACTGGAGCACGGCTTTGTATCATCAAAATAACCTCTCTTCTGGAACACAATAGAAACAACTTTAGCATCAACTGTTGAACATTGCAAGTAATAGAGATTATTCATACGGTTGCCCTTCAAGCTAATACCATTGCCACGAGAAACCTTAAGAACACCATCAATAACAGCAAAATTGAATCTCATTGCTTCTAAAGTGCTCAAACAAATAAGATTTTTCTTCAATTTTGGAACAAAATGGACATCGATAAGTTTCTTAACACTGCCATCATGAACTTGGATATAAATAGAGTTGATTCCAATAATCTCACATGTGGATCCATCTCCAATAACAACATCACCAGCATGAGACTAAACATAATCAGAAAACCAATCTCTATGCGAACAAATAGGAAAAGTGCAAGCGGAATCGAGAACCCAAGAAGAGCACTTTTCAACAGAGGCAACAAACAAAGCTTCTTCGCTATCCAAAGTTTCAACAAAACTGACTTCACCAGAAGATTTATCCAATTCTTTTTTTCTTTCTCTCCTCTTTATTTATCACTTTGGGGCACTGAGAAATATGATGAGTATTTTTTCTGCAATAACAACAATAAAGGTTGGATTTATGATCTCTAGATCCTCGAACAATTAAACCTTCACCTTTGGGTTCAGAACGAGAATCAACGTCAAATTTTTCCTTGATCAACAAATTTAACTTAACATTCTCAAAGGACAGTGAAATATGATTACCATAAAGCATAATTTCCTTAAAATGCTTAAAAGAAGGGGACAATAAGACTACCAACAAAATTAACTTATCTTCATCATCTATCTTCACATCAAGACTCTCAAGATCCACAATAATTGAATTAAATTCATTAAGATGTGACTGCATAGATGTACCTTCTGACATGCGAATAGTGTAAAGACGCCCCTTGCGACGTAGCTTGTTTGCAAGACTCTTGGTCATATACAACTCCTCCAATTTCTTTCACAATGTTGCTGCAGATTTTTCATGCATTTGTTCACACAGAACATCAAAAGATAAACTGAGCTATATGGCGGGCAAAGCTCTCTCATCAATATATTGTCACTTATCATCAGTCATGTCAACAGGTCGCGTCTGCAATGCCTTTTGAACAACCAACTGGGTAAGAACAACCTTCATCTGAATCTGCCAAATAACAAAAACTAATTTTGCCATCAAACTTCGAAATATCAAATTTAGTCGACATAATGCGAGATAAAAATTCCGAAGTCAACGACCCGACGACGGCAGCCACAATGTGGATAAAAACAATGTGTCTAAGCCTAGCTCCGATACCACTTGTTAGAAAATAAAATAGACACAAAGATTTACGTGAAAAAATCCCCTCTAATATGGAGGAGCAAACAACCACGGAGAAACAGATCAACTATCAACCGCTGAGTACAAGTTACAGTGAGGGCCTATATTTATAGGCATACAAGAAAATATATTCCAAGGTATATTCTGAATATATAAAAGAAATTAGAGGCATATTCTAACAAATATAAATATGGATCGAACACGAGGAACAAATAATTTACGTGAAAAACACTTCAAAATCATGGCCGCCAATCAACAATCGTTACTGCATGGGAGAGTTTACAAAGCATAGGTAATACAACGAGTCGTTTCTCTTCTCATGCCACTTACAGGAGACGCCAATCAACAATCGTCACTATATGGGAGAGGTTACAAAACATAGGTAATACAATGGGTCGTTTCTCTTCTCGTGCCACTTACAGGATATACATAGCACAAATGAACTACATTCTAATATAGAAAAAATCACTTATTCACATAACCCAAACTATGAGCACGTTAGAGTTGAGATGATATTCCAACAAACTTCATCTTTAGACGAATTCCATCTTATAGCAAATCAAGTATCATCAATAAACTCATGTTAAACAAAAAATAATCGTTAACACAATAAATAATTGTTAACGCTAAAAGTCACTATAATTTGAACTATAATACCAATTAAGCCTGAGCATAGCTTAAACTTAGCTCTATAAACAAGCTTTATCAACATATTAGCAGGATTATCACGATTACTTATCTTGCATAACTTTACATCATGTTCAACAATGACACCTCCAATAAATTCATATTACACATTAATGTGCTTTGTTCTGTTATGAAACATGTGATCTTTGGTCACACAAATATCACTCTAGCTATCATAATGTATAGCAATGCAAGAAGTAACTCTACAAAATTCAGGGTATAAATCTTTCAATCAAATAGCTTCTTTACAATATTCAATGAGTCATATATTTAGCTTTGTAGTAGACAGAGCAACAATATTTTTGCAAACCTACTTTACAGCTAACAACACAAATACCAATATTGAAAACATAACCGATGAAATACCTCCACTTATCCAAATCGCAGCATAATCAAAATAAACATAACCAACAAATCCATCTCTAGATTTTTTAAAAAAAAATTAAAAACATACATAGAAGTACCTCGCAAACATCTAAAAATCTATTGAATAGACCTCCAATGTTTCTTACCTGTATTAGCCATGAATCTACTAACAACACTCGATGAGTGAGATAAATTAGGACGAGAAAACCATGACATACATAAAAGAACCAACTGCACTGAAATATGGAACATTAAACATGTACTCAATATCACATCTAACTTTGGACATAAAGTTAAGAATAATCTGAAATATGTAGCTAATGAAGTTAGATTCGCGAGAATGGTAAAACTTAGAGTTAGATTCATAATTTTGATGCACTTGATAGGGTGTTCCGACAACTTGAGTTTAGTGAAGTTAGAAAAAGTTAGTCACTCCTATTGCTCTGGTTACACAAGAATATAATTTCGTTCTAATTGTTCTTTGTTCTTTCCATCACTTCTTTCTATTACCATCGATGCATCACACTACTATCTTAGAAGCTGCGTGACTAGCCTTGCCCTGTGCCTAGTCTTCACAATCATCGATCACAAGCCTCGCCTCATCATGCACGCTACGCCACTAAGTGGGAGGTATCTGGCCAAGTGCCAACCCCGTCGCATGCCAAGCCCTACCTTGCATGCCGCCACATGGAGCCATGTTAGTGCTAGCTACCAGAATGTGCGGCTTGACGACGATCGACAAAACAGGGATCGCGCCTACGACGTCACCCACTCTTTTATACATGTGAACATATGAGAATAGCACTACCAAAATGTTGTGGCCTTTTTGGTTTCATTTGTTCCTCTTATACTGGTGTCTACACACTCTAGCCCCAGACCCCCCCCCCCCCCCCCCCGCCTAGAGATGGCAACGGGTACAAACCCGCCGGGTTTTGCTATCCCAAACTCGTACCGTGAAAAAATTTTATGCCCATTAAAAAACTCGTACCCATGACGGGTTTGAAATTTTGCCCAAACCCGTACCCATCGGGTTTGCGGGTACCCACGGGTTACCCGCGAGTTTTTATCTCCAATATGCTTATTCTTTTCATAATCAATAAGTATCGTAATGATTAATGAGATCATGGTCCAAAATTTATGTAATGAACAACGAGATCATGATTTGGTATAAAAATATTAGTAGAGAGAATTAAATACAAATAATAAGTTGTGTAATCAAGTTACCTTGCACTAAGTTATACATCCACCACATATATAACGCTAGTAATAACTATAATAGCAAGTAAGCAACACTATCACCAACTACTTATACATTCACTATTTGATAAAAAATAGGAAGTAAATAGGTAGATAATAAGTTTGTTGTTCGTTTATAAAATAAAATGACAATATGCACTAGGTTTGGTCGGGTTTAAAAAACTCATGGGTTCACGGGTTTGGGTACTATAGGAACAAACCCGTACTCATGAACCCGTTGGGTATACATTTATGCCCATTAACAAACTCATGGGTATGAAAATTGACCCAAACCTGTACCCTAATAGGGTAAAAACCCATCGGGTTTCGGGTTTCTGGTACCCATTGCCATCTCTACCCCCGCCATGCGTGCTCATGCTGTGTCGTGCCCACCTAATGCACGACGACATTTCATGCACGACATGGTGATGACCACTCATGGCCACACCGTGAACGCAACACGGTTCTAGCTTCAATGTCGTCGGGTCTCATATGCAGCTAGCTAAAAATAGTTAAGCAAACATGCACTACCTAATTACATGAATCAAAATGCAAATTGTGCATGGGATTAACTAATAAATTACCCCTTAATCATGTTGTACATCGATCACTCCTAGCTGTTGCCTTAGCTCGATGAACCTGACCTTGCCAAGTGCCTTTGTCATGATATTGTGACATCCCAGTGTCACCTAGGGTTTCTCTTACAAATGCCAAACCCAGAACCATTATTTTATGTGAACCAAAGTAAACATGAGCATCAAATTAACTTAGGAATAAAGAATTCACCAAGCATATACTTAAAAGTATCATGATCAAAGCAAATGGGTCTTCCAAAAAGGTAAGAATGTGTAACCCTACTAAAAACCCTAAGTAAGCCCCATGAGCCATATTCAAAAAAAAATAAGGAAAAGGGTATGAAAAATTTAAAATTATGACTTGAGCCAATTGTAAAAATTAAAGTATATTTAATAAGCAACAAGAAAGGTTAAGAAAGCTTAGCCAAAATAACTCAAATAAATTCCCAAATCAGCCCTTGAACCATGAACCCTTGGAGAAATTCAGATTTCTGAATTTCTGAAATTCAGACCTCTTTCCAAAGATCAACTGCGTTCTCTGTTTTTCGAAACTCAAAACCAGGAGATCCAAATATCAAAGTTGTGCCAAATTCCCTTGAACACGTCCTGGAAAAGTTTGAACTCAAACCAAATTCATTTGACACGGTTTTGGCGCAGTTTGACCTCGGGACCAGGCATTCTAACACTGGCACCTTGGTGACGCTACAACTCCCTGTCCCTAGCCTAAAACCGCGCGACGTCCATACACAAAAGACAAAGCATGGTCATGTGAACAAATCCTTCACAGCGATCTTGCCCAAATTCGCGAAGATTTGCACCCAACCAGCGCTTGAACATGGGCGGAGGCAACGGGAACACATGTTCGACCGTGGCTGACACCTCGGGTTCACGCCCGTTCGCGCACCGCGCCTCCCAGTGCACGCCCGCGCGCGCTCGCCGGTCCACGATCGCCCGTGCACCGCGCCGTGCCTATAAAGCCTCCCCAGGCGCGCCCCACTTCACCCCGCACTCACCTTCACCGGCCAGCCCCCTCTCCTTAGCTCCGGCGAGCTCAATTCCGCCCGCCATTGCCGCCAGAGCTTCGGCCACCGTGGCCAGCCCACTCCAGCCACCCCAAGTCGAGCCAGTGCTTCGGCTAGCTCCGCTAGTAGCCCGTGAAGCTTGCCAAGCCCTCGGACCAGGCCGGACTTCACCGGAAGCCCGAGATCGACCTCACCGGACTTCGGTCCTTCGCCGCCGCGCGTGGACAGAGCTCACCGGTGAGTCTCCGCCCAATTCCTTGCACCCATATCTTCTCTGGCATCCCGTGAACCTCTCTGACCCGTCCAATTGAACTATCTCGCCGTGAGCAGGCCGGACTCCTCGCCGCCGACGAGCATCCCCGCCTGCGCGCGTGGACCGACCGACTCCAGCCATCTCCGACGGCGACCCGCACACCGTTGTGATCCCCGAGACCTCCCCTACGTCCTCGACCACCTCACCGGAGCAATCTCGCCACCGGTAAGCCCCTCCGCCCTTTCTTCCGCCGCGGTTACTGTTTAAGTTAGGAGAAGGACCTCGGGTTAGGATTTAAAGAACCCAAGGGGTTTTCTTTAACGTCAGTGACTCGTGTGAATAGTAGCCTAAGGACAATCCGCGAGGAAAACTTAAAAAACCCGCCAGGGACCCCAGTGCAAAGTGGTTTTCCATTTAACCAATCCTGTTAATCTTTTTTTTAAAATGACAAGAGAACTTAGAAAACCTATAACTTGATGAATTCTTCATAAAAAGATGTCAAACTAATTTTGCTAGCTCCTGAATATTATGAACTATCATTTAAAAATGATGAACCCTATGCTTTCTGTTCTGAATTTTAGAGTTTAAAATTAAAAACAGAAACTTACCAAACCTTGTTTAATTAAGGAAAATTAGTTTTTCTTCTGTACTGAACCTAAGAAAATTTGTAGGTATTCAAACCTCATTTAGACACTATTTAAAAATAGTAGGAACCCCAGCATTGAAAGATATGATGTAGATATTCATTTAAAGCTATTTTGCCCAAAACTTAGGAAAAATCAGAAAGACATTAGAAATTGATGAACAGTGATTAGAATTATTTTTCCTAGTTTACTTATGTAACAGAGAACCTAGGAAAAATACAGAGACCATTAGTTTAGATCAGTTTTAAATTAAAATGATTTATTTAGCCTTATTTGAACTGAAAATCAATTATTAGAGTTACACAACTATAACCAAAATGAGTAACAAAAATCCAGTGGACTTACAACCACCAGAGCCCACTACAAAAATAAAGAACACCTCAGCCCAACATTTTAAGTGAGGAAAATAAATAAAAAATGATAATGAGGCATTTTTTGAATAAATCTTGAATAACCCCTAATGATGTGATAATGGGCAACCAAAAATTGGCTAAGTCCATAATGAGATAAACCACCAGAGAAAAATGCAAACCCATGAAAAGAAAGCAAACTTTTACCTATTGCTAATAATTTGAGAGAAAGACCACTTAATTCAAATAATACATACCACCCCTTCCCTTAAGCAAAAAGATGTCAAACTTCAGAATGATTGCTCTTGCGCAAAACAATAACAAAGAAAAATAAGAACTCTGTTGTTTGATATTTTTCAATTATAGTGGTAGTAGAAAGCACCTATTTGGCTTGAAACTTGAGAAAACCATAGAAGAATAATTAAAAGGTATTAATGACTAGAAATTTGTGTCAAGTCATGTTATAACACCTAAAAGCCAGCAAAAATAAGTTTTGGATAATTACCCACTGTTAAATAATAGTTGTAGTTCAAAGCACCCCTTCTGCCCTAGAATTTAACAATTTTGTCCAGAGAAAACTATTCACTTTCTGATCCCCAAAATTTGAGACAGAGAAACATACACCAGTACCAAGCCACTGTAATTTTTACAGAATTTTTAGAATTTTATAAAAGCAACTTGTAGTTCAAACCTACTCCAAAAGATTTAAGAGAATAAAAGAAAAGGAAAGAAGAAATAAACCTCACCCCAATAAGTCTAACTTGAGTACTTATCAACTCTCACTAAGACTTAAAAGGAATTCAGTGGAACCCCAAAAATAAACCTACCACTTACCTTAGATAAAGTTTGAACCAATTTACCAAGTATACCACCCAAGGGTCTTACACAAGTAAAGTTAACCTTGTTTAACTCCAATAGATCATACATCGTCAAAAGTTGTAATTTCTAAAGCACCTATCGTATCATGCATATATCTTACGCATTGCATTCATTAGATTGTAATCTTGCCGACGGAGAGTACGTGCTCATTCCCGAGCAAGGACCTGTCCAAGAGGAGGACCAGGAGCAGGCTTCAGAGGCTGCTATTGAGGATCTCCCCGGAGCCCCAGCAATTGAAGGCAAGCCCCGGTTTTATGTATAACCGTATTATTATATGCTACTTTACTACACTTAATGCTTGTAGGATTGTAATGTGCACTTAAGTGTAGGAGTTGCTTGAAACCTCTAGTTGCATGAACTTAGGATTCCTTTTTGAGATGAATACTAGTATGCTAGGTCGAGTAGCTGCTTGCTAATCAGGATCTCGGTAGAAGTTGAGTGATTTTTCTAGCACTCGCGCGAGGTCAGGAATTGATTGTATTCATCTTGATAACGGGATATATGTTAGTCTATGGACTTGGATCCAAGGAGGATGCCTTGTCCATGAGACGGGAAAAAGAATTAAGGATTAATGTGTGGATACCTGAGTCAAGCTTTTGAACGTACTAAACACATGCCGGGAAAAATGGTAACCGGTAAACCTAGTACCTGATTGAAGTCGGGCGCGGACTTTATCCCTCATGTGACCTGAGACTGGGTCTCCCATGCTAGCTATGGTGGGTACAAGTGCGGTCACTGCACGGCGGCAGCCAGGTTCAGTGAAGCATTGTATGCCAAGGCGGTGAGGCCTGGACGCGAACGGGGAATCGATGGGGACGGTTGTCATGTGTGGGGTTGGAGTACCCTGACATGCCATGTGTTTAGGTTTACCTTGCAAGGTTAAAACTCGATTCGAATCGTCTGCTTCTCGCAGCTAATGAGACTGCTTGACCCCTTGTACTGCATCGAGTAAGAAGTGAAATGAGGTTACATGAGATAACCTGTGGATTGAACTAAATGTTTGTTACCATGTATGCTTAGAAGGAGCAAATCTAGCTAAGTTAATGATGATAGAATTTGAAAAGCTAAAATTTGCTTTTAGAAACAGCTAGTGCTTTTGGCAAACCAAACCCCTCAGCCAAACAGCTGCATAGTCTAGAGGTAGAGGAGTAGACTCCTCACACCGGTTAAGTCTAGCTGAGTATTAGTATACTCAGCCTTGCTTGTGGCACAATTTTTGCAGGTACCATTCAGGAAATGGTTGATGGTGTGACTTGGCCTACCACCCTGCCACCGGGTTGGACGGTCGAGTGGGATGTTGCTCCGGCAGGAGAGGAGCACGAGGAGTAGTGGGCTAGGCCTTGCCCAGTTCCTCGATACCGACGACATCGATTATCCGCTGCATTTTATTTTGTGAACTCTTATTTGCTACTCAAAAACTCCGATCTATGTAATAATTCAGCACTTAATTTGAGGTTTTCTGTTTTATTGTATTTCTTCTGTGACTCACCTTCGAGTGAGATTGTGGAATTTGATCCTGGTTAAGTGGCTCTATCAGACTAGATCTGAGGGACTGACGGGTTATTCCGATTTAAGTGTGTTACGGCCCCTGAGGCGTGACTTAGGCACTTAAGCTGGAATAATTCGGGTGGTTCTGCCACAGCTGGTATCGGAGCAAATTCCACCATAGAGAAGGACAATAAACCATGAATACCAATTTTCAAAATCTAAAACTTGCCTAGAACTGCTATGGATCGTCAGGACTAGACCGCTAGACCTAGGACGAAAGGCCTTAGGCATAGAGGGAAAAATAGGTGGCTAACTAATTAGGCCCCGTGGGCCAGTACTTATATTTCCATGGATGCCCTAAAAGGCACCCTATTTTCTTTCGAGAGACAACGTTACTTCCAGCATGCATGCATTATAAAACACAAAGAGGAATTAAAATTTGAGCTAACCCACTTTCTTTAAAACCATCCGGGCTCTCTTTTTCTTTTTCCTTCCACCATAATCTTTACCTTTGATTCCCTTCCGCAGATGAATTCACCCACCCCCGCCAGTGGAGGAGACTCTCGTTTCAGTTCTGACTTCCTTTCTCGCGATGGTTTTCCTTCCATCTTGTGGGAAGTGCTTAACTCCGCCGGTTACCCTACGCCCCCTTTGTACACGGTGCAGTTGTATGAGGAGCATCGGGTACCTCGTTGTCGGGTCTGGCTGACTTTGGAGGCTAATCCCCTTCAGCCGGGTTGGCGTTCTCTTGATTCTGAGACGATTGGACTCAGGACGGACGACACCGTTGAAGCAGCAGCCATGAAGACTCTGACGATTTTCTGTGGCTACCATCCCCTGGAGATGGTGATGCACCCCTTGGGACTCTTCCCTGCTGAAAAGAAGGATGATCCCAAGTGGTGTAACCGCGTGAGCCATGTAAAGGATGTGTGGGCGATGTATCCAGACTTGGTTGGGAGGGTCACTGTTCAGTGCATGAGTGCGATGTACCTCCTTCAGGCCCTTCAGAGCGATGCTATGGCACTCCTTGCTAACACCGCTCAAACTGCCAAGCTCACTCTCGACAGCCGAGAAGATTTTGTGGTCGATCTATCCACCGAGTTGGTAGAGAATGATCTGCAGGTGGAGAGGCTGAGCCAGCGCATTGCCACCCTGGAGCAGCAGGTGGAGATCCGAGACAACACTATTGATGTCTTGGAGAACCAGCTTCACGATGTGCAGAGGGAACTCGAGGAAGCAAATGACCACTTGGACATGCACCACCTGGAGATGGAGGCCAATGAAGCCGGAAGCGAGGGAGAAGAGGCTCCCGAGGAGCTAGGACCAGTCGACCAGCCCCTGGTGCCAATGGGACTACCTCCGCGATGCCTCCTTCACCCGTATCCAGTGTCGCTTCCACCGCTCAGGGTTAAGCAGTCACTTCGACACTTTTAGGCAGATAGAAACCTATGCGAGCTTAGTTAATGTCAGATTTTGGACTAGGCTTATGGGTACTTTCCCCTGATTGATGTAACCCTGTGAACTTTTGAAATCTGTGGGATGTTTGTCACCATGTTATCTTCATTTCGAACCTAATATTATGAATATGGCATTTTTCCTTCCATATGAGATGATATCTTGTCATTCGAAATTGTGAGTTGGCATAACAATGGCGACAATCTCTGTTTTCAGATGGCAGCTAGGCAGCGTCGCGGGCATAACGAGCAGGTTCCCCCGCCACCTCCTCCAGCTCCCACAGTGCAGGAGCTGATGGCCCAGCAGAATGAGATTCTGCGACAGCTCTTGCAGCGCCAGCCCCACCCTCAGCAGCATGGTGGAGGCCAGCATCAGCGACCTCCGGCTATGGCAACATACCAGGAGTTTCTGAGCATGCAGCCACCCTTGTTCACCAAGGCAGAGGATTCGTTGGACGCCAACGTATGGCTTCACGTCGTTGAGTCCAAGTTTCCCCTCCTCACAGGAGACTGCCCTGATGAGGCCAAGGCTCGCTTTGCCGCACAACAGCTTCGTGGCCCTGCTCGGACTTGGTGGGACCACTTCCGTGCTATGCTCCCCGCTGATCGTGAAGTATCTTGGGAGGAATTCAAGACTGCCTTCAGAGGACACCACATCCCAGCTGGCATTCTTGATCGGAAGTTGAATGAATTTCTGGCTCTTAATCAAGGAACCCGCATGGTACTGCAGTATGCGCAAGCCTTCAACGACTTATGCCAGTATGCGGGGTATCATGCTGATTCTGATGAAAAGAAGAGGGATCGCTTCCGCAGGGGTCTCAATACCAAGCTGCGGGAACGACTCAACACTGTCCGGGCTGATAGCTTCAATGAGTTGGTCAACATGGCCATCTCCCAGGAGGATTGTATTGTTGCTCACCGGGCAGAGAAGAAGAGAAAGGCACCAATGGTAGCACCATCCGCTCAGGCTCAGAGGTTCCGGATTGTTTCTCACAATCAGAGCAGGGGTTTTCAGCAGCAGGCAGGCAGATGGGTGATCAGGCCACCTCAGCAGCAGCAGCAGCCGGCACCCAACCGCTTTCCAGCTCCCGCCCCAAGGAACAATCAGCCTCCGCAGCAGCCACAGTTCCGCTAGGGCAATGGGAACAAGTGTTTCACTTGTGGCAATGTGGGCCACTATGCCAAGAATTGTCCCAGGAACCAGCAGAGGCAGATGCCAGCACCAAATCAAGACAAGGGAAGAAAGCAGAAGGTGCAAGTTAGGCAAGGGAAGCTCAACTTCACTACTCTGGAGGAAGTACCTGAAGGAGCTCCTATCATGACCGGTACCTTTCCAGTTTAAAATCAACCTGCTTTAATTCTGTTTGATTCTGGTGCATCCCATAGTTTCATTAGCCAAAAGTTCAGTGCTAAATGTAAACTGCCATTCTCTCACTCAAAAGGGTCATTCATGATAGTCACACCTGGGGGTAAAATTGCAACTAATCAATTAAACCAAAGTGTGCCTATTCAACTGGGAAGCCACATTATCAAAACCACTCTTCTTGTGTTGGGATTGGAAAATGTGGACATTATTCTAGGAGCTAATTGGATGACCTTGCACCAAGTTGTGCTTGATGTAGCCAGCCGTACCGTGGAAGTTAATTCTCCGTTCTACGGGAACTTCACCTTAATTCTGCCTAGTCAAGGTTCTACTCAGTCATGTGCTTTCTCTATGACGGAGTTACCTCCGAAGAAGATCCCAGTGGTCTGTGAGTATGCAGATGTCTTCCCTGATGAATTGCCAGGAATGCCACCAGACCGGGATATTGAATTCGCCATCGAGTTGCAACCGGGAACGGCCCCAATTTCTAAGAGGCCCTACCGAATGCCACCCGCTGAGTTGGCAGAATTGAAGAAGCAATTGCAAGAGTTGCTGGATAAGGGATTTATTCGCCCAAGCACTTCGCCTTGGGGATGTCCAGCACTATTTGTGAAGAAAAAGGATGAAAGCTTGAGGCTGTGTATAGATTACCGCCCTCTTAATGCGGTAACTATCAAGAACAAGTATCCTTTGCCTCGTATTGATGTTCTTTTTGATCAGTTGGTCGGGGCCAAGGTATTTTCCAAGATAGACCTTCGCTCTGGCTACCATCAGATCAAGATACGAGCAAGTGATATTCCGAAGACGGCATTCTCAACCAGATATGGGCTATATGAATTTTTGGTGATGTCATTCGGGCTGACAAATGCACCAGCATATTTCATGTATCTGATGAATTCTGTTTTCATGCCGGAATTGGACAAGTTCGTGGTGGTTTTCATTGATGACATTTTGGTGTACTCAAAGAACGAAGAAGAGCATGTCGGGCATTTGCATGTAGTGCTTCAACGTCTGCGAGAGCACCACCTTTATGCCAAGTTATCCAAGTGTGATTTTTGGCTAAAGGAAATCAAATTCTTGGGTCACACTATCTGTCAGGATGGAATAGCTGTTGATCCTGATAAAGTGCAAGAGGTGATGAACTGGAAGCCACCAACAACTATCCGTCAGATTCGAAGTTTTCTGGGATTAGCTGGTTATTACCGAAGATTTATTCCGGACTTCTCACGAATTGCGAAGCCTATAACTGAGTTGCTGAAGAAAGAAGTCAAATTTGTTTGGAGTCAGAAGTGCGAAGATGCCTTCCATGCATTAAGGCAGCATCTGACCACAGCACCAGTATTGGCGCAACCCGACAACAACAAGCCTTTTGATGTATACTGCGATGCCTCTGGCACTGGGCTAGGTTGTGTCTTGATGCAAGACAACCGAGTCATTGCTTATGCCTTAAGAGCACTCAGGCCTCATGAGCAAAACTATCCCACTCATGACCTCGAGTTGGCAGCAGTGGTTCATGCATTAAAGATGTGGAGGCACTATCTAATGGGAACCCACTGCAACATCTTCACTGATCATAAGAGCCTTAAGTACATCTTTACTCAGGCTGATCTCAACATGATGCAGAGAAGATGGCTAGAGCTGATCAAGGATTATGACCTGGAGGTACATTATCACCCAGGAAAAGCTAATGTGGTAGCAGATGCCTTGAGTCAGAAGTTGCAATGCAATTGTATTCTGATGGATTCTCGCATTAACACCTTGTGTGATGAGTTGAGCAAGATGCAAATTGAAGTGATTCCTTCTGGTTCTTTGTCTCACATTTCTGTTGAGCCAGCTTTGCAAGACTAGATTATCATGGCCCAGCTCAGTGACAAGGGAGTGCAAATTATCAAGAAGAATCTCCATCAGAAGGTTGAGAAGTATAATTGTTTCCGCCAGGATGAAAAGGGTGTGTTATGGTTCAAAAGCAGATTGGTGATTCCTAAAGATCAGGACCTCAAGAGGGAAATTTTGGATGAGGCTCATCTCTCCAAATTCTCTATGCATCCGGGAAGCACCAAGATGTACCATGAATTGAAGCTTTTGTACTGGTGGACTAGAATGAAGAGGGAGATAGCCGAGTATGTATCAGAATGTGACACCTGTCAGAGGATAAAGGCAAGCCACTTGAAGTCAGCTGGAGCTTTGCAACCCCTGTCCATACCTTCGTGGAAGTGGGATGACATCAGCATGGATTTCATTGTGGGTCTGCCCAACACCTCTCGTCATCATGATTCCATTTGGGTTATTGTGGACCGATTGACGAAAGTGGCACATTTTCTTCCTGTGCACACCACCGATAAGGCTCAGAAGTATGCAGAATTGTATATTGACCGGATCGTGTGTTTACACGGATTACCTCGGACCTTTGTTTCTGACCGAGGAGCCCAATTTGTTGCCAGATTTTGGGAACAATTGCAAGAGTCTTTGGGAACCAAGCTAATCAGAAGTTCAGCTTACCACCCACAGACTGATGGTCAGACGGAAAGGGTAAACCAAATCCTAGAGGATATGCTGAGAGCTTGTGCGATCGATTATGGCAAGAACTAGGATAAGCACCTCTCCTTGGCAGAGTTTGCTTATAACAATAGTTATCAATCCAGCCTAAAGATGGCACCTTTTGAAGCTCTCTATGGAAGAAGGTGCAGGACACTGCTCAATTGGTCTCAACCTGGAGAAAGAGAAGTTTTTGGACCTGACTTAGTGACTGAAGCCGAAAGGAAGGTCAAACTAATCAGGAAGAATCTAGAAGCTGCTCAGGCCAGGCAGAAGAGTTACCATGACAGAAGAAGGAAACCTCTCCAGTTCGAGGTGGGAAGTTTTGTATACCTCAAGGTATCACCCACCAAGGGAGTGCAGAGGTTTGGGATCAAAGGCAAGCTAGCCCCTCGTTACATTGGACCTTATGAGATCATCGAAGCATGTGGACCCGTGGCATACAAGCTGAAGTTACCTTCAAAGATGTCTGCCATTCACAGTGTATTCCATGTATCTCAGCTGAAGAAGTGTGTTCGATTGCCGACCGAGATCATAGCAGAGCCAGAATTGGAGATAGAGTCAGATCTATCGTACCAAGAGTACCCCTCCAAGATTCTGGATTGCAAAGAAAGATCGACTCGGGCTAAATCGATCAAGATGTACAAGGTCTAGTGGAGTAATCACTCAGAGGAGGAAGCTACTTGGGAAACCGAGGAATTCCTGAGATCCAACTTCCCCGATTGCCTACCTAAGGAAGCTGGTACGTAATCACACCCAACCCCTCCTCCTGCCCTTCGAATCTAATTTCCAAAAATATGATCTTAATTCAGAATGAAGTAACTGCGAAGTAAAACTTAAAAAGGACTTCCTTCTGAAGTTGCAAAGAGAATGACATTCGAAGAGCAGTTTTACCTTAATAATAACAATAATCACCCAATTCCTATAAGTCTCACCCTTCGCTTCACCATGGGAGGACTCTGGCCCGAATCTCGGGACGAGATTCCTCTAAGGGGGAAGGCTGTGACACCCCAGTGTCACCCAGGGTTTCTCTTACAAATGCCAAACCCAGAACCATTATTTTATGTGAACCAAAGTAAACATGAGCATCAAATTAACTTAGGAATAAAGAATTCACCAAGCATATACTTAAAAGTATCATGATCAAAGCAAATGGGTCTTCCAAAAAGGTAAGAATGTGTAACCCTACTAAAAACCCTAAGTAAGCCCCATGAGCCAAAT
Source organism: Zea mays (assembly GCF_902167145.1). Taxonomy (NCBI): domain Eukaryota; kingdom Viridiplantae; phylum Streptophyta; class Magnoliopsida; order Poales; family Poaceae; genus Zea; species Zea mays. The sequence goes on from NC_050098.1 coordinate 183,826,500, forward strand.
TCAAAAAAATAAGGAAAAAGGTATGAAAAATTTAAAATTATGACTTGAGCCAATTCTAAAAATTAAAGTATATTTAATAAGCAACAAGAAAGGTTAAGAAAGCTTAGCCAAAATAACTCAAATAAATTCCCAAATCAGCCCTTGAACCATGAACCCTTGGAGAAATTCAGATTTCTGAATTTCTGAAATTCAGACCTCTTTCCAAAGATCAACTCCGTTCTCTGTTTTTCGAAACTCAAAACCAGGAGATCCAAATATCAAAGTTGTGCCAAATTCCCTTGAACACGTCCTGGAAAAGTTTGAACTCAAACCAAATTCATTTGACACGGTTTTGGCGCAGTTTGACCTCGGGACCAGACATTCTGACACTGACACCTTGGTGACGCTACAACTCCGTGTCCCTAGACTAAAACCGCGCGACGTCAATACACAAAAGACAAAGCATGGTCAGGTGAACAAATCCTTCACAGCGATCTTGCCCAAATTCGCGAAGATTTGCACCCAACCAGCGCTTGAACATGGGCAGAGCCAACGGGAACACGTGTTCGACCGTGGCTGACACCTCCGGTTCACGCCCGTTCGCGCACCGCGCCTCCCAGTGCACGCCCGCGCGCGCTCGCCGGTCCACGACCGCCCGTGCACCGCGTCGTGCCTAAAAGCCTCCCCAGGCGCGCCCCACTTCACCCCGCACTCACCTTCACCGGCCAGCCCCCTCTCCTTAGCTCCGGCGAGCTCAATTCCGCCCGCCATTGCCGCCAGAGCTTCGGCCACCGTGGCCAGCCCACTCCAGCCACCCCCAAGTCGAGCTAGTGCTTCGGCTAGCTCCGCCAGTAGCCCGTGAAGCTTGCCAAGCCCTCGGACCAGGCCGGACTTCACCGGAAGCCCGAGATCGACCTCACCGGACTTCGGTCCTTCGCCGCCGCGCGTGGACAGAGCTCACCGGTGAGTCTCCGCCCAATTCCTTGCACCCATATCTTCTCTGGCATCCCGTGAACCTCTCTGACCCGTCCAATTGAACTATCTCGCCGTGAGCAGGTCGGACTCCTCGCCGCCGACGAGCATCCCCGCCTGCGCGCGTGGACCGACCGACTCCGGCCATCTCCGACGGCGACCCGCACACCTCAGCATTTGTAGGTATTCAAACCTCATTTAGACACTGTTTAAAAATAGTAGGAACCCCAGCATTGAAAGATATGATGTAGATATTCATTTAAAGCTATTTTGCCCAAAACTTAGGAAAAATCAGAAAGGCATTAGAAATTGATGAACAGTGATTAGAATTATTTTTCCTAGTTTACTTATGTAACAGAGAACCTAGGAAAAATACAGAGACCATTAGTTCAGATCAGTTTTAAATTAAAATGTTTTATTTAGCCTTATTTGAACTGAAAATCAATTATTAGAGTTACACAACTATAACCAAAATGAGTAATAAAAATCCAGTGGACTTACAACCACCAGAGCCCACTACAAAAATAAAGAACACCTCAGCCCAACATTTTAAGTGAGGAAAATAAATATAAAATGATAATGAGGCATTTTTCAAATAAATCTTGAATAACCCCTAATGATGTGATAATGGGCAACCAAAAATTGGCTAAGTTCATAATGAGATAAACCACCAGAGAAAAATGCAAACTCATGAAAAGGAAGCAAACTCTTACCTATTGCTAATAATTTGAGAGAAAGGCCACTTAATTCAAATAATACATACCACCCCTTCCCTTAAGCAAAAAGATGCCAAACTTCAGAATGATTGCTCTTGCGCAAAACAATAACTAAGAAAAATAAGAACTTTGTTGTTTGATATTTTTCAATTATAGTGGTAGTAGAAAGCACCTATTTGGCTAGAAACTTGAGAAAATCATAGAAGAATAATTAAAAGGTATTAATGACTAGGAATTTGTGTCAAGTCATGTTATAACACCTAAAAGCCAGTAAAAATGAGTTTTGGAGAATTACCCACTGTTAAATAATAGTTGTAGTTCAAAGCACCCCTTCTGCCCTAGAATTTAACAATTTTGTCCAGAGAAAACTGTTCACTTTCTAATCCCCAAATTTTGAGACAGAGAAACATACATCAGTACCAAGCCACTGTAATTTTTGCAGAATTTTTAGAATTTTATAAAAGCAACTTGTAGTTCAAACCTACTCCAAAACATTTAAGAGAATAAAAGAAAAGGAAAGAAGAAATAAACCTCACCCCAATAAGTCTAACTTGAGTACTTATCAACTCTCACTAAGACTTAAAAGGAATTCAGTGGAACCCCAAAAATAAACCTACCACTTACCTTAGATAAAGTTTGAACCAATTTACCAAGTATACCACCCAAGGGTCTTACACAAGTAAAGTTAACCTTGTTTAACTCCAATAGATCATACATCGTCAAAAGTTGTAATTTCTAAAGCACCTATCATATCATGCATATATCTTACGCATTGCATTCATTAGATTGTAATCTTGCCGATGGAGAGTACGTGCTCATTCCCGAGCAAGGACCTGTCCAAGAGGAGGACCAGGAGCAGGCTTCAGAGGCTGCTATTGAGGATCTCCCCGCAGCCCCAGCAATTGAAGGCAAGCCCCAGTTTTATGCATAACCGTATTATTATATGCTACTTTACTACACTTAATGCTTGTAGGATTGTAATGTGCACTTAAGTGTAGGAGTTGCTTGAAACCTCTAGTTGCATGAACTTAGGATTCCTTTTTGAGATGAATACTAGTATGCTAGGTCGAGTAGCTGCTTGCTAATCAGAATCTCGGTAGAAGTCGAGTGATTTTTCTAGCACTCGCGCGAGGTCAGGAATTGATTGTATTCATCTTGATAACGGGATATATGTTAGTCTATGGACTTGGATCCAGGGAGGATGCCTTGTCCATGAGACGGGAAAAAGAATTAAGGATTAATGTGTGGATACCTGAGTCAAGCTTTTGAACGTACTAAACACATGCCGAGAAAAATGGTAACCGGTAAACCTAGTACCTGATTGAAGCCGGGCGCGGACTTTATCCCTCATGCGATCTGAGACTGGGTCTCCCATGCTAGCTATGGTGGGTACAAGTGCGGTCACTGCATGGCGGCAGCCGGGGTCAGTGGAGCATTGTATGCCAAGACGGTGAGGCCTGGACGCGAACGGGGAATCGATGGGGACGGTTGTCATGTGTGGGGTCGGAGTACCCTGACATGCCGTGTGTTTAGGTTTACCTTGCAAGGTTAAAACTCGATTCGAATCGTCTGCTTCTCGCAGGTAATGAGACTGCTTGACCCCTTATACTGCATCGAGTAAGAAGTGAAATGAGGTTACATGAGATAACTTGTGGATTGAACTAAATGTTTGTTACCATGTATGCTTAGAAGGAACAAATCTAGCTAAGTTAATGATGATAGAATTTGAAAAGCTAAAATTTGCTTTTAGAAACAGCTAGTGCTTTTGGCAAACCAAACCCCTCAGCCAAACAGCTGCATAGTCTAGAGGTAGAGGAGTAGACTCCTCACACCGGTTAAGTCTAGCTGAGTATTAGTATACTCAGCCTTGCTTGTGGCACAATTTTTGCAGGTACCATTCAGGAAATGGTTGATGGTGTGACTTGACCTACCACCCTGCCATCGGGTTGGACGGTTGAGTGGGATGTTGCTCCGGCAGGAGAGGAGCACGAGGAGTAGTGGGCTAGGCCTTGCCCAGTTCCTCGATACCGACGACATCGATTATCCGCTGCATTTTATTTTGTGAACTCTTATTTGCTACTCAAAAACTCTGATCTATGTAATAATTCAGCACTTAATTTGAGGTTTCCTGTTTTATTGTATTTCTTCTGTGACTCACCTTCGAGTGAGATTGTGGAATTTGATCCTGGTTAAGTGGCTCTATCATACTAGATCTGAAGGGACTGATGGGTTATTCCGATTTAAGTGTGTTACGGCCCTGAGGCGTGACTTAGGCACTTAAGCTGGAATAATTCGGGTGGTTCTGCCACAGATATTAGCTAACTTGTTTTGTGTACTCACAAGGTTGATGTCAATATTGCCTTTGTCGACACATTGTCTCACAAAATAGTACCTTATATATATGTGCATACTTCGTTCATGGTAAATTGGACTTTTACTTAGGGCTATACGTCTATACCAGACTTATTGTCAACTAGGAGATTGACCTTTGGAGCCTGAATAACAAGCAGTTCACTCAACAAATGACTAAGAGAAATTCCTGACAAGTTGCATTTGCACTTGCAATGTACTCATCCTCACATGATGATAGAGCAACTACCCTTTGTTTCTATAACACCCAATGAACAAATTCATATCAATAAATAAGATCAAGCCACTAGTACTTTTCATGACATCTATGTTATGAGCCAAGTCGCTGACATTGAAGCCATGTAATATGGGTCAAGAGGTTCTTGATCTCATGTATCGGCAACCATAGTTTAGAGTCCCAGGAATATATCGAAGTTTCTGCTTAACTGTTGTCCAGTGGCTTGCCCTTGGTGTCTCCATGTATCTACTCACGACACCTACTAAAAAGCAATATATGGCCTTGTGTTGACTAGATATCTCAAGCTCCAATCACACTCATGTTCTTTGTTGCATCGATAAGGGGAGACTTATCTTCCTTGCTCAGTTTCAACTTGTTCTCCATTGGAACATGATAGGGATTGCACCCTTTCATTCTAGCTTGCTTACAAATCTTTAGAGCATAAGAATTCTGACATAAGGTTGTCTCTCTCCTTCTGATCTACCTAAATTACTAGATAATATGTGAGTAGAACTAGGTCACTCATGCTAAAACTTTTAATCATTTTCTTTTTAAATGCATCAATATTTCCTTGACTTGGTCATGTGATAATTAGATCATCAACATACACGCCCACCAATAGAATGTTGTCATTATTATCTGATCGCTTATACACTACATGCTCAAGTAGGTTTCTGACAAAACCAAGTTTCAACGGCTCCTTATCTAGTCCTGCATTCCAAGCCCTAGGTGGTTGACACAACCCATACAAAGCTTTCTTCAGTCTGATCACTTTTCCATTCCCTTGTTCTACAACAAATCTAGGAGGTTGTTGGACATATACATCCTCAACCAAGTCTCCGTTGAGAAAATGTTGATTTAACATCCATGTGATGCACCTTCCAACCACTTCTAGCTACAAATGCTATTATCAACCTTATCATCTCAATACGGGCTACGAGGTGCAAACACCTCTTTAAAGTCCACCCATCATGGTGAACATAGCCTTTTGTTACTAACCTGGCCTTGTGCTTGATCATGTTGCCTTTTGGATCTTTCTTCACATTGAAGACCCACTTGAGGCCTATAGCACGATGACTACCAAACAACACTACTAGCTCCTAGGTTTTATTGGACTGAATTGACTCCATTTCAACTATCATTGTCTCATTTCAGCACTGTTCCCTTAAGGCATCCTCCACACTGTTAGGTTCTTATGCTGCTAGATAACAAATCCCATTATACTCTAATTTTTTTACCTCTTCAATGGTGTCATAAATGTTTTCCAATGTTCTGAATCTCATTGGCACCCCATAAGAATTCCTGATTCTCCAGTTCGCAGTGTTGCAAACTCAATTACCTATATAATAGGGCTTTCTAGAGGTGTTGGTTTAGGTGGTGTTACACCTGAATGAGTACCAGTTGACAACAGACCAGGTGAAAGGTGATCCTAGATCAGAAGCATATGGTTCAGATAAATCTTCATACACCGCACCTAAATTCCCACCATCAGGTATTGTTCCTTATCCGGGAATAGTGTAAAATTCCACTACAAGCACATGGGGTAGCAGATTCATATAAGATCTTTTATTCCACCTCTAAGATCAATTATCTTCAAATATTATATCTCAAAATTATGTAGCTTCTTGGCTATAGGATCATATAACCTATAGCCCATTGTCCCAGTCTCATAGCCAATAAGCACCATCATTGTGAACCTCTCTGACAACTTGGAAATGCTAGGGCCAACTTTCTTGACATTAGCTACACACCCAAATGTCAAAAGGTGATGTACCTCGGGTTTCTTGTTATGTCATGTTTCATAGGGTGTTCTTCCTTGGAGGCTTCTTGTTAGGACACAATTCAACAAATACACTGCCATGTCCAAGAACTTGAAAGCCTCATCAACATGTATCATTTATGATCATCAACAATAAGTAGGAAATAGCTCTTACCCCATGGCGTCTTCAGTCTAATCTGCTCACGAAGATCTGCGTGGAACAAATCAAGTGGCTTGTCAGCCCTATAATTTGCCACTTGTGGGAACAGATCTCGACGTTGTTTTCTGAGTGCACATCCGCCATAGAATTCTTCCTCTTGATTCATTAGTGACAGCCCTTAGACCATCCCTTTCACACCGAGTTGTTGGAGTGACCAAAAATTGAGATGTCCATAGCAAGCATTTCATAGCCAAGCCTCATCATCCGCCTTTGCCACCGATAGACAGGAGCCGCAAGCTGCATCTTCAACAAATACAAATAATTCTTGATATGAGGTGCTCGAGTCGGTAGTGAGCGCTTGACATCAAACAAACTGTAGAATTCATCCTCAATTACGATCTTGCAGCTAGAAGTGGTTGGAAGGTGCATCACATGGATGTCAAATCAGCATTTCTCAATGGAGACTTTGTTGAGGAGGTATATGTCGAACAACCTCCTGGATTTTTTTGTAGAAAAAGGGAATGAAAAGGTGCTCAAGCTGAAGAGAGCTTTGATGGGCTGCGTCAGGCACTCAGGGCTTGGAATGCAAGACTTGATAAGGAGCTCTCTTCAAAAACTTGGTTTTGCTAGAGACCTACATAAGCATGTAGTATATAGACTTATTGTTGGCCCCGATTGCTGGAATGCACGACTCGGCGGCGATCGGCAACACAGGGATCACATCTACGACATCACCCACTCTTTTTCACACACGAAGAATGGCACTACCAAAATGTTATAGCGTTTTTTGTTTTATTTGTTCCTCTTATACTGGTGTTTCAACGGTTTGAGCCCCAAGACGCTACCGCCATGCACGGTCACGCGGCGTCATACCCGTCTAAAGCGTGCATGACATGGCAATGGACACTCTTGGCCACACCATGAACACAGCATGGTTCTAGCTTGAACACTATTCGTTCTCACTTGCAGCTAGTTAAAAATAGTTAAACAAACCTACACTATCTAATTACATAAATCAAAATACAAATGGTGCGCGAGATTAACTAACAAGCATCCCCAACCATGAGTTTATCGACGCGTGGAGCTGCCCAAATGTGAGGGAGCCGCTATCCGTCCATGCAACACCATGGAGGCCCGTCCGAGAACCGCTTGGCCTCCCCGTGCTCCCACTATGGTCGGCCATGTCGTGCCCCACTAATGACCTCTCCTCCTTCTTCCTGGCAGTCAATGGCTTCCCCCACCTAATTCTGCCCCCTAATCGAGCCACGTGAGCTCCAAGCCAGCCGCAAATGCCATGCTTGGCTGCGTGCTTCCCTTTTTTTCTTTGTGTGAATTGGTCTAAGGAAGAAGAAGGATGTAGGGTTGAAAACTGACGTAAAAAAATCATGTCCCGATCCGTACCGTTTTTCACATTTTACCCATTCTTTTTTGCATTTGCGAAAAAATATGGAAATGAGACGGAAACAAGAGAGCGTCTATCCCATTCGTTTTTGTGGGATCCCGTTTTTTTCGGATTTAACCCCTATTTATTCCATGTTTAAGAAATTGGGATGAACCCAATATGCATTAGTGTACAAACTAAAGCATCATATTCTTAATTATATATTATAACATAAATGGTCATTCTAGCCACCGGCTCTCCTCAATGATAAGTGGTCTAAAGTCTCACACAATATTGATCGTAGCTATATGTACACCACTAATAAGTGAACAAACAATGAAATATTGTCTCTATATCTATTTGTTTCATGTTATTGGCCTGCTGGTCATCAATATCATGTGTGTGCTTGTATTAAATTATAAGTTTTCGCTTAATATTCTCGCACTCGTTCGTTTTCGTACACCCATTTATTTCGCTCCTGTTTCTGTACCCGACTATTTCGAACATGGTCCCGTTTCTGGCGATGAAATACGAGAACAGGAAATGGGAGAGATGTTTTTTCATCTGTTTTCTTTCTTTTTCATCCCTAGAAGGATGTGACATTGACATGTGGACAATATATCAAGGACAAAAAATGTCATTCCATTAACATGTTCTTATATTGATCTGAAGCTACGGTGTAGTTAAATTGTTTATACCATGAATCTCAAATCTGTTAATAAAACTTTGACATGATAAATCTTGTTTCAAACAAACCACATAGCAAAAGCAAAAAGAATTTAGACTAGCTCCAACAAGGACCTCTAAAAGACCATATACTCTAAATTTAAAGGATGATGTCGTCCTATACCACTTCAGGAGCGTCCTCTAAACGGTTATCTAAATTTAGGGAACAATGATGAATCTTTTCTATATATATAGTTTTTTTAAATGATCATCTATCCATTTGAATACTTTAAACAACCGGTTTAGCAAAACTAAAATATGTATAATACATTTGAGAGTATAATAAATATGTATCTATAAAAATTTAAAAAATAAAAATATATCTAATATAGATATTTGCGTATAGAGGACGTGATTTAGAAAATACTGTTGTAGAGGACGGAGATATAAGGAATGAAATTATTTAGAGTAGACTGTAAAGAATAAATATAAATGATAGATATAATACAGTATTATAGAGAGACAGAGAACAAGAAGACCTAGCCGGCCAAGCGAGGAAGGAGAGAAAGAGCAAAGCCTGGCCGCGCCGGGGCCCGTGATTCGCCTTTAACTTTCACTTTCCTCTCTCTCGCCCTTTTTACCCTTTTATCCTGTCCGATACGCCTCCAATTAAAACCGAGGCCTGGCGCACCGGCAACTCCCTCCTCGCAGCAGCCCGTGCAATGGTGCAACTGTACTAACCGCAGAGTGACGTCGGGGGGTGTGGGTGTGGGGGGCGGGGGGAGTGACGCCCGGGGTGGCGATGACGACGCTGCACATGGACCCGCCGGCGCCGCCTGCGCGGCGTTCGGTGTCGACCAGCTGCGACCTGCACCCGGGCGAGGCGTTCACCGGCTTCTGCGCCGCGTGCCTGCGCGAGCGCCTCCAGGGTCTCGAGGCGTCTGCCGCCGCGGCCTCCGCGCCGGGCCGCAAGTCCACATCGGCCATCCGGTCCCTCTTCGCCAGACCGTTCGCCGCCGGCAGCTCGTCTGCGTCCGGTCCCGCTGAGCCGCCGGACCTCCGGCGGTGCAAGTCGTTCTCGTGTGGCCACGGCGGGGACGCTCTTGCCGCAGCGGCGGCGGCGGCTGGTGCTGCTGCCACCAGGGCGGACGAGCCGCAGCGGCGTTCGTGTGACGTGCGGGGGCGCAGCACGCTGTGGGCGCTGTTCCACCAGGACGACCGTGACCGCGTCCGCGATGGCACGGCGTTCGCGGCGTTCCCAGCCTCCTCATCGACCGCCGCGGCCGCGCTCGCCGTCGACGTGCATCCCCCACCGCAGGCACCGTGCATCCCCGACGTTTTCTCGGACGAGGACATCCCAGTGGTGATGGAGCCCGACGAGATAGTCCCGGTGGTCGAGCAAGACCCCGTCGTCCCGATGGACATTTCTGGCGAGGTGGAAGCCGGAGGCAATGCGGCGCAGAGAGGTATGGCCATCAAGGATCACATCGATCTCGAGTCGGCGCAGAGCAAGAAGGCATCGCCCAAAGACCTCGCCGGTAGCTTCTGGGTCGCCGCCTCCGTGTTCAGCAAGAAGTGGCAGAAGTGGCGGCGCAAGCAGAAGCTCAAGAAGGAGGCTGCCGTGAGCAAGGCCGCCGCAGCGGCAATGCCCCCTCCGGAGAAGCCCTCCAAGCCGTCGTTCCTTCGCCGGAGTCGGCTCCGTGGGGAGGCAGGCTCCGAGCTCGCCGATGGCCGGCGCTCGTGCGACACCGACCCGCGTTTCTCCCTGGACGCCGCGCGCATGTCCATCGACGACGCTGGCTTCTCATGGGACGAGCCCCGCGCGTCCTGGGATGGGTACCTGTTCGGCGGCGGCGCCGGCATTGGGCTCGGGCGCGCGCCTCCGCCGCTCTCCCGCCTCCCTCCCATCCTGTCCGTCCTGGAGGACACACCGACAGACGTCGTCGAGCGCTCCGATGGCCAGATCCCCGTAGAAGACGACTTCGACCCCGACCCGCCCGGTGGCTCGCTACAGACCAGAGACTACTACCTGGACTCCTCCAGCCGCAGGCGCCGGAGCCTGGAACGTTCGAGCTCCGTACGCAGGCCGTCCTTCGAGGTCACGGATCCAACAAGGCCGATGGCGCCCGCGGTAAACGGGACCGGGAGGGAGTCCCCGATTGGCGGCGGTTCAGAGTTCTACCACTTCCAGCACGCCGAGGACTTGCTGGACCGCGGCTTCAGCTCCAACTCGCTCATCGAGGACATCTCCGCGAGCCTGGAGGCGGCACTATCCGGGCGCGCCAAGAAGCCGCGCCGGTGGCGCAAGGCGTGGAGCCTGTGGGGGCTCATCCACCGGCGCGCCGCGGGGCGCAGGAGCGGCGGGGGGCCGTCGGACATCACCGACCGTTCCTTCTCCGAGCCGTGGCCGGACCTGCGCGTCCGCGGAGCCAACCCCAAGATGCAGCGGTGCAACAGCAGCAACCTGAGCGCGCGCAGCTCGTTCAGCAGCAACAGCGGCGGGCTCGGCAGCTCCCGGCGCAGCTACGTGGACGCCAACGGCAACGTGAGGCGGAGGGAGGAGCCTCACGCGCAGGCGCAGGTGGAGCGGACCCGCAGCGCGCGCTACTCGCCCGGGCGCGCCGCCGCGGACAACGGCATGCTGCGGTTCTACCTGACGCCGATGCGGAGCGGCAGCGGGCGGCCGCGCGGCGGAGGCGGCCTGCCCAGCAAGGCCGGGCCCGGGCGGCCGCTGGCGACGCAGTCGTTCGCGCGCAGCGTGCTCCGCCTGTACTAGGTAGGCTACGGCGTCAAGTCCAGGTTCCTCTGTCTAATCTGCATGTTCAAGGAGAGTCTGGGGGTTATAGCCATAAACCTTTGTGTACTGTACTGTACTGTAATGTAATCTGTCGTTTCATTTCGGGGGATTGGATAACACGCATCTCGTCTCATAATTTCCTCTCATCTCATGTGCCCATATCTCTCGTCTCGCATGTCGAGTCACGAGGGTTTTCAACGTGAGTTATTGTAGTTCCATCCATCAGCATATATTTATATGTGACCGTGACTTTTGTCGTTAATTTCACAACTGGTCGACCTAGATTTGGAGGGCAAACACATTCTAATTCCGTTGCCGGGCCTCTCATTTCCGAGCTCCAGACACGAACCAGGATGACTGTGTCAACCGTGCGGGTCCTGCGGCCGGTCACACTCGCATGCTCTTTTGGACCGTGTGGAATTCCTTCCCACGGAGACGGACGGAGGCACAGCAACACCAACACAGGCGGAGGCCGAGAGGTTTGGCACGGCCATCCCCGTAGTGCCGTGGCCTCATGCGGCTCCGACTCCGACACCGGTGGTACTAGGCTCGGGCCCGTCCACTGCACGTGATTGGTCCTTAAAGCGGGTCGTGTTTGCCGCCGCCTCGGAGACCGTTAAAGGCGGCTCCTCCTGCAGTGCTCCTCTGGCTGGTCCGTGGCGAAAGATGGGGCTCCACTGCTGTCGACTCGTCCGGACGTGCCGCGGCCGCCCTTGTTTTCTACCGTTAATCGTTTGCGGATTGCTGGTATCTGCCATGCCCACAGAGGCTGTTGTTGCTGGTCTTGCGTGGCGCCGCGGACCGCGGTGCGCACCGGCCGAATTTTTTATATTTTAGCCCTTCCTCGAAAAAAAATTCACGTTTGGACCTTAGAAAATTTTAATGTCATTTTTAGACCTTTTGCTCGGCGCCATAGCCAATGGCGCCGAGGTAACACAGCTCGGCGCCATAGGCTATGGCGCCGAGGTACGTGTTACGCTGGCATAAACGGACGTCGTGGCACTGATGTGGCACCAAGCTCGGCGCGAAGATCTATGGCGCTGAGCTCTGTTATGTACACAAAACTTGTCTAGCTCAGTTGGTAGAGCACAAGACTTTTAATCTTGTGGTTGTGGGTTCAAGCCCCACAATAGGCATGTTTTCATACTTTTTTTGTCTTTGTCACTGATTTTTTTTGTTGTTCAGATTTTTCGTTTATGTCACTGATTTGTCCGTCTAGATTTATTTCTTATCCAGATTTTTGTTTTTGTGACTGATTTGTTTATCCGTCCATATTTTTTTCGTTTATTAAGCTTAAGGAAACGTACTTGCATTGGTTAGCGGCCACCGGTTTAGCTATGGTGCATCGTGGTTTTTTTCATTTATGCCGCTGATTTGTCCGTCCAAATTTATTTCTCATCTTGATTTGTTTTTGCTTTTGCGACTGATTTGTTTATTACATTTTGTTTAATAGTACTGAATAATCCGTCTGGCCGTTGGTGCATTGTAAACACCACATGCTTAAGCTTGATTCCGTCCTCTCGCTAATTACAAGTGATTTTAAACATTAAATAATATACTAATTAAGAACACAGTGTGGGCGCCAGGCGTGGCCATGCCCCCGCCTCGCCTCGCCTCGCCTCGCCTCACCTCCCCTCTGAGTTGTTACTGCCATACTGGCCCCGCCTGGCGTGCCGATGCAGCGAACCTCGAGTGATCCTGCGCTGCGCCCATCCATCCGAAACCGATGTGTAGTGTACATACATAAATTCTATCGCCGCACTCCACTGAATTCGGCCCGTGCTCGGGGCCCAAGCAAGCCTGTTCTCGATTTAGCCGCGCCGCTGGAGTGCAAGCCACGGGTGTCCGTATGTATGGGTAGTATGATGCCGTCCGGGATCAATAGAAACCGCGCGCGTGCACGGGACGAAATGTGTGCATGTGCGTGTGGGTGGGGGCCATGGAATGCGCACCGGTTGGCGGTTGCTTGCCGAGAACACGTATGCTTCACGCCTCAATTATCTACGTTCCAGTTCCGGCCACGGGTCACGGCACGAGGGGGTCACTCGACCATGCATCATCGTAGGCAGCCTGTTTCTGTATTCATACGTGCGACAGGAGCGCGCAAGGTGTGGTGTCGACGGTGACGTCGCGCGGTGCACGCTTTTGGAGTGGCACCTGCGGCCGACTGCGATTGTGATTGCAAGTGGCCAATATGGTAAACAGAGGCAAACCGCCGACAAGCTTCGGTGCGTGGCAAACTGGTACCGCAGCGGGGGCAGATAATCCTATCCTACTACTAATTAAGCCTACTACTAATTAAGAGTGGACCGTGGGCGCCTTAGCGCGGCCATGCCCCCGCCCATCTCTCACTGACATGATGGGCGCCTTTTCGTCATACGCTCGCATGCACGCACGAGCGAGGCTGGGTGCCTGAGCCAGTTCACACGGCTTTGCAGTCGCAGGCTGCAGCGGCTGCCCCCACGACGAGGAACCACTGTGCTACCACGGCTCTACCCTTCCCACGCTAAACACCCGTAAAAAATAGTGCAAAGTGAGAACTCGAACTCATACCCATCTACTTTAAAAATTTGGGGCTAACCAACAGACCACATGTACTTTAGTGTTTAGAAGTAAACAATAATTATATTTGCAGTCTAGGCGCCCCTCTCCATGCCCTCCGTCTCGTGGCAACGCACGGGCACATACATAGTAAACTTTTAAAGTGTGTCTATTTAAATTTTAGTCACTATTTAGGTTTTTTTTTAAAGTCGTAGGTCCTAACTAGTAATATACTAAAAACTGAAGTACACCATTTAAAATGTTAAAAATATTTATATCATAAACAAGTGATTGTGTTAATCTTATATTAGTAGTGATGTACAATGATAAATTTTAATTAATATTAAAAAGTATAATTTCGAATATATTAGATTATTGGAGTTTTAGAGTCCAAAATATAAATATACTTAATAAACAAAAAGATTATAATTAGAGTCCAAAATATAAATATACAAGGTATAAATAAACAGTGACTTGATGATTTTATAAAATACTCCGTACTTCCATAGGGTGGGTTACTTATGTGCATGGTACTTGCGTCATGCAGTTTGAATAAACAAAAACAAAAAAAAATATCTAGATGAATAAATAAATCGGTCACAAAAACAAAAAAACTAGATGAAAAATAAATCTGGACGGACAAATCAGCGACATAAACGAAAAATATGGACAACAAAAAAACAAATTAGTGATAAAAAAATACGTCCACCATGGAGCTTGAACCCACAACCTCAAAGTTAAAAGTCCTGCACTCTACCGACTGAGCTAGACATACTTTGTTGTTACATATCCGAGCTCAGCGCTATAGATCTTGGCGCCGAGCTCGGTACCACGTTGGCGCCACGTCGTTCAGGTTGGGCCAGCGTAGCACGCACCTCGGCGCCATAGCCTATGGCGCTGAGCTGTGTTACCTCGGCGCCATTGACTATGGCGCCGAGCAAAGGGTCCAAAAATGACATTAAAATTTTCTAAGGTCCAAACGTAAATTTTTTTCCGAGGAAGGGCTAAAATATAAAAAATTCGGGCGCACCGGGCACCGGCCGTGGCAGCAAGGCCAAGGCAGCAGCACACCGCCAGCCGTTGGGCCGGACCACCGCGCGGATCCATTCGTATCCGGAGCGTGTCGCTCGGCTCGGCTACAGGCGCGTCTGGGACTGTGTGGGTAGTGCTGTGCCTGACTGCCTGCTTCAGAGTTAAAGGCCGAGACCGTTGTTCGTGCCCAGCAAGTGACTTTCATCGTTTTCTTTATCGTTCAACCAACTGGCAAATATGGAATAACTTTGTAAAATTAGGCAATCACCAATCAAGGTCTGAACTGCCGATCATTAGCGATACGTAGGCTTATCACATGTATCTTGAGGCCTTGTTTGAATATTGTCGGATTTACACCTTGTTTGATGTTGTCGGATTTATATCAATTCACATGTGTTGAGTGGGATTTGCTTTAATAAGTTCCACTTCAATTGATACAAATTCGACTGCATACAAACAAATATTTGTTTGACGTAAAATGATTGACACCACACGGATCACAGTACAGCAAACAGTACTAACAATAAGAGCAGGCCAAATGATAAAACGGTCTCTTATTTGTTTATATGGAGAACCGTTTTTATTGTTAGTTTTACTCATGTTTCATCTTCTCTTTCGAATATTCTTATATTCACTTAACCTATGGGGCTGACTGATACCTACATTTTCATTTCTAACTTGGTACTTGCATGAGAGTCGAACTCTTTTCTCGTGCATGCAAGCCAATAGCAACGAGCCAACTAAGGCATTGTTTGGTTCCGAAACCAGTTGGGATGGAGCTGCTCCGTCCGAGAGGTTTTATGGAATCGGATGGTCCAACATTTGAACATATTTTTTTTCCTTTTTAGAGTTACTCTATACTACATGAAACCAATTTAAACAACAACAAATTAGGAGTGGGACACTTCGTCCCACCATACTTCGGAACCAAACACTACCCAGTTTACTTTATATATACATAAAAGAATGCAAAATTATATTTTCTTTACTATTAAAACATCAATTTCTATGGTTCCGTGGTCGCTGTGCCCCCCTACATTTAAATGGTAAAAAACAAAAAAATACATAAATGAAAATTTGAACTGTGGTTGTTGACTACAGACTCACATCCACCCACACCTAGCTAACAATAGACATATGTCTTTCTGTTTTATATTATATACTTAAATATAAATAAAACCTTAGCATTATATGTGCACTTTGCTAGCAGTATTTTAAGTTCGACTAAGTATACATAAAAAAACATTGATGTTTACAATACCAAATAATTACTACTAAATCAGTTATGAATTATATTTTTAATAAATTAAGCTAAATTAATGAATACAATTATTATTTGTAAAAAATGATCAAATACATATCTTTTTAATTAGCACGCTACGTATGTATACTTGTATTGTTTTCAGGACGGACGAGTCTATCGGAGTGATGGCTAGACGCCTGGATCAAAGAAGCCCTGCTGGTGGCCTGCCGGATCTCTCAGCTCTGGCCGGTCATCACGTCCAAATCGCGCTGCAGCGCACGGCACCGGTCACGGCCGAATCGCTGTGGAATGGCACGGCAGCCCGCACGCATGATGGCAGCGGCAAGCACGAGACCGGCTCCAGCGCCCGGGGGCCAGGGGTGTCAAATAAAGAGCGACGGGCCAGCCGGACCGGACGGGCCGCCTCGGCAGTCGGCAGGCGTCGCGTCGCCGGGATCACATCGCCGCCTCGCCGTACCCGGTGCCGCGGGGAGGGCGGACATCTCGCGGACCGGGAGAACACGAGGTGCAGTGCTGTGCAGGCCACGCACTTCACTTGCCATTTAGCGTGGTACCCGTCTCTGGCGGTGTCTCCCTCTGCCCCTACCACTCACTCTACCGCGCACAGCCTCGTCCTCTTTCGGTCCTTTTTTTTTTCTTGTTCATTCTCAGCTGCATTTCCAGTGCCGACGACACTGACGTACAGAGGCCGGTCGCCTCCATCGCCCATGGAATGTGCCGCGTGCTCCCCCCCCCCTCCTTTGGCGGACGTATAGCCTCCGTGGCTTCATGGAGATGTGCTTGCTTTTGCTGTTGGTCGTAGACACGTGACAGGGGCTCGGGGAGCCTCACGATATTCGACCGTACTTTCAATGTAAGAGTGCGTATCTTATGACAACAAGATAAATTACATTATGCATTTTTATTTTCCGTTCAAAAATACAAATACAAATATTAATTTCGAAAAAAAACCGATTCAATGTTAGAATGTTTGACTTTTCGAAATCTAAGACGTGCGCTTATTTTGCAACGACCCAGAATACTACTTCTGCTAAACACGACACTGCTGGCAGTGAAGGCTGTACTGGTTTTCCTATGGCGGGCTCTCGTGCCCACTGCCCAGGGGGGCACCGCGATCGACTGCGTGTGTGCTCGACGATCGATCGATTGCGCCATCAACAGGTGAAGTGTCGTAGGCGTACAATGTACGTTTGGACGGTAACCTGCAGCGCTGCAGGGCGCGTCGTTCACGATGGAATGCTCTGGGCAAAACTGCAGTGAGTCAGTGTACCTTTTGTCTTGGCACCACCGCACCAGTAGTCCTTGTGCAGTGTACGTGTGCCTAGCCGACCGGAGCGGACCATACCATGAACGGCACTGTAGCACAGTGTACCAAGCTGTCATTGCTGCATCATATCATGCCTCCATAGCCCTGATTCTAAGACCGTGTCCATCAACCATATAGTCACCAAAATATTGTTTTTACACCGTATGTTGTACTGTTGTCAGAGCGAAGTTTAAATATATGTATAGGAAATGGTAAGCTGCGGAGATAGAAGATCAGTAGCGTCGTGGAACGGGGTGGCCTTACTCAGGACTCAAGAATGGCAGTCTGGTCACCCATCAGGTTTGGTGTCTGCAGCACTGTTTTCGTGGATTGTTTGCTGGTCTAATATGCCTCTCAAGGACCAGGGCGCCGCAGAGCAAGCGCCATGCATATCGATCGACGTACACACGTAGTACTCTGCTGCGGGCCGGCCTACGGTGCTAGTGCTACTGTTCCTCTTCGACAGCCCAGGCCATATGGACGTGGAGCGATGTTCCAGTATGGCAGAAACACTGACTGTGAGGACATGGACTGTTGCAGTGCTGCTATCCCATGCACGAGGACAGCATCGAAAAGAAATAAGGCTGCAGGCCCGGAGATTGCCCCCCCCCCCCCCCCCCCCCCCCCCCCCCCCCCACACACACACACACACACACACACCGAGAGATGAGGCATGCAGACATCCGATGATGACACGAGTATTGTCATGCATTGGCGCATGCATTGTTGCATGGACGACGCACACATGCATGCATATGCAATGCAACCGTATACAAAATTCACTTCGCGGTAGAAACACGAAGACAACAGATATAAATGATTCACGCATACTCCAAAACTCTCTTTTTAAATTGAGGCTTACGTACTCGTGTCTCATATGTACGTAAAATAAAAATAGATAACGATAATTCGAGTTGCATGTATCCACAAGTTTAATCTAAAACCGGCAGAATTATTGCACCTCGCCATGTAAAAGTCCGGGGCAATTTGGAAACACCTTGCTCTATTATTGATAGACTGCTCTTTATGGTTTCGACGGATATTAGGATTGGTGATGTACTGATGGTTCTAAAGTACTCTTCTGGAACAGAGTTTCGGCAGAAGGGCTGAGACTGAAGGACGTGGCACTTAGGCTCTTTACTATATCAAGAAACAAGAGCAAATCATTGGTAGAGGCGGTAAAAGACAATGTCTAGATCGTGGATCTCGCTCTGCTTGGTCAAAGTAATTACACCCTCACCGTTTTCATGAGTTCTTCAATTTTTTTGGTTCGAAGTTCAAAAGATCCATTTAGATCCAGAGGCCAAAGATATCTTCAGCTAGAAATTCATTGCAGACCACCGATACACAGTGAAATCGGCATATAAGGCGTAATTTTTCGCCTCGATTTGCACAGACTCATACCTGGGCGTTCCAAAGAGCAAGTTTTTCAGCTAAGCAATTCAAAATTGTATTTAGACTGGGCCGTTTAGCTTCTAGAAATTGGCCCCATACCCTAACTTGTGCTCTATGTGTAGGTACCCTGGAGTTATGAAGCCATCCAGCTAGGAGTTATCTCCCACGTTGATGCATTGGTGGGAGAATTGGCTATGTTGTTGGGCTGTAATAGAAAAAGGCTTTAGAATGTTGCTGATCCTTGTCAACGGGACAATATATTAGGAAAGAAATACGAGTACTTTTGATTGC
Source organism: Zea mays (assembly GCF_902167145.1). Taxonomy (NCBI): domain Eukaryota; kingdom Viridiplantae; phylum Streptophyta; class Magnoliopsida; order Poales; family Poaceae; genus Zea; species Zea mays. The sequence continues at coordinate 183,845,346 of NC_050098.1, forward strand.
ATGTTTTCTAGTAGCCAGTAGATTGTAACCTCATTAAATGTGAGGCGACAGTCTGGATGGCGGTCCAGGCGAGGCACTTGACTACTTTTTGGCTTCAACTTAGATAGGATGCTAGTCGTGGGTTGTTTTTTGGTTTGCGGTTGGGAGGCTGTTCTAGCAGCTGATGGACTTGTTATTGTATCGACTTTTTTTTTTTTGCCTTTGGGCATCTTTCTCCTCATCAATATATAAGACAGATCTCCTGTCTGATTGTTTCAAAAAAGTTTAATCTAAAAACTTAAGTTGATGAAAAAAGTGGGCAATTTCCCTGTACTGTGTACTCCAGCATCTACGAGCCCGGATTCTAGTAATTCAGATAAGGGCGCGGGCGGTGGCGGTGGCGCTGGCGGCGAGCCTGGACGAGCCGTAGAGGGTCTCCTCGAACCGGATGATCTCGTTCTTGGACCCATAGGCCACCTGGGTCCGCTCGTCGAGCTCGTTGATCACCCTGTCCAGCACCGACTGCTTGCCGTCGCTGCTGTACCCGCCGGCCTTCTCCATCAAGAAGCCCAGGGGCGCCACCTCGAAGAGGAGCCGCAGCTTGGCCTTGGCCGTCGGGGACGTCACGTTGGTGAAGATGCCCTTCTCCTTCACTATGATCTGCGTCATCATCGACCATACTCACAGGCATCATATGCATGCATATATGCTGGTGCTCACGCAGGTTCTGTGTACTGAAAGCGGCATAGGAAAAGACCTAAAGCGAAAGCGAGGTTGGGGGGTCACTGTAGGGAATTGCTGTGTTGCTTGGCGTGGCCTTGCTTTAAAGCAGACGCTGGTACACAGAGCTCAATGTTCACTAGCATGGGCTTGCAGTGACTCTACAGCCCGAGACATTTTACTGGCAACGTCAAACCAAATTCTTTCTTCTCAAAAGTTTGCGCCGTCGTCCTCTCTGAAAATTTGGCTGTTTTGGTGTGCAAGGTGTGTAGAGAGTTGACATGACAGGTTAATCATATATGGATCTGTTTGGTTTTGGAACATGTACTACTCCTGATTACTAATTAAGCTAGTGATCCGATCGAGTGAACGTACGGGTTGTGAGGTGTCGGGATTTTTCTGTGTGGTTTACTAAGGGTTTGTTCGGTTATTCCTATTATACATGGATTGAATGGGATTGGAAAAAATTTAGAAGAACTTTGACTTGCTTGGGATTTAATCCCACCCAATCCCACTCAATCCATATGGATTGAGAGCTAACCGAACAAGCCCTAAGGGTGTGAATTATTTAAAGTTTTTGTGATATATACGTATGTACCTGGTTGACATCGGGAACCATTCCTCCAGTGTAGCGCAATGTGTACTTCTCCTTGACGTAGTAGTTGATGAGCTGAAGATACATATATTTGTAGCACCGATTAGGCGCGCACAGAAAGCCGTAGCAGATATTAAGAAGAAGAAAAAAAAATACTGACAGTAACAGGAGCCAGTAACGGAGTACCTTGTCGTACTCAGGGTTATCGAATGTCGCCCTCAGATTACCAGGAGAGAACATCTTCCCTTCCCCAATGGTCGTGGTGTCCTTCACATGCTGCCATTTACCTTCGTCGAGGAGGAGGAACTCGTGCGTCCCAGGGCAGTCCTTGAGGGCGACAATGTAGGTCGTGCGAGGGCCGTAGATGCCCATCGCGGCAGCGACCTGGTCGCCGCCGGTCACTCCGGTCAGCTTGTCGCCGGGCCAGACTCCGAAGATGGTTCCGACGGTGAAGTTGGTGTCGACAATGCTGGAGCCGTCGAGGGGGTCGAACGCAACGCTGAAACCACCTGCGAGATGTGACGGAAATCAGGCCGATCGGAATCGATCGCGGAGGCTTTCATTCGTATATAGGTTGTGTTGGTTTTCTGCATATCCAGAGCCGCGGTCCAAAAGAACGTGTGCCTGTTTCGGCAAGGTGGAAGGCTTGGAAAGCCATCGGCACATTTGACGTGTTGCAGTTTGGTGATCAGAAATCATCTAAAACTAGACTACAGGAAGGCAGCATGCTAATTTGGTCAGGCATACTGCTGTTAATTAGCAGTTACATTTCTACAGTGCTCTGAAGATGCACAATGGAGTATATGTTGGCATACTGCCGACTAGTAGCGCTGCACTGAAGCCCTGCAACTCTCTAATTACAATGTCCGTTTTCCTGTTTATTTTTTTTTGGTGGGGGGGGGGGGGGGGGGGGGGGGGGGGGGTGGCGTTGTACTCCTGCACAGGAAGGTTTTGCTGTCCTGTTTGGCGCAGGTGCTGTTTATCGAAAAACAACTTATCTAAGAAGCGGTTGGAAAACAGCTTCTATTTATTGTCTACTTTTAATTCCTTCTAACAAGTAAGTAAACTGATAAACTACTACAGGAAAGTCCTGTTTAGTATAGCTTCTATTTAAGTATGTGAACAAGCTGTGAAATAAAAAGTGTCAAACAGGACCTACAGTACTCTGAAAGCACTAAATCGTTTATTTAATTATAATCAGATGGTTATATCATCTATTACTTGAGGTAACAGGCCGAATATATAATATTTGATTTTCTATTTTGCAAAATTGTAAAGTATTATATATCAAAATCTTTTTCCAGATCTACTTAATGCATGCGTGTCTTTTTCCATCCTAATTTATAATCCGTTTGACTTTTTTAACCAAATTTGACTGGCTCGTCTTATTTGATTTTTTACAAAATAATTAAAATTTCAAAGTCATACTTAAAGTATATCATATGATAAAAATATCACAATAAATAATAATAATAACTATGATTTTTTAATAAGACACGCAATAAAAAGTCAAACGAATTATAATTTGAAATATTTGAAACAGAGAGAGTATTAGATTTGATGAATCAATCATTTTATTTTGCAACTTTGGACATTGACATAATTTGTGAGCATAAATATAACATGACAAATTGACAATTAATATAGTGTAGAGTAGGCCATGTTTAAAACCTCTAGAGCTATTAGTTAGCTGATAAAATTAGTTATACAGGTTTTAAACATCCTCACTAAAACCCTAACTAATTGTTAGTTAACTCACAACTAATAATTAATTAATTAATTAGCTTACTCAACGTGACTAATAATTTATTATCTAGCTAACTATTAGCTCTATGGTTCTAAACATAGCCATACTCTAGTGTACGTGTGCGTGACGCTTTAAAAGATAATATGATGTAACCTACTAATTTGTTCAAACAATGTACGTGGACGTATTAGCTACCTGAATAAAATATCGACAAAAATAGCTTGTATGTTTTTTTTTTCAAATGCAACGTAAATAAAAGCAAACGAGACATATGCACATTACACTTTGAATGCAAATACAATAAACTCGACATGATATGTGTTATTATTGTAACGTGGCAACATATATTAGAAAAAAGAAACATACACATACAATATGTTTTTACAGTAATGCCTGACATAAAAGTAATGCGAGCTGAAAAAAATGTGACGTGTTACATTACATGTCGTTTCAAAGTAGTAGTAATGTGACATAGTAAAACTTGAGTATTTGTACAATAATTGAATTAGGTTTTGTTTGGAAGCAACCTAGTTTTTAAGAATTTAGTTTCTATCTACAATTTCTACAAATTAATTTCTAAAAAATTGGTTGATGGTGTTTAGAACCATCTCAAAAACTGGAAATCCAGTTCCTATAAACTAGGGCATGAACTATTATATTTGGAACCACTTTAGTTTTCATAAACTAGTTTATGAAAAACTGGGTACTTCGAAACATGCCCTTACTCCCTATCCTAGTGTATTGCAGATAAATGGAAATGATTCATTGTTATTGGGTGCATGACATGTACCTAATATCTAGGGGTTGAATGGGATTTTTCTCTTTTCTTTGTTACTTTAGAGATTAGAGAAGAAATGGCAGTACCTTCGACTGGGCCACCCATGTCCTGGAGCTCGGGGACTTCCTCGGAGCACGCATACTTACACACATGTGAGTACTCCAAAGCCTGCAGGCACAGAGCAGGCACGAGCCAATTGAAAAGGACCGTTGTGTTGTGTGTGTGTGAGAGAGAGACGTACGGTACGGTGCGAGACCACACCTCAAAGAGGAGCTTGTTAGCGAGCATGTCGACGGCCAGCTGCTCGTCGCCGAAGGAATTGACACAGGCCGTGCCGCCGCAGGACGCCGTCCGGACCTTGAACGCGATCGTCCTCATGGCCTCCCCCATGCAGATGAGCAGCCTGATGAGGTTCTTGTCCGGCGTCGCCTTGGTCAGGAACTCCTCCTGCCACACCACACCACAACCCGGAGCCGGCACGCGGCAGCGGCGTCAGCTTCGTTCTTCGACGACGGCCGATGTTATGTACGCGTACGCACCAGGCTGTCTCCGATCTCGCACCGGGCACTGAGGGCCGCGCGGCTGGCCGCCTTGGACTGCCTCCTCGCCGAGAGCGGCCGCGCTGTGTTCACCCGCACCGACTCGCCGTAGAACGTGGTCGGCGGCCTGGACGCCTGCCGCACGTGTGGCGCCAGTCATCAACATCATCAGCAAACTTAAGGCTTCTGCACGTGTGCGCGACGAGCTGCTGCTACTTTCCGCTTACGTACAGTAGTCACGAGATATGAAGGTGCCGTACGTACCTTGGGCCTGTACGACTGGGAGAAGGACACGGCGGCGCAGCAAGCCGGGGAGCGCGTGGCGACGATCTCCATTGCTTTCAGGTGTGCGGTGGCCCGGGCGCTCGACGACGGCAGCAGGGCCTAAACCTGATGCTGTTAAATTGTCCGCGTGCGCTACCGTTTGGTGGTCGGCTGGTGCTTGCAACTAGCAAGCTAGCACGGCGCGGGGATGAATGGATCACACGGAGGATATGATGCACGTCTGGACAAGATAACCCGGCCGCCGCGATGGCGCCATTTGGAGCTGGAGAAGATAGAACGGGGGGGCCGCGCTGCGGTGCACGACGACCGTTCGTGGTTTGTGTGGCCATGCCGAGACGAGCCACGGATCGGACGGGCCTACGCACTGCAGCTCCAGCGCCCCCAAGCTAGCGACCAGAAGCAGGCCCGTTTATTTCCCCTTGGGTCTGGGAGGTTTGCTTCTGGTATTTTGTTGTCGTATATATACGACGGCATGGATCGTTTTCTGAAATTGTTCAGTGTGATGTTTAAGTCAGTTGTTTCATCATACCATCGTATATACGACAATTAAGCATCCCATCGTATATACGACAATTAAACACCCCATGGTATATACGACGACTTCTGAAATTATTAACAACATCAGATACGTAGAGTGGCAAGGCCTTTTCTCACTGGATACGCCTAGTTGTGCAATTTTTTTTTTCAATTTTAACCATATTGGAGAGCTTCAAATATACTTTACAATGCTATGTTTCTGGCCGATCAAGATACTCAAGAGAAAAATATAAATTAAACGATAAACTTTTTCGCAATAATTAAATTCTATCAAATAGCTCACTTGCCACATTGTGCCCAATAATATTTTCTACCATTCACATATAAGCTTAGCACCTTAAGTTCTAACCTTATTCTAACTTGACAATTCTAGTAATCTAAATATAAGAAGTTAATTATACAATAGTAAATATTCAAAGTAAATGAAGTGTTAGGAACACGACGATGTTTTTCTGAGGTATCAGAAAGTCGACGCTTTCCACTAGTCTTTTTTGGAGCAACCGCGCAAGGGTGTGGCTCCTCTTGATCAGCGCAAGGATCAAGCACTCCCTGCATGTTGATTCTTCATCACTCTAGGATGGTGAATCACCCACAATAGTTTACACCATAAATTGCACCCACGATCTCCACCTATCGTTCATGTCGGTACTCTGAAACAGGGGTACCCCTTACTACAGCATGAAGATACGGTGCCCACGCGGCTATCTCTAGTTGCGTGATGAACAACACCCGACCCGACCACGCGGATGGCTCCGGAGTCGCCACGTGGCCAGAAAAGACGATATGCTCCAAGGCATCAGCAGTGGGTTCGAACCCCCATGGGAAAGTACCAGACCCCTGTGCGTACGGACCGGACCTCCGGGTAAGGTCCAGAACCTCCACAGGCGTGCCCGGACCCCTGGGACGGGTCCCGGACCCTCCTGTGCAGGGTCTGGGCCACTCACAACAGGGTCCCGAGGTTCGTGGACAAAGAGTACCCGGACCTTAATCAAGGCCAGACGGAGGTCCGGAGCCGACACGTGTCCGAACAATACCGCATACGCCTCTGCTCCCCGCTCAGGCGGAGACCCGATGTTGCCATGTGGTCTACTGCGCGTGACGTAAGCCAGCGGGCGGAGCCTGACGTAAGGCCACTAGGCCGCGCGGCCTCTGCATTTAATGCGGATAAGGCGCGTCGCCTGTCCATTCCACTGGCAGGCGATGTGCCGCCTCAGCATTAAATGAGCCCTGTCCACTCCACTGGCAGGCGATGTGCCGCCTCAGCATTTAATGTGCCCTATCCACTCTGCTGACGGGCGGCGACCAGGCCATCCTGCAGGCGGCGTGCCTGTCCATTCTGATGGCAGGCAGTACGCCCGTGCTACGGCATACACTGTGCTCATCATGGCTCGCGCGTTACCGAGGAAGCAACCGCGAGATATTAATACTATATGGACTATGGACATTATGGCGCTCGGAGATCTTCTGGGTGACACTGGCATTGGATACTTCTATATATATTTCCTCCGTTTTGCCCCTGGGCCCACATGTCGGGGCTCAGCACCCTTGTACGTGTCCCCTTGAGCTATAAAAGGGAGGGCACACGACGTTACAAGGGAGACCCAACTTAGGCTCACACACTCACTCAAACTCACAAGTTCATACAACCTCTCAAGCTCAATACATCACACAATGGAGTAGGGTATTACGCTCCGGCGGCTTGAACCACTCTAAATCCTTGTGTGTTCTTTTGTTCTTCCCGGTTCCATCTAGCAGGCAAAACGCTTAGGCCCCTCCTCATCTTAGGATTTAGGGCGGGTGCGTTCCGCCACCCGGCCGGAGAATTCCCTCTCCAACATTTGGCGCGCCAGGTAGGGGCTTAGGCTTTAGGTTTTTGCTTGTTTTCCTGCTCGACGCCTTGGTTTACATCGTCGAGCACCATGATTTCATGCCCGAGGACTTCATGGTGGAGGAGGCGGCAACCTCTTCCACACCGCGGGCCACCAACCTCCCTGCACCTGGTGCAGCTTGAGAGCACCTAGAGGGGGGGGGTGAATAGGTGATCCTGTGAAACTTGAAAACTTAAGCCACAAAACTTGGTTAATCGTTAGCACAATAATTGCCAAGTGGCTAGATAGGAATCCTCAACAAAACACAATAACCAATAAGGATCAATCACAAAGATGGCACGGTGGTTATCCCGTGGTTCGGCCAAGACCAACGCTTGCCTACTCCACGTTGTGGCGTCCCAACGGACGAGGGTTGCAATCAACCCCTCTCAAGCGGTCCAAAGACCCACTTGAATACCACGGTGTTTTGCTTGCTTTTTCTCAATCCCGTTTGCGAGGAATCTCCACAACTTGGAGCCTCTCGCCCTTACACTTGAAATTCACAAAGAACACGGAGCAAGGGAGGGATTAGCAACACACACAAGACACAAGAACCAGAGTGTCAACACGCACACAAGTCGCAACAAGAGCTCGCAACACAACTCAATGAGTTCACAACTCCACTAGAGCTCTATATGCTATCACAATGAAAAGAATGCGCGAAATCGATGTCTTGGTGCTTAGGAATGTTGTAGGAATGCTTGGTGTCCTCCTCCATGCGCCTAGGGGTCCCTTTTATAGCCCCAAGGCAGCTAGGAGCCGTTGAGAGCAATCTGGGAAGGCTGATCTTGCCTTCTGTCGACTGGCGCACCGGACAGTCCGGTGCACACCGGACACTGTCCGGTGCCCGATTTCCTTCCAAAAATGGCGCAGTCGACCGTTGACAGCCTGAGAGCCGTTGGCGCACCGGACATGTCCGGTGCACACCGGACAGTCCGGTGCCCTCTTCTAGCCGTTGGCTCGGCCACGTGTCCCGTGCAGATCGCGCGGCCGACCGTTGGCCCGGCCGACCGTTGGCTCACCGGACAGTCCGGTGCACACCGGACAGTCCGGTGAATTATAGCCGTACGTCGCCGATGAATTCCCGAGAGCGGTCACTTCGCTCGAGCCATCCTGGCGCACCGGACACTGTCCGGTGCACCACCGGACAGTCCGGTGCTCCCAGACCCAGCAGAGTCTTGGCTGCTCGAGCCAAGACATTTACAATTGGATTTTTCCTGTTTCAAGCACTTAGACACAATACATTAGTCCATAAAACAATGTACTAGGTCTGAGAAACATACCTTTATCCTTGATTTGTACTTTGTCCACCTTTTACACTTAGGCACTTGTGTTGGACACTAAATCACCAAAATACTTAGAAATGGCCCAAGGGCACATTTCCCTTTCAATCTCCCTCTTTTTGGTGATTTATGCCAACACAACATAAAGCAAGTAGAACAAGTACAAAATCAATTCAAATAAGAACTCAAATTGTTTTGATTCAAATTTGACATATATGGATCACTCTTTGCCACCACTTGGTTTGTTTTTGCAAATCAAACTCAAATTTCTATCTCTAAGTCAACCACACATGTTAAGACATAAAGAGAGTTATTCCAAGAGAAATTGATTCAAGATTTCAAAAACTCCCCTTTTTTTCATAATCAACACTTCTCCCCACAAGAAGCCATCTTTTGACACAAGAGAGACAATAAAAAGTTTTGACAAACCAAAAGCTCTATTCTACTATTTTCAAAATTTCTCAAGTGGTAACTGATCCATTTATCGCTTTGGCCTTTATTTTCTCCCCCTTTGGCATCAAGCACCAAAACGGGATCAATCTTAGCCCTTTAACCCCATTGCCTCACCAAAATCTTCAAATAAGAACACAAAGGCAATAAGAGTATAAAGATGATTTTGGAAAAGTTACTCGTTTCATCGGAGTGCAGTGGAAGTCTTGCATGGTCCAAGTCCACCTTTTCCCTTTCAATTCTCCTTGGAGACTAAAACAACCAAACTCAAGAACATGGTTAGTCTCAAAGGGTCAAGTTGTAGCACAGCTCCCCCTAAATATGTGCATCACTTGCAAACAGGACTTGTGAGGTCCAGGGAGTGTTTGTACAACTTGAGCACCACAATAAGCCACAACATGCAGAATGAACATGATCAAAGGCATAAACACATGTATGCTACATTTCAATCCAAGTTCCGCGAATCTAAGATATTGAGCTCACTACGCAGCCTGCAAAAGGTCTTCTCATCTAGAGGCTTGGTAAAGATATCGGCTAGCTGGTTCTCGGAGCTAACATGAAACACTTCGATATCCCCCTTTTGCTGGTGGTCTCTCAAAAAGTGATGCCGGATGTCAATGTGCTTTGTGCGGCTGTGCTCAACAGGATTTTCCGCTATGCGGATAGCACTCTCATTGTCACATAGGAGTGGGACTTTGCTCAGATTGTAGCCAAAGTCCCGGAGGGTTTGCCTCATCCAAAGTAGTTGCGCACAACACTGTCCTGCGGCAACGTACTCGGCCTTAGCGGTGGATAGGGCAACAGAAGTTTGTTTCTTAGAGTTCCACGACACCAGGGACCTTCCTAAGAATTGGCACGTCCCCGATGTACTCTTCCTATCGACCTTACATCCAGCATAGTCGGAATCTGAGTACCCAATCAAGTCAAAGTTAGACCCCTTTGGATACCAGATCCCGAAGCAAGGCGTAGCGACTAAATATCGAAGAATTCGCTTCATGCCCACTAAGTGACACTCCTTAGGATCGGATTGAAATCTAGCACACATGCATACGCTAAGCATAATATCCGGTCTACTAGCACATAAATAAAGCAAAGAACCTATCATGGACCGGTATGCTTTTTGATCAACGGACTTACCTCCTTTGTTGAGGTCGGTGTGTCCACCAGTTCCCATCGGCGTCTTTGCGGGCTTGGCGTCCTTCATCCCAAACCGCTTTAGCAAGTCTTGCGTGTACTTCGTTTGGGAGATGAAAGTGCCATCCTTGAGTTGCTTCACTTGGAACCCAAGGAAGTAGTTCAACTCGCCCATCATCGACATCTCGAATTTCTGCGTCATAACCCTGCTAAACTCTTCACAAGACTTTTGATTAGTAGAACCAAATATTATGTCATCGACATAAATTTGGCACACAAAAAGATCACCATCGCAAGTCTTAGTAAAAAGAGTTGGATCGGCTTTCCCAACCTTGAAAGCATTAGCAATTAAAAAGTCTCTAAGGCATTCATACCATGCTCTTGGGGCTTGCTTAAGTCCATAGAGCGCCTTAGAGAGCTTACACACGTGGTCGGGGTACCGTTCATCCTCGAAGCCAGGGGGTTGCTCCACGTACACCTCCTCCTTGATCGGCCCGTTGAGGAAAGCGCTCTTCACATCCATTTGGTACAACCTGAAAGAATGGTGAGCGGCACATGCTAGCAAGATACGAATTGATTCTAGCCTAGCCACAGGAGCAAAAGTCTCCTCAAAGTCCAAACCTGCGACTTGGGCATAACCTTTTGCCACAAGTCGAGCCTTGTTCTTCGTCACCACCCCGTGCTCGTCCTGTTTGTTGCGGAACACCCACTTGGTTCCCACAACATTTTGCTTGGGACGAGGCACCAGTGTCCAAACTTCATTGCGCTTGAAATTGTTGAGTTCCTCCTGCATGGCCAACACCCAGTCCAGATCTAGCAAGGCCTCTTCTACCCTGAAAGGCTCAATAGAAGAGACAAAGGAGTAATGCTCACAGAAATTAACTAATCTTGAACGAGTAGTTACTCCCTTGCTAATATCACCCAATATTTGGTCGACGGGATGATCCCTTTGGATCGTCGCTCGAACTTGGGTTGGAGGTGCCTGAGGTGCTTCTTCTTCTTCACTTTGATCATCCTGTGCTCCCCCTTGATCATGCGCCTCCACTTGAGGTACCTGTTCGTCATCTTGGGATGGGGGATGCACCATAGTTGAGGAAGACGGTTGATCTTGCTCCAATTGTTCCTGAGGCCGCACATCTCCAATCGCCATGGTGCGTATCGCGGCCGTTGGAACATCTTCTTCATCTACATCATCAAGATCAACAACTTGCTCTCTTGGAGAGCCATTAGTTTCATCAAATACAACGTCGCTAGAGACTTCAACCAAACCCGATGATTTGTTGAAGACCCTATATGCCTTTGTATTTGAATCATAACCTAATAAAAACCCTTCTACAGCTTTGGGAGCAAATTTGGAATTCCTACCCTTCTTCACTAGAATGTAGCATTTACTCCCAAAAACACGAAAGTACGATACATTGGGTTTGTTACCGGTTAGCAGCTCATACGACGTCTTCTTGAGGAGGCGGTGAAGGTAGACCCTGTTGATGGCGTGGCAAGCCGTGTTCACGGCTTCCGACCAAAAACGCTCGGGGGTCTTGAACTCTCCAAGCATAGTCCTCGCCATATCTATGAGCGTCCTGTTCTTCCTCTCTACCACACCATTTTGCTGAGGTGTGTAGGGAGCGGAGAACTCGTGCTTGATCCCCTCCTCCTCAAGGAACTCCTCCACTTGAAGATTCTTGAATTCGGACCCGTTGTCGCTCCTTATCTTCTTCACCTTGAGCTCAAACTCATTTTGAGCTCTCCTGAGGAAGCGCTTGAGGGTCCCTTGGGTTTCAGACTTATCCTGCAAAAAGAACACCCAAGTGAAGCGAGAAAAGTCATCAACAATAACTAGACCATACTTACTTCCTCCTATGCTTAGATAGGCGACGGGTCCGAAGAGGTCCATATGCATCAGCTCCAGAGGTCTTGAAGTGGTCATCACATTCTTGCTGTGATGAGCTCCTCCCACCTGTTTACCTGCTTGACAAGCTGCACAAGGTCTATCTTTTTTCGAAATGTACATTGGTTAGACCTATCACGTGTTCTCCCTTTAGAAGCTTGTGGAGGTTCTTCATCCCCACATGTGCTAAGCGGCGATGCCACAACCAGCCCATGCAAGTCTTAGCCATTAAGCATGCATCTAGACTGGCCCCCTCTTTTGCAAAATCAACTAAATAAAGTTTGTCGTCTAGTACACCCTTAAAAGCTAGTGAACCATCACGTCTTCTAAAGACAGAAACATCTACATTTGTAAATAGACAATTATATCCCATATTACATAATTGACTAACAGATAGTAAATTATATCCAAGAGACTCAACTAAAAACACATTAGAGATAGAGTGTTCATTTGATATTGCAATCTTGCCTAAGCCTTTCACCTTGCCTTGGTTCCCATCACCGAATATGATTGAATCTTGGGAATCCTTATTCTTGACGTAGGAGGTGAACATCTTCTTCTCCCCCGTCATATGGTTTGTGCATCCGCTGTCGATAATCCAGCTTGAACCCCCGGATGCATAAACCTGCAAGGCAAATTTAGGCTTGGGTCTTAGGTACCCAACTCTTGTTGGGTCCTACAAGGTTAGTCACAATTGTCTTAGGGACCCAAATGCAAGTTTTATCACCCTTGCATTTTGCCCCTAATTTCCTAGCAACTATCTTCCTATCCTTTCTACAAATAGCAAAGGAAGCATTTAAAGCATGATATATTGTAGATGGTTCATTAACTTTCCTAGGAACATTAGCAACATTTCTCCTAGGCATATTATGAACAACATTTTTCCTACCAACATTTCTATCATGCACATAGGAAGAACTAGAAGCAAACATGGCATGAGAATCAAAAGCATCATATGCATTATAACTCCTATAAGCATTTCTATATTGTCTCTTGTCATGATACATAAAAAGCATGGTTCTTTTTAGCACTAATAGCCATAGGGGCCTTCCCTTTCTCCTTGGTGGAGATGGGAGCCTTATGGCTTGTTAAGTCCTTGGCTTCCCTCTTGAAGCCAAGTCCATCCTTAATTGAGGGGTGTCTACCAATCGTGTAGGCATCCCTTGCAAATTTTAGCTTATCGAAATCACTTTTGCTAGTCTTAAGTTGGTCATTAAGACTAGCTACTTCATCATTTAATCTAGAAATTGCAACTAGGTGTTTACTACAAGCATCAATATCAAAATCCTTACACCTAGTACAAATTATAACATGTTCTACACAAGAATTAGATTTATTTGCTACTTCTAATTTAGCATTTAAATCATTGTTAACACCTTGTAAAGTAGAAATGGTTTCATGACAAGTAGATAGTTCATAAAAAAGCATTTCATTTCTTTTAACTTCTAAAGCATAGGATTTTTGTGCCTCTACAAATTTATCATGTTCATCATATAACAAATCCTCTTGCTTTTCTAAAAGCCTATCCTTTTCATTCAAGGCATCAATCAATTCATTGATTTTATCAATTTTATTTCTATCCAATCCCTTGAACAAGCTAGAGTAATCTATTTCATCTTCATCACTAGATTCGTCCTCACTTGAAGAATCATAAGTAGAGTTTCGAGTACATACCTTCTTCTCCCTTGCCATAAGGCATGTGTGACGCTCGTTGGGGAAGAGGGATGACTTGTTGAAGGCGGTGGCGGCGAGTCCTTCATTGTCGGAGTCAGACGAAGAGCAATCCGAATCCCACTCCTTGCCAAGATGTGCCTCGCCCTTTGCCTTCTAATAGTTCTTCATTTTCTCCCTCTTGATCCCTTGATCCTGATCACTATCATTGTCGAGACAGTTAGCAATAAAATGACCAAGCTTACCACATTTGAAGCATGAGCGCTTCCCCTTGGCTTTGGTCTTGCTTGGCTGTCCCTTGCGACCTTTAAGTGTCGTCTTGAATCTTTTGATGATGAGGGCCATCTCTTCATCATTAAGTCCGACTGCCTCAATTTGTGCCACCTTACTAGGTAGCGCCTTCTTGCTTCTTGTTGCCTTGAGAGCAAGGGGTTGCAGTTCGTTGATCGAACCATTCAAGGCGTCGTCCACGTACCTCGCCTCCTTGATCATCATCCGCCCGCTAACGAATTTTCCAAGGACTTCTTCGGGCGACATTTTGGTGTACCTGGGATTCTCACGAATATTATTTACCAAATGAGGATCAAGAACGGTAAAGGACCTTAGCATCAGCCGGACGACATCGTGGTCCGTCCATCGCGTGCTTCCGTAGCTCCTTATTTTGTTGATAAGGGTCTTGAGCCGGTTGTATGTTTGTGTCGGCTCCTCGCCCCTTATCATCGCGAACCGTCCAAGCTCGCCCTCCACCAACTCCATCTTGGTGAGCAAGGTGACGTCGTTCCCCTCATGAGAAATCTTGAGGGTGTCCCAGATCTGCTTGGCGTTATCCAAGCCGCTCACTTTGTGGTATTCATCCCTGCACAATGAAGCTAGAAGAACAGTAGTAGCTTGTGCATTCTTATGAATTTGCTCATTAATGAACATGGGACTATCCGAACTATCAAAGTGCATTCCACTCTCTACAATCTCCCATATACTAGGATGGAGAGAGAACAAGTGACTACGCATTTTGTGACTCCAAAATCCGTAGTCCTCTCCATCAAAATGAGGAGGTTTACCAAGTGGAATAGATAATAAATGAGCATTTGCACTTTGAGGAATACGCGAATAATCGAAAGAAAAGTTCGAGTTAACCGTCTTTCGTTTGTCGTAGTCGTTGTCATCGTTGTCCTTGTGGGAAGAAGTGGACTCATCACTGTCGTCGTAGTAGACGATCTCCTTAATGCGCCTTGTCTTCTTCTTCTTCCCATCTTTTCGTCTATGACCCGAGCCCGAGTCGGTAGGCTTGTCATCCTTTGGCTCGTTGACGAAAGACTCCTTCTCTTTATCGTTGATCACGATACCCTTCCCCTTAGGATCCATCTCTTCGGGCGGTTAGTCCCTTTGTGAAGAGAACGACTCTGATACCAATTGAGAGCACCTAGAGGGGGGGGGTGAATAGGTGATCCTGTGAAACTTGAAAACTTAAGCCACAAAACTTGGTTAATCGTTAGCACAATAATTGCCAAGTGGCTAGATAGGAATCCTCAACAAAACACAATAACCAATAAGGATCAATCACAGAGATGGCACGGTGGTTATCCCGTGGTTCGGCCAAGACCAACGCTTGCCTACTCCACGTTGTGGCGTCCCAACGGACGAGGGTTGCAATCAACCCCTCTCAAGCGGTCCAAAGACCCACTTGAATACCACGGTGTTTTGCTTGCTTTTTCTCAATCCCGTTTGCGAGGAATCTCCACAACTTGGAGCCTCTCGCCCTTACACTTGAAATTCACAAAGAACACGGAGCAAGGGAGGGATTAGCAACACACACAAGACACAAGAACCAGAGTGTCAACACGCACACAAGTCGCAACAAGAGCTCGCAACACAACTCAATGAGTTCACAACTCCACTAGAGCTCTATATGCTATCACAATGAAAAGAATGCGCGAAATCGATGTCTTGGTGCTTAGGAATGTTGTAGGAATGCTTGGTGTCCTCCTCCATGCGCCTAGGGGTCCCTTTTATAGCCCCAAGGCAGCTAGGAGCCGTTGAGAGCAATCTAGGAAGGCTGATCTTGCCTTCTGTCGACTGGCGCACCGGACAGTCCGGTGCACACCGGACACTGTCCGGTGCCCGATTTCCTTCCAAAAATGGCGCAGTCGACCGTTGACAGCCTGAGAGCCGTTGGCGCACCGGACATGTCCGGTGCCCTCTTCTAGCCGTTGGCTCGGCCACGTGTCCCGCGCAGATCGCGCGGCCGACCGTTGGCCCGGCCGACCGTTGGCTCACCGGACAGTTCGGTGCACACCGGACAGTCCGGTGAATTATAGCCGTACGTCGCCGGTGAATTCCCGAGAGCGGCCACTTCGCTCGAGCCATCCTGGCGCACCGGACACTGTCCGGTGAACCACCGGACACTGTCCGGTGCACCACCGGACAGTCCGGTGCTCCCAGACTCAGCAGAGTCTTGGCTGCTCGAGCCAAGACATTTACAATTGGATTTTTCCTGTTTCAAGCACTTAGACACAATACATTAGTCCATAAAACAATGTACTAGGTCTGAGAAACATATCTTTATCCTTGATTTGTACTTTGTCCACCTTTTACACTTAGGCAATTGTGTTGGACACTATATCACTAAAATACTTATAAATGGCCCAAGGGCACATTTCCCTTTCACAGCTGCTGCTGTGCACTCTGCGCGGCAGCACACTCCCGCGCAAACGTCCAGGACGTCTAGAGCGGCGCCTGGGGCGCTGTCCGCAGCCAGAGAGTTGTTGTGCCACCCTCCTAGCTCCCACGGCCTCGCCAGGGGCCATGAAGCAGTGGCGCGACGACATTGACATCCTGCTAGGCATGGCGCACTCTGTCTCAACCGGGCCCAGGCCTCGGTCGTCCCGGTGTCAACATGAGGCGTCAGCATCAGTGCGCTCCCCCTCGGTGAGGGCCACGCCGACTGAGGACCTGCGGGCGGCGCTCAACCACCGACGAGCAGGCGAGGACGCTCTAGTCTCTCTGGAGAGGTCTAATGACCTGCGGGTAGAACTCAACCACAGGCGTGCAGGCGAGGATGCCCGCGTCTCCCTAGAGAGGGCGTGTGAGCGCCGACAGAACGTCGAGGGTCGCAACCTCGACTACGACTTCGCTGTGGTTGCACCGCAGGCACCAACGGGCGCCCGAATCCAGGCGGGTGTCCCCTTGGCCGGCGTAGGCTGCGCTGGCGGATCATCTCCGTGCAGCAACTTGGCCATCCAGGTTCCGGCCGCACCTGCCGGAAAAGTACAACGGGACGACAAATCCGTCGGAATTCTTGCAGGTTTACGTCACCGCCATTACGGTAGCCGATGGAGACACCGCCGTAATGGCGACATACTTCCATGTTGCCTTGTCTGGGCCGGCCCGGACTTGGCTCATGAACCTTGCCCCAGGATCGATCTACTCCTGGAAAGAGCTCTGCGCGCGGTTCACAGCGAACTTCGCCAGCGCTTACCAACAACATGGCGTGGAGGCTCACCTCCACGCAGTGAGGCAGGAGCCCGGGAAACTCTCCGAGCGTTCATCTCCCGCTTCACCAAGGTACGAGGCACTATACCTCGTATTTCCGATGCTTCCATCATCACTGCTTTCCGCTAGGGGGTACGTGATGAAAAGATGCTGGAGAAGTTGGCCACGCATGACGTGGAAACTGTCACCACGCTCTTTGCTCTGGCTGACAAGTGCACCAGAGCCGCTGAGGGCCGTGCGTGGCACTCGGCGCCACAGACCAGGGCTGCCCATATGGGTGGCTTGGGTGCCATCGCTCAGGACGGCAAAAAGAAGAAGAAAAAGAACTGCGGCCACGAGAAGCCGCCGTCTGCCGCTCTGGTCGTCGCAGCCACAACTGGGGGCCGGAACGAGCGCAACAAGCGCCCACGACCGCAGAGGGGTAACAGCGGCTCATGCCCTGTACACCCCAACAGTCTCCATAGCGCCGCGAAGTATCGCGAGATCATTGAACTCGCGAAGCGCGTCAGCGAGCGGCGCGAGCAGACCTCCAGAGATGGCTCCCCACCTCGTTGTCGCCCGGGCAAGGAAAGGGTCGACAACGGTGAGGTGGCCGCGGGAGAACGGGACCTCGGGTATCAGTCACCCGAGGGGGTCCTGAAGGACTGAAAGGGAAATGTGCCTTTGGGCCATTTCTAAGTATTTTGGTGATTTAGTGTCCAACACAAGTGACTAAGTGTAAAAAGGTGGACAAAGTACAAATCAAGAATTAAGGTATGTTTCTCAGACTTAGTACATTGTTTTATGGACTAATGTATTGTGTCTAAGTGCTGGAAACAGGAAAAATCCAATTGGAAATGTCTTGGCTCGAGCAGCCAAAAATCTGCTGAGTCTGGGAGCACCGGACTGTCCGGTGGGTCACCGGACTGTCCGGTGGTGCACCGGACAGTGTCCGGTGCGCCAGGCTGACTCGGCGTGAACTCGGCGCTCTCGGGAATTCGCCGACGGCGTACGGCTATAATTCACCGGACTGTCCGGTGTGCACCGGACTGTCCGGTGAGCCAACGGTCGGCCGCGCGATCTGCGCGTGACACGTGGCCGAGCCAACGGCTAGAAGGGGGCACCGGACTGTCCGGTGTGCACCGGACATGTCCGGTGCGCCAACGGCTCTCTGGCGGGCAACGGTCGGCTGCGCCATTTTAGGAAGGAGATCGGGCACCGGACAATGTCCGGTGTGCACCGGACTGTCCGGTGCGCCCGATGACAGAAGGCAAGATCAGCCTTCCAGAATTGCTCTCAACGGCTCCTAGCTGCCTTGGGGCTATAAAAGGGACCCCTAGGCGCATGGAGGAGAACACCAAGCAACCTTAGAGCATTCTTGATCATCCACACTCAGTCTTTGCGCATTTGTTTGTCACTCTCAGTGATTCGAGCTCCGTTCTAGTGAGAACTTTGAGATAGTCTTTTGAGCTCGATTCTTGGCCGTGTGTGTGCGCATTTTGCTGTGGATTTGCGTGTGTTGCTTCTCTCCCTTACTCCGTGCTTCTTTGTGAACTTCAAGTGTAAGGGCGAGAGACTCCAAGTTGTGGAGATTCCTCGCAAACGCGATAAGAAAAGAAAAGCATAACACTGTGGTATTCAAGTTGATCATTGGATCACTTGAGAGGAGTTGAGTGCAACTCTCGTCCGTTGGGACGCCACAACGTGGAGTAGGCAAGTTTTGTACTTGGCCGAACCACGGGATAAACCACTGTGTCTTCTCTGTGTTGAACTCTTTGTGGTTATCGTATTGTGCAAAATCTTCTCTCTAGCCACTTGGCATTAACTGTGCTAACGTTTAACCAAGTTTTTGTGGCTTAAGTCTTTAAGTTTTACAGGATCACCTATTCACCCCCCCCTCTAGGTGCTCTCAATTGGTATCAGAGCCGTTCTCTTCAAGAAGGGACTAATCGCCCGAAGAGATGGATCCTAAGGGAAAGGGGATGGTGGTCGACAACAACGAGAAGGAGTCTATCTTCAACGAGCCGAAGAATGACAAGTCTACCGACTTGGGCTCAAGCCACAAGCGCAAAGATGGGAAAAAGAAGAAGACAAGGCGCATCAAGGAGATCGTCTACTACGACAGCGACGAATCCTCTTCTTCCCAAAAGGACGATGACAACGACTACAGGAAGACGGTCAATTCAAACTTTTCATTTGATTATTCTCGTATTCCACATAGTTCGAATTCGCATTTGCTTTCCATTCCTCTTGGCAAACCTCCACACTTTGATGGGGAGGACTACGGATTTTGGAGTCACAAAATGCGTAGTCATTTATTCTCTCTCCATCCAAGCATATGGGAGATTGTAGAGAATGGAATGAAATTTGATAGCTCGGATAGCCCTATGTTTATTAATGAACAGATTCATAAAAATGCACAAGCCACTACTGTGTTGCTAGCCTCTTTGTGCAGGGACGAGTACAACAAGGTGAGCGGCTTGGACAATGCCAAGCAGATATGGGACACCCTCAAGATTTCTCACGAGGGGAACGACATCACCATGCTCACTAAAATGGAGTTGGTGGAGGGCGAACTTGGAAGGTTTGCGATGATAAGGGGCGAGGAGCCAACCCAAACATACAACCGGCTCAAGACCCTTATCAACAAAATAAGGAGCTATGGAAGCACGCGATGGACGGACCATGACGTCGTCCGACTATTACTAAGGTCCTTTACCATTCTTGATCCTCAGTTGGTGAATAATATTCGTGAGAATCCCAGGTACACCAAAATGTCGCCCGAAGAAGTCCTAGGAAAATTTGTCAGCGGGCGAATGATGATTAAGGAAGCAAGGTACGTGGACGACGCCTTGAATGGACCGATCAACGAGCCGCAACCTCTTGCTCTCAAAGCAACAAGAAGCAAGGAGGCGCTACCTAGCAAGGTGGCACAAATTGAGGCGGCCGGACTTAATGATGAAGAGATGGCTCTCATCATCAAACGCTTCAAGTCGGTGCTAAAGGGTCACAAGGGGCAGCCAAGCAAGACCAAGACAAAGAGGAAGCGCTCATGCTTCAAATGCGGTAAGATTGGTCATTTTATTGCTAACTGTCCCGAAAATGAAAGTGACCAGGAACACGGGAGCAAGAGGGAAAAGAAGAAAAATTACAAGAAGGCCAAGGGCGAGGCACATCTAGGAAAGGAGTGGGACTCAGATTGCTCCTCCTCCGACTCTGACAATGAAGGACTCGCCGCCACCGCCTTCAACAAGTCATCCCTCTTCCCAAACGAGCGTCACACATGCCTCATGGCAAAGGAGAAGAAGGTATGTACTCGAGACGGTACTACTTATGATTCCTCTAGTGATGATGAATCTAGTGATGAGGAAATAGACTACTCTAGCTTGTTCAAGGGATTGGATAGAAATAAAATTGATAAAATCAATGAATTGATTGATGCATTGAATGAGAAGGATAAACTCTTAGAGAAACAAGAAGATTTATTGTATGAAGAGCATGATAAATTTGTAGAAGCTCAAAGATCTCATGCTCTAGAAGTTAAAAGAAATGAAATGCTTTCTTGTGAATTATCTTCTTGCCATGAGACAATTTCTAAATTAAGGAGCATTAATGATGATATGAATGCTAAGTTAGAGATTGCTAATAAATCCAATTCTTGTGTAGAACATGTTGCAATTTGTACTAGGTGTAAAGATTTTGACATTAATGCTTGTAGTGAACAACTAGTTTCAATTTCCAAGCTTAATGATGAATTGGCTAGTCTTAATGCTCAACTTAAGACTAGCAAGAATGATTTCGATAAGCTAAAATTTGCAAGGGATGCCTACACGATTGGTAGACACCCCTCAATTAAGGATGGACTTGGCTTCAAGAGAGAAGCCAAGAACTTAACAAGCCATAAGGCTCCCATCTCCGCCAAGGAGAAAGGGAAGGCCCCTATGGCAAGTAGCACTAAAAGGAATCATGCTTTTATGTATCATGATAGGAGACAAACTAAAAACGCTTATAGGAGTTATAATGCTTATGATGATTTTGACTCTCATGCCATGTTTGCTTCTAGTTCTTCCTATATGCATGATAGAAATATGTCTAGGAAAAATGCTATTCATCATAAGCCTAGAAAGAATATTATTCATGCTCCTAGGAAAGTAGTGAATGAACCTTCTACAATATATCATGCTTTGAATGCTTCCTTTGCTATTTGTAGAAAGGATAGGAAAATAGTTGCTAGAAAATTAGGGGCAAGATGCAAGGGAGACAAAACTTGCATTTGGGTCCCTAAGGATATTTGTGCTAACCTTGTAGGACCCAACATGAGTTGGGTACCTAAGACCCAAGCCTAAATTTGCCGTGCAGGTTTATGCATCCGGGGGCTCAAGCTGGATTATTGACAGCGGATGCACAAACCATATGACGGGGGAGAAGAAGATGTTCACCTCCTACGTCAAGAACAAGGATTCCCAAGATTCAATTATATTCGGTGATGGGAATCAAGGCAAGGTAAAAGGGCTAGGTAAAATTGCAATCTCCAATGAGCACTCTATCTCCAATGTGTTTTTAGTAGAGTCTCTTGGATATAACTTGCTATCTGTTAGTCAGTTATGTAATATGGGATATAACTGCTTATTTACAAATGTAGATGTGTCTGTCTTTAGAAGGTGTGATGGTTCACTAGCATTTAAGGGTGTATTAGACGGCAAACTTTATTTAGTTGATTTTGCAAAAGAGGAGGCCGGTCTAGATGCATGCTTAATTGCTAAGACTGGCATGGGCTGGCTGTGGCATCGCCGCTTAGCACATGTGGGGATGAAGAACCTTCACAAACTTCTAAAGGGAGAACACGTGATAGGTTTGACTAATGTGCATTTCGAAAAAGATAGACCTTGTGCAGCATGTCAAGCAGGAAAACAGGTGGGAGGAGCACATCACAGCAAGAATGTGATGACCACATCAAGACCCCTGGAGCTGCTACATATGGACCTCTTCGGACCCGTCGCTTATCTGAGCATAGGAGGAAGTAAGTATGGTCTAGTTATCGTTGATGACTTTTCCTGCTTCACTTGGGTGTTCTTTTTGCAGGATAAGTCTGAGACCCAAGGAACCCTCAAGCGCTTCCTAAGGAGAGCTCAAAATGAGTTTGAGCTCAAAGTGAAGAAGATCAGGAGCGACAACGGGTCCGAGTTCAAGAACCTTCAAGTGGAGGAGTTTCTTGAGGAGGAGGGGATCAAGCACGAGTTCTCCACTCCCTACACACCACAACAAAATGGTGTGGTAGAGAGGAAGAACAGGACACTCATTGATATGGCGAGGACAATGCTTGGAGAGTTCAAGACCCCCGAGTGCTTTTGGTCGGAAGCCGTGAACACGGCTTGTCACGCCATCAACAGGGTCTACCTTCACCGCCTCCTCAAGAAGACGTCGTATGAGCTTCTAACCGGTAACAAACCCAATGTATCTTACTTTCGTGTATTTGGGAGCAAATGCTACATTCTAGTGAAGAAGGGTAGAAATTCTAAGTTTGCTCCAAAAGCTGTAGAAGGGTTTTTGTTAGGTTATGACTCAAATACAAAGGCGTATAGAGTCTTCAACAAATCATCGGGTTTGGTTGAAGTCTCTAGCGACGTTGTATTTGATGAGACTAATGGCTCTCCAAGAGAGCAAGTTGTTGATTGTGATGATGTAGATGAAGAAGATATTCCGTCGGCCGCTATACGAACCATGGCGATTGGAGAAGTGCGGCCACAGGAACAAGATGAACGAGATCAACCTTCTTCCTCAACAACGGTGCATCCCCCAACTCAAGACGATGAACAGGTTCATCAACAGGAGGCGTGTGATCAAGGGGGAGCACAAGATGATCATGTGATGGAGGAAGAAGCACAACCGGCACCTCCAACCCGAGTTCGAGCGATGATTCAAAGGGATCATCCCGTCGACCAAATTTTGGGTGATATTAGCAAGGGAGTAACTACTCGATCTCGATTAGTTAATTTTTGTGAGCATTACTCCTTTGTCTCTTCTACTGAGCCTTTCAGGGTAGAAGAGGCCTTGCTAGATCCGGACTGGGTGTTGGCCATGCAAGAGGAGCTCAACAACTTCAAGAGAAATGAAGTTTGGACGCTGGTACCTCGTCCTAAGCAAAATGTTGTGGGAACCAAGTGGGTGTTCCGCAACAAACAGGACGAGCACGGGGTGGTGACGAGGAACAAGGCTCGACTTGTGGCAAAAGGTTATGCCCAAGTCGCAGGTTTGGACTTTGAGGAGACTTTTGCTCCTGTGGCTAGGCTAGAATCAATTCGTATCTTGCTAGCATATGCCGCTCACCATTCTTTCAGGTTGTACCAAATGGATGTGAAGAGCGCGTTCCTCAACGGGCCGATCAAGGAGGAGGTGTACGTAGAGCAACCCCCTGGCTTCGAGGATGAACGGTACCCCGACCACGTGTGTAAGCTCTCTAAGGCGCTCTATGGACTTAAGCAAGCCCCAAGAGCATGGTATGAATGTCTTAGAGACTTTCTAATTGTTAATGCTTTCAAGGTTGGGAAAGCCGATCCAACTCTTTTTACTAAGACATGTGATGGTGATTTGTTTGTGTGCCAAATTTATGTCGATGACATAATATTTGGTTCTACTAACCAAAAGTCTTGTGAAGAGTTTAGCAGGGTGATGACGCAGAAATTCGAGATGTCGATGATGGGCGAGTTGAACTACTTCCTTGGGTTCCAAGTGAAGCAACTCAAAGATGGCACCTTCATCTCCCAAACGAAGTACACGCAAGATCTGCTAAAGCGGTTTGGGATGAAGGACGCCAAGCCCGCAAAGACTCCGATGGGGACCGACGGACACACCGACCTCAACAAAGGAGGTAAGTCCGTTGATAAAAAAGCATACCGGTCAATGATAGGTTCTTTGCTTTATTTATGTGCTAGTAGACCGGATATTATGCTTAGCGTATGCATGTGTGCTAGATTTCAATCCGATCCTAAGGAGTGTCACTTAGTGGCGGTGAAGCGAATTCTAAGATATTTGGTTGCTACGCCTTGCTTCGGGCTCTGGTATCCAAAAGGGTCTACCTTTGACTTGGTTGGATACTCAGATTCCGACTATGCTGGATGTAAGGTCGATAGGAAGAGTACATCAGGGACGTGCCAATTCTTAGGAAGGTCCCTGGTGTCGTGGAACTCTAAGAAACAAACCTCCGTTGCCCTATCCACCGCTGAGGCCGAGTATGTTGCCGCAGGACAGTGTTGCGCGCAACTACTTTGGATGAGGCAAACCCTCCGGGACTTTGGCTACAATCTGAGCAAAGTCCCACTCCTATGTGATAATGAGAGTGCTATCCGCATGGCGGAAAATCCTGTTGAACACAGCCGCACAAAGCACATAGACATCCGGCATCACTTTTTGAGAGACCACCAGCAAAAGGGAGATATCGAAGTGTTTCATGTTAGCTCCGAGAACCAGCTAGCCGATATCTTTACCAAGCCTCTAGATGAGAAGACCTTTTGCAGGCTGCGTAGTGAGCTAAATGTCTTAGATTCGCGGAACTTGGATTGAAGTGTAGCATACAAGTGTTTATGCCTTTGATCATGTTCATTCTGCATTTTGTTGCTTATTGTGGTGCTCAAGTTGTACAAACATTCCCTGGACCTCACAAGTCCTTGTGTAAGTGATGCACATATTTAGGGGGAGTTGTGTTACAACTTGACCCTTTGAGACTAACCATATACTTGAGTTTACTTGATTTAGTCTCGAAGGAGAATTGAAAGGGAAAAGGTGGACTTGGACCATGAAAGACTTCCACTGCACTCCGATGAGAGGGTAACTTATTCCAAGTTCATCTTTAAACTCTTATTGCCTATTTGCTCTTAATTGAAGATTTTGGTGAGGCAATGGGGTTAAAAGGCCAAGATTGATCCCGTTTTGGTGCTTGATGCCAAAGGGGGAGAAAATAAAGGCCAAAGCAATAAATGGATCAGCTACCACTTGAGAAACTTTGAAAACAGTAGGATAGAGCTTTTGGTTTGTCAAAACTCTTGCATTGTCTCTTTTGTCAAAAGTTGGCCTCTTGTGGGGAGAAGTGTTGATTATGGGAAAAAGGGGGAGTTTTTGGAATCTTGAATCAATTTTCTTTTGAAAACCTCTCTTTGTGTCTCCATAAGTGAATTTGACTTAGAGATAGGATTTTGAGGTTGATTTGCAAAAACAAACCAAGTGGTGGCAAAGGATGATCCATATATGCCAAATTGAATCAAAACAATTTTGAGTTCTTATTTGATTTGATTTTGTACTTGTTTTACTTGCTTTATGTTGTGTTGGCATAAATCACCAAAAAGGGGGAGATTGAAAGGGAAATGTGCCTTTGGGCCATTTCTAAGTATTTTGGTGATTTAGTGTCCAACACAAGTGCCTAAGTGTAAAAAGGTGGACAAAGTACAAATCAAGAATTAAGGTATGTTTCTCAGACTTAGTACATTGTTTTATGGACTAATGTATTGTGTCTAAGTGCTGGAAACAGGAAAAATCCAATTGGAAATGTCTTGGCTCGAGCAGCCAAAAATCTGCTGAGTCTGGGAGCACTGGACTGTCCGGTGGGTCACCGGACTGTCCGGTGGTGCACCGGACTGTCCGGTGCGCCAGGCTGACTCGGCGTGAACTCGGCGCTCTCGGGAATTCGCCGACGGCGTACGGCTATAATTCACCGGACTGTCCGGTGTGCACCGGACTGTCCGGTGAGCCAACGGTCGGCCGGGCCAACGGTCGGCCGCGCGATCTGCGCGTGACACGTGGCCGAGCCAACGGCTAGAAGGGGGCACCGGACTGTCCGGTGTGCACCGGACATGTCCGGTGCGCCAACGGCTCTCTGGCGGGCAACGGTCGGCTGCGCCATTTTAGGAAGGAGATCGGGCACCGGACAATGTCCGGTGTGCACCGGACTGTCCGGTGCGCCCGATGACAGAAGGCAAGATCAGCCTTCCAGAATTGCTCTCAACGGCTCCTAGATGCCTTGGGGCTATAAAAGGGACCCCTAGGCGCATGGAGGAGAACACCAAGCAACCTTAGAGCATTCTTGATCATCCACACTCAGTCTTTGCGCATTTGTTTGTCACTCTCAGTGATTCGAGCTCCGTTCTAGTGAGAACTTTGAGATAGTCTTTTGAGCTCGATTCTTGGCCGCGTGTGTGCGCATTTTGCTGTGGATTTGCGTGTGTTGCTTCTCTCCCTTACTCCGTGCTTCTTTGTGAACTTCAAGTGTAAGGGCGAGAGACTCCAAGTTGTGGAGATTCCTCGCAAACGCGATAAGAAAAGAAAAGCATAACACTGTGGTATTCAAGTTGATCATTGGATCACTTGAGAGGAGTTGAGTGCAACTCTCGTCCGTTGGGACGCCACAACGTGGAGTAGGCAAGTTTTGTACTTGGCCGAACCACGGGATAAACCACTGTGTCTTCTCTGTGTTGAACTCTTTGTGGTTATCGTATTGTGCAAAATCTTCTCTCTAGCCACTTGGCATTAACTGTGCTAACGTTTAACCAAGTTTTTGTGGCTTAAGTCTTTAAGTTTTACAGGATCACCTATTCACCCCCCCTCTAGGTGCTCTCAAGGACATCTTCACCGGAGGCTCCGACTCCGGTGACGACAGCTAGCCAGGCTCCCGGGGAGACCCCGCCCTTCTCGGTCCACGGGTCCGAATCCTGTCTTCCCCCGGAAACCCTTATGAGCTCCCCACGGGACCAGTCTTCTGATGAGTGTATGCAGGAAAGGCTGCGGCGTGAGGTCGTGGACTTCATCAATGAATGCAGATGGCAAGCGACGATCCGAAATGCACGTTACAACCAAGTGCTCGGGCGCTACCGCCAGCAGATCGTGCATGGTAGGGAGCTCGGGGTCCGGGACCTGGTCCTATGGTGAGTACTGAACCAAGAAGGGCTCCACAAACTCTCCCCCAGTCGGGAAGGACCCTTCAAGGTGATGGAAGTATGCCAACCCGGGTGTGTCCGCCTCGCCACAACTAAAGGAGTGCCTCTTCCCAACCCTTGGAACATAGAGCATCTCCGTAAGTTCTATCCATAGGAGCAGGTCTGAGGGGTTGGGGTTCCTTCTTTTTTGTAACTAGGTTGTGCATATGTGTATGCCAGCCCGGTAAGGTCTACCCTCATAAGCCCGGCCTGTTGGTCTGCACTCATGCATATCGAGTTATAAAGAAAAGATTTACCCCCTCAGATGTGCTCCTGTGATGGTTTTATTCTGCTACAGATTCTAGATATTATTTTTTTATCTAACCCACCCATACGGTCTCCCACCCTTGCTGGTATCACGACATCCGAATTGAGTAGCCAGGCTTGCAGTTTAGGACCCCTCTACGAAAGCAGGGGGGTCCGGCAACCTGGGGGCTAGTTCTAGGGAGTGGATACTCGTCTCCTGGGGTGGTCCGGAGTTATGTAGACGCTTAGCTTGGTTCCGCACCCTAAGCCTGCACGCCCCACCACTCAGCGATGGGTATCCTAGTATTTGGAACTATAGCCTCGTGGGTCCGGGAACCTCGGGTCCAGTTCTAGAGAATGGACGCACGTCCCAGGGGTGGTCCGGAGCCGTGTAGCCGCTTAGCCTGGTCCCGTACCGTAAGCCTACATGCTCCACCACTCTGTGATGGGTGTCCTAGTATCTGGAACTGTGATTCAGGGGGTTCGGACCCACGGCTTGGCTTCCCAGGCCAAATCCTGCAGGTCCTGTTGCATGAATCAACGGATGGCTGATACCAGACGATGGATCCTAATGGGTGTGCTACTAACTCTTCCTAGCCGAAGCTGTGTGCAGGTCCAGGTCCCAGTCGAGGCTACCTCCTGGGGGCCGGGACACCAACTCTTTCTTAAGATATGCTGGTATCCAGCCTTGACATGTCGAGCCTACATCCCAGGGGGGCCAAGTACCAGGAGAGGGGTTGATAAAACCACACACAACAAGAACAAGCACCATAAAGATAAGAGTTGTTTAATTGATAGTTTCCAAAAGTATCTTACAAAAACAAGAGTTATTACATCCGCCTTCAAGCGGAGCCCTAGCCTCATTTCTATAGGTATGAGCTACTTGACATTAGCAGGGTCGCGTTGGAAGCACGCGGCCGCCGTCTCCATGACATTTTTGGCGCTGGCGGCAACCCAGTGCTACAGCTTGCCAGCGACGGTGGCCTCCTCGATGCGTGCGCCAAGGCGAAGGAGCCCTCATTGTTGGAGGCAACGTTGAAGCCATTAAAGCCAAAGAGATGGAGGAGCGAAAGATGGAGCCGCAGCTCAGCTCGCTTTCCACCTCATGGAGATGGAGCTAGACCAGTTCATGGAGGCGTACCATGGGATGCTGGTGAAGCTCACGCGAAAGATGGAGCCGCAACTCACCTCACTTCCCACCTCCGGAAGGTCGCTGCACGACACCCTTTCGCCCGGACGCTGGCGGAAGAAGCACCACCCCACAAACATCTCCTAGAGGTGAGCAAAGATGGCCGCCTGGAGGATGAAGTGGAGCGTGAAGTGCTGAGGTTGGAGGCCGAGCTCCTCCAGCAGCAGCACGAAGAAAGACGAGTTCGACAGCGCCAACCCGCAGGGGAGGTTGGAGACAAAGGGCACGAACTCCCCGGCGGTGAGATCGCCGAGGGGAGAGGCGCCGACATGGATCCTCCCGGCGAACGTCGGCGCACCCCATCCGAGCAGGTGGCGCACCAAGTTGAGTGCCACCTTGGACTGGAAGCACTCGGGAGGGTCTAGCAAGGCCATGACGGATGCGGCGGCAGGAGAGCGCGGAGAGCTCGAAGGCGAAAGGGCACGACGAGTGAGGAGAATGACTGCCACACTTGGGGGAATCCCTTTTCAAGGAAGATTCTCCCGCTCCCTGGGACGCCGCAGAAAATCTCGCCCGACGCGCAAGGCGACCCAGCCTCTGGCACGGGGGCCCGGGTCCACGAGTCATACTCCCTGGGCGACGGTCTACGAGTGCAGAGAAGGTAAACCGCCGCGCGAGGGGAGAACCGCCGCACCTCTTCATCTCCGCCGTAAGCAGCGACCCAGCCTCTGACACGGGGGCCCAGGCCCACGAGTCATGCTCCTTGGGCGTCGATCTCCGAGTGCGAAGAAGGCGAACCGCCGCGTGAGGAGCAGGCCGCCGCCCACGGTAGTCCGCCTCTTCATCTCCATCGAAAGTAGCGGCCCAGCCTCTGACACGGGGGCCCGGGCCCACGAGTCATTCCCCTTGGGCGTTGGTCTCTGAGTGCGAAGAAGGCGAACCGTCGCGTGAGGAGCGGGTCGCCGCCCGCGGTAGTGCGCCTCTTCACCTCCGCCGAAACCAACGGGCCAGTCTCTGATACGGGGGCCCGGGCCCACGAGTCATCCTCCTTGGGCGCCGGTTCCTGGGTGCAGAGAAGTCGAACCGCCACTCGCGCCAGTACCGCGTCTCCTCGGGGCCGCCACAGAGGACAGAGAAGATGAATTTTCAAAACCAATGCAGCTATCGAGGCCTCCCGCACGTGGCCCGGCGAAACCATCAAGTGCGGAGGCCACGGGTCAGTCAGCCGCGAAGACAGACGTGGCAGTTGGCGTGACCGAAGGTGGACTGGCAATGATTACGTCAGCAAGCAGAGAAGTAGCACGCCAATCGCCAATCAGGCTTTGGCCCCACCTGCAGGCTCATGTCCTCCCCTGAGGTGGGCCCGGGGGCCACTGTCGGTACCCTAAAACAGGGGTACCCCTTACTACAACATGAATATACGGTGCCCACGCGGCTATCTCTAGTCGCGTGATGAACAACACCCGACCCCACCACGCGGACGGCTCCGGGGCTGCCACGTGGCCAGAAAAGACGATATGCTCCAAGGCATCAGCAGTGGGTCCGGACCCTCATGGGAAAGTACCGGACCCCTGTGCGTACGGACAGGACCTCCGGGTAAGGTCCAGAACCTCCACGGGCGTGCCCGGACCCCTGGGACGGGTCCCGGACCCCCCTGTGCACGGTCCGGGCCACTCACAACATGGTCCCGAGGTTCGTGGACAAAGAGTACCCGGACCTTAATCAAGGCCAGGCGGGGGTCCAAAGCCGACACGTGTCCGGACCATACCGCATACGCCTCTGCTCCCGCTCAGGCGGAGACCCGATGCTGCCATGTGGCTTACTGCGCGTGATGTAAGCCAGCGGGCGGAGCCTGACGTAAGGCCTCTGGGCCGCGCGACCTCTGCATTTAATGTGGATAAGGCGCGCCGCCTGTCCATTCCACTGGCAGGCGATGTGCCGCCTGTCCATTAAATGAGCCCTGTCCACTCCACTAGCGGGTGATGTGTCACCTCAGCATTTAATGTGCCCTGTGCACTCCGCTGACGGGCGGCGACCAGGCCATCCTGCAGGCGGCGTGCCTGTCCATTTCGATGGCAGGCAGTACGCCCGTGCTGCGGCATACACTGTGCTCATCATGGCTCGCGCGTTACCGAGGAAGCAGCCGCGAGATATTAATACTATATGGACTACGTACATTATGACGCTCGGAGATCTTCTGGGCGACGCTGGCATTGGATACTTCTATATGTATTTCCTCCATTTTGCCCCTGGGCCCACATGTCGGGGCTCAGCACCCTTGTATGTGCCCCCCTTGAGCTATAAAAGGGAGGGCACACGACGTTACAAGGGAGACCCAACTTAGGCTCACACACTCACTCAAACTCACAAGTTCATACAAGCTCTCAAGCTCAATACATCACATAGTGGAGTAGGGTATTATGCTCCGGCGGCCCGAACCACTCTAAACCCTTGTGTGTTCTTGTGTTCTTCCCGATTCCATCTAGGAGGCAAAACGCTTAGGCCCCTCCTCATCTTAGGATTTAGGGCGGGTGCGTTCCGCCACCCGGCCAGAGAATTCCCTCTCCGATAGTTCACTATCAAATCGTCTAGAAGATGTTGTTCACTATCGAATCGTCTAAGAGATACTAATGACTAAGAATAATAAGCACAAACTCTCACTTGATCTAAACAAGCCTAGTGAGGAAGCTGGATGCACATTTGCTACTCTCTATAGATCAATAAGGTCCTTAATCATATGATTATCAAATCTCAAACACATCACTAAACAAAGGCTCCCTATTGCTCTCTAATACGTTTCTTCAACTGAACAAATGGACACGAGAGCTAAAATGGACAAGTTAGGAAGCTATTTATACTCTCCAATCGGCCAACTAGTCGTTACTGATTTACTGTGCTGAATTCGTAGGCATCAGACAATTCAACGCCTAAGCGTCAAACCACTCTCCATGGTCAAACAAGACTCAACGATTACATTGACCTCAGTTTGTCACATATAATTGTTGGATAACCTGTGTATTGTATGGTACGATAACACCATGTTGGATTAGTCTGACATGTTAAATTCATCTATGGAATCACCCTAAATGCGTCAGACCAAAGCACAATTGTCTGATCTTGGTATTGTTCATAGTGTCTGACACCCCGTAGAGCTAACTCTAATTCTACAGGCGTTGCGTATGGTTCAATAGACCAAAACCTTAGGGTCTGACGATCCTTCAGCTCTAGCAATCCCACCTATAAGAGTTGGGCCATACTCAATGGTCCGACAACCCTGTCTTTTTAGGATCCGACATCCACTTGATCTCTTAATTCATTTCTATTTCAAAGTCTTTGTGAATGGGGTTTGATCCAAGAGATTTCTAGGCCTCCTCTGAGCTATCTAGTGCTAAGTTTGACAAGTATATACTTAGAGATGGCAATCGGGCGGGTAGGACACGGATATATAATTCACGAACCTATACCCGCGGGACAAAACTCAATCCATACTTGTATCCATATACATTCGTGGGTATGGATATCTATCCATACTCGTACCCGCCAGGTATCTGCTACCTCGCGGATACCCGTTACCCACCCACTCACTACAAGTTTAGCATTCAACACCAAAGAACAATTTTATCCAATTTAAAAAAATTTATCATTCCAACAACATCAAACAATAATTTCAGCACCAAACGACATGTCATGGATGGAAATTGAAAACAATGTGAATTTAGGATAATGTATTTGTCGGTGTTTCATACCTCGCTCCGACAAGTAAATTTATTGCACGCATTTCGAGCTCCGGAGGGTGTGCTCGGAGGGCGCAATGTTTATACTGGTTCGAGCAGAACGTCCATACTTTCAGTCATCGGTGGCTTGCGCTACCGGCATCATTGATGATCAAACTCGTAGTAGGGGTTACAAGCAGTTGAGAGAGGGAGGAGAGGTTCCCAAGTCTCTTTATCGGGGTGGAAGTGGAGCTTAGACACTGTAGGGTGGAGTCCTAGCTAAGTCTTGGCTTGGCGGGGCGGCATTCTGGTCCCCGTCGGTGCTCCTCCTCCTCTTGTTCGTCCTTGTGGTTTTGTGTCCGTCTGAAGGCGTCTGGTTGCCCCAAGAGCTCTCTTATTTCGATCCCTTGTCTAGAGGCCAACCTCTCACTTTTATAGGCTAGGAGAGGCATCGAACAGCAGTGGCTTCCCTAGAAAGGAGCCACAAGGCATGTGTAAAACCAGTGTTTTACCCCAGGTGGAGCCACGCGTACTCATGGGATCTAGGGCTACCTGGCTATCTCGTATTTACCGTGGCGGATGACATGGGGGTGGCAATGGTCCCAGGCATCATCATTTTGGCTATGTTGACCCTTGGCCTCAGTAGCCTAGGGCTCGGCGCAGCCTGTCGTGTAGTGCTCTGCAGGAGGTCTGCGCACTCAGGCCTAGTTCAATAGGCCATAAGTGCGCCGCAGGCCGAGGGGTGCAGAGACCATTAATGTGCCGTAGTCGGGGGCTTGTAGGTCAAGAGTGCTATGCGGCCCGAGGGGTTCGTAGGTCATGAGTGGGAGGCGGACCAACGCACGTTGTGGCTCGGTGCTAGGCGTGGTTAAATGTTGTCGACTATTTATGGTAGGTCAGTATGGGGACGAGCGCGGGATCCACTCGAGTGGTTCCCTTCCGACAGGTTCAGCCTCCCTTGTCAGGTTCCGACACATCCGACCCTCGGCTCGGTGCCGTGGGGTTCGACCGGGGTGGATCCTTTCAGTGTTGACGTATTTGTCTCTGCCAACTTACTAACGAGCCCCAGCGATTATGGGCTCCTTTCCTCAGCGCACTATCTGCCGGACGGGTCCCAGGGACCGAGGTCATTTCCCCAACAGTATTGAATTCAGGTGGCTCACATATCAGATACCCATCGGGTAACGGGTATGGATACTGGATATTCATACCTAAAATCCACGGTTATTTACACATAATCGTACCCATTGTCATCCCTATATACACTACACCTATCATATTAGAATCACTTAGGTAAAGCTACTAGTTCATACATGCTTTTATAGTACAATCAAAGGAAGAAATAAAGTACTAACATCTTTTAAAAACCCAAGTCCATCATTAGGAGCATGAAAAAACAATTACCCACATAATCACAACCATGATGATCTAACTCAAATATCTTTATTGAAAGTCGCCTAGAGGGGGGGTGAATAGGGCGAAACTGAAATTTGCAAAATTAATCACAACTACAAGTCGGGTTAGCGTTAGAAATATAATCGAGTCCGAGAGAGAGGGTGCAAAACAAATCGCAAGCAAATAACGAGTGTGACACGCGGATTTGTTTTACCGAGGTTCGGTTCTTGCAAACCTACTCCCCGTTGAGGTGGTCACAAAGACCGGGTCTCTTTCAACCCTTTCCCTCTCTCAAATGGTCCCACGGACCGAGTGAGCTTTTCTTCTCAATCAATTGGAACACAAAGTTCCCACAAGGACCACCACACGATTGGTGTCTCTTGCCTCAATTACAAGTGAGTTTGATCTCAAGAAAGAATGAGAAAGAAAGCAATCCAAGCGCAAGAGCTCAAAAGAACACAACAAATCTCTCTCACTTAACACTAAAGCTTTTGTGGAATTGGGAGAGGATTTGATCACTTTGGTGTGTCTTGTATTGAATGCCTAGCTCTTGTAAGTGGTTGGAAGGTAGAAAACTTGGATGACTTGAATGTGGAGTGGTTGGGGTTATTTATAGCCCCAACCACCAAACTAGCCGTTTGGTGGAGGCTGCTGTCGCATGGCGCACCGGACAGTGTCCGGTGCGCCAGCCACGTCACCAGGCCGTTGGGTTCCGACCGTTGGAGCTCTGACTTGTGGGCCCGCCTGGCTGTCCGGTGGCGCACCGGACAAGTCCTGTAGACTGTCTGGTGTGCCACCCGCGTAAGCTCTGCTCCTCTGCGCGCGCTGGCGCGCATTTAATGCGTTGCAGTCGACCGTTGGCGCGAAGTAGCCGTTGCTCCGCTGGCTCACCGGACAGTCCGGTGTGCACCGGACATGTCCGGTGAATTATAGCGGAGCGGATTCCCGAAGCTGGCGAGTTCAGAGTCGCTCTCCCCTGGAGCACCGGACAGTCCGGTGAATTATAGCGGAGCGCCTCTGAGAATTCCCAAAGGTGAAGAGTTTGGCTTGGAGTCCCCTGGTGCACCGGACACTGTCCGGTGGCACCGGACAGTCCGGTGCGCCAAACCAGGGCACACTTCGGTTATCCCTTGCTCTCTTTGTTGAACTCTTTTCTTGGTCTTTTTATTGGCTTAGAGTGAACCTTTGGCACCTGTATAACTTATAGACTAGAGCAAACTAGTTAGTTCAATTATTTGTGTTGGGCAATTCAATCACCAAAATCAATTAGAAAATAGGTGTAAGCCTAATTCCCTTTCAATCTCCCCCTTTTTGGTGATTGATGCCAACACAAACCAAAGCAAGTATAGAAGTGTATAATTGAACTAGTTTGCACAATGTAAGTGCAAAGATTGCTTGGAATTGAGCCAATATAAATACTTATAAAATATGCATGGATTGTTTCTTTAGTTTTTGACATTTTGGACCACGCTTGCACCACATGTTTTGTTTTGCAAATTCTTTTGTAAATTCTTTTCAAAGTTCTTTTGCAAATAGTCAAAGGTAAATGAATAGGATTTTGCGAAGCATTTTCAAGATTTGAAATTTTCTCCCCTTGTTTCAAACGCTTTTCCTTTGACTAAACAAAACTCCCCCTAAATGAAATCCTCCTCTTAGTGTTCAAGAGGGTTTTAAGATATCGATTTTGAAAATACTACTTTCTCCCTTTTGAGCACAATAAGATACCAATTTGAAATTTACCAATTGAAAATCATGAGTTTTTAAAATTAGGTGGTGGTGCGGTCCTTTTGCTTTGGGCTAATACTTTCTCCCCCTTTGGCATGAATCGCCAAAAACGGATACTTTGAGTGAAATATAAGCCCTTTCCTAACTACTTTCTCCCCTTTGGCAAAAAGCATGAGTGAAGATTATACCAAAGACGGAGAGTTGCTTGGAGCGACGACGAAGGATGAGTCATGGAGTGGAGTGGAAGCCTTTGTCTTTGCCGAAGACTCCAATTCCCTTTCAATACACCTATGACTTGGTTTGAAATTCACTTGAAAACACATTAGTCATAGCATATATAAAAGAGACATGATCAAAGGTATACTTATGAGCTATATGTGCAAGATATCAAAAGAAATTCCTAGAATCAAGAATATTTAGCTCATGCCTAAGTTTGTTAAAAGTTTGTTTATCAAGTGGCTTGGTAAAGATATCGGCTAATTGATCTTTAGTGTTAATGTATGCAATCTCGATATCTCCCTTTTGTTGGTGATCCCTTAAGAAGTGATACCGAATGGCTATGTGTTTAGTGCGGCTATGCTCAACGGGATTATCCGCCATGCGGATTGCACTCTCATTATCACATAGAAGAGGAACTTTGGTTAATTTGTAACCATAGTCCCTAAGGGTTTGCCTCATCCAAAGCAATTGCGCGCAACAATGTCCTACGACAATATACTCGGCTTCGGCGGTAGAAAGTGCTACGGAATTTTGCTTCTTTGAAGCCCAAGACACCAAGGATCTTCCCAAGAACTGGCAAGTCCCCGATGTGCTCTTTCTATTAACTTTACACCCCGCCCAATCGACATCCGAATAACCAATTAAATCAAATGTGGATCCCCTAGGATACCAAAGCCCAAACTTAGGAGTATAAACTAAATATCTCAAGATTCATTTTACGGCCGTAAGGTGAGCTTCCTTAGGGTCGGCTTGGAATCTTGCACACATGCATACGGAAAGCATAATATCTGGTCGAGATGCACATAAATAGAGTAAAGAGCCTATCATCGACCGGTATACCTTTTGATCGACGGATTTACCTTCCGTGTCGAGGTCGAGATGCCCATTTGTTCCCATGGGTGTCTTGATAGGTTTGGCATCCTTCATCCCAAACTTGCTTAGAATATCTTGGGTATACTTTGTTTGGCTAATGAAGGTGCCCTCTTGGAGTTGCTTCACTTGAAATCCCAAGAAATACTTCAACTCCCCCCATCATAGACATCTCGAATTTTTGTGTCATGATCCTACTAAACTCTTCACATGTAGATTCGTTAGTAGACCCAAATATAATATCATCAACATAAATTTGGCATACAAACAAATCATTTTCAAGTGTTTTGGTAAAGAGTGTAGGATCGGCTTTTCCGACTTTGAATCCATTAGTGATAAGGAAATCTCTAAGGCATTCATAACATGCTCTTGGGGCTTGCTTGAGCCCATAAAGCGCCTTAGATAGCTTATAGACATGGTTAGGGTACTCACTATCCTCAAAGCCGGGAGGTTGCTCAACATAGACCTCTTCCTTGATTGGTCCGTTGAGGAAGGCACTCTTCACGTCCAATTGATAAAGCTTGAAGCCATGGTAGGTAGCATAGGCTAATAATATACGAATTGACTCAAGCCTAGCTACGGGTGCATAGGTTTCACCAAAATCCAAACCTTCGACTTGGGAGTATCCTTTGGCCACAAGTCGGGCTTTGTTCCTTGTCACCCAAGGTTATTAAAACGGTAAAACGTTGGAACGTTCATGGGTGAAATTTTGACTTTTAAACATTTAAACTTTGTTTAAACGTAGTTTTAAACAACACAGGAAAAATACCAATACATCATAATTTCAGACAATAGTATGAAGTTAAATACCAAAATAGAGAGGTTAGTGGCTTACCAAAACTTCACCCATGAGCTGGATTGAACCTCAAAAGTAACTAATGGTCTAAAATGCATAAAACACCGCATTTTACAGTTTAGAACACCAAAACGCTAAAACGTGGTTTCAACCTCTAATTAAAGTTTTGACGTTTAAACGTTGTTTAAACATCGTTTAAACGTAGTTTTAATAACACTGTTGTCACCACACCATGCTCGTCTTGCTTGTTGCAGAAAACCCACTTGGTTCCTACAACATTTTGATTAGGACGTGGAACCAAATGTCATACCTCATTCCTAGTGAAGTTGTTGAGCTCCTCTTGCATCGCCACCACCCAATCCGAATCTTGAAGTGCTTCCTCTACCCTGTGTGGCTCAATAGAGGAAACAAAAGAGTAATGCTCACAAAAATGTGCAACACGAGATCTAGTGGTTATGCCCTTATGAATGTCGCCGAGGATGGTGTCGACAGGGTGATCTCGTTGGATTGCTTGGTGGACTCTTGGGTGTGGCGGCCTTGGTTCTTCATCCTCCTTGTCTTGATCATTTGCATCTCCCCCTTGATCATTGCTGTCATCTTGAGGTGGCTCATTTTGTTGATCTTGTCCTTCATCAACTTGTGCCTCATCCTCGTTTTGAGTTGGTGGAGATGCTTGCGTGGAGGAGGATGGTTGATCTTGTGCATTTGGAGGCTCTTCGGATTCCTTAGGACACACATCCCCAATGGACATGTTCCTTAGCGCGATGCACGGAGCCTCTTCATCACCTATCTCATCAAGATCAACTTGCTCTACTTGAGAGCCGTTAGTCTCATCAAACACAACGTCACAAGAAACTTCAACTAGTCCGGAGGACTTGTTAAAGACTCTATATGCCCTTGTGTTTGAGTCATATCCTAGTAAAAAGCCTTCGACAGTCTTAGGAGCAAATTTAGATTTTCTACCTCTTTTAACAAGAATAAAGCATTTGCTACCAAAGACTCTAAAATATGAAATATTGGGCTTTTTACCGGTTAGGAGTTCGTATGATGTCTTCTTGAGGATTCGGTGTAGATATAACCGGTTGATGGCGTAGCAAGCGGTGTTGACCGCCTCGGCCCAAAACCGATCCGAAGTCTTGTACTCATCAAGCATGGTTCTTGCCATGTCCAATAGAGTTCGATTCTTCCTCTCCACTACACCATTTTGTTGTGGCGTGTAGGGAGAAGAGAACTCATGCTTGATGCCCTCCTCCTCAAGGAAGCCTTCGATTTGTGAGTTCTTGAACTCCGTCCCGTTGTCGCTTCTAATTTTCTTGATCCTTAAGTCGAACTCATTTTGAGCCTGTCTCAAGAATCCTTTTAGAGTATCTTGGGTATGAGATTTTTCCTGCAAAAAGAACACCCAAGTGAAGCGAGAATAATCATCCACAATAACTAGACAGTACTTACTCCCGCCGATGCTTATGTAAGCTATCGGGCCGAATAGATCCATGTGTAGGAGCTCCAGTGGCCTGTCAGTCGTCATGATATTCTTGTGTGGATGATGAGCACCAACTTGCTTCCTTGCCTGGCATGCGCTACATATCCTGTTTTTCTCAAAATGAACATTTGTTAATCCTAAAATGTGCTCTCCCTTTAGAAGCTTATGAAGATTCTTCATCCCAACATGGGCTAGTCGGCGGTGCTAGAGCCAACCCATGTTAGTCTTAGCAATTAAGCAAGTGTCGAGTTCAGCTCTATCAAAATCTACCAAGTATAGCTGACCCTCTAACACTCCCTTAAATGCTATTGAATCATCACTTCTTCTAAAGACAGTGACACCTACATCCGTAAAAAGACAATTGTAGCTGTTGGGGCGAAGGCAAAGACGCCACCCTTCGCTCGAGGCCTTCGCTGCAGTCGTTGGTCCAACGGAGATAAAACGGGCGGGGACACCCTTCGCCCCTTACGACATCAGACGAAGGCCTGCGACGAGGTCATGCCACCGTGCGGCCTCGTCCAGCTCGGAGGCCCACGTGTGATCCGGCCCATTGTAACGGGCCCTGCGTGGCCGCTGCGTGTTACGGGCCTAATTTGTAAAGGTGTCCCTATAATTACAGTCTGTAACCCTGCTTTATGGGAATATTCTGGGGATAACCTAGGTGTCTGAGGGCACATGCGTCCTTAACGCGAGACGCTGGGCGCTCAGGTACCTATAAATACCCCCGCACAGTGCCCGTGAGAGGCTAGACGAACAGAGCTTTTGCCATCTCGTGCGAGAACCCTGTTTACGTCAACTCTCATCCCCGTTGGATCCTCTTGCGCCTGGTAGCAAGTTCCAACATTTGGCGCCCACCGTTCGTGCTACGAGAAAACCACCCGCGATGGCACCCAAGAAAGCTAACCCGAAGGCTGACGAGGCTGCGAAGGCAGCACTACTTGCTGCAAGGAAGGGCAAGGCCCTCGCCCTCACCCAATCCACCCACCAAGAGGCCACCGAAGACGACGTTCTCCGCACCTGCGAAGACGACCCCCTCCGCACCAGCGGCCCTGAAGGACAATCGCAGCCACCCCCAGGCTTCGCCCCACTGGAGGACGCGGACCTCACCGAGGACGGTGAAGTCCTCGGCGTCTCAGCGGAAGAACAGCTACAGCTGCGCGCTCTGCGCCTCAAGAACCGCAATCTCTAGAGGCAGAAAGAGATACTGGAGGCCATGCGCCAGCGCGTGTCCGCACTAGCCAAAGTGTGGCAAATGATACGCGACGAAGAGCAGAAGGCCCAGGACCTCGAGCGGGAGATCGCGCTGATGCAGCGCGAAGGCCACCTTGGCCTGCAGCACGGGCCACCCCCGCAGCAGCAACTGGAAGACACGCGCGAAGGCTACCTCGGCCTGCAGCATGGGCCACCCCTGCAACAGCGCGCACAACCGCAAGACCCGCGTTTCCCCCAGCGCGACCACACCTTCCCGCATGCCGCGCCATTCCAAGGGGTCAACTACCTGGACGAGCGAAGTCCC
The DNA here is from genome assembly GCF_902167145.1 of Zea mays. Lineage (NCBI taxonomy): Eukaryota > Viridiplantae > Streptophyta > Magnoliopsida > Poales > Poaceae > Zea > Zea mays. The sequence continues at coordinate 183,885,339 of NC_050098.1, forward strand.
CTGGCGCCACACCTGCAAGTGATACCTTGGCCCGCTAACTTCCGGGCAGGGACCTATCCCAAGTACAACGGCAGCACCGACCCAGCACAATACATAATGAGTTATCAGGTCGCCGTTGCATCTTCCGGAGGGGACGACGCCACAATGGTCAAGTCTTTCATCATCGCCCTCGAAGGCCCAGCTCTCACCTGGTTCACCAGGTTGCCTCCGCTGTCCATTGATTCCTGGAGAAGTCTCCGGGACAAGTTCCTGCTCAACTTCCAAGGGTACCGCCCAGACACCGACGCCTTGGCCGAACTCTCGCTCTGCAAGCAGCTGGAAAAGGAGACTTTGCGGGAGTATTACCGCAAATTTTTAACACTCAAGTCACAGTTGCCATCAGTCGATGACCAGATCGCTATTCACTACGCTATTAGTGGCCTTCGCGCCGGCGTCCTCTATAGCCACTGCATCAGAGATCCGCCCAAGAACCTCCAGGAATTATATCAGCTGTTTGAAAAATACGCCAAATCCGAAGAGCTCCACCAGCGCAAGGTTGAGTCCCAAAGGAAGCCTAAAGATGCTCTACAGTCCAGCCGCACGTGGACGAGGACTCCGCAGCAAGACTCCGGTCGAGACGGCCGCAATCAACAGCAAGTGCACAACATCGCCAACCAGCACCCCGCTGTTGAGGCCCCTCGTCGTCAGGAATATTCCCCCTAGGGCCGCGGAAATGGAGCTCGCGGTAGGGGTCGGGGGCGTGCGCAGCCGCCGCGCCGATTCTACTGCCTCTTCCATGGCGAAGACTGCGCCCACCAAACCAAAGACTGCCCAGAAACGAAGGCCACCAAAGACAGGATGGCACGGGTGCAGCCAGCCGACAACCCCCGAGTTGTCGCACACACTTACCAGCAACCCCCTCCACCATATATCCACGCCCCCGCCGCGCATCCACCGCACCACGCTTACCAACACCATCAGGAAGTACAAATCGTACCTCCCCCACCCCCACCACCACACCAGCAACATCAAAACATCCCCCACGCCCCAAAGCAGGAAGACTTCGCCGATCCGCCGTATCGCGGAGTCATTCACATGATAACTGGGGGGTCCAGCACTGACTTCGACACAAAGCGGCAGAAGCGGGACCACTACCGCAGCATCAACCACGTCGCCGTCACTGGCCCAGTCGTGCAGACAAAGTGGTCCCACATACCGCTAACCTTCGACGCATGAGACGTCGACCTGCGCAGTGCCCCCCACAGCGACGCCATGGTTATCAATTGCAGCGTGGCAGGCTGGGACCTGCACAAAGTCCTAGTCGACAATGGCAGTCAGGCGGACATCATCTTCCTCCACGCCTTCGATCGCATGGGCATAAGCCACAACCTGATCAAGCCTTCGGACAACCCGTTGTATGGCTTCAGCGGCAAGGGCACCTTTCCTGTCGGCAAAATAGAGCTGCCTCTCTCCTTCGGTGTAGCACCCAATGCCCGAAGTGAGCAAGTAACCTTTGATATTATGGATATGGTATATCCATACAACGCCATCATGGGCCGGGGCTCCATCAATAAGTTCGAAGCAGCCATTCACGAACTGTACCTATGTATGAAGATACCAGGTCCGTTAGGCGTTATTACGGTCTTCGGCAATCAACAGACTGCGCGCAACATAGAGCGGTACTTCGTGCCCGGTCAGAGAAACGTGCACTGCCTCACGGCCCAGCGCGAGGTCCCCGCGCCCGCCAGCCCAACCGATAAACAGCACAACAAGGCACAGCTGCAGAGCAACGACGGGACCAAGACTGTCCCCCTCGACCAGGCCATGCCCAAGCAGACAGTCACTATCAACGAAGACCTCACTTCGCATGAAGAGGAGCAGGTCCTCTGCTGCTTGTCCAAGAACAAAGATTTCTTCGCCTGGTCAGCCCTCGACCTGGTCGGGGTTAGCCGATCCATAATTGAGCACAGCTTGGGAATCGACCCTTCGGTGAGGCCGAAAAAACAGCGGCTTCGCAAGATGTCCGATGAGAAGACAGAGGCCGCCAAGGCAGAAGTGCACCGCCTCCTGGAAGCCAAATTCATCGAGCCGGTGGCTTACCCCACGTGGCTCTCCAATGTCGTGATGGTGCAGAAAAAGAGCGGGAAGTGGCGAATGTGCATCGACTTCACCAGTTTCAATAAGGCCTACCCAAAGGACAACTTCCCGTTGCCGCGGATCGACAAAATAGTCGATAGCGCGGCCGGATGCGAAGTCATGTCACTCCTCGACTGCTTCTCCGGTTACCACCAGATATACATGAAGGAGGAAGACAAGGCCAGCACCAGTTTTATAACACCCTTCGGCACATATTGCTTCATTAGAATGCCGGAGGGACTCAAGAACTCCGGGTCCACCTTCTACAGGCTTACCAAGACAGTGCTCGAAGGGCAAGTTGGCAGAAATATATTCACATACGTGGACGACATCGTCGTCGCCAGCAAGAGCAAGGCGGACCATCTCACTGACCTCGCCGAGACATTCGCGAACATGCGAGACGCACGACTCCGCCTAAACCCGGAAAAGTGCGTCTTCGGCGTTCGCCAAGGCAAAATATTGGGCTACCTGGTATCACACCGCGGCATCGAGGCCAACCCAACCAAAATTCAAGCCATCATAAACATGACGTCTCCGCAGTCCACCAGAGATGTCCAGCGCTTGACGGGGAGATTGGCCGCCCTCAACAGATTCATCTCCAGGTCCGCTGAGCGAAGTCTCCCTTTCCTCAAAACTCTCCATGGCGCAAAAGACTTCGCTTGGGGACCAGAGCAGGCAGCGGCCTTCGCCTCATTAAAACAGTACCTGTCGGAGTTGGCAGTCCTTACAAGCCCCGACTCTTCACTACCTCTGTTGTTCTATGTTGCGGCTTCGCCGCATGCGGTCAGCGCGGCGCTGGTGCAGGAGCAGACAGTTGAGGGCGTGATCAGGCAGTGCCCAATTTATTATGTCTCCGAAGTGCTGACGCCATCCAAATGTAACATGACAGAGCTGGAGAAGATTGCCTACGCAGTCGTTATGTCTTCGCGCAAATTGCGCCATTATTTTGAAGCATTCAAGGTCCGGGTCACCTCAGACAGGGGACTCGGCGAACTGTTCAGAAACCCGGAAGCATCAGTGAGGATTGCCAAGTGGGCGGCTGAACTCTCTGGCTACCACATCAATTTCGAGCCCAGGACAGCCATCAAGTCACAAGTCCTGGCAGACTTCGTCATCGACTGGACTGGGCCAACAACACAGCCGGACCCGTCCGCAGAAAAGGTTTGGACGATCCACTGCGACGGCGCATGGTGCCATGCGGGGGCAGGCGCCACGGCAGTCATCACCTCACCAACCGGAGTCAAGCACAGATATGCGACTCGCCTCAGCTTCGCTCTGGAATCCGACAGATGCACAAATAACATAGCAGAATACGAAGCAGTCATCCTCGGTCTCCGCAAGCTGAGGGCCCTTGGGGTCACCACCTGCATCATTAGAACAGACTCCAAGGTAGTTGCCGGCCAGGTCGAGAAAGACTATGCAGCAAAGGACCCCGCACTCATGCAATACCTCATGGCCATCCGAAGTCTCGAGAGACAGTTCAAGGGATTCACTTTGCAGCATGTGGACCGGGCCAAGAATGAAGAGGTCGACGCATTGGCCAAGGCTGCCGCCAGAGGCGAGTCCCTGCCCTTCGACGTGTTCTACCACGTCATCGGCACACCAGCCGTCCGGAGCCCCGAGGGGCTCCAAATAACCAATGACAGCGAGGGCCACCGAATAGTCAACCTTGTCATGACCGAAGACTGGCGGGCACCGATAACTCTGTTCCTACAGGGGTATTATCACCCAACCGACATCAACGAGGCCAAGCGTCTCAAACATCGAAGCCGGGACTTCGCACTGATTGAGGGCCAACTCTACAAGAAGGGGGTCAGTCAGCCAATGCTCAAATGCGTCACCGAAACCGAAGGTGTCCAGATCCTCCGCGAGGTCCACAGTGGTACCTGCGGCTCTCACGCAGGGCCAAGGGCCCTAGCTGCTAAGGTGATCCGCCAAGGCTTCTACTGGCCTGCAATGATCTGCGTCGCAAATCGGGTCACAAAGTCCTGCGAAGCCTGCCAGAAGTTTTCCCCTCGATCAGGCAGCCCTTCGCAATTTACAAAGCTGATCGCCCACACATGGCCTCTCCAGCGTTGGGGCCTAGACATCGTCGGGCCCCTACCCACGGCTCAGGGGAACCTTAAGTTCGCCTTTGTCGCTGTCGAATACTTCACCAAATGGATCGAGGCAAGGGCTGTCTCCACAATAACATCAAAGACTGCCCAAAAATTCTTTTGGCAAAACATTGTTTGCCGCTTCGGAGTACCGTCCGAACTAACAGTCGACAACGGCAAGCAGTTTGACAGCCAAGACTTCAAGGATTTTTGCTTCTCCATCAACACCAAGCTTGCCTTCGCCTCAGTCTATCACCCGCAGTCCAACGGAGTTGTGGAACGCGCCAATGGAAAAATCTTCACAGCTGTCAAAAAGATGCTCCTCGACGAAAAAAGGGCAAGTGCGCCGATTTGTTACCCGAGGCGGTCTGGGCACTAAACACGACTGAGTGCAGGGCGACCGGATTCACTCCTTTCCGCCTTCTATACGGATCGGAGGCCATGACCCCACAAGAAATAAAACATGGGTCCCCGCGAACAGTTCCTTCAGCCGTCCCCGACGTGGACGAGCCCACTTCAAAGGATCTCATCGATGGAGACCGAGTCTTCGCCCTACAAGCTCTAAACAAATACCAAGCCCAGACAAAAGCATGGCGCGACCATGCAGTCGTCCCAAGGGAATTCAACAAAGGGGACCTCGTACTCGTCCGTACAGCTCGGACAGAGTCCAGGGGCAAGCTAGAGCCCAGGTGGGAGGGCCCCTTCATAGTCAAGACGAAAGCTTCCCCCAGCGCTTACAGGCTCACAACGCCAAACGGCGAAGACCTGGAGCACTCCTGGAACATCGACAACCTCCGCAAATTTTTTGTTTGACTCATCAGGGCTGATTCGCCCTTGTAATTCGCAAAAACAATCTTATTCTGGCCCGCACTCTTTTCCTCCCGGGGGGTGAGGTTTTTAATGAGGCGGAGCCATGTAATATACAAGTGAAAAATCCCCCGCAAAAACATGCGTCGAAAAAAGACCGCGACGACGGTCTTCGACATTCGACCAATACGAAGTCACCGCGAGGCTCAGTGCTAGCCACCCTCGCGTGTGACAACTCCGCGCAGAAGTCGCCTAAGGGTGCAGCCGAATTAGCACAATAAGTGCGAAAAATCGAAGTCTACCGCGAAGACTTACCGTGCAGAAGTCGCCTAAGGGTGCAGCCGGATCAGCACAATAAGTGCGAAAAATCGAAGTCTAACGCGAAAACTTACCGTGCAGAAGTCACCTAAGGGTGCAACCGGATTAGCACAATAAGTGCGACAAATCGAAGTCTACCGCGAAGACTTACCGTGCAGAAGTCGCCTAAGGGTGCAGCCGGACTAGCACAACAAGTGCGAAAAACCGAAGTCTACCGCGAAGACTTACCGTGCAGAAGTCGCCTAAGGGTGCAGCCGGACTAGCACAACACGTGCGAAAAAACGAAGTCTACCGCGGAGACTATCCGTGCAAAAGTCGCCTACAGGCGCAGCCGGGCTAGCGCGATAACAATTACACCTGTCCATGCAACAGTCCGCGCAAAGACCGACTACACGCACACCAGTCCAACATAGCAATTACACCCGACCAAGTGCGTAACGCCTTCGCTAGCATAACCAAATGTGCGAGGGCACACAACTTCATCATACAAGCCATTACACATGTACAAGCGAGGGCATCACACTCTACATCGGCTCAGCCTTCGGAATAATTCCCATCTCCCTATAGTTGAATAACATTATCCTAAGCTCCTCACCCGCAAAAAGACTCCGCAATTCCCCCTCACCCGTACTCACGGCGGCCGACAAGGACAACAGTTCCTGACGGCCGGCCCTACTCACATGAAGTCGACCGCCGTCCGCCCCACTCACTCTACGCTTCGCAACCGCCCTTCGCCGCCTACGACCAGTACTCGGACCAGGCACATCCTCTGCATCCGCAGCGCGCGGTGACGCCTCCACCGCTGCCACATCCAAGGCCGCAAAGTAGTCCAAGTCCTCATCCGACGACTCCTCAGTCCACTCAACCGAGCTCACGGAGTCACCAAAATCAGAAAACTTAGATGTAGACCCATCCGATTTATTAACATCATCCACGGTCGAAGCCGCCAAAAAATTAGTAGTGGCGGTTGCGTGCACAGGCCCAAAATCTTGAACCTGCGCAACAACCAAGATTCAGCAACATATCCAAAATTCCGTGACTACCCACACCCATTACGCCACCTGCGAGGACCCAGCCGTTGCGGGAGCCTCCGCCGTCGCCTCCACCGCCACCGTCGCAGGATCTTCAACCCTCGGCACAGCAGTTGGCGGCGGGCCTTCGCCGGCTGCAACGGCTGCGGGGGCATCAGAAACGCTTTCGGCGGTCTCCAGGGGTGGGCCTTCGCCGGCCGCAGCGGCTGCGGGGGCATCAGGAACGCCTTCGGCAGTCTCCGGGGGCGGCTGCAGGGCGGCCTCGGACACGGCCTCCGCCGGGTTCGACTCCGGGTCAGGCAACACGCTGTTCAACGCCCCGAAATCGTCCACCCTCTCGCCACGCGCCGCCTAAGACACAACACACAAATTCAGCAAACTCACACATAGCCCACATCCAGCAAACGTCAAACAAAAGCCAAACGTTACCTGAGCCCTCGCCGTCTCGGCCCGCTCCCTGACCACCTCTCGACCGTGCGGGCCCCACATCCGGTCGTAGATGGCTCCGGCGGACTCCTTCACTATAGGGTCCTCAACCTTGTAGATATCTCGCTCAAAATCCTCATCGGCCTGGTCGAAGACCTCAAAGTGCCGGCACCCTTCGCGAGAGAGCGCGTTCATCGCCCCCTCGCAGGTGACCAGGGAGGCATACGACATAAACCCCTCCACGATAGTGGGGAGTGCCTGCAACTCCTCCTGTACCCACTCCAGGCAGCGAAGTCCGGGCTCTCGGTCCGGCACTTCGAAGTCACCGGTCCGCGCGCCCAGCTCATGGTATGAATCCACAAGCTGTTTGCGCGTCCGCTCAGCCTCCGCGCGCGTCGCGGCCTCGGTCCTCTCCACACGGCTCTGGAGGGCGTTGAGCCGCTCCTCCAACTACGCGGCGCGCTCCCGGGCAAGACTGCCCTCCGCCTGCGCCAAATTGGCCTCCGCCAGCGCAGCCTGTGCCTTGGCGAGGGCCTCATTGGCCTCCCTCCTCTCCTCCACCAATTGGCGCCGGAGGTCAGTCTTTTCCCCCTCCAGCGCGGCCACCTTGTCCGCCAGCTTGCGGCACTTACTGTCGGCGGCCGATTTTTCCCGGACGGCGTCAGCATGTTGCGTCCGAAGTCTCTCGACTTCGGCAGACACAACTGCCGTGAGGGCCCCCGACGCCGCGCGGTTTGCGAAGGCAGCCGCCTGCAAAACACACGTAAGACCATGGGCCCAACAAAGCCGAGAAAAAAACGAAGTCTAGCTCAACGTACCTGACTTAGTGCCTCCTCCATCTCCTTCAGTCGGCGGGACACAGCGCCCGCCTCGTCCCTAACAGCAGCGAGTGCCGGCAGCTTGCCTCCGGCACTAAGGGCACCGCCCTTCGCCTTCGGCATTACGGCGGCCGCCGTGGTCGCCGTGGCAGGCGCAACAATAATAAGTTGGCCTTCGTCCGACCCTGCGACGCATCAACGAATTAAAAAAAAATCGAGCCAACGGCTTACCACCAAGATAGTCGTCCACACTAATATCGGTGGCGAAGTCGGCGACGCGTTTGCCCGGCGGAGGCAACCCTCGGGTCGCCTTCGCAGCATCTGGCACCCTGCTGGACGGCGGCACAGTCTTCGCAGACTTGGAACCACCGGCGCCAGCCGCAACCTCCGCCGCCTTGCTAGATGCAGGGACGACCAACTTCGCCGCCGGCGGCGGCTTGCCTCCGCCGGGGGCAGCAGCTCTCGCAGCCCCTCGCTGCCTCTTCGGCCTGGCTTCATGAAGCCTGACAACCGCCTGGCGCTTCTGTGCAGCTCCCTGGCGGTCCTTGTCCATCACTGCCGACACAACAGCAGCAATATTCCGCCCGTAAGGAAACACTTTCCACTCACGAACCATGCGAGATGTAAAAAAGTCTTCGCCTGCCGCGCGGGGGATAGGAACATTCCTAGGCCACCAACCCCCGGTAACCCTCAGCATCCGCGCCGAAGACTCCCGGAGCTCGGGCGAAGACATCCTTCCCCCCGGGGCCGCGCATGTCCTCATCAATTCTCTAGCAAAACCATCGAAAACCCTAAGTCCTCCCACAGCAGTACCTAGTTTCCTCTTCTTAGAGGATGGGGCGACCGCCGGCGCAGGGTCGTCTCCAGCCTCTACCACCGGTTTCTTCCCGCGGCGGTCCACATCGTCTTGGCCGGGATAGCCGTTATACGGCAGTCGATTCAATTCAAAAACCCTGTTCAAACGGTCATTCGACCCGCGGATATCCCAGCTACGCTGGCCCTCTGTCCTCGGCACGTACCGACCAACGATCCGCACCGCCCCATCCTCCACCTCACGCACGAAGGCGGCCGGATCGCGGCTTTGCAGATCTAGCGCGAAGGCAGGACTTCGCACCAGCTTCCCACCATGGGAAGGCATCTGGCGAGGGCACACTTCGCCCAGCGCCCAGCCATGTGCCAAGGGCCATACCCCGTACGCCACAAATTCTTCAACCAAATCGCGCCCACTGCTCAGGCCGGCGGCGCACCGAAGGACCCCTTCGTCCGCATCCTCCTCCGCCACCTCAAAGGGCGGGTATGTTGAGTAAAAATGCGAACACATCTCAGACACGGGGAGCCCCTCATGGTCTTCGACGGTACCCTCCGCGACGTAAAACCAAAACTCATTCCAATTGCCCCACTTGTTGCGGGCGCAAGGGACTAACTCGACTACCTCCATCGTGGTCTTGCCGGTCTTCGGCGTAAACGTACAGGACCCAAACTGAGCAACTTCATCTCCAATCATCCTCTTCTGCCAGTGCAGGCAATAGTACTTCGCAAAGACTTCGACAGATGGCCGCCCGCCGTACAAAGTCGTCGCCCAGACATACTTCGACAGAGCCACCACGGCATTCGGAGTCAGTTGATGTATCTGAACATTAAATCTGCGCAGGACTTCTCCAACAAATCGGTGCGCAGGCAGGCGGAGACCGGCGGTGAAGAACGCCTCGAACACAACCAACTCGCCCTCCGGCTCGGGGACTTCCTCCGTCCCCGGGACACGAGCAACTCCGCCGCCAAAGTAACCCAACCGCTGCATATCTTGCACGCGGACCGACGACATCCTCGACACACCAAAATCCACCGTATCGCCGGCGCGCAACTCCTCCGCCACCAAAGTACTCAGCGTCTCCTCAGACGAGGCGTCGGCCGGCGGCGAGACGTCGACCGGCGGCGTAGCGGCAGCAGAAGAAGAGGAGGTCGGCATCGCTACGTACCGTCGGCGGCGGCGGGCGGTCTGCTTCACTCGAGCCAGATCTCCGGCGAACAAGAGCAAGGAGGGCAGACGAGCAACAAGACGGTGGAAAAGGCGGCTAGGGTTTTAACGGAGCGCGGAAAGTGAAGTTCAAAAAGCGCCGACCCCCGCCCCCTTTTATACATAGGGCGCGGCGCTTCGGGAAACCCGCAGTCCAACAGTACGCTGTCAATCAACGGTCATGTCAAAACCCCCCGCGGAACCACTTCGAGCGAGGGCAGCGTCTCCGCCATCTAGTGACGTCTTTGGCACTAGATGACTTTGTCGAACTGGTCCCTCGGAGGGCAAATGTTGGGGCGAAGGCAAAGACGCCACCCTTCGCTCGAGGCCTTCGCTGCAGTCGTTGGTCCAACGGAGATAAAACGGGCGGGGACACCCTTCGCCCCTTACGACATCAGACGAAGGCCTGCGACGAGGTCATCCCACCGTGCGGCCTCGTCCAGCTCGGAGGCCCACGTGTGATCCGACCCATTGTAACGGGCCCTGCGTGGCCGCTGCGTGTTACGGGCCTAATTTGTAAAGGTGTCCCTGTAATTACAGTCTGTAACCCTGCTTTATGGGAATATTCTGGGGATAACCTAGGTGTCTGAGGCACATGCGTCCTTAACGCGAGACGCTGGGCGCTCAGGTACCTATAAATACCCCCGCACAGTGCCCGTGAGAGGCTAGACGAACAGAGCTTTTGCCATCTCGTGCGAGAACCCTGTTTACGTCAACTCTCATCCCCGTTGGATCCTCTTGCGCCTGGTAGCAAGTTCCAACAGTAGCCCATCTTGCATAATTGGGAAACGGAAAGCAAATTGTAATCTAATGAATCTACAAGAAAAACATTGGAAATAGAATGGTCAGGAGATATAGCAATTTTATCCAATCCTTTGACCAAACCTTGATTTCCATCCCCGAATGTGATAGCTCGTTGCGGATCTTGGTTTTTCTCGTAGGAGGAGAACATTTTCTTCTCCCCTGTCATGTGGTTTGTGCACCCGCTGTCGATGATCCAACTTGAGCCCCCGGATGCATAAACCTACAAAACAATTTTAGTTCTTGACTTTAGGTACCCAAATGGTTTTGGGTCCTTTGGCATTAGACACAAGAACTTTGGGTACCCAAACACAAGTCTTTGACCCCTTGTGCTTGCCCCCAACATATTTGGCAACTACCTTGCCGGATTTGTTAGTTAATACATAAGATGCATCAAAAGTTTTAAATGAAATGCTATGGTCATTTGATGCACTAGGAGTTTTCTTCTTAGGCAACTTAGCACGGGTTGGTTGCCTAGAACTAGATGTCTCACCCTTATACATAAAAGCATGGTTAGGGCCTAAGTGAGACTTTCTAGAATGAATTCTCCTAATTTTGCTCTCAGGATAACCGGCAGGGTACAAAATGTAACCCTCGTTATCCTGAGGCATGGGAGCCTTGCCCTTAACAAAGCTGGACAATTTCTTAGGAGGGGCATTAAGTTTGACATTGCCTCCCTATTGGAAGCCAATGCCATCCTTAATGCCAGGGCGTCTCCCTCTATAGAGCATGCTTCTAGCAAATTTAAATTTTTCGTTTTCTAAGTCATGCTCGGCAATTTTAGCATTTAATTTTGCTATATGATCATTTTGTTGTTTAATTAAAGCCATATGATCATGAATAGCATTAATGTTAACATCTCTACATCTAGTGCAAATAGTAGTGTGTTCAACGGTAGATGTAGAGGGTTTGCAAGATTTTAATTCAACAACCTTAGCATGTAAGATATCATTTTTGCTTCTAAGGTCGGAAATGGAAACATTGCAAACATCTAATTCTCTAGCCTTAGCAAGCAATTTTTCATTTTCTATTCTAAGGCTAGCAAGAGAAATGTTTAATTCTTCAATCTTAGCAAGCAAATCAACATTATCATCTCTAAGATTGGGAATTGAAACATTACAAGCATTTGAATCAACCTTAGCAATTAAACTAGCATTTTCATTTCTAAGGTTGTCAATAGTCTCATGGCAAACGCTTAGCTCACTGAAAAGTTTTTCACATTTCTCTACTTCTAGAGCGTAAGCATTTTTAACCTTAACATGCTTCTTATTTTCTTTAATAAGGAAGTCCTCTTGGGTGTCCAAGAGATCATCCTTCTCATGGATAGCACTAATCAATTCATTTAGTTTCTCTTTTTGTTGCATGTTGAGGTTGGCAAAAAGAATGCGCAAGTTATCCTCCTCATTACTATCATTTTCCTCATCACTAGAGGTTTCATATTTGGTGGAGGATCTTGATTTTACCTTCTTTCTTTTGCCGTCCTTTGCCATGAGGCACTTGTGGCCAACGTTGGGGAAGAGAAGTCCCTTGGTGACGGCGATGTTTGCGGCATCCTCGTCGGAGGAGGAGTCGGTGGAGCTCTCGTCGGAGTCCCACTCCCGGCAAACATGGGCATCGCCGCCCTTCTTCTTGTAGTACTTCTTCTTCTCCTTTCTTCTCCCCTTCTTGTCGTTGCCCCTGTCACTGTCACTAGAAATAGGACATTTTGCTATAAAGTGACCGGGCTTACCACACTTGTAGCAAACCTTCTTGGAGCGGGGCTTGTAATCTTTCCCCCTCCTTTGCTTGAGGATTTGGCGGAAGCTCTTGATGACGAGCGCCATTTCCTCGTTGTCGAGCTTGGAGGCGTCGATGGGTGTTCTACTCAATGTAGACTCCTTCTTCTCCTCCGTCGCCTTAAATGCGACCAGTTGTGCTTCGGACGTGGAGGGACCGTCAAGCTCGTTGATCTTCTTTGAGCCCTTGATCATGAACTCAAAGCTCACGAAATTCCCGATTACTTCCTCGGGAGTCATTAGTGTATATCTCGGATTGCCACGAATTAATTGGACTTGAGTAGGGTTAAGAAAAATAAGTGATCTTAGAATAACCTTAACCATTTCCTGGTCATCCCATTTTTTGCTCCCGAGGTTGCGCACTTGATTCACCAAGGTTTTGAGCCGGTTGTACATGTCTTGTGGCTCCTCCCCTTGGCGAAGACGGAAGCGACCGAGCTCCCCCTCGATCGTCTCCCGCTTGGTGATCTTGGTTAGCTCATCTCCTTCGTGCGCGGTCTTGAGCACGTCCCAAACTTCCTTGGCGCTCTTTAATCCTTGCACCTTGTTGTACTCCTCTCTACTTAGAGAGGCGAGGAGTATCGTTGTGGCTTGGGAGTTGAAGTGCTCGATTTGGGCCACTTCGTCCTCATCATAATCTTCATCCCCTACGGATGGTACCTGTACACCAAACTCAACGACATCCCATATACTTTTGTGGAGTGAGGTTAGGTGAAATCGCATTAAATCACTCCACCTAGCATAATCTTCACCATCAAACGTTGGTGGTTTGCCTAATGGGACGGAAAGTAAAGGCGTATGTTTAGGAATGCGAGGATAGCGTAAGGGGATCTTACTAAACTTCTTGCGCTCATGGCGCTTAGAAGTGACGGACGGCGCGTCGGAGCCGGAGGTAGATGGTGATGAGGTGTCGGTCTCGTAGTAGACCACCTTCCTCATCTTCTTTTTCTTTTCCCCACTCCGATGCGACTTATGGGAAGAGGGTTTCTTCTCCTTCCCTTTCCCTTTGTTACGGGACTCTTCCGATGAAGCCTTCCCGTGGCTTGTAGTGAGCTTGTCGCCGGTCTCTATCTCCTTCTTGGCGAGATCTTCCGACATCACTTCGAGCGGTTAGGCTCTAATGAAGCACCGGGCTTTGATACCAATTGAAAGTCGCCTAGAGGGGGGTGAATAGGGCGAAACTGAAATTTGCAAAATTAATCACAACTACAAGCCGTGTTAGCGTTAGAAATATAATCGAGTCCGAGAGAGAGGGTGCAAAACAAATCGCAAGCGAATAAAGAGTGTGACACACGGATTTGTTTTACCGAGGTTCGGTTCTTGCAAACCTACTCCCCGTTGAGGTGGTCACAAAGACCGGGTCCCTTTCAACCCTTTCCCTCTCTCAAACGGACTCACGGACCGAGTGAGCTTTTCTTCTCAATCAATTGGAACACAAAGTTCCCACAAGGACCACCACACGATTGGTGTCTCTTGCCTCAATTACAAGTGAGTTTGATCTCAAGAAAGAATGAGAAAGAAAGCAATCCAAGCGCAAGAGCTCAAAAGAACACAACAAATCTCTCTCACTTAACACTAAAGCTTTTGTGGAATTGAGAGAGGATTTGATCACTTTGGTGTGTCTTGTATTGAATGCCTAACTCTTGTAAGTGGTTGGAAGGTGGAAAACTTGGATGACTTGAATGTGGGGTGGTTGGGGTTATTTATAGCCCCAACCACCAAACTAGCCGTTTGGTGGAGGCTGCTGTCGTATGGCGCACCGGACAGTCCGGTGCGCCACCGGACTGTCCGGTGCGCCAGCCACGTCACCAGGCCGTTGGGTTCCGACCGTTGGAGCTCTGACTTGTGGACCCGCCTGGCTGTCCGGTGGCGCACCGGACAAGTCCTGTAGACTGTCCGGTGTGCCACCCGCGCGTGCTCTGCTCCTCTGCGCGCGCTGGCGCGCATTTAATGCGTTGCAGTCGACCGTTGGCGCGAAGTAGCCGTTGCTCCGCTGGCTCACCGGACAGTCCGGTGTGCACCGGACATGTCCGGTGAATTATAGCGGAGCGGATTCCCGAAGCTGGCGAGTTCAGAGTCGCTCTCCCTTGGAGCACCGGACAGTCCGGTGAATTATAGCGGAGCGCCTCTGAGAATTCCCGAAGGTGAAGAGTTTGGCTTGGAGTCCCCTGGTGCACCGGACACTGTCCGGTGCGCCAAACCAGGGCACACTTCGGTTATCCCTTGCTCTCTTTGTTGAACCCTTTTCTTGGTCTTTTTATTGGCTTAGAGTGAACCTTTGGCATCTATATAACTTATAGACTAGAGCAAACTAGTTAGTTCAATTATTTGTGTTGGGCAATTCAATCACCAAAATCAATTAGGAAATAGGTGTAAGCCTAATTCCCTTTTATTTATGAATACACATTAGCCACAATAATCTTGTGTCATTATTAATCACCAAAACTCACCAATGACCTAAATGTTTTCATCCTCCCATTTTTTGTGATTGATGGCAACACTACTTCGGATATGTTTGGCATTAGGATGAATAAGGTTTTTGACACACTTGGTTTATCTATACCACTTTATTAAGAACCTAATGTATGTGCCTGGTGCTATCACGACATCATCTACCGCGCTGACACTCTGACCCCGCCCCACACACCCTGACTAGTTCTCCCACCCCACGCGCCCCGCCTCGGCGCCGTGCCCTGTGGGCCCCACGCCCAGCGCCCGCGCAACGCTCTCCCAGCTACTACCCTGTGGACCCCAGCGTCCACGCAACCAGCTACTGTGCCTGTCCAGCGTCCAACCTCGCCCGTGCAGCTACCACACCGCGTAAAAAATAGTGCAGAGCGAGCACTCAAACACACGCCCCTGCTCCAGAAATTTGGGGCTAACCACGAGACCACATATAGCTTAGTGTTTAAAAATAAACAATAATTATATTTGGATAAATATCTCAGTACATATTTATATGATATATAACAACCGGCTAGTATAAGCATAAGATAATAAGAATAGAGTGTTAATCATGCTTATACAAACCAAATCCATAATATGTACTCAAACGATATGAAATAAGTGTGAGTACAAAAACTAAAGCTCATTTAACAAAAGACTATGTATGAAGCAAATTAAACAAGCAACAAACAAGTGGCATGATTAATTAAAACGAACAGAGAGCGCATATGTCATGTCACATAGTGTGAAACATATGAAACTCAAACGCCCCCCCCCCCCCCCACACGTCTTAAAAAACATTGACATGATTTTGACAAATGTTTATATACATTCCTAATTGTTGAAGTAGGTTCACAAATTATCGACGTTGTCTTTTCAAAACGTTGAATTAGTTTTTTGAACGGTTCAAATGCATGTAAAAAATGAATCTTATAAACAAAGATCAAGTGTAGATTACCTAGTTATGTTTATGGTGGATTTATTCGGTTTAAATACTTTACTTATATATGTACTCATATTTCCGTGAATCTATTCCTAAGATTCAACGAGTTTTGTTGGCTTATTCTTTTAAAGATGCTTATAGAAATATGGTGTATACATATATCTATAGAGGTGAGTGCGTAGACACGTTTATGCACATCTGTACTGTATGATTTGAAAAAAAAATAGATGAAAATGTATGCAAGGAACTCTTC
The DNA here is from genome assembly GCF_902167145.1 of Zea mays. Classification (NCBI taxonomy): domain Eukaryota; kingdom Viridiplantae; phylum Streptophyta; class Magnoliopsida; order Poales; family Poaceae; genus Zea; species Zea mays. The sequence continues at coordinate 183,901,181 of NC_050098.1, forward strand.
TCTTTGTTTCCAATAGAAAAAAAAAGGAACCTACGAAAATAAGGCAAAAAAGGGGAGGGGGTAAAGGGGTGTTTGGTTTATAGGGACTAATGTTTAGTCCCTTCATTTTATTCTAATTTAGTATATAAATTACCAAATATAGAAATTAAAATAGAGTTTTAGTTTCTATATTTGATAATTTTGAAACTAAAATGTATCCCTAAAAACCAAACAACCCCTAAGTTTCATGGGCTTGGGGTTTTGGGGAGTCGCACCTGACACGTCATTCCACCAACCCACTTCAGCAGGATGCCAGGATCACTCCCACTCGGCGGCTCCCCCTTTGCCCCGTGAGGCCGTGACTCGGCGACGGAGAAGACAAACCATGACGCCTCCCGGCCAACTGCTCCCCTTGTCCCGGCTGCCTCCCGGCCTCTCCAGCCGCTGCCCGCCTCCCGCTCATGCCCAAGCCAGAGTGTCGCTTCTGCATCCATGGGCCCACCGCCTCCATGGCCGCTTCATGCCTTCTCCTCATCTGTTCCGGTCTCCAGCCTGCCCCCCTCGTGCTCCAACGCCTCCAGGGCTTTCGGCCGCCGCAGGAGGCGAGGCTCAGGCGGCTGCGGTGGCGGAGTTCGTGACGTCGGAGAGGGTCAAGGTGGCGGCGATGCTGGGGCTAGCCCTCGCGCTCTGCAACGCCGACCGCGTCGTCATGTCCGTCGCCATCGTCCCTCTCTCGCAGGCGTACGGGTGGACCCCGTCATTCGCCGGCGTCGTGCAGGTTCCCAGTTTTCTCTGACTCTGTGCGATTTTGTTTGGTTTCGCCTGAGCTAGTGGCTACTGAGTAGTACTGACTAGCCCATTCTCATTCAAACGTCTGGTTTTCAGAGTGCTCAATTGCAGTAATTAGCGTTTTAATGATGTGGTGTTATAATAATTTATTTAAATGATTACTTTTAAGTGAAACTGTCCTTACATGTCTTGAATTTCACATGCGTGGGGTCTGGGGAAAATGTGGAGCTTCAAACCCGTGACCTGACTAGTTGAGATAGCTCTCACTCTCACCACTGCATCAGACGCATCAAACTTGCCCTTCTAGCAAAATACTAAATATAGTTAATGAGGTTTGAATTTTCACTACAAAGCTGTGTAGCACTCATATTTCCTGCTTATTTCTCACTCAGGCTGCTGTTTTGAAGTAAATGATGAAAAATTACACATAAGAAAGTAAGGGCATGAGCTTGCCCATCTTATTTGATGAATATTCTGATGCCATTGTGTTTTGTCACTGCAAACAGTCATCCTTTCTTTGGGGATATCTGATGTCGCCGATAATTGGTGGAGCACTTGTTGATTACTACGGTGGAAAACGAGTCATGGCTTACGGTGTAGCATTATGGTCCTTGGCTACGTTCCTGTCTCCATGGGCAGCTGGTCGATCTATCTGGTTGTTTCTCTTTACCAGAGTCCTGCTGGGTATTGCAGAAGGAGTGGCACTCCCAAGCATGAACAACATGGTGTTGAGGTATCTACCTTTGTAACATCATTCCTTTTGACTACTCCATCTCCAACTTTTTCCCCACAAAAACATATTGTTGTTTGGCTGTGGGAATTTCTGCTAAGATTTATGTAAGTGTTTGCATTGGCCCCTTTATTACAGGTGGTTTCCTCGCACAGAGAGATCTAGTGCTGTGGGTATTGCAATGGCTGGCTTTCAGCTTGGCAATACCATTGGGTTACTTCTTTCCCCAATTATCATGTCACGAACTGGAATATTTGGACCTTTTGTGATATTTGGATTATTTGGATTTCTCTGGGTGTTGGTGTGGATACCGGCTATATCTGGCACGCCAGGTGAACATGCACAGATATCAGCATATGAACTGAAGTATATAACCAAAGGCCAGAAATTGGTGAAACCACAAATTGGAAGTGAAAAAACAAAAAAGGTTCCCCCTTTCAGTAAACTGCTTTCCAAATGGCCAACATGGGCTTTGATTTGTGCAAACGCCATGCATAGCTGGGTAACTTAACATTTAAGTTTTCATCAATTCTTTGTAAGATTGTGCCACAGACAGACACATTTTAGGGAATAATATTTTTTGTCTCATGATCTTTTTCAGGGTTATTTTGTTATCCTTTCATGGATGCCAGTCTATTTCAAAACTGTAAGACTTCACTCTGCTTCAATTTTCTTGAGTGTATAAATTACTTTTCCCAGTATTCAACTTGATGTTGCTTTCGTGGTGATCAGATATATCATGTCAATTTGAGAGAAGCAGCTTGGTTCAGTGCACTCCCTTGGGTGATGATGGCAGTTTTAGGCTATGTGGCTGGTGTTGTATCGGACATGCTTATTAGAAATGGTACAGACATTACTTTAACACGGAAGATAATGCAGGTGTGTTGCTTCAACAAAAAATAGTATTAAAAGTCAGTGAAGTTTTCATTTGTTTTATTCGTATGATCTTGTGCACCTCTCCGCGCTCTTACCAAAAGGTGACATGCTTCCTGATATCTTGTGATCTATAAAATATTAATCATAAGGTACAAAAACCAAACATGTTAAGTCTTAAATAACAGTGGCAGTTTATTTTCATCAATATTGGTTCCTTTTTTGGTTTTGTCATTTCAAATGTACACTTCCTGTTGCCTTAACTTCTCTTCCTGACTATTCTGCAGTCAATTGGCTTTCTGGGGCCAGGTATTGCTTTGCTCTGTCTGAATGCAGCAAAGAGTCCAATCATTGCTTCAGCCTGGCTTACAGTTGCTGTTGGATTGAAATCCTTCGGCCACTCAGGTTTCTTAGTAAATCTACAGGTACTTTAGTTCAGTGATGGAACAGACACTCGTTCTTCTCCATTTGGATCTTCTTTTTCCCATCTGATATATATCATTTCTAAAATGTAACAGGAGATTGCCCCACAATATGCTGGAGTCCTACATGGTACTAACTAGTAAATATGCTCCTTGTGTTAGCTAATATATTTCCATTTTGTTGCATTAACTAACTTTGATCTACAATTGTGCTGTGACAGGAATGTCAAATACAGCTGGGACATTTGCTGCCATTCTAGGAACTATTGGAGCAGGGTTTTTTGTTGATAGGATGGGTTCTTTCCGTGGATTTTTGATATTGACGTCGCTCTTATACTTCAGCAGTGCTCTTTTCTGGGACATCTTTGCTACTGGAGAGCGTGTTGATTTTGATGGCACTGGCTAGCAACTCAGAGGAACTCTGCGGTTTTCTGTCCTTAAAACACATAATGTTGATTCAGGACAGTGTTTTTACCGCCAACCATCAAGAAGTTATTTGCACCTGAAGATAAACAACTTCAGTTACGACTGTACAGTATTGGGTTCAACTTTTTAAAGCACGCAGTGAGTTTATCTTGGATGTCGAGTATCAGTGATAGATAAACACACGCTGTGAGTTTATCTTGGAAGTTGAATATCAGTGATGGATAAACACATGGAACTGTCTTTATAGATCGTTTTAGATTTTCTTGGAGGGATAGTCCCTGACGATGTAACATGGAATAAACAACGGGCAGGATGCCAACCATTAATGGCGCCGAAAGTAGTACATAACTGAAACTGATTTGCAGGGTAGTTAGGAAATTGGAATCCCAACCATTAAGGGAGTATGGGTTTGAAAAACATGTGAATCTGGTGTACATGCTACGGAAAGTTGTGCCCTCGTTGGCTCGTTATAACTTGCAACTTTTTTACTGTCCCTTTTCTTTTACTTTTAGGGCTAGTTTGGGAACCCTATTTTTCTAAGAAATTTTCATTTTTCTAAGTGAAATTAGTTCATTTTCTCTTAACAAAATAGAAATTTATTGGTAAAATAGAGTTTCCAAACTAACCCTCAAGTATATAATGAATGCAGGACAACATGGAAATCCTTGATTGAGAGCATAGAAGGGTCTTTAAAGACTAATTTGGGAACCCCATTTTCAAGAGATTTTTATTTTTCCAAGGAAAATTGGTTCATTTTCCTTTGCGAAAAAATCTATTAGGAAAATAAAGTTCTCAAACTAGCCCTAATTTTATTTTTTGGAAAACTTCAGATTCAATGTATTTAGTATTGAGAATGTCAGCATGCCATACATCGATGTCAGTAGAGATTCGGGATTTAAAAAGGAAATATTCTTAGAGGGCTACTAATAAGAATGCAAGTGGACACCCGACGGTATTTTATGGATCAGCTATCTTAGTCCATTTCGCCACCTAAATGCTAAATTAATCAGGTGCCATGCCACTCTAGTTTATTTTATCAAGTTTCGGAACCTGTCTAGTTCATTTCATCAAGTTCCTATCCATTGACCTGAACACTCAACAGTGACATCAAGAGAACGCTTCAGAGGACAAGCCAAAGGACGATGCCATGGTCAATTTCGTCTCCGGCAGTGGAATTGTAAACATACCTATTGTGACATCCTCCACCAATCAAACTATTGTGAACAGTAGTTGTCATACGTACATTTACTCCTAAATCATAAATCCCCCATTGGCTTGACCTGAAAACCCATTTCAACCACCTTTTTATGATAATAAAGATGTATGCACCCAGTCAAAATTTGAATCAGTCTTGAATCAGTCCATCCTCCATCAACTCCGAGTGTACAAAAGCTAAGAATCAGAAGAACATGGTACCTGATTATGCGCGAGCAGCTGTCGTGCCATCTTCGAATCCCATCAGCTATGCAGGCAGCTCGCGACCGGACATCCCCAGCCGGCCATGGAGGTTTCTCTGGCTTCAACAGCGAGTCCCAGTCAGATCCTGGGTTCTCTTGGACTTCTACCTATACACCTCGTTCCCGTATGGTCAACAGGAAGGCCAGGAGCTCAATATCATTCCGGGAAAGAGTCGCTGCAATTTTAGGGTCATGCGCAAACTGCTTCACTCCTCGACCTGAAGTCAAGAAAGCACATGAGAATCCTCCGATCGAGGCCCACGATGTGTCTGCTAGTCCCAGTAAGCTCACCTTCCTTTCTTCTTCATTCATCTGTCATGTAGAAGCTGAGCTGCTGCTGTCCTGAAACGACTTCTGAGTTAGAATTTAGAAAGGAGACGTGAATATTTAATTAGTCACATGAATCGCATCAGGACTTTTAAGATTCTATAGAAGAAACGGTTTTAATCATGGTAATGCAAGATTGTGGCATAAATCAGCAATGAGCCTATAAGGAGTCCGTCCTAATCGACCTTCGACTTATGGGTTACAAATATCATGATACAGCCTGATGGTTACTTGGTTAGTCAACCTACCAGTAAGTTTGAGCTTACTCGGAATCCCGATCTACAATCTGGGTTTTCACTGCCACTTCCTGTTTCCAGTTTTCACCTAATAAGCTAATCAGAATTGAAACTAGTTCAAGTTAGCATTGCTCTTCAACTGACATTTCTATTCACATGCTTTTGCGGTCGATCGTTAAGCTTTACGCAAGTTACAAAACTCAATAGCGCCCATATGGCCATATGTGGCCCAAAACAAGACATACATAGCTGCTCAATGCTGAATATACTTTGTGAGGATGTGTTCTTAATCAAACTGCTCAACTATTAAATAAAATCTGAGTCCAATTAAGATGGTTTCCAATTGTTTCCTGCAGTCTCCAGAATTTCATCGACAAGTAGCACAAGCAATAATATACATAATATATCCCGGCAGAGAGGTGACAGCAGCCAAACAAAGTCCTGGCAAGAGCAGTTCTCGTTTCAGGAAATTTGCCAGGCTACTTCAAACTTTAGTGAACAAAACAAAATTGGTTTAGGTAATTTTGGCACGGTGTATAAGGCGAAACTCAGGGATGGATCCATCATAGCTGTAAAGAGGGCTACTAAGGTTTGTAGGTGAATATTCCTTCAACAGAAGAAATGTTGTACATATTTACTCCACCGAGTTACTTGCAGCAATCAAATCAAGAAAAAGTTTTGATGCAACATCTGGATTTGGCAGATGCATGGTGGGCATCTATCTGAAGAGTTCAGAAGTGAGATCCAGAGCCTGTCAAAGGTCGAGCATTTGAACTTGGTAAAGTTTCTTGGGTATGTGGAATACGAGGATGAACGCTTAATTCTGGTTGAGTACGTCAATAATGGAACACTCCGTCAACACTTGGATGGTACGTCAAACATGTGCAATGGACAAGCTTAAACACATACTACTTCATTTTTTGTGGTAGTGTAGCAATATTGTCAAGATGGTAAAAGTTATAATTTTGTAAGTCACCGCTCACCAAGAGTCCAAGATAGTAGAACTGGATGAAGTTAAATGCATTGAAGTATTGTTTATAAATAGAGTATGACAGGTCACTTGTGGTATACTAAATGTTAATCTACTGAAAGAGATGTAAAAACATGTGTATGCTATTCAGCTTGAGCCTGTGGGGTTTTTTTTTTGCATGTCTGAACCATGTTTTATTTATGTTCCCAGTTCCAACCATCTTGATTTTTGGAGCCAAATTATGTTGTAGAATGTAATGCTATAAATCTTCATGTTTTTCCATTGGATTAAAGGGAACATGGCGACACACTTTGCCACTATGCATGCAGGATCAAAAGGGGAACCATTGGAATTTGCACAGCGTCTCAACATTGCTATTGATATAGTTCATGCCATTGCCTACTTGCACGGATATACAGGTACACACTCTCCATTTCTATATGAAAAATTGTGTCAGCCCCCAAACTTAGATGCATATGATATTCATATTTGGCATAACCCCACAAGTGCATATTTGATCGTGGTCCTGAATGTCATCACACATCAGTTCCCTAGATGAGACAACCATCATGAAAATCACCATCTCAGTTCCATGATCAGAATTTTGTATGACAGCCACCAACATGTCTATGTATTGACATCTACTGCGGATACCAAACCTTCAGCATCCTTATGTCTGACAAATATTTTCCTACGATGGGAAGCAGATCATCCAATCATCCACCGAGACATTAAGTCGTCCAACATTCTCCTAACAGAGCACCTGCGAGCAAAGGTTGCCGATTTTGGCTTCGCGCGCCTAGCCCCCGAAAACCCTGAAGCGACCCACGTGTCAACGCTAGTAAAGGGAACGGCCGGATACGTGGACCCTGAGTACCTGCGCACAAGCCAGCTCACCGACCGCAGCGACGTCTACTCCTTCGGCGTCCTCCTCGTCGAGCTCGTCACCGGCCGACGCCCTATCGAGCGTGGCCGCGGCCGCGGGCGCCACCAACGCCTCACCACCGAATGGGTAAAGCAAGCACACCCAAACAAAACCAGCGCTTCTGATACTGAAATGTACCGCACATGAGGTGTTTGACAAAATTACCGTGCTGGCGCAGGCGCTGCGCAAGTGCAGGGAGGGCTTCGCAGTGGTGGTGATGGACCCCCGGATGCGGCGGACCAGCGCTGTCGTGGCGGCGGTGGAGAAGGTGATGGTGCTGGCAGCCGAGTGCACGGCTCCGGATCGCGCCGCGCGTCCAGCAATGCGGCGCTGCGCCGAGTTGCTCTGGTCCGTGAGACGCGACTTGCAGCAGGAGCAGCAGCGCGCGTCGGCCGCGAGCGCAGGAGCGAGGCGGCACGATGGCTCCACGTACGCGCCGCCGTCGGTTACGAGTCTGAGGCAGGACAGGTTCCAGAACTTGAGATGATCTGCTGCACGTGCACAATGTTGAGGACTTGAGGGGGAACACGATATAGATTTGAAAATGGTGCGGCTGCGGAGTGCTCCCTAGTCTCCCTTCGTAAAAAAAATGTCTTCTCGTTTTACAATGAGAATGAATTACAAAAATATATAACAATATATATATATATTAATACTTATTTCTCTATTATTATAATACATCAGTTGTAACAGTAGTGCATAGTCACCTCTTCATGTGTACTCATCCCAACGACGCCCGCCGTCCCTCCTCTCAACTGCGCGATCTACCCACATTCTTTTTCACACCCCTGGTATACAAATACATATAAGAGGAAACGAATTAGAACTTCTATTTTCTCGCTAATTTAGACACCAAATAATTTTACTAAATAAAACCTACGCAAAGAAACTAAACAATAATGTGCAACGAATATTTTGTCTAAGTATTGCTATCTCTACTGTAAAGAAGTTATGCAACCTAAATTTCAATCATATATTCTAAACTAAGAATAGTAAATATTACAACTTAAGTAATCAATATAAATGCGAAAGTTTAAAGGCAAAGGTATAGAAAGCAAACTTATGATGACACACCGTATTTTTATCGAGGTATCTAGAACCACGTAAGGTTCTAACTAATCCTCGTTTGTGTCCCTACACAAAAGAAAGTCCACGCGAAGGCCAAGCACCCGGTCGAGTAACCCCGTAGAGAGCTGCGGCCTTCTCCACGTGCAAGTGGTGCTCCGCTTTCGGTCTCGTCTCGGACGCTCCCTACAGTCTTCAGTATCAAGCTTCCGATCAAAACGTTGCGGACCTCGTTCCCTCCGGTACACGATGACAGCCACACCATAAACACAGTTGGTGCGGTCTCGCAAGACTCTCGACCCACTCGGTACAATTACAACGGTTTGCGCAAGAGCCGAGGGGTTTGTGTGGATTTTCTAAACTTACTCAATCAACTAGGAATAAACCTAGAGCAAACGCAATAGCGGTCTAACTAACCTAATCTCTTCGCAAAGCACTTACGCTAATCACCGAGTGATTCTATTAAGCACTTGGGTGTATAGAGTAATGGATATGTGTATCAACTCAATGGCAAGGTTGCTCAACTCTCCCACACTTGCAAATGACCAACTAGGGGGTATATATAGTGTCCAACCCTAAATGTAGTCGTTGGAGGAGGCAACTTTGTTTGCGTCGCACCGGACCGAGTCTGGTGCCCTCCACGTCAGCTAGCTGTTAGTCAACCTTACAGATTCTCTGCAATACTGTAGATGTCTGATGCGCCAACGGACCAGTCTAGATTGTAAATTGGTCAAGAGCAGAAGGAAGTGCTCTTTGTGCACACGGTCTAGTGCGCCAATCGACAGCCCACCTCTTGATTCTTTAGTCTTCTTTGTTTGAGCTCTTCTAGTCTTGTGTCTTAGACTTGTGCTAAGTATTTGTAAGTCTTCTATTAATCTTTTAATGTCTTCTTCGAGGTGTTGCATCCTTGGTGCCTTAGTCTAATCCACTTTGCATCTTGTGACCTATGAAACACAAACACTTGCAAACTCATTAGTCCACTGGTTATGTTGATCATCAAACTCCAAAATTACTTAGTCAAATGGGCCAGGGTCTATTTTTCTTACAATATCCCCTTTTGGGTGATTGATGACAACACAACCAAAGCAAGCAAATATTAAATACCAAAAGGGAATATTTATTCTACTTGCTACAGATGCATGTGCATAATCAAGATATATGAGATACCAAATTAAAATATATGTGGTTATTTGGAATTTAAACATCATTCTTGATATGCAGATAGTCCCCAAAATGTGTGATTAAGGACTTAAGCCTCCCCCTAACTTCATATCTTGGACCAAAATCAACATAAATATCAATAGTTCTCTCCATTTGTTATACCAAACACAACCAACCACTTGAGAGATTTGAAAATTTTAAAGGAGTGGTTTTGACATTTGATATACTTAGGTTTGCTTTTGTCCACAAATTTCTCCCCTTTAGAATCAAACACCAAAAAGGAAGACATTAAGCAAATATAGGAAGTTCTAAAAAGCTTAAGACCTCTATAAAAAATTGTCCCCTCATAAAGAAAGTTCTCCATGTTTGGTGAAGCAATCTCCCCCAATATGAAAATAGATATATTCCCCTTTTGGAAAACTCTCCTTAACAGGAAAACATGAATTTAAAGAACAAGTGAGAGACTCAAAACATGAAAAATAGACTAGGCTCCCATTTTCTATGTGTATTTATATCAAGGAAGATATTCTAGAGATATCAATTGAAAATTCAAAGAATATGCATAATGGTAACATGAGGGGTAAAGAATGTATAATCAATTGCATAGACTATTCAATAGGAGATGACATGTAGATGATATCGAATGTAAGATACCACTAATTGTGGGGTATCGATTGACAAATCATCATCTTGGCATTGGAAGCTTTTGCCAATCTCCGGGACTCTATTTTCCTTCAATAAGACTACTACACACATGATAGGCTTGAAGTGAGTATTAGTCTCAAAGAAATCAAATTATAGAGTAACCTCCCCCTAAAAGTGTGCATACAAGTTTTGAATACTTGTAGGAGACATGCTGAGAGCACCTAGAGGGGGTGAATAGGTTATCCTGCAAAAATCTAAACAACACAAACTTGGTTATAACAAGTGTTAGTGAAAACTAAAGCCAAGTTGTTGTGAGTAGAGATGGAGAGAGCGAGGAGAACTCTTCACTTGGTTGCTCCTTTTAAATGTGTATCAATCTTAGGAGCAATAACACAAGTGAATATGAGATCTCAAGAAGTCAACAATCGCAATAAAGTAAATGGGCAATAAACACAACAATTTTATCGAGTGGTTCGACCAATTCCTACTCCACGTTGTGGTGACCTCCTTTGGTTAAGGGATGAACTCAACCCCTCTCAAGTGATCCAAAGGTCAAACTTGAGTACCACGATTTTCTTCCTTATCTTAAATCCCATTTTTGAGGAATCTCCACAAGTTGGAGTCTCTCACACCTTACACAGATGATCTTAATCAAAGCACAAGAGCAAGGAAGGAGTAGAAACACACACAAGAAACTCAATTCGCAACAACAACATGCACACGAGTCAAGAAAAGAGCGCACGAAACAAAACAGCGGAGCCACAACTTAAGAACTCGTACAAATCTCTATCTAATTAAATAACAGTGTGGTCGCAGAGTCTCGGAGTTGTAGTATACTCAAAGAATGCTTGTGTAACAGCTCCATGCGCCTAGGGGGTCCTTTTATAGTCCCAAGGGGCCAAGGAGTCGTTTGATCTTCAACTGGAAGGCCCAGGTTGCCTTCTGTCAGCGGTTGCACCGGACTGTTCGGTGCACACCAGATAATGAATAGTACACGATTCCTTTCCTTTCCTGGCGAAGCCAACCATTGCCAGTTGTTGGCCCCATGTCACACCGGACAGTTCGGTGGCGCACCGGACAGTCCGATGTGACCTAGTGACCGTTGCCTAGCAGACGTGGCAGCCGTTGATTGTGTGTCGACCGTTGGTGCTGGAGAGAGCCGTTGGCCGCCTGGATCACCGGAGAGTCCGGTGCACACCGGAGAGTCTGGTGAATTATAGCCAGTGCGCCCAACTTTTTTTTCCCGATAGTGGCCAGTTCACCTAGATGGCCAGCCTAGGCACCGAACACTGTCTGGTGCACACCGGACAGTCCGGTGTTCACTAGACTGGTGCAAGTTTGGCTAAGGTTAGCCAAACTTCTTCACTCCAATTTGTCTCGACTTGGAGAGTTTCCTAGCAGTTAGTTGAACATAATTAGCAACAAAAACAAATTACTAATTGATAGACTCATACCTTTGTTCCTTTATTTCAATAGGATTTGTAATATACTCCTATATTTCTCAATTTGCCTTTCAAATACTTGTACCTATGCTCATCCATCAAGATGTTAGTTCAAGACAATGTGTTGAGCACTTAATCACCAAAACAAACTAGAAATGGCCCAAGGGCACATTTTCCTTTCAATCTGCCCCTTTTTGATGATTTATGCCAACACACCTAAAAGCAACACATGAGGTACTAACATTCTCAAATATGAGCCATCTTTTGCAAATTTAAGTCAAAGAAAATACCAATAGAATCAGTCTAGGATTTGGCATATTTGGACCATTTTGCCACCACTTGGTTTATCTTCGCAATACAAATTCAATTTCTTGCGTCTATGTCAAAAACACCTTGTTTTTAGAAAATCAAAATATTTTCCAAGACTAGTTTTGATAAATAGTAAAAAAAACTCCCCTTTTCCCATAATCAAATTCTCTCCCCCACAAGGGAGTAGTTTTGCAATAAGAGGGTTTTGATCAAAAGATAAGTATTAACACAATAATTTTTGAAAATTCACAAGTGGTAGTCGATCCAGTTGCTTTGACCTTAATTTCTCCTCCTTTGGCATTAAGCACCAAAATGGAGAAACTAGTGGCCTTTAAAAACCCTATAGCCTCACAAAAAATTGCGAATTAAAAGCAAGAACACAATGAACATTAAGGGCAACTTGAACATGACACCGTTTTGTAGTGGAAGCTTTGTTTGTTGTTCAAGTTCACCATTTCCCTTTCCATTCACCTTTGAGACTACATCAAAACCACTTAAGCAAACATGTTAGTCTCAAAGGGTCAAGTTGTTACATATCCTCTTTCTAAACATACGCATCATCTATACAAGGACTTGTGAGATTCGGGGATGATGTTTTTGATAGTCGCCTAGAGGGGGGGTGAATAGACGAAACCTAAAATTTATAAACTTAAACACACACTAAGGACGGGTTAGCGTTAGAATTAAATTCGAGTGCGGAAGATTGTTTCTCTTGCTATGAGTTGCTCAATTAATGCGGATGACGTTTGGGAGCAAACTCAAATCAATATTAGCAAGGAAACTTTAGAGAGAGGAAAGAGGGCAAACAAATCAAACGAAGATCAATGCAAGTGAACACGGTGATTTGTTTTACCGAGGTTCGGTTCCAAAGAACCTAGTCCTCGTTGAGGAGGCCACAAAGGCCGTGTCTATTTCAACCCTTTCCCTCTCTCAAACGGTCACTTAGACCGGATGAGCTTTTCTCCTTAATCACTTGGGTCACTAAGACCCCGCAAGGACCACCACACACTTAGGTGTCTCTTGCTAGCTTTATAAAGCACTTAGAGAAATAAGGATGGAAAGGAGAAAGCAATCCAAGCAACAAGAGAAACAAATGAACACAAAAACTCTCTCTCTCAAGTCACTAAGTGGTTGAGTTGATTTTGAGACTTGGAGTTTATTTGATCTTTGGAATGTGTCTTGGAGTGAATGCTATTGCTCTTGTATTGAATAGGAACTTCAGAAAACTTGGATGCCATTGAAGGAGGTGGTTGGGGGTATTTATAGCCTCCAACCACTTCCCAGTTGTTGCCTGGTTTTGCTGGCGATGGGCACACCGGACAGTCCGGTGGCGCACCGGATAGGTACTGTTCACTGTGCGGCGAGTGCCACGTCAGCGCGCCCGTTGGGGTTTAGAGCGGTCGATCGTTGGAACCCTCTGTCCTCTAACGACACCGGACAGTCCGGTGCGTTCTGACTTCGCCGCCTGACATCTGCCCGCGCACTGTTCGCTTTTACTGTTCACTACAGTCGACTGTTAGCGCTAGGTTATCATTGCTTCGTTGGCTCACTGGTCCGATGAATTATAGCGGAGCGCGCCCAGAAGAAACCCGAGAGTGACTGGTTTGAGTGCTGCTCGGACTGGTGCATCGGACACTGTCCGGTGCGCCATTTGGTAGCACACTCTCAAGTCTTGCTCCAAATATTGTTGAGTTCTCAACTTAATTTCTTTCTTGGTTTGTGTTGAACCTTATGCACCTGAGATAAATCACATCTAGACAAACTAGTTAGTCCACGTGGTTTGTGATGGACGCCAACCACTAAAATCGATTATAAGAAATGATTAAGCCCATTTCCCTTTCAGTTTTACAACTTGAACACCACAAATACATAATTAAACTTGTAATTACATGATCAATACATAAAAATATATGTGCTCTAGATCAATCCATGTTCCATGAATCTAAGACATTTAGCTCACTATGCAGCTTACAAAACCTTTTCTCATCTAAAGGATTGGCAAAGATATTGGCTAGCTCGTGATCGGTGCTAATATGGCAAACATCGATATCTCCCTTTTGCTAGTGATCTCTCAGAAAGTGATGTCGAATGTCTATGTGCTTAGTGCGACTGTGTTCAATGGTATTATCCACCAAGTGGATTGCACTCTCATTATCACATAGGAGTGAGACTTTTCTCAAATTGTAGCCAAAGTCCCGGAGGATTTGCCTCATCCAAAATAGTTGCGCGCAACACTGACCTGCGGGAACATACTTGGCCTCAACGGTGGATATGGCAATAGAAGTTTGTTTCTTTGAACTCCAAGACACCGAGGACCTTCCCAAAAACTGACAAGTCTCTGATGTGCTCTTTCTATTAATCTTGCACCCGACATAGTCGGAGTTTGAGTATTCAATCAAGTCAAAGCTAGACCCCTTAGGATACAAGAGCCCAATGTAAGGCGTATGAATGAAATATCTAAGAATATGCTTCACATCCACAAGGTGACATTCCTTGGGATCGGATTGAAATCTAGTACATATGCAAACAGAATGCATAATGTCCGGTCTACTTGCACAATGATAAAGAAAGGATCCTATCATAGATCGATATACCTTTTGATCTACGGACTTATCTCCCGCGTTGAGGTCCAAGTGCCCGTCAGTTCCCAATGGCGTCTTAGCAGGCTTTGTGTCCTTCATCCAAACTTTTTTAGTATATCTTGGATGTACTTTGTTTTTGAGAGGAATGTCTCTTCCTTGAGTTGCTTTACTTGAAATCCAAGGAAGTAAGTCAACTCTCCCATCATGGACATCTCAAATTTCTATGTCGTCACCCTACTAAACTCTTCACATGACTTTTGATTAGTAGAACCAAATATTACGTCATCGACATATATTTGGCATATAAACAAATTACCATAAGCCTTATATCTTACTTGCATGTGAAGCACATAAGTTTGTTCTCCTCCCCGTTTCTCTTTCGCATCCCATCTTGCTTTGGTGCTTGTCCACCTCCACACGCCCTTCATGCCGACCGTCGGTATTGGGCAGATTCGGTTCGGTGACACCTGCATGGAGGCCAAGAACTTTTTCGAGTGGTCAGAGATGGTGCACTCGTGCGCGAGCGCCCCGACGAGGATGGTGCTCGACGTGAACGTCGAGATCATGCCGAGGGACATGAAGGATTAGTTTAGGATCCACAAAACTGGAGAGGGTTGGAGAGGCTAAAATTCCCCTCTTATTCAATTAGAGAGTGATTTTAGCCCCTTCAACCCCTACGGTTTTGAGACTTTCAAACTAGCCCGAAGGGTGACGAGAGCAAGTTCGTGCTATTCAATGCGTGCTAGCTAGCCAAGTCGCTGATGGAGCTGCAGCCGCATAAGTGGTGGCACATCATCCGTGTGGCATGGGTGGAGATGCTCTACACCGTGAACAAG
The DNA here is from genome assembly GCF_902167145.1 of Zea mays. Taxonomy (NCBI): domain Eukaryota; kingdom Viridiplantae; phylum Streptophyta; class Magnoliopsida; order Poales; family Poaceae; genus Zea; species Zea mays. The sequence continues at coordinate 183,916,355 of NC_050098.1, forward strand.
TGTCAGAGCAACTTCCACGCCAAATAGTTGAGCGTCGGCGGCGAGCTACTCACGGTGTACAGAAGAAAAAAGTCTTGCAATATGTAAAAGTGTTTTTAATGAAAAGACAATGTACAATGGTTTTATTGGACCCGAATTGAATTCGATGATAATATACATGTTGTTTCGTTTTTATAGAATCATTGTACGCTAATATTTTATAAAATATTTACGTGTCGTCATGAGCATTATACTAGTCTAATTTATAGATGACTTACTTCTAATACCACTTACAATTTTAGCAAAAGTCAATTTATAAGGATCTATATGGATTCTATGGGCTAAAACTTTAGCACACTGCTAAAATTTAACACCTTAAAGAGCTAAACTGCTATGGGTGGTAAAGTTAGCACTTTAATTTTAACATCTTTTGGTACTCTTGTTTAGATCCCCAAATGGTAAAATTTAGGTAAAAATAGTGTAACAAGCTCTAAATTTATAGTCTCGACAAGAACCAGTGAGCAGAGCCACAAAAAGTCGAGGCACTTTGACGTGCCATGCGTCACCAATCACCACCATCTCTGTGAGAGCTCCATGAATGATCAGTAGACGCCAAGACGTGACACCATAAATGATGCATGCATTGCAAGTCCTCAGTTCCATGGCTCGGTTAGGATACAGGACGGAATAAGACACTAATGGCCTCATGGACCGCAAAGGATTGCTGTCTAGACGTATCACTAGCATCTTTTAGAAATACTCCAATTGTTTTTTTATTTGTCACGTTTTACATTAAAAATAAATTAGGGATAACAAATATTCGAGGACAGAAGTAGTATAAAAACCTTTAGATCTAGCAACGTCAGATGAACAATTTTAGCACAAGTACCGATTTTTGCTGCAAACTTGCAACGGGTCCATAGCGGCAAACGAAGTTAATATTCCATCATAGATTTCTAAATTTCAGATCTCGCAACATACCCCTTACCAAGCCGATTTTTTACTTTAACATTTTTTATAAAAATAGATTTATACTTCTAATAGTTAAAATATCTGTTTTCTCTTGAAATCAGGGATTGTAGCTCATAGGTCTAACATCTGGATATCATAGCCTATAGCGCTTGAGTTTACATCACGTGCGGCAAAAGCCATGGTGCCGATGTTGACACTATATCAAACTAACAAACTACCTAAGTTAATTACTAACTAACTAAACTAGCTAGCTACCTAAGAGCAAGTATAATAATGGCCTAAACACCCACCAACTACCATAGCTCACCTATCGATGTGGAGGAGAGAAAGAGGTGAACGAGAGAATAGGAGAGAGATAAGTAGGCTATAAACTTGCAACCAACTTAAACACAAAAACCAAAAAGTTTTGTGATAGAGACAAGTGGGGTCCTGCATTAATAGTAAAAAGATAACTACTATATAAATAAGCTAAATGGCTTACAACCAGCAATCAACTGTATGATTAAACTTGCTCTAAGAGGCTATAAATCGGCTAAATAAAGGTGGATAAGATACCAGAAGAGAGAGGAAAAGCAGGTTATAAACTTAAAATAGACTTAGATACAGGAACCAAGAAACTTTGTGAGAGATATAAGTGGAGTCTTGTATTAATAACGAAGAGTTAACTATTGTATGGATGAGCTAAATGGTAGACTGCAAGGATCTTTTACAGCCAACGGTCAGCTGTATTATCAAACTTGCTCATGGACTATGAGCTTCAAGATATTAGAGTAGTTTAATAATATAGTTTATATCAGGCTTTATGATGTTGACATGTTATATATAGCCAACTAAAAGTCTAGTCATATAAGGGCATGTACAATCTGTTGGATTTATTATGGACAATACCAATAGTGCCATATTAATCAATAAACTCTATGGTGTGTAATTGTGGACAATACCAATAGTGCCATATTAGAATTCCAAGGGTCGTTGGCTTGACTTATATGGTGGGAATTATTCCACTTAATTTGAGAAGTTAAGAAACGAACAAAGGCGTGCCACACGCACACGCACGCCACCGCCGCCGGCCGGGCCGGGTACGGGTCGAGCGTGGCGTGGCGTGGCAGGCAGGCGACGAGACCCTTGAATAGCCGCATGCGAGACCCTTCTCCTTCAGCTTCCCTTCCGCGATGAAAGGTTAAAAGGGGGAGAACTCCTGTCGCTTGGCAGGCGAGCAGAACACTTTCAGAATCACAGTCCAGCAGCAAGTACGAGTATTCCCATCTCATAACTCTGCGCGCATAGAGGAGCGAGAGGGCAGGTGCCTCCGAAGCCCTTGCCGTTCGAGACCTTGCACGAGGAATCGACAATTAGGTTTTTGGGGAGCGTCTACGCGACTGTCCGAACATCACCGCATGACAAGAGAAGTTGGACAAGGATCAGGATCCTCAGAGCGCATGGGAGGGTATGATCATTTCAGCTCCTTACCGTTTTACATTCTCGAGATTATATATGTTTCATACATTCATCTCTACCGTTTTGTATGTAGCCATGAATTTATCCAATCTATTCTGTCATATCATATCATGACATTTCTAATGCATGTTCATGCTAGTAATATACCATATATGTTTGTTTTAATTTTACAGTCATGTTGTTTATGTTGCTATCTATTTATTTTCAATTGTTCCGTCATGATGCATGTACCATGTTTATATGCTTATTATATTTATATGATTCATATATTTTATGTTCTCATGTTCCATATTGTTATGGATATATTTGACATCATGATTTCTATGATTAATAATATTTTATATGTCATCATCATAATGTTAATTTATTGAATTAAAATGATATGGAAAATCCCTATATTTCTAATAATCCAAAAACCTAATGTTAGGCATTTTTCTGTCAGAGGTTTTGCTGCTATGTTAAAGCCTGATCCTTTTGATGGTAAAAACTTCTTGATTTGGAAAGCTAAGATGGAATTGTGGCTTACTGCAATGTCTTGTTATCATGTCGCTGAGGGCAAGCCTGCCAACTTACCTCCTGAGGATGAGGCTAAGTTTAAGGCTGAAGACAACCTCTTTCGAGGAGCAGTAATTAGCGTACTTGATACAAAATTCCAGAAAAAGCTATATCATCCTTCCTACAGGGAAAGAGCTGTAGGATGCACTTGTTGGAAAGTTTGGAGTAGCTGATGCTGGTAGCGAGGTGTATCTCATGGAGCAGCTGTATGACTACAAGATGGTTGAGAACAGATCTATAGTGGAAGAGGCTCATGATTTTCAGGCACTAGCTAAGGAACTTTGCTACCTCTCTCAAACTTTGCCTGACAAGTTTGTGGTTGGCGGTATAATCGCCAAGTTGCCACCTTCTTGGAAGGACTTTGCTACCTCTCTCAAACATATGAGACAACAGTTCAATGTGGAAGAGCTCATTGGTACTCTTGATGTTGAGGAAAGGGCTAGAACAAAGGACAATGGAAAAGGTGTTGAGACCTCTACTGCTAATGTGGTGCAAAAGAGAAACTTTCGCAAGTTTAACAAGAAGAAAAACCAGAACAAACAAGAGAACACAAATAAACCTGTTCAAACAACACAGTTTAAAAAGAAGAACAACAACAATAACAAGGGAAAGAGAGGATGCTTTGTTTGTGGCAGTGATCAACATTGGGCTAGAGAGTGCCCTGATCGCAAGTTCACACAAGACAAGAAATCAGCTAATGTTGTTGAAAGGGAAATAGGGTTTAACATTTTCCTATAAATAAATTTGGTGGTTTGAAAGCATCTAGGCCCCTGGTTGGTTTTAGTGATTAATGACAACATAATATTATATGTGACTAACGTGTGTTTTGCAGAGACAAATGGTAAGTTAGGTCGCATGACAGGTAGAAGTACTACAACGGTGAAAACAATCTCGGAGATAAGAACTCAAAGCGACGGCTAACACGACGAAACAAAAGGTGAAGGTCTACGGAGTCCGAGTGTCAAGGAGATGTGGACACTCGCGATTTAGTTAGGTCTTTTATTCTCTTTTTAGCCGTACTATAAAGAGGGGTTGTCGATGAGTAGTTTGACCAAGAGAGTTCTAGTGTAGTGTTGGTGCACAATCACACTCATATACAGTGCTAGGTGTCACTCTAGAACTCACACACAATTTAGAACGAAAACCGATTTGAAAATCAGCTGAAAAACAAGAGTTAGTGTTTCTGGCCCTGGGGCACCGGACTGTCCGGTGCACCCTCTGCCAAGTGGGGCCAGGCTGGTCCAGGGCAGAGGCTTTCCCTCCGCAGAAACCCGAGAGCGCAGGATTTGAGAGTTGAATTTTAGTGGCGCACCGGACACCGCACCGGACTGTCCGGTGTGCCATGAGTCCAACGGCTAGCTGTCAGAACTAGCCGTTGGAATCGACCGTTGGCGCACCGGTGGCACACCGGACTGTCCGGTGCGCCATTGCGCAGTGAAATGCCTGTAACGACTAGTTGGTGGGTGAGGGCTATTTATACCCCCTCCACCCCACCATATTCAATGTCTTGCACTCCACATTTATTCCAGCACATTGCTAGAGCATTGCAAGCACCAAAAGCCTAGTGAGGAGATTAGAGAATCATAATCCGTGTTTGTTCCTCATTAGCGCTAGTGAGAGCCACCTAGAGCACACACCACTTGCATTAGGCTTCTCTTGGTCAAGCAAAAGTCTACGGCTTGTTACTCTTGGTGATCGGCATCACCTAGACGGCTTGGTGGCATTGGGAGCTCGGTGATCACCGTGAAGATCTTGTTGGTGACCCGACTCAAGTTTGTAAGCGGTCTCGAGGGATCCACCGCGCCGGAGTGGCAAAGGATCATCTCGTAGTGAGCACTTGGTTCTTGCGAGGACCAAGGGGGAGCGATACCCTTGCGCGGGTGCTCCAACGAGGACTAGTGGAGAGTGCCGACTCTTCGATACCTCGGGAAAAATTGGAGGAGTCTTCTAAACTTTGCTTTACATTCCGCACTTAATTCAAGCACTTTACATTGTGTATTTGTTTAGCAAGTATTTGAAGTATTGTCTTAGCTTTATTGCATTTCTAGTATTATATTCTTAGTGCTAGTTGTTGGGGTGAAGTTGGGCTCTTGCTTAGCTCTTGCTTAGGTTTTAATTAGTGTCAATTTTTAGAGAAGCCCAATTCACCCCCCCCCCTCTTGGGCATCGTGATCCTTTCAATTGGTATCAGAGCCTTGTTGCTCATAGATTAGCTTAACCGCTAGAGTTACGATGTCCAGTGGGGATGGACCTCCTCCCGTTTTTGATGGTGACGATTTTCCTTATTGGAAAATTCGTATGGAAGCATACTTAGAGGCTATAGACATTGGTGTCTATAAAGCCGCCACACAAGGGTTCCCCGAACCTAGAGATCCCACAAATCTTGTAGGTGATGAGTTCAATTATGAGAAATGGAATGCTAAGGCCAAAAACACCCTTTTTAGAGGCCTTTGCAAAGATGTGTTCAATAGAGTAAGAAATCATAAAAATGCTCATGATTTGTGGATGGACATTTGTGCTCTACACGAAGGAACTAGAAGTGAACGAGAGGAAAGATATCACATAGCCATGCGAAAGTTAAATTCTTTTGAAATGCTTACTAATGAAAATGCAAATGCTATGTACTCACGACTTAATATTCTTGTAGAGGAAGTTAATGGATTGGGGCTTACTCAAATCTCACAACCGGATGTTGTGAGGAAGATTCTCAGTGTCCTCCCAATAGACAAATATGGACACATTGTTACTGTGCTACATCAAATGGATCTTTCTGTTACCACACCTACACAAATTTTGGGAAAGATCAATGCCCATGAAATGTACATGCACATCAACGACAAAGAAGAATCATCTTCCAAAAGAAAGGATTTGGCTCTCAAAGCAAATCATGAAAGAAAAGGAAAAGCAAAAATACAAGTTGAGGAAGAATCCTCAAGTGATGATGACCTTGATGCAAACATTGCCTTGATGGTAAGGAAGACCACCAAGATGTTGAAGAAGCTAAATAGAGAAGGCATCAAATTTGATTCAAGGAAGAAGAAATTCTTTTCCAACAAAAGAAAGCCCATTTCTGAGATGGACTGCTACAACTGTGGTGAGCTCGTGTAACGCCCTGAATTTGGGGGTAGAATTTTTTCTTCTTTTCTTTCACCAAATTCAGGCGTTACCCTTTTCTTTTTCTCATTCCCTCGCTAAACCTTGATCTTTTCCAAAGTTATAACGGAGTTCGGCCTGGAATTCCCGTGTAAAGAAAAACCCTAAAATTACTTGATGTTGTTTGATGCACCATGCCGAACTATGCATTCTTTGATTTGCTTAGAGATGTAAGTGCATTCATTTAGAAAGATCAGATTTCGAAAAGGAGGAAACCTTTTTTCTTTTTCTTTTCTTTTCTTTCTTTTTTTCCCTTCTCTCTCTCCTTCCTTTTTCTCTCTCCCGCGCCGTGGGCCGCCCCTGGCCGGCCCAGCCGCCCCCCCCGCGCGCCCCTTTGGGCCCAGCTGGCCCAGCCGCCCCCCTCCCTTTTCCCCCCAAATTCCCCCAATCCCTCTCCCTCCCTCTCATTCTCTCTTCCCCACCCCAACCGCCGCCCCCTGCCCTAGCCGTCGCCCCCTGCAGCTCGGCCGCCCCGCCGCTCGGCCACCCGTCCCCGTCCCCGGTGAGATCCCCCTCCCCCTCTCCTCCCTCCCCCATCTCCCCTCCCCTTCCCCCTACCCGGCTCGGCCGCCCCAGCGCCCCGGTCCGGCCGCCCGCCGCCCAGCTCGGCCGCCCCCTTGGCCGGCTCGGCCGCCGCCGCCCCTGCGCGCCCTGCCCCGCCCCATGGCCGGCTCGGCCGCCCCCTGCCCCTGCGCCCCACCGGTTCGGCCGCCCGCCCCCCCCGCCAGCTCGGCCGCCCGCCGCCGGCTTGGCCGCCCCCGCCCCTGCCCAGGCCGGTTCAACCGCCCCCTTTTTTTATTTTATTTTATGTTCTTTTATTATTGTTATTTATTTTATTTTAGGCAAGTTAATCATTGTTCATGTTATTGAAATAGGAAACTTAATTTAGAATTCCGTTTCGCTAGTTAATTCATATGATCAATTGTTTATCCAGTTCAATGTTGATCAACTAAAAATGACTAGGTTTCCATTAGTACATATAACTGAATTCTTTTGTTAGAACCAATTGTAACTAATCATTAGTGCATAAGCTTTAACCCCCCCTCGCGAGACCTTTCCCGTTTCCTTCTAACCATAATGAATGTGATATCGAATGTCATACTTGATGCATATTCACTTTAATGGTTCCCTTGTATGATGTACTGTTTGTTTCCCAATTTGAATGGATGAATGTATGTATGCTTGCAATCGCATAGAGAACAATCCGGTCGAAGAGCCCGAGGAACTCGCAGGAGAAGCCCCTGAGCAGCAGTCGTTTGGTGGAGGCAAGTGTCCCTTGACCTATCTCTGTCCTATTCATTCTTTAATTCACCTCCCGCTTTACACACTTATGCCTAAGGATTGACTAGCCTTTTGTTATCCATGTCCTTGTTTACCTATTTGGGTCGGATTATTATTATTTAGCTTTATGCTATTGCTCAACTCTAATTAATGAACATGATGAGATTATCTATGATACGTTGTTTTCCCCTTTCTTATGTTGATGTTATACTTGTGGTCTTCAAGGGGGCTCGAGCGGTTTCTCGAGTGCCTCTCCGTAAGGACCTGTTCTATGGATGACCGCCCGGGAAAACAGTGCAACCATGAGGGTGGAATGGGGTGCCCTTAGCTGAATAATTAGAGGATCCGGGGTGTAGTTCGCTTCGCCGTCGTGCCGTCAATGGGGCTCGGTGTATGCGGCTCGCTCTGCCAAGGTTGATTTGTCCCTTGGGGAGGAGTGCGGTACATTTAGGAAACCTAACGGGCGGCTACAGCCCCGGGGAATCTTTGTAAAGGCTACGTAGTGAAACCCTGCCTATTCACCTTGGTAGTGTTTAAGGGTTTGATCGGCCCGAGGCAAGAGGGAATCACGGCTTGTGGGTAAAGTGCACAACCTCTGCAGAGTGTTATGAAACTGATATATCAGCCGTGCTCGCGGTTATGAGCGGCCAAGGGAGCTCCAGTGATTAGTGGTACTTGATCAGAGACATTATGGTACAGGTGGCTATGAGATCGATGGCTTTGGTTATGACTATGGTGCTGGTAGGTGGTACTCTTTCCGTTTGGAAAGGAGTACGTTTGGGTTAATAACGTGGGTTAAATCTAAAACTTGGCTTTCTCTACTAGAAATAATAATATGACCAACTAAAAGCAACTGCTTGACTTATCCCCACATAAAGCTAGTCCACTACAGCCAAACAGGATACTTGCTGAGTATGTTGATGTGTACTCACCCTTGCTCTACACACCAAACCCCCCCATCCCCAGGTTGTCAGCATTGCAACCACTGCTCAGGCGAAGATGAAGCTGTGGAAGGAGACTTCCAGGAGTTCCAAGACTACGACGAGTTCTAGGCGTGGGTTAGCGGCAACCCCCAGTCGGCTGCCTGTGAAGGCCGCGTTTATCTGCGTTTCTTTTCCGCACTTTGATTTATTGTAAGAACTATATGGACGTCTCAGACGTATGATGTAATCAACTATTATTCCCTTTTAATACTATTTTGAGCACTGTGTGATGATGTCCATGTTATGTAACTGCTGTGTACGTGAATAACTGATCCTGGCACGTACATGGTTTGCATTCGGTTTGCCTTCTAAAACCGGGTGTGACAGCTCGGTCATCTTACTCATCAATGCAACAAGCCCAAGAAGAATAAGTTCAAGGGCAAGAAAGAAGATGAAAGCGATGATGAAAAGAAGGAAAAAAAAATTCTTCAAGAGGAAGGATGGGAAGCAAAAGAGGTTCCACAAGAAGAAGAATGGAAAGGCATATATTGTTGGCGACTGGCTCACCGACATCGAATCATCAAGTGGGTCTTCTTCAAGTGAAGAAGAGAATGATGAAAAAGTTGCCGCCATCGCCGGGGACTTCTCTTCACCACCACCATCGCCATCATCTACTTCTCACCTATGCCTCATGGCTAGGGGTGAACGGAAGGTACAGAATGATATTAATATTGCTGATGATAGTGATAGTGATAGTGATGAGGAATTTGCTTCACCTTCATATGATGAGTTAGCTGACTTGCTTAAAGAATATACTCAAATCATTAGAAAGTCAAAAGCTAAATGTGATAGGTTGAAAAATGAAAATGAATCTTTAAATGCCAAATATGACATAGTTATAAAGGCTAGTGATGAAATAAAAGAAGAGAATAAAACTATGTCATCAACTATAAATGAGCTCACAAACTCCCTAAAAGATGCTAAAGAAAAATATGACAAATTAAATGAAGCTAATAGGGAGTTGCAAAATAGACTAGTAAAGATCAAGGCAGACTATACTCAAATTAAATTTGATCATGACAATCTTCTTGTTGAAAATGAACTTTTATCTTGCAAAACACATGAGGCTATTAACCCTGTTGTTAAGTTTGATGTAGCAACCTCATGTGATGATTTGAGTCAAGAAGAGCAAACTAGTCTACATGCTGAATTGACTGAAAAAGTTGAAGTCCTGACTTTAGACAACCAAAAATTGAAGAATTATTTGACTGATGCAACTACTAGAGGAAAGGTTGCTATTGAGAACAATGATTTCAACAATGAGTTGGCAGTGGATAATCAAAGGCTTAAAAATGAGGTCAAGAAACTAAAAAGTGAAAATGAACATCTTGCAACAAGTGTGCAAAAGTTCAACAAGGGTCAATACCTCCAAAATGAGCTGCTTATGAACACTGTTATGAAAAACAACAAGAGTGGTATTGGATACAATGCTTTTGTGCAAAAGAAAGCTACCACTCAATACAAGCCTAAGCAGACTCACAAGCCTATCAAATGCTTTGAGTGTGGAAATGAAGGTCACTTTGCCCACAACTGCAAAGCCAAACCACCAACTCCCTTGCCTAAGCACTCAAGACCATTTGCTTTCAATGCTCACTATGTTCTAAGAAAGGTTGCAAATGGAAAGGTTAAGGTTACATTCCTAGGTCCACCAAACAAAAGTAGACCTAGACAAATCTGGGTGGCAAAGTCCTTAATTGAGAGAGTCACTGGTCCTATGCAATATAGGGCCCTCAAAACTCAAGCTTGAATTGTCTATGAATGTAGGTGAACTACAAGACCGGTGGGAGTCATTGGGTTATTGACAGTGGATGCACACAACATATGACAGGCAACCCACGGATGTTCACCTCACTTGATGAGAATGTTGATGGTCAAGATAAAATCACATTTGGAGACAATTCAAAAGGAAAAGTGCAAGGACTTGGCAAGGTGGCAATCTCAAATGATTTATCAATATCAAATGTTCTCTTAGTTGCACCTTTGAGCTTCAATTTATTATCAGTGGGTCAACTCTGTGATCTTGGACTTCAATGCTTATTCACTCCAACAGAGGTTATTGTGACAAAGATGGATGATGAATCAATGGTATTCAAGGGATTTAGATACAACAACCTCTACTTAGTGGATTTCACTTCAGAAGATGCAGACTTAAGAACTTGCCTCTTCACCAAAGCTTCTCTTGGATGGCTTTGGCATAGGAGGCTTGCACATGTTGGGATGAGCACACTCAAGAAAGTATTAAAGAAAGATATGGTTAGAGGATTAAAGGATGTGGTGTTTGAAAAAGACAAGCCATGCAGTGCATGTCAAGCTGGAAAGCAAGTTGCTAATACACATCCCACTAAAGCTTTCATGTCAACATCAAGGCCACTGGAACTACTTCATATGGATTTATTTGGACCTACAAATTATGTCAGTGCTGGTGGCAACCTCTACTGTCTAGTGATTGTTGATGACTTCTCAAGATACACTTGGGTGTTCTTTCTCCATGACAAATCTGAAGTTGCATCTATATTCAAAAAGTTTGCCAAGAAAGCACAAAATGAATTTGATTGCAAGATTAAGAAGATTAGAAGTGACAATGGTAAAGAATTTGACAACACCAACATTCATGAGTACTGTGATGAAATTGGGATCAAGCATGAAGTATCTGCCACATACACACCTCAACAAAATGGAGTTGTTGAAAGGAAAAATAGGACCTTGATCACTCTTGCAAGAACAATGATTGATGAGTATAACACACCGGAGAGGTTTTGGGCCGAAGCTGTCAGCACAGCTTGTTATGCATCAAACAGGCTATTTCCTCACCGGCTACTTGCGAAGACTCCTTATGAACTGCTAAATGGGAAAAAGCTAGACGTCTCCTTCTTCCGGGTGTTTGGGTGCAAATGCTACATCTACAAGAAACGCCATCATCTAGGGAAGTTTCAAAGACGTTGTGATATTGGTTTTCTTTTGGGTTATTCATTAAAGTCCAAAGCATATCGAGTATTCAACCATGCCACTGGCGTGGTAGAAGAAACATATGATGTGGAATTTGATGAAACTAATGGCTCCCAAGGAGCACTTGAAAATCTTGATGATGTAGGTGATGAGCCACTTAGGGAAGCAATGAAGAACATGCCTATTGGAGCTATCAAACCAAAAGAAGATGAAGAAGAAGTGCAGATCATTGACAGGCCTTCTTCATCAAATGTACCACAAGATGATGAAAAAGATGAGAGGCATGCAAATGAAGATACATTTGTCTCTCATGAACAAGCAAGGGTACAAGCCGAAGATATTGATGCTCCAGGATCTTCTTCCCAAGTGGTTGACAGGAGAAACTCATCACTACTTCGAGCTCATCCTCAAAACCAAATCATCGGGAGTCCTTCACAAGGGGTTATTACTCGATCACATAGACATGCTTCTTTTATTGAACATCACTCTTTTGTTTCTTGTGTTGAGCTTACTTGTATAGATGAGGCACTACAGGATCCGGACTGGGTGAATGCCATGCATGAAGAACTTAACAACTTCACCCGTAACGAAGTTTGGACCCTGGAGAAGCCCCCACAAGATGCAAGAATCATTGGAACAAAGTGGGTGTTCAGAAACAAACAAGATGATCAAGGTGTGATTGTAAGAAACAAGGCAAGACTTGTTGCAAAGGGATTCTCTCAAGTTGAAGGCTTAGATTTTGGAGAGACCTTTGCACCGGTTGCTCGACTGGAAGCCATCCGTATCCTACTTGCATATGCATCATGCTATGATATAAAACTTTATCAAATGGATGTAAAAGTGCATTTTTAAATGGCTTCATAAATGAACTTGTATATGTTGAGCAACCGCCTGGATTTGAAGACCCTAGATATCCTAACCATGCTTACAGGTTGTCTAAGGCGCTATATGGGCTAAAGCAGGCTCCAAGAGCTTGGTATGAGCGCCTTCGCGACTTCCTCATCGAAAAGGGCTTCAAGATCGGGACCGTCGACACAACTCTCTTCACAAAGAAACATAACGGTGATATTTTTATTTGTCAAGTATATGTTGATGATATAATCTTTGGCTCGACAAATGACTATCATTGCAAGGAATTTGGTGAGTTGATGTCGAAGGAGTTCGAGATGTCAATGATTGGTGAGCTAACGTACTTCCTCGGTTTTCAAGTCAAGCAAATGAAAGATGGTAACTTTCTCTCACAAGAAAAGTATACCAAAGACTTGTTGAAAAGGTTCAACATGGAGAAGTGCAAACCAATCAAGACCCCCATGCCTACAAATGGACATCTCGACTTAGATGAGGGAGGTAACCCGGTTAATCAAACTCTCTACCGTTCTATGATTGGTAGTTTATTGTACCTTACCGCATCTAGGCCCGATATCATGTTTAGTGTCTGCATGTGTGCTAGATTTCAATCTAATCCTAAGAAAGCTCATCTTCGTGCTGTTAAGAGAATTCTTAGGTATCTCAGGCACACCACAAGCGTTGGTCTGTGGTATCCCAAAGGAGCTACTTTTGATTTAATTGGCTATTCCGATTCGGATTATGCCGGTTGCAAAATTGATAGGAAAAGTACTTCTGGGGGATGCCATCTGCTTGGTAGATCACTAGTTTCATGGACATCCAAAAAGCAAAATAGTGTTGCCTTGTCAACTGCCGAAGCGGAATACATTGCTGCAGGTGCTTGTTGCACACAAATTTTATATATGAAACAAACTCTTCTAGACTATGGCGTAGTTCTAGAAAAGGTACCTTTGTTGTGTGATAATGAGAGTGCTGTTAAAATTGCTAATAATCCTGTACAACACTCTCGCACCAAGCACATTGATATCCGTCATCACTTCCTTAGAGATCATGTTGCTAAAGGAGATATCATTTTAGAAGGAGTGAGGTCGGAAGATCAATTAGCGGATATTTTCACTAAGCCACTTGATAAGACCCGCTTTTGCATGTTGAGGAATGAACTAAATATTCTTGATCTCAGAAATTTTATGTAAAATGTCAAATGGTGTTGTCAAGCTTGCATTGCATGTTTAAATTCCTTGTATTGCATCTAGGACTTGTCTAACCTAGTTGAGATAACCGCCAACAAAGCGAGTGAAAAAGCTTAACTCGGGTCAAACCTGACAAGTCTTAGTTTTAAGCTTTTAGCACTTAAATTCTTACTTTTTATGTAATTATTGGTTCTTGAAATATGCATGAGGTACTGCACTTAGGGGGAGTATTCAAAACTCAAATCACTCATGAAAACCCCTAGTGCAAGCCAAAATGCAAATTTCACCATTTGCCTATTTTCTCTAAAAATTATCTAGCCTATGGCAAAATATTTTGAAAAGTATATGAGGGTGCCAATACCTGTCCCAACAAGTGTTATTTTGTGTGATTATAAGTTGGGATTTGGTTTGGTTGAAAAGTAGATAGAAAAATTCAAAATTTTCCAATACTCTGTCTGGGTTCACCGGACAGTCCGATGTGCACCGGACACTGCACTGTGCAATGTCCGGTGCACCGACTGCCGCGCGCTAAAAATCCTTTTTCCTGTGCGCAGTCCGGTGGTTCACCGGACAGCTACTGTGCGCTGTCCCGTGTGCACCGGACAGGCACTGTAGACTGTCCGGTGCGCCCATATCGCGTTTTAAAAAAAAGGCCTCCAGCCCGCAACCGAGCCAGAGGCTCATCTTTTCCCTGCCAGCGCACTCTCTCTCTGTCTCTCTGGCGTCTCCCTCTCTCCGCCGGCGACCTTCCCCCCACCGGCGACTCTCCGGTGACCTGGTGCTCTCGTGACCCTCTCCGGTGAGCAGCATCACCCCCCCTTCTCCTTCCCTCTATCTTTTTCTCTCCTTCTCTCGGTTTGAGAGGTAGTGAGGCACTCAGTCTCCACCCCTTGTCCATTTTTCAAATTCTTGTCAAATCCAATGAATCCAAAAGGTGGAATGTGTTCAATTGTCCCCATTGTGTATCCCTGCAGATTCTCAGCTCCTTCGGGAGGGTTTTCACTCCTCAAATGGCTTTTCTCCGAAACCCTAATTTCTCGCCCACCACGTGTTCGGTAAAATGCCCAAACCAGCCAAAAATGCTCCAATTGAACCTAAATTTTTCAGGCACTTTCACAACACTCCCAGTGACACTCTTGCCAAATTTCACGCCAATCCGAGATTCCAGGCTTAAATTTCACCAAATTCCTCGTTTCAAGCGATCGTTTCCGAGCCGAGTGCACAATTCTCTTTTTCTTCGCCTAAATTCAAACCAAGCACACACTTCACTCATATTCATCTACATAAACCTATTCGTGAAGTATCGGCTAAATTCCATATCGTTTCGTGCCTCAATTCGAATTCCAAACCTCCTATGGCACTATTTATCTTTCAAACGTCGTTTTCACGTCGTTTGACCTCTCGATCGTCTCATCTTGTGTTTCCTGTGCCATATTTCTCTTGTGTATGTATTTATTCACATTTCATATACTTATTACTATGTGACTAATACATGCTCACCTCTTCTGTCATTTCAGTGACCTTGATTGCCCGTGTGCCGTCTCTTGTCCTACCTGGATCGTCACCTCTCGTGTGAGCTTTCCAGACATCAGCTCAGGATGCCGTGCACGAAGAATGTGTCGGCGCCAGGGGGAGGCGATGATGAGGATCCCCGTCGCCCCTTCAGGCAGGTCAAGGGCAAGACCGTTTACTTGGAGCAGCAGGAAGGCCGCAAGAAGCGGCGTACGGACAGAGCAGCCCGTGCAGCGGCTGCAGCGGCCGCTGCGTAGGCCGAGCTTGGAGATCAGCCGCAGACTCCATCCGATCAGATCGCATACCAGTTCGTCGTCTCACCTCCCGGCGCTCCTCCACTCACACCTCTGCTTCCACTCCGCCACCCACTCTGCCTGCTCCCGTCACTCCTATTGCTCCATCCACCTCCACAGCTATACCCGTTACCTCCACTACGCCAGCTTCCACTGCTCCTCCTCCTCCCGCTCCCGCTTCAGCTCCTCCTGTCCCTCCACCTCGATTCCGGGAGCGCGATGAGACTGAGGTTCGACCCCTGGCTACGGATCCTCGACTGTTTGACCTTCAGCGTGCTACAGCAGCACGGGTACGTAGGTTCAGATACGTACCCGTAGAGTCTTGGCTACCGGCTCAGAGAGACCCTGCAGCAGGTGACCTTTTCAGCACACGTATTCAGGAGTCGTTTTTCAGAGCTCAGATGTCTGCTCAGATAGCTCTGCGAGTGCACCGGCTTTTGGATCTTCCAGCCTTTCTGCTTGCAGCCGGTGCTGACTTTGAGGCGCACCTCACCTATCTGCCTGGCCTTCAGACCCTATTGACTACCAGCGACAGGTATGTTGAGGAGTGGGTACGAGTCTTCTATGCCTCTGTCTGGATTGACTCGGATCATCACTAGATGAGGTTTCGTTTTGAGCGTGAGGATGTCACCATTACTGCCAGTCAGATCCGCCAGATCTTTGGATTCCCCGAGTCGACGACTCGTCTTCACAGCCTCTGCTACGACTCTTCTGACCCTCCTCGTCGCCCTCACGGCGGTGTGGCTCCGGGTACAGCTCACGTCGTGGCTCTGTTCCGCCCACCCTTCTCAGATGGGTCGCGACGTTCACCGGCAGATTTTACTACAGCAGCCAAGTATTTATATGAGCTTATCAGACGGACTCTTCTGCCGAGGATGGGATACAGGGAGGCTACCACTCATATTCAGCTTTGGCTCCTTGGTGCCCTGGTCTCCCACTCGGACTTTGACGTTGTGGACTTCCTGATTTGTGAGATCGAGGACACCGTTTTGGATGGGATTCGTGCTCGTCGGCACTTGCCCTATGCTCACTACTTATGCCACATCTTTGCGCAGCTGATTCAGCCTCCTCGGTTTTAGGGCACCCTTGAGGCCTCACGCCTTGTTTTTGGATCCTACCGTCCTGCGCCTGAGATTCCTGTGCCAGCTTCTGCTCCTGTTTTTGACTCTCAGGCCGAGGATGCAGCTCTTCGACAGTTTGACACTCAGGGTACAACAGCTGATGATGATGATTTGGGGTTCCTCCTCCGCCTCCGCCTCCTATGCCTCCACGCTCACATGATCATGAGGCTGGGAGTTCTAGTGCTGCCCCTGCTCCTCCTCAGGCTATGGACCCTGCTCTTGCTTCGATTCTCCAGACTCTCACTCAGCAGCAGGCTCACCTGGCAGCCGAGCAGGCCCGGTTATCCGAGAGGATGCTCTCGATGTTTCAGAACATGCAGGACAAGCAGGATGCGCTTCAGCAGCAGCTACTTCAGGATCGGGCTGAGAGTAGGGCATTCATGGCTCTCATGCTACAGCAGTCTGGTGTCTCAGTTCCTCCGGTTCTGTCTGCTCCACCTCCTCCGCTTCACGCTCCAGTTGTGCCATCGATTTTGTCAGGACCACCTGTTGGTACCTCTCCGCTCCGGCCAGTCACTTTGGCGTTCACCTCTCCGGTTCTCAGCTCTGTCTGCTCACAGCCGCCAGTGCCACCAGCATCTGCTGTTACCACTACTGCTGTGGCAGTATCTGTGACCACTTCTGTTCCGGCAGCTCCTGCAGCGCGGCCTCAGTCCGAGTCAGTACCAGCTCCAGCTTCTACCACAGATCCTGGATCCGAGACTGACTCTGACCCTCCACCGGCGTTCGCTCTGCTGCCTCGACCGCGACCGGATGCGCCCCCGCCGCCTCCTCCTGCTTCAGATGGTTAGGTTTGGGTACCCTTTTGGTGTTTGACGCCAAAGGGGGAGAGATATGAGTTGTGAGAGCTAGGGGGAGTTAGAGAGTTAGTAGAGAGTCATTTTGATGTAATATATGTGCTTGCTACTCTCTGTACTAGCTTGATGTTTTTGGCTCACAAACTCGACATATACTCTCGTTGCTTATGATTGACTGTGTGTATTATGTTTTCACCTTATATTTTATCACCAGTCTTCTAGTTCTTGTTTCATTGATTTAACTTCCCTTTTATATGAACAAGAATCTTATGATGTGTATGTGCTCACTCTTATTATTATGGTACACGTTCTTTCTGTCAAAGATTACTGAGTATAACTAACCATTCTTTCTATTGACAGAAACTTCAAATCAAACTACTCTCACAAAACTTGTAGGGTTGTCATCAATCACCAAAAAGGGGGAGATTGAAAGCATCTAGGCCCCTGGTTGGTTTTAGTGATTAATGACAACATAATATTATATGTGACTAACGTGTGTTTTGCAGAGACAAATGGTAAGTTAGGTCGCATGACAGGTAGAAGTACTACAACGGTGAAAACAATCTCGGAGATAAGAACTCAAAGCGACGGCTAACACGACGAAACAAAAGGTGAAGGTCTACGGAGTCCGAGTGTCAAGGAGATGTGGACACTCGCGATTTAGTTAGGTCTTTTATTCTCTTTTTAGCCGTACTATAAAGAGGGGTTGTCGATGAGTAGTTTGACCAAGAGAGTTCTAGTGTAGTGTTGGTGCACAATCACACTCATATACAGTGCTAGGTGTCACTCTAGAACTCACACACAATTTAGAACGAAAACCGATTTGAAAATCAGCTGAAAAACAAGAGTTAGTGTTTCTGGCCCTGGGGCACCGGACTGTCCGGTGTGCACCGGACTGTCCGGTGCACCCTCTGCCAAGTGGGCCAGGCTGGTCCAGGGCAGAGGCTTTCCCTCCGCAGAAACCCGAGAGCGCAGGATTTGAGAGTTGAATTTTAGTGGCGCACCGGACACCGCACCGGACTGTCCGGTGTGCACCGGACTGTCCGATGTGCACCGGACAGTGAACTGTTCACTGTCCGGTGTGCCATGAGTCCAACGGCTAGCTGTCAGAACTAGCCGTTGGAATCGACCGTTGGCGCACCGGTGGCGCACCGGACTGTCCGGTGCGCCATTGCGCAGTGAAATGCCTGTAACGACTAGTTGGTGGGTGAGGGCTATTTATACCCCCTCCACCCACCATATTCAATGTCTTGCACTCCACATTTATTCCAGCACATTGCTAGAGCATTGTAAGCACCAAAAGCCTAGTGAGGAGATTAGAGAATCATAATCCGTGTTTGTTCCTCATTAGCGCTAGTGAGAGCCACCTAGAGCACACACCACTTGCATTAGGCTTCTCTTGGTCAAGCAAAAGTCTACGGCTTGTTACTCTTGGTGATCGGCATCACCTAGACGGCTTGGTGGCATTGGGAGCTCGGTGATCACCGTGAAGATCTTGTTGGTGACCCGACTCAAGTTTGTAAGCGGTCTCGAGGGATCCACCACGCCGGAGTGGCAAAGGATCATCTCGTAGTGAGCACTTGGTTCTTGCGAGGACCAAGGGGGAGCGATACCCTTGCGCGGGTGCTCCAACGAGGACTAGTGGAGAGTGCCGACTCTTCGATACCTCGGGAAAAATTGGAGGAGTCTTCTAAACTTTGCTTTACATTCCGCACTTAATTCAAGCACTTTACATTGTGTATTTGTTTAGCAAGTATTTGAAGTATTGTCTTAGCTTTATTGAATTTCTAGTATTATATTCTTAGTGCTAGTTGTTGGGGTGAAGTTGGGCTCTTGCTTAGCTCTTGCTTAGGTTTTAATTAGTGTCAATTTTTAGAGAAGCTCAATTCACCCCCCCTCTTGGGCATCGTGATCCTTTCATGGTTGAATGCCCAACACAAATAATTGGACTAACTACTTTGCTCTAGATTACATATTCTACAGGTGCATAAAGGTTCAACACAAACCAATAAAAGATCAAAGTTAGGGTTCAAAAAGAAAGGAGCGAAGAAATCCAAGTGTGCCTTGGTCTAGCGCACTGGACTGTCCGGTGTGCCACCGGACAGTGTCCGATGCACCAGGACCGTACAGCTGCGAACTCGCCACCTTCGGGTTTCTGAGGCCGCGCTCCGCTATAATTCACCGGACTGTCCGATGTGCCACCGGACTGTCCGGTGCACCAAGCGGAGCAACGGCTACCAGCGCAACGGTCGACTGCAACGGACGCCTGCAACGCTACAGTGCGCGGACAGTGCGCGTGGAAGTCAGAGCAGCCGCCAGAGGCGCACCAGACAGTGAACAGTGCCTGTCCGGTGCGGCACCGGACTGTCCGGTGCCACTAGAATACAAAGGCTCCAACAGTCGACAGCGCCTGAACCCTAACGGTTGGGTGACGTGGCTGGCGCACCGGACTATGTCCGGTGGCGCACCGGACTGTCCGGTGCGCCCATCGACAGCAGCCACCCCCAACGGTTGTTTGGTGGTTGGGGGCTATAAATACCCCCCAACCACCTCCACTCCAACCATCCAAGCATTCATCACTCTCCATTCAATACAAGAGCAAAGTGCAACACTCCAAGACACAAATCAAAGCCACCGATCCGATCAAAGTCCTCAAGTCAATTCTAGTGCATTAGGACTTGTGAGAGGATCACTTGTATTTCTTGTTGCTCTTGTTTGCTTGGCTTGGCTTTCTTTTCTTTCTCACTTCTTACTCTCAATCTTTGTAAGCGAGGCAAGAGACACCAATTGTGTGGTGGTCCTTGCGAAGTCTAAGTGACCCGTGAGATTAAGGAAGAAGCCTCACTCGGTCTAAGTGACCGTTGGAGAGAGGGAAAGGGTTGAAAGAGACCCGGTCTTTGTGACCACCTCAACGGGGACTAGGTCCTTTAGAACCGAACCTCGGTAAAACAAATCAACGTGTCTATCCGCTTTATTTCTTGGTTGATTTGTTTTCCCCTTTCTCCCGGACTCGAATTTTATTCTAACGCTAACCCTGGCTTGTAGTGTGTTTAAAGTTGTAAATTTCAGTTTCCGCCTATCCACCCTCCCTCTAGGCGACTTTCAATTGGTATCAGAGCCCGGTACTTCATTAGAGTCTAACCACTCGAAGTGATGTCGGGAGGGTCCGCCAAGAGGGAGATGGAAACGGGCACAAGCCACGGGAAGGCTCCATCAAGGGAGTTCGGCGCCAAAGGAAGGGAGGAATCACCTCCCCGCGTCAAGTCGCATCGGAGTGGCGACAAGAAGAAGAAGATGAAGAAAGTGGTCTACTACGAGACCGGTTCTTCGTTGCCCTCCACATCCAAATCCGACGTCATGTCCGTCACTTCTAAGCGCCATGAGCGCAAGAAGTTTAGTAAGATCCCCCTACGCTATCCTTGCATTTCTAAATGCGCTCCTTTACTTTCCGTCCCATTAGGCAAACCATCGGTTTTTTATGGTGAGGACTATTGTATGTGGAGTGATAAAATGAGGCATCACCTAACCTCACTCCACACAAGTATATGGGATATTGTTGAGTTTGGATCGCAGGTATCATCCGTGGGGGACAAAGGCTACGACTCGGACGAGGTCGCCCAAATCTGGCACTTCAACTCCCAAGCCACTACTATACTCCTCGCCTCTCTATGTCGAGAGGAGTATAATAAAGTGCAAGGGTTGAAGAGCGCCAAGGAGATTTGGGACGTGCTCAAAACCGCGCACGAGGGAGATGAGGTGACCAAGATCACCAAACGGGAGACGATCAAGAAGGAGCTCGGTCATTTCGTGCTCAACCAAGGATAGGAGCCACAAGCTATGTACAACCGGCTCAAGACCTTGGTGAATCAAGTGCGCAACATCGGGAGCACCAAATGGGATGACCATGAAATGGTCAAGGTTATTCTAAGATCACTAGTTTTTCGCAATCCTACGCAAGTTCAATTAATACGTGGTGATCCTAGATATAAGCTAATGTCTCCCGAGGAGGTTATAGGAAAGTTTGTGAGCTTTGAATTGATGATCGAAGGCTCCAAACAAATAGTCAACTTGGAGCAAGGCGGCACCTCCACACCCGAGGTGCAACCCGTCGCATTCAAAGCAACGGAGGAGAAGAAAGAAGAGTCTACATCAAGTAGGCTCCCCATCGACGCCTCTAAG
Organism: Zea mays; assembly: GCF_902167145.1. Lineage (NCBI taxonomy): Eukaryota > Viridiplantae > Streptophyta > Magnoliopsida > Poales > Poaceae > Zea > Zea mays. The sequence continues at coordinate 183,937,620 of NC_050098.1, forward strand.
CTCGACAACGAGGAGATGGCGCTCATCATCAAGAGCTTCCGTCAAATCCTCAAGCAAAGGAGGGGGAAGGACTACAAACCCCGCTCCAAGAGGGTGTGCTACAAATGTGGTAAGTCCGGTCATTTTATCGCTAAATGCCCTATATCTAGTGATAGTGATAGGGATAACGACAAGAAGGGGAGGAAGAAGGAAAAGAAGAAGTACTACAAGAAGAAGGGCGGCGATGCCCACGTGTGTCGGGAATGGGACTCCGACATGAGCTCCACCGACTCCTCCTCCGACGAGGATGCCGCAAACATCGCCGTCAACAAAGGTCTCCTCTTCCCCAACGTCGGCCACAAGTGCCTCATGACAAAGGACGGCAAAGAGAAGAAGGTACAAACTAGAACCACCCCCAAGTATACTACATCTAGTGATGAGGGTAGTTCTAGTGATGATGAAGATAATTTGCTTACCCTTTTTGCCAACATTAACATGCAACAGAAAGAAAAATTAAATGAATTAATAGGTGCTATTCATGAGAAGGATGAACTCTTGGATAGCCAAGAGGAATTCCTTATTAAGGAAAACAAAAAACATGTTAAAGTTAAAAATGCTTATGCTCAGGAAGTTGAAAAATGTGAAAATTTGACTAAGGAGCTTATCACTTGCCATGACACTATTTCCAACCTTAGAACTGAGAATGTTAGTTTAATTGCTAAGGTTGAAAAATCAAATGTTTGCCATGATTCAATTGTCAATCTTAGAAAAGAAAATGCTAGTTTAATTGTTAAGATTGATAAATTGAATGAATCAATTTCTAGCCTTAAAACTGAGAATGCTAGTTTGATTTCCAAGGCTAGAGACTTAAATGTTTGCAATGATTCTATTTCCTGTCTTAGAAATGAGAATGTCATATTACATGCTAAGATAGAAGAATAAATGTTTGCAAACCCTCTACATCTAGTGTTGATCATGTCACTATTTGTACTAGATGTAGAGATGTTAATATTGATGCTATTCATGATCACCTTGCTTTAATTAAACAACAAAATGATCATATAGCTCAATTAACTAATAAAATCAATGAGCATGAGATAGAAAATGAAAATTTTAAATTTGCTAGAAGCATGCTCTATAATGGGAGACGTCCTGGCATCAAAGATGGCATTGGTTTCTGTTGGGGTATGCTTCGTTGCCGAAGATCCTAAAGAAAGAGAACACCTTCGAAAGGTCTTCTCAGGAGCAAGCGCCTAGAGAGCTTCGGCACAATGATAGATCTCAAGACGAAGGGCCAAACCGACTTAAAGACGGATTGACTTAAAGATCCATGATGTTTTGTGTCATTATTGTAGTAGATTATAAAGGACATAAATGTAATTTTACGCAGATTGCATCCTGTGCCTATAAATAGGTGAACAGTACCCCGACACTGTTCACGCAATCCTGTAATCGCTGGCACATTACGCTTGAATTATTGCTTTCCGCCAAGGCAAAGTTATAAATATGCCTAAATATCATGTTTTAATATTTTTGCTCATATAATAAAATATGTGAATAGTATTATTTGTTTTTGGTACATTCTCCCCTAATGTTTTATACTTTATATTTTATTTTTCATTGTTTTACAAGTCTGATCACGAAGGTGAGGCCTTCGTGATATTTTGCTCATGGCCTTCGTCCGAAGTTCATTAAATCCTTGGGGAAATAATGCTTCAATGGACGAAGGGCATTAATATTTAACATTTTATGTTGCCTTGTTCTTAATTCATAGCATTTGAGAACAAGTCCCCAACATTGGCGCCCACCTCCGGTGAACTCACTTCCACTTTTTTGAGATGATGGCTTCGTTCAACAACCAAGCTGGAGCTGCTTCGGCTCCGAAGCTTGTACTCCCGATAACAGGTAGCTCATGCTCAGAGCCAGCCAACAAGAAGCAGAAGAAGGAGGCACAGAGAAGGGTACAACATGTCGGGGTGCAAGGACCCTTCATCAAGTCAAGATGGTCCCACATCCCGATTACCTTCTCCCAAGAGGACCTTCAGCTCAAGGATTACCCTCACAACGATGCTATGGTTATTTCTTGTGTTATCAAAGGATTTCTGGTCCACAATGTTTTGGTTGACACAGGCAGTGCAGCGGATATTATATTTGCTAAGGCCTTCAGACAGATGCAAGAGCCCGAAGATAAGATCCATGATGCTACACATCCCCTTTGTGGCTTCGGAGGAAGGCAGATTGTAGCACTCGGCAAGATCACGATGCCAGTGACTTTTGGATTTATCAACAATATAAGGACTGAACAAGTTGGTTTGATATTGTTGACATGGAATACCCTTACAACGCAATCATTGGTCATGGAACACTCAATGCGTTCGAAACAATTCTTCACCCAGCATATCTTTGCATGAAGATACCTTCGGATCAAGGGCCTATTGCTATTCATGGAAGTCAGGAAGCTGCCAGAAAGGCCGAAGGAAATTGGACAGATTCAAAAGCAATCCATAACATAGATGGAGCCGAAGCTTGTGAGCAATACAAGTACAGAAGGGAGAAGGCTGCTTTGACTGATCAGCCGAAGCCCATGCTCTTATGTGACGATATAACATAGCAGAAGGTGCTATTGGGATCTCAATTGTCTGAAGAGCAGGAGAAAACCCTAATAAGGTTCCTGTTCAACAACAAAGATGTCTTCGCATGGTCAGCTAATGATCTCTGTGGTGTCAACAGGGATGTTATTGAACACTCGCTCAATGTGGATCCATCCTTCAGACCCAGAAAGCAGAGGCTTCGGAAGATGTCTGATGACAAAGCCGAAGGTGCTCGGAATGAAGTGAAAAGACTCCTCAGCGCTGGAGTCATCAGAGAAGTAAAATACCTAGAATGGCTAGGTAACACTGTTATGGTGAAGAAAGCCAATGGTAAATGGAGAATGTGCATTGATTTTACTGATCTCAACAAGGCTTGTCCGAAGGATGAATTTCCATTACCAAGGATAGATTCTTTGGTAGACGCAGCAGCTTCATCAGAGCTCATGAGTTTACTAGATTGTTATTCAGGCTACCATCAAATCTGGATGAAGAAGGAAGACGAGCCAAAAACCAGCTTCATCACCCAAGTGGTACATATTGTTACCTTCGGAAGCCTGAGGGGCTCAAGAATGCTGGAGGAAGCTTCAGCAGAATGACAGCAAAGGTCCTTCATTCTCAGATAGGCAGAAACGTGCTAACATATGTTGATGATATCATAGTAAAAAGCACGAAGCAAAAAAATCACATTGCTGATCTGCAGGAGACATTCGCTAATTTTAGGCAAGCTGGTCTGAAGCTAAATCCGGAAAAATGTGTCTTCGGGGTAAAGAAGGGGAAATTCCTTGGTTGTTTGGTTTCAACAAAAGGGATCGAAGCTAATCCAAATAAAATCGAAGCTATCCTTCAGATGGAGCCGCCAAGCACAAAGAAAGGAGCTCAACAGCTAACAGGAAGACTGGCATCTTTAAATCGATTTATATCCAGATCAACAGAGAGAAATTTACCATTCTTTGAAGTGCTGAAGTCAGCCGAAGTTTTTCAATGGGGATCAACTCAGCAAAAAGCCTTCGAAAAACTGAAACAGTATTTGATAGATTTAACAACTCTAACTCCACCAGCGCCAGGGGCTCCTCTGCTACTGTATGTGGCAGCTTCACACTCTGCAGTAAGTGCGGCGCTTGTTCAGGAGAAGCTTGAAGGGCAATTGAAAAAGCAGGCTCCAGTATACTTTGTTTCTGAAGTTCTCAGTTTATCAAAGAAAAACTATACAGAATTGGTGAAGGTGTTGTATGCTGTTTTAATGGCCTCTAGGAAGCTTCGACATTATTTTCAAGCATACCATATAATTGTTCCTTCATCACAGCCTTTGAAGGATATTATGAGGAACAGAGAAGCTACTGGAAGGATTGAAAAGTGGGCTGCGGAACTCAATGAGTTCAGCATTGATTATGTGCATAGATCTTCGATTCAGTCCCAGGCGCTAGCAGATTTCATCGCCGACTGGACGGCAGAGGCTCAGGAGGAAGAAGCAAGTAAAGATGCCGAAGCTTGGACAGTATTCTGCGATGGTTCCTGGGGAACCTTCGGGGCAGGTGCAGCTGCCGTTTTAATTGCACCTTCCAAAGTCAGAACATGCTACGTAGTGAAACTTGATTTCAGTTGCACAAATAATATTGCTGAATACGAAACTTTGCTTTTGGGTCTTTGGAAGTTGAAGGCAATGGGGATAAGAAGGGTGGTTCTCAAAACTGATTCCCAAGTTATTTCCGACCATGTTGACAAAAGTTGCAAAGCAAGAGATCCGAAGCTTGAGAAATATTTGGATACAGTTCGAAGACTTGAAGCTTCCTTCAAAGGGTTTTCTGTCAAGAATATTCCACGAGAAGAAAATGAACACGCTAATCTATTAGCCAAGTCAGCGGCACAGGGGCTGTCCTTACCTTCAGAAGTATTCTTTGAAACAATAAAAGCACCTTCGGTTGACCTTCTTGAAAGAGCAGTGCTCAATATATCTCCTGTTTATAACGAAGATTCGAGAACTGAGATCATGTCTTTTCTTCAGGGCAATTTCCTTTCAGATGACGAAGCATATCATAAGAGAATAGCGGCAAGAGCCCGTCCATATGTAATAATAGAAGGGGAGTTATACAAGCATGGAGTCTGTTCTCCATTACTCAAATGTTTATCCAAAGCGGAAGGTATAGAGCTGATGAAAGAAATACATGCAGGCCTGTGTGGATCTCACATCGGATCTAGGCCTTTGTTGGGTAAAGTTTTTTGTCAAAGATTCTATTGGCCGAAGGCAGCTTCGGATGCAGCAGAATTAATCCAAAAATGCGAAGGTTGTCAAAAATGTGCAAGAGATCAAAAACAACCTTCGTCTCTAACTCAATTAATACAGCCCACTTGGCCATTGCAAAGGTGGGGCCTTGATTTGCTAGGCCCACTTCCACCAGCACAAGGGAATTTAAGATATGTTGTAGTGGCAGTAGAATATTTTTCTAAGTGGATTGAGGCGAAGCCTGTAGCCACAATAACTTCGGTCACCGTTCAAAAGTTTTTCTGGAAAAATATTGTGTGTCGCTGTGGAGTGCCGAAGGCCATCACCTTGGACAATGGAACGCAGTTTGATGCCGAAGCTTTCAGAGAGTTTTGTGAACAAATTAGCACGAAGATCCATTTTGCATCAGTTCAGCATCCGGAGTCAAATGGACTTGTTGAAAGAGCTAATGGCATTATAATAACAGGAATAATGAAGTTAATCTTCAACCAGCCCAGGGGGAAGTGGCCAGACGAATTAATAAAAGTGGTGTGGAGCCACAACACAACAATGTCAAGGTCAACAGGTTTTACACCATTCAAATTGTTGTTTGGTGACGAAGCAATAACCCCAGAAGAAGCTAAAGCGGGATCAATAAGAACAGTGGCTTCGGCAGGGGACGAAGTTGATTATTCTGTGACAAAAGATGCTATAGAAGGGATCAGGCTTCAGGGTGTGGAGAATATCAATAAATATCAAGCCAAAACAATAAAATGGCGTGACAGAAAGGTTCGGTTAAAAAAAATATTAAGCCAGGACACTTGGTACTTCGGAGAGTTGCCAACCCAGATACAGTAGGCAAGCTACAGTTGAAGTGGGAAGGACCTTTCCTGGTAGTATCTTCGTCAAGACCCGTTCCTACATGTTGAAGGATATGGACGACAACGACATTCCTAGATCTTGGAATGCGGATGAGCTTCGGCGGTATTATGTGTAACCTGATGTAATCTTTTTTATTCTTTCCTATGGCACCCTTTTTCTTTCCAAAGGGGGAGAAAGGTTTTTAATGGGGCCATAGCATGTAATTTCTCCTTTTCTTATATCAGCTCTACAAGAGCAATATCCCCCGAAGATGTAAATGTAAAAACTGGGCATGCACCATCGAGTGCAAAGAGAAAAAGTAAAAACAGGGAGGAGCTCGAAAGACGTCCCTAGGGGGATGCAGAGCACGACGAAGCTACAAAAAGCCATTCCTAAGGGAGCGCAGCGTGTCCTAGCCCAGATGGATCGACGCGTGTCCTAGCCCAGATGGGTCGGCGCGTGTCCTAGCCCAGATGGGTCGACGCGAGACGGAACACAAAAGAGGGGAGAAACAGCAAAGGGGAAACCCGCGGCCTCCGTGTTGTCCTGCGCCCAGGTCGAGTGCGCTTGCAGTAGGGGGTTACAAGCGTCCACGAGGGAGAGAGAGAGAGACTGTCCGCCAGCCCGTTCTCCCGCGCGGCCAACCTTTTCGTACGAGAGCCCTGGACCTTCCTTTTATAGACGTAAGGAGAGGGCCCAGGTGTACAATGGGGGGTGTAGCAATGTGCTAACGTGTCTAGCTGAGTGGAGCCAGAGCCTTAAGTACATGTCGTCGTGGCAGTCGGAGAGGTTTTGGCGCCTTGTTCATGTGATGTCGTGGCCGTCGGAGGAGTGCTTGAGCCCTATGGAAGTACAGCTGTCGGGGCTGTCGGATCCTTGCTGACGTCTCCTTGCTTCCGTAAGGGGCTGAGAGCCGCCGTCGTCATGGAGCACGTGGGGTGCCATCATTACTTATTTACTGGGGCAAGCCAGGTGGGACGCCGATCTTGTTCCCCGTAGCCTGGGCTAGCTAGGGGTAGGGTAATGATGGCCCCCCCTGTGACATGGTCGGTTCGAGCCCAAGGTCGGGTGAGGCGGAGGCTCCTCCGAGGTCGAGGTCGAGTCTGCGCCCGAGGGTCGGGCGAGGCGGAGACCGTCGTCTGAGGTCGAGGCTGAGTCCGAGCCCTGGGGTCAGGCGAGGCGGAGACCGTCGTCTGAGGTCGAGGCTGAGTCCGAGCCCTGGGGTCGGGTGAGGCGGAGTCCGTCTTCCGAGGTCGAGGCTGAGTCCGAGCCTTGGGGTCGAGTGAGGCGGAGTCTGTCGTTCGAGGTCGAGGTTGAGTCTGGGCCCTGGGGTCGGGCGAGGCGGAGTCCGTCGTCCGAGGTCGAGGCTGAGTCTGAGCCCTGGGTCGGGCGAGGCGGAGCTTCGTATGGCGCTCGAGGCTGGACTTAGCTGCTGTCAGCCTCACTCTGTCGAGTGGCACAGCAGTCGGAGCAAGGCAGGCGGCGCTGTTTTCCTGTCAGGTCGGTCAGTGGAGCGACGAAGTGACTGCGGTCACTTTGGCTCTGTCGACTGAGGAGCGTGCGTTAGGATAAGGTGTCAGTCGATCCTTGCATTGAATGCTCCTGCGATACGGTCGGTTGGCGTGGCGATCCGGCCAAGGTTGCTTCTCCGCGAAGCCTGTCCGAGCTGGGCCTCGGGCGAGTCGAAGGTGCGTCCGTTGCTTGAGGGGACCCTCGGGCGAGTCGTGAATCCTCCTGGGTCGGCTGCCTTTGCCCGAGGCTGGGCTCGGGCGAGGCGAGATCGTGTCCCTTGGGTGGACTGAGCCTTGACCTTAATCGCGCCCATCAGGCCTTTGCAGCTTCGTGCTGATGGGGGTTACCAGCTGAGATTAGGAGTGTTGGGGGTACCCCTAATTATGGTCCCTGACAGTAGCCCCTGAGCCTCGAAGGGAGTGTTGGTACTCGCTTGGAGGCTTTGTCGCACTTTTTTGCAAGGGGACTGGCCTTTCTCGGTTGCGTTTCGTTCCGGTGGGTGCGCGCGAGCGCACCCGCCGGGTGTAGCCCCCGAGGCCTCGGAGGAGTGGTTTGACTCCTTCGAGGTCTTAGCGCATTTCGTGATGCTTCGGCCGGTCTGGTTGTTCCCTCATGCGAACTGGCCGTAGCCCGGGTGCATAGTCAGGTTCCAAGTTCTCGGGCTGGTATGTTGACGCTGTCAATGGTTTGGCTGGAGCCGGGTTTGCGAGGCAGCCCCCGAGCTTCCGCACAGAGCGAGAGGACGGTCAAGGACAGACTCGGCTTTTTTCATATGCCCCTGCGTCGCCTTTCCGCAAGGAGGGGGGAAAGCACCATGTTGCCCTCGGAGGGCGCCGAACATGGTGTCTCCAGTGAGTTGCTAGCGGGTGATCCGAGTGGACGCCCGTGCCCCATTCGATAAGGGTCGGCTAGTGCCCCAGAGGCGCGCTCCAAAAGTACCTGCAGGTGATTTGCCGGACCCGGTCTCATTTGATAGGGTCCGAGGGCTCGATGCCTCCCTCTGATGGGATTCCGTTACAAAATCGCTCCTGCTGGTCTCGGAAATGTCCTAGGGTACCTCGGGAGCGTAGCCCGAGCCTCGGCCATGTATCAGACGTACCCAGAGTCATCCCTCACTCTGCGTGCTCTGAGGCGGCTGTCGAACCCTTCGGGGGCCAGCCTACGAACCCCTGATTAGTAGTGGGCGCGGAGCCCGAGTGGTCTGAGGCGGCTGTCGAACCCATCCGAGGGGCCAGCCTTCGAACCTCTGACCAGTGGTGGGCGCGGAGCCCGAGTGGTCTGAGGCGGCTGTCGAACCCTTCCGAGGGGCCAGCCTTCGAACCTCTGATCAGTAGGAGGCGCGGAGCCCGAGTGCTCTGAGGCGGCTGTCGAACCCTTCCGAGGGGCCAGCCTTCGAACCTCTGATCAGTAGGAGGGCTCGAGGCCCGCTTCCTTCATAGAGAAGGATCCCTTTCGGAGTATCCCCTTTCCCGGTCCCTGTAGCAAGAGAGAGAAAGGGGAAGAGAAAAAGGGATATGAATTTGAACGACGTGGCGTACCTTTTTGACGCGGTCATCATGGCGGAGGTGAAGCGTCGCCTGCTTCGCCTGCCAAAGGTGCCGCCTGTCCTGCCGTAGAGTTAATGCGATGGGACGAGTGGTTCGCGGGGCAGCCGTTGTGCGTGCGCGAGCCGTTCGAGGAACGGAACACGGGCGCGTCGTCTTCACTCCGTGGGAGAGGGTTCTCTCGCTGTCCCAGGAGGGGACGTGAACCTGCAGACGACTTGACCGCTGCTTCCGCCCGCCTGCCGCCGCCATTACTGCCGGCCCATTTCTGGCCGTATCGATCGTCGCGCCTTCTCCCGCGGCTGACTGACCCGTGACCGATGTGCTCGGTTGACACTGTTGGGCCATGCGCAGGGTTGCCTCGAGTCGCGACACTAGTTCCGCAGTCGAGAAGGCGCGGTACTGGCGCAAGTGGCGGTGCAGTTTCTCGCACGTAGTAACCGGCGCGCCGGTCACATGACGTGTGGGCCTGGGCCCCCATGCTGGACGCGTCGGAGTCGAAAGGGTGCGCCCCCTTGGTATGGTTGCATGCCGCCTGCATGGCGGTCCGCCCTTTCACCCGCTGGTCTGAGCGAAAGTGGAGGAGTGCTTGTAACCGCTGGGCAGTTGTGCGCTCCGCGCGCGGCGGTTTGGCTCCTTCTGTCCTAGGCCAGCTTGCATGACGCGTGGGACCCAGCCCCCGTGTCGTAGGGAGAGGACCTTGGAGCGTGTTGGTGAAGACTCAGTCCGCGACGGCTGAGGACGTAAGTGGGGAGCGTCGCCTTTAAAAGGAGGGCGGCCCCCTTGGATGGCAACCATGTCTTCGCACTCCCTTCATGCATCGCGTCCTTCCACCTTCCGAGCCCCCGGATGGGGAGCGCCCGCGGTTCTTCCATCTTGTCGTCGTTGGAGGAACGCAACTTCGCGGAAGTTGGTACCTTTCAGCCATCGTTCGGCTTCAAGGATTTTCATCAGGCAGCCCGGCTGCATCCCCTCGCTGGTGGTCACCCAAGACGGTGACCACCAGTTCAATGGTGGGGAGAAGCGAGCCGGGCTACGGCCTCTGCCCCTCCCTCAGCTTCAAGGATGTTCATCATCAGTGCTGGGGAGGGGAGTACGCCGAGTTGGGGCCTATCTCCGCGCGGGCGGCGACCCGCTCCTTCCCTCAGTGATCGGGGGGAAGGGTGTTCGCCGTTCGTGGCGCTGGCAGCTGCCGCGTGTCCGGCTCTCCGGCCTGAGCGGCTTCAGCGCTGCTTCCGGTGCCACCTCCCATCGAGGCAGCCGGAAGAGGTTTCTCTGCCGACGAGATAGTCGGAGCCACCCGCGGACTGACCTCCGACTCTACGGCCTTCTGCTTGTCCTCGCCCATCGAGTGGGGACGTGGGCGAGGGCCTTATCGCAGCAGCGTCTGCCCTGAGGTCATCACTGCTGCTGTCTGGCCGCCCGGAGCGGAGGTCGTTTTCGCTGCTGCCGGAGTGGGCGGCGGCGAGCCACCTGGGGTTTTGTCGCCCCGCAGGCCCTCCAATCGTGGGGGGTTGTTCGTACCTGCGGGGGTGGAACCGGAGTTCCGTTTGTAATGGCACCTTGAGTGCCGGTGTCTGTTCATTGCGGCTGTCGAGGCCTGAACATCTATGTATTTTTGGTGTAATACCATGTTTTTCCTCATTTCGAGCACTAGGACTCGCCTGTCGGCTAACTGAACCGCTTAACCAAGTGTGAGTTGCCTCGTGCGAAGGTGACGAGTGAGGTATCCGTATCTCGGAGGCGTAGGAGTCCCTCGGCTCGGTCGGCCTTGCCACCCGAGGCATCTCTTGCTTAGTTAAAGGAACCCTCGGTCGCTCTGCGATGAGCCGGAGTCGGAGGCAGCGGTGCCAGCATGGACAGAGGCAGAGTTGGCTCGAAAAGAAGCTTCGTCGGTCGGAGCCTGGCCGGGCCGTCCACTGGCGGGACGGACGCCGAAGTCGGGTTGCCGAGGCCATGAGCCGGGCTGATGTCCTCGGGGGACAGCTGGCTGAGGCTACGGAGCGGCCGGTTGAGCCGTCTGCTCGGGCTGGGTTCTCGGAGGAGACCCTAGCGGCGATGGCCCAGGCGTGGTGCTGACAGGTTCCTTCGAGGTGGAGATCCTCCGACCGTGTTGTCGTCCGAGGCTGGGTCGGATTCCGCCGAAGGTGGAGTCGACGCCGAGGGTGCTGCTGCTCCCCCACTGATGTATGATCCTGCAGGAACAGTTTATCCGTAGTGTGCGTATGATTTTTGGCGGCCGCCGAGGCCCAAACATATCATCGTCGTGTTGTAGAGCTACGTCTCTTTTCCCCTTGTTTCGAGTATCAGGACTTATTTGTCGGTAACAGGATTGTTTGTCCGAGCGAGAGTTACTTTTCACGGAAGGTGATGAGTGAGGTATCCGTATCCCGGAGGCATAGGAGTCCCTCGGCTCGGTTGGCCTTGCCGCTTACGTGTACTCTTACTCGTCCGTAGGATTCTGTTATCGATATAGTCGAGAAGGCACGAAAAATCGTTTCGGTAGAAAAGTTTTCGAGCATTAAGACTTGTTCGGTCAGCGGAATCGCTTATCCGAGCGTGAGTTACTTATCATAGAAGGTGATGAGTGAGGTATCCGTATCCCGGAGGCGTAGGAGTCCCTCGGCTCGGTCGGCCTTGCCTGCTTACGTGTACTCCATCGTTTTCAGGATCCACTTTCGAAGTAGTCGAAAAGCACGAAAGACGTTCTGGCAGAAAGACTTTTTCCGAGGAAAATTTTGACGCAGAGGGGGTGCCCCCCTTCTAGCCCCCGAGGGAGGGTCGGGCTTTGCCGAGGCAAGGCTAACCCTTCCTTGATGGTTAGACTTTGTGTGTAAGCGAGGTATATGAACGACTTGAAAAATATCTTAAGGGTAGAAGCGACGTAGCTGTCGGATGTTCCAAGCGTTGCTGTAGACCTCGCCTTGACTGTTGGCCAGCTTGTATGTTCTAGGCTTCAAAATCTTGGCGATGATGAATGGCCCTTCCTAGGGAGGCGTGAGCTTGTGGCGCCCTCGGGCGTCTTGTCATAGCCGAAGCACCAAGTCGCCCACCTGGAGGTCTCGGGACCGAACCCCTCGGGCGTGGTAGCGTCGCAGGGACTGCTGATACCGAGCCGAGTGTAGTAAGGCTATGTCCCGAGCCTCTTCCAGATGGTCTAGTGAGTCTTCTCGGTTGGTTCGATTGCTTTGGTCGTCGTACGCCCTCGTCCTCGGGGAACCGTATTCTAAGTCTGTGGGCAAGATGGCCTCGGCCCCATAGACTAGAAAAAACGGCGTGAAGCCCGTAGCTCGGCTCGGCGTTGTCCTCAGACTCCAGACCACGGAGGGGAGTTCCTTCATCCATCGCCTGCCGAACTTGTTGAGGTCGTTGTAGATTCGTGGCTTGAGTTCTTGCAGAATCATGCCGTTGGCACGCTCTACTTGCCCATTCGTCATGGGGTGAGCTACGACGGCCCAGTCCACCCGGATGTGGTGATCCTCGCAGAAGTCCAGGAACTTTCTGCCGGTGAACTGGGTGCCGTTGTCGGTGATGATGGAGTTCGGGACCCCAAAGCGATGGATGATGTTGGTGAAGAACGCCACCGCCTGTTTGGACCTGATGCTGTTTAGGGGTCGGACCTCGATCCACTTGGAGAATTTGTCGATAGCGACCAGCAGGTGCATGTAGCCCCCGGGTGCCTTCTGCAAGGGACCGACGAGGTCCAGACCCCACACAGCAAACGACTAGGTGATGGGTATTGTTTGTAGAGCCTGAGCAGGCAGGTGGGTCTGCTTTGCGTAGAATTGACACCCTTGGCAGGTGCGTACAATCCTAGTGGCGTCGGCCACCGCGGTTGGCCAGTAGAAACCCTGCCGGAATGCGTTTCCAACGAGGGCCCGAGGTGCTGCGTGGTGACCGCAAGCCCCCGAGTGTATTTCTTGTAATAACTCCTGACCTTCGGCGATGGATATGCATCGCTGGAGGATGCCTGAGGGGCTGCGGTGGTAGAGCTCCTTCCCGTCACCCAGCAAGACGAACGACTTGGCGCGCCACGCCAGTCGCCGAGCTTCGTCTCGGTCGAGGGGTAGCTCTCCTTGGTGGAGATATTGCAGGTACGGGGTCTGCCAGTCTCGATTAGGCGGGACCCCATTCCGCTCTTCCTCGACGCGCAGTGCCTCACCCTCGGGGGCCGAGGGTGCCTCGGGCCGAGCCGAGGGCGCCTCGGGCTGAGTCAAGGGCGCCTCGGGCAGGGCCGAGACCTTCTCGGGCTCGGGGGTGTCGTCGGTCTTGACTGAGGGTTGATGTAGGTCTCGGGAGAAGACGTCCGGGGGAACCGTTGTCCGCCTCGAGGCTATCTTAGCCAGCTCGTCCGCAGTCTCGTTGTATCGTCGGGCGATGTGGTTGAGCTCAAGCCCGAAGAACTTGTCCTCTAGGCGCCGAACCTCATCACAATAGGCTTCCATCTTCAGGTCGCCGCAGTGGGAGTTCTTCATGACTTGGTCGATGACAAGCTGCGAGTCGCCATGAGCGTCAAGGCGTCGGACCCCTAGCTCGATGGCGATGCGCAACCCGTTAATTAGAACCTCGTACTCGGCCACATTGTTGGACGCCGGGAAATGGAGGCGCAGCACGTAGCAGAGGTGCTTTCCAAGGGGTGAGAAGAAGAGCAGGCCCGCGCCCACTCCTGTTTTGATCAACGACCCGTCGAAAAACATGGTCCAGAGTTCCGGTTGGATCGGAGCTGCTGGAAGCTAGGTGTCGACCCATTCAGCCACAAAGTCCGCCAAGACTTGGGACTAGATGGCCTTCCGAGGGGCGAACGAGATAGTCTCGCCCATGATCTCCACCACCCACTTTGCGATTCTACCCGAGGCCTCTCGGCACTGGATGATCTCCCCCAGGGGAAGGATGACACCACAGTCATCGGATGAGACTCGAAGTAGTGTCACAACTTTCGCCACGTCAGAATTACCGCGTACAGTAGCTTCTGAATTTGCGGGTAGCGGATTTTGGTCTCGGACAGTACTTCACTGATGAAGTAGACCGGCCTCTGGACGGGCAATGCGTGCCCCTCTTCTCGTCTCTCGACCATGATCGCGGCGCTGACCACCTGAGTGGTAGCGGCGACGTAGATCAAGAGGGCTTCTCCGGCAGCGGGGGGCACCAGGATGGACGCGCTTGTAAGGAGCGCCTTTAGGTTTCTAAGGGCTTCCTCGGCCTCGGGGGTCCAAGTGAAGTGCTCGGTCTTCCTTAAGAAGTGGTACAGAGGTAGGCCTCTTTCGCCGAGGCGCGAGATGAAACGGTTCAGGGCCGCAAGGCATCCCATGACCCTCTGTACTCCTTTCAAGTCCTTGATGGGCCCCATGTTGGTGATGGCCGCGATTTTCTCCGGGTTGGCCTCGATGCCCCGCTCGGAGACGATGAACCCCAGGAGCATTCCTCAGGGGACTCCGAAGACACACTTCTCGGGATTGAGTTTTATGCCTTTCGCCTTGAGACACCGGAATGTCATTTCAAGGTCGGAAAGGAGGTCGGAGGCTTTCCTCGTCTTGACTACGATGTCATCGACGTAAGCCTCGACCGTTCGACCAATGTGTTCTCCGAACACGTGGTTCATGCACCTTTGTTATGTCGCACCCGCATTCCTCAAACTGAATGGCATAGTAACGTAGCAGTACATGCCAAAGGGTGTGATGAAAGAAGTCGCGAGCTGGTCGGACTCTTTCATCCTGATTTGGTGATACCCTGAGTAGGCATCGAGGAAAGACAGGGTTTCGCAACCAGCAGTGGAATCCACGATTTGATCGATGCGAGGCAGAGGGTAGGGAACCTTCGGACATGCTTTGTTTAGACCAGTGTAGTCTACACACATCCGCCATTTCCCTCCTTTCTTTCTCACAAGCACAGGGTTGGCAAGCCATTCGGGATGGAATACCTCTTTGATGAACCCTGCAGCCATCAGCTTGTGGATCTCCTCGCCTATGGCTCTGCGCTTTTCTTCATCGAATCGGCGCAGAGGCTGCTTCACGGGTCGGGCTCCAGCTCGGATATCCAGCGAGTGCTCGGCGACATCCCTCGGTATGCCAGGCATGTCCGAGGGACTCCACGCAAAAACTTCGGCGTTCGCGTGGAGAAAGTCGACGAGCACTGCTTCCTATTTGGGGTCGAGCTCGGAGCTGATCCGGATCTGCTTGGAAGCGTCGTTGCTGGGGTCTAGAGGGATGGACTTAACCGTCTCAGCTGGCTTGAAGTTGCCGGCGTGGCGCTTTGCATCTAGCGCCTCCTTGGAGAGGCTCTCCAGGTCGGCGATGAGGGCCTCGCATTCGGCAAGGGCCTCGGCGTACTCCACGCACTCCACGTCGCATTCGTACGCGTGTCGGTACGTGGAGCCGACGGTGATGACCCCGTTGGGGCCCAACATCTTGAGCTTGAGGTAGGTGTAGTTGGGGACGGCCATGAACTTGGCGTAGCATGGCCTCCCCAGCATTGCGTGGTAGGTTCCTCGGAACCCGACCACCTCGAACGTGAGGGTTTCCCTTCGAAAGTTGGAGGGAGTCCCGAAGCAGATGGGCAGATCGAGTTGCCCAAGGGGTTGGACGCGTTTCCCGGGGATGATCCCATGAAAAGGCGTCGCGCCGGCTCGGATCGAGGACGGATCGATCTGCAGGAGCCTGAGGGTCTCGACGTAGATGATGTTGAGGCTGCTGCCTCCATCCATGAGGACCTTGGTAAGCCTGATGTTGCTGATGACGGGATCAACAACGAGCGGGTACTTCCCTGGGCTCGGCACGCGGTCGGGGTGGTCGCCCTGGTCGAAGGTGATGGGCTTGTCGGACCAGTCTAGGTAGACTGGCGCCGCCACCTTTACCGAGCAGACCTCCCGGCGCTCTTGCTTGCGGTGCCGAGCTGAGGCGTTCGCCACTTGCCCACCGTAGATCATGAAGCAGTCGTGGACCTCGGGGAACTCCTCTGCCTTGTGATCCTCCTTCTTGTCGTTGTTGTGGGCTCTGCCACCTTCCACCGGTGGCCCGGCCTTGTGGAAGTGGCATTGAAGCATGACGCACTCCTCAAGGGTGTGCTTGACGGGACCCTGATGATAGGGGCACGACTCCTTGAGCATCTTATCGAACAGATTGGCGCCTCCAGGAGGCTTCCGAGGGTTCCTGTGCTCGGCGGTGGCGACAAGGTCGGCGTCGGCGGCGTCGCGTTTCGCTTGCGACTTCTTCTTGCCCTTCTTCCTCGTGCCGCGTTGAGCGGACGCCTCGGGGACGTCTTCCGGCTGGCGCCCCTGAGGCTGCTTGTCCTTCCGGAAGATGGCCTCGACCGCCTCCTGACCAGAGGCGAACTTGGTGGCAATGTCCATCAGCTCGCTCGCCCTGGTGAGAGTCTTGCGACCCAGCTTGCTCACCAGGTCACGGCAAGTGGTGCCGGCGAGGAACGCACCGATGACATCCGAGTCGGTGATGTTGGGCAGCTCGGTGCGCTGCTTCGAAAATCGCCGGATGTAGTCCCTCAGGGACTCTCCCGGCTGCTGGCGGCAGCTTCGGAGATCCCAGGAGTTCCAGGGCGCACGTATGTGCCCTGGAAGTTGCCGGCAAAGGCTTTGACCAAGTCGTCCCTGTTGGAGATCTGCGCAGGAGGCAAATGCTCCAGCCAGGCTCGGGCGGCGTCGGAGAGGAACAGGGGAAGGTTGCGGATGATGAGGTTGTCATCGTCGGTTCCACCCAGCTGGCAGGCCAGCCGGTAGTCCGCGAGCCACAGTTCCGGCTTCGACTCCTCCGAGTACTTGGTGATAGTAGTCGGGGTTCGGAACCGGGCCAGGAACGGCGCCCGTCGTATGGCCCGGCAGAAAGCTTGCGGACTGGGTGGTTCGGGCGAGGGGCTCCGATCCTCCCCGCTGTCATAGCGTCCCCCACGCCTGGGGTGGTAGCCTCTGCACACCTTCTCGTCGAGGTGGGCTCGACGGTCGGGGCGGTGGTGCTCATTGCCGAGGCGACCCGGGGCCGCAGGCGTGGTGTTCCGCGTGTGCCCGGTGTGGACCGAGGCTTCCCGCATGAACCGGGAAGTCGCGGCGCGATGCTCCGAGGGGTACCCCTGCCTTCGGGAGGCAGAGCTTTCGGCCCGTCGAACCGCGGCATCTTCCAGGAGATTCTTGAGCTCTCCCTAGATACACCGCCCCTCGGTGGTGGATGGTTCTGGCATCGCTCGGAGTAGTATTGCTGCTGCGGCCAGGTTCTGGCCGACCCCACTGGAAGCCGGGGGCAGCCTCGCCCTGGCATCGTCGGTGATGCGGTGCTGGACGTCCTGGGCCAGATGACGCGCTTCTCCGGCCGGTGCTCGGCCTGCCCACTCCTGCCCGATATTTTGTCGAAGCTGCACAAGTTGTCCTGCTTCCTCGTCGAGCCTGGCCTGTACCTCGCGGATTTGCTCGAGCTGTGCATCCTAACCCCCCGCAGGGACTGGGACCACAGCTAGCTCCCGAAGGATGTCAACGCGAGGTGCATGCCTAGGGGTATCACCGTCCTCCGGCATACCAAGATGGTTGCCTTCATCGAGACCCCCTATATCGACGTGGAAGCATTCGCGACTTGGGCCACAGTCCTCGTCGCCGAGGCTGTGGCTGCTATCGGAGCAATCGGAGAGGCAGTAGTCACATGCGGTCATGAAGTCCCGCATGGCACTGGGGTTATCGAGCCCGGAGAAATCCCAACCAGAGTCGGGCTCGTCATCTTCCTCGGAACCCAGAGGTCCGTAGGTCGAGACGGTCGTCAGCCGGTCCCAGGGTGACCGCATATGATTCCCCGGAGGGTTTGGACATGCCTTTATGAAAGTGTCCACCGAAGCGGGGTCGCTTGGTGGGTCGCAGCTGAATCTAAAAGGCATGGGACGGGAAACGGACGGTACCTCTCGATCGACGGGCGGTGACGAAGTCGCGTCGGGGACGGACTGCACCGTTGTCTCAGGTACGAGGCTGACGCCCAGCAAGTCCTTCGCGAGTGTGCTGGCGTCGTCCGTCTGCTTGGGGTTGGCGTGTTGCGGGGAGACGACGTTCGTCTCAGACGTGAGGTCAACGCCCGACGTGTCCCCCGCTGGGGCGCCGGCGCCGTCGACTCGCTCGACAGCCGACGAGGTGCCGCCTCGTGCTTGGCCACGCCTGCCCCGCCTCCTCCTCCGTCGGCGGGGAAGGTGACAGGACAGACCTGGATGTTGCTCTTCTGTCACGTGGGGAAGACGTCGTCGATTCCGCCGCCGGCGGGCGGGCCGACGGCCGCCATTGTCGTTGTCGCGCGGCGGAGGAAGGAGTATCATGTCGTAGCTGCCGTCGAGGAACATGAACTCAAGACTCCCGAAACGAAGCATCGTCCCAGGCTGGAGAGGTTGCTGGAGACTACCCATCTGGAGTTTGACGAGAAGCTGTTCGTCAACACGCAGCAGGCCCCTACCTGGCGCGCCAACTGTCGCCGTTTTGACCCGGGGGGTCCCTGGACCGACGAGTGAATTGTCGCCGCGTGTCCCAGCCTAGATGGGTCGGCGCGAGACGGAACACAAAAGGGGGGAGAAACAGCAAAGGGGAAACCCGTGGCCTCCGTGTTGTCCTGCGCCCAGGTCGGGTGCGCTTGCAGTAGGGGGTTACAAGCGTCCGCGAGGGAGAGAGAGAGACTGTCCGCCAGCCCGTTCTCCCGCGCGGCCAACCTTTTCGTACGAGAGCCTTGGACCTTCCTTTTATAGACGTAAGGAGAGGGCCCAGGTGTACAATGGGGGTGTAGCAATGTGCTAACGTGTCTAGCTGAGAGGAGCTAGAGCCCTAAGTACATGTCGTTGTGGCAGTCGGAGAGGTTTTGGCGCCCTGTTCATGTGATGTCGTGGTCGTCGGAGGAGTGCTTGAGCCCTGTGGAAGTACAGCTGTCAGGGCTATCGGATCCTTGCTGACGTCTCCTTGCTTCCGTAAGGGGCTGAGAGCCGCTGTCGTCATGGAGCACGCGGGGTGCCATCATTACTTGTTTACCGGGGCGAGCCAGATGGGACGCCGGTCTTGTTCCCCGTAGCCTGAGCTAGCTAGGGGTAGGGTAATGATGGCCCCCCTGTGACGTGGTCGGTCCGAGCCCGAGGTCGGGCGAGGCGGAGGCTCCTCTGAGGTCGAGTCTGGGCCCGAGGGTCGGGCGAGGCGGAGACCGTCGTCCGAGGTCGAGGCTGAGTCCGAGCCCTGGGGTCGGGCGAGGCGGAGTCCGTCTTCCGAGGTCGAGGCTGAGTCCGAGCCCTGGGGTCGGGCGAGGCGAAGTCCGTCGTCCGAGGTCGAGGTTGAGTCCGGGCCCTGGGGTCGGGCGAGGCGGAGTCCGTCGTCCGAGGTCGAGGCTGAGTCCGAGCCCTGGGGTCGGGCGAGGCGGAGCTTCCTATGGCGCCCGAGGCTGGACTTAGCTGCTGTCAGCCTCACTCTGTCGAGTGGCACAGCAGTCAGAGCATGGCAGGCGACACTGTTTTTCTGTCAGGTCGGTCAATGGAGCGGCGAAGTGACTGCGGTAACTTCGGCTCTGTCGACTGAGGAGCGCGCGTCAAGATAAGGTGTCAGTCGATCCTTGCATTGAATGCTCCTGCGATACGGTCGGTTGGCGTGGCGATCCGGCCAAGGTTGCTTCTCCGCGAAGCCTGTCCGAGCTGGGCCTCGGGCGAGTCGAAGGTGCGTCCGTTGCTTGAGGGGACCCTCGGGCGAGTCGTGAATCCTCCTGGGTCAGCTGCCTTTGCCCGAGGCTGGGCTCGGGCGAGGCGAGATCGTGTCCCTTGGGTGGACTGAGCCTTGACCTTAATCGTGCCCATCAGGCCTTTGCAGCTTCATGCTGATGGGGGTTACCAGCTGAGATTAGGAGTCTTGGGGGTACCACTAATTATGGTCCCCGACACATTTGCATTCATAAACATTCACTTAGACATACATAGGATCATCATCATCATAACATACACACTTGCTTCGGCTTTGAAAGAGAAGGCTTTGGAAAAAGGGAAAACGATGCAATTTTATGCTTCGCTGTGTACGCAAAGAAGGGAAGGTGTTTTTCGCCTTCGGCTCAAAAATATTAATTTCGTCCACACCAAAGCACTTTATACATTGACGGAAAGGTAAGATTATATTACAAGGTATGGATAAAGTCCACAAAGTGAAATTTAATTACATCATACTTTATACAAGTTATCACAGGAGTTTCTTGAGCTATTTCTACAGACTACTCGAGCTTCGTCAGCATTCATGGAGCTTCGTCTTTTTACTCCGCAGCTTCAGCTTCGGCTTGGTCATCCTGTATGTAAGTATTATAAGCTAAATTCAAAATTCAAAAGAAAAGGTAAGCATAAGGTATGATTTTGTTACCGACTTAAGGTGGCTTCGAGCTTCGTCACCAGCTTTGCTCCGTCCACCCTTTGACCATACTAATTTTATAAATCTATTCGCAATACTTCGGGCCAGGTTGGGAATGTTATCTAAGTCTGCTGGTGACAGGCTGAAGTTGGGTCTATTGACAACTTTTCCGTGTTCACAGCCAGACTTCAGAAAGGCAACATCTGTGCCCCGAGAAGCAAACAGGGCACAGAAGTCACCATGCCCAGCTATAACTTCGTCAAGATCATTAATTTCACCTTCAATATGCTCGAAGGCACCGGGCAGGTCTTCAGCCAAAGGAGTGAACTTCTTGCTGCTGGCTCTAACAAAATAGAACACCTGCTTCAGCTGTTGAATGCATCGATTGCTGAACTCCAGGCATTTATTCTGAAAGCGTGTCAAAGATTCTTTCAGCTCCGAACTTCTTTGGACTTCGGCCTCAAGTTTTGCATCAAGTTTCAGCTTTTCTTGTTCGAAATTTTCTGATTGAGAAAGAAGCTTCGAATTTAATTCTATTATTTTGGCTTCAGCATCCGCTAATAAGCCTTCGGCTGTTTGAAGCTCGAAGTTTTTCTTTTCGATTGCAACTGATTGCTCTTTTATCTTGTTCTCCAAGTTCTCAATTATAACTTCGTGCTTTTTATCCTCTAAGTCCTGTTGCATTTTTAAAGCCTTGCTCAAAAGCATACTTTGTGGACAGATAACCTTCGTTAGAAAACATTTATGATATTACAAATAATAAAGGTTAGACAAAAGTTGTTTACCTTAAAATTAGAATAAAACAAACCGCCGACAATGTGTTGTCGTCGGTAGCGGCTGATGTCTGCTTTGAGCTTCGGGAAACCGATACTCTTTGATAGAGTACTGATAACCTTCGCGCCAGTCTGATCTCGTATGCAGCCTAACCTTTCGTCATCAATGACACCGAAGAGAAGCGCCCCCGGCCGATACCCGCAAGATATAGCATATTCTTTTAGTTCCTCTTTTTCAGCTTTTGTCAGCTCTTGGCCAACTAAGTTTTGGAAGTCAAAAGTTTCATCTTCCGAAGTATCTTCGGTCATTTCTTCCTTCTCGGGTTTTGCGGTCGTGGTCTCTTCAGTGGCTGCAGCAGCTTCTTCTGCGGCCATGTTTAGTAGCATTTTGTCTATATCAGCAGCTATGCTTTCTAAATTAATATCTTCGGATTTGGCATCTTCGGCTCTCGCCTCTTCTGCGGCAGCCTCCGAAGGTATAGCTTCAGTAACTGTCATGCTTTCAATAGCCGGCACCTTCGGAGCTAAAGCTCCTTGTGGTGTTGCTTCAATAACTTCTGTCACAGTAACGATTCTTTGCCTCTTTGGCCTAGGTGCCTTCGTTTTTGTGGGCTCCTTTTCCTTCTGAAAAAGCTTCGTCAGATGTAGCCCCAGTGGACTTAGTTTGACAGGCAAAGTTTCAGTCATTACCTTTAAGATTTCTTCTATTTCAGTAGCAGAGGATGTCGCAGAAGTCCTTTCTTTTTCATCAATTGACTTTTGCTTCGGAGTCGAAGCCTTTCTTTTCTTCAGAGCAACTGTTTTCGCCTTAGACTCTTGTTTTTTCTTCTTTGAATGATCTTCATCGTCCTTATTCAGAGCACTAGCTACTCTTTTCATTTTTTGTCCTTCGGCACCCTTGTCCAGCCGCTCGTAGTCAGGATATTCAAAACCTATAGCATTCATCACTCGGTTTAGCCTTCATTTCGGACGGGTGCCGAATGCCGCTGTCATCAATTGATCTTCTTTTTTAGAATAATTTCCAAGTATTTCGTTGCACATTACTTCAATTGTATCCAACCATTCTTGGCAGGGCACTTTTAAATGTCACTTGAATTTGTAATGGTAGGGCAGCCGGATAAGTTCTCCCTCCTTTTTTCCTTCAAGCTTCGGCATGGCCCACTCTTTCATAGTTGGAAACACTTTGAAAGCCAAAAATTCCTGCACTAAGTCCCTAGTGCCGATGTGCTCTGCGATAATCCTGAATTCAGCCAGTGCAATTTGGGTTGGACCCTCTGGTGTCATATTACACAGGGGTCTGGTCTCTCCGAAGATCAGCTCTAACGGACTCTGGACCAGCTTCTCCTTATCATCGTCAACTTTGACGTAGAACCATTCCGATTTCTAGCCAGCCGGCCACTTGCTTCGGTAACTGATCACAGAAAATTTTGTAGTCTTGCGGTAGGCAAAATTGTAGCAGCCGAAGTTTTCATGTAACCCATCTCTTCTGGCCTTCGTTTGGTAATGCAGCTCATGCACTCAATAGAAACCTTCGGCAAACGGTTCCACCCCTTGGCTTCGGAGAGCCCAAATGTAAACGCTAAGCCTAACGATAGCGTTAGGAGTTAGTTGATGAAAGTAGATCCCAAGCTTCTTCAGCACATCAGCAATCATATTATTCAAAGGGAATCTGAAACCAGCTTTGAAGAAACTCTTAAAACTACTATTTCATCTTTTCCTGGCTTCGGAGTAGTTTCCTCTCCACCAAAGCGAACCAGCTCTTTCTTTTCTTCGTTAAAATAGCCCAATTTCAACATCTTGGGTAGGTCACCTTTGGAGACTGTGGATTTTCCAAAATCTAGATGGCTGGGTTTGCTCGGCACCACGCTGCTATAATCATCCTCAGAATCGGTCTCCTCAACATCAACTTGCTCTGCTTCAGCGGCAGGGACGTCCTCCGATGTTACCAGCCTAGACCACTTCATGGCTTCAGAAATCGGAACAGTCTCAGCAGCTTCGGTCTCATCTCCCTCACGACCAACCCTAGCAGTGGAGCGAACTCTGGCCATTTGATTATGACTTTCTTGAAATTTTTTGTTGTTGACTTTTCTGATTTTCCCGAAGCTCTTCCTTTTGTGACGAAGCAGAATCAAAAGCGAGGTTTCGTCTGAGCACGATGATTAAGCTTCGGCTATGACTAAAATTTTGGCAGCAAAACAGTGCAATAGCAATGAATGTTGTGGTAACTTCACACCTACCCGTTTGTTTATGTAGCGCCGCAGGTGGGAAGGTGAATCGTCAAGGTCTCCCACACCAAACAAACAGTTACTCGCATTCGCTGAACGGTGGGCCACATGATCCGAGAAGGTGAATCGCTGGGGGGTGCGTAATTGCTACAAGATGGGGCCACCACGCGCGCAACGATTATTTTAATCGTTTCTCGCCAACGAGCTCAGGGAAGGTGTTTTTTGGATCTTCGGCGTCCCCGAAGCCTATAAGACTTTTTCACGGATCAAGCTCGTTACGAAAAACAATCTAGCACCACGAAGGGGCTACTATTGGGGGTATGCTTTGTAGCCGAAGATCCTAAAGAAAGAGAACACCTTCGGAAGGTCTTCTCAGGAGCAAGCGCCGAAGCTATTACCTAAAGAGCTTCAGCACAATGATAGATCTCAAGATGAAGGGCCGAACTGACTTAAAGACGGATTGACTTAAAGATCCATGATGTTTTGTGTCATTATTGTAGTAGATTATAAAGGACATAAATGTAATTTTACGCAGGTTGCATCCTGTGCTTATAAATAGGTGAACAGTACCCTGGCATTGTTCACGCAATCATGTAATCGCTGTCACATTACGCTTGAATTATTGCTTTCCGCCAAGGTGAAGGTATAAATATGCCTAAATACCATGTTTTAATATTTTTCTCATATAATAAAATATGTGAATAATATTATTTGTTTTTGGTACATTCTCCCCTAATGTTTTATACTTTATATTTCATTTTTCATTGTTTTACAAGTCTGATCACGAAGGTGAGGCCTTCGTGATATTTTGCTCATGGTCTTCGTTCGAAGTTCATTAAATCCTTGGGGAAATAATGCTTCAATGGACGAAGGGCATTAATATTTAACATTTTATGTTGCCTTGTTCTTAATTCATAGCATTTGAGAACAAGTCCCCAACAGTTTCCAACAGGGAAGCAATATCAAACTTAATGCCCCTAAAAGATTGTCTAATTTTGTTATGGGCAAGGCTCCCATGGTTCAGGATAATTAGGGCTATATTTTATATCCTGCTGGTTATCTCGAACACAAAATTAGGAGAATTCATGCTAAGAAGTCTCATTCTATTTCTCACCATGCTTTTATATATAAGAATGAGGCATCTAGCTCTAGGCAATCAGCCCATGTTAAATTGCCTAAAAAGAAAACTCCTATTGCATCAATTGAACCTAACATGTCATTTAAGACTTTTGATGCATCTTATGTTTTAACTAACAAATCAGGCAAAGTAGTTCCCAAATAAGAAGCGACAAAATGAGTTTGGATTAAGAATCAAGAAGATAAGAAGCGACAACGGGACGGAGTTCAAGAATTCTCAAATTGAAGGCTTTCTTGAGGAGGGCATCAAGCATGAGTTCTCTTCTCCCTACACACCTCAACAAAATGGTGTAGTGGAGAGGAAGAATAGAACTCTACTAGACATGGCAAGGACCATGCTTGATGAGTACAAGATTCCGGACCAGTTTTGGGCGGAAGCAATCAACACGGCTTGCTACTCCATCAACCGGCTCTACCTTCACCGAATCCTCAGAAGACATCATACGAACTCCTCACCGGTAAAAAGCCCATTTTGTCATATTTTAGAGTCTTTGGTAGCAAATGCTTTATTCTTGTTAAAAGAGGTAGAAAACCTAAATTTGCTCCTAAGGTTGTAGAAGGTTTTTTACTTGGTTATGACTCAAACACAAGGGCATATAGAGTCTTGCACACATGCATACAGAAAGCATAATATCCGGTCGAGATGCACATAAGTAGAGTAAGGATCCAATCATCGACCGGTATACCTTTTGATCTACGGATTTACCTCCCGTGTAGAGGTCGAGATGCCCATTGATTCCCATGGGTGTCTTGATGGGCTTGGCATCCTTCATTCCAAACTTGGTAAGTATGTCTTGAATGTACTTGGTTTGGCTGATGAAGGTGCCCTCTTGGAGTTGCTTCACTTGAAATCCTAGGAAGTACTTCAACTCCCCCATCATAGACATCTCGAATTTTTGAATCATGATCCTACTAAACTCTTCACAAGTTGATTTGTTAGTAGACCCAAATATGATATCATCAACATAAATTTGGCATACAAACAAATCATTTGCAATAGTTTTAGTAAAGAGAGTAGGATCGGTTTTTCTGACTTTGAAGCCATTAGTGATAAGAAAATCTCTTAGGCATTCATTCCATGCTCTTGGGGCTTGCTTAAGCCCATAAAGCGCATTAGAGAGTTTATACACATGGTTAGGGTACTCACTATCTTCAAAACTGGGAGGTTGCTCAACATAGACCTCTTCCTTGATTGGTCCATTGAGGAAGGCACTTTTCACATCCATTTGATAAAGCTTAAAGCCATGGTAAGTAGCATAGGCAAGTAATATGCGAATTGACTCAAGCCTAGCTACGGGTGCATAGGTTTCACCGAAATCCAAACCTTTGACTTGTGAATATTCCTTGGCCACAAGTCGGGCTTTGTTCCTTGTCACCACACCTTGCTCATCCTGCTTATTGTGGAATACCCACTTGGTTCCTACAACATTTTGGTTAGGACGTGGAACTACATGTCATACATCATCCCTCATGAAGTTGTTGAGTTTCTCTTGCATTGCCAACACCCAATCAGAATCTCTTAATGCATCTTCCACCCTGTATGGCTCAATAGAAGACACAAAAGAGTAATGTTCACAAAAATGAGCAACACGAGATCGAGTGGTTACCCCCTTATGAATATCACCAAGGATGGAGTTCACGGGGTGATCTCTTTGAATCGCTTGATGGACTCTTGGGTGTCGCGGTTTTTGACCCTGATCATCTTCCTTGTCTTGATCATCTTCATCTCCCCCTTGATCATTATCCTCCTCTTGAGGTGGCTCATCCTCTTGATCTTCATTTTCATTATCTTGAGCTTGATCCTCATCTTGAGTTGGTGGAGATGCTTGCATGGAAGATGACGGTTGATCTTGTGCTTGTGGAGGCTCTTCGGATTCCTTAGGACACACATCCCCAATGGACATGTTCCTTAGCGAGACGCATGGAGCCTCTTCATCATCTAGCTCATCAAGATCAACTTGCTCTACTTGTGAGCCATTAGTTTCATCAAACACAATGTCATAAGAAACTTCAACTAATCCAGTGGATTTGTTGAAGACTCTATATGCCCTTGTGTTTGAGTCATAACCAAGTAAAAAGCCTTCTACAGCCTTAGGAGCAAATTTAGATTTTCTACCTCTTTTAACAAGAATAAAAAGACTCTAAAATATGAAACATTGGGCTTTTTACCGGTGAGGAGTTCATATGATGTCTTCTTGAGGATTCGATGAAGGTAGAGCCGATTGATGGAGTAGTAGGCGATGTTAATCGCCTCAGCCCAAAATCGGTCCGGAGTCTTGTACTCATCAAGCATGGTCCTTGCCATGTCCAGTAGAGTTCTATTCTTCCTCTCCACTACACCATTTTGTTGAGGTGTGTAGGGAGAAGAGAACTTATGCTTGATGCCCTCATCCTCAAGAAAGCCTTCAATTTGAGAGTTCTTGAACTCCGTCCCGTTATCGCTTCTTATCTTCTTGATCCTTAATCCGAACTTGTTTTGAGCCCGTCTTAAGAATCCCTTTAAAGTCTCTTGGGTTTGAGATTTTTCCTGCAAAAAGAATACCCAAGTGAAGCGAGAATAATCATACACAATAACTAGACAGTACTTACTCCCGTCGATGCTTATGTAAGCTATCGGGCCAAATAGATCCATGTGGAGTAGCTCAAGTGGCCTGTCAGTCGTCATGATGTTCTTATGTGGATAATGGTCACCAACTTGCTTTCTTGCTTGACATGCGCTATAGACCCTGTCTTTCTCAAAATAAACATTGGTTAGTCCCAAAATGTGTTCTTCCTTTAGAAGCTTGTGAAGATTCTTCATCCCAACATGGGCTAGTCGGCGATGCCAGAGACAACCCATATTAGTATTAGCAATTAAGCAAGTATCGAGTTTAGCTCTATTAAAATCAACCAAGTATAGCTGACCCTCTAATACTCCCTTAAATGCTACTGAATCATCACTTCTTCTAAAGGCAGTAACACCCAAATCTGTAAAAAGACAGTTGTAGCCCATTTTGCATAATTGAGAAACTGAAAGCAAGTTATAATCTAAAGAATCTACAAGAAAAACATTGGAAATAGAATGGTCAGGAGATATAGCAATTTTACCAAGTTCTTTGACCAAACCTTGATTTCCATCCCCGAATGTGATAGCTCTTTAGGGATCTTCATTTTTCTCATAGGAGGAGAACATTCTTTTCTCCCCTGTCATGTGGTTTGTGCACCCGCTATCAATTATCCAACTTGAGCCCCCGGATGCATAAACCTACAAAATAAGTTTAGGCCTTGTTCTTAGGTACCCAAACGGTCTTGGGTCCTTTCACATTATAAACAAGCACCTTGGGTACCCAAACACAAGTCTTAGAGCCCTTGTGTTCGCCTCCAAAATATTTGGCAACTACTTTGCCTGATTTGTTAGTAAGTACATAAGAAGCATCAAAAGTCTTAAATGAAACATTAGGCCCATTTGATGATGTAGGAGTTTTCTTTTTAGGCAATTTAACATGGGTTGATTGCCTAGAGCTAGATGTCTCATTCTTATACATAAAAGCATGATGAGGTCCAGAATGAGACTTCCTAGAATGAATTCTCCTAATTTTGTGCCATGGGAGCCTTGCCCTTAACAAAATTGGACAATCTCTTAGGGGCATTAAGCTTGACATTGTCTCCCTATTGGAAGCCAATGCCATCCTTGATACCAGGGTGTCTCCCATTATAGAGCATGCTTCTAGCAAATTTAAATTTTTCATTTTCTATCTCATGCTCATTAATTTTACTAGTTAGTTGTGCTATGTGATCATTTTGTTGTTAATTAAAGCTAGATGATCATGAATAGCATCAACATTAACATCTCTACATCTAGTGCAAATAGAGACATGACTAACAGTAGATGTAGAGGGTTTGCAAGCATTTAATTCATCAATCTTAGCATGTAACATGGCATTCTCATTTCTAAGATTGGAAATAGAAATATTGCAAACATTCAAATCTTTAGCCTTAGAAATAAGTTTATCATTCTCAATCTTAAGGCTAGAGATTGATTCATTCAACTTGTCAATCTTAGCAAACAAACTAGCATTATCATTTTTAAGGTTGACAAGAGAATCATCACAATCATTTAACTTCTCAACCTTAGCAATTAATTTGGCATTTTCATTTCTAAGGTTAGAGATAGTGTCATGGCAAATGCTAAGCTCACTAGTTAATTTTTCACACTTCTCTAATTCCTGAGCATAAGCATTTTCCACCTTAACATGCTTTTTTGTTTTCTTTAATAAGGAATTCCTCTTGGCTATCCAAGAGTTCATCCTTCTCATAAATAGCGCCTATCAATTCATTTAATTTTTCCTTTTGTTGCATGTTTAGCTTGGCAAAAAGAGCAAGTAAATCATCATCATCTTCACTAGAGCTACCCTCATCACTAGATGTTGTATATTTAGTGGAGGCTCTAGATTTTACCTTATTTTTGTTGTCCTTTGCCATGAGGCATTTGTGGCCGACGTTGGGGAAGAGAAGGCCTTTGTTGACGGCGATGTTGGTCGCGTCCTCGTCGGAGGAAGAGTCGGTGGAGCTCTCATCAGAGTCCCATTCCCGACACACGTGGGCATCGTCGCCCTTCTTCTTGTAGTATCTCTTCTTTTCCTTCCTCTTTCCCTTCTTGTCGTCGCCCCTGTCACTATCACTAGATAATGGACATTTAGCAATGAAATGACTGGGCTTACCACACTTGTAGCAAACTTTCTTGGAGCGGGGCTTGTAATCCTTCCCCCTCCTTTGCTTGAGGATTTGGAGAAAGCTCTTTATGATGAGTGCCATTTCCTCGTTGTCGAGCTTGGAGGCGTCGATGAGGAGCCTACTTGATGTAGACTCTTCTTTCTTTTCTTCTGTCGCTTTGAATGCAACGGGTTGCACCTCGGGTTGCCGCCTTGCTCAATAATTTGTTTGGAGCCTTTGATCATCAACTCAAAACTCACAAACTTTCCTATAACCTCCTCAGGAGACATTAGCTTATATCTAGGATCACCACGAATTAATTGAACTTGTGTAGGATTACGAAAAACAAGTGATCTTAGAATAACCTTGATCATTTCATGGTCATCCCATTTGGTGCTCCCGAGGTTGCGCACTTGGTTGACCAAGGTCTTGAGCCGGTTGTACATGGCTTGTGGCTCCTCTCCTTGGTTGAGGATGAATCGACCGAGCTCCCCATTGATCGTCTCCCACTTGGTGACCTTGGTCACCTCATCTCCCTCGTGTGCGGTCTTTAGCACGTCCCAAATCTCTTTGGCGCTCTTCAACCCTTGCACCTTATTATACTCCTCTCGACATAGAGAGGCGAGGAGTATTGTCGGGGACCATAATTAGGGGTACCCTCAAGGCTCCTAATTCTCAGCTGGTAACCCCCATCAGCACAAAGCTGCAAAGGCCTGATGGGTGCGATTAAGTCAGGTGAAAGGGAATTAGGCTTACACCTAGTCCCTAATTAATTTTGGTGGTTGAATTGCCCAACACAAATAATTGGACTAACTAGTTTGCTCAAGTGTATAGATTATACAGGTGTAAAAGGTTCACACTCAGCCGATAAAAAGATCAAGTTTTGGATTCAACAAAGGAGCAAAGAGTCAACCGAAGGCACCTCTGGTCTGGAGGCACCGGACTGTCCGGTGTACACCGGACAGTGTCCGGTGCACCACCGGACAGTGTCCGGTGCACCAGAGGACTCCAACTCGAACTCGCTACCTTCGGGAATTTCTCAGGCCGGCGCGCTATAATTCACCGGACTGTCCGGTGTACACCGGACAGTGTCCGGTGCTCCAAGGAAGCGCGGCCTCCGGAACTCGCCAACCTCGGGAACGCGCAGCAGCCGCTCCACTATAATTCACCGGACATGTCCGGTGTGCACCGGACTGTCCGGTGCATCCTCGGAGCAACGGCTATTTCGGCGCCAACGGCTACCTGCGGTGCATTTAATGCGCGCGCAGAAGGCAGGCACGCCCATACTGGCGCACCGGACAATGAACAGGGGATGTCCGATGTGCACCGGACATCCAGGCGGGCCCACAAGTCAGGAGCTCCAACGGTCAGAATCCAACGGCAGTGATGACGTGGCGGGGGCACCGGACATGTCCGGTGTGCACCAGACTGTCCGGTGCGCCATCGAACAGACAGCCTCCACCAACGGTCAAGTTTGGTGGTTGGGGCTATAAATACCCCAACCACCCCCACATTCATTGCATCCAAGTTTTCCACTTCTCAACCACTTACAAGAGCTAGGCATTCAATTCTAGACACACCAAAGAGATCAAATCCTCTCCAATTCCACAAAAGGCTTTAGTGATTAGCGAGAGAGATTTGCCGTGTTCTTTTGAGCTCTTGCACTTGGATTGCTTCTTTTCTTTCTCACTTGCTCTTGTGATCAACACTCAATTGTAATCAAGGCAAGAGGCACCAATTGTGTGGTGGCCCTTGCGGGGAAGTTTTATTCCCGGTTTTGATTTGAGAAGAGAAGCTCACTCGGTCCGAGGGATCGTTTGAGAGAGGGAAGGGTTGAAAGAGACCCGGCCTTTGTGGCCTCCTCAACGGGGAGTAGGTTTGAGAGAACCGAACCTCGGTAAAACAAATCCGCGTGTCTCACTTCACTATTCGCTTGTGATTTGTTTTGTGCCCTCTCTTGCGGACTTGATTATATTTCTAACACTAACCCGGCTTGTAGTTGTGATTATTTTTGAGAATTTCAGTTTCGCCCTATTCACCCCCCCCCTCTAGGCGACTTTCAATTGGTATCAGAACCCGGTGCTTCATTAGAGCCTAACCGCTCGAAGTGATGTCGGGAGATCACGCCAAGAAGGAGATGGAGACCGGCGAAAAGCCCACTACAAGCCACGGGAGCACTTCATCGGAAGAGTCCCGCACCAAGAGGAAGGAGAAGAAGAAGAGCTCCTCCAACAAAGGGAAGGAGAAGAAATCTTCTTCTCACCACAAAGAGAAGAAGGAGAGATCTTCCTCTCACAAGCCACATCAGAGTGGGGACAAGCACAAGAGGATGAGGAAAGTGGTCTACTACGAGACCGACACTTCATCAACATCGACCTCCGGCTCCGATGCGCCCTCCGTAACTTCTAAACGCCAAGAGCGTAAGAAGTTTAGTAAGATCCCCTTACACTATCCTCGTACATCTAGACATACTCCATTACTTTCCGTTCCATTAGGCAAACCGCCAACCTTTGACGGTGAAGATTATGCTAGGTGGAGTGATTTAATGAAATTTCATCTAACCTCACTCCACAAAAGTATATGGAATGTTGTTGAGTTTGGAGCACAGGTACCATCCGTAGGGGATGAGGATTATGATGAGGACGAAGTGGCCCAAATCGAGCACTTCAACTCCCAAGCCACAACCATACTCTTGGCCTCTCTAAATAGAGAGGAATACAACAAGGTGCAAGGGTTGAAGAATGCAAAGGAAATTTGGGACCTCCTCAAGACCGCGCACGAGGGTGATGAACTAACAAAGATCACCAAGCGGGAAACGATCGAGGGGGAGCTCGGTCGCTTTCGACTTCGCCAAGGGGAAGAGCCACAAGACATGTACAACCGGCTCAAGACTTTGGTGAACCAAGTGCGCAACCTCGGGAGCAAGAAATGGGATGACCACGAGGTGGTTAAGGTTATTCTTAGATCACTCATTTTTCTTAACCCCACTCAAGTTCAATTAATTCGTGGTAATCCTAGATATACTCAAATGACCCCCGAGGAAGTTATCGGGAATTTTGTGAGCTTTGAATGTATGATCAAGGGCTCCAAGAAGATTAACGAGCTTGACGAACCCTCCACGTCCGAGGCGCAACCGGTGGCCTTCAAGGCGACGGAGGAAAAGAAGGAAGAGTCTACACCAAGTAGACAACCAATTGACGCCTCCAAGCTCGACAATGAGGAGATGGCTTTAATCATTAAAAGCTTTCTCCAAATCCTCAAGCAACGGAGGGGGAAGGACTACAAACCCCGCTCCAAGAAAGTGTGCTACAAATGTGGTAAGCCCGGTCATTTCATTGCAAAATGTCCTATATCTAGTGACAGTGACAGGGGCGACGACAAGAAGGGAAAGAGGAGAGAAAAGAAGAAGTACTACAAGAAGAAGGGCGGCGATGCCCATGTTTGCCGGGAGTGGGACTCCGACGAGAGCTCCACCGACTCCTCATCCGACGAGGACGCCGCCAACATCGCCGTCACCAAGGGACTCCTCTTCCCAAACGTCGGCCACAAGTGCCTCATGGCAAAGGACGGCAAAAGGAAGAAGGTAAAATCAAGATCCTCCACTAGATATGAAACCTCTAGTGATGAGGATGATGCTAGCAATGAGGAGGATAACTTGCGCGTTCTTTTTGCCAACCTTAACATGGAACAAAAGGAAAAACTAAATGAGCTAATTAGTGCCATCCATGAAAAGGATGACCTCTTGGACTCCCAAGAGGACTTCCTAATCAAGGAAAATAAAAAGCATGTTAAGGTTAAAAATGCTTATGCTCTAGAGGTAGAAAAATGTGAAAAATTGTCTAGTGAGCTAAGCACTTGCCATGAGACCATTAACAACCTTAGAAATGAAAATGCTAGATTAAGTGCTAAGGTTGATTCTCATGTTTGTATTGATTCAATTCCCGATCTTAGAAATGATAATGATGATTTGCTTACTAAGATTAAGGAATTGAATGATTCTCTTGCTAGCCTTAGAGTAGAAAATGATAATTTGATTACTAAGGCTAAAGATTTTGATGTTTGCAAAGCTACTATTTCCGACCTTAGAACTAAAAATGATTTGTTGCATGCTAAGGTTGTTGAACTAAAATCTTGCAAACCCTCTACATCTAATGTTGAGCATGTTTCTATTTGTACTAGATGTAGAGATATTGATGTTAATGCTATTTATGATCACATGTCTTTAATTAAACAACAAAATGATCATATAGCAAAACTAGATGCTAAAATTGCCGAGCATAACTTGGAAAATGAAAAGTTTAAATTTGCTAGAAGTATGCTCTATAATGGGAGACGCCCGGGCATCAAGGATGGCATTGGCTTCCAAAGGGGAGACAATGTCAAACTTAATGCCCCTCCTAAAAATTTGTCTAATTTTGTTAAGGGCAAGGCTCCCATGCCTCAGGATAACGAGGGTTACATTTTGTACCCTGCCGGTTATCCCGAGAGCAAAATTAGGAGAATTCACTCTAGGAAGTCTCACTCTGGTCCTAATCATGCTTTTATGTATAAGGGTGAGACATCTAGCTCTAGGCAACCAACCCGTGCTAAGTTGCCTAAGAAGAAAACTCCTAATGCATCAAATGATCATGCTATTTCATTTAAAACTTTTGATGCTTCATATGTGCTTACTAACAAATCCGGCAAGGTAGTTGCCAAGTTTGTTGGGGGCAAACAAAAGGGCTCTAAGACTTGTGTTTGGGTACCCAAAGTTCTTGTGTCTAATGCCAAAGGACCCAAAACCGTTTGGGTACCTAAAGTCAAGAACTAAAATTGTTTTGTAGGTTTATGCATCCGGGGGCTCAAGTTGGATACTCGACAGCGGGTGCACAAACCACATGACAGGGGAGAAGAAGATGTTCTCCTCATATGAGAAAAACCAAGATCCCCAAAGAGCGATCACATTCGGGGATGGAAATCAAGGTTTGGTCAAAGGTTTGGGTAAAATTGCTATTTCACCTGACCATTCCATTTCCAATGTTTTTCTTGTTGATTCATTAGATTACAATTTGCTTTCCGTATCCCAATTATGTCAAATGGGCTACAACTGTCTATTTACTGATGTAGGTGTTACTGTCTTTAGAAAAAGTGATGATTCAATAGCATTTAAGGGAGTGTTAGAGGGTCAGCTATACTTGGTAGATTTTGATAGAGCTGAACTCGACACTTGCTTGGTTGCTAAGACTAACCTGGGCTGGCTTTGGCACCGCCGACTAGCCCATGTTGGAATGAAGAATCTTCATAAGCTTCTAAAGGGGGAACACATTTTAGGACTAACCAATGTTCATTTTGAGAAAGACAGGATTTGTAGCGCATGCCAAGCCGGGAAGCAAGTTGGAACCCCACATCCACACAAGAACATCATGACGACCGACAGGCCGCTTGAGCTACTCCACATGGATCTATTCGGCCCGATTGCTTACATAAGCATCGGCGGGAGTAAGTATTGTCTTGTAATAGTGGATGATTATTCTCGCTTCACTTGGGTATTCTTTTTGCAGGAAAAATCTCAAACCCAAGAGACCTTAAAAGGATTCTTGAGACGGGATCAAAATGAGTTCGGCTTAAGGATCAAGAAAATTAGAAGCGACAATGAGACGGAGTTCAAGAACTCTCAAATTGAAGGCTTCCTTAAGGAGGAGGGCATCAAGCATGAGTTCTCCTCTCCCTATACGCCACAACAAAATGGTGTAGTGGAGAGGAAGAATCGAACTCTATTGGACATGGCAAGAACCATGCTTGATGAGTACAAGACTTCGGATCGGTTTTGGGCCGAGGCGGTCAACACCGCTTGCTACGCCATCAACCGGTTGTATCTACACCGAATCCTCAAGAAGACATCCTATGAACTCCTAACCAGTAAAAAGCCAAATATTTCATATTTTAGAGTTTTTGGTAGCAAATGCTTTATTCTTGTTAAGAGAGGTAGAAAATCTAAATTTGCTCCTAAAACTGTAGAAGGTTTTTTACTAGGATATGACTCAAACACAAGGGCATATAGAGTCTTTAACAAGTCCTCAGGACTTGTTGAAGTTTCTTGTGACGTTGTGTTTGATGAGACTAACGGCTCTCAAGTAGAGCAAGTTGATCTTGATGAGATAGGTGAAGAACAGGCTCCATGCATAGCGCTAAGGAACATGTCCATTGGGGATGTGTGTCCTAAGGAATCCGAAGAGCCTCCACATGCACAAGATCAACCATCCTCCTCCATGCAAGCATCTCCACCGACTCAAAATGAGGATGAAGCTCAATTTGATGAAGGACAAGATCAAGAAGATGAGTCACCTCAAGATGATGGCAATGATCAAGGGGGAGATGCAAATGATCAAGAAAAGGAGGATGAGCAAGAACCAAGGCCGCCACACCCAAGAGTTCACCAAGCAATCCAACGAGATCACCCCGTCGACACCATTCTCGGCGACATTCATAAGGGGGTAACCACTCGATCTCGGGTTGCACATTTTTGTGAGCATTACTCTTTTGTTTCCTCTATTGAGCCACACAGGGTAGAGGAAGCACTACAAGATTCGGATTGGGTGGTGGCAATGCAAGAGGAGCTCAACAACTTCACTAGGAATGAGGTATGGCATTTAGTTCCACGTCCTAATCAAAATGTTGTAGGAACCAAATGGGTCTTCCGCAACAAGCAAGATGAGCATGGTGTGGTGACAAGGAACAAAGCTCGACTTGTGGCCAAGGGATACTCCCAAGTCGAAGGTTTGGATTTCGGTGAAACCTATGCACCCGTAGCTAGGCTTGAGTCAATTCGCATATTATTAGCCTATGCTACTTACCATGGCTTTAAGCTTTATCAAATGGACGTGAAAAGTGCCTTCCTCAATGGACCAATCAAGGAAGAGGTCTATGTTGAGCAACCTCCCGGCTTTGAAGACAGTAAGTATCCTAACCATGTCTATAAGCTCTCTAAGGCGCTTTATGGGCTCAAGCAAGCCCCAAGAGCATGGTATGAATGCCTTAGAGATTTTCTTATTGCTAATGGCTTCAAAGTCGGAAAGGCCGATCCTACACTCTTTACTAAAACTCTTGAAAATGACTTGTTTGTATGCCAAATTTATGTTGATGATATTATATTTGGATCTACTAACGAGTCTACATGTGAAGAGTTTAGTAGGATTATGACACAGAAATTCGAGATGTCTATGATGGGGGAGTTGAAGTATTTCTTAGGATTCCAAGTGAAGCAACTCCAAGATGGCACCTTCATTAGCCAAACGAAGTACACTCAAGACATTCTAAACAAGTTTGGGATGAAGGATGCCAAGCCCATCAAGACACCCATGGGAACCAATGGGCATCTCGACCTCGACACGGGAGGTAAGTCCGTGGATCAAAAGGTATACCGGTCGATGATAGGTTCTTTACTCTATTTATGTGCATCTCGACCGGATATTATGCTTTCCGTATGCATGTGTGCAAGATTCCAAGCCGACCCTAAGGAAGCTCACCTTACGGCCGTAAAACGAATCTTGGGATATTTGGCTTATACTCCTAAGTTTGGGCTTTGGTATCCTAGGGGATCCACTTTTGATTTAATTGGTTATTCGGATGCCGATTGGGCGGGGTGCAAAATCAATAGGAAGAGCACATCGGGGACTTGCTAGTTCTTGGGAAGATCCTTGGTGTCTTGGGCTTCAAAGAAGCAAAATTCGGTCGCTCTTTCCACCGCCGAAGCCGAGTACATTGCCGCAGGCCATTGTTGCGCGCAATTGCTTTGGATGAGGCAAACCCTGCGGGACTACGGTTACAAATTAACCAAGGTCCCTTTGCTATGTGATAATGAGAGTGCAATCAAGATGGCGGATAATCCCGTCGAGCATAGTCGCACTAAACACATAGCCATTCGGTATCATTTTCTTAGGGATCACCAACAAAAGGGAGATATCGAGATTTCATACATTAATACTAAAGATCAATTAGCCGATATCTCTACCAAGCCTCTTGATGAACAATCTTTTAACAAACTTAGGCATGAGCTCAATATTCTTGATTCTAGGAACTTCTTTTGTTAAATTGCACACATTGCTCTTCTATATACCTTTGATCATGTCTCTTTCATATGCTATGACTAATGTGTTTTTCAAGTCTATTTCAAACCAAGTCATAGGTGTATTGAAAGGGAATTGGAGTCTTCGGCGAAGACAAAGGCTTCCACTCCGTAACTCATCCTTCGCCATCGCTCCAAGAGACTCTCTATCTTTGGGGGAGAGAG
The DNA here is from genome assembly GCF_902167145.1 of Zea mays. Classification (NCBI taxonomy): domain Eukaryota; kingdom Viridiplantae; phylum Streptophyta; class Magnoliopsida; order Poales; family Poaceae; genus Zea; species Zea mays. Next base: position 183,974,732 of record NC_050098.1, read on the forward strand.
CAAAAGGACTTCGTCTTTGGTATAATCTTAACTCATTTATTTATGACCAAAGGGGAAGATAGCACTTCGAGGGCTCTAATGATTCCGTTTTTGGCGATTCATGCCAAAGGGGGAGAAAGTATGAGCCCAAAGCAAAAGGACCGCACCACCACCAATTTCAAAAACTTCGTGTTTCCAAGAATATTATCAATTAGTATCCTATTGTGTTCAAAGGGGGGAGAAAGTAGTAATTCAAAAATGATATATCAAAACCCTCTTGAACACTAAGAGGAGGATCTCATTTAGGGGGAGTTTTGTTTAGTCAAAGGAAAAGCATTTGAAACAGGGGGAGAAAATTTCAAATCTTGAAAATGCTTCTCAAAATCTTATTCATTTGCCCTTGACTAGTTGCAAAAGAACTTTGAAAAGGATTTACAAAAGAGTTTGCAAAAACAAAACATGTGGTGCAAGCGTGGTCCAAAATGTTAAATAAGAAAGAAACGATCCATGCATATCTTGTAAGTATTTAGATTGGCTCAATTCCAAGCAACCTTTACACTTACATTATGCAAACTAGTTCAGTTATGCACCTCTATATTTGCTTTGGTTTGTGTTGGCATCAATCACCAAAAAGGGGGAGATTGAAAGGGAATTAGGCTTACACCTAGTCCCTAATTAATTTTGGTGGTTGAATTGCCCAACACAAATAATTGGACTAACTAGTTTGCTCAAGTGTATAGATTATACAGGTGTAAAAGGTTCACACTCAGCCGATAAAAAGATCAAGTTTTGGATTCAACAAAGGAGCAAAGAGTCAACCGAAGGCACCTCTGGTCTGGAGGCACCGGACTGTCCGGTGTACACCGAATAGTGTCCGGTGCACCAGAGGACTCCAACTCGAACTCGCTACCTTCGGGAATTTCTCAGGCCGGCGCGCTATAATTCACCGGACTGTCCGGTGTACACCGGACAGTGTCCGGTGCTCCAAGGAAGCGCGGCCTCCGGAACTCACCAGCCTCGGGAACGCGCAGCAGCCGCTCCACTATAATTCACCGGACATGTCTGGTGTGCACCGGACTGTCCGGTGCATCCTCGGAGCAACGACTATTTCGGCGCCAACGGCTACCTGCGGTGCATTTAATGCGCGCGCAGCGCGCGCAGAAGGCAAGCACGCCCATACTGGCGCACCGGACAATGAACAGGGGATGTCCGGTGTGCACCGGACATCCAGGCGGGCCCACAAGTCAGGAGCTCCAACGGTCAGAATCCAACGGCAGTGATGACGTGGCGGGGGCACCGGACATGTCCGGTGCGCCATCGAACAGACAGCCTCCACCAACGGTCAAGTTTGGTGGTTGGGGCTATAAATACCCCAACCACCCCCACATTCATTGCATCCAAGTTTTCCACTTCTCAACCACTTACAAGAGCTAGGCATTCAATTCTAGACACACCAAAGAGATCAAATCCTCTCCAATTCCACAAAAGGCTTTAGTGATTAGCGAGAGAGAGTTGTCGTGTTCTTTTGAGCTCTTGCACTTGGATTGCTTCTTTTCTTTCTCACTTGCTCTTGTGATCAACACTCAATTGTAATCAAGGCAAGAGGCACCAATTGTGTGGTGGCCCTTGCGGGGAAGTTTTATTCCCGGCTTTGATTTGAGAAGAGAAGCTCACTCGGTCCGAGGGATCGTTTGAGAGAGGGAAGGGTTGAAAGAGACCCGGCCTTTGTGGCCTCCTCAACAGGGAGTAGGTTTGAGAGAACCGAACCTCGGTAAAACAAATCCGCGTGTCTCACTTCACTATTCGCTTGCGATTTGTTTTGTGCCCTCTCTTGCGGACTTGATTATATTTCTAACGCTAACCCGGCTTGTAGTTGTGATTATTTTTGAGAATTTCAGTTTCGCCCTATTCACCCCCCCCCCTCTAGGCGACTTTCATCAGGGATCGGTCCGTTCGAGGGACTCGATCACGCCTCGCCCTAGCCTAGCCTCGGGCAAGGGCAGCCGACCCTGGAGGATCTCCGTTTCGCCCGAGGCCCCCCTCCAGCGGCGAACATACTTCCGGCTCGCCCGAGGCCCTGTCTTCGCCAAGAAGCAACCCTGACCAAATCACCGCGCCAACCGACCAAATCGCAGGAGCATTTAATGCAAAGGCGGGCTGACACCTTTATCCTGGCGTGCGCCCTTCAGTCGACAGAGCCGAAGTGACCACCGTCACTTCGCCGCTCCACTGACCGGCCTGACAGAAAGACAGCGCCGCCTGCGCCGCTCCGACTGTGGTGCCACTTGACAGAGTGAGGCTGACAGGCAGTCAGGCCCGACCGCGGGCACCATAGGAAGCTCCGCTTCGCCCGACCCAGGGCTCGGACTCGGGCTCAGCCCCTGAAGACGGCGAACTCCGCTCCGCCCGACCCAGGGCTCGGACTCGGGCTAAGCCCCGAAAGACGGCGAACTCCGCTCCGCCCGACCCAGGGCTCGGGCTCGGGCTAAGCCTCGGAAGACGGCGAACTCCGCTTTGCCCGACCCATGGCCCGGACTTGGGCTCAGCCCCAGAAGACGACGAACTCCGCTTCGCCCGACCCCAGGGCTCGGGCTCAGCCCTAGCCTCAGCCGACGGTCTCCGCCTCGCCCGACCCAGGGGCTCAGACTCGACCCCGGTCACAGAAGACAGACTCGACCTCGACCTCGGAGGAGCCTCCACATCGCCCAACCTAGGGTGCGGGCCGGCCACGTCAACAGGAGGCGCCATCATTACCCTACCCCGAGCTGACTCGGGCTACGGGGGACAAGACCGGCGTCCCATCTGGCTCGCTCCGCCAGATAGGCGATGATGGCGCCCCGCACGCTCCCTGACGGTGGCAGCTCTCCGCCCCCTTACGGAAGCACGAGGACGTCAGCAAGGACTCGACAGCTTCGACAGCTGTACTTCCGCCAGGCTCCAGCGCTCCTCCGACGGCCACGACATCACACGAACCGGGTGCCAAAACCTCTCCGGCTGCCACGACGGCGTGTACTTAGGGCGCTAGCTCTCCTCCGCTAGACACATAGCACTCCGCTACACCCCCCATTGTACACCTGGATCCTCTCCTTACGCCTATAAAAGGAAGGACCAGGGCCCTCTTACAGGGGGTTGGTCGCGCGGGGACGAGGACGAGACAGGCGCTCACGTGAGGCCGCTCGCTCCCTCTCCCGTGTGGACGCTTGTAACCCCCTACTGCAAGCGCACCCGACCTGAGCGCGGGACGAACACGAAGGCCGCGGGATTTCCACCTCTCTCACGCCCATCTCCGGCCACCTCACTTCCCCCCTTCGCGCTCGGCCTCGCGCCGACCCATCTGGGCTGGGGCACGCGGCGACATTCACTCGTCGGCCCAGGGACCCCCTGGTCTCGAAACGCCGACAGTTGGCGCGCCAGGTAGGGGAGTTCCCCGAGGTCCGCGACTGCTTCATGATCTACGGTGGGCAAGCGGCGAACGCCTCGGCTCGGCACCGCAAGCAAGAGCGTCGGGAGGTCTGTTCGGTGAAGGTGGCGGCGCCAGTCTACCTAGACTGGTCCGACAAGCCCATCACCTTCGACCAAGCCAACCACCCCGACCACGTGCCGAGCCCGGGAAAATACCCGCTCGTTGTCGACCCCGTCATCGGCGACGTCAGGCTCACCAAGGTCCTCATGGACGGAGGCAGCAGCCTCAACATCATCTACGCCGAGACCCTCGGGCTCCTGCGTGTCGATCTGTCCTCGGTCCGGGCAGGCGCTGCGCCTTTCCATGGGATCATCCCCGGGAAGCGCGTCCAGCCCCTCGGACAACTCGACCTTCCCGTCTGCTTCGGAACACCCTCCAACTTCCGAAGGGAGACCCTGGCGTTCGAGGTGGTCGGGTTCCGAGGAACCTACCACGCGGTACTGGGAAGGCCATGCTACACGAAGTTCATGGCCGTCCCCAACTACACCTACCTCAAGCTCAAGATGCAGGGCCCCAATGGGGTCATCACCGTCGGCCCCGCGTACAAACACGCGTTCGAATGCAATGTGGAGTGCATGGAGTACGCCGAGGCCCTCGCCGAGTCTGAGGCCCTCATCGCTGACCTGGAGAGCCTCTCTAAGGAGGTGCCAGACGTGAAGCGTCATGCCGGCAACTTTGAGCCAGCGGAGACGGTTAAGTCCGTCCCCCTCGACCCCGGCAGCGACGCCTCCAAGCAGATCCGGATCGGCTCCGAGCTCGATCCCAAATAGGAAGCAGTGCTCGTCGACTTTCTCCGCGCGAACGCCGACGTCTTCGCGTGGAGTCCCTCGGACATGCCCGACATACTGAGGGATGTCGCCGAGCACTCGCTGGATATCCGAGCCGGAGCCCGACCCGTCAAGCAGCCTCTGCGCCGATTCGACAAAGAGAAGCGCAGAGCCATAGGCGAGGAGATCCACAAGCTAATGGCGGCAGGGTTCATCAAAGAGGTATTCCATCCCGAGTGGCTTGCCAACCCTGTGCTTGTGAGAAAGAAAGGAGGGAAATGGCGGATGTGTGTAGACTACACTGGTCTAAACAATGCATGTCCGAAGGTTCCCTACCCTCTGCCTCGCATCGATCAAATCGTGGATTCCACTGCCGGGTGCGAAACCCTGTCTTTCCTCGATGCCTACTCTGGGTATCACCAAATCAGGATGAAAGAGTCCGACCAGCTCGCGACTTCTTTCATCACACCCTTCGGCATGTACTGCTATGTCACCATGTCGTTCGGCTTGAGGAATGCGGGCGCGACATACCAGCGGTGCATGAACCATGTGTTCGGCGAACACATTGGCCGGACGGTCGAGGCCTACGTCGATGACATCGTAGTCAAGACGAGGAAAGCCTCCGACCTCCTTTCCGATGTTGAAGTGACATTCCGATGTCTCAAGGCGAAAGGCGTGAAGCTCAATCCCGAAAAGTGTGTCATCGGGGTACCCCGAGGCATGCTCTTGGGGTTCATCGTCTCCGAGCGGGGCATCGAAGCCAACCCGGAGAAGATCGCAACCGTCACCAGCATGGGGCCATCAAGGACTTAAAAGGCGTACAGAGAGTCATGGGATGTTTTGCGGCCCTGAGCCGTTTCATCCCGCACCTCGGCGAAAGAGGCCTGCCTCTGTACCGCCTCGGGGCGAATAACGGTTCCCTCGGAAGCCTTCTCCTGAGACCTGCATCAACCCTCCGTCAAGATCGACGACACGCCCGAGCCCGAGGCACCCTCGGCCCAGCCCGAGGTACCCTTGGCTCGGTCCGAGGTACCCATGGTTCGGCCCGAGGTACCCTCGGCCCCCGAGGGTGAGGCACAGCGCGTCGAGGAGGAGCGAAGCGGAGTCACGCCTAATCGAAACTGGCAGACCCCGTACCTGTAATATCTCCACCGAGGAGAGCTACCCCTCGACTGAGCCAAAGCTCGGCGGTTGGCGCGGCGCGCCAAGTCGTTCGTCTTGCTGGGAAATAGGAAGGAGCTCCACCACCGCAGCCCCTCAGGCTTCCTCTAGTGATGCATTTCCATCGCCAAAGGCCAGGAGCCCCTACGAGAGGTACACTCGGGGGCTTGTGACCATCGCGCAGCATCCCGAGCCCTTGTTGGAGACACCCGGGGGCTACACGCACCCCTAGGAAGGGCCGCTTGTCATCGCCAAAGTTCTGAAGCCCGGAACAAATGAACTGGCCGACAGTCAAGGCGAGGTCTGCACCAACACTTCGAACGTCTAACAGCTACGTCGCCTCTACCCTTAAGATGCTTTCAAGTTGTTCGCTTACTTCGCCCCCACGCAAGTTTTAGTCATCAAGGAAGGGTCAGCCTTGCCTCGGCAGAGCCCGACCCTCCCTCAGGGGCTAGAAAGGGGGGAACCCCTCTGTGTCAAAATTTTCAATCGAAAAGGCTTTTGCGTTCCCCCGGCTATGTCGAAAGCAGGACCCCAAGGAGCGAACGCAGGTGCATGTAAGTGGCAGGGCTGACTGAGCCGAGGGACTCCTACGCCTCTGGGTTACGGACACCTCACTCGTCACCCACCACGAAAAGTGACTCCTACTTGGGGAAGCCACCCTGCTACTGACAGGCGGGGCCGGACACGCATAATGAAAGGGAAAGGAGCACGACTTTATGCAACAGTAATAAAGTGTTCAGGCCTTAGCGGCCACAGAAAGACACACGCGCATCCAACAGAAACCGCTCCGACAGAGTTAGGCGTCGCCCGGGGAAGGAGCCGCGCCTTCGGCTTCGTCCCCGCCCTCGGCAAAGTCCATCCCGGCTTCGGACGACGGCGCAGGCGGGAGGATCTCTGCCTCAAAGGTGGTCGCCAGCACTGCGCTCGGACCCGCGGCGGCCGCATCGAGCCTCTGGACTTCTGCCAGGGCGGCTTCATCTTCGTCAGGAAGGCAATACCCCTCGCTGACCCACTCCAGGTCCATGACGTAGTGGGAAGCGAGCACGGCGAAGGCCCGCCTGACGCCGTGGTGTAGCGCCTCGCGGAGTCTGCCGCGCACATGATTGCCCAAGGCCTGCAGGCGACTTTGAGGGGAGCTTCTTGAGGGGACGTCGCCGAAACCAAGGACCCGGCAGAAGTCCGAGACGGCCTCGGACATGGACGCGTGGTTGGCCTCCCTCTGCTCGGCCGCCCCGGCAAGCGCCTCGGAAAGCGCCTTGGCGGACTCATCAAGGGCGGACTCGAGCTCTGCGAACAGCCAGAACGAAAGATCTCAAACACAAGCAGAGGAAATAAGCTGAAATGAAAACCGAAAATGGCCAGGGCGTACCTCCGGCTCGGGCACGCTGCTCCGAGGCTGCGACCTGGTCTACGGCTAGGTCGGCTGCAAGGGCTCTAGCCCGGCTTTCGGCCTCAGCAGCCCGGCCCTGAGATTGGTCCCGCTCATTGACGATCTGGTCGAACTCCGACTGCTGTCGTCGCACATCTGCGCGTGCCGCTGCCGCCTCTGTGCGTGCCGCTGCCGCCTCGGCCCTCAGATCGGTGCAGAGCAACCGAAGGTCCGCCACCTCGGCGCCCTGCTGAGAGAGGCGCGCAGTAGCCCCGGCGAGCGAGGTCCTCAGGGATCGCAGCGAGCCCCAGACGTCGACCTCGTGGCGGATGAACGACGACTTGGCGGCGCTCAGATCCGTCAGATCCTAGGGGAAGGAAGCGGGGCATCACAAAAGACGCCTTGGTCACAAAAAAGGGTATGCCTGAAACCGTTACCTGGAGGATTTTGGGGACGTCCCTGCAGAAAACCTCCAGCGACGACCGGAGCGACCCCACCGTTGCTTCGGCACACTCGCGGAGCTCGTCCCAGGACTGCTCCTCCCGCTCATTGTCAAGAACGAAGAAGGGATCCGAGGCCCCACGAGTCCGGAACCGGAGCAACTGGCGCCGACCCTCGGAGCTCCGCCGCACAGCGACAAGGCCGCCGCTCGGCGGGACGGATCGCGTCTCCACGCCCCCTCCTCTGAGGCACCGAGCGTCGACGCCTCGGCCATCTCAGCGTCGGCAGCAACAGGTCACTCCCCGACTGGGACAGCAACGGCTTCAGTAGCAATAGGTGCCACCACCGTCGGCACGTCCGGTGAGGCCGGGGCCACATCCGCGTCAGCCGCCTCCTCTAGCATGATGGCCACCTTGGCAGAAGAGCCGGCCTCGGGAACTCGCTCCACGGCGACTGGTGCCGCCTGAGCCCCCTGCTGTGGAGCGCCTTGCGAGAAGGTCAGCTGAACGGCAAGGCCCGGAGCGGCGCCGACTACGGAAGCCGACGCCGTCTTAAGGGCCTTTCGGGGAGCCAGATCGGTTAGGCCATGGCTTCGCTTGCTGAGGAGGAAAGAAAAATCACGATCGGGACATACGAATGAAAAGCCAGGACGAAGACGTTCCAAGATACTTACCCGCTCCAGGCCATGATCAACCGTGCCTGAGGGGAGGTCTCTCGGATCTCGACCCCCGAAGGCGCCGCCGAGGTCCGCCTCGCCGGCAGCTTCGGCACCACCCTTGCTTTGGGCGCCTTGGACGCCCGGGAGACGGACTGCCCAGGCACTGCCACGGCGACCTGAGGGTCGCTCTCCTGCACTGCCGGCGTGGGCGACGGCTCTCGGGGAACTGACGCCTCGGCCTGGCTCCCCGGGGTAACCTCAACTCCCCCGGCCGAGGGGTCAAGTACCCTCTCGGTCTGCCCCCGCTCTTCGGGCCGGGACCTTGGCGTCCCAACTCCGGGGACTGACGGCATCAGCCCACTCGGGGGCTGGCTTGACGGCTCCTGGCCTAACCTCAAGCCAGGGCTGAAGCCGAGGCGGGCAGCCATGTCGTCTTCCTCGTCATCATCTTCATCATCGTCGTCGTCATCAGGCGTTTCCGGCGACGGCTCCCTCGGGAGCCCCTCCCTCTCCTGCCGACGATGGAGCTTTTCCAAGGCGTCTTGAGCCCACCTCCGCTCGCGAGCCCAGGCCTTCACCGTGTCTTTCTTTTTCTTCTTCTCCTCCGCGGCAACCCGCCGCGCTGCTCGGTCCACCGCATCCTGCGGGACCCGTGGCAGGGAAGGCTTGTGCCACCCTACCTCCTGGAGACGGATGGAAATCCCGACCGTAAGAACCAGGGGCAACCCGACGCAAGAAGAAGGAAGGAGCGGACACTCACCAGAGTCACGCACCCTTGGTCAGGGCGCATCAAGGGCTGGGAGAAGGCGCTGGTGACCGGTTTTCCCAACGCGACGGCCACCCGCCCGTGGAGAACGTCGAAGGGAAGAGGATCCGAGGACATCCGCGAGCCCTCCAAGTCAGCCTCCGGCGTCATCTCCCAAAGCGGCAACCGTCGCTCCGCCAAGGGAAGCACCCTCCGGCGATGGATGGCGGCAATCACTCCCGCGGCGGTGAGTCCCCCTTTCCGCAACGCCTCCAAGGCCTTGAGAAGGGGTTCGAGGTTCTTCTGTCTTTCGTGCGGGGTCCTGTGGCGCCAGGCATCGGCGGCGACGGTGACCACTCGCTGGGAAAACGGCGGGAGCAACTCACCGTCATTCCGGAGGTAGAACCACCGGCGCTGCCACCCTTTATTCGAAGACGCAAGGATGGCGGGAATATACAGCGACGCCTGCGACTGCCTCAGCTGGAGGATGCAGCCGTCGGCCCGCACTGCCGCGCGGACCTTTCTCTCCCCCGTCGGCGAAGCAAAAAGCTCCGTGGAAAAGAGATGAGTCCACAAGTCCCAGTGGGGGGCGACCCCCAAGTACCCCTCGCACACCGCTACGAAGATGGCGGCCTACGAGATGGAGTTGGGGCTGAGGTTGTGCAACTCCACCCCGTAGTGGTGCAGGATCGCCCGCATAAAGCGGCTCGCCAGCACACCAAATCCTCGCTCGTGGAAGGAGACGAAGCTCACGATGTACCCCGGCGGTGGGGACGGAGCGGCTCCGCTCATGGGGGGAATCCATTCCGGCCGCCTCTCATCAGAGAGAGGGCGAAGTAAACCCTCAGCAACAAGATCCTCCAGATCACCCGACGTCACTGTGGAGAAAGGCCATGGGTCACGCGGCGAGATGATGGTCACCCGGTCGGCCATCACCGAGCAGAAGGGGTGGCGGCGTAAAGGACAGGGTGGGCGGTTTCCTTTTCTCTGGCTAAGTCTCTCAAGTTGCAAAAACCTAAGAGGGAGGCAAGAAGCGGAGCAAAGAACCATCGCCAGACCCTCCCCCGAGTATATAAAGACCAAGGCGAGACCCGTTCAACGTTCCGCCCGGACCGACCGCGGGATTCAAAAACTCGAAGCGAAACAGCCGTTCCTCGAACGGCTCGCGCACGCGCAACGGCCGCCCCGCGAGCCGCACGCCCCGTCGCATTAACTCCGCGGCGGGAAAGGCGGTGCCTCTGGCAGGGGAAGCGAGCGACGCTTCGCCTTCGCCATAATGACCGCGTCAAAAAAGGTACGCCACGTCATTCGATTTCGGATCCTTTTCCTTTTTTTCCTCTTTCTCTCTCTTACAACAGGGACCGGGAAAGGGGGATAACCCGAAAAGGATCCTTCTCCGTGAAGGAACCAGGCTCCGAGCCTCCCTACTGATCAGAGGTTCGAAGGCTGGCCCCTTGGAAGGGTTCAACAGCCGCCTCAGAGCGCGTGGGCTCCACACCCACTACTGGTCAGAGGTTCGAAGGCCGGCCCCTTGGAAGGGTTCAACGACCGCCTCAGGCTACTCAGGCTCCGCGCCCACTACTGATCAGGGGTTCGAAGGCTGGCCCTCGAAGGGTTCACAGCCGCCTCAGACACAGAGCGAGGGATGACCATGGGTACGTTCGATACATAACCAAGGCTCGGGCTGCGCTCCCGAGGTACCCTAGGACATTTCCGAGACCAGCGGGAAGGATCTTGTAACGGAATCCCATCAGAGGGAGGCATCGATCCCTCGGACCCCATCGACAGGGGACCGGGTCCGGCAGATCACCCGCAGGTACTTTTGGGCGCGCCTCTGGGCCTCTAGCCGACCCCTAGCAAATGGGGCACGGACGTCCGCTCGGATTACCCGCCGGCAGCTCACCGGAGACACCATGTTTGGCGCCCACCGAGGGCAACATGGGGCTTTCCCCCCTCCTCCTTGCGGAAAGGCGACGCAGGGGCGTATGTAAAAAAGTCGAGTCTGTCCCTGATCGTCCTCTCGCCCTGCGCAGAGGCTCGGGGGCTGCTCTCGCAAACCCGGCTCCGGCCAATCCGTTGACAGCGTCAACATACCAGCCCGAGAACTTGGAACCCGACTGTGCACCCGGGCTACGGCCAGCTCGCATGAGGGAACGACCAGACCAGCCGAAGCATTACGCGAGGCATTAAGACCTCGGAGGAGTCAAACCACTCCTCCGAGGCCTCGGGGGCTACACCCGGCGGGTGCGCTCGCGCGCACCCACCGGAACAAAACGCAACCGAGAAAGGCTGGTCCCCTTGCAAAAAAGTGCGACAAAAGCCTCCAAGCGAGTGCTAACACTCCCTTCGAGGCTCGGGGGCTACTGTCGGGGACCATAATTAGGGGTACCCTCAAGGCTCCTAATTCTCAGCTGGTAACCCCCATCAGCACAAAGCTGCAAAGGCCTGATGGGTGCGATTAAGTCAGGGATCGGTCCGTTCGAGGGACTCGATCGCGCCTCACCCGAGCCTAGCCTCGGGCAAGGGCAGCCGACCCTGGAGGATCTCCGTTTCGCCCGAGGCCCCCCTCCAGCGGCGAACATACTTCCGGCTCGCCCGAGGCCCTGTCTTCGCCAAGAAGCAACCCTGACCAAATCACCGCGCCAACCGACCAAATCGCAGGAGCATTTAATGCAAAGGCGGCCTGACACCTTTATCCTGACGCGCGCCCTTCAGTCGATAGAGCCGAAGTGACCGTCGTCGCTTCGCCGCTCCACTGACCGGCCTGACAGAAAGACAGCGCCGCCTGCGCCGCTCCGACTGCGGTGCCACTTGACAGAGTGAGGCTGACAGGCAGTCAGGCCCGGCCGCGGGCACCATAGGAAGCTCCGCTTCGCCCGACCCAGGGCTCGGACTCGGGCTCAGCCCCTGAAGACGGCGAACTCCGCTCCGCCCGACCCAGGGCTCGGACTCGGGCTAAGCCCCGGAAGACGGCGAACTCCGCTCCGCCCGACCCAGGGCTCGAGCTCGGGCTAAGCCCCGGAAGACGGCGAACTCCGCTCCGCCCGACCCAGGGCCCGGACTTGGGCTCAGCCCCAGAAGACGACGAACTCCGCTTCGCCCGACCCTAGGGCTCGGGCTTAGCCCTGGCCTCAGTCGACGGTCTCTGCCTCGCCCGACCCAGAAGCTCGGACTCGACCCCGGCCACGGAAGACAGACTCGACCTCGACCTCGGAGGAGCCTCCACATCGCCCAACCTAGGGCGCGGGCCGGCCACGTCAACAGGAGGCGCCATCATTACCCTACCCCGAGCTGACTCGGGCTACGGGGGACAAGACCGGCGTACCATCTGGCTCGCTCCACCAGATAGGCGATGATGGCGCCCCGCACGATCCCTGACGGCGGCAGCTCTCCGCCCCCTTACGGAAGCACGAGGACGTCAGCAAGGACTCAGCAGCTTCGACAGCTGTACTTCCGCCAGGCTCCAGCGCTCCTCCGACGGCCACGACATCACACGAACCGGGTGCCAAAACCTCTCCGGCTGCCACGACGGCGTGTACTTAGGGCGCTAGCTCTCCTTCGCTAGACACGTAGCACTTCGCTACACCCCCATTGTACACCTGGATCCTCTCCTTACGCCTATAAAAGGAAGGACCAGGGCCCTCTTACAGGGGGTTGGCCGTGCGGGGACGAGGACGAGACAGGCGCTCACGTGAGGCCGCTCGCTCCCTCTCCCGTGTGGACGCTTGTAACCCCCTACTGCAAGCGCACCCGACCTGGGCGCGGGACGAACACGAAGGCCGCGGGATTTCCACCTCTCTCACGCCCATCTCCGGCCACCTCACTTCCCCCCTTCGCGCTCGGCCTCGCGCCGACCCATCTGGGCTGGGGCACACGGCGACATTCACTCGTCGGCCCAGGGACCCCTCGGTCTCGAAACGCCGACAAGTATAATAGTGGCTTGGGAGTTGAAGTGCCGGATTTGGGCGACCTCGTCCGAGTCATGGCCTTCATCCCCCATGGATGGTATCTGCGCTCCAAACTCAACAATGTCCCAAATGCTAGCATGGAGTGAGGTTAGATGGTGCCTCATTTTATCACTCCACATACAATAATCTTCATCGTAAAAAACAGGTGGTTTGCCTAATGGGGCGGAAAGTAAAGGAGTGCATTTAGAAATGCGGGGGTAGCGTAGGGGGATCTTACTAAACTTCTTGCGCTCATGGTGCTTAGAAGTGACGGACGCATCTTCTTTTTCTTGTCGCCACTCCGATGCGACTTGGTATGTGAAGGGGCTCCCTTCATTTTGTTGCTGGACTCCCCCGATGGAGCCTTCCCGTGGCTTGTAGATTTGTCACCGCCGGTCACGATCTCCTTCTTGGCGTGTTCTCCCGACATCACTTCGAGTGGTTAAACTCTAATGAAGTACAGGGTTCTGATACCAAATGAAAGTCGCCTAGAGGGGGGTGAATAGGCAGAAACTGAAATTTATAAACTTGAAGCACAACTACAAGCCGGGGTTAGCGTTAGAAATAAAATTGAGTCTAAAAGAGAGGGCGAAAACAAATCAACCAAAGAAATAGAGCGGATGACATGGTGATTTGTTTTACCGAGGTTCAGTTCTTGCAAACCTACTCCCCGTTGAGGTGGTCACAAAGACCGGGTCTCTTTCAACCCTTTCCCTCTCTTAAACGGTCACCTAGACCGAGTGAGCTTTCTCCTTGATTTCCCGGGTCACTTAGACCCCGCAAGGACCACCACACAATTGGTGTCTCTTGCTTCTCTTATAAGGCTTTGAGAGTAAGAATGAGAGAAATAAGAAAGCCAACCAAGCAACAAGAGCAACAAAAAACACAAGTCGATCTTCTCACAAGTCCTAAAAACTAGAGTTGATTTGTGGACTTTGATTTGATCGGAGGCTTTGATTTGTGTCTTAGAGTGTTGTTTATTGCTCTTGTATTGAATGAGGAGTAGTGAATGCTTGGATGTCTTGAATAGTGGTGGTTGGGGGTATTTATAGCCCTAACCACCAAAATAGCCGTTGGGGAAGGCTGCTGTCGATGGGCGCACCGGACAGTCCGGTGCGCCAGCCATGTCACCCTATTGTTAGGGTTCTGACGGTTTCGACCGTTGGAGCTCTGACTTCTTGGTGCACCGGACAGTCCGGTGCTGCACCAGACAGGCACTGTTCACTGTCCGGTGCGCCTTCTGGCGCTGCTCTAACTCTGCGCGAACTGTCCGCGCACTGTTCTTGTGAGGTTGTGGAGAAGATGAAGTTGATACACACTACGGAATTCTTTCTTCTTTTCTATTGCTTTTTTAGAAGAAAAAAGAAAGATAACTCAAAACACGTATTGCTGCTTCTTCACTCTTTGCTTGATCGCATATTCATGATGTTAACCCTTCTTCTATTTGCTGAAGCTGGGCATTGGTTGGGATTGAACCTACGGCACTACTTATGATGCTATCAAAGGTATTGAATCCGTAAGCTTATTGATCACATATTGCACTTCTTTTCTGGAATGAGAGACGTCAGCCGACCGTTGAAGTCGACGTTGGTCTGGCGACCGTTGCTCTGCTTGGCACACCGGACAGTCCGGTGAATTATAGCGGAGAGCCGCCTCAGAAACCCGAAGGTGAGGAGTTCAGCATGTATGGCCCTGGTGCACCGGACACTGTCCGGTGGCACACCGGACAGTCCGGTGCACCAGACCAGAGTTCTCTTCGGTTTCTTTTGCTCCTTTCTTTTGAACCCTAACTTTGATCTTTTTATTGGTTTGTGTTGAACCTTGGGCACCTGTAGAATATATAATCTAGAGCAAACTAGTTAGTTTAATTATTTTTGTTGGGCATTTCAACCACCAAAATCATTTAGGAAAAGGTTTGACCATATTTCCCTTTCAATAATCTTCACTCATATTTCATTTACCAATGGAAGAGAAAGTAATGTGGGCTCACAAAGTCTCCATTTTTGGCGATTAATGCCAAAGGGGGAGAAAGTATTAGCCCAAAGCAAAAGGACCGCACCACCACCTTTCGAAAAAGTTTAGTTGATATATTTCAAATTGACATGATTATTTTCAGTTGGTATATTTTCAAAACTAGCATCTCAATATATTTCCAATTGATATCTATTAAACCCTCTTGAAAGCTAAGAGGAGAATTTCGTTCAGGGGGAGTTTTGTTTACTTAAAGGAAAAGCATTTGAAACAGGGGGAGAAATTTCAAATCTTGAAAATGCTTCTCGAAATCATATTCATATGCCTTGACTATTTGCAAAAAGATTTTGAAAGGACTTTCCAAAAGAATTTGCAAAAACAAAACAAGTGGTGCAAGCGTGGTCCAAAATGTTAAATAAAAGAAAGCAAACCATGCATATCTGGTGAAACTATAAATTGGTTTAATTCCAAGTAACCTATGCACTTACCTTATACAAAATAGTTCAATTCTGCACTTATATATTTGCTTTTGTTTGTGTTGGCATCAATCACCAAAAAGGGGGAGATTGAAAGGGAAATAGGGTTTAACCTTTTTCTATAAATAATTTTGGTGGTTGAATGCCCAACACAAATAATTGGACTAACTATTTTGCTCTAGATTAAATATTCTACAGGTGCATAAAGGTTCAACACAAACCAATAAAAGATCAAAGTTAGGGTTCAAAAAGAAAGGAGCAAAGAAACCCAAGTGTGCCCTGGTCTGGCGCACCGGACTGTCCGGTGTGCCACCAAACAGTGTCCGGTGCACCAGGACCGTACATCTGCGAACTCGGCACCTTCGGATTTCTGAGGCCGTGCTCCACTATAATTCACTGGACTGTCCGGTACACCAAGCGGAGCAACGGCTACCAGCGCAACGGTCGGCTACAGCGGACGCCTACAACGCTACAGTGCGCGGACAGTGCGCGCAGAAGTCAGAGCAGCCGTCAGAGGCGCACCGGACAGTGAACAGTGTCTGTCCGGTGCCACTAGAAGACAAAGGCTCCAACGGTTGACAGCGCCCGAACCCTAACGGTTGGGTGACGTGGCTGGTGCACCGAACAGTGTCCGGTGGCGCACCGGACTGTCCGGTGGCGCACCGGACTGTCCGGTGGCGCACCGGACTGTCTGGTGCGCCCATCGACAGCAGCCACCCCAACGGTTGTTTGGTGGTTGGGGGCTATAAATACCCCCCAACCACCTCCAATCCAACCATCCAAGCATTCATCACTTTCCATTCAATACAAAAGCAAAGTGCAACACTCCAAGACACAAATCAAAGCCACCAATCCGATCAAAGTCCCCAAGTCAATTCTAGTGCATTAGGACTTGTGAGGCGATCACTTGTTGCTCTTGTTTGCTTGGCTTGGCTTTCTTTTCTTTCTCACTTCTTACTCTCAAGCTTTGTAAGCGAGGCAAGAGACACCAATTGTGTGGTGGTCCTTGCAGAGTCTAAGTGACCCGTGAGATTAAGGAAGAAGCCTCACTCGGTCTAAGTGACCGTTTGAGAGAGGGAAAGGGTTGAAAGAGACTCGGTCTTTGTGACCACCTCAACAGGGACTAGGTTCTTTAGAACCGAATCTCGGTAAAACAAATCATCGTGTCTATCCGCTTTATTTCTTGGTTGATTTGTTTTCCCCTCTCTCCTGGACTCGGGTTTTATTCTAATGCTAACCTCGGCTTGTAGTGTGTTTAAAGTTGTAAATTTCAGTTTCCGCCTATCCACCCCCCTCTAGGCGACTTTCAGTTGTAACTACTAAAACTGGAGATGGAACATCTGGGTAAGGTAATTCTTTACCATTTGTTCTTTCAGTTTGTAGTTCACCTGAGTGGTGGATGGATAGTGGTGCAAATATTCATGTGTGTGTTGATGCCTCTATGTTCTCCTCCTACCAGGTCGGGAGGTCTGGCGCCTTGTTAATGGGAAATGGGTCGCATGCTCATATTCTTGGTGTTGGTACGGTCATTCTAAAGTTTACTTTGGGAAAGACGGTGCCATTGAAGAGCGTGCAGCATGTGCTCTCTATCAAGAAGAATCATGTTAGTGCTTCTATGCTATGTCGAGATGGGTACAAAGTTGTTCTTGAGTCAAATAAATGTGTTGTGTCAAAACATGGTACTTTTGTTGGTAAAGGATATGACTGCAGAGGCTTGTTCCGCTTATCACTGCATGATGTGTGTAATAAAATAGTGAATTCTGTTAATTTTTCTGATGAGTCAGATTTATGGCATTCATGTTTTTGTCATGCAAGCTTTGACTGTCTTATACAGTTAGCAAATCTAAATCTAATTCCTAAATTTAACTTGGTCAAAAAGTCTAAGTGCCATGTGTGTGTAGAATCAAAATAACCCCGCAAGCCTCACAAGGCTGTTGAGGCGAGGAATTTGGCACCTCTAGAACTTGTTCATTCTGATCTGTGTGAGATGAATGGAATTTTGACAAAAGGTGGTAAAAGATACTTTCTCACTTTTATAGATGACTCCACCAGATTTTGCTATGTGTATCTCTTAAAAACAAAAGATGAAGCGTTTAATTATTTTAAGACCTATAAATCTGAAGTTGAGAACCAACTTGAGAGGAAAATAAAACGGCTAAGGTCCGATCGAGGTGGAGAATATTTCTCTAATGTTTTCGATGAGTTCTACATGGAACATGGTATTATTCATGAGAGGACACCACCATTCTCACCACAATCCAATGGGATTGCTAAAAGGAAAAACCGCACTCTAACAGACTTGGTGAATGTCATGTTGAGTACAACGGGATTATCCAAGGCATGGTGGGGTGAGGCAATTTTGACGGCGTGTCATGTCCTAAATAGAGTTCCAACAAAGAACAAAGAGATCACACCATTTGAGGAATGGGAAAAGAGAAGATTAAATCTCTCATATTTGTGCACTTAGGGTTGCTTGGCTAAAGTGAATGTGCCAATCAACAAAAAGCATAAACTTGGGCCTAAAACTGTTGATTGTATATTCCTTGCGTACTCTTTTCACAACACTGGGTATAGGTTCTTAATTATAAAATCTAATGTGCCTGATATGTATGTTGATACTATCATGGAATCAAGAGATGCAACATTTTTTGAGAATGAGTTTCCCATGAAGAATACACCTAGTGATACAAATCATGAGACTATAATTCCCCATGAGCATGAACTGTCTATTCCTATAGATCATGTTGAGGATCCTCACGTGCACATCCCTGAGGACGATGACACTATAGTCACTCGAAAGAGCAAGAGACAGAGGGTTGCAAAATCCTTTGGTAATGACTTTATAGTGTACCTTGTCGAAGACACACCAACTACCATTAGTGAGGCATATTCCTCTCCTGATGCTGACTTATGGAAGGAAGCGGTAAGGAGTGAGATGGATTCTATTATGTCTAATGGAACTTGGGAGGTCGTTGACCGTCCTTATGGTTGTCAACCTATAGGCTGCAAATGGATCTTCAAGAAAAAGCTTAGGCCTGATGGTACAATCGAAAGGTACAAGACAAGGCTTGTGGCCAAAGGATATACCCAAAAAGAGGGTGAAGATTTTTTTGATACCTACTCACCAGTTGCTCGATTGACAACTATTCGCACATTAATAGTTGTGGCAGCCTCTTATGGTCTTATCATTCATCAGATGGATGTTAAGACAGCTTTCCTAAATGAAGAGTTGGATGAGGAGATCTACATGGATCAGCCAGAAGGGTTCATTGTGGATGGTCAAGAGAACAAGGTGTGCAGGTTGATAAAATCATTGTATGGCCTAAAACAAGCACCTAAGCAATGGCATGAAAAGTTTGATAATACTCTTACAACTGTTGGTTTTGTTGTAAATGAAGCTGACACGTGTGTATATTATCGGTATGGTGGGGTGAGTCTATTATGTTGTGCCTTTATGTTGATGACATCTTTGGATCAAATCTCAATGTGATTGAGGAAGTTAAAAATCTTCTATCAAGCAACTTCGAAATGAAAGATTTGGGAGAAGCTGATGTCATTCTAAACATCAAGCTTGTTAGAGAAGGTGATGGTGGGGTAACTTTGTTACAATCTCATTATGTGGAAAAGGTATTGAGTCGCTTTGGTTTTAGTGACTGTGATCCTGCTCCAACACCTTATGACCCTAGCATGCTATTGAGAAAGAATCGGAGAATAGCAAGGGATCAATTGACATACTCCCAGATCATTGGCTCGCTCATATACCTTGCAAGTGCAACAAGACCAGACATCTCATATGCTGTGAGTAAGCTGAGTCGGTTTGTGTCAAAACCAGGAGATGATCACTGGTGTGCTCTTGAGAGAGTGTTACAGTATTTGAAAGGTACTATGACATACGATATTCATTATACTGGAAACCCAAAAGTGCTGGAAGGCTATTGTGATGCCAACTGGATTTCTGATGCTGATGAGCTTTATGCCACAAGCGGATATGTGTTTCTATTTGGAGGTGGCGTTGTTTCCTGGAAGTCTTGCAAGCAGACTATCTTAACGAAGTATACAATGGAAGCAGAACTCACAACATTAGACACTGCTGGGGTTGAGGTTTAGTGGCTTCGTGATTTCCTATTGGATTTACCGACAGTTAAAAAACCGATACAAAGGTTAACAATTCGAGGAATAACATGAAGTCTACAAGCCATGTTAAGAGAAAATTAAAATATGTCATAAAGCTGAAAAACTCTGGAGTTATAACGGTGGATTATGTCCACACATCGAATAATCTGGCAGATCAATTCACTAAGGGTCTGTCACACAATGTGATATAAAGTGCATCGAGAGAAATGGGTATGAGACCCATGTGAAATCTACTATAGTGGTAACCTGCTCTATGTGATCGGAGATCCCGTGAAGTAGAGTGGAGAAACAAGCTAGGAGTAGGTTGTGAGGAAAGATCCCTTCCTTAACTCATTTCTGATGCACATCTTTCCTAACTGTAAGGCAGGATGGTATTAACCTTAATGTATTCCAAGAGTCTTATAAAGGTGAGATGTTGTCCTACAGAACATCTTCTGAGGAATACACCTATATGAGTCAGACTGCTGGTCACAGTCTATGGGACTTGGTTAATCCCTAAATACTCATGAAAGGCACTGAAGTGTGACTTATATGCTTCTAAACAGCAGGGATGCCCTTTTTGCAGCCTAGTATCAGCAAAGGATTTGAGCGAATCTCATCTCGCACAAAACTGTCAATTCAAGGCTTAGTCCATTATTCAGTTGTGAATGAGTGAAACTCTTATTCTAGATGGATGTTCAACTTAACAGTCTCCATTGAAACACTAGTATATCAAAGGATTGTGATTCTGATACTTCATCATTACAAACCCTAGAGTTTGGTGGGGATTGTTGGATTTATTATGGGCTTGGCCCATTTAATCAATAAACTCTATGGTGTGTAATTGTGGACAATACCAATAGTGCCATATTGGAATTCCAAGGGTCGTTGGCTTGACTTATATGGTGGGAATTATTCCACTTTATTTGATAAGTTAAGAAACGAACAAAGGCGTGCCACACGCGCGCGCGCGCCGCCGCCGCTGGCCGGGCCGGGCGTGGCGAGGCGAGGCAGGCAGGCGGCGAGCGAGCGTGGTGTGGTTGTGTTAATTCTTTTAGCACTCATTAACCGCGGGAGTTTCAACTCCGGGTTGAACCTTTCAGTTGCCCATCTCTTGAATAGCCGCATGCGAGACCATTCTCCTTCAGCTTCCCTTCCGCGATGAAAGGTTAAAAGGGGGAGAACTCCTGTCGCTTGGCAGGCGAGCAGAACACTTTCAGAATCACAGTCCAGCTGCAAGTACGGGTATTCCCATCTCGTAACTCTGCGCGCACAGAGGAGCGAGAGGGTAGGTGCCTCCGAAGCCCTTGCCGTTCGAGACCTTGCACGGGGAATCGACAATTAGGTTTTTGGAGAGCGTCTACGCGACTGCCCGAACATCACGGTATGACAAGAGAAGTTGGACAAGGATCAGGATCCTCGGAACGCATGGGAGGGTATGATCATTTCAGCTCCTTACCGTTTTACATTCTCCAGATTATATATGTTTCATACGTTCATCTCTACTGTTTTGTATGTAGCCATGAATTTATCCAATCTGTTCTATCATATCATATCATGACATTTCTAATGTGTAACACTCTGATTTTAGGGGGATAAAATTTCTTTCTAATTATCACCCAAAATCATGTGTTACTCTTCCTTTTCTCACTCTAGGCTTTCTCTCTCTAGATTCTTTCTCCCTTTTTCCCTTTGATTAGAAATAGGTTAAACTAGTGGAGATTAATTATTTATTTTTGTCAAAACCTTATGAGTCATGACATATTGCATCATGCTGAGCTTAAAATATTCTTTGAAGTGTTCACAAGTTTGAATTTATTTGAATTTGAAACCTAGTTTGAATTTGGATTTGAGAACTCTATAGAAAAAGAAATGGAAAAGGAATTAGAAAATCCAGAGAAAAAGAAAAGGAGAAAGCAGCCCAAACCAGCCGAGTTGGCCTAGCCAGGCCGCACGTCCGCACCGTCTGACAGGCGGACCCCGCCTGTCAGCGACAGATCTCCCTCACGCCCTCCCTCCCTCCCTCCCTCCCTCGCTCGCTGCCCAGTGGGGCCAGCCTGTCGGTGCCAGTTTTCTTCCCCGCGCGCTCCCTCTCTCTCTGTCTCGCGGGCCCGGTCCACCAGTCGTCGAGCCGTTGCCCCGCACGCCCCTTTCTCCTCTCTTTGCGCCATGGACCCTACATGTCAGTTCCGCCCCCTCCGCGCTCGCCGTGGACAAGCGCGTGCGCAATCGCGCACGTCGCCGGATTTCTCGGCCACGACGCCCGCCCACGCGCCTAGCTCCCTTCTTAGAGCCCCACCAGTGCCCCACGCACACCCCTTGCTTCATTTCGCTCAGCTTCACCCTATCTCGCGCTCTGCCCTCGCCACCAGCCGCCGCCGGAAACCCGCGCCCGCGTTCCCGGCCATCTAGCTCGCCGGAGACCGCTCCAAGCCTCCCCGAGCTCCGCCCCAAGGTGAGACACCCATCCCCATGCCCAATTTCCCTTATTGTGCCCTGGGCTCGGCCAATTTCGCCTTCGCCGGTGCTCGGCCGCGGCAGTCCGCCGCGCGCGGTGGCAGGTCGATTTAGCCCGGTCTAGTTCCCCAGAGTAGGTCTCTGTGTCACCCCTGCCTCTGCTGAAGCTAGCCCAGGCCTTAGCGCACCTTAAGTCCTCTCCCTGTGGCCG
Organism: Zea mays; assembly: GCF_902167145.1. NCBI lineage: Eukaryota > Viridiplantae > Streptophyta > Magnoliopsida > Poales > Poaceae > Zea > Zea mays. The sequence goes on from NC_050098.1 coordinate 183,996,493, forward strand.
GAATGGCTCACCAGAGTTTCTCTGGCCCGCCTGAGACCTTCTCAACGCTGTTCTCCCCTCTCTGCCCATGGATTCATGGCCCCTTCCCCGCCATTGAGTTCGTCGTGGCGCCCTCTCCCTCTCTGCCCAACTCCGGCGACCCCGGACCCCATTGCTCACGCCTGCCTCAATTCTGGTGACCTCACCGCCGCGGAGAGGAGCAGCGTCGCCCGCAACCCTCGGTCTGATTCCCTCCGTCCGATTCAGATCGAACGGCCCGGACCACGGGCACCGCTTCGCGCACGCGCTCCCTGCGCCCTTGGCCTGCCCCTGATCCCCTCCGTTCGATTCAGATCGAACGGCTCGGACCGCGGATAACGCTTCGCGCACGCGTGCCCTGACGCCCTGGCCTGCCTGTCAGCGCCCAAGTCCTCTGGCGCTGGGCCCGCTCGGTCAGTGCGCCCTCCCCCTCTGCCGCTGACGCCCCTGGCCCTGCTTGTCAGCCGTGCCTGCGCGCCCGCGTGATCTAATCTTAGCCGTCAGTTTCTGATCCAACGGTTGACGGAGCCTGATACCCCTTCGCGTGGCTGTTTTGCTTAAGAAACCCCCTGGTTTTAGGAAATCAACCTGTCGTCCCTGGTTTTCGCGCGCAGGCCCCTGTAATCTTGCAGATTTAGCCCTGGCCTTTTAAATATTCACAGAATTAGCCCTAATTTCATATTTGGAATTCCTAAACTTGTTTATTTCATAACTTTTGCATATGAACTCCAAATTTAGTGATTCAAATTGCAAAATGTTCATAGAATTATTCTCTGTTTAAGTAAAATGGTTTCAATTAATGTCTGCACACTCTAATTTTTAGGATTGAATATGAACTAATGTAGGTGTATGTTTTATTTATTTAATAAATAAATAAAGGAGAACCTTAGAGATTTAAACCTGTTTAAGCTTGTGAAATTAATGATAGGTATTGCATGAGTTCATCTCTGTTCTAAATTATAGGTCACAATAAAATAAATTGATCTATGATTATGTACTTGTAAATAACACTTAGGGAAATAATAATCTATTTTCAAATAAAGTTAATGTATGCCATAGTTTATGTTATACTTTGAATTCATTATCTGTTATGTAGTATTATGTCTTTTTAAGATGTGTTCCAATGTTTGTACATGTTTGGTGTGATGTTCATTTGTACTTTCAAATGTATTGAATGCATGCTCGCTTTATTTAGACAACGAGTAGTCCGAGGTTCCTAAGTGTGTTGTTGGAGACCTCCCTGAGCAACAACCTAGTGAAGGCAAGTGTCCTCAGACCTATCATATCCTACTTTACTTTATAATTCACTATCCCGCATTACTTTATTGAAACCTAAGGATTGACTAGTTTGTATTTCCCTTACCCTTGTTTGCCTTTTTGGGTTAATCATGGTTAGCTTATGTTATTGCTTAAACTTAATCAATGAACATGATGTGATCTTTTATGATACGATGATGTTATCCCGATGGGGTCCTTGTGATTACTTTAGGGGGCTAATGCTCTTTCCTGAGTACCTCTCCGTAAGTACCTGTTTGGGGAGTGACAACCCGGGATAACAGTGCAACCATGAGGGTGGAATGGGACGCCCTTAGTTGATTAATTAGAGGAACCAGAGGAGTAGTTGGCTTTGTCGTAGGGCCATCAATGGGGTCCGGGCACAGTACTTGCTCTACCGAGGTTGGTTGCAGAGGTTCTTTGATTTGGTTTTCTTAGTCACCCTTCCTTTGGGGAGATATACTGTGTTTATCAAACTGGAGAAACCTAACGGGCGGCTATGGCCTCTGGGAAATATTTGTAAAGGCTACGTAGTGAGACCCTGCTAGGTCACCTTGGTAGTGATCAATGGGGAGGCTAGAACCCCGGGCAGAATGGAAATCACGGCTTGTGGGTAAAGTGTGCAACCTCTGCAGAGTATTAAAAACTGGTATATCAGCCTTTCTCACGGTTATGAGCAGCCTTGGGATCCTCTTCGATTAGAAGAACAATGGTTACTTTTATGATGATGATTAACAATGGTGATTATAATCCTGATCTCTGGTATTTCCTCTTGGAGGGAGTGCCTCTAGGTAATAACTAGGTTATTACTAAAATTTGGCTCTACTTATAATAATAAAACTTGACAAACTAAAAGCAACTACTTAACCTTAACTCCATATACAGCTAGTCCACCTTAGTTAAACGGGACATTTGCTCAGTACGTTGATGTGTACTCACTCTTGCTTTACAAACCACCCCACTCCAGGTTGTCCCCACTGTTCTCAGTGCGCAGGAGGTGAAGTTGGCAACATGGATGACTTCGAGGAGTTCCAGGAATACAACGAGTTCTAGTTTACTTTAGTGGCAAACCCCCAATTAGCTGCCTGTGTAGGCTTAGCTTCTACGTTTCGTAATTCTGCACTTTGATAATTATGTTGAACAATGGTTATGTATTAGACTCTGTGGATGTCTCAGACATCTTGATGTAATAAAGTACCTTTCCGCTATTTATTTCGAGCATTGTGTGATGATGTCCAATTATGTAATAGCTATGTACGTGAGTTTCTGATCCTGGCACGTACATGGTTCGCATTCGGTTTGCCTTCCAAAACCGGGTGTGACATAAGTGGTATCAAAGCCTTGCTGACTGTAGGACCGCTAACCTAGACTAGAATGGCTGCCCTAAGGACTATAGACCCCTACTCTTACCTTGACCTTAAAGTTCTTTCAAAAGTTGGTCATCTTGACCAACTCTATGTTATCTGCTTATCTCAAAAAGTTGTCTCACTTTTCTTTATGTTTACTTTCTGGTCTCGTAGTTCTACTCTTACTCTTGTGCTTACGATGTCTTTTGTAGATGGCCTGTATCAGGTGCACTGCACGTAAGTCTGTGATCCCCTTTTTGCCTTCTCGCCTGGTAGAGCGTCCACTGCGTCGCACGGTGTCAGGCCAGTCCAGCCAGCTGGAGAGACTGCATCTTCGCCTACACGAGGAGCAAGAGCGTTGACGCCAGGAGCAGCAGGACTCTTCCCCCTCGCCTCAGCGGGAGGTGGAGTCTGAGAGGCCGCCTTCCCCTGCACCTCAGCCAGAGAAGCCCCCTACACCACCACAGGGCATCCCAGCTACTGGAGGAGACCCTGACAGAGACGGAGATGACGACGACGCTGGTGGCAGTTCAAGCCATGGCATGGAGCGTTCAGAGGAGCTAGAGCCGGAGGGATGGATCGCGAGACCCATCACTCATGACGCTGCTCGCGGGTGTCACTTCCACGACGCTCTTGATACCCTGTTGCGTCGGGCTTTCGACCGACACACATGGTCTATCGAGTACCGTTGTGTAGTCTACCAGCATCGTCGCGGGCTATACCCGAACCAGTGGGAGGCTACTTGCTCGGTGCGCCGTCCGGACGATGATCTCCGGGGTGCAGAGGCCTTCTCAGAGCACTATTCTATCACTGAGAGGGATACTGCTGAGACAGCCCTGCAAGATGCAGCACGATGGGCACTTTCTCAGTATTGCTCGTTGTTCAGTGGGGTAGCTGATGGCCTTGACCTGAAGTACTACCCTCGTTGTTCGACCGGCAGTGCTGGAGGTGTGATTGTCTCGCCAGTCGGTGAGGGCAATCCCAGGTTGAGCAGTATGGTCAACTTGGCCGTCGTGCTCAACACAGAGTTGGATCACGCCCTTGATGAGTTGGGCAAGGTTTGGGCGGAGGTTGTGGAATTGCGTGCTGAATGCACGGCACGCCACTATCTTGATGGTGGTTCTCTCGCCCCTGTAGGGATTCAGCACCCTTACCATTCACCGCCCCGTGGTCACTTCGACTATGGTACCCTAGACTGCAGGACCCGGATAGATTTGGATCCCTAGATCGACAGAGTCGGAGTCCGTAATAAGGTTTAATTCAGTGTCTTAGTCTAGTCAGTATTAGTTAGAGTTAGTTTGCTTATTTTATGTTGGATGCTTGTTATGATGGACATGTACTGAAGTTGGATCTTTGTAATGATTGTCACCAAGGTGTGGGTATCCCCTGCAACTTGGTGTAGTTATTAATAAATTCAGTTATTTAGTTGGGTAATCCATTTATTTCCACTTTCCTCTTTATCTAAGAAGTTGTCAGTGAAGATGATGTCACACCCGGGTTTCGGGGCACCAAGACCCGGGCGTGAACATAATCACCAGGTGTGCTAGGACCAAGTCTCACACATATGATGAATCATGACACAGGATCGAATGTCACATCTTTACTATATAATAGGAGTTATGTACAAAATAAATAAATAATTACATTATAAGGAGACAACGGTCCAGCAACCCAAAGTTGACTGGGAGACGACGGCCTAGACCTCTCACGAACTCGACAGAGCATCCTCCAAGCGCCTCATCCTGCGGTACCTGTTCTTGACCTGTGGGGGGTGTGAGACAGCAAGGGTGAGCTCACATACGTTCATAGCTCAACAAGTTGTAGGGAATAATGTGCATGAACTCGCCAAAGGTGGGAGCTCATGTGAAGTGTAAGGCTTACCAAAGAGGATGGTTGAAGCTGAGCATTGCTTTTAAAGTTGGTCAAAATTTTATTAGCAATTACTAAGTATAAGTAAATACCAAACCCAATTAAGTAGTAGAACAAAAATAACAACATCACCTGCGATGCAATGCATATGATAAATTGAATTTAAGTTCCATAAATTAGTCATGTGAGTGTCCGAGCTGCTCATGACCGTGAGCACGGCTAGTATACCAGTTTTACACTCTGCAGAGGTTGCGCATCTTTTACCCACAAGTCATGTTACCCATCTGCCAAGACACGGCCAATCCCATACACCTCTACCGAGGAGGCGAGGCAGGGTAACACTACGAGGCCTTTACAAAGTTCCACTAGCTTCAGAAAACCCGCTATAGTTTATAGGAAGTTCCAGTGCAGGAATCCCTCACCTGACCGCCATCGCAGCAAAATCAACCGAGGACCTCCCTACACTGACCACTCCCCTACTGCCCTTGCCCCTTTCGGGTAAGGTAGTCTTCCACTAGCTTTCCTAGTTAGTTAGCCAAAGGCGTCCCATTAAACCCTTGTGGTAGCACTATTTTCCCGGGTGGTTCTCCATGTTCCCATTAACATAATGATATTATCATGAACAATAAATAATAAACAGATAATAAAAAGTGTAATCATGAGTAATAAATATCTCTATACCCCAAACCACATAAAGCAATAGCATGTACTACCCAAAAATTTTAGTAGTAAAACCAGTGGTGAAACAAGGTATAAAGATAGTCAAATCTGGGGTAACCTATTGGGTCCCATCAAAATTAACCTATGCAGATCATTATGATTAATAAGAACATGACTAGGTAAAAAGGAAGTGATCAAGGGCACAACTTGCCTGGCACTTGAGATTCCAGGTACCAACTTGCTCTTCAGGTGACACGTGTCCTCACTGCTAAACGTAGCAATACACACAAACATGGTATAGGAAAAATTAACATCACACCAAACATAAGAATAAACTGCATAATAATAGTCTACGTGTCGCTACGAGATCGTGGGAACGTGAATCACTAAATTCGGAGTTACGGTTGTTAAGTTAGGGATTTCTGGAGTTATTTAATACCTAGAATAGAGTTATTCATGTGAATAATTTTAAATCAAGTTTCATGGTTAGACAAAGGTACTAGGTAATAAACAATACTTAAACAAAATTAATGCCACTGGAATGAATCAATTTGGAGCTAAATTCATCAAGTTATGAATTTCCTAAGTTTGGGACATTATTTTGCATTAAAAATAATTTATGTATTTAATTTAATAGATTTCTAAGTTACTTCGTCTGCGGCCACTATTTAACAGAAACCGAGGGGGGTTCTACGCAAAAGACACCAAGACTCGGAACTCCCATAGTGTGGATTGCGAGTTGTTTATAGTTAAATAGGAGGTCTCTTTTGCAAAACGCGCAGGTTGAAAGGGTATCAGTTAATTCTGGTCGTTGGATCCTGCATCAAGGGCCACGATTAGAGCGAGGAAGGTTATAATCTGATATGCGTTCACCACCCTAGGATCAAAGATCAATGGCCCGAAATCGTCCACACTACAGATTTAGCATGAGCCCTCAGATTGATGAACTACGGCCCAGACCTATCCTAGCCGAAAGGGTACGCGAGATCTAATATGTGTCGTCCATCCATCGATCAATGGCCCCTGCGTTCTCCTTCTCCCCCAAACACAAGCCACGGCGGCGGCGCCCCTCACGGTGGTCCATTCGCCGGAGTCAAGCACCATCGAGATTTTAGTGAGCTAATCCCCACAATTCACGGTGCTACATGCAGGCAAGGACACAGAGAACTTGGTAGGGGCTTGCTTACCAGGGTTCATGCCGCAGAGAATTCCGACCACGCAACCAAGCGGCCCGCGGCGGAGCCATGTTTCAGGAGAGAAATCAACGGTGTTCTAGTGGATCCCGCACCCAGAGCTTCCCTCGAACGTCTTCCGCTGTGCCCTCCTTCACCCGAACCAGACACCGTGGCCGAGCAGGTGGTTCAGACCGGGATCGACCGCGGCGAGTTCTCTGTTCCGATGAGCAGCCCTCACTGATTCGTGCCCTCTAACGATGGATTGGTGGCCACCGCAGCATCACTATGTCTTGGCGATCCTCTTCAGACACTCACCGCAGACTGGACGATGGTGTACCAGCATGTCCATGGGGGCTGCCGGAATCTCCTTCTCTCTCCCTTGCTCTCTCTTTATTTCTTCTCTGCATGCCGTTGTTTGGGGAGGAGCGGCCGCAGATTTATACCCAGGCGGCGCCCAAGTCCGAGCCGGGGCGAGCAGCGAGATCCGCGGTGGTTTGGTGAAGCGCCCGTGCCAAGTCAGCGTGAACTACGGAGGCTGCCGCGGAGTCTGGTTGGGGAGGATAGAGATGAACCTGACATCTCGGGCCCACACACCAGGGAGCACGGGGGAGGCTGGCCGAAGAGCCCCACATGTCAGGTGCAGGCCCAACGGTGGAGGGCACGCGGCTAACCAGCGGAGTGGGCCGCGCGAGATCAATGAGGGATTGGGCCGATCATAGGACTGTTGGCCCAAGGCGCATAGTGATCCTTTTCTCTTTTTTATCTCTCTTTTTTTTAAAATTCAAATGCTCAACCCAAATTCAAATTTGGTTTTAAATTTCAGATTTCCAGACTCCAACATAGTCCTAATGTGCCTATCAATACTACCATTTATAATATATATATATATTCCTATTTGTTTTTCTTTCCTATTATTCAATTATGAAAGACATAATGAATATCTTATCATTTCCATTCTCAACTTTCTATTCCATGTTTTTTATTTAAAATTGGAGGTCAAGTTTATGTTTTCCATAAAATGCATCACCACAAATCCATAAGTATGAGATGCCCACACTCTCATATGACTACTTTAATTGATTATGAATAGGAAATGTCCTGCTAAATTCCAAAGGTTTCAAAGTTTTAGAAATACTATCCTAGATATTATTTTTTTATTTTATTATTTTATGATATATATTTTTTCTTCTTCTACCAATTTTAGGTCTTACAGATGATCAATTGTTCAGTGCTGTGAAGATTTCTGTATATCTTTTCTTATGCTGAAAGAATGCAGAGTCAGATCTGATATGTGTGTGATTCCTACAGATGTCTGAGAACAGGCGCAGAGGTGCGAGGCGTGCTCAGCCAAAGCAGCACACACCCCAAGAGGAGGCAGCTCTGCAGCAGCATTTACCACCGCCACCCCGATGACCAGTGAGCAGATGTTCTTGATGCAGACCCAGGCAGTTCAGGCAATTGGTCAAACATTAGCGGCGATGCAGCAAGTTCAGCAGCAGCCACCCCACCCCAGGTTGTCCCCACCGTTCTCAGTGCGCAGGAGGTGAAGTTGGTGAAAGGGAATTAGGCTTACACATATTTCCTAATTGATTTTGGTGGTTGAATTACCCAACACAAGTAATTAGACTAACTGGTTTGCTATAGATTATATGTTCTACAGGTGCCAAAGGTTCATCTACAACTATACTAAATCGACTGTCTGGAATACCGTAGATTATTCCGGACAGGAGAAGTTTTTTGGAAAAACAGGCCAAGCGCGGACCGTCCGGGCCCTTGCGGCGGACCGTCCGGGCCCTTGCAGCGGACCGTCCGCAACACCAGGATGACCCTCGGACAGAACCAATGCAAAAATCCAAGTCTGCACTACGGACCGTCCGGAGGAAAAGCAAGGACCGTCCGAGACCTCGCGCGGACCGTCCGGTAGGTGAGGAACCGAAAAACCCGAAGGTGACGGGTTCGGAAAAATGAATTATAGCGTCCTCGCGGACCGTCCGGGGTGCACGACCGGACCGTCCGCGACTGGCTTTATCTGACATCTGACGACGCATTAAATGCAATATAGCCGTTACTGCTGACCGTTGCGTTTTCAGCCGTTGATCTACAGGCGCGGACTGTCCGGACCAGGCGGGCGGACCGTCCGCGATCGGTAGAATGGAGCAACGGCTAGGAAGTGGTTGGTGGCTATAAATACAACCCCAACCACCTCCATTCACTTCACCCAAGCATTCCAACCTTCAACATTCAATACAAGAGCTAGCAATCCATTCCAAGACACATTCAAAGCCTCCATCTCTCCAAGTTTCACAATTGAGAAAAGAGATCATTAGTGATTAGTGACTTGAGAGAGAAAGTGATCTATGTATTATTTGTCGCTCTTGTCGCTTGGCTTTTGCAATCGTGCTTTCTTTCAATCTTTCTTGCGATCAACTCAATTGTAACCAAGGCAAGAGACACCAATTGTGTGGTGGTCCTTGCGGGGAAGTTTGTTCCCGTTTAATTGAGAAGAAGAAGCTCACTCGGTCCGAGGGACCGTTTGAGAGAGGGAAAGGGTTGAAAGAGACCCGGTCTTTGTGACCACCTCAACGGGGAGTAGGTTTGCGAGAACCGAATCTCGGTAAAACAAATCCGCGTGTCACACTCCTTATTCGCTTGCGATTTGTTTTCCACCCTCTCTCGCGGACTCGATTATATTTCTAACACTAACCTGGCTTGTAGTTGTGATTAACTTTGTAAATTTCAGTTTCGCCCTATTCACCCCCCCTCTAGGCGACTTTCAATTGGTATCAGAGCCCGATGCTTCATTAGAGCCTAACCGCTCGAAGTGATGTCGGGAGAACACGCCAAGAAGGAGATGGAGACCGGCGACAAGCCCGCTACAAGCCACGGGAAGGCTTCATCGGAAGAGTCCCGCAATAAAAAGAAAGGGAAGGAGAAGAAAGCCTCCTCCCACAAGTCGCATCGGAGTGTCGACAAGAAAAAGAAAATGAGGAAGGTGGTCTACTACGAGACCGACACCTCATCGCCATCTACCTCTAGCTCCGACGCGCCCTCCATAACTTCTAAGCGCCATGAGCGCAAGAAGTTTAGTAAGATTCCCTTACACTACCCTCGCACCTCTAGACATACTCCATTGCTTTCCGTTCCATTAGGCAAACCGCCAACCTTTGACGGTGAAGATTATGCTAGGTGGAGTGATTTAATGAAATTTCATCTAACCTCACTCCACAAAAGTATATGGAATGTTGTTGAGTTTGGAGCACAGGTACCATCCGTCGGGGATGAGGATTATGATGAGGACGAGGTGGCCCAAATCGAGCACTTCAACTCCCAAGCCACAACAATACTCCTCGCCTCTCTAAGTAGGGAGGAGTACAACAAGGTGCAAGGATTGAAGAGCGCCAAGGAAGTTTGGGACGTGCTCAAAACCGCGCACGAGGGTGATGAACTCACCAAGATCACCAAGCGGGAAAGGATCAAGGGGGAGCTCGGTCGCTTCCGTCTTCGCCAAGGGGAGGAGCCACAAGACATGTACAACCGGCTCAAAACCTTGGTGAATCAAGTGCGCAACCTCGGGAGCAAAAAGTGGGATGACCACGAGGTGGTTAAGGTTATTTTAAGATCACTTATTTTCCTTAAACCTACTCAAGTACAATTAATTCGTGGCAATCCAAGATATACACTAATGACTCCCGAGGAAGTAATCGGGAATTTTGTGAGCTTTGAGTTTATGATCAAGGGCTCACGGAAGATCAACGAGCTTGACGGTCCCTCCACTTCCGAAGCACAACCGGTCGCATTTAAGGCGACGGAGGAGAAGAAGGAGGAGTCTACACCAAGTAGACAACCAATCGACGCCTCAAAGCTCGACAACAAGGAAATGGCGCTCGTCATTAAGAGCTTCCGCCAAATCCTCAAACAAAGGAGGGGGAAGGACTACAAACCCCGCTTCAAGAAAGTGTGTTACAAATGTGGTAAGCCCGATCATTTTATTGCAAAATGTCCTATATCGAGTGACAGTGACAGGGGCGACGACAAGAAGGGGAGAAGAAAGGAGAAGAAGAGGTACTACAAGAAGAAGGGCGGCGATGCCCATGTTTGTCGCGAGTGGGACTCTGACGAAAGCTCTAGCGACTCCTCCGACAACGAGGACGCCGCCAACATCGCCGTCACCAAGGGACTTCTCTTCCCCAACGTCGGCCACAAGTGCCTCATGGCAAAAGACGGCAAAAAGAAGAAGGTTAAATCTAAATCCTCCACTAGATATGAGTCCTCTAGTGATAATAATGCTAGTGATGAGGAAGATAATTTACGTACTCTTTTTGCCAACTTAAACATGCAACAAAAAGAGAAATTAAATGAATTGATTAGTGCCATCCATGAGAAGGATGATCTCTTGGACTCCCAAGAGGACTTCCTAATCAAGGAAAACAAAAAGCATGTTAAAGTTAAAAATGCTTATTCTCTAGAAGTTGAAAATGCGAAAAATTATCTAGTGAGCTAAGCACTTGTCATGAGACTATAGACAACCTTAGAAATGAGAATGCTAATTTGTTAGCTAAGGTTGATTCTATTGCTTGTAATATTTCAATTCCCAATTCTAGAAATGATAATGATGATTTGCTTGCTAGGATCGAAGAATTGAATATATCTCTTGCTAGCCTTAAAGATGAAAATGAAAAATTGCTTGCTAAGGCTAAAGAACTAGATGTTTGCAATGTTACAATTTCCGACCTTAGAACTAAAAATGATATATTACATGCTAAGGTTGTAGAATTGAAATCTTGCAAACCCTCTACATCTACCATTGAGCACACTTCTATTTGTACTAGATGTAGAGATGTTGATATCAATGCTATACATGATCACATGGCTTTAATTAAACAACAAAATGATCATATAGCAAAATTAGATGCTAGAATTGCCGAGCATGACTTAGAGAACGAAAAATTTAAATTTGCTAGAAGCATGCTCTATAGAGGGAGACGCCCTGGCATTAAGGATGGCATTGGCTTCCAACAGGGAGGCAATGTCAAACTTAATGCCCCTCCTAAGAAATTGTCTAATTTCGTTAAGGGCAAGGCTCCCATGCCTCAGGATAACGAGGGTTACATTTTGTACCCTGCCGGTTATCCTGAGAGCAAAATTAGGAGAATTCACTCTAGGAAGTCTCACTCTGGCCCTAACCATGCTTTTATGTATAAGGGTGAGACATCTAGTTCTAGGCAACCAACCCATGCTAAGTTGCCTAAGAAGAAAACTCCTAGTGCATCAAATCAATATAGCATTCCATTTAAAACTTTTGATGCATCCTATGTTTTAACTAACAAATCCGGCAAGGTAGTTGCCAAGTATGTTGGGGACAAGCACAAGGGGTCAAAGACTTGTGTTTGGGTACCCAAAGTTCTTGTGTCTAATGCCAAAGGACCCAAAACCATTTGGGTACCTAAAGTCAAGAACTAAACTTGTTTTGTAGGTTTATGCATCCGGGGGCTCAAGTTGGGTAATCGACAGCGGGTGCACAAACCACATGACAGGGGAGAAGAAGATGTTCTCCTCCTACGAGAAAAACCAAGATCCCCAACGAGCTATCACATTCGGGGATGGAAATCAAGGTTTGGTCAAAGGATTGGGTAAAATTGCTATATCTCCTGACCATTCTATTTCCAATGTTTTTCTTGTAGATTCATTAGACTACAATTTGCTTTTTGTATCTCAATTATGTCAAATGGGCTACAGCTGTTTATTCACTGATGTAGGTGTCACTGTCTTTAGAAGAAGTGATGATTCAATAGCATTTAAGGGAGTGTTAGAGGGTCAGCTATACTTGGTAGATTTTGATAGAGCTGAACTCGACACTTGCTTAATTGCTAAGACTAACATGGGCTGGCTCTGGCACCGCCGACTAGCACATGTTGGGATGAAGAATCTTCATAAGCTTCTAAAGGGAGAACACATTTTAGGATTAACAAATGTTCATTTTGAAAAAGACAGGATTTGTAGCGCATGCCAAGCAGGGAAGCAAGTTGGTGCTCACCATCCACACAAGAACATCATGACGACTGACAGGCCACTGGAGCTCCTACACATGGATCTATTCGGCCCGATAGCTTACATAAGCATCAGCGGGAGTAAGTACTGTCTAGTTATTATGGATGATTATTCTCGCTTCACTTGGGTATTCTTTTTGCAGGAAAAATCTCATACCCAAGAAACTTTAAAGGGATTCTTGAGACGGGCTCAAAATGAGTTCGGCTTAAGGATCAAGAAAATTAGAAGCGACAACGAGACGGAGTTCAAGAACTCTCAAATCGAAGGCTTTCTTGAGGAGGAGGGCATCAAGCATGAGTTTTCTTCTCCCTACACCCCACAACAAAATGGTGTAGTGGAGAGGAAGAATCGAACTCTATTGGACATGGCAAGAACCATGCTTGATGAGTACAAGACTTCGGATCGGTTTTGGGCCGAGGCAGTCAACACCGCCTGCTACGCCATCAACCGGTTATATCTTCACCGAATCCTCAAGAAGACGTCTTATGAACTCCTAATCGGTAAAAAGCCCAATATTTCATATTTTAGAGTCTTTGGTAGCAAATGCTTTATACTTGTTAAAAGAGATAGAAAATCTAAATTTGCTCCTAAGACTGTAGAAGGCTTTTTACTAGGATATGATTCAAACACAAGGGCATATAGAGTCTTTAACAAGTGCTCTGGACAAGTTGAAGTTTCTTGTGACGTTGTGTTTGATGAGACTAACGGCTCTCAAGTAGAGCAAGTTGATCTTTATGAGATAGGAGATGAAGAGGCTCCGTGCATCGCGCTAAGGAACATGTCCATTGGGGATGTGTGTCCTAAGGAATCTGAAGAGCCTCCAAATGCACAAGATCAACCGTCCTCCTCCACGCAAGCATCTCCACCAACTCAAAATGAGGATGAGGCTCAAGTTGATGAAGGAGAAGATCAAAGAGATGAGCCACCTCAAGATGACAGCAATGATCAAGGGGGAGATGCAAATGATCAAGACAAGGAGGATGATGAACCAAGACCGCCACACCCAAGAGTCCACCAAGCAATCCAACGAGATCACCCCGTCGACACCATCCTCGGTGACATTCATAAGGGGGTAACAACTAGATCTCGTGTTGCACATTTTTGTGAGCATTACTCTTTTGTTTCCTCTATTGAGCCACACATGGTAGAGGAAGCACTTCAAGATTCGAATTGGGTGGTGGCGATGCAAGAGGAGCTCAATAACTTCACTAGGAATGAGGTATGGCATTTAGTTCCACGTCCTAATCAAAATGTTGTAGGAACCAAATGGGTGTTCCGCAACAAGCAAGATGAGCATGGTGTGGTGACAAGGAACAAAGCCCGACTTGTGGCCAAAGGATACTCCCAAGTCGAAGGTTTGGATTTTGGTGAAACCTATGCACCCGTAGCTAGGCTTGAGTCAATTCGTATATTATTGGCCTATGCTACTTACCATGGCTTCAAGCTTTATCAAATGGACGTGAAGAGTGCCTTCCTCAATGGACCAATCAAGGAAGAGGTCTATGTTGAGCAACCTCTCGGCTTTGAAGATAGTGAGTACCCTAACCATGTCTATAAACTCTCTAAGGCGCTTTATGGGCTCAAGCAAGCCCCAAGAGCATGGTATGAATGCTTTAGAGATTTCCTTATCAATAATGGTTTCAAAGTCGGAAAAGCCGATCCTACACTCTTCACTAAAACTCTTGAAAATGACTTGTTTGTATGCCAAATTTATGTTGATGATATTATATTTGGGTCTACTAACGAGTCTACATGTGAAGAATTTAGTAGGATCATGACACAAAAATTTGAGATGTCTATGATGGGGGAGTTGAAATATTTCTTAGGATTTCAAGTAAAACAACTCCAAGAGGGCACCTTCCTAAGCCAACAAAGTATACTCAAGATATTCTAAGCAAGTTTGGGATGAAGGATGCCAAGCCCATCAAGACACCCATGGGAACCAATGGGCATCTCGACCTCGACGAAGGAGGTAAATCCATCGATCAAAAGGTATACCAGTCGATGATTGGCTCTTTACTCTACTTATGTGCATCTCGACCGGATATTATGCTTTCCGTATGCATGTGTGCAAGATTCCAAGCCGACCCTAAGGAAGCTCACCTTACGGCCGTAAAACGAATCTTGAGATATTTAGTTTATACTCCTAAGTTTGGGCTTTGGTATCCTAGGGGATCCACATTTGATTTGATTGGTTATTCGGATGCCGATTGGGCGGGGTGTAAAATCAATAGAAAGAGCACATCGGGGACTTGCCAGTTCTTGGGAAGATCCTTGGTGTCTTGGGCTTCAAAGAAGCAAAATTCTGTAGCTCTTTCTACCGCCGAAGCCGAGTACATTGCCGCAGGACATTGTTGCGCGCAACTACTTTGGATGAGGCAAACCCTTAGGGACTATGGTTACAAATTAACCAAAGTTCCTCTTCTATGTGATAATGAGAGTGCAATCCGCATGGCGGATAATCCTGTTGAGCATAGCCGCACTAAGCACATAGCCATTCGGTATCACTTTTTAAGGGATCACCAACAAAAGGGAGATATCGAGATCTCATATATTAACACTAAGGATCAATTAGCCGATATCTTTACCAAGCCACTTGATGAACAAACCTTTAACAAACTTAGGCATGAGCTAAATATTCTTGATTCTAGGAACTTCTTTTGTTGATTTGCTCACATAGCTCATTCATATACCTTTGATCATGTCTCTTTCATATGCTATGACTAATGTGTTCTCAAGTCTATTTCAAACCAAGTCATAAGGTGTATTGAAAGGGAATTGGAGTCTTCGGCGAAGACAAAGGCTTCCACTCCGTAACTCATCCTTCGTCGTTGCTCCAAGCAACTCTCCTACTTTGGTATAATCTTCAATCATGTTCTCTTTGCCAAAGGGGAGAAAGTAGTTAGCAAGGGCTCTAATGATTCCGTTTTTTGGCGATTTATGCCAAAGGGGGAGAGAGCATGAGCCCAAAGCAAAAGGACCGCACCACCACCACCTAATTTTAAAACTAAGGATTTTCAATTGGTAAATTTCAAATTTGTATCCTATTGTGTTCAAAAAGGGGAGAAAGTAGTATTTTCAAAATCAATATCTTAAAACTCTCTTGAACACTAACAGGAGGATTTCATTTAGGGGGAGTTTTGTTTAAGTCAAAGGAAAAGCATTTGAAACAGGGGGAGAAAATTTCAAATCTTGAAAATGCTTTGCAAAACCTTATTCATTTACCTTTGACTATTTGCAAAAGAACTTTGAAAAGGATTTACAAAAGAATTTGCAAAAACAAAACAAGTGGTGCAAGCGTGGTCCAAAATGTTAAAAATAAAGAAACAATCCATGCAAGAATTTATATTGACGCAATTCTAAGTAACCTTTGCACTCACAATTATGCAAACTAGTTCAATTATGCACTTTTATATTTGCTTTGGTTTGTGTTGGCATCAATCACCAAAAAGGGGGAGATTAAAAGGGAATTAGGCTTATACCTATTTCCTAATTGATTTTGGTGGTTGAATTGCCCAACACAAGTAATTGGACTAACTAGTTTGCTCTAGATTATATGTTCTACAGGTGCCAAAGGTTCATCTACAACTATACTAAATCGACTGTCCGGAATACCGTAGATTATTCCGGACAGGAGAAGTTTTTTGGAAAAACAGGCCAAGCGCGGACCGTCCAGGCCCTTGCGGCGGACCGTCCGCAACACCAGGATAACCCTCGGACAGAACCAATGCAAAAATCCAAGTCTGCACTACGGACCGTCCGGAGGGAAAGCAAGGACCGTCCGAGACCTCGCGCGGACCGTCCGGCCTCAGGCGCGGACCATCCGGTAGGTGAGGAACCGAAAAACCCGAAGGTGACGGGTTCGGAAAAATGAATTATAGCGTCCTCACGGATCGTCCGGGGTGCACGACCGGACCATCCGCGACTGGCTTTATCTGACATCTGACGACGCATTAAATGCAATATAGCCGTTGATATAGCCATTACTGCTGACCGTTGCGTTTTCAGCCGTTGATCTACAGGCGCGGACTGTCCGGACCAGGCGGGCGGACCGTCCGCGGTCGGCAGAATGGAGCAACGGCTAGGAAGTGGTTGGTGGCTATAAATACAACCCCAACCACCTCCATTCACTTCACCCAAGCATTCCAACCTTCAACATTCAATACAAGAGCTAGCAATCCATTCCAAGACACATTCAAAACCTCCATCTCTCCAAGTTTCACAATTGAGAAAAGAGATCATTACTTATTAGTGACTTGAGAGAGAAAGTGATCCGTGTGTTATTTGTCGCTCTTGTCGCTTGGCTTTTGCAATCGTGCTTTCTTTCAAGCTTTCTTGCGATCAACTCAATTGTAACCAAGGCAAGAGACACCAATTGTGTGGTGGTCCTTGCGGGGAAGTTTGTTCCCGTTTGATTGAGAAGAAGAAGCTCACTCGGTCCGAGGGACCGTTTGAGAGAGAGAAAGGTTGAAAGCGACCCGGTCTTTGTGACCACCTCAACGGGGAGTAAGTTTGCGAGAACCGAACCTCGGTAAAACAAATCCGCGTGTCACACTCCTTATTCGCTTGCGATTTGTTTTCCACCCTCTCTCGCGGACTCGATTATATTTCTAACACTAACATGGCTTGTAGTTGTGATTAACTATGTAAATTTCAGTTTCGCCCTATTCATCCCCCTCTAGGCGACTTTCAGTTAGCAACATGGATGACTTCGAGGAGTTCCAGGAATACGACGAGTTCTAGTTTACTTTAGTGGCAAATCCCCAGTTAGCTGTCTGTGTAGGCTTAGCTTCTACGTTTCGTAATTCCGCACTTTGATAATTATGTTGAACAATGGTTATGTATTAGACTCTATGAATGTCTCAGACATCTTGATGTAATAAAGTACATTTCCACTATTTATTTCGAGCATTGTGTGATGATGTCCAATTATGTAATCGCTGTGTACGTGAGTTTCTGATCCTGGCACGTACATGGTTCGCATTCGGATTGCCTTCCAAAACCGGGTGTGACATAATGCATGTTCATGCTAGTAATATACCATATATGTTTGTTTTAATTTTACAGTCATGCTGTGTATGTTGCTATCTATTTATTTTTAGTTGTTCCGTCATGATGCATGTACCATGTTTATATGCTTATTATATTTATATGATTCATATGTTTTATATTCTCATGTTCCATATTGTTATAGATATATTTGACATCATGATTTCTATGATTAATTATCTTTTATATGTCATCATCATAATGTTAATTTATGGAATTAAAATGATATGGAAAATGCCTATATTTCTAACACAATCCCATTAATTGAGGCGTCTCTTGAGGGGTATAGGGGGTTAAGTGAAAATAATCAAGAGACAGGTTCTTCGCGAAAAACTCATCTCTTCACGATTTTTATACTTATTGTCTCTTAAATGCATTTATTATCTATGGCTTAAGGTTGTATCATGTAAGTCTCTTAGTTGTTTCTTGTATTTAGAAAACTGTTCTAGGGTCTCTAAGTTGTACGTGCTCTAATAACTACGTTATGGTCCAAGTTGTACATTTAATACTAGGTCTATCTTCTCTCACAAACTATTTTGAACTCCGTGAGCAGTCCACTCTTAGCTGTCTACTAGTGATTAGCCCACTTCCATTCTCTCTCAATTTCTTTTTCTTTTACGTCGTCACAAATCTAATATGATATCTCTTGTATCAGGTCCAGGTTATCTTATTATACTTGATCTTATAATGATTTTAATGGTCTAGGATACAAATATATGATTTTTCTAAAAAGATTAAATTAAGAAAGCCAGTCCCACTGGTACAGTGATAAAATCGAGGACAATCATCTAGGCGTGCACGGCACCCGAGGGCAGAGGATATCATTCTCAAATAGGAAAGCCGATGAACAGGGCCAAAAGCGCCGCGTCTGCCTGATCTGGAAAATTTTGACTTGCCGTGCCGGAACCATGCCGCGTCTGCCTGATCTGGAAAAATTTGTCTTGCCGGAACCATACATCAGGTATCATTCACAGCATCACTGCATCAGCGTGCAGACACGATTCACCTGCTTCGTTCGCGCCTTGCGGACTCGTGCCCACGTGCCACGTGTGCTGCTCTGCCGCTGCAGCAAAATTAATTCAGAAATAAGAAAATTAGGCCGTCATCAATGATCAATCCAATTCATGCATATCGTTGTGCTTGGACCATGCATTCTTTTATTTTTTTTAAATAGTAAAAGAATAAAAGAAGAATCATGACGCAATTTCGTTCAGCTTTTGCAATGAAAGTACGTTTGTCAAAATAAACTTTTGCAATGAAAAATCTAAGGTGGCAATTCATAGATTTCTGTCACTGGCACAGCATAAATATATTTGTTCTAAGAATACGCTTTAAGCAGTTGCCTCCAAAAAATACACTTGTCAAACAAAAGAGCGGGGGAAACGGGGGAGCCAGAGCCACGAAACAATCGGTGCCCCTTCATTTTCTCCTGCCCTTCTCCCCTTCCACACGAACTAAAATATCTCCGCTTCTGCATTTTTCCAAAAAGCTTCATGGTCTCGCCCAATTTATCGGATCCATCGCCCTCGTCACGTGACCCCTACCGCCACCTAGAAAAAGCTCCCCCGGCCTTCCACAGCTTCTCCCATTCCACTCGGTGCTTTGCCCGAGGCCCGGAGAAGCCTTATCGCCTCCTCCTTGCACGCCGACCGATCGCCACAATCCCCCACCGCTCGCCTGCCTGGTGCCCGCCATGCCGGAGATCAAGTGCGGCGCGGCCGAGAAGGTGAAGCCGGCGGCGAGCCCGGAGGCGGAGAAGCCCGCGGACATCGCTGGCAACATCTCCTACCACGCGCAGTACAGCCCCCACTTCTCACCGTTCGCGTTCGGGCCGGAGCAGGCCTTCTACGCCACCGCCGAGAGCGTCCGCGACCACCTCATCCAGGTGAGAGAGAGCGCGCGCGCGCGCAGAAGCCGATCCTTTAGCCTCTCTCGCTGCTGCCCGCACTGCACTGAGGCGGAGGCGTGATCCGTGTGCTTTTCCCTCGCGCGCGCGCGTGCACAGAGATGGAACGAGACGTACTTGCATTTCCACAAGACGGATCCGAAGCAGACGTACTACCTGTCCATGGAGTACCTGCAGGGCCGCGCGCTCACCAACGCCGTCGGCAACCTCGGCATCACCGGGGCATATGCGGAGGCCGTGAAGAAGTTCGGCTACGAGCTCGAGGCCCTCGCGGGGCAGGTGAGCTCTCTTAAGAGTGCTTCCGCCCACAAACTGGAGTATGGTTTGTTAAGGCTACCTTATAGTAGTATACCTGACACTGATTATTTAAATGGGATGGTGATTTGTTTGACTGCGACGTTGTCTAATGGCATGAATGGTTTTTATCTCACTTGTTTAAGAAACATCCGAGATGTCTGGGTAGCTTCCATTCGATTCCCTAGTATACTGAATCAGGAAAAAAGGGAATAAATTCGCATGGATTGGACAAGAGCTTTTGCACATTCCAGATCTCTACCGTGTCTGCAAAAACTTAACTTGTTTGCTAACTATACCAATTTACTATGAAATATCTGTTCTGTAGCTTTCCAATAGTCCATGAGAAATGTGATACCCATACCATAAGTGAAGAAGAACTGAAAATGAGTTTTAAGTTGAATGAATTGCTTATGGGAGACTGAAAAGCTTCAGGATTAACAAGACAGGCATGCTTTCTCTTTATCTGCTTGATTGGCAGAACTGACTTTTTTTTATAATGGAAACAAAAAGTTTCAGCCTTTTGCAGCCTGCATACAGCCTTACAGATCGAAAAATAGCAAACATCCACCATAAACCAAAAATCATCAGAGAGAACACATCGACGAATCAAGCGCCCTCTCATCTAGCATTGGATCTCCATAGCCACCACCTCTAAGGCATGACATACCGCAAAGACTTCTTGTTGAGCTTCTTCTTTCTGCAATAATTTCCAAAATCTGAGCCGGTATGTTTCTTTGAAAAGAACCTGCATAATTGATGGCTTTGATTTGAAAGTAAAGACACCATCACTGTGACAAAGCCTAATAGATCAAAACATTGCCGTCACTCCAATTAGGAGTTTTTTTTTTCTATATGCGATATTCTTGTTAGCAACCCAATTGCCCCTTATATGATTAATATTGTTGGGTCTCTCTATATTTAGAGCAAAGTAAATAATTCTCCAGATATTTCTAGCAAGGTAACAATCAAATGAAAGATGCGAACAGTTTCATTTTGATTACAAAAACTGTATTTCAAACTACCTTTCCACCTGCGCTTAGCTAAGGTGTCTATAGTGAGAGTAACTCCCCTACCTAAATACCACAAGAAAATTTTAATTTTTAAAACGAGTTTTACGATTGTCTCAAAGGGACAAATGCCAGTAAATTTAATAAATTATACCACTCGGCCAGCTTTTCACCCCGGCAATAGATCTGCGAAAGGATAGATGTGGTATATTTCCAATCATAACATCTTTAACTAAAGCATTCTTTTTATGCACAATATTAAAAATGTTCGAACAATGGTTCCTAAGTGGTCTATATAGGATCCATCTGTCATTCCAGAACCGGGTTATATATGAACCTAAATGTTGCCAAGGATTCATGGCATCTGAGTTTTACTTTCCAATTGGGATTTCATAAATTTCCATAATTTTCCAATGATGCAAATTAATATTTAACGATTTTTTCACAGGAAAAAGATGCAGCTCTAGGGAATGGCGGCTTGGGTAGGCTTGCATCTTGCTTTTTGGATTCAATGGCAACATTGAATTTGCCTGCTTGGGGCTATGGCCTGCGTTACCGATATGGACTGTTCAAACAACACATTGCCAAGGAGGGCCAGGAAGAAGTTGCAGAAGATTGGCTTGATGTATGAACCACAAATGCTGAAATGCACATATTATTCTGTTGATATTTTTTTCTTGACATCTATAACCAATACTCCTTTTTTTCTTCAGAAATTCAGCCCTTGGGAGATTCCCAGGCATGATGTGGTGTTCCCTGTCAGATTTTTTGGCCATGTTGAGATTTTGCCTGATGGCTCGTGAGTATAATATGAGCACCGCATTCTGTTTGACGAAATTTATTTTTCTGCATTTTAGTTAAATTTGAGATGTTTTTAAGGCTTATCGTACTTTCTAAATAAAAAAAGAGAATCACATTCTTTCATTAACTAAAAAAATGCACATATTGCTCTTTTTCACCCTACAGCATCCAGCATCTTGTCCCTTTGGAATTGAACTAAAAAAATGCAAGTGGTGTGTAATGTGGAGCTTGACTAATATGAATTTCAAATGTCTGAAGTCTGAACCACAAACTAAGTTTGGCTTGGCGGATTTGCTTATACTTCAATGATAAATCCATACAATCAACTTACCTAGACCTTCTGGGATCCTTCTCCCTGACTTTTTTTGTTATTTATTTCGTGTTATGGGTGGTTATTTGAGGGCTTTGATGTAACTCGTTATATGATTGCTTTTTTTTATCATGTGATAGTCGGAAATTGGTCGGAGGAGAAGTCCTGAAGGCTTTAGCATATGATGTGCCAATCCCTGGATACAAGACAAAAAATGCAATCAGTCTTCGTCTTTGGGAAGCAAAAGCTACTGCTGAAGATTTCAACTTATTTCAATTCAATGATGGTCAATATGAGTCAGCTGCCCAACTTCATGCTAGGGCTCAACAGGTGATATTTCATTCTAAAGTGAAACTATAAGCTGTTCATAAGATTCATTTCCAAAGACTAAATAAATTGTGATGCCTTTAATTACTGGAATATTTTTTTGACTGGTGATATTGCATGCTGAAACGTGTAACTTATTCCTTCATGGTACTAGTTCTATCTAGAAAAGAGACTTATGTCTTAGTATCACATTGCAGATATGTGCCGTTCTTTATCCCGGTGATGCTACAGAAGAAGGAAAGCTTCTAAGGCTGAAGCAGCAGTTTTTCCTTTGCAGCGCATCACTTCAGGTAGTTAAGCAATCCATTTCACTTGAGCAAGGTTCCAATAAAAGGATCGTTGCCAAACATATAGAAAATCACAAGTAAATACAATGTTGTAATTTTCTTGTATTGGTTGAACCATCATTATATCAGGATTAATCATGTTACCTCTAGTATATGCACCACCACCTGAACTGTTTTCAAATTGTACTAGGATAATGAGATTTAGATCATTTATACTGTTTTCTTTAGTTACAGTATGCCGTTTATGGTTATAGTTTGTGTTGGGCCATGTGTCTAGTGTTGGCCCATTAACGTGTACATATATACTAGAAGTGTGTGTGGTGTAGAGTTAGAGCTGTATGCTTCCACATTCCAGAAAAATCCACATGGTACCGGAGCCAGGCTCAACGGCGATGGCGTCGCGGTGAGGAGTGTCTTCGGCCTCGACGGAGAAGACCACCGAGAAGGAGATCAGCGACGGCCGAAGGAGGCCGCCGAGGCACACGAGCGGTCGAAGGAGGACAAGGGCGACAAGTGGCACCGCGTGGAGCGCAGCAGCGGCCAGTTCGTGCGGCGCTTCCGCCTGCCGGAGAACGCCAAGACGGAGGAGGTGAGGGCCGCGCTGGAGAACGGCGTGCTCACGGTCACCGTGCCCAAGGCCGAGGTCAAGAAGCCCGAGGTGAAGAGCATCCAGATCTCCGGCTGAAGAAGACAGGAGGAAGAGGAGGCGCTCCTGGTCCTGGCTTCTAGACGTTGTGACCCAGATCTTGACGCAGCTGCCCAAGTAGTTTCCTAGTTATTATTACATATATATTATGGGGGAAAATCAAGGAATTGAGCAGGTTCTTGGTAAATTGGTCGAATTACTGTCAGCAAAAAGGGATGAGGCTCCATCATCAATTAAAGACAATGTTGCTCATATAGAACCAGTTCAGAAGATAGACCTAATGCCAAATGAGATTAAGTTAGAAGGGGTGAAAAATTATTTGGCATGGTCTAGAAGAGCATTGCGATTATTGAAGGCAAAGAGACTCGAGGGCTATGTTAAAGGAGATGTCGTTGAGCCCAAGGATAAGTTAAGTGATGAATGGAAAGACTGGGATGCTATAAACTCTTTAGTGGCAGCGTGGATGTTGAGTTCTATGATTCTAGCAATTGCTAGCACTGTTGATACAATCATAAGTGCTGCAGAAATGTGGAAAGCACTTGAAGAAATGTACTCGGGAGCTGGAAATGTTATGTTGATGGTGGAGACTGAAGATCGCCTCCATAATATCAAACAGGGGGAGCGATCTGTGGCGGAGTACGTTCAGGAGTTACAATGTTTATGGGCTGATGTTGATCATTATGATCCTATTGAGCTACCACACTCAGAGTGTGTTGCTTGGGCGAAGAAATGGGTGGAAAAAAGACGTGTACTTCAATTGCTAAGGGGGCTAAACTCAGAGTTCGAGGGAAGACGTGCCTCCATGTTTCATCAATCCACTCTTCCTAGCCTACAAGAAGCCATAGCTGCCATATCCCAGGAGGAGTCAAGACTCAAAGTGATGAGAGAAAGTTCTCAAACGCCGCCTCATCCTGTGTTTTCAGCTATGAGAACCAAAGATACTAGAGAATGTTACAATTGTGGTGATGTTGGACATATTGCACGTAATTGTTCTAAGCCTTCCAAAGTTAATCGTGGGAGAGGAAGAGGGGCTCCTAGAGGCGGCAGAGGTCGTGGAGGCAGGAGTTGGGCAAGGGCGAATGCAGCAACTACACAAGAAGAACTTGAAACATTTATGGAACACGAAGATGAAACAAAGTTGAGGAAGAAAAATCAAATTTCTGGAGATAAAGATCAGGAGTCTCACACCGGGGATTTTGTCCACTTCGCCTACACTGATGAAGGTAATTATGCTCATGCTTTTGTACCCACACAGGTCACACAGTTAAAATGGATTTTAGACTCAGGAGCATCAAAGCATGTCACAGGCACGTCCAGTGAATTTACATCATATATAAGATATCCCCCCACACGTAAAGAAATTATACAAACTGCTGATGGTACACCACAACCCATCAAGGGTGTTGGCACAGTGCAATGCACTCCATCTATTAAGTTGTCATCAGTTTTGTATGTGCCAACCTTTCCTGTCAACTTGATATCACTAAGTGCCTTGGTTGATCAATTGGATTGTCGTATTATTCTTGATCGAGATAATTGTTTAATTCAGGAGAGGGAAACAGGGAAGAGACTTGGGACAGCTACCAGGCGTAATGGATTGTGGTATATGGATCATGAGGGGACTAATGGTACAATATGCACTATGCTGGCAACAAGAATGGAAGAGAAGGAGGTTGCAGTGATGCTCTTGCATTGTAGATTAGGGCATCTTTCTTTTGATAAGATATGCAAAGCTTTTCCTGATGTAATGAGTGGGGTGGATAAAAGCAAGCTATTGTGTGATGCCTGTGAGTTTGCAAAACACACAAGGACATCTTATATTAGTCGAGGTATCAGGAGTATATCTCCTTTTGTGCTAGTTCATTCTGATGTTTGGACATGTCCTGTGACTTCTATTAATGGGATGAAGTACTTTGTTACTTTTATCGATTGTTTTTCTCGGATGACTTGGGTCTATGTGATGAAGCATAAAGATGAAGTATTGAAGTGTTTTCAAAATTTTTGTGCACTAGTTGAGAATCAATTCAATACTCAAGTCAAAATCCTAAGAACAGACAATGGAACCGAGTATGTAAACAAGGGATTTAATGCCTTTCTGTCAAGAAATGGTATATTACATCAGACATCCTGTCCTGATACACCTCCACAAAATGGTGTGGCTGAAAGGAAGAATCGTCACATTTTGGAAGTTGCTCGTTCGCTGATGTTTACAATGAATGTTCCGAAGTTCCTATGGAGTGAAGCTGTATTGACTGCCACATATCTTATTAATCGCACTCCTTCAAAAATACTTGCAATGAAGACTCCATGTGAGATTCTTCTCGGTGAGAATAAGTTTGTGGTTCCACCTAAAATTTTTGGATGTACATGTTTTGTCAGAGATCATAGACCTCAGGTGGGGAAGTTGGATCCTCGTGCTGTGAAGTGCATTTTTGTTGGATATCCTGCAGGGCAAAAGGGATACAAGTGTTGGAGTCCTAGTGAACGACGTTTGTTTGTAAGCATGGATGTTACATTTAGAGAGACTGTGCCTTTCTATGGTGAGAAGACAGATCTAAATTTTTTTCTTGATTCTGTCTCTACTAGCACAGATGAAGCTAGTCGAGAGGGGGAGAACAGAATGGTTGATTCAATGGAACAACAACCAAATAAAATGGAAGTGGTGATTGGTGCTTCTCAAAAGATGCAAGTAATGCCAAGTGAATTGGAGACACATCCTAGTCACGAGAATAATAAATCTTGTGGAGACGACTTACGATATAAGGGCGAAGTATATACAAGAAGAAAGTCCCATGTGCAACCTCAGGCTCCTGAAACCAATTCAGCATCAAGTACTGAGCAGTTCTCTCCAAACACATTAGAGGCTATAAATGTACCTTTGACGTCTCATGGAGAAACTGAAGATTATGACACTTGTGATTTGCCCATTGCAATACGAAAAGGAGCGCGTGCTAAAGCTGGAGTCCCCCCAACAAGGTATGGATATGAACATGACATTAGCAATTATGTCTCATATGCGTCTTTGTCACCATCATATAGAGCATTTGTTGCATCATTGCATTCCGTAGCAATTCCAAGAGATTGGAAAGAAGCACAATGTAATTCTAACTGGCGTGAGGCAATGTTGGAGGAGCTTAAAGCTCTAGAAAAAAATCAAACTTGGGAATTTGAGAAACTACCTAAAGGAAAGAAGGCAGTTAGTTGTAAATGGGTATTCACTGTGAAGCAAAACCCAGAAGGAAGGGTAGAACGATATAAAGCAAGATTGGTTGCAAGAGGGTATAGTCAAACATATGGAATTGATTATGATGAGACATTTGCACCAGTGGCAAAAATGAGTACTGTAAGGACATTGATCTCTTGTGCTGCAAATTTTGGATGGCCCTTGTATCAACTAGATGTTAAGAATGCTTTCTTACATGGTGATTTGCAAGAGGAGGTCTATATGGAGATCCCTCCTGGATTGTCAAAGCCTGAGACAATTGGGAAAGTTTGTCGATTGAAAAAATCATTGTATGGTCTCAAGCAGTCCCCAAGAGCATGGTTTGACAGATTTAGACGTGCAATATGTAGCATGGGATATAAACAATGCAACGGAGATCACACTGTCTTTTATCAACACTTTGGACGACGAATTGCAATTCTAGCTGTGTATGTGGATGATATTATTATTACAGGTGATGCCGAGCTTGAGATTGCATGTCTAAAGAAGAATCTAAGTAAGGAATTTGAGGTTAAAGATCTTGGTCATCTCAAATACTTTCTTGGTATTGAGATTGCTCGATCTCCAAAAGGAATAGTTCTCTCCCAAAGGAAATATGTTTTAGATCTACTTGATGAAACAGGTATGTTGGGGTGTCGGCCTGTAGCAACACCTATCGACTTGAATCATAAATTATGTGCTGAATCTGGTGATCCTGTGAATAAAGAAAGGTATCAAAGACTTGTTGGACGGCTCATCTACTTGTGCCATACAAGACCTGATATCACATATGCAGTCAGTGTGGTGAGTCGATATATGCATGACCCCAGAAGTGGACATCTTGATGCAGTGTATCGTATACTGCGATACTTGAAGACTTGCCCTGGAAAGGGAATAATCTTTAAAGGTCATGGTCATCTAAAGGTGGAAGGTTACTCTGATGCAGACTGGGGTAGTTGCCTTGATGATAGAAGGTCAACTTCAGGATATTGTGTGTTTGTTGGAGGAAATTTAGTATCATGGAGAAGCAAGAAACAATCTGTGGTATCCCGTTCCACCGCCGAAGCAGAATACCGAGCTATGGCCCTTGCGATATGTGAGATGCTATGGATAAAGGGTCTCTTATCAGAGTTGAATGTATTAAGAAAAGACTCCCTGAAGTTATGGTGTGATAATAAGTCAGCCATGAATATAGCTAACAATCCAGTTCAACATGACAGAACAAAACATGTGGAAATTGATCGATTCTTCATCAAAGAGAAGTTAGATAATGGTACTTTAGAGTTGAATCATGTAAACTCAAAAGGTCAAATAGCAGATTGCTTGACTAAGGGTATAGGAGTAAAAGAGTGTGATGTGTTATGTAGCAAGATGGGGATGATTGATATCTATCGCCCATCTTGAGGGGGAGTGTTGGGCCATGTGTCTAGTGTTGGCCCATTAACGTGTACATATATACTAGAAGTGTGTGTGGTGTAGAGTTAGAGCTGTATGCTTCCACATTCCAGAAAAATCCACAGTTTGTTAAAGATTTATCAATACCGCAAAAAGTATCTCCATGACGATTATTGATGAGCATAACTGAAAATGGGTTATTTCCAGGATATGATTGCCAGATTTAAAGAAAGGAAATCTGATAGAGTTTCAGGGAAGTGGAGTGAGTTCCCTACTAAAGTTGCTGTTCAACTGAATGACACTCACCCTACTCTTGCCATCCCTGAGCTAATGAGGTTACTTATGGATGAGGAGGGACTTGGTTGGGATGAAGCTTGGGACATTACATATAGGTGAGGTTCAATTTATATAATTGATCTATAGTTTTTTTCGACCAGTATTTTAAGCTCCATCAAACTCTAGAGATGTTCTTGAATTAATTACAAAATTATCTTCCGTGGTCCAGGACAATTTCCTACACCAATCATACAGTTCTCCCCGAAGCTCTTGAAAAATGGTCACAAATTGTGATGAGGAAATTACTTCCCCGACACATGGAAATTATTGAGGAAATTGACAAGCGGGTGATTTTCATGCCACATTTACTTTTTCTATGAACTTCAGTCATTGCACAAGCTCACAAGTTGTGCCACTGGTTTGCAGTTCAAAGAATTGGTAATCTCCAAACATAAGGAAATGGAGGGAAAAATCGATTCAATGAAAGTTTTAGATAATTCGAACCCCCAGAAGCCGGTAGTGCGCATGGCAAATTTGTGTGTGGTGTCTTCTCATACGGTAAATACAGCCATTTTGATTCCATGACCATTTTGCGCATGAGCAACCGCTGTCTACTATATTGGATTTGTTGCCCTCCTCTTCATGTGTTAAAACTTGTAATTTATTTAAGATGTGAAAATTCAGAAATTGTTGGCATAACTTCAATGTACTCCAAGTAGTTCTGGATTCTCCATTTTCTACTGCTATATTATGTCCTGAAGCGTATTCAAAATTTTCTGACAGGTGAATGGAGTGGCTGAGTTGCATAGCAACATTTTGAAGCAAGAACTATTTGCAGATTATGTCTCTATATGGCCTACCAAATTCCAAAACAAAACTAATGGAATCACGCCTCGAAGATGGCTCCGGTTTTGTAACCCTGAGTTGAGTGAAATAGTCACAAAATGGCTAAAGTCAGATCAGTGGACAAGTAATCTTGATCTGCTCACTGGACTTCGCAAAGTATGTGGCTATATGCTAATGCTTCTAACCTTGCTTCTGCTTGTCATTACTCTATCCACAGTATAACTGAAAACGTTCAACAGTTTGCAGATGATGAAAAGCTTCATGCTGAGTGGGCAGCAGCCAAGTTATCTTGCAAGAAGCGCCTGGCCAAACATGTGTTGGATGTGACAGGTGTTACGATTGATCCAACTAGCCTTTTTGATATACAGATTAAGCGCATACATGAGTACAAGAGACAGCTCCTAAACATATTGGGAGCTGTTTACAGATACAAAAAATTAAAGGTAGGTTTCTTTGAGTTGCCTGCATCCTTTCTTGAAGTGGTGCTTGTACCCTTTTTGGTTTTACCATATTGAGCTAAATTCTTTAGATGCAGATCTTTTTTACCCTGTTCTAGTCTTGAATAGGCCTATGAACCTTGTAGGGAATGAGTGCAGAAGAGAAGCAGAAGGTCACACCGCGCACTGTCATGATAGGAGGGAAAGCGTTTGCAACATACACTAATGCCAAAAGAATAGTGAAATTGGTGAATGATGTTGGTGCTGTTGTGAACAATGATCCCGAAGTTAACAAATATCTGAAGGTATGAATGGACGATTGTCCTTTGAACCCTTCAGAAAGATCAATTTGTATTTGTGATCCACCAAAAAGAGTAACCCTTTTTCTATACTACTACATACAGGATGGTCCATATCATTTACTTAAAGTGTTCTTTTCCTTTTCCTGCCAGGTTGTCTTTATCCCAAATTACAATGTATCAGTGGCTGAAGTGCTTATTCCTGGTAGCGAATTGTCACAGCATATTAGTACTGCTGGTATGGAAGCAAGTGGAACAAGCAACATGAAATTCTCTCTGAATGGTTGTGTTATCATTGGCACCCTTGATGGAGCTAATGTTGAAATAAGAGAGGAGGTTGGAGAAGATAATTTCTTCCTTTTCGGTGCCAAAGCCGATGAAGTTGCTGGGCTGAGGAAGGATAGAGAAAATGGTCTGGTAAGATAGCTTCAGCTAAACTTCACTGTTGAACTTTTCATTCAACTCATATTTCTTATAAGTAGATGAGCTATTATTGACTTGTTTCTTACAATATGACAGTTCAAACCAGACCCACGTTTTGAAGAAGCCAAGCAGTTTATAAGGAGTGGCGCTTTTGGCAGCTATGACTATGAACCTCTCTTGGATTCCCTTGAAGGGAATTCTGGATTTGGGCGTGGTGATTATTTCCTTGTTGGCTATGACTTCCCAAGCTACATCGATGCACAGGATCGGGTGGATGCAGCCTACAAGTAAGAACACTAACAATATTTTTTTTTCATTAAGCTCACCTGCAAGCTCTTGGACTGCTGTTTGTAATTTTACCCAAAAAATCGGTGCCTTCATATTAGTTACTATGTTATATTCACCATTAGATGCGGGGCAGTGTTAATGTTGCTATTTCTTTTTTTTTTCAACATATAGTGATCGCATCGCTTCTACTTGCTAGTGCTAGCTGCACTGCTACCTGTTTAGATGTGCTTTGCTTATTATTGCGAACAAAATCACCTGGAGCTCCAAAATCTGAATTGATCTCAAGAACCCAGCTCTCATATATGCATTAAATTTTGCACAATTCGTTGTTTGCATAAAGATGTCAAAGTTTGATTTATTTGTCAATTGATCCACTACATGAATCTGCATGTTGCACAATCGAGATATTCTCATTTCCCCCTTTTGCCTTTTGATAGTTTGATATCACAAACTGAATGCTTGGTCACATGACAGGGATAAGAAGAAGTGGACCAAGATGTCCATCTTGAACACAGCTGGGAGTGGCAAATTCAGTAGCGATCGCACCATCGCCCAGTATGCCAAGGAGATATGGGACATCAAGGCTAGCCCTGTCGTGTGAACGAGGGGGTTGCGATTCAACACCAAACGTAGTTTCTTGGGGTGCTATAATAGTAAGGAAGAATAATGACCCACGGTGCTTGACGCCCACTTGCGTTGTAGGCATGGAACGGGGGCACCTAGCTTGTTCTACAGCGCTGTCTATTTTGAATTGGTGCGACTTTGTTGCTCTTTTTTCCTCCCCCTTATATCTTATGAAACAAGATCCTTTTGATCTGTGCTCTGAAATAAAATAATTCAGTTATGATATTCGTCGCCATAATGTGCTTGAGAAATGGATGTCCCTTCCTCCAAGGTCAGCAGTGCCCAAACTCCACAAGACTGTTTGATCTAAGCATATTGATATCAGATTCCATATGATCAGGGAGTATGAGAATTCAGGGAAAATCAGTGAGGAATACATTAGAACAGAAGGACAGCTTGGTGATGTTCTTACTAAGCCAGTAAGCCTTTGAGCAAGAACAAGTTCAGTGACTCTTCAGTGAAGCATGCCAAGAATTAGGAGTATTGTCGAGTAATACTTGTTATGCTGTCAGTGTGCCTTGTAATTTATTCTTTGCATTTGTGTACTTATTTAGTGTATTAGGAGTTGTCGTTCAGTTAGCAACCCAGGTCTCAGGATCGTGTGCAGTCTACTAAGTTTGGTCAGAGTTGCTGGGCTGAGGAAGGACAGAGAAAATGGCCTGGTAAGATAGCTTCAGCTAAACTTCACTGTTGAACTTTTCGGTGCCATATCGTTATGCGCCGGCGCTTAAGGAAGAGATGGTACTTAAGGAAGAGATCGAGAGGCAGCTTCAGGAAACGCTTTCTAATGGCATTATTCAACCCAGTGCCAGTCCGTTTTCTTCGTCCGTGCTTTTGGTCAAGAAGAAAGACGGCTCATGGCGGTTCTATGTGGATTACCATCACCTCACTGCCATCACTGTCAAAGGCAAATATCCGGTACCAGTTATTGACGAGGTGCGCGGCGCTGGTGGCGGAACTGCGCGCGCGGGTGGCCTTACCGGAGTGAGTACGACTACGTGGATCTTTGGTTGGAGTATCTACGCCAAGTCAAATAACCCTCCAATTAGAGATTCTGTCCATGCCCAATACATTAGACTTGAGTCAATCCTGTTCGAGTCGGAACATAGTACAAACACGAGAGTAACCAGGTTATGCCTCAGCCGGCTTTATATTCAACTCTGCCTGTACATCTATAAAATCATCGACAGCAGCAATAGTAAGAACATTAGATTCAACAGGTTGCAGTCTCGCGCAGCTAATCGCATCGCAGGTTCTCTGTCGTCTACTCGCCTTCTCGTCGAGTCGAAACATGGGCAAACTCAGCCTGCTCTCCTGCTTCTGCTCCGCCGCGAAGGAAGATAAGGCGGCCAAGAAGAACGAACCGAAACCACGGCCATCACCTGCTCACCAGACACAAACGGCGACGACGTCAGCAGCGGCAGGGAAGAAGCCACCGCGGCAAGACGTTCCCCTGCCCGGCAAGCCACAAACGGACACGACGCCAGATTTTTTTTCGGTTAGATTCATATTTCCATTGCACATAGTTTGATTTTTCTTTTTTATTACAAGTACATACGTCACCTAGTAGATGTAGGGGATGAACGCCTTGCGCGACGCCGGGTACTCGCCGCGGAACTTCTGCACGTACCAGCGGCGGTGGTCCCTGGCCCTCGGCCCGAGGTTGGCGCAGGTGTAGAGGAAGAACGCCCAGGCCGCGGGCGTCCACGCCACCACGGCGAAGCCCAGCCACTCCACCGTCTCGCCGAAGTAATTGGGGCTGGTGACGAGGTCGAACCACCCGCCCCTCGGGATCTTGTACCCGCCTCCGGCCTCCTTGAGCCGCAGCAGCTCCTTGTCCGCCGCGATGTTCGTCCGCATTCCCCACGCGAAGAGGGCCAGCCCAGCGAGGCAGCGGAAGGGGGACGCCTGGCGGCCGGCGTGGAGGGCGAAGGAGCGGGCCTGTAGGTAGGCGTTGAGGATATTGAATCCCAAGGCGCAGGCGGCGATGAGGAGCGGCACGGGGGCCGGGGCGCGGCGCAGGCGGGCGAGGCGGAGCGGGTGGACCAGCGTGCGGTGGACGTAGTGGAACGCGTAGAGCGCGGCGGGGAGTGCGGCGAGTGGGCCGGAGAGCGGCGGCGGCGGCCAGCGGAGGAGGACGAGCGGTGGGAGCCAGAGGGTGGGGCTCTCCATGAGGAACCACGCGAGTGGGGCCGGTAGGACGGGGCCCCAGCCCGGCCGGGATAGCTTGCCGTACGGCGCGGAGATGAAGCGGAGCGCCAGAACAGTGAGCGGGCTGATGAGGTACAGCGCCAGCAGGCAACGGTCGAACGCCGCGCCGCCCGCGGCCGCAGCCGACGTCTGGTCGGGCATCTTCAGTTGGTTCCAAGGAGGTTTCTGGGGTTTGGGGATGACCGGATGAGTGCTGAGGGCTGACGACCGGGGGAGTAGGGTGTGCGATGGGGACGAACCGACGAGGACGGCGACAACCACGGTCCACGGATAGCGATCTCGCTCGGGCGTTAATCGCGAGGGGGGTTCCCGGCCGTCGGCACCGCCGATCCGCGTTTGGACCACGACGTCTGGATTGCACAAAAGGAGGCCTGAGGCCCAAAACGGGACACTGGAGTGGAGCCTGACTTAACAGCAGCGAGGAACGCTGCCTGAGGCTATCCGCAACAGTTACCCCTAAATTTTTCCCCCTATATCACTTTTCCCCCCTATTTTTTCTTCTCCCGCAGCGGTTCCCCCTAAATACTCCCCTATACCCCACTACCACTATAAAATATCATTTTCTATATCAACTATCAATTTTTTATCTACTAACAATTACTCGTGGACCCACAGCACAGTGTTTAGGGTGATGAACAGTGACACGCTAGATCTGGAGGGAGAGAGAAGGGGACCGACACGTAAGGGGCGCTGTAGGGGGCACCGCTGCGGCAATAGGGTGCCCCCTACGCGCCGCATGCAAGGGGAGGGGGCAGGGGATGGGGCAGCGTTGCGGTCAGTCTGAAGCGCTATCAGGATGAAGTCGACTATACAGTACAAATGTTGCTCACCAGTCACCAACCACTCTAAAATAGGGGCATGCGGCAAAAACTCCATTTGCAGAGTAACTTTCCCTTTATTCTATGCACAAGTACTATGCGGCAATCTGAAAGAACCTGGTGATGACGTGTAGTTGGGTGAGGAACGAAAAAAATGATATAATATAGGATACTGTAGTTGGTATAGGATTAAGGTATGGGGTAAATATGAATACGGAGGATTATAATACAGCGTAAATAATTTTGCTGACAAGTATAGAATGTTTTTTAATATAAATTTAGAGTTATATGAGTAAACAGTATAATTTAGAGTCCAAATCTTTTATTTTACACTATCAGTAAAAACAACTTAATAATGGATCTTTGAATAATAAAATAGAGTTTAACTCAAGCTGTGTATGTCCATTTTGTCACGATAGGGGTGGGCAGACGGTTACCAGAAAATTTTAGGTCGAGTTTAGATAATTCAGATATGAGAAATTGCTAGCTAATTGTAGTTCGGGAAAAATATGACCCAAAATGTTGTGTATATGATGATAATTTAGATTCAGGCGGTACTGGATACATCCAAAATTAATAAAACCATTATGTTTTAAAAATGCAGTAGCATTTTAAAGCAATAAACACTAGTCTTTTTCAAATCACTTCACATCTACATATAAATTAGCAACAAACCAATTATCGAAGAAGCATATATCTGCATTGAGATGTACAAAACAGTAGATTTACATTATTGAACCAAACCACTTCATATTAGGTTGTCTTCAGTGGATCATAAAAAATAGGAGTTTTACATTGTAGATAAACTATTTGCATAGTGAAATTTAAAATATAGGATGTGCTAGGAGATGAGATAGTAGAGCTACTGGAGATAGCCAGAACAACAAAGATTTAAGATATTTCGGATATTTTAGATAGTTAGGGTACTGGAGATCATTACTCAAACTACCAAAATTAATTCAGTAGTTACGGTGCTTTGGGTTTATTTGTGTACTTTCAAGTCCCTGTTTTGAGAATTATGTATCAAATATTTTGTCAACTCTACATGATACGAACTAGGAGTTGGGAACGTCGCCACAGCACCAGCTGAGCACCCTCCAACGCTTGTGCAGGGTTGTCCAGGTGAAAGTCGCCTAGAGGGGGTGAATAGGCGGAATCTGAAATTTACAAACTTTAAGCACAACTACAAGCCGGGGTTAGCGTTAGAAATAAAACGAGTCCGAGAGAGAGGACAAAAAACAAATCAAAAGTAAATGAAGTGGATGACACGATGATTTGTTTTATCGAGGTTCGGTTCTTGTAAACCTATTCCCCGTTGAGGTGGTCACAAAGATCAGGTCTCTTTCAACCCTTTCCCTCTCTCAAATGGTTACCTAGACCGAGTTAGCTTTTCTCCTTAATCAAACGGGTCACTTAGACCCCTACAAAGACCACCACACAATTGGTGTCTCTTGCTTTGATTACAAGTTGCTTGAGAACAAGAATAGAGGAAGAAGAAAAGCGATCCAAGCGATAAGAACTCAAATGAACACAAATGTCTCTCTCTCACAAGCCACTAAGCCTTTGGAATGAGTTTAGGACTTGGAGAGGATTTGATCTTTTGTTTTGTGTCTTGGAGTGAAGTCTAGAGCTCTTATATTGAATGCAAATTGCTAGAAACTTGGATACCTTGAATGGTGGTGGTTGGGGGTATTTATAGCCCCAACTACCAAAACAGCTGTTGGGGAGGGCTGCTGTCGATGGACGCACCGGACAGTCCGGTGCGCCATCGGACACTGTCCGGTGCGCCAGCCACGTCACCCAACCGTTAGGGTTCCGACGGTTTCGACCGTTGGAGCTCTGACATCTTGGGGCACCGAATAGTCCGGTGCCGCACCGGACAGGGACTGTTCACTGTCCAGTGTGCCTTCTGGCGCTGCTCCGACTCTAAGCGAACTGTTTGTGCACTGTTTACGCCACTGTTCACTTTTGCAGTCGACCGTTGGCGCTGTAGTCGTTGCTTTCGCTTGGCATACTGGACAGTCCGGTGAATTTTAGCGGAGTGGCCTCCAAGAAACCTGAAGCTGAGGAGTTTAGAGTTGATCTCCCTAGTGCACTGGACACTGTCCGGTGCGCCAGACCAAGGCAGCCTTCGGTCCCTTTTTGCTCCTCTCTTTTGAACCCTAACTTATTCTTTTATTGGTTTGTGTTGAACCTTTGGCACCTGTAGAACATATAATCTAGAGCAAACTAGTTAGTCCAATTATTTGTGTTGGGCACTGAAAGGGAAATGTGCCCTTGGGCCATTTCTATAATGTTTTGGTGATTAAGTGCCCAACACACATTCTCTAAGTTCTGAATGTGCCAAAGATTGAAGAAGTGCAAATCATGTAACAAGGTACGTTTTTAGACTGAGTACATTGTTTTGAGTACTAACATATTTTGTCTAAGTGCCAGAAACAGGAGAAAAGGGATTGGAAAAGTGTACAACAAACTCCTGCTCGGTCTGGGTGCACCGGACAGTGTCTGGTGCGCCAGGCGAGTCCAAGGTGAACTGGCCGCTCTCGGGACTCGACGGCGATGTACGACTATAATTCACCGGACTGTTCGGTGGTGCACCGGACTGTCCGATGAGTCGTTCGCGGCGAAGTCGTCACTCTCAGGAAAAGGATCAGCGGCGTACGGCTAAAATTCACTGGACTGTCCGGTGGTGCATCGGACTGTTCGGTGAGCCAATGGTCGACTGCGCAACGGTCAACCGCGCAATCCGTGGGCGACGCGTGGATCTTTGAATAATTTAGAGTTTAACTCAAGCTGTGTATGTCCATTTTGTCACGATAGGGATGGGCAGACGGTTACCTGAAAATTTTAGGTCGAGTTTAGATAATTCAGATATGAGAAATTGCTAGCTAATTGTAGTTCGGGAAAAAAATATGACCCAAAATGTTGTGTATATGATGATAATTTAGATTCAGGCTGTACTGGATACATCCAAAATTAATAAAACCATTATGTTTTAAAAATGCAGTAGCATTTTAAAGCAATAAACACTAGTCTTTTTCAAATCACTTCACATCTACATATAAATTAGCAACAAACCAATTATCGAAGAAGCATATATCTGCATTGAGATGTACAAAACAGTAGATTTACATTATTGAACCAAACCACTTCATATTAGGTTGTCTTCAGTGGATCATAAAAATAGGAGTTTTACATTGTAGATGAACTATTTGCAGAGTGAAATTTAAAATATAAGATGTGCTAGGAGATGAGATAGTAGAGCTGAAAGGGAAATGTACCCTTGGGTCATTTCTAAGTATTTTGGTGATTGGGTGCCAACACAAGTGCTTAAGTGTTAATCTATGCCAATTGATGGACAAAGTGCAAATCAAGAGCAAAGGTATGTTTCTAAGACTTAGTACATTGTTTTGGAGACTAATGTATTGTGTCTAAGTGCTAGAAACAGGAAAAGATCAATTTGGAAAAGACTTGGCTAAACAGCCAAGACTCTGCGCAGTCTGGGTGTACCGGACTGTCCGGTGGTGCACCAGACAGTGTCCGGTGCGCCAGGCTGGCGACTGTCAACTGGCTGCTCTCGGGAAGCGATCAACGGCGTACGACTATAAATCACCGGACTGTCCGGTGGTGCACCGGACTGTCCGGTGAGCCATTCACAGGCGAAGTCATCGCTCTCGGGAAGCGATTAACGGCGTACGACTATAAATCACCGGACTGTCCGGTGGTGCACTGGACTGTTCGGTGAGCCAACGGTCGGCCGGGCCAACGGTCGGCCGCGTAATCCGCACGCGACGCGTGGCCGAGCCAACGGTCAGAAGGGGGCACCGGACTGTCTGGTGTGCACCGGACAGTGTCCGGTGCGCCAACGACTCTGGATCTTCAACGGTCGGCTGCGCCACAGAAGGAAAGAAATCCGCACCGAACAGTGTCCGGTGGTGCACCGGACTGTCCGGTGCGCCAGGCGACAGAAGGCAAGAATTGCCTTCCTGGAATGCTCTCAACGGCTCCTAGCTGCCTTGGGGCTATAAAAGGGACCCCTAGGCGCATGGAGGATCACATCAAGCATTCTCTAAGCATCCCTAAGCACCAAGACTTCAATTCCGTGCATTCGATTCTTTGTGATAGCAACTAGAGCTCCATTTGAGTAGAGAACTCTTTGAGTTGTGTTGAGAGCTCGTGTTGTGACTTGTGTGCATGTTGTTGCTCTGATTTCGTGTCTTGTGTGCGTTGCTCATCCCATCCTTACTTCTGTGCTTCTTTGTGATAATCAAAGTGTAAGGGCGAGAGGCTCCAAGTTGTGGAGATTCCTCGCAATCGGGATATAGTAAAGTGAAAGCAAAACACCATGGTATTCAAGTGGGTCTTTGGACCACTTGAGAGGGGTTGAGTGCAACCCTCATCCGTTGGGACGCCACAACGTGGAGTAGGCAAGTGTTGGACTTGGCCGAACCACGGGATAAGCCACTGTCTCTATCTGTGTTGATCATCTTGTGGTTATTGTGTTTTGCAAGGACTCCTCTCTAGCCACTTGGCATTATTGTGCTAACTCCTAATCAAGTTTTGTGGCATTAAGTTTCAAGTTTTTACAGGATCACCTATTCACCCCCCTCTAGGTGCTCTCAATTGGTATCAGAGCCGTTCTCTTCACGTGAGGGACTAATCGCCCGAAGAGATGGATCCTAAGGGCAAGGGGATGGTGGTCAATGATAAGGAGGAGTCCTTCGTCAATGATCCAAAGGATGACAAGCCTACTTACTCGAGCGCGAGTCACAAAAGAAAAGACGGGAAGAAGAAGAAAACAAGGCACATCAAGGAGATCGTCTACTACGACGACAGCGACGAGTCCTCTTCTTCCCAAAAGGACGACGACAACGACTACGAGAAAAGGAAGACGATTAATTCAAACTTCTCTTTCGATTATTCTCGTATTCCGCATAGTTCAAATGCACACTTGCTTTTCATTCCTCTTGGCAAACCTCCACACTTTGATGGGGAGGACTACGGATTTTGGAGTCACAAAATGCGTAGTCACTTGTTCTCTCTCCATCCGAGTATATGGGAGATAGTAGAAAATGGAATGCAATTTGATAGCACGGATAGTCCTTTGTTTATCAATGAATAAATCCATAAAAATGCACAAGCTACTACTGTCCTTTTAGCATCTCTGTACAGGGAAGAATACAATAAGGTGAGCGGCTTGGACAATGCCAAGCAGATCTAGGACACCCTCAAGATATCACATGAGGGAAATGACGTCACCATGCTCACCAAGATGGAGTTGGGGAGGGCGAACTTGGGAGATTCGCAATGATCAGGGGAGATGAGCCAACCCAAACATACAACCGGCTCAAGACCCTCATCAACAAAATAAGGAGCTATGGAAGCACACGATGGACGGACCACAACGTCGTCCGCCTAATGATAAGGTCCTTTACTGTCCTTGATCCACATCTTGTAAACAATATTCGTGAGAATCCCAGGTACACCAAGATGTCGCCCGAAGAAGTACTTGGGAAGTTTGTAAGCGGGTGGATGATGATCAAGGAGGCAAGATACGTCGATGATGCATTGAATGGCCCAATCCATGAGCCTCAAGCCATTGCTCTCAAGGCAACGAGTAGCAAGGAGGCGCTACCTAGCAAAGTGGCGCAAGTTGAGGCGGCAGGGCTAAATGAGGAAGAGATGGCCCTCATCATCAAGCGCTTCAAGACGGCGCTAAAGGGTCGCAAGGAGCACCCCAACAAGAACAAAACGAAGGGGAAGCGCTCCTGCTTCAAATGTGGTAAGATTGGTCATTTTATCGCTAATTGTCCTGATAATGAGAATGACCAGGAAAAGAAGAGTGGAAAGTGGGAAAAGAAGAAGAACTACAAGAAGGCAAAGGGCGAGGCACATCTTGGAAAGGAGTGGGATTCGGATTGCTCCTCGTCCGACTCCGACAACGAAGGACTCGCCGCCACCGCCTTCAACAAATCATCCCTCTTCCCAAACGAGCGCCACACATGCCTCATGGCAAAGGAGAAGAAGGTATGTACTCGAAAGTCTACTTATGCTTCTTCTATTGATGACGAATCTAGCGATGATGAAATAGATTACTCTAGTTTGTTCAAGGGCTTAGATAGATCTAAAATTGATAAGATTAATGAATTGATTGATGCTTTGAATGATAAGAATAGATTGCTAGAAAGCAAGAGGATCTTTTGTATGAAGAACATGATAAATTTGTAGAGGCCCAAAAATCTCTTGCTTTAGAGGTTAAAAGGAATGAAATGCTTTATTGTGAACTATCTACTTGCCATGAGACAATTTCTAGTTTAAAAAGTGTTAATGATGATTTAAATGCTAAATTAGAAGTAGCAAATAGATCTAACTCTTGTGTAGAACATGTTGTGATTTGCAATAAGTGTAAAGATTTTAATGTTGATGCTTGTAGTGAACACCTAGTTTCTATTGCAAAATTAAGTGATGAAGTGGCTAGTTTTAATGCCCAACTTAAGACTAGCAAGAGTGAATTTGACAAACTAAAATTTGCAAGGGATGCCTACACTATTGGTAGACACCCCTCAATTAAGGATGAGCTTGGCTTTAAGAAGGAAGCCAAGAACTTAACTAGTCATAAGGCTCCCATTCCCGCCAAGGTGAAAGGGAAGGCCCTTATGACCAATAGTTGTCAAAAGAACCATGCTTTCATGTACCATGACAGGAAATTTTCTAGAAATGTTCATCATGATAGGAGTTGTAATGCTTATGATTCAAATACAATGTTTGCTTCAAGTTCTTCCTACGTGCATGGTAGAGATATGCCTAGGAGAGATGTCATTCATCATATGCCTAGGAGAAATGTTGCTCATGTTCCTAGGAAAATTAATGGACCTTCTACAATTTATCATGCTTGCAATGCTTCTTTTGAAATTTGTAGAAAGGATAAGAAGGTGATTGCTAGGAAATTAGGGACAAAATGCAAGGGAGACAAAACTTGCATTTGGGTCCCTAAGACCATTGTTACTATCTTGTAGGACCCAACAAGAGTTGGGTACCTAAGACCCAAGCCTAATTTGCCTTGCAGGTTTATGCATCCGGGGGATCAAGCTAGATTATCGACAGCGGATGCACAAACCACATGATGGGGGAGAAGAAGATGTTCACCTCCTATGTTAAGAACAAAGATTCCCAAGACTCAATCATATTCGGTGACGGGAATCAAGGCAAGGTCAAAGGACTAGGGAAGATTGCTATTTCATCCAAGCACTCTATTTCTAATGTGTTCTTAGTTGAGTCACTTGGATATAACTTGTTGTCTGTGAGTCAGCTTTGTAATATGGGATATAACTGCTTATTCACAAATGTAGATGTGCCTGTCTTTAGAAGGAGTGATGGTTCATTAGCTTTTAAGGGTGTATTAGACGGCAAACTCTATTTAGTTGATTTTGCAAAAGAGGAGGCCGGTCTAGATGCATGCTTAATTGCTAAGACTAGCATGGGCTGGCTGTGGCATCGCCGCTTAGCACATGTGGGGATGAAGAACCTTCACAAACTTCTAAAGGGAGAACATGTGATATGTCTTACAAATGTTACTTTCGAAAAAGATAGACCTTGTGCAGCTTGTCAAGCAGGTAAACAAGTGGGAAGTGCTCATCACATCAAGAACGTGATGACTACATCAAGACCCCTGGAACTGCTACATATGGACCTCTTCGGACCCGTCGCCTACCTCAGCATCGGGGGAAGTAAGTATGGTTTAGTAATTGTTGATGATTTTTCCCGCTTCACTTGGGTATTCTTTCTACAGGTGTCGGGGACTATAATTAGGGGTACCCTCAAGACGCCTAATTCTCAGCTGGTAACCCCCATCAGCATAAAGCTGCAAAGGCCTGATGGGTACGATTAAGTCAGGGATCGGTCCACACGAGTGACTCGATCACGCTTCACCCGAGCCTAGCCTCGGCCAAGGGCAGCCGACCTCGAGAGACTTACGTCTCGCCCGAGGCCCCCCTTTTTACGGCGGACACATCACCGGCTCGCCCGAGGCCTTGGCTTCGCTCAGAAGCAACCCTGACTAAATCGCCACACCGACTGACCAAGTTGCAGGAGCATTTAACGCAAAGGCGGCCTGACACCTTTATCCTGACACGCGCCCCCCCGGCAGAGCCGAAGTGACCGCTGTCACTCCACCGCTCCTCTGACCGGGCTGACAGAAGGACAGCGCCGCCTGCGCCACTCCGACTGCGGTGCCACTCGACAGAGTGAGTCTGACCGGCAGTCAGGCCTTGCCAAAGGCGCCACGGCGAACTCCGCTCCGCCCGACCCCAGGGCTCGGACTCGGGCTAAGACCCGGAAGACGGCGAACTCCGCTCCGCCCGACCCCAGGGCTCGGACTCGGGCTAAGACCCGGAAGACGGCGAACTCCGCTCCGCCCGACCCCAGGGCTCGGACTCGGGCTAAGACCCGGAAGACGGCGAACTCCGCTCCGCCCGACCCCAGGGCTCGGACTCGGGCTAAGACCCGAAAGACGGCGAACTCCGCTCCGCCCGACCCCAGGGCTCGGACTCGGGCTAAGACCCGGAAGACGGCGAACTCCGCTCCGCCCGACCCCAGGGCTCGGACTCGGGCTAAGACCCGGAAGACGGCGAACTCCGCTCCGCCCGACCCCAGGGCTCGGACTCGGGCTAAGACCCGGAAGACGGCGAACTCCGCTCCGCCCGACCCCAGGGCTCGGACTCGGGCTAAGACCCGGAAGACGGCGAACTCCGCTCCGCCCGACCCCAGGGCTCGGACTCGGGCTAAGACCCGAAAGACGACGAAACTCCGCCTCGCCCGACCCCAGGGCTCGGACTCCGCCCTGGCCTCGGCCGAACGACTTCCGCCTCGCCCGACCCCATGGCTCGGGCTCGGCCTCGGCAACAGAGGACAGACTCAACCTCGGCTTCGGAGGAGCCCCCACGTCACCCTGCCTAGGGCACAGACCCGCCACGTCAATAGGAAGCGCCATCTTCATCCTACCCCGAGCCGACTTGGGACACGAAGGACAAGACCGGCGTCCCATCTGGCCAGCTCCGCCGGATGGGCAATGATGGCGCCCCCCAAGCTCTGTGACGACGGCGGCTCTTAGCTCTCTTA
Organism: Zea mays; assembly: GCF_902167145.1. Classification (NCBI taxonomy): domain Eukaryota; kingdom Viridiplantae; phylum Streptophyta; class Magnoliopsida; order Poales; family Poaceae; genus Zea; species Zea mays. The sequence goes on from NC_050098.1 coordinate 184,039,450, forward strand.
CGGCAGCAGAGCGACGTCAGCAAGGACTCGACCGCACCAACAGCTGTCCCTCCGCCAGGCTCCGTCGCTCCTCCGACAGCCACGACATCACGCCAGCAAGGTGCCAAGACCTCTCCGGCTGCCACATTGGCATGTACCCAGGGCGCTAGCTCTCTCTCTCTCCGCTAGACACGTAGCACTCTGCTACCCCCTGTTGTACACCTGGATCCTCTCCTTACGACTATAAAAGGAAGGACCAGGGCCTTCTTAGAGAAGGTTGGCCGCGCGGGACCGAGGACGGGACAGGCGCTCTCTTGGGGCCGCTCGCTTCCCTCACCCGCGTGGACGCTTGTAACCCCCCTACTGCAAGCGCACCTGACCTGGGCGCGGGACGAACACGAAGGCCGCGGGACTTCCACCTCTCTCACGCTCGACTCCGGCCACCTCGCCTCTCCCCCCTTCGCGCTCGCCCACGCGCTCGACCCATCTGGGCTGGGGCACGCAGCACACTCACTCGTCGGCTTAGGGACCCCCCTGTCTCGAAACGCCGACAGCAGGATAAATCTGAAACCCAAGGGACCCTCAAGCGCTTCCTAAGGAGAGCTCAAAATGAGTTTGAGCTCAAGGTGAAGAAGATAAGGAGCGACAACGGGTCCGAATTCAAGAACCTTCAAGTGGAGGAGTACCTTGAGGAGGAAGGAATCAAGCACGAGTTCTCCGCTCCCTACACGCCACAGCAAAATGGTGTGGTAGAGAGAAAGAACAGGACACTCATTGACATGGCGAGGACAATGCTTGGAGAATTCAAGACGCCCGAGCGGTTTTGGTCGGAAGCCGTGAACACGGCTTGCCACGCCATCAACTGGGTGTACCTTCATCGCCTCCTTAAGAAGACTTCGTATGAGCTACTAACCGGTAACAAACCCAATGTTTCGTATTTTCGAGTTTTTGGGAGTAAATGCTACATTCTAGTGAAGAAGGGTAGGAATTCCAAATTTGCTCCCAAAGTTGTAGAAGGGTTTTTGTTAGGTTATGACTCAAATACAAAGGCGTATAGGGTCTTCAACAAATCATCGGGTTTGGTTGAAGTCTCTAGCGACGTTGTATTTGATGAGACTAATGGCTCTCCAAGAGAGCAAGTTGTTGATCTTAATGATGTAGATGAAGAAGACGTTCCAACGGCCGCAATACGCACCATGGCGATTGGCGATGTGCGACCACAGGAACACGAGGAGCACGATCAACCTTCTTCCTCAACAATGGTGCATCCCCCAACTCAAGACGATGAACAAGTTCATCAAGAGGATGCATATGATCAAGGGGGAGCACAAGATGTCCAAGTAGAAGAGGAAGAAGCACCACAGGCCCCTCCAACCCAAGTTCGAGCGACGATTCAAAGGAATCATCCCGTCGACCAAATTTTGGGTGACATTAGCAAGGGAGTAACTACTCGTTCTAGATTAGTTAATTTTTGTGAGCATTACTCCTTTGTCTCTTCTATTGAGCCTTTCAGGGTAGAAGAGGCCTTGCTAGATCCGGACTGGGTGTTGGCCATGCAAGAGGAGCTCAATAATTTCAAGAGAAATGAAGTTTGGACACTGGTGCCTCGTCCCAAGCAAAATGTTGTGGGAACCAAGTGGGTGTTCCGCAACAAACAAGACGAGCACGGGGTGGTGACAAGGAACAAGGCTCGACTTGTGGCAAAAGGTTATGCCCAAGTCGCATGTTTGGACTTTGAGGAGACTTTTGCTCCTGTGGCTAGGCTAGAGTCCATTCGTATTTTGCTAGCATATGCCGCTCACCATTCTTTCAGGTTGTTCCAAATGGATGTGAAGAGCGCTTTCCTCAACGGGCCAATCAAGGAGGAGGTGTACGTGGAGCAACCCCCTAGCTTCGAGGATGAACGGTACCCCGACCACGTATGTAAGCTCTCTAAGGCGCTCTATGGACTTAAGCAAGCCCCAAGAGCATGGTATGAATGCCTTAGAGACTTTTTAATTGCTAATGCTTTCAAGGTTGGGAAAGCCGATCCAACTTTATTCACTAAGACTTGTGATGGTGACTTATTTGTGTGCCAAATTTATGTCGATGACATAATATTTGGTTCTACTAACCAAAAGTCTTGTGAAGAGTTTAGCAGGGTGATGACTCAAAAGTTTGAGATGTCGATGATGGGCGAGTTGAACTACTTCCTTGGTTTCCAAGTGAAGCAACTCAAGGACGACACCTTCATCTCCCAAACGAAGTACACACAAGACTTGCTAAAGCGGTTTGGGATGAAGGACGCCAAGCCCGCAAAGACTCCGATGGGAACTGACGGACACGTCGACCTCAACAAAGGAGGTAAGTCCGTTGATCAAAAAGCATACCGGTCCATGATAGGTTCTTTGCTTTATTTATGCGCTAGTAGACCGGATATTATGCTTAGTGTATGCATGTGTGCTAGATTTCAATCCGATCCTGAGAGCACCTAGAGGGGGGGTGAATAGGTGATCCTGTAACACTTAAAACTTAGGCCACAGAAACTTGGTTAAGTGTTAGCACAATAACCGCCAAGTGGCTAGAGAGGAATCTTCAACAAAACACAATAACCAACAAGATCAATCACAGAGATGGCACGGTGGTTATCCCGTGGTTCGGCCAAGACCAACGCTTGCCTACTCCACGTTGTGGCGCCCCAATGGACGAGGGTTGCAATCAACCCCTCTCAAGCGGTCCAAAGACCCACTTGAATACCACGGTGTTTTGCTTGCTTTTCTCAATCCCGTTTGCGAGGAATCTCCACAACTTGGAGCCTCTCGCCCTTACACTTGAAATTCACAAAGAAGCACAAAGCAAGGGAGGGATTAGCAACACACTCAAGACAAGAAATCACAGTAACACCACGCACACAAGTCGCAACGAGAGCTCACAACACAACTCAATGAGTTCACCACTCAACTAGAGCTCTAATTGCTATCGCAAAGAATCAAAGGCGCGGAATCGATGTCTTGGTGCTTAGGAATGTTGTAGGAATGCTTGGTGTGCTCCTCCATGCGCCTAGGGGTCCCTTTTATAGCCCCAAGGCAGCTAGGAGCCGTTGAGAGCAATCTAGGAAGGCTGATCTTGCCTTCTGTCGACTGGAGCACCGGACAGTCCGGTGCACACCGGACAGTGTCCGGTGCCTGATTTCCTTCCAAATATGGCGCAGTCGACCATTGGCAGCCTGAGAGCCGTTGGCGCACCGGACATGTCCGGTGCACACCGGACAGTCCGGTGCACCCTTCTAGCCGTTGGCTCGGCCACGTGTCCCGCGCAGATCGCGCGGCCGACCGTTGGCCCGGCCGACCGTTGGCTCACCGGACAGTCCGGTGCACACCGGACAGTCCGGTGAATTATAGTCGTACGCCATTGATGAATTCCCGAGAGCGACGAGTTCGCCTGTGAACGGCCCACCGGACAGTCCGGTGCACCACCGGACAGTCCGGTGAATTATAGCCGTACACCGCCGTCGAAGTCCCGAGAGCAGCCACTTTGCTCGAGCCAGCCTGGCGCACCGGACATTGTCCGGTGCACCACCGGACAGTCCGGTGCACCACCGGACAGTCCGGTGCTCCCAGACTGAGCAGATTCTTGGCTGCTCGAGCCAAGGCATTTTCAATTGGATTTTTCCTGTTTCCAGCACTTAGACACAATACATTAGTCCATAAAACAATGTACTAAGTCTGAGAAACATATCTTTATTCTTGATTTGTACTTTGTCCACCTTTTTACACTTAGGCACTTGTGTTGGACACTAAATCACCAAAATACTTAGAAATGGCCCAAGGGCACATTTCCCTTTCAATCTCCCCCTTTTTGGTGATTTATGCCAACACAACATAAAGCAAGTAGAACAAGTACAAAATCAATTCAAATTAGAACTCAAAATTGTTTTGATTCAATTTGCACTCTATGCCACCACTTGGTTTGTTTTTGCAAATCAAACTCAAATTTCTATCTCTAAGTCAAACACACATGTTAAGACATAAAGAGAGTCATTCCAAGAGAAATTGATTCAAGATTTCAAAAACTCACCTTTTTCCCATAATCAATACTTCTCCCCACAAGAAGCCAACTTTTGACAAGAGAGACACTAAAAGAGTTTTGACAAACCAAAAGCTCTATTCTACTATTTTCAAAATTTCTTTTTCAAAATTTCTCAAGTGGTAGCTGATCCATTTATCGTTTTGGCCTTTATTTTCTCCCCCTTTGGCATCAAGCACCAAAACGGGATCAATCTTGGCCCTTCAACCCCATTGCCTCACCAAAATCTTCAAATAAGAACACAAAGGCAATAAGAGTACATGAGATGAACTTGGAATAAGTTACCCTCTCATCGGAGTGCAGTGGAAGTCTTTCATGGTCCAAGTCCACCTTTTCCCTTTCAAACCTCCTTTGAGACTAAAACAAGCAAACTCAAGCATATGGTTAGTCTCAAAGGGTCAAGTTGTAGCACAACTCCCCCTAAATATGTGCATCACTTGCAAAAAGGACTTGTGAGGTCCAGGGAGTGTTTGTACAACTTGAGCACCACAATAAGCAACAAAATGCAGAATGAACATGATCAAGGGCATAAACACATGTATGCTACAATTCAATCCAAGTTTCGCGAATCTAAGACATTTAGCTCACTACGCAGCCTGCAAAAGGTCTTCTCATCTAGAGGCTTGGTAAAGATATCGGCTAGCTGGTTCTCGGTGCTAACATAAAACACTTCGATATCTCCCTTTTGCTGGTGGTCTCTCAAAAAGTGATGCCGGATGTCAATATGCTTTGTGCGGCTGTGCTCAACAGGATTTTCCGCTATTCGGATAGCACTCTCATTATCACATAGGAGTGGGACTTTGCTCAGATTGTAGCCAAAGTCCCTGAGGGTTTGCCTCATCCAAAGTAGTTGCGCGCAACACTGTCCTACGGCAACATACTCGGCCTCAGCGGTGGATAGGGCAACGGAAGTTTGTTTCTTAGAATTCCATGACACCAGGGACCTTCCTAAGAATTGGCATGTCCCCGATGTACTCTTCCTATCGACCTTACATCTAGCATAGTCGGAATCTGAGTACCCAATCAAGTCAAAGTTAGACCCCTTTGGATACCAGATCCCGAAGCAAGGCGTAGCGACTAAATATCGAAGAATTCGCTTCACAGCCACTAAGTGACACTCCTTAGGATCGGATTGAAATCTAGCACACATGCATACGCTAAGCATAATATCCGGTCTACTAGCACATAAATAAAGCAAAGAACCTATCATGGACCGGTATGCTTTTTGATCAACGGACTTACCTCCTTTGTTGAGGTCGGTATGTCCGTCAGTTCCCATCGGCGTCTTTGCGGGCTTGGCGTCCTTCATCCCAAACCGCTTTAGCAAGTCTTGCGTGTACTTCGTTTGGGAGATGAAAGTGCCGTCCTTGAGTTGCTTCACTTGGAACCCAAGGAAGTAGATGAAGCGTCCCCAATCCTCTGGGACTCAAATGTGATACAATTACTAGTCCCAGGAGGCTAGCAAACACATTTATACATCAGATGATACCAAATCTGCTTAAACGAGACAAACCTATAAAGGTGGCGGTCAACTTTAAGAGTTGGTCCACAACTCGAGACATATCATTAGAGTGGGGCTGAAGCAGCCCGATATACGCAGCGAAGCAAGTCAGCGGTCCAACAGCCACAGGCAAGGTTGGGAACAGTCGTAACTCTTACCCGATCTCCTTTTTCTGAAAAACAACAAATAAGCAAGGGTGAGTACAAACGTACTCAGCAGCCCACCTTCACCCGCGGAATGGGGAAATCAGATATAATGCATGGAATATGTGGAGCTTGGGATATTTTGCAGAAACAGCAATATTTAATGCAGAGTTGTTTTGAAAAACATTTTGTATTTTTGCAAAGCGCATCCTCTCCAAAAGGAGCAGGAAGTTTTTCAGTATTATAACAAAATCCCCTGGACTAAACCATCCAGATATCTCAGCAGTTTCCCACTGGTTTTCATTTTCAACAACAGCCACTGGACTTCCCGTCCACCATAGCTCACGGCTCAACCGCCGGACCTTTTAAAAACCACTTTTCAAAAGCATCTCTTTTTTTGAAAACAAAACATTAATTGCCATACCATACCAGACTCGTCCATTCCTGTGGACACAGACTATTCGAATAGGTTTTCAAACTCTGCGCAGAGGTGTACACTTTACCCACTAGTCCGGCTCTGCGATCTCATGATCAATGAGATCCAAATCCGAATCTCTTTCTTTCCCCGCACGTCCTAACCTTAACGGTTATCCGGAAGGAGTCAGGCCACCACCATGTCCAAACCGGACAAAACTTTCCCCCTCCTTATCCTCCCGGTGCTCCCCAGCCTTCATAACCCAGGGGTTGGACCGTACGAGTTCAGATTGAGTGACTGCCCACACAGTCTCGAGTGGTTGTACTTGTCATGAGTACAGGTAGTGAAAGATGACAAACCGGTCCTTATACGAGGGGACAATCCTTCTGCTCACGCCTAAACCAGCTGAGCCATCACCTTAGGCCCTCCCCTAAACCAGGGAGTCCCTGATTATCCCACTCACAAGGTGATAAGGGTGAAAACCCTTCATCATACACATTTTGAAAAGCATTTTCTTTTGAAAACTCACAACTTTCCTCAAATCATTTGTAACAAATATATCAGGGATTGATTGCGGCAAGCGGCTGGGTGGCCATAATAACTTGTCTCAAAATCATATCATGCATAAAATAACAGGCTGAGGGTTGTGGTTGAAAAACATAGGTAATTTATGCATCAAAGGGATCCAGTGAGCTTGCCGTGCTTATTCGGCGAAGGGGGAAGGAGAGCTCACGGAACTGGCTTCTGGCTCCACCGCCTGGCGTAGACTTGCAGATCTGGCCTCCACGAGATGGCACGAACGCTCCGATAACTATGCAACATGAACAAGCAAACATACAAACCAGCAAGTATACCAACAAATATTTAGTATAGTGGTCAGAAAAGCGATATATGGATGGGTAGAGTCTTGAGTAGAATCTATGTCATGTGGTGTTGTGATATTACTGGTGGTGGAGCGGAGGTGCTTACCAGGAGGGTGGACTAGAGGCAAAGCGACACTATGCGTGTAGCCGGCAGAGCGGAGTAACTGAGTGGGTGGGGTGTTTGCCTTGGCTGAGGGTGTTGAGTGTGTGTGGAGAGGGAGAGGGTAGCTGGGTGTATTTATAGCTGAGTGTAGGTGGTGTAGCACAGTGAAGTTCACTGTTGGTGAGAATAGTGACGAATGAATCGTCTGACTTGGTATGAACAGGAGAGTTATAGGCAGAATATGGGACGAGAGTATTTTGGGAGTCTTCTGAAACCTGAACCATGCTTAAGGGATGACATGGTTGGATAGGGAATAATTTGATAAGAATTTAGAAACAATAATTATTGGAATCTGAGTTTGGAAGCCTGGTTCAAAGGAATCTCAAAGTTAAGCATGCTCAACTTGGAGAAACCTAGGATGGGTGACCAGATGGGAAGTTCCCTACTGGAAGGAAAATCACAGTCACCGGAGTCCGTATGACTGAAATATGGGTCTGGCTGGTATTAAGTGGACTAGACAGCATGATGGATGAGTAGTTGAAATTTGGGGCGATCGGATGATCGATGAATAGTAACGATGATTAGTAACGATGAATAGTGGCGATGGAAAAGTAATTATAGATACCATCGATGAATAGTAACAATGATGAATAGTAATGATAAATAGTAACGATGATGAATAGTGTATGTGAATAGTAACGGTGAATAGTAATGGTGAATAGTGACAGTGAATAGTCGTATGAACGAACGATGAACGATGAATAGGAACTATGAACGAACGGACGAACGATCGAATGATCGGACGAACGAACGATCGGAATTTCGGCAGCATAACGGCAGGAAAAGATTATTTGGACGAACGAACGGACGAACGATCGAATGATCGGACGAACGAACGATCGGAATTTCGGCAGCATAACGGCAGGACAAAGATTATCTAGAAGAACGATGAATAGGGACTATGAACGAACGATGAATAGGGAACTATGAACGAACGATGAACGATCGAATGATCGAACAATCGAACGATCGGAATTTCGGCAGCATAACGGCAGGAAAAAGATTATTTGGACGAACGAACGGACGAACGATCGAACGATCGGATGAACGGACGAACGAACCATGAACGATCGGACGAACGATCGAACGATCGGACGAACGAACGAACAAACTAAGAACAGGGGGACGAACGATCGAAGAACGATCGAACGATCCTTGTGCTAGTGTGTGCTTGTGTGGAACATGGAGTGGGTGTGTGTGGGGGGGAAGAGAGTTGCCATGAAATGGCTTGGGGTGGGATGAGAGGAGGCCCTTGCCCCTCTATTTATAGCCATGGTGGGGGGATTAGGGGGAGGGATGAGAGGATTAGTGGGAGGATGAGAGGATTAGTGGGAGGTTAGCATGTATTTGTCTTGTATAAGTGAGATTTGCTTGTAGAGCTCACCGTATGACACTGGAGGCATACGTATACGTATGAGCATGAGGAAGGTTATGAAGAAAATATTTATAGGGACTTGAAAAATGATTCTGAAGATATTTCTCAAGAGGAAAATACTTGGAGATATATCTGTGGAATATTTGGACAGTATTTCTGGACAGAACTTGAAGGGGGTTACTCGAGAAATATCTAGGCGGTATTTCTGGAAAGAAATTGAGGGGGATCACTGGAGAAACATTTATAGGATATTTGAGGAGGATTTTGGAGAGAATATAGACCACTATATTTTATTTGCTGATATCAACTCGCAAACAAACATTTTGAAATGAAACTTGAAATTCATTTTGAATTTAGGGCGAGTTTGAGAAAATTTCAAGATTTGAATTTTTGGGATGCTACAAATCTACCCCACTTAAAAGGAATCTCGTCCTCGAGATTCGGCTTAGAAGGGTTATGGGTATAGCTTTACTTCAGCTACATATCTTCACTTTGCAACTCTTCGAGGAGATGGAACTTCAACAAAATCTGGTCTTTGAGGAGCATCTGGTTGCTGATTGCAAACGCTGATTCTGGCTACTTAAAGAATCATCTTCAGGCTTCTAGGTTTCGCTTGGCAGCTAGCTTATTGAAGAAGCATTGATGCCGACACACAAACCTTCCTCTTGCGAACTCCCAGATGGATTCCTTCCTTGATTGGTCTTCTGGTGCTTCATCTATAAAACTTGGGTGACCACTTCTCATCCAGGAACTTATATGCTTGGATGATCTGGTCCTTCACAAGCTTGCTATAGGCCTTCTTCTTTTTCTCCATAGCAACAACCTTACTGGAACACAACCCCACTTAAAATGAATGAGGGTAGAACTCTTGAATCTTGGGGATTTGAACTCCTTGAAGTACCTCATAACAAGGGTGTTACGGGGCCTTCTTCTGTTGTTGCTGCTTGAGCAGGCTGCGGAGAGATGACTGACACAGGGTTGATTTTGGGAGAACCTTCTTCTTATCTTCTCTTCGCTATCTTTTTTTCTCTTTTCACTGCTCCTTTCTTTCTCTTTGCTCTTCCCACTGGAGGATTCTATCAAAGAGTATTACCATCATACAGAGGAGGAAACCAAAGATGTTGAACCATATACAACAGTCTTCAACCTAAGAATTACCAAGCATTGTGATCTTAGGGGCAAGGGAGTGGAAAATTGAGTTGCTTGCGATTTGGCAGAGGGTATTTTATCTGGTGTGTGTGCTTTGCTTGGGATGGGAGTTGAGGGAGCTGGTGGGGGGGGGGGTTTATAGGCGAGCGGGGGTGTTCGGTTGCGGAGTAGTGGTGATGGAGTAGGTGCTACGCGGCAGCGGGTGCGATAAGGGGAGGGGGGCCTGGTGTTGCCGGCGATGATGGTGGCGGTGGGTGCGCTGCAAAGGGGGCGTGGGTGGCGGTAGTGCACTGCAAAGGGGGCGTGGGGTGGTGGTAGTGCTCATGCAGGCGGGCACGCGTGCGAGGGGCACGGGTGAGTGGTGGGGTCGATGACCCTGATGTTTGTGGTCTCTGGTTCCAAGAATCTTTGCCTCTCTGTATGGTAATAACTCCTTCTGTCCTCTTTTCCTATTTACTTTGACTCAGGGGCAGTGCTTTGATTCTCACGGTCGGTCCTTTTGACTGAGCGACTGGATAGGTTCCTCTGTAGCTTATTCCAGGCTTCAAGGGTAAGCTTCCCGGTATCTTCTTGGGTAAGGCACTTTTCTCTTCAGATGGGTTAAGAAGAGAATGGAAGCATAAGGTAAGGATTAGCTCTAATTTGTTATCTTTGTTTTTAGAGAAAACCTTTCTTAAAAAGAAAGAAAACACACAAGCTCAGCAATGATACACACAAACAAATCAAATGTTTTGAATAAGGGAAGAATAGAGTTTTTCAAAGCACGGACTACTCGGATTCGGGGGCTAAGCATAACTATTATTGCTTGGCTCCTGAATTGAGAACTATGCTAACCAGGACTTATGAGCACTAACGTTAAAGCATCACATATGCACTCAAAAGGGGAGAAAACATCAAGCGAAATTCATTTTGAAATGCCCTAGGGGGCCACACAAATAGAGTTTTTCAAAACACGGGTCTACACGATTACCTCTCATACATGCAGGGCTCTAGCCAAAGTGAAGCAAAACTTCACTACCTAATGCATGCAGAGGATTGGGCATAACTAACTTCAGACCAGGCAGCTTCTCTTCTGGCAGGGCTGGCACACAACTTCAATCTGAGACATCTCCTGGATGGGTCAAGAGGGAGCTGATGTTGATGACTTCTTCTGGCAGCGACTGAGATGGCAACACGGGGTCGAACTCTTCTTCAAGCGGGACTGGCTCTTGTAGCTCCTCTGAGGGTGGCGGTGCTGGCGGGGTGCTTGCAGCTTCTTCCTTGACCTCAAGGGACGGTGCTGGAATCTTCTTCATGGTGAGGGGCTCAAGCAACTCTGGCGGGGGATCTTGGGAGGATTCAGGGTGCTCTTGCTTATCCATAGCCTTAGGGGAGACTAGAATTCCTTCCAAGACTATGGCTCCTTCCGTGGGTTCCCAAGCCTTCTTCTCTCCTCTGATAGATACCGGGTGACCTTCAAGAATCTGGGGGTCTTCAGCTCTGATGGGTTGAACAGGGTTGGATGGAGCGGGCTCTTGGATCCGCAGGGCTCTACGTTGGTTATGGGTTACCAAGTAGGCCTCCATCAACTTCTGGACATGCTCATCCTTGGCTTGCTTCAGGGCTTCAACAGCAATGACTTCGTGACTCTCCAAGGCAGTTGCACGGGCTTGAGCTGTGGTGAGATCCACATGGAGCTTACGGTTGAGCTTCTCTGCATCTTCTGCTCGGGCAATCATCTGACGGTGGTGCCGAGCCAAGAAATCATACTGCGCATCCAGGGTGAGCAGGTATGTAGTGAGGTACACGACTGTGGGGTCGTCCTCAAGCAGCTGCTGCTCTTCCAATGCACGCATCCTGGCCATCCAAGCGGGACGGTCTCTCTGAAAGGGCGGAAAGAATCTGAGCGGGGTGTCGGCCACTTCTTCTTCATAGATCTGACACATGGCCCTCAATGCCTTGCGAGCGACGACTTGGCAGGTGTCTTTGAATCTGTGCCCAGCAGTAGTGACACTCCATTCCACATGGTGTGGACTGGATCCAATGTATACAGTCACGACACACTTCTCTGTGCCATGCTCGACGAATTCACGACCATCATACTCTGGCTGGCTCCTTATTCCGAGGCGAACTGTGCATGCTCTCAGCAACTTAGGGAAACCATCTTCATTCTGGCAAAAGTTGGTTTGGCAACGAACCTCCATCTGACTTCTGAGAGAAGGATAGGGGAAAAGCATTTTTGAAATGAAGGGATGAGAGCAAGATTTTTTTAAGAAAATAGTTTGGACTCAAAAACTTTTGATCAGGCTAAGGGTTACGTCCTGCGGCCAACCTAACACCTCTGATACCACCTGAAGCGTCCCCAATCCTCTGGGACTCAAATGTGATACAATTACTAGTCCCAGGAGGCTAGCAAACACATTTATACATCAGATGATACCAAATCTGCTTAAACGAGACAAACCTATAAAGGTGGCGGTCAACTTTAAGAGTTGGTCCACAACTCGAGACATATCATCAGAGTGGGGCTGAAGCAGCCCGATATACGCAGCGAAGCAAGTCAGCGGTCCAACAGCCACAGACAAGGTTGGGAACAGTCGTAACTCTTACCCGATCTCCTTTTTCTGAAAAACAACAAATAAGCAAGGGTGAGTACAAACGTACTCAGCAGCCCACCTTCACCCGCGGAATGGGGAAATCAGATATAATGCATGGAATATGTGGAGCTCGGGATATTTTGCAGAAACAACAATATTTAATGCAGAGTTGTTTTGAAAAACATTTTGTATTTTTGCAAAGCGCATCCTCTCCAAAAGGAGCAGGAAGTTTTTCAGTATTATAACAAAATCCCCTGGACTAAACCATCCAGATATCTCAGCAGTTTCCCACTGGTTTTCATTTTCAACAACAGCCACTGGACTTCCCGTCCACCATAGCTCACGGCTCAACCGCCGGACCTTTTAAAAACCACTTTTCAAAAGCATCTCTTTTTTTGAAAACAAAACATTAATTGCCATACCATACCAGACTCGTCCATTCCTGTGGACACAGACTATTCGAATAGGTTTTCAAACTCTGCGCAGAGGTGTACACTTTACCCACTAGTCCGGCTCTGCGATCTCATGATCAATGAGATCCGAATCCGAATCTCTTTCTTTCCCCGCACGTCCTAACCTTAACGGTTATCCGGAAGGAGTCAGGCCACCACCATGTCCAAACCAGACAAAACTTTCCCCCTCCTTATCCTCCCGGTGCTCCCCAGCCTTCATAACCCTGGGGTTGGACCGTACGAGTTCAGATTGAGTGACTGCCCACACAGTCTCGAGTGGTTGTACTTGTCATGAGTACAGGTAGTGAAAGATGACAAACCGGTCCTTATACGAGGGGACAATCCTTCTGCTCACGCCTAAACCAGCTGAGCCATCACCTTAGGCCCTCCCCTAAACCAGGGAGTCCCTGATTATCCCACTCACAAGGTGATAAGGGTGAAAACCCTTCATCATACACATTTTGAAAAGCATTTTCTTTTGAAAACTCACACCTTTCCTCAAATCATTTGTAACAAATATATCAGGGATTGATTGCGGCAAGCGGCTGGGTGGCCATAATAACTTGTCTCAAAATCATATCATGCATAAAATAACAGGCTGAGGGTTGTGGTTGAAAAACATAGGTAATTTATGCATCAAAGGGATCCAGTGAGCTTGCCGTGCTTATTCGGCGAAGGGGGAAGGAGAGCTCGCGGAACTGGCTTCTGGCTCCACCGCCTGGCGTAGACTTGCAGATCTGGCCTCCACGAGATGGCACGAACGCTCCGATAACTATGCAACATGAACAAGCAAACATACAAACCAGCAAGTATACCAACAAATATTTAGTATAGTGGTCAGAAAAGCGATATATGGATGGGTAGAGTCTTGAGTAGAATCTATGTCATGTGGTGTTGTGATATTACTGGTGGTGGAGCGGAGGTGCTTACCAGGAGGGTGGACTAGAGGCAAAGCGACACTATGCGTGTAGCCGGCAGAGCGGAGTAACTGAGTGGGTGGGGTGTTTGCCTTGGCTGAGGGTGTTGAGTGTGTGTGGAGAGGGAGAGGGTAGCTGGGTGTATTTATAGCTGAGTGTAGGTGGTGTAGCACAGTGAAGTTCACTGTTGGTGAGAATAGTGACGAATGAATCGTCTGACTTGGTATGAACAGGAGAGTTATAGGCAGAATATGGGACGAGAGTATTTTGGGAGTCTTCTGAAACCTGAACCATGCTTAAGGGATGACATGGTTGGATAGGGAATAATTTGATAAGAATTTAGAAACAATAATTATTGGAATCTGAGTTTGGAAGCCTGGTTCAAAGGAATCTCAAAGTTAAGCATGCTCAACTTGGAGAAACCTAGGATGGGTGACCAGATGGGAAGTTCCCTACTGGAAGGAAAATCACAGTCACCGGAGTCCGTATGACTGAAATATGGGTCTGGCTGGTATTAAGTGGACTAGACAGCATGATGGATGAGTAGTTGAAATTTGGGGCGATCGGATGATCGATGAATAGTAACGATGATTAGTAACGATGAATAGTGGCGATGGAAAAGTAATTATAGATACCATCGATGAATAGTAACAATGATGAATAGTAATGATAAATAGTAACGATGATGAATAGTGTATGTGAATAGTAACGGTGAATAGTAATGGTGAATAGTGACAGTGAATAGTCGTATGAACGAACGATGAACGATGAATAGGAACTATGAACGAACGGACGAACGATCGAATGATCGGACGAACGAACGATCGGAATTTCGGCAGCATAATGGCAGGAAAAGATTATTTGGACGAACGAACGGACGAACGATCGAATGATCGGACGAACGAACGATCGGAATTTCGGCAGCATAATGGCAGGACAAAGATTATCTGGAAGAACGATGAATAGGGACTATGAACGAACGATGAACGATGAATAGGGAACTATGAACGAACGATGAACGATCGAATGATCGAACGATCGGAATTTCGGCAGCATAACGGCAGGAAAAAGATTATTTGGACGAACGAACGGACGAACGATCGAACGATCGGATGAACGGACGAACGAACCATGAACGATCGGACGAACGATCGAACGATCGGACGAACGAACGAACAAACTAAGAACAGGGGGACGAACGATCGAAGAACGATCGAACGATCCTTGTGCTAGTGTGTGCTTGTATGGAACATGGAGTGGGTGTGTGGGGGGGGGGAAGAGAGTTGCCATGAAATGGCTTGGGGTGGGATGAGAGGAGGCCCTTGCCCCTCTATTTATAGCCATGGTGGGGGGATTAGGGGGAGGGATGAGAGGATTAGTGGGAGGATGAGAGGATTAGTGGGAGGTTAGCATGTATTTGTCTTGTATAAGTGAGATTTGCTTGTAGAGCTCACCGTATGACACTGGAGGCATACGTATACGTATGAGCATGAGGAAGGTTATGAAGAAAATATTTATAGGGACTTGAAAAATGATTCTGAAGATATTTCTCAAGAGGAAAATACTTGGAGATATATCTGTGGAATATTTGGACAGTATTTCTGGACAGAACTTGAAGGGGGTTACTCGAGAAATATCTAGGCGGTATTTCTGGAAAGAAATTGAGGGGGATCACTGGAGAAACATTTGTAGGATATTTGAGGAGGATTTTGGAGAGAATATAGACCACTATATTTTATTTGCTGATATCAACTCGCAAACAAACATTTTGAAATGAAACTTGAAATTCATTTTGAATTTAGGGCGAGTTTGAGAAAATTTCAAGATTTGAATTTTTGGGATGCTACAGTAGATCAACTCGCCCATCATCGACATCTCGAATTTCTGCGTCATAACCCTGCTAAACTCTTCACAAGACTTTTGATTAGTAGAACCAAATATTATGTCATCGACATAAATTTGGCACACAAAAAGATCACCATCGCAAGTCTTGGTAAAAAGAGTTGGATCGGCTTTCCCAACCTTGAAAGCATTAGCAATTAAAAAGTCTATAAGGCATTCATACCATGCTCTTGGGGCTTGCTTAAGTCCATAGAGCGCCTTAGAGAGCTTACACACGTGGTCGGGATACCGTTCATGCTCGAAGCCAGGGGGTTGCTCCACGTACACCTCCTCCTTGATCGACCCGTTGAGGAAAGCGCTCTTCACATCCATTTGGTACAACCTGAAAGAATGGTGAGCGGCATATGCTAGCAAGATATGAATTGATTCTAGCCTAGCCACAGGAGCAAAAGTTCTCCTCAAAGTCCAAACCTGCGACTTGGGCATAACCTTTTGCCACAAGTCGAGCCTTGTTCCTCGTCACCACCCCGTGCTCGTCCTGTTTGTTGAGGAACACCCACTTGGTTCCCACAACATTTTGCTTGGGACGAGGCACCAGTGTCCAAACTTCATTGCGCTTGAAGTTGTTGAGTTCCTCCTGCATGGCCAACACCCAGTCCGGATCTAGCAAGGCCTCTTCTACCCTGAAAGGCTCAATAGAAGAGACAAAGGAGTAATGCTAACAGAAATTAACTAATCTTGAACGAGTAGTTACTCCCTTGCTAATATCACCCAATATTTGGTCGACGGGATGATCCCTTTGGATCGTCGCTCGAACTTGGGTTGGAGGTGCCTGAGGTGCTTCTTCCTCTTCAACTTGATCATCCTGTGCTCCCCCTTGATCATGTGCCTCCACTTGAGGTACCTGTTCGTCATCTTGGGTTGGGGAATGCACCATAGTTGAGGAAGACTGTTGATCTTGCTCCAATTGTTCCTGAGGCCGTACATCTCCAATCGCCATGGTGCGTATCGCGGCCGTTGGAACGTCTTCTTCATCTACATCATCAAGATCAACAACTTGCTCTCTTGGAGAGCCATTAGTCTCATCAAATACAACGTCGCTAGAGACTTCAACCAAACCCGATGATTTGTTGAAGACCCTATACGCCTTTGTATTTGAATCATAACCTAATAAAAAACCTTCTACAGCTTTGGGAGCAAATTTAGAAGTTCTACCTTTCTTCACAAGAATATAACACTTGCTCCCAAATACACGAAAATAAGACACGTTGGGTTTGTTACCAGTTAGCAGCTCATATGAAGTCTTCTTGAGGAGGCGGTGAAGGTAGACCCTGTTGATGGCGTGGCAAGCCGTGTTCACGGCTTCCGACCAAAAGCGCTCGGGGGTCTTGAACTCTCCAAGCATAGTCCTCGCCATATCAATGAGCGTCATGTTCTTCCTCTCTACCACACCATTTTGCTGAGGTGTGTAAGGAGCGGAGAACTCGTGCTTGATCCCTTCCTCCTCAAGGAACTCCTCCACTTGAAGATTCTTGAATTCGGACCCGTTGTCGCTCCTTATCTTCTTCACCTTGAGCTCAAACTCATTTTGAGCTCTCCTGAGGAAACGCTTGAGGGTCCCTTGGGTTTCAGACTTATCCTGCAAAAAGAACACCCAAGTGAAGCGGGAAAAGTCATCAACAATAACTAGACCATACTTACTTCCTCCTATTTTAGATAGTTAGGGTACTGGAGATCATTACTCGAACTACCAAAATTAATTCAGTAGTTACAGTGCTTTGGGTTCATTTGTGTACTTTCGAGTCCCTGTTTTGAGAATTAGGTATCAGATATTTTGTCAACTCTACATGATACGAACTAGGAGTTGGGAACGTCGCCGCAGCACTAGCTGAGCACCCTCCAACGCTTATGCAGGGTTGTCCAGGGCATGACTAAGAGCACCTAGAGAGGGGTGAATAGGTGATTCTGTAAAAATCAAATACTTGTAGCCACAAAACTTGGTTAAGTGTTAGCTCAATAGAATCAAGTGGCTAAGGACTAAGCTCTTGTGAAACACAATGGTCACGAAGAAAACAAGCACAAGAGACACGGTGATTTATCCCGTGGTTCGGCCAAGTATAACACTTGCCTACTCCACGTTGTGGCGTCCCGCTGGACGAGGGTCGCACTCAACCCCTTTCAAGTGCCAATGATCAACTTGAATACCACGGTGTTTTCCTTTCTTTTACTATCTCCCGTTCGCGAGGAATCTCCACAACTTGGAGCCTCTCGCCCTTACAATTGATGATCACAAAGAAGCACGGAAGTAAGGGAGGGGAGAGCAACACACACAAGACTCAAAGCACGAGCACAATCACGCACACAAGCCACAACTTGAGCTCACAACACAATGCGAGGAGTTCTCTACTCAAATAGAGCACAAGTCACTATCACAAAGAATCAAATGCGCGAGAATGGAGTCTTGGTGCTAAGAGATGATCAAAGAATGCTTGGGTTACTCCTCCATGCGCCTAGGGGTCCCTTTTATAGCCCCAAGGCAGCTAGGAGCCGTTGGAGGCAATCTGGGAAGGCAATTCTTGCCTTCTGTCGGGTGGCGCACCGGACAGTCCGGTGCACCACCGGACAGACACTGTTCATGGTCCGGTGCAGATCGCCTTCCTGAAATGGCACAGCCGACCGTTGCAGAATTGTAGCCGTTAGCGCACCGGACACTGTCCGGTGCACACTGAACAGTCTGGTGCCTCCTACCGACCGTTGGAGCGGGCCACGCGTCGCCCGCGGATTTGGCGGCCGACCGTTGCGCTGGCGGCCGTTGGCTCACCGGACAGTCCGGTGAATTATAGCCGTACGCCGCCGACGAATTCCCAAGAGTGGCCAGTTCACCAGAAGCCAGCCTGGCGCACCGGACACTGTCCGGTGCACCACCGGACAGTCCGGTGTGCCAGACTGCGCTGAGTCTTGGTTGCTCCAGCCAAGTCTTTTCCTTTTTCTCTTTTCTCTGATTCTAGCACTTAGACAAATATATTAGTACACAAAAACCAATGTACTAAGTCTAGAATCATACCTTCTTGTTGATTTGCACTTCATCCATCATTTGGCACATAATTACTCACTCAATATGTGTTGGGCACTTAATCACCAAAAATATACTAGAAATGGCCCAAGGGCACATTTCCCTTTCAATCTCCCCCTTTTTGGTGATTTATGCCAACACATCAAAAAGCAACAAATAGAGGTGCAACATCAATGCAATTGAGAACAAAAATTGTCTTTTACAAGATCTGATATATTTGGATCGTTCTTTGTCACCACTTGGTTTGTTTTTGCAAATCAATTTCATTTTCCTATCTCTAAGTCAAACTCACTTGTTTGGGCATAAAGAGAGATAATCCAAGAGAGAACATGATCAAGATCCAAGAACTCCCCCTTTTTCCCATAATCATAAATTCTCCCCATAAGAGACCAAATTTTGACAATAAGAGTATTTTGACAAATCAAAAGTTCTAACTCTACTATTTTCAAAGTTCTCAAGTGGTAGCTGATCCATTTGCTTTGGCCTTAATTTCTCCCCCTTTGGCATTAAGCACCAAAACGGGATCATTATTGGCCCTTAAACCCCATTGCCTCACCAAAATCGTCAATTAAGAGTAAAAATGCAATAAGAGCATGGAGATGAACTTGGAGTAAATTACCCTCTCATCGAAGTGTAGTGGAAGTCTTGCATGGTCCAAGTTCACCTTTCCCTTTCAATCCACCTTTGAGACTAAATTAAGTAAACTCAAGCACACGGTTAGTCTCAAAGGGTCAAGTTGTAGCATTTCTCCCCCTAAATATGTGCATCATTCACACATGGACTTGTGAGGTCTGGGGATCCCTTGCACAACTTGAGCACCATAAATAAGCAATAATATGCATAAAGGAACATGATCAAGGACATAAAACACATGTATGCTATAGATCAATCCAAGTTACGCGAATCTAAGACATTTAGCTCACTACGCAGCCTGCAAAAGGTCTTCTCATCTAAAGGCTTGGTAAAGATATCGGCTAGCTGGTTCTCGGTGCTAACATAAAACACTTCGATATCTCCCTTTTGCTGGTGGTCTCTCAAAAAGTGATGCCGGATGTCTATGTGCTTTGTGCGGCTGTGTTCAACAGGATTGTCCGCCATGCGGATTGCACTCTCATTATCACATAGGAGTGGGACTTTGCTCAGATTGTAGCCAAAGTCCCAGAGGGTTTGCCTCATCCAAAGTAATTGCGCGCAACACTGTCCTACGGCAACATACTCGGCCTCAGCGATGGATAGAGCAACAGAAGTTTGTTTCTTTGAACTCCAAGACACCAGGGACCTTCCTAGGAATTGGCACATCCCTGATGTACTCTTCCTATCAACCTTGCACCCGGCATAATCGGAGTCTGAATATCCAATCAAGTCAAAGGTAGACCCCTTTGAATACCAGATCCCGAAGAAGGCGTAGCAACTAAATATCTAAGAATCCGCTTAACGGCCACAAGGTGACATTCCCTTGGGTCGGATTGATATCTAGCACACATGCAAATGCTAAGCATAATATCTGGTCTACTAGCACATAAGTAAAGCAAGGAACCTATCATAGACCGGTATGCCTTTTGATCAACGGACTTACCTCCTTTGTTGAGGTCAACATGTCTGTCGGTTCCTATTGGAGTCTTTGCGGGCTTGGCGTCCTTCATCCCAAACCGCTTGAGTAAGTCTTGCATGTACTTCATTTGAGAGATGAAGGTGTCGTCCTTGAGTTGCTTCACTTGGAACCTAAAAGTAGCCTAGAGGGGGGGGTGAATAGGGCGAATCTGAAATTTACAAACTTAATCACAACTACAAGCCGGGTTAGCGTTAGAAATAATAATGAGTCCGAGAGAGAGGGCGCAAAACAAATCACGAGCGAATAAAGAGTCAGACACGTGGATTTGTTTTACCGAGGTTCGGTTCTCACAAACCTACTCCCCGTTGAGGTGGTCACAAAGACCGGGTCTCTTTCAACCCTTTCCCTCTCTCAAACGGTCCCTCGGACCGAGTGAGCTTCTTATCTCAATCAAACGGGAACCAAACTTCCCCGCAAGGACCACCACACAATTGGTGTCTCTTGCCTCGATTACAATTGAGATGATCGCAAGAAAGAATGAAAGAAAGAAGCAATCCAAGCGCAAGAGCTCAAAAGAACACCACAAATCTCTCTCACTACTCACTAAAGCTTTGTGTGGAATTGGAGAGGATTTGATCACTTGGGTGTGTCTAGAATTGAATGCTAGAGCTCTTGTAGATGGTTGGAAGTTGGAAAACTTGGATGACTTGAATGAGGGGTGGTTGGGGGTATTTATAGCCCCAACCACCAAACTAGCCGTTGGTGAAGGCTGATGTCGCATGGCGCACCGGACAGTCCGGTGCGCCACCGGACAGTGTCCGGTGCGCCAGCCACGTCACCCGGCCGTTAGGGTTCGACCGTTGGAGCTCTGACGCGTGAGCGTGCCTGGCTGTCCGGTGGTGCACTGGACATGCCCTGTAGGCTGTCCAGTGCGCCACCACGCGCGTGCCTGACTTCTGCGCGCTCTGGCATACATTAAATGCCTCTGCAGGTGACCGTTGGCGCGAAGTAGCCGTTGCTCCGCCGTTACACCGGACAGTCCGGTGTGCACCGGACATGTCCGGTGAATTATAGCGGAGTGAATTCCCGAAGCTGGCGAGTTCAGAGTCACTTCTCCTTGGAGCACCGGACACTGTCCGGTGTACATCGGACAGTCCGGTGAATTATAGCGCGGCAGCTCTGAGTTTTCCCGAAGATGCGAAGTGCAGCTTGGAGTCCCCTGGTGCACCGGACACTGTCCGGTGGCACACCGGACAACCCGGTGCGCCCGACCAGGGTGCCTTCGGTTGTCCCGTTGCTCTTTTGTTTGAACCCTTTCTCTTGGTCTTTTTATTGGCTTATTGTGAACCTTTGGCACCTGTAGAACTTATAAACTAGAGCAAACTAGTTAGTCCAATTATTTGTGTTGGGCAATTCAACCACCAAAATCAATTTAGGAAATAGGTGTAAGCCTAATTTCCTTTCAATCTCCCCCTTTTTGGTGATTGATGCCAACACAAACCAAAGCAAATATAGAAGTGCATAATTGAACTAGTTTGCAATATGTATGTGCAAAGGTTACTTAGAATTTGAGCCAATAAATATTACTTACTAGATATGCATGGATTGTTTCTTTATTTTTAACATTTTGGACCACTCTTGCACCACATGTTTTGTTTTTTTGCAAATTCTTTTTGTAAATCCTTTTCAAAGTCCTTTTGCAAAATAGTCAAAGGTAAATGAATAAGATTTTGCGAAGCATTTTCAAGTTTTGAAATTTTCTCCCCTTGTTTCAAATGCTTTTCCTTTGACTAAACAAAACTCCCCCTCAATAAATTCTCCTCTTAGTGTTCAAGAGGGTTTTAAGATATCAATTTTGAAAATACTACTTTCTCCCCCTTTTGAACACTATAAGATACCAATTTGAAATTCACCAATTGAAAATCATTAGTTTTTAAAAATTAGGGTGGTGGTGCGGTCCTTTTGCTTTGGGCTAATACTTTCTCCCTCTTTGGCATGAATCGCCAAAAACGGATACTTAGAGTGAAATATAAGCCCTTAACTAACTACTTTCTCCCCTTTGGCAAATAAAACATATGAGTGAAGATTATACCAAAGACGAAGAAATGCTTGGAGCAACGGCGAAGGAAGAGTGATAGAGTAGAGTGGAAGCCTTTGTCTTCGCCGAAGACTCCAATTCCCTTTCAGTATACCTATGACTTGGTTTGAAATTCACTTGAAAACACATTAGTCATAGCATATATAAAAGAGACATGATCAAAGATATATTTATGAGCTATGTATGCAAGACATCAAAAGAAATTTCTAGAATCAAGAATATTTAGCTCATGCCTAAGTCGGGTAAAAGTTTGTTCATCTAGAGGCTTGGTAAAGATATCGGCTAATTGATCTTTAGTGTTAATGTATGCAATCTCGATATCCCCCTTTTGTTGGTGATCCCTAAGAAAATGATACTGAATGGCTATGTGTTTAGTGCAGCTATGCTCAACGGGATTATCCGCCATGCGGATTGCACTCTCATTATCACATAGAAGAGGAACTTTGGTTAATTTGTAACCATAGTCCTGCAGGGTTTGCCTCATCCAAAGCAATTGCGTGCAACAATGTCTTGCGACAATGTACTCAGAGCGACCAAATTTTGCTTCTTTGAAGCCCAAGACACCAAGGATCTTCCCAAGAACTGGCAAGTCCCTGATGTGCTCTTTCGATTAATTTTACACCCCGCCCAATCGGCATCCGAATAACCAATTAAATCAAATGTGGATCCCCGAGGGTACCAAAGCCCAAACTTAGGAGTATAAGCCAAATATCTCAAGATTCGTTTTACGGCCGTAAGGTGAGATTCCTTAGGGTCGGCTTGGAATCTTGCACACATGCATACGGAAAGCATAATGTCCGGTCGAGATGCACATAAATAGAGTAATGAACCTATCATCGACCAGTATACCTTTTGATCGACGGATTTACCTTCCGTGTCGAGGTCGAGATGCCCATTTGTTCCCATGGGAGTCTTGATGGGCTTGGCATCCTTCATTCCAAACTTGTTTAGAATGTCTTGAGTATACTTCGTTTGACAAATGAAGGTGCCCTCTTGGAGTTGCTTTACTTGAAATCCCAAGAAATATTTCAACTCCCCCATCATCGACATCTCGAATTTCTGTGTCATGATCCTACTAAATTCTTCACATGTAGATTCGTTAGTAGACCTAAATATGATATCATCAACATAAATTTGGCATACAAACAAATCATTGTCAAGAGTTTTAGTAAATAAAGTAGGATCGGCCTTTCCAACTTTGAAGCCATTAGCAATAAGGAAATCTCTTAGGCATTCATACCATGCTCTTGGGGCTTGCTTGAGCCCATAAAGCGCCTTAGAGAGCCTATAGACATGGTTAGGGTACTCACTGTCTTCAAAGCCGGGAGGTTGCTCAACATAGACCTCTTCCTTGATTGGTCCGTTGAGGAAGACACTCTTCACGTCCATTTGATAAAGCTTGAAGCCATGGTAAGTAGCATAGGCTAATAATATACGAATGGACTCAAGCCTAGCTACGGGTGCATAGGTTTCACCAAAATCCAAACCTTCGACTTGGGAGTATCCCTTGGCCACAAGTCGAGCTTTGTTCCTTGTCACCACACCATGCTCGTCTTGCTTGTTGCGGAAGACCCATTTGGTTCCTACAACATTTTGGTTAGGACGTGGAACTAAATGCCATACCTCGTTCCTAGTGAAATTGTTGAGCTCCTCTTGCATCGCCATCACCCAATACGAATCTTGGAGTGCTTCCTCTACCCTGTGAGGCTCAATAGAGGAAACAAAAGAGTAATGCTCACAAAAATGTGCAACACGAGATCGAGTAGTTACCCCCTTATGAATATCGCCGAGGATGGTGTCGACGGGGTGATCTCGTTGGATTGCTTGGTGGACTCTTGGGTGTGGCGGCCTTGGTTCTTCATCCTCCTTGTCTTGATCATTTGCATCTCCCCCTTGATCATTGCCGTCATCTTGAGGTGGCTCATCATTTTGATTTTCTCCTTCATCAACTTGAACCTCGTCCTCATTTTGAGTTGGTGGAGATGCTTGCGTGGAGGAGGATGGTTGATCTTGTGCATGTGGTGGCTCTTCGGATTTCTTAGGACACACATCCCCAATGGACATGTTCCTTAGCGCGATGCACGGAGCCTCTTCATTACCTATCTCATCAAGATCAACTTGCTCTACTTGAGAGCCGTTAGTTTCATCAAACGCAACGTTACAAGAAACTTCAACTAGTCCTGAGGACTTGTTAAAGACTCTATATGCCCTTGTGTTTGAATCATATCCTAGTAAAAAGCCTTCTACAGTCTTAGGAGCAAATTTAGATTTTCTACCTCTTTTGAAAAGAATAAAGCATTTGCTACCAAAGACTCTAAAATATGAAATATTGGACTTTTTACCGGTTTGGAGTTCGTATGATGTTTTCTTGAGGATTCGGTGTAGATATAACCGGTTGATGGCGAAGCAAGCGGTGTTAACCGCTTCGGCCCAAAACCGATCCAGCGTCTTGTACTCATCAAGCATGGTTCTCGCCATGTCCAATAGAGTTCGATTCTTCCTCTCCACTACACCATTTTGTTGGGGGTGTAGGGAGAAGAGAACTCATGCTTGATGCCCTCCTCCTCAAGGAAGCCTTCAATTTGTGAATTCTTGAACTCCGTCCCGTTGTCGCTTCTAATTTTCTTGATCCTTAAGCCGAACTCATTTTGAGCCCGTATCAAGAATCCCTTTAAAGTCTCTTGGGTTTGTGATTTTTCCTGCAAGAAGAACACCCAAGTGAAGCGAGAATAATCATCCACAATAACTAGACAGTACTTACTCCCGCCGATGCTTATGTAAGCGATCGGGCCGAATAAATCCATGTGTAGGAGCTCCAGTGGTCTGTCAGTCGTCATGATGTTTTTGTGTGGATGATGAACACCAACTTGCTTCCCAGCTTGGCATGCGCTACAAATCCTGTCTTTCTCAAAATGAACATTGGTTAATCCTAAAATGTGCTCTCCCTTTAGAAGTTTATGAAGATTCTTCATTCCAACATGGGCTAGTCGGCGGTGCCAGAGCCAACCCATGTTAGTCTTAGCAATTAAGCAAGTGTTGAGTTCAGCTCTATCAAAATCTACCAAGTATAGCTGACCCTCTAACACTCCCTTAAATGCTATTGAATCATCACTTCTTCTAAAGACAGTGACACCTACATCAGTAAATAGACAGTTGTAGCCCATTTGACATAATTGGGAAACGGAAAGCAAGTTGTAATCTAAAGAATCAACAAGAAAAACATTGGAAATGGAATGGTCAGGAGATATAGCAATTTTACCCAAGCCTTTGACCAAACCTTGGTTTCCATCCCCGAATGTGATAGCTCGTTGGGGATCTTGGTTTTTCTCGTAGGAGGAGAACATCTTCTTCTCCCCTGTCATGTGGTTTGTGCACCCGCTATCGATGATCCAACTTGTGCCCCCGGATGCATAAACCTACAAAAAAAATTTAGTTCTTGACTTTAGGTACCCAAACGGTTTTGGGTCCTTTGGCATTAGACACAAGAACTTTGGGCACCCAAACACAAGTCTTTGACCCCTTGTGTTTGCCCCCAACAAACTTGGCAACTACCTTGCCGGATTTGTTAGTTAAAACATATGATGCATCAAAAGTTTTAAATGAAATGTCATCATCATTTGATGCACTAGGAGTTTTCTTCTTAGGCAACTTAGCACAGGTTGGTTGCCTAGAGCTAGATGTCTCACCCTTATACATAAAAGCATGATTAGGACCAAAGTGAGACTTCCTAGAGTGAATTCTCCTAATCTTTCTCTCGGGATAACCGGCATGGTACAAAATGTAACCCTCGTTATTCTGAGGCATGGGAGCCTTGCCCTTAACAAAACTAGACAATCTTTTAGGAGGGGCACTAAGTTTGACATTGTCTCCCTTTTGGAAGCCAATGCCATCCTTGATGCCAGGGCGTCTCCCACTATAGAGCATACTTCTAGAAAATTTAACTTTTCATTTTCTAAGTTATGCTCGGCAATTTTAGCATCTAATTTTGCTATATGATCATTTTGTTGTTTAATTAAGACCATGTGATCATGAATAGCATTAATATCAACATCTCTACATCTAGCACAAATAGACACATGCTCAACGGTAGATGTAGAGGGTTTGCAAGAATTAAGTTCAACAATCTTAGCACGCAAAATATCATTGTTATCTCTAAGATCGAAATTGTAACATTGCAAACATCTAATTCTTTAGCCTTAGCGAGCAATTTTTCATTTTCAATCTTAAGGCTAGCAAGAGAAATGTTTAATTCTTCAATCTTAGCAAGCAAATCATCATTATCATTTCTAAGATTGGGAATTGAAACATCACAAACATGAGAATCAACCTTAGCAATTAATCTAGCATTTTCATTTCTAAGGTTGGCAATAGTGTCATGGCATGTGCTTAGCTCACTAGATAATATTTCACATTTTTCTACTTCTAGAGCATAAGCATTCTTAACCTTAACATGCTTTTTATTTTCCTTAATTAGGAAGTCCTCTTGGGAGTCCAAGAGATCATCCTTCTCATGGATGGCACTAATTAGCTCATTTAGTTTTTCTTTTTGTTGCATGTTGAGATTGGCAAAAAGGGTACGTAAATTATCCTCCTCATCACTAGCATTATCATCACCAGAGGATTCATATTTAGTGGAGGATTTGGATTTAACCTTCTTCTTTTTGCCGTCCTTTGCCATGAGGCACTTGTAGCCGACATTGGGGAAGAGAAGTCCCTTGGTGACGGCGATGTTGGCGACGTCCTCGTCGGAGGAGGAGTCGGTGGAGCTCTCGTCGGAGTCCCACTCGCGGCACACATGGGCATCGCCGCCCTTCTTCTTGTTATATCTCTTCTTCTCCTTTCTTCTCCCCTTCTTGTCGTCGCCCCTGTCACTGTCACTAGAAATAGGACATTTGGCAATAAAGTGACCGGGCTTACCACACTTGTAGCAAACCTTCTTGGAGCGAGGCTTATAATCCTTCCCCCTCCTTTGCTTGAGGATTTGGCAGAAACTCTTGATGATGAGCGTCATTTCCTCGTTGTCGAGCTTGGAGGCGTCGATGGGTTGTCTACTTGATGTAGATTCCTCCTTCTTCTCCTCCGTCGCCTTGAATGCCACCGGTTGTGCTTCGGGCGTGGAGGAGGTACCTTGCTCGAAGATTTTCTTTGAGCCTTTAATCATTAGCTCAAAGCTCACAAATTTTCCTATAACCTCCTCGGGAGACATTAGCTTATATCTAGGATCACCTCGAATTAATTGAACTTGTGTAGGGTTAAGAAATACGAGGGATCTAAGAATAACCTTGACCATCTCATGGTCATCCCATTTTTCGCTCTCGAGGTTGCGCACTTGATTCACCAAGGTCTTCAAGCGGTTGTACATGGCTTGTGGGTCCTCCCCTTGGTGAAGCATGAAGCGACCGAGCTCCCCCTCGATCGTCTCCCGCTTGGTGATTTTTGTCACCTCGTCTCCTTCGTGCGCGGTCTTGAGTACGTCCCAAATTTCCTTCGCACTCTTTAACCCTTGCACCTTATTATACTCCTCTCGACTTAGAGAGGCGAGGAGTATAGTAGTGGCTTGGGAGTTAAAGTGGTGAATTTGGGCCACTTCGTCCGAGTCGTAGTCTTCATCCCCTACGGATGGTACCTGTACACCAAACTCAACAACATTCCATATGCTTGTGTGGAGTGAGGTTAGATGATGCCTCATTTTGTCACTCCACATATTATAATCTTCACCATCAAAAACCGGTGGTTTGCCTAATGGAACGGAGAGCAAAGGAGTACGCTTTGAAATGTGGGGATAGTGTAGGGGGATCTTACTAAACTTCTTGCGCTCATGGCGCTTAGAAGTGACGGACGGCGCGTCGGAGCCGGAGGTCGATGGTGATGAAGAGTCAGTCTCGTAGTAGACCACTTTTCTCATCCTCTTGTGTTTGTCGCCTTTCCGATGCGACTTGTGGGAAGAGGATTTCTTCTCCTTCCCCTTCCCTTTGTTGGAGGAGTCCTTCTTCTCCTTCCTCTTGTTGCGGGACTCTTCCGATGAAGTCTCCCTGTGGCTTGTAGTGGGCTTGTCGCCGGTCTCCATCTCCCTCTTGGTGTGATCTCCCGACATCACTTCGAGCGGTTAGGCTCTAATGAAGCACCGAGCTCCGATACCAATTGAAAGTCGCCTAGAGGGGGGGTGAATAGGGCGAATCTGAAATTTGCAAACTTAATCACAACTACAAGCCGGGTTAGCGTTAGAAATAATAATGAGTCCAAGAAAGAGGGCACAAAACAAATCGCGAGCAAATAAAGAGTGAGACATGTGGATTTGTTTTACCGAGGTTCGGTTCTCGCAAACCTACTCCCCGTTGAGGTGGTCACAAAGACCGGGTCTCTTTCAACCCTTTCCCTCTCTCAAACGGTCCCTCGGACCGAGTGAGCTTCTTCTCTCAATCAAACGGGAACCAAACTTCCCCGCAAGGACCACCACACAATTGGTGTCTCTTGCCTCGATTACAATTGAGATGATTGCAAGAAAGAATGAAAGAAAGAAGCAATCCAAGCGCAAGAGCTCAAAAGAACACCACAAATCTCTCTCACTACTCACTAAAGCTTTGTGTGGAATTGGAGAGGATTTGATCACTTGGGTGTGTCTAGAATTGAATGCTAGAGCTCTTGTAGATGGTTGGAAGGTGGAAAACTTGGATGACTTGAATGAGGGGTGGTTGGGGGTATTTATAGCCCCAACCACCAAACTAGTCGTTGGTGAAGGCTGATGTCGCATGGCGCACCGGATAGTCCGGTGCGCCAGCCACGTCACCTGACCGTTAGGGTTCGACCGTTGGAGCTCTGACGCGTGGGCCCGCCTGGCTGTCCGGTGGTGCACCAGACATGCCCTGTAGGCTGTCCGGTGTGCCACCACGCGCGTGCCTGACTTCTGCGCGCTCTGGCGCGCATTAAATGCCTCTGCAGGTGACCGTTGGCGCGAAGTAGCTGTTGCTCTGCCGTTACACCGGACAGTCCGGTGTGCACCGGACATGTCTGGTGAATTATAGCGGAGTGAATTCTCGAAGCTGGCGAGTTCAGAGTCGCTTCTCCTTGGAGCACCGGACACTGTCCGGTGTACACCGGACAGTCCGGTGAATTATAGCGCGGCAGCTCTGAGTTTTCCCGAAGATGCGAAGTTCAGCTTGGAGTCCCCTGGTGCACCGGACACTGTCCGGTGGCACACCGGACAGTCCGATGCGCCCGACCAGGGTGCCTTCGGTTGTCTCGTTGCTCTTTTGTTTGAACCCTTTCTCTTGGTCTTTTTATTGGCTTATTGTGAACCTTTGGCACCTGTAGAACTTATAAACTAGAGCAAACTAGTTAGTCCAATTATTTGTGTTGGGCAATTCAACCACCAAAATCAATTTAGGAAATAGGTGTAAGCCTAATTCCCTTTCAGAACCAAAGGAAGTAGTTCAACTCGCCCATCATCGACATCTCAAATTTCTGTGTCATCACCCTGCTAAACTCCTCACAAGACTTTTGGTTAGTAGAACCAAATATTATGTCATCGACATAAATTTGGCACACAAATAAGTCACCATCACAAGTCTTAGTGAAAAGAGTTGGATCGGCTTTCCCAACCTTGAAAGCATTAGCAATTAGAAAATCTCTAAGGCATTCATACCATGCTCTTGGGGCTTGCTTAAGTCCATAGAGCGCCTTACAGAGCTTACACACATGGTCGGGGTACCGTTCATCCTCAAAGCCAGGGGGTTGCTCCATGTACACCTCCTCCTTGATTGGCCCGTTGAGGAAAGCGCTCCTCACATCCATTTGGAACAACCTGAAAGAATGGTGAGCGGCATAGGCTAACAAAATGCGAATAGACTCTAGCTTAGCCACAGGAGCAAAAGTCTCCTCAGAGTCCAAACCTGCGACTTGGGCATAACCTTTTGCCACAAGTCGAGCCTTGTTCCTTGTCACCACCCCGTGCTCGTCCTGTTTGTTGCGGAACACCCACTTGGTTCCCACAGCATTTTGCTTGGGACGTGGCACCAGGGTCCAAACTTCATTTCGCTTGAAGTTGTTGAGCTCTTCCTGCATGGCCAACACCTAGTCCGGATCTAGCAAAGCCTCTTCTACCCTGAAAGGCTCAATAGAAGAGACAAACGAGTAATGCTCACAAAAATTAGCTAGACGTAAGCGAGTTGTTACTCCCTTGCTTATATCTCCCAAAATCTGGTCGACGGGATGATTCCTTTGAATTGTTGCTCGGGCTTAAGTTGTAGGGGCTCGTGGTGCTTCTTCCTCCACAACTTGGTCTTCCTGTGCTCCCCCTTGATCACACGCCTCCTCTTGAGGAACCTGTTCATCATCTTGAGTTGGGGGTGCACCATTGTTGAGGAAGAAGGTTGATCTTGCTCTTGGTGTTCCTGTGGTCGCACATCTCCAATCGCCATGGTGCGAATTGGGTCCGTTGGAACATCATCTTCATCTACATCATCAAGATCAACTTGCTCTCTTGGAGAGCCATTAGTTTCATCAAATACAACGTCGCTAGAGACTTCAACCAAACCCGATGATTTGTTGAAGACTCTATACGCCTTTGTATTTGAGTCATAACTTAGCAAAAACCCTTCTACGGCTTTGGGAGTAAATTTGGAATTCCTACCTTTCTTCACTATAATGTAACATTTACTCCCAAATACACGAAAATATAAAACGTTGGGTTTGTTACCGATTTGAAGTTCGTACGACGTCTTCTTGAGGAGGCGCTGAAGGTAGACCCGGTTTATGGCGTGGCAAGCTGTGTTCACAGCTTCCGACCAAAACCGCTCGGGCGTCTTGAATTCTCCAAGCATCGTCCTCGCCATGTCTATAAGCGTCCTGTTCTTCCTCTCTACCACATCGTTTTGCTGTGGTGTGTAGGGAGCGGAGAACTCGTGCTTGATTCCTTCCTCCTCAAGGAACTCCTCCACTTGAAGGTTCTTGAACTCGGACCCGTTGTCGCTTCTAATCTTTTTCACTTTGAGTTCAAATTCGTTTTGAGCTCGCCTTAGAAAGCGCTTGAGGGTCCCTTGGGTTTCTGATTTATCCTGCAAAAAGAATACCCAAGTGAAGCGGGAAAAATCATCATCAACAACAAGACCATACTTACTTCCCTCGATGCTGAGGTAGGCGACGGGTCCGAAGAAGTCCATATGAAGTAGCTCCAGAGGTCTTGATGTGGTCATCACATTCTTGCTGTGATGAGAGCTTCCCACCTGTTTACCTGCTTGACATGCTGCACAAGGTCTATCTTTTTCGAAATACACATTTGTCAGTCCTAACACATGTTCTCCCTTTAGAAGTTTATGGAGGTTCTTCATCCCAACATGTGCTAGACGGCGATGCCACAGCCAGCCCATGCTAGTCTTAGCTATTAAGCATGTATCTAGATCGGCCTCCTCTTTCGAAAAATCAACTAAGTAGAGTTTGCCATCTAGTACACCCTTAAATGCTAATGAACCATCACTCCTTCTAAAGACAGACAAATCAACATTTGTAAATAAACAATTGTAGCCCATGTGGCACAATTGACTAACAGACAGCAGATTATAGCCTAGCGACTCTACTAGAAATACATTAGAGATAGAGTGCTCATTTGTGATGGCTATCTTGCCTAAGCCTTTGACCTTGCCTTGATTCCCATCTCCAAATATGATTGTATCTTGGGAATCCTTGTTCTTGATGTAGGAGGTGAACATCTTCTTCTCCCCCGTCATGTGGTTTGTGCATCCGCTGTCGATAATCCAGCTTGAGCTCCCGGATGCATAAACCTGCAAGGCAAATTAGGCTTGGGTTTTAGGTACCCAACTCTTGTTGGGTCCTACCAGGTTAGTTATAATAGTCTTTGGGACCCAAATGCAAGTCTCGTCTCCCTTGCACTTGGCCCCCAACTTCCTAGCAATCACTTTCTTATTCTTACAACAAATTGCAAAAGAAGTTTTGCAAGCATGGTAAATTGTAGAAGGTTCATTACATACTTTCCTAGGCATATGAGCAGCATTTTTCCTAAGCATATTTCTACCATGTACAAAAGAAGAACTTGAAGCAATCATAGCATGTGAATCATAAGCATAACTCCTATGAGCATTTCTAGAAAATTTTCTATCACTATAGATGAAAGCATTATTCCTTTGAGCACTATTAGCCATAGGGGCCTTCCCTTTCTCCTTGGCGGAAATGGGAGCCCTTTGACTTGTTAAGTTCTTGGCTTCCTTTCGAAAGCCAAGCCCATCCTTAATAGAGGGGTGTCTACCAACAGTGTAGGCATCCCTTGCAAATTTTAGTTTATCAAAATCCACCTTGCAAGTCTTAAGTTGAGCATTAAGACTTGCAACTTCATCATTTAATTTAGTAATGGATGCCAGATGTTCATTACAAGCATTAACATCAAAATCCTTGCACCTATTACAAATTACGACATGTTCCACACATGAACTAGACTTATTAACTACTTCTAACTTAGCATTTAACTCATCATTAACACACTTCAAACTAGAAATAGACTCATGGCAAGCAGAAATTTCAGAAGATAAAATATCATTCCTTTTAGTTTCTAAGGCAAGAGATTTTTGTACACTAATAAACTTGCCATGCTCTTCATATAAAATATCTTCTTGCTTCTCTAACAATCTATTCTTTTCATTTAAAGCATCAATCAATTCATTGATCTTATCAACTTTAGTTCTATCTAAACCTTTGAATAAACTTGTGTAGTCTACTTCATCATCACTAGATTCATCATCACTTGAAGAAGCATACGTAGGGGTATCTCGAGCGCTTACCTTTTTCTCCTTTGCCATGAGGCAGGTGTGGCGCTCGTTGGGGAAGAGAGACGACTTGTTGAAGGTCGAGGCGGCGAGTCCTTCGTTGTTGGAGTTGGACGAAGAGCAATCCGAACCCACTCTTTGCCAAGGTGCGCCTCGCCCTTCGCCTTCTTGTCGTAGGACTTCTTTTTCTCCCTCTTCTCGCTCTTTTCTTGTCCCTGGTCACTATCATTATCAGGACAGTTAGCAATAAAGTGATCAGTCTTACCACACTTGAAGCAGGAGCGCTTCCCCTTTTTCTTGCTCTTGTTGGGATGCTCCTTGCGTCCTTTTAGCGTCGTCTTGAAGCGCTTGATAATGAGGGCCATTTCATCATCGTTTAGACCGGCTGCCTCAACTTGCGCCACCTTGCTAGGTAGCGCCTCCCTGCTGCTTGTTGCTTTGAGAGCAACAATTTAAGGCTCGTAGATGGGCATTGGGCCATTCAATGCCTCATCAACGTATCTTGCTTCCTTGATCATCATACGCCTGCTTACAAACTTTCCGAGTATTTCCTCGGGCGTCATCTTTGTGTACCTATGATTCTCATGGATTGAGTTCACAAGATGAGGATCAAGAACAGTGAAGGACCTAAGCATAAGTCGAACGACGTCGTGGTCCGTCCATCTCGTGCTTCCATAGCTCCTGATCTTGTTGACTAGGGTCTTGAGCCTGTTGTACGTTTGCGTTGGCTCCTCTCCCCTGATCATTGCGAACCTTCCCAGTTCGCCTTCCACCAACTCCATCTTGGTGATCATGGTGGTGTCGTTCCCCTCATGAGAAATCTTGAGGGTGTCCCAAATTTGCTTGGCATTATCCAAGCCGCTCACCTTGTTGTACTCGTCCCTGCACAAGGATGCTAGCAAAACAGTGGTAGCTTGTGCATTTTTATGGATTTGCTCATTAATGAAAACGGGGTTGTCAGTACTATCAAAAAGCATTCCGTTTTCAACAATCTCCTAAATACTTGGATGGAGAGAGAATAGGTGACTACGCATTTTGTGACTCCAAAATGAGTAGTCTTCTCCATCAAAGTGCGGAGGTTTCCCAAGTGGAATTGAAAGTAAATGAGCATTGGAGTTAAATGGAATACAAGAATAATCAAATGAAAAATTTAAGTTAACCGGTTTCTTTTTCTCGTCGTAGTCGTCGTCTCTTGGGGAAGAAGTAGACTCGTTGCTGTCGTAGTAGACGATCTTCTTGATGCGCCTCTTCTTCTTCCCGTCCTTCTTCTTATGACTCGAGCCAGAGTCAGTGGGCTTGTCGTCCCTTGGCTCGTTGAAGATGGACTCCTTCTCCTTATCGTTGACCACCATCCCCTTTCCCTTAGGATCCATCTCTTCGGGCGATTAGTCCCTTTCGTGAAGAGAACGACTCTGATACCAATTGAGAGCACCTAGAGGGGGGGGAGTGAATAAGTGATCCTGTAAAAATCAAATACTTGTAGCCACAAAACTTGGTTAAGTGTTAGCTCAATAGAATCAAGTGGCTAAGGACCAAGCTCTTGTGAAACACAATGGTCACGAAGAAAACAAGCACAAGAGACACGATGATTTATCCCGTGGTTCGGCCAAGTATAACACTTGCCTACTCCATGTTGTGGCGTCTGTGGGGGACAGATATCCCCCGGGTCCACTAAAAGAGTAAAGGACCTCACGAAAGGCCCAAGGGCCCAATAAATCGTAAGGTCATTCTTTCGTGGGCCTGGGGAGAAACAACCAGCAAAGCAGAACGGCATGAGGCCGGATTGGTGCAAACCCGGACGGCCCACAGCGTCGAGCGAATGACCGCAACAGAGATTCGACTTTCCCGCGCTGGAGCCTCCATGCAACGAAGCCATGCGAGGATAAGTCGGCGAGGTTTACGTGGGGATAATCTCAAGAGGTTCACTATCTTTTAGCTACTCGTTGTTATCTTATCCACGTGTACTGCTCCACGGTCGAGTATATAAGGCCTAGGGGGCACCCCTTCAGAACGATCGACCCTTTACTTAGCCACCTACGTCAACTCTCTGTATTCTCAATCCAGAGAGCTCTCTTGTAACCTCATTCACCAAGCATACTCATCAGGACGTAGGGTGTTACGCATCTCTAAGCGGCCCGAACCTGTAAACCTTGTCCACTGTCCCTCGTGCGATCGGCACAAACCATTTTGCTACAGTTGTCGACACCGTCCTACTCCTAAAACACCTTGAGGGGCAATCTTAGGTGTGCGGTCGGACCCAAAACACCGACAGCTGGCGCGCCAGGTAGGGGGTGTGTCGACGATCCAAGCTAGCTCAATGGCCGTCACCTTCTATAGCAAGATCACCCTGCGTCCCGGATCCGTATTCTGCTTCGGAACAATCTCATCTGTAGCGGATGAAGAAGGAATTCTGCACCGTATCACGGATCCGCCGGAAAAGAAGTCTCCCCCAACGAACTCCGAAAATACCGGAGAAGCACAACCTCCAGCTTTCCAGATGAAGATCGTCTCCGGAAAGTCGGGGGCCGAGGGCTCGCTGACCCGGAGAACTCCACTGCCTACCTCTCCGACAAAAGAGTGGACACAGATCGCAAGGAAGAAGGTAACCGGGAAGAAGCAAGTTGCTCTTTCTGTTCTTCATGCCTCAAAGGGGAACGGGAGGAAGGTCACCACGACAGCAGCTCCATTCTACCCCGACGTCCTCTTCATCGGGAGAGTGGAGTCGCCTGTCGTCTCCGACGACGAGCCGACTGTACCCGGGGAAGAACCACCTCAACGAGAGTCCCGACGACGGAGGAACCGGCGCAGGAACGTTCGACGACATCACGCGGCCGGAGAGCGGAATCCGGAACAGCCTGTCTCGCGAGACGAGGTCTCGGAGATAGGAGAAACTCCGGAAGAACGCGTCTTCAGAGAACGAAGGAACTCCCGACGACGTGATCGTCAACGAGCTCAGGAACAGGCTGAGCAAGATGCAAGGCAGCGCCGGGAGAATCCATTCTTCGGGCGCAACCTGAATCCCGACTTCGCCCGAGCTATGAACACGCCGAGCGAAGTCAGAGGGGTATTGGCTCGGATAGCTGATGGACTCCCTCGGACTCCAGACGCCGAGGGCTACCGACGACTGTTCACCCAGGCGGCCAACCATCTTCTACCGCTTGCTCACCCGCCGAACGATCTACGACACGCCATCAACAGTCGCCGAGACGCGCGAAGCTCCATCAATGCTTCGCGCGAGCGGCGACATGAGAACGAAATTCGACGTCGGGAGGAGTACGACAAGGATCATGGCATCCCGACTCAGAGCCAGGCCACCAGAATTGAATCGGCAACGGCCTCAACTGGCGGAACCACCCGGGGATGGTCGAGGAACCACAATCACAACTCCCCTCCCCGGTACAGACATCGTCCCCGACGACAGGAGGACACGTGCGGAGTGTCCGCTCTTACCCCGCGCCTTAGGGCCATCCAATGGCCTCCCAACTTCAAGGTATCCAATGTTGACAAATATGAACCTAAGCAGGATCCATGGGGTTGGCTAGCCGTTTACACCACCGCTGCTCGAGCCGCCGGGGCGTCCGAAGACGTGATGACCGCGTACTTACCCATTGTCCTTGGGCAAGACGCGCTGCAATGGCTGCGACATCTACCCCGACACTGCATCGACGTCTGGGGCGACTTCAGTCGACGCTTCACCGCCAACTTCCAGTCCCTCTCTGACAAGCCGGCGCAACCATGGGACCTCAAATCCATCAAGCGCCGGGGGGACGAGACTCTCCGGTCGTACCTCAAAAGGTTTCAGACCATGAGAAATCGTATCCCCGAGGTCACGGAGGCGGCCGTGATCGAGGACTTCTACAGAGGATCCAATGACTCGGCTTTCGTCCGAGCCATACTACAGAAGGCACCAACTACCTCCGAGGAGCTGTTCCGGGAAGCCGACCTCTACATCACCGCCGACGAGCGGGCCCAGGACCTCATCGGAGGAGCAAAGCCCGCACCGGCAGCACCACGATGCGACACGAACCAGCAACCCGACAAACGATGGGAGAAGAGGCCTCGCGAAGAAGTGCACGCCGCCGGACCACCTGCCTCTCGCGCCCGAGGAGGACCTCGTGGAGGCGAACGCACGTTGGACGACATCCTCGACGCCCAGTGCCCGTACCACATGGACATGCGCCACACTCTTCGTAACTGCCGAGACTTCAAGCATTCCGTCGGACACGGCCGACCCTTCCAACCTCTACCTCCTCCTCCGCCGAGGGGAGGACCAGATGAACCACGACAACCCCATCAGCAGGAGGAGGGAGGAGGAGGAGCCTTCCCACGCGTTGACAGGGAAGTCAACGTCATCTTCGGCGGACACGTTTCGCAGGAGAACAGAAGACAGCAAAAACTCAACGATCGCCAGATACTGGTGGCGACCACCGGCCCTCCCGCCCCATACCGGTGGTCGGAGCACCCGATCACCTTCACTCGGGCAGATCAATGGCTCAACTTCGACCATCCGGGCAAATACCCGCTTCTCGTCGATCCGGTGATCCGAGAGAGCCGGGTGAAGAAGGTGTTAGTGGACGGGGGGAGCAGCATCAACGTCACCTTCCCCCGGACACTCCAAGGCTTGGGAGTTCACCTCAAAGAGCTCCGCGAGTCGGACACTCCTTTCTTCGGCATCGTGCCGACAGAAGGGGAATACCCGCTGGGCCACATCTACATGCCAGTCACCTTCGGAACTCCGGAGAACTACAGAACCGAGTTCCTGAGGTTTGAAGTGGCGAACTTCGACTGCGGGTACAACGCCATCATTGGGAGGCCTGGATTGGCCAAGTTCATGGCCATTCCGCATTACACGTACATGATACTGAAGATGCCAGGACCGCAAGGGATCATAACTGTGTGCGCCGACTTCCAAGGCGCCGCAGAGTGTTTCCGAGTGGCTATTCAAGCAGCCCTCACCGCCAAGCCATCGACGGTTCCTTCCACACTGGCGAACTCTAAGCCTGAGGAAGACATCGCAGTACCGGCAAACGAAGCTCAGACCGCGACCTCTATGCGGCCGACTGAAGAAACCAAGAGAATCAACCTGGGGTTCGCTGATGAGCGCAAGACAGCTATCATCAGCTCTAGCTTGGATGACAAATAGGAAAGCGCGCTTGTCCAGTTTCTGCAAGATAACCGAGATGTATTCGCATGGCAACCTGCGGATATGCCGGGAGTCCCAAGAGAACTGGCCGAGCACAAACTGAAGGTCTATCCCCAGGCAAGACCGATTCGGCAAAAACTACGTCGTTTCACGCCCGACAAGAGAGAAGCCATTCGCGCCGAGTTAGCTCGCTTGGTTGCGGCTGGATTCATTAGAGAAGTGTTACATCCCGAGTGGTTAGCCAACCCTGTTCTTGTACTCAAAAAGAATAAAGTGGACTGGCGCATGTGTGTTGATTATACTGATCTCAACAAACACTGTCCGAAGGATCCTTTCGGGCTCCCGAGGATAGATCAGGTGGTGGACTCCACCGCTGGATGTTCTATGCTATCTTTCCTAGATTGCTATTCTGGATACCATCAGATTAGTCTGGCAAAGGAAGATTAAGAAAAAACGGCATTCATTACTCCGTTTGGTGCTTTCTGTTATACCTCCATGCCGTTTGGCCTCAAAAACGCTGGAGCAACTTACCAGAGAGCCATTCAAACATGCTTAGCCGATCACTGGGGCAAGCGTGTGGAGGCCTATGTGGATGACGTGGTAATCAAAACGCAGGACTCAAAAAACTTCATCGAAGACTTACAACTGGTTTTCAACAGTCTGAGGCGGTATAGATGGAAGCTTAATCCCGAGAAATGTGTTTTCGGGGTACCAGCAGGAAAGTTGCTCGGGTTTATCGTCAGTCACCGGGGAATTGAGGCTAATCCAGATAAGATTGAAGCTATCATGAAGATGGAAGCACCTCGATCACAAAAGAGGGTTCAGCGACTTACTGGATGTATGGCCGCTCTGAGCAGATTTATATCCAGGCTAGGAGAAAAAGGTTTGCCATTTTACAAGTTACTCAAGAAGGTGGATAAGTTTCAATGGACTTCAGAAGCACAAGAAGCTCTAGATGCTCTGAAAAAATTCTTGACAACACCACCAGTACTGAAACCACCCCGGCGAACTACGT
The DNA here is from genome assembly GCF_902167145.1 of Zea mays. Taxonomy (NCBI): domain Eukaryota; kingdom Viridiplantae; phylum Streptophyta; class Magnoliopsida; order Poales; family Poaceae; genus Zea; species Zea mays. The sequence goes on from NC_050098.1 coordinate 184,078,543, forward strand.
CAACTCAACCAGCTAAAGATTTGCTACAATATATCTCTTGCACGACTCACGTGGTGAGCACCGCGTTGGTAGTCGAGCGAGTAGAAGGAGGACATGCCTATCCAGTACAACATCCTGTTTACTTCATTAGTGAAGTTCTAGGCCCCTCAAAGAAAAAGTACCCCCAGGTTCAGAAGCTATTATACGCAGTACTTCTAACTGCCCGCAAGCTGCGTCACTACTTTGACGACCACAAAGTCATAGTAGTTACAAGTTTTCCAATAGGGGATATTCTTCACAACAAGGAAGCCATCGGTCGAATAGCCAAGTGGGCCTGTGAGCTGGGATCTCATGACATCGAGTTCTGACCTCGCACTGCCATCAAAACTCAAGCACTGGTTGATTTCATATCAGAGTGGACCGAACAACAAGTACCAGACAACCCGGAGACTGCAGAAGTATGGCGAATGTATTTTGATGGCTCACTGAAGCTGCAGGGAGCAGGAGCAGGGATTCTCTTCACTGCGCCCGGAGGCGAACACCTCAAGTACGCCCTCCAGTTGCTATTCCCGGCCTCCAACAATGCAGCTGAGTATGAAGCTTTGATCCATGGATTGAACATTGTCATATCGTTGGGCGTCAAAAGATTAATGGTATACGGAGACTCTCTGGTAGTCATCAGCCAGATAAACAAGGAGTGGGATTGCTCAAACGATTCAATGGGAAAATACTGCACTGCCGTCCGAAAGCTGGAAGATAAATTCGAGGGTCTGGAGTTTCATCATGTAGAAAGAGATCGGAACACAGCAGCCGATGTACTGCCCAAGCTAGGGTCCAGTCGAACTCAGGTCCCACCCGGAGTTTTCGTGCAAGAAATTCTGCAGCCAAGTATTTCAATGGGTCAAACAGAAGAGTGCAACATCATAGATCAACCCGAGTCAGACCCTGATGACTGGAGAAGGCCGATTATTAAGTATATAAAGAATGAAGAAGAACCAGATGACGAGAATTCGGCAGAGCGCATTGCAAGACAGTCGGCTCACTATACACTCATTGGGGAGACATTATACAGAAGGGGTGCATCGGGCGTCCTCATGAGGTGCATTCTCCCGTCCACTGGGAAGCAACTTCTGGAGGAGGTCCATGCTGGACAATGTGGAATACATGCAGCCTCCAGAACACTAGTTGGGAAGGTCTTCAGGTCAGGATTCTATTGGCCAACAGCAAAGAACGATGCAGCCGAGTTAGTTCAGAGGTGCGAAGCCTGTCAATACTTGTCAAAGCAACAGCATATGCCAGCACAGCAACTGCAGACCATACCAGTGACTTGGCCTTTCGCATGCTGGGGACTGGATATGATTGGACCTTTCAAGAAAACTCAAGGGGGATACACTCATGTATTGGTAGCAATTGACAAATTCACTAAATGGATAGAGTTCAAGCCCATTGCCTCTTTAACCTCTGCTAAGGCCGTGGAATTCATACAAGACATAATATTCAGATTTGGGATACCAAACAGCATCATAACTGATTTAGGATCCAATTTCACAAGTTCAGAATTCTTTGACTTCTGCGAGCAAAAGAGCATTCAGATCAAGTATGCATCTGTAGCCCATCCAAGAGCCAACGGGCAGGTTGAGCGAGCCAGCGGGATGATATTGGAGGCACTCAGGAAAAAGGTCTTCGATAAGAATGAAAAATTCGCAGGAAAGTGGATAAGGGAATTACCCTATGTCGTTTGGAGCCTAAGAACCCAACCTAGCCGAGCCTTGCATGGAAACACTCCTTTCTTCATGGTCTATGGGTCGGAGGCAGTGTTACCGGTCGATCTCAAGTTTGGGGCGCCAAGGTTGATCTTCGAAAGCATAGCAGAAGCTGAGGCCACCAGGCTGGAGGGCATAGATGTACTTGAGGAAGAACGGCTAAACGCAGTAATCCAATCAGCAAGGTACCAGCAGACTCTAAGGCGCTATCACGACAAAGCTGTGCGACAACGATCCTTCTCAGTAGGAGATCTCGTCCTCCGCCGAATTCTAACGGGGGAGGGACGACACAAGTTATCACCCTTATGGGAAGGACCCTTCGTGGTAGCAGAAATCACTCGGCCCGGATCGTATCGCCTCACTCAGATGGATGGCACAGAAGTTGGGAACTCCTGGAACATAGAACACCTCAGAAAGTTTTATCCCTAGCTGTACCTCAAAACTGCTGGGATCACGATGTACTCTGTAAAGTGGAAATATGTCATCAATAAAAAAGAGGTTTCAAGGATACTCAGTTCATTTACGATTGACTTGCACGCTTACTTAACTCAGGGTGACCACTATGCCCTACAAATGGAGCAATCGACTTAAGTCGGCAGTGACTTAAGGCGGTGCAACATGCTCACGCTTACTTAACTCAGGGTGACCACTATGCCCTACAAACGGAGCAATCGACTTAAGTCGGCAGTGACTTAAGGCGGTGCAACATGCTCACGCTTACTTAACTCAGGGTGACCACTATGCCCTACAAACGGAGCAATCGACTTAAGTCGGCAGTGACTTAAGGCGGTGCAACATGCTCACGCTTACTTAACTCAGGGTGACCACTATGCCCTACAAACGGAGCAATCGACTTAAGTTGGCAACGACTTAAGGCGGTGCGACATGCTCACGCTTACTTAACTCAGGGTGACCACTATGCCCTACTAACGGATCAATCGACTTAAGTTGGCAACGACTTAAACCGGTGCAACATGCTCGCGCCTACGTAATTCAGGGGATGACTTCTATATCCCGCAAACGAATTTCATAATCGTCATGCGTCATTTCATTACCGCAAACTCATAAACTAATAAATTCCGATACAATGAGAGAGTAATTATGTCATTCGAATGATAAACTGATGTCCTCTAACAAATACTCGATCATGCTAACCGTGCGCTCGGAGCACGCAAAATGTTTCTCTACTTTGCAATGTCTTTCTCAGGAGCGACCGATGAAGAAGGGCGACTCGAGGAATCAGGGGTAGCACTCACGTCAGCCCTTATGTCTTCAGGAACAACCACGCCGGGTCTCCTCATCAAGATTCGTCCCGCCTGAATAGCCTTGTTCAGGGCTTTGTCGCGCTGAGCCTTGAGAGTAACAGAAGTTTCTTCGGCAACTTTAGCAGCCAGTCGAGCAGCCTCTAACTCCTGGGCAATAGATTTCTTGGAAACTCGGAGCCCTTTGATAGTGGCATCTTTCGCTGATATCAACTGCTTGAGGCGAGTCACTTCGTCCATGGATTCCTGCAGCTTACAACGTTGGAGGTCTAATTCTTCCATGGTGAAGCGATGACTCCTCTCCAAGATAGTCAGCGAATTGCTAGAATCACGATACAACCTGTCAAGATTGTCACAAGAAGCAGCAAGGATACGCTTTTCTTCCTGCAAGCAAAAGTCAGCTCCTTCAAAAACCAAGCGAGTAATAGGATCACAGCAAGGCAAGGCACAGTTTTATATATTACCTTTTCAGAATCAAGCTGAGCATGAAGGGAAGAATTCAGGGCATTGGCGTCATCCAAGGCAGCAGAAACTTGACCCAGTTCAATTTGGCCCTGAGAGTACTTCTCCTCAAAGTCAGTGCACCGCTGAGCCAGTTCAGCCAGATCTCGGGAGTGTTTTTCCTCAAGAATTGAAATCTGCCGAGTCACTCCTGACGAGAGATAATCAAACAAAATGGGGTCAGAAGGAAAGGCAGTCCACAGCGAAGACAGAAAGAAGCAAAAAAGCACTAACCAGCGTTGGTCGCCTCCAATTCAGAAACGCGACGTTGAAGTGACACTGGGTTCCAACATGCAAGAGATGAAGCTACCTCCGGGGCGGAAGCACCCTGAAGCCTCAGCTGGCTGGCCATCCCATCCACCAAAGCCTGATAAGGAAAACAGACGAGTGTGACGACAGCAATTCAGGCAATATAAAAGTCAAGTTAAAATACATCACAGTACCTGGAGGTTGGAGAAGAACGAAGGGATCCCCAAATCAGGAGAAATCAGTTGATAAGCAGATGTAAGGCCACCACCCGGAGCAGTTTGCAACGAATCAGCAGAGATCAACTCAGTACCTTCAACAGAGCCCAACACTTGGTCAGCAGGGGCGCTGCCCTCTAAAGCGATTCCCTGATCCAAATTCTGGGCTACCACCATACAGCCAGAGTGTGGAGGAGATCCCGCGTGAACGTCCATGGAGGTACAGGAAGGAGACCCTGCTCGGGCATCCTCGGGGGCTGGGTCATAGTTGGCACTGCCCATTTGAGCCGGATCATCCCCGGCAGCACCCTCGGGGGCTGGGCAGTGGCTTACACTCTCCACCCGAGCTAAGTCATCCCCGACGACACCCTCGGGGGCTGGGCATGTGACAGCACCGCTCTTGAGGTCCAAGCTCTCTGCAATAACCACTTCTAAGGTTGATGGGCCCTCATCTACCTCCATAGGACCAGGACGATTCAAGTCAGTCTCCCGGCCATCAAGATCGCGCTCTAAGGTCGACGAGGCACGGGATGACCTCAACCCAGCATCGGGCATGTCAGCACAAGCCTCCATTGCACCATCATCCACCGGCTCCGATAACAAGTCCTCTGGGACCATATCCTCAAGAGTTTGATCAAAGTTGGCCAGAGACAGTTCTTGTAGACCAATGAGGGCAGACAAAGCAGGAGAGGGAACTCCACTACTCTCGCCACTGGCGATGAACTGCCGACTGTTCTTTCGAGTCAAAGGAACCTCATTCTCTTCCCCCTCGTCATCCACACCGACAACACAAGCAGCACCCCCATTGGGATCAACAACAGGAGGAGCACCCACATTGGGGTCAGTAGCAGTTTGGGTACACCCATTGGGGTCAGCGTCAGTAAGTCCATTCGCAAGCACTTCTTCAGCAGCAGGAACTGAGGTACCAGCGTCCTCATCAAAACTGGATACTCGCCGGAGGCGTCTTCTTTTCCTCTTTTGCTCATCAGCAGAAGGCCTAGGCTGATTGGTTCGGTTAGGGCGCCTCGGGCGAGTACTGGCAGGTTTCTGAACATCCAAAGTTGTATTAACCTCTGGGAGGGGCACCACTGCCAATGTATCAGCAGGAGCAGCATCGGAAGAATCATCAGCTAGCAGATCAAGCATGGCATTTATATCTGCATCACTAGGGTTCAGGGGTACTTCAAAATGGACTTGCCGTTCATCATCAGGAATTTCCCCAAGCGAAGCAACCAAAGCACTGACTTCTTCAGCAGAGGGTCGCACTCTAAGGCCCAAATTGCCATCAGTCACAGGTGGATTTGACACGAAAAGGGTGAAGGCTTTGGGAGGAGGCAAGTTCCAGGCCGAGTACGCCATTGGAGCACCAACGTTGGACACCTTGCCCCTGAGAATCATTTCAAGCCGGCTCACCAAGTCTGCAGAAGGGATTCTCCTGTTGGTAACCCGAGTTGGATCGGCTAGCCCTCGATACAGATAAGCTGGGTAGACCCTATCTTTCAGTGGCTGAATGTTCTTGAAAACAAAGTCAGCGACCACAGCTTCAGCAGTTAGACCTCTCTCTTTCAGCAGTCCAACTTCAGCTAGCAACACACCCGCCTCAGCTACCTCCTCATCTGTGGGAGACTCGGTCCAGCTTGGGGTGCGAACGTCTGGCTGTCTTCCCGACCGGGAGGGGAGAGAATTCCCATAATTATCAACTATGAACCACTCTAGACGCCATCCCTTAATACTGTCTTTAAGGGGTGTAAGGAAAATGGACCCCGGGCCATTTGGCTAATTGAGTTTTGGTGTTTGATGAACAAACACAATCCGTGAACTAATAAGTTTCCTAGTGTTTGTGTTTATAGTTCACAGGATGCGAAGAGAATTGGACCAAGGCAATGAGGATGCAACACCTCAAAAGAAGACATAAAAAGATGCACAGGAGTCCAATACTCAAGAACAAAGAAGCCCGAAGAAATCAGCGAAGAAATCCTAGAAAAGGGCTGTCAGCCAGCGCCTGGTGGTGCACCGGACACTGGTGTCCGGTGTGCACCGGACTGTCCGGTGAGGCACCGGACAGTCTGCGCAGAGAGGTCGCAGACAGGCGCTCTCTGGCTGTAGCACCGGACTGTCCGGTGTGCACCGGACTGTCCGGTGTGCCAACGGGCAGAAAGGCAACGGTCGGATCCAACGGTCGACTGCTACAGGCGCCAACGGTCGGCTGACGTGGCGTGCACCGGACATCTACTGTTCAGTGTCCGGTGGTGCACCGGACTGTCCGGTGCACCCGACGACAGAAAGCTGCTGCTTTCTGTCCAACGGCTAGTTGGGGGTGTGGAGGCTATAAATACCACCCCAACCGGCCATTCTCAAGTGTGAGAGCCCAAGCAACATACCAAGGCATATATTGCACATTTCCAAGAGCTCAAACACCCAAGTGCTTAATAGAATCACTCGGTGATTAGCGTAGGTGCTTTGCGAAGTGCTTAGGTTAGTTAGACCGCTTTAGCGCTTGCTCTAGGTGAATCCTAGTTAGTTGAGTGAGTTTAGATAAACCTCACAATCCCTCGGCTCTTGCGTGAGTCGTTGAAATTGTACCGAGTGGGGCGAGAGTCTTGCGAGACCGTGACAACCGCGTTTGTGTCACGGCCGCCACCGTGTACCGGAGGGAACGAGGCCCGCGGCGTTTCGGCCGGAAGCTCGATAGTGGAGACGGCGGGGAGCGTCCGAGAGGAGCCGGAAGCGGAGCACCACTTGCGCGTGGAGAAGGCCCGTGGCTCTCTACGGAGTTACTCGACCGTGGTGCTTGGCCCTCGCGTGGGCTTCCCTTTGCGTAGGGGCACCAACGAGGATTAGTCGGAACCTTGCGTGGTTCCGGATACCTCGGTAAAAATACCGGCGTCACCCGTTTCCTACAAGTGGTATCAGAGCCCGGTTTGGCTCATTTGAAACGCTTTAGCTTCACCGCTAAAAGAGCCGCCGCTTTTTAGAGGAAGGGATGGATACCCATAGGCCACCACACTTCGACGGCACTAACTTCCCATATTATAGTGCTAGAATGGCTTGTTACCTAGAGGCCGTTGATCTAGGTGTTTGGAGAGTCACTCGTGACGGGATGAAACCCCTCAAGAATCCCGAGAAACCCACCACGAGTGAAGAAAAAGAAATTCATTTAAATGCTAGAGCCAAAAATTGCTTGTATGAATCTCTTAGCATGGATATTTTCAATCAAGTATTTACCCTGAAAACTGCTAATGAGATTTGGCTAAAATTGCATGAGCTCCATGACGGCACATCCAATGTCCGTGAGCAAAAACATTGCCTAGTCTTAAATGAGTATAATTCTTTTGCTATGAAAGATGATGAGCTTGTTAGAGACATGTATTCTCGCTTGAATCTAATTATCAATGAGCTCAATTCTATTGGCATTAATAAGCTAGGTGATGCGGACATTGTGAGGAAGATTATCTCCCTGCTACCACAACAAAGATATGGGAGCATCATCACCATCCTTCACAACATGGAGGACTTGAGCAACATGACCCCGACCATTGTGATTGGGAAAATCGCGGCCTTTGAGATGTCGCGAAAAATGAGTCGGGGAGAGGAGCCAACTTCCTCAAGACCATATGCTTTTGCATGTGATGAAAGGAAGGGCAAAAAGAAGGCTCCCACTCCAAGTTCCTCAAGTGAAGAAGAGGAAGAAGAAGAAAGTGATGATGATGAAGATAATCAACCATGCACATCATCCTCCGAGGACGAAGAAACGATCCGACGCGTCGGAAAGGTAATGGGGATGATCCGCAAGATTAATCTAATGGGTGTGCCCCTGCAGGTCGAGGATCTTCTCTTTAACATTGACAGGAAAAAGCAAAGGAAGAGAGGATGCTTCGCATGTGGGGAGAAGGGCCACTTCAGGGACAACTGTCCAAATATGGCCAAACCCAAAAAGGAGAGGAGCAAAGGCAAGGCGCTAACAAGTGTTAGAACGTGGGATGATTCTTCAAGTGAAGATGAACCTCCAAGGACGCGCAGCCACCGGTCCTCGTCACGATCATCACGGTCATCACACAAATGCCTTATGGCAAGAGGTAACAAAAGCACTCCATCCTCTAGTGATGAAAGTAGTAGTGATGATGAAGGTGAGGGAAAAGCCTCTCTAGATGAGCTTGCGGAAGCCGTAGAATTTTTCCAGGATGTTTGCACTAAGCAAAAAGCTCAACTTAAAACTTTGAAAAATAAGTTGGTTAGCTCTCAAAATGATTACAAAGGTTTGCTAGAAAAATTTGAAACTTTTGCAAACTTAAATAGTGAGCTATCAACTAAACTTGAGCTATTAGAATCTAGTGCTCCATCCACTGCTACCGATGATAGCCTTATTAAAAAGAATGAAAAACTTAAGGCTAAGTTAGCTAGCTCCCAAGAAGCTATTGAAAATTTGCTAGAGAAAATGGAAATTCTTAGCATACACAATAATGAGCTAACTACTAAGCTAGAAAACATTGGTAGCACCCCAGCAGCATCTTTAGTTGAAATTCCTGAAATTATTAAAAAGGATGCTTCTACTTCTTGCTTTGATTTAATTGATGATTCTAACCCCTGCAACCAAGTTCTTGTTGAGAATATTGTTGTAGAAACAAGTCTGGATGAGGTTGCAAAGGAAAATGAACAATTAAGGCAAGAAGTGGCTCGCCTTGGCAAGGCTTTGTATGATAAGAAAGGCAAAGCCAAACAAATCCGACCTCCACAGGATAACACCACTGCGGGAGTGAACAAGCCTATGGAGGGAGAAACTGTGATTTGTAGGTTGTGCCACAAGGAAGGCCACAAGTCTTTCCAATGCAAGGCGATGACCGGGGATAAACAAAGGCAAAAGCTCAAGCAAAAGCCATCAAGCAAAATCTCCAACATCTACATCAAAAAGGTGAACAAAAAGGATGCTACACCATATTTGATCAAGAAGAAAAAGAACGGAAAGGTGATAGCAATCAAGGCCAATAAGCAAGCCAACAAAGGAAAGGGGGCCAAACGCATCTGGGTGCCAAAGGAGATAATTTCAACCATGAAAAGCACCAAGAAGGTTTGGATCCCGAAAGGGAAGTGAGTGGACCGAAGGTAGTCGGGAAATTTGGAGACTTGGCAAGTTTGAGATGTATATCATGGGATACATCATATTGGATCAAGTTTATTGCCAAGTGGGTTAGTGAAAATTTTTGGACCCAAATTTCCCACCCATGACTAAGGTAACTAATTTTATTGTATTTCTCGTTTTTAGATATGCGTATCTATTTATCTTTTATCTAGTTTACCTTTCCTGCCTAGTATTACATTTGTTATGTACTTTTGTTCAAAATCATGCATACTAGGTAAATCATATGGTAGGATTGCTTGTTTTTAATTCATATACTTAAGCAAACCTACACGGCTTAAAATGTTTATTTAAGCACGGCACATAGCTTTTATATCACTCCATAGTAAAATGATGCATCAATTGAAAATTTTGATCTCTCCAAGTTGTATCATTTAACTTATATGTGCCAAAGTCCGGATTATGGATAATTTGCCCCTCTTGATATCAAATCAAAGTGCATGTCTCCTACAAGTAGTCAAAACTTGTATGCACACCTTTAGGGGGAGGTTACTCTATAATCTAACACTTTGAGACTAACACCTTTTCAAGTCTATTTCATGTGATAGTCTCATTGTAAGGAAAATGAAGTCCCCGGAGAAAGACAACAATCTTCCACTGCAAAATCTCCAAGAACTCTCATGTCTCTCAAGCTCACCATTGACCTTCAATTGGTATCTTTTGAGACTACATTCAGTATCATTTACATGTCTTCTCCAATATTTGATTAGACTATATTTCATATCATATACTTCCATGTTGCTAAAAAATGCATAAGTAGTTAACTCATATTCTGTTACCTATGCATAAGGGAAGTTAGTCTTTTCAAATCATGTCGTGCACCTCTAATTTTCACATGCTTTTTCCTAAGTTGAGGATCTCTGTCAGGGGGAGTATTTCTTCATCTCTAAAGGGGGCGAAAAACTCTTTCTAAAGGAGAATACTCATTTAGGGGGAGTAATCTTTTGATGAACCCCCCCAAGTGGTATCATTCATGGCTTAATTCAATATCCTTCTAGTGATATCATTTGATACAATTCTTGTTGAGGGCAAGCTTTTATTTACTTCCTACATGCTTTTAATGTCTTCCTTTTCGGTGGTTGCTGCCAAAGGGGGAGAAGTTCAGGGACCAAAGCAATGAAAACTATATCAAACACCAAACACCACCAATTTAAAATTTTATAACTACAAATGGCTTTTTAAGTGGTTTTGGTTATTTGGTCAAAAAATATGAAGTAAGTGAATTATGGAGTTAGGGGGAGGCTTAAGTCCATAATATCACATTGTGGGGACAATCATGCATCTTAGCAAGTAAAATGCAATATTTCCATTCAAATACTTGTATTATTTGCTTGCTTTGGTTGTGTTGTCATCAATCACCAAAAAGGGGGAGATTGTAAGGAAAATGGACCCCGGGCCATTTGGCTAATTGAGTTTTGGTGTTTGATGAACAAACACAATCCGTGAACTAATAAGTTTCCTAGTGTTTGTGTTTATAGTTCACAGGATGCGAAGAGAATTGGACCAAGGCAATGAGGATGCAACACCTCAAAAGAAGACATAAAAAGATGCACAGGAGTCCAATACTCAAGAACAAAGAAGCCCGAAGAAATCAGCGAAGAAATCCTAGAAAAGGGCTGTCAGCCAGCGCCTGGTGGTGCACCGGACACTGGTGTCCGGTGTGCACCGGACTGTCCGGTGAGGCACCGGACAGTCTGCGCAGAGAGGTCGCAGACAGGCGCTCTCTGGCTGTAGCACCGGACTGTCCGGTGTGCACCGGACTGTCCGGTGTGCCAACGGGCAGAAAGGCAACGGTCGGATCCAACGGTCGACTGCTACAGGCGCCAACGGTCGGCTGACGTGGCGTGCACCGGACATCTACTGTTCAGTGTCCGGTGGTGCACCGGACTGTCCGGTGCACCCGACGACAGAAAGCTGCTGCTTTCTGTCCAACGGCTAGTTGGGGGTGTGGAGGCTATAAATACCACCCGAACCGGCCATTCTCAAGTGTGAGAGCCCAAGCAACATACCAAGGCATATATTGCACATTTCCAAGAGCTCAAACACCCAAGTGCTTAATAGAATCACTCGGTGATTAGCGTAGGTGCTTTGCGAAGTGCTTAGGTTAGTTAGACCGCTTTAGCGCTTGCTCTAGGTGAATCCTAGTTAGTTGAGTGAGTTTAGATAAACCTCACAATCCCTCGGCTCTTGCGTGAGTCGTTGAAATTGTACCGAGTGGGGCGAGAGTCTTGCGAGACCGTGACAACCGCGTTTGTGTCACGGCCGCCACCGTGTACCGGAGGGAACGAGGCCCGCGGCGTTTCGGCCGGAAGCTCGATAGTGGAGACGGCGGGGAGCGTCCGTGAGGAGCCGGAAGCGGAGCACCACTTGCGCGTGGAGAAGGCCCGTGGCTCTCTACGGAGTTACTCGACCGTGGTGCTTGGCCCTCGCGTGGGCTTCCCTTTGCGTAGGGGCACCAACGAGGATTAGTCGGAACCTTGCGTGGTTCCGGATACCTCGGTAAAAATACCGGCGTCACCCGTTTCCTACAAGGGGAATCTCAAGATACTCAGTCTTCCGCCCGTGGCGCATCTCCAAACTGGCACCTCCGACCAACTGATGTTGTCCCCCGGCCATCCCAGGGCGACAATGATACAGGTATTTCCATAAGCCGAAATGCGGCAGCACGCCAAGAAAGGCTTCGCATAAGTGAACGAAGATGGAGATTTGCAGAATTGAGTTAGGGTTCAGATGGGTCAGGTTAATGTGGTAGAAATCAAGGAGACTGCGGAAAAAGGGAGAGATGGGAAGGCCAAGGCCGCGGAGAAGAAAAGGGGCGTAAACTACAGACTCGTGAGTATCCTCTGTCGGGACAGTAGTCCCGAGGCAAATCCGCCAAGAACAGAGTTCTCGCGGAGGAAGAACCCCGATGGACACGAGGTGGAGGAGTTCAGCTTCGGAAATGATGGACATGTGGTTACCTGCAAAAGGCAATTGGCTGTTGGGATCGATTGGGAGAATCACCACAGTAGACGAGCTCGCGGCCTTCCTCTTGGGCGCCATCTCGATTCTACCAGCAAGCAGAGTGGAGGCGAGCGACAGAGAGGATTCGGAAGCGGGAATGCAAGAACTAGGGCACGGAAAGCAAAGGCGGCTAAAAGCGCAGCCCTTATGGGATATTCTCGAGCCAGATACCGCTTCAAAAAGTGCCCAGTCATCACCCGGCGGTTATTTCCAAAACCAGCGTACCACGTGGTCACCCGGCAGTTATCCCCAGAACACCGATGCGCCACCTCATCACTCGGCCACCATCCTCAAAGTGGCTCGGGCGGCCTGCCGTCACTCGGCGTTGCTTCTAAAACGCTGATTCCGTATTCAGTTGCTCGGCATTACTTCTAAAATGCCGACGTCGACCTCCCGTCACTCGGCGTTGCTTCTAGAACGCTGATTTTGTATTCAGTTGCTCGGCATTACTTCTAAAATGCCAACGTCGACTTCCAGTCACTCGGCGTTGCTTCTAAAACGTTGATTTCGTATTCAGTTGCTCGGCATTACTTCTAAAATGCCGACGTCGACTTCCAGTCACTCGGCGTTGCTTCTAAAACGCTGATTTCGTATTCAGTTACTCGGCATTACTTCTAAAATGCCGACGTCGACTTCCAGTCACTCGACGTTGCTTCTAAAACGCTGATTCTGTATTCAGTCGCTCGGCATTACTTCTAAAATGACGACGTCGACCTCCAGTCACTCGGCGTTGCCTCTAAAACGCTGTTTTCGTATTCAGTTGCTCGACATTACTTCTAAAATGCCGACGTCGACTTCCAGTCACTCGGCGTTGCTTCTAAAACGTTGATATCATATTCAGTTACTCGGCATTGCTTCTAAAAACGCTGACACAATCTTCAGTAACTCGGCAGTTACTTCTACAAGCGCCGACACCACTTACAAAGTTACTCGGCAACCATTTCAGAAAACATCAGTTCAATGCTCGAGTATTTCACTTACTTTCTCAAAGGAATTAGACTCACAAGTAAGCAGGATAGTCATCCAAAGAGAAGCCAAACGTCATTTTTTTCATTCAAAGGGAAGTTAATAAACTTACAAATCAACTCTTCGCGAGTTGATACTCCCCTACTATTACTACATTACATTACTACTACTACACTACGCTATACTACTCTACATTACTACTACATTATTCTAACTATACTATACTATACTAATATCTAAAAAGACCAGTGGCGTCTAGCCACTGGCCCTACCCCTGCTGCCGCCGCCGCCCTTGGTGCTGCCCTTGCTGCTGCCGCCCTTGGTGCTGTCCCTGCTGCTGCCGCCGTCACCGTCCCTGCCGCCGTCGCCGCCGCCGTCGCCACCGTCGTCGTCGTCGTCGCCGTCGTCGTCGTCGTCGTCCTCGTCCTCGCCGCCGCCGTCCGAGTCCTCCTCATCCGAGGAGTACTCCGACTCATCCGAGCCCTCGAGCCCGGAGCGCTCGACGGCCCGGATGTACGTCCAGACTTCCGCGACTATCCTCTGGGAGTCGTCCGAGTCATCGGACGACGCCGGGGGAGAGACGGGAGCCGGAGATCCCTCGGACTCGGAGGAGAACTCCTCCTCCGAGTATTCCGAGTCACCGAAGTCCTCCGATGGAGGAGTCGGTTCGCGCTTGCGCTTGTTGCTCTTGCCCATGGCGGAAGCAGACGGGAGAGAAGAGAAGGAAGCAGTAAGGAACAGCGAAGAGATGTGAAAAAACCGGAGGGGCAATGGCGTTATTTATAGAAGGGAAAGGCAACCGCTCACCTCCAACCGCGGTCACTGAACAGTCGCAAAGCATTCAATAAGCACTTCCACCCGTCTGGAGACACGTCAGGCGGCTGACGCCGTTTCATGCAACACTACACCCATTGGGACTCCAGTCAACAGCGCAAAGGATATGATTACACTCACCGTCCCATCACATTACTACTCAGAAGCAGCCGGCTAAAACACTCAGCGTACCAAGCCGTCCCTTGCCCACACCCATTGGGGGGGACGCCCAGGAATTATCAGTATATTTTTCAAAATGGTCACATCTGTACAGGGCACGCAGTGAATGCCTCAAGACAAAAATGGGATATCAACGAGAGTTAGAGAGAAGCCAAATATAGCCAGTAGAGTGCAAAATATGGTCGACAAACACGACTTGAAGACTAGACAGAGAACGTCCATCAAATGTCCAATCAGTCACAGAGCAAATAAATTGCACTGCCTAGCAAGATATGGATGGATTGCGAACTCGGCTGCAAAAGACAAAATACATGCTGACCTCTGAAGCATAATATTGATGACATAGTGCGGATGACATCATGCCAATTTTTTTACAAGCAGAAAGGATAATCTTCAGCAAAAGGACACAAAAGGAAGACCTTCGAGTGGATTATCCTAAAAAATCCACTTGAAGGTCGGGGGCTACACCCATTGGGTGCACCTCTGGTGCACCCCATGGATTATCATTCCAAGCCGAGATAGTGCCGATTTCTAAAGTGTGGGACAAGATTAAAAAAGCCAACCCTCAACCAAAATGAAGGAGCACAAATGGAAATAATCTCTACTGAAGACCTTCGAGTAGATTATTTTCTAAAATCTACTCGAAGCTCGGGGGCTACACCCATTGGGTGCACCTCCAGTGCACCCAATGAAGTTCAGAATCCTACAAATTGGAATGCCGACCTCTAAGGCGCAAGCACGAAACTAGGTTTTGGTCAACGAGTGATCGGAGCAGGAGAAGACAACAGGAAGCCATCTTTCTTCAAATTACCCGCAAGCTGGACCTGGGATCTTCGGGTTGATTACCTCTAAATTAACCCAAAGCTCGGGGGCTTGTGGGGGACAGATATCCCCCGGGTCCACTAAAAGAGTAAAGGACCTCACGAAAGGCCCAAGGGCCCAATAAATCGTAAGGTCATTCTTTCGTGGGCCTGGGGAGAAACAACCAGCAAAGCAGAACGGCATGAGGCCGGATTGGTGCAAACCCGGACAGCCCACAGCGTCGAGCGAATGACCGCAACAGAGATCCGACTTTCCCGCGCTGGAGCCTCCATGCAACGAAGCCATGCGAGGATAAGTCGGCGAGGTTTACGTGGGGATAATCTCAAGAGGTTCACTATCTTTTAGCTACTCGTTGTTATCTTATCCACGTGTACTGCTCCACGGTCGAGTATATAAGGCCTAGGGGGCACCCCTTCAGAACGATCGACCCTTTACTTAGCCACCTACGTCAACTCTCTGTATTCTCAATCCAGAGAGCTCTCTTGTAACCTCATTCACCAAGCATACTCATCAGGACGTAGGTGTTACGCATCTCTAAGCGGCCCGAACCTGTAAACCTTGTCCACTGTCCCTCGTGCGATCGGCACGAACCATTTTGCTACAGTTGTCGACACCGTCCTACTCCTAAAACACCTTGAGGGGCAATCCTAGGTGTGCGGTCGGACCCAAAACACCGACAGCGTCCCGCTGGACGAGGGTCGCACTCAACCCCTTTCAAGTGATCTAATGATCAACTTGAATACCACGGTGTTTTCCTTTCTTTTGCTATCTCCCGTTCGCGAGGAATCTCCACAACTTGGAGCCTCTCGCCCTTACAATTGATGATCACAAAGAAGCACAGAAGTAAGGGAGGGGAGAGCAACACACAAGACTCAAAGCACGAGCACAATCACGCACACAAGCCACAACTTGAGCTCACAACACAATGCGAGGAGTTCTCTACTCAAATAGAGCTCAAGTCACTATCACAAAGAATCAAATGCGCGAGAATGGAGTCTTGGTGCTTAGAGATGATCAAAGAATGCTTGGGTTACTCCTCCATGCGCCTAGGGGTCCCTTTTATAGCCCCAAGGCAGCTAGGAGCCGTTGGAGGCAATCTGGGAAGACAATTCTTGCCTTCTGTCGGGTGGCGCACCGGACAGACACTGTTCATGGTCTGGTGCAGATCGCCTTCCTGAAATGGCACAGCCGACCGTTGCAGAATTGTAGCCGTTGGCGCACCGGACACTGTCCGATGCACACTGGACAGTCCGGTGCCTCCTGCCGACCGTTGGAGCGGGCCACGCGTCGCCCGCGGATTTGGCGGCCGACCGTTGCGCTAGCGGCCGTTGGCTCACCGGACAGTCCGGTGAATTATAGCCGTACGCCGCCGACGAATTCCCGAGAGTGGCCAGTTCGCCAGAAGCCAGCCTGGCGCACCGGACACTGTCTGGTGCACCACCGGACAGTCCGGTGTGCCAGACTGCGCTGAGTCTTGGCTGCTCCAGCCAAGTCTTTTCCTTTTTCTCTTTTCTCTGATTCTAGCACTTAGACAAATATATTAGTACACAAAAACCAATGTACTAAGTCTAGAATCATATCTTCTTGTTGATTTGCACTTCATCCATCATTTGACACATAATTACTCACTCAATATGTGTTGGGCACTTAATCACCAAAAATATACTAGAAATGGCCTAAGGGCACATTTCCCTTTCAATGACTCTATCTCTTAGCCAAACATTTATTGCCTTACACTACATTTTTTTCCAAACTTATTGAGTGATGACCGTATAAGAGCTCATCCTTGATATAATCATACCAGTTCAATAATAGGTACCAATGGAAGAGGATCATGATGATAAGTTCGGAGAGGTTTAGGTCGTTGTCTTCCAGTCAACTAAGGTTATGTAGGATCGTTATCGTTATATGGTGTAGTTTATTTAGTTATTTTGTACAAAAGTTATATTAAGTAATAAAGATTTGATCCTGAAACACACTTAAGATATAACTAAATTTGTTCTTAAATCGGATCCGGATGTGACAATGAAGATAATACCTAGGCTATTTTATGGTGGCTATCAGATTTTCCTATAGTTATGGTGCCCTCTGGAGATAGTTGCGTGCAATTATAATCACACCAAAGTTTTTTTTTAAAAAACAAATGTCCAGCCCTACGCAGCATGTAGTTGACAAGAAGCCAATTTTTCAGAAAAAAACACGTGGTTGCCGAGCGAGCCCGTACCGGTCTACGTGTCATTGTGTCAGGGCTGTTTGATGATTTTGCGCTGGGGAATCTGCGTCACCAGTCACCACTGAGACGGAACCGAGTAACCGACCCACGCAAAAAGCGCTCAGCAGCTCCTGCGCGCCCCCTTTCCCCCGTCGGCCGATTTCGTTTATCTCCTCAATCCTGGCTTGAATCCGTGATACGTCGAGGCGGCGAAGAGCCGAATCGTGCCGCACCGTAGAGGAGGCTCAGGCTTCTGCAGGGTTTTGGAGCGGGGCGATGGAGGCGGCGAGCAACGGTGGGCTGCTGTACCACGAGGTGCAGGAGGGGAAGCTCTGCGCCGTGCACTGCGTCAACACCACTCTGCAGGGCCCCTTCTTCTCCGAGTTCGACCTCGCCGCGCTCGCCGCCGACCTCGACCAGCGGGAGCGCCTGGTGATGCTCGAGGGCTCCCGAAGCCCCGGCGCGGACAACGCTACCGCAGGGGACTTCTTCGCCGAGGGCGAGGGGTCCCACAACGTCTCCCTCGGCGGAGATTTCAGCATCCAGGTTAGTGCAGGCCCTCCAGGTCCAGGCTTCATGGAGGTTATCCATTTAGGTTTCTTGGGCTCGGTTAGATCGACCGATGCGTACATCACGGCTTCTTCCGTGGACTCGGTTACAAGTTGGTTGTCTATTAAGATCGCTGCGGGCATTTTTTGCTCGAGCATTGCTGCTTGGAACCCGTCGATTGCCTTCTAGTCTAGTCGAATGCTCTAGGTTAAATGTGGCGATATATACTTCAATTAGATGGATTTGGTAACATCAAAGGGAGTTACTTGAAGCAGACAAACTCGCAGGGTTTAGTTTATATATAGAATAAACGAAAATTAGGTAGTCAATGCATTATGCCAGTCATGTGAAGAATGCTTATCGAGTGATTGCATGAGTAAAGACTTTCTCGTTGAACATAGATGATTCAATCCTATCCCTATTCTAATGGTACTTAGGCAACCTCCTGCATTCATAACCATGCTCTGCCAGATGTGAAAGGGAATTCTGAGGGATAAACAGTACTTGTCTTTGACACTCAAATAACTGCATTAAAATTTGCATGATTCTCTGCAGGTGATTTGATATAGGATTGTATTTTTTTTGCATCACTGGAAAGTTTAGATGTAGTTGTTTCCTGTATAAACAATAGCAAATGTCTTACCAGCGGTTTGCAACAGTTTGCGCTACGTACTTGCTTGCACCAATGCATGTGCATGCATGCTAGTGTAACGTATTCTATTGTCGTTACACTGTTCAAAATTATTTGATTGATGTACATATTCAAGAGTTTATCTGACTAATGTAGCTTAACTTTTGTCGTGTACTGACTTGCTGACATTAAGAATGAATTCAGTCTTACAGTTTATGTCAATTGACTGAAATTGTTCTTTGATTTGAATTAGGAATATGATCAAGCTTGGTAGCGGTGTTAAAGTTAGAAGCTTTAAGGTTTTAAATGCTATTTCTATTTAATCTGCTCCATAAACAATTGTGGAAAGATAACTCGATGGATGTCTGAATTCTGAAAAGTTTCACAAGTCGCTAAAATTCGGTGTTACCAGATACCCATTTAGCCGTGTCCTTCCTTTTTTTTTGACAAGTCGGACATGTTGGATTCCGACTCCTGGCATTGGATTCCAAGTGGTATTTGGCGTGTTCCCAATAATTTGCAGTAGACACTGGCAACCACTGTTGTCGTTTTTTTATATTTTTTTTTATCGAACGCGCAGGAGAACTGCGCATCTTATATATTAAGAAAAAGGAGATAGAGGTCTAAAATAGACCCAGTACAAGCTGCCAAAAAAATAGATCAAGACAGAAAAAAAAGAAGAAGTAAAAAAAACCACTGTTGTCGTGCAATGGTGAAATATGATATGTATTTGTGCTTCAAATCTGTTGTAAATCCACATATAGCAATATAACGTTTTTTTTTGTAATTCGTCTAAGCACATTAAGACAAATCTTCTAATGACCCATAAGAAATAAAATGTGATGTATGTTCTGAGCCAATTAATTGGTGAAGGATGTAAAGTTGGCCAAGGTCGAGTTTGTTGGTTAGGTAATTCCCCTGCCAAATATTTACTATTATATTAACAGAAGGGGGAGGGCTTGGTGCTGCGCCAATGTCAAAGGACTGATGCTTGGACCTAGCTGGTAGTTTAAGGCTATGTCTGTCTATCTATTCAAAAGGTGAGAATGTAACCTAAATAAAACCATAAAAAAAATCCTAATTTTCTTCTTACTGCTGCGTGTTCGAGAGTGAAAAAAAAGCAAGGAGGAACTTTTGAGCCAGTAGCACGATCAGAGTAACCTTTTGATGGCTGGTGCCCTTCACTTGTCCCGTACTCTAGCAAAGAGCCATGCTGTCACTGGCTCACTGCAATAGGGACAAATGGAAACTATGGAAGGAAAAGAATGCTGCTGTAGATGAAACTCATACCTGCCAGTCATAAAATGGTGAATCTGAGCACAAATATCCGCGAATAGACCGCTGTTTTGCATGTTGCTGATATTTGGATGTTTCACACATTTTTTATTTTAATTTGGTGTTTGTGCATGTCTCCATTAAGTTATTAGGATGACACTAGTTTGCTGTGGATATGCTTTAATGCTGTCCTAATATGGCACTTTGCAATATGGAGGCATTCTAGTTCTTTTAAAGTTTTCTCCTAAAGCCTTCAAAATGTGTAGAAGGGTCACCAAAACATATGCAGCAATTAGCTATTTCTGTCTTTTCTTCATTGAATCATGTTTGTCTTTGCAAGTTTGCATTGTATTTCAGACCCTCTGAATATCACTTTACACATTTGGATATGAATTAGGGGCAAGATGATAAGGAATTCATTAAGTATTTGTTTCTAACCCAAAGCTGCAAGATTTTGGTTGTGGGTCCTGCCACACTCAGGGAATGGGTAAATATTTTAGAAGCTGGAAGTACATTTTTTTAAGAAGGTGCACATTAGACCTGAATCTGGACAGATGGGACGCGGACATGCGGTTATGCGTTGAAATACACCTTGTGATTCTTCACTTTTTTTGTCTCAGCTTTTATATTTACATTTGATCTGAACAGTTTCCCCTCTTATAGGAGCATCATCTATGCTTGTGTCTTCGAAATGAATCTGGAATGCTGTCAACATAGTCTATTGCTCTTGTTCATGTCCACATGTAGAGTTCATATGCTCCATTAACTGTAACTCAACCACAATATGGTACCAGTCTATTACACATATAGATGTACTTTTATTTCTCCTAATAGTTTTTTTCTAATAGGTTTTGCAGAAGGCGCTGGAGGTTTGGGACCTCCAGGTTATCCCCCTTGATTCCCCAGCTGCAGGGTCGTCCCAATTTGACCCTGAGCAGGAGGTTGCTTTCATTTGCCACCTTCAGGACCACTGGTTTTGCATCAGGAAGGTGAATGGGGAGTGGTATAACTTCAATAGTCTGTACCCAGCTCCTGAGCACCTGTCAAAGTTTTACCTCTCAGCTTTCATTGACACCCTGAAGGGGTCAGGCTGGAGTATCTTTGCAGTCAGAGGCAATTTTCCCAAGGAGTGCCCTATGGCAACTGAAGGCTCTAACGGTTTTGGTCAATGGCTCACCCCTGATGACGCCCGGAGGATAACAGCCTCCTGTAACCAGGTTCAAGCACCTACTCAGCAGGTACAACCCCCTCTACTTGGTGACCGATCAGGAGGGATGAGTGAAATGGACATGATTGTAGCGCAGCAAGAAGAGGCTGATCTGAATGCTGCTATAGCTGCTAGCTTGATGGACACTGGGGGTCCATTTGCCAGCTATGATGCAGATCAAGAATACAGCAACTCACAAGATGCTCCTGCCGCTGGACCAGCTCGGAGCAAAGAAGAAGCTGATAAATCTGAGCCGAGCGCACCTCCCTGTGAGGAGGAAACTCAGGAGTTGGCTTCAGGAAGCGACACCAAAAGGGAGGTTTCTTCTGTAGAGGAGAAAGGAACAGCGAGAGAAGAATAGGATGGCACTTTTGATCAGTCTGTAACTGAGTTAGACTATACACAGAGAAACTGCCCTCCATTTCAGTGGAGTTATGCCTTTTTTGGTTCCGAACGCCGTACGTATACAAAATGCATAGTCTGAACTGAATGGGCTTAAAAACTTTAACTGGTGTAACTGCTATGTGCGAACTGCATAGAGACTAGAGTGGCCGTTTTGAACCCCCCCTCCCCCGGGTTTTTTTTCTGTTCTTTCTCGTGTGTGAGTTTATGCTGGATCTCCCTTCACACTACAGCCTGACGGTAAATGCTCATGTTAACCCAGATGAAGCCTAACGTCAACCCGAAGTGCTACATTAGCCCAGATGCACATGCACAATACTTCCTGTTGTCGTTAGATTCACTTTACCAATGAATCAGATGCGTTGTTCATTACCTGTTGCTCCTCTTGGAGCAATAGCTGTTGGCCTTTGCACTGCACCCGTCGTACCAGAGGCAGAGCCGAGCTTGTGCCGAAAGGTAGAGGCTGCCCGCTTTGTCTTCTGGATACGACGCGGATGCCATGCTTTTCTTCTTATTTTTCTGTTTCTTTGAGGCCAGATACGAGTAACCCGAACCCGGAATACCCGAACCCGAAATACCCGAAACCCGAATTTTGTTCGGGAATTTCGGGTAGCAACTTGCAAAACCCGAATTTAGTTCGGGTAATTCGGGTATCACAATCGGGTACCCGAATTACTCGAACTTTGATGTGTCATGTACTCATGTCATGCTTAATTATTAATTTATACATTTATAATTATGTGTATGTGTGCATAACTTATGATCGTAGATTGCTTGTGTTTTATATGTCCATGTGTATCATTATTCAAACTATATTTTTATACTAATTTAATAGGGTGTATGTGTTTTTATGAAGGTGACACAATAGTTCGGGTAGTTCGGGAATACCCGAACCCGAAATTTCGGGTACCTGAAATTTCGGGTATTGCAAAACCCGTTGTAATTTCGGGTATC
The DNA here is from genome assembly GCF_902167145.1 of Zea mays. Taxonomy (NCBI): domain Eukaryota; kingdom Viridiplantae; phylum Streptophyta; class Magnoliopsida; order Poales; family Poaceae; genus Zea; species Zea mays. The sequence continues at coordinate 184,100,660 of NC_050098.1, forward strand.
GATTCTCAAAACCCAAATTTTAAAAACCTGAATTACCCGACCCGAAATTTTGGGGTAACCCGAACGCCCACCCCATACGACGGCGTTGCTGACGAGGTACCTGTGCCACTGTGGTGCCCCACGCCAGTGACGCGCCACGCTTGCGCCTTTTTCTTTCCGCCCATTTTTCCCACTCTCGCAATTTTCCAAAATTTCCAGCTCGACAAGTTGGACTTGTTAGAGACCAGTCAGTAGCTGCCATTCATCCACTCCCCTTTCCCATCGGAGGAGGACGAGAGATCCGTCCTGCGGTGTGCGATGGACTCCCCCAGCTGCCGGCTGTTCGGTGCCCAGAGATCGCCGCACGATCTCCTCGGCGGCGGCGCCGGTGAGTCCTCCTTGACTGTTTTGATCGATACTATGTCGTTCGGTTCTCTCTCTATCTGCATTCCGCGTTTGGATTCTGAGAGCGTGGCGTGGGAGCTTTTCTGTGGGCGCAGTTGCGGATGTGGTGCTGTGGAGGAAGAAGGAGGTGGCCACCGGGACGCTGGCGGCCGTGGTGGCCTCATGGGCGCTCTTCTACTGCGTGCCCGGCTACACTCTGCTCTCCTTCCTGGCCCAGGTGCTCATGATCCTGCTCACCGTCCTCTTCGTCTGGGCCAAGGCTGCGCAGCTGCTCAACAGGTGATTCTGGTTTGATCTCTCTCACCCATTCGTGAAACCACTGTGGCTGATTCGTGTTTTGCGGATGCTAGTGCTAGGCTGCTAGCTAGCATGGTAATTGATTAAGGTTGTACAAGTTGTAATCCGTGGTGGCATGTTAGAACTAATGGAATTATGGATCTTGGTTCAACAGCTCTTACCATTTTGATAATGTTGCTTAATTGCTGCAATGGCGAATGTATGTCAATAACTCTTTTTTTGAGGGATATTTATTCAATAGCTCTAGGCCTTCCTGCGGTACTCCGAATACCAAATAGGAGTAAAGATATAAAACAGATCACAACCTTTGATTCTTTTAACGGATGAGATAATTTATATAGTTCAAACAGTGATTAGCAAATAAAAAAAAACAAAGTAAACTGTGACCATATCAGAGTCGTCGATTTGCTTCCTTACATGATTGTCTTCCCGTGGAAGGCGTGAAAGGCAAGCAAGAACAACGAAAGAAGACGAACCTATCAACTATAGTACAGACCAATCCAGCTCCCGTAATCTTTGATTTTGGTAGGGTTACATTCTTATAGAAAAAGGATATATACATCTAAATGCATTTTGTAAAGAAGCATCTTATTCAATGTGTACACGTTAGTATGTTCTAAGGTCACGTGCAATCCATGAAAAGAACATGTACAACGTCTATCAGTCTATGCATGTATGCCATGTATTTGAATGTTGTTCTATCATGCGAAACAAAGAAGATACGGGCCAAGTAAATTCTTGTAGTTTTTCAAATAAATGCTCAAAATCAAGTACGAATCATTTTGCTTATATCTGGCATCATAGTATTTGTAGTTTTGAAAATAGAATTCTTCCCATAATTCTATATTTAAGATTTTGGCTAAACTATTTGCACGATATTTCTTTTTCAAATATCTAGGGAAAATCATTTAAGTTCATGTTTCAAAAATTAGTACATTGTCATATATCTTTAAATGAAATCTAAAGTTCCTCAACTCGGCTAAAGGGGGAAAGACCGTCCTTCCAGTATTATATTAAGAAGAGACTGAAACATAGTCTCGCCCGAGAAAACCCCTGAACCTTGGCCCCTCATCACTAACAGGTTGACCGACTGCCCCACTCTGCAACGGCCTAGCTGGGACTCCGATCCCGAGAGCGGACGGGGCACATCGAGGGGATTTTTTTAACCAAGCCCGAAATTTACCTCCGAGTGGGATCGAATCCGGGACCTGAAGGTGCTACTTGAAAGTCTTAACCATTACGCTAGAGACCCATTTGCATCTAAAGATCCTTAACAAAATCCAAGATGCGAAAGGGCCTCTAGCGTAATGATTAAGACTTCCTAGTAGCACTTCTAGGTCCCAGGTTCGACTCCCTCGGGGGCGAATTTCAAGCTTGGCTAAAAAAATCCCCTCGCTGTGCCACGCCCGCTCTAAGGGATCAATATCTTCCGCGGTACCCTCCGGCTGGGGCGTTGTAGAGTGAGCAATTGACTCAACCCGTTACTGATGGATAACCAGGATTCGGGGGTTTTCTCGGCCGGGACTATGTTTCGGTCTTTTCTTAATATAATACCGGGAGGATGACTTTCTCTCTCCGGCCAAGTTTTTTTAACAAAATGCAAACTCGACACCAAGTTTTATTTCAAAATAGGATTTTAAGGCACTGAAAACAAATTATAAAATTTTCTATCACACATATCTATTATCATTATCATAGATAAAAAATTAAAACGTTTTTTATTAATGTTTTAAAATTTTGTTTTAAAATGATTTACAAGTGTACATCTTTGCCTAAAGTTTTTTTGAATTTTTTTTTTAAAAGTCGTTTACCAGAAAACAACATTGTAGAACTTTTAGATGCAAGGTACTCCGTAATTGTAATTTTCATACAAAAGTATAATTTGAAAATAAAATATACATTATTGACGTGTATGAGGCACTACATCTAATTAGTAAATCATATCTTGTATGACATTGATTTCCATGCAGCCTCTGTGCAAAATGTAGAGATAAAGCCTACCTTGGTTATTCTTGTTCCAGACCCTATATATGTTGGAGCCTCCAGTATTCGATCTATCCTTGTATGACATTGTTATTTGAGAATACTGTAACAAAACTGTTACTTGAGTTTCAGTTTGAGTGAAATTTAACATTACATTGTTGTGAAATACCATTGATCTTGTGTTTGGTTCAGATTTCTGAACTAGATTCGCTGCCAAAAATCTGAAATCTCAACCAAACGGATACAACGGCAGAATAGATTCATTAAAATCTATAGATTTCTCTAGTTCAATCCAGAATCAGCTTCTATCCCAGAATTTTAAATTTCCTGTTATTCATGTTACAAGTTATCATACTATTAGAAAATCTATAGTTTACAGTTGTTTTAACCAAACAAATTTCATTTTTTTTACAATTGTCAGTTTATAATAGCTTTCTCACAGCTCATAACTAGAATCAGATTTTCAGAAATCAACGGTTGAACCAAACATAGGATAGACCAAAAATGAAAAGAATATATTGTATAATTGCTCTTGCTCTTAGATAGTAATTACAATTCATTGTATGTGCCAACTCTAAATGCAAAAGAAACCTATGCAGGGCACCTCCGCCTATCCCATTGATGAAAATTTCTGACGAGTCAATGAGTGAAGCAGCAGAAATGGTTGGTAGCTTCATCAACAAGGTGCTCAAGGATTTCGAAAACATTGCACTTGGGAAGGATAACAGCCTCTTCTACAAGGTGGCTTTTGTGCTGTTGCTGGCCTCCATAGTTGGACGACTGACCGATCTTATCACTTTAGTATATACAAGTAAGTTCTTCTACTGTTTTACATTTCTTATGAGCTAAGGACCACTGCGCATCTTAAGAAGAACCTTGACATGAATAGCAATATGAAACATGTACAGCAGTACACTTATCATCAGATCACTTACAATTGCACTGAAAATCTGTGCTGGTAATAACGCAAAATGCAATAGCATTATAGCAATGGAAACAGAGGCAATGCTCACACTATCACTTCGTTTGATAGAATAGCAGGATGGTTCTAGTTTCGCCAAAAGTTCCATTTACTGAACAAGTTTCTTGTCAGACGTTCTACACTAGTGCTGCTGAATGTAATCCAAGGATACGTAGACGTGAGGGCACGGCTGGGTGCATCTAATCTACTTTGGTCATACTAGCAGTGGATTGTAAGCATTAAGCATTCAACCCGATTTGAAAGTCCAATTCGTAATCTGTCTGTCTCCTCCACATATTTGGAACGACATGTCCACATGGGAAATCTTAAAGGAAGAGGGAATCGATTTGGAAACAAAAATGCTCTATTAGTCTTGCTGATCCATGTCGATTTGGTAACTTTTTGGTCCCTATTCTGTCAGGTGCTATTATTGCTCTCACGGTCCCTGCATTGCTGGAGAAATCCGAAGAACACATTGCCAGATTCTTCAAGAAAACTTCGATATATGTTCAGGCATTTGGCAGAGCATGCAAAGAGTATAAATGTAAGATGACGAATATGATATCGGAAACGAAGAAACTGCGTTGATGTCAATGTGTATTCACTAGCAAATTTTGACTTGTGAGATTGCTTCTTCGGAAGCGAAATAGTTGTGACTTTTGGCATCAATCACAATCGTGATCTTACATCAATCACAATCGTCTAGCCTTCGAGCTGCATAGAATGTTGTATGGCTGGGCACTACTAGAATTAGGCTCTGCTTTGGAACTCGTAAATAACTTTAAGTCCTCCATTTAATTAAATTGGATGATTAGAATCAGTTACCAGAGCATCTCCATTAGTTTTCAAAAGAAATCCCTAACGTCTCGTTTGGATCATTGGAATTGAATTCCATTCTAATAATAGTAATTTAGGCATATATCAATTAAGCTAATTCGATTTTATGTAAAATATATTTATATACTACTATTAGCAAGATGTGAGAGATATTTATGTGCTACGTTTTTACTATAGAGGAGTGAGACAAAGAGTGTTATATAAGTTACACAGTAGAAACAAATTCTACTAATGCACAAAATCATTTCCCACCCTCCACCCCATGAATTTGAGATAGGCTTATATCTTAACTTTGGAAAGTGGTGGAATCACAAATTTCAAACTAAATAAGTTACTTTATTGAGTGAATTCCAATTCCTCTAAAATGAAGGGATCCAAACGACCCGTAAAATTAATTTAGGACGTTATTAATCTAAAATAATCTCCCAACAGTTTTTTAAATGAAGTTCTTAAATATACCAATTTTCTAAATGCCCATATTTAGTCCCCAGACTTAGGGAGCTGTTTCACACTTTCAATAGTCTATTTCGTACGTCAAGCACAATATGAAATCACATGTCCATTATCGAGTTCGTGCTCGTGTGCAGTAATGCAGTTTGAATGATTTAGGGTCTGTTTGGTTGGGTTGTGACTGTGAAAAAAGTTGTTGTGGGCTGTGAGCTGTGGAAAAAGCTGCTGTAGGCTGTGAGCCGTTAAAAAGCTAAAAACCGTTTGGTGGAAACCACTAAAAATCGTTAAAAGTTCTTCGATATATGTTTTCATACTTTCATCCGAAAAGCCACTAAAAGCAAGTTCAGGGGTGCTTTCAGATTTGCACTGTGAGAAAGTCAGCTTTTAGAAAAAGCTGCTTCCTGGATCCAGCCCTTTGATTGGCTTTTGGCTTTTAGGGGGCAAAAGCCAAAAGCCAAAAGTCAAACCAAACACACCCTTAAGCTACGGAAAAGGTAAATTTATCATCCTCGTTAGACAAAACACTGAGATGATCCATTAAAAAATTTAGAGAAAAATGATCGACGTGATTCATATGTAATAAAAATAAGTAGTAAACAAGAGGAAAACGATGATTATTAAACTTTATCGTACAAATGAAACCAAATTTAAAGCGGCAAGCTGAGTTAGCATAATTAAAAATATTTAATAACCTAAAAATTGAGAACTGTTGGAAGCTAAGATTATTTTTGTTCCTAATATATTTATCAAATTACTAAATTTGAGTTTATCGAATTATTTTTTAGAAGCTAGTATAGGTGCTCATACTTCTTAGGAGGTAATATATGAAATATAACTAAGTTAGCTAGGTGGTATTAGTAGCACTTTTTAGGTCCTAGTTTCACTCATAACATATGTCTAAGGCTTGATCCTGGCAGTGTTTGTTCTCATATGGACTACGATAACGAGTAGAATAGGGATTTAAGGTTTTTTTCATCTGAGAAAATCTTTTTAATACAATATCTAGGGATTGTCTTATCCCTAATAGATCGAGGTTTTTATATTTATTTAATTTTTAAATTTTAGAAAATAGAAAGTTTAAGATATAAATATAATTTTTAATCTAATTGTTGTATATGAGATCTATTGGAGCTGGTAAACCTTTTATTTTATAATTTTAGATATGAAAATTTAATTATCGTAACCGTGTTTGGGAGGGCTTTAATTTAAAAATTGCAACTTCGGTTTTCCAGCTTCACCATGAAACGACTTTAATAAATTGGTAAGACATGATTCAAGAGTGTATGGCTTGTACCTAGACTCTAGTTTCTGTAATACAATTAATTTGCGCGAGTTTCTTTAATTACCTTTGATGATTAGTAGGTGGAGAAAAAACATGAATAGGTAGTTCATGTAACCAATGGTATGGTGGGTAATTTTTGTGTAACTTTATGGAGTGGTATGGAAACAATGTTTTTTAAGCACCCTTTGAGGAGCTTCAAAAATTTTATTAAACTGGTTTCTAGTTTTAGTTTTTTTTAAGCTGAAGCTCGTGGAGTTAGACCTGTTTGGATAAAAGAAGATAAAATAGACATGAAATTCTTGAAGCGAAACTCTTCGAGCCTAACTATCCATTTTTTATACAAGTAACCCAATGTTGTGCGTATGTGATAGCTACGTACATTTTATTAGACGACTGTCCTCTAAATTACGTAATAAGTTTTAATGAAAAATTTTAAATTACTCACTTCATTTATGGACGATGTCCATACAACCCACTAAATTATTTTTTAGTTCATTTTACTCCGCCTATTCAAGTTCGTTCAATCTATCATTTAATAAAATTACCTTTTTTGACATAAGCTATAATATCTATAATCATCTTATAAATTATGAATTTGAAATTCAACTTTTAAGTGAAAAGAAATCATTCTGTAAATTCATGTTAGAATGCAGTAACCACAGAAAACACAGCATAGTTACAAACCACAGGCTAAATCGTAGGGACAGGTGTTTCTCACAGATCACATTGACAGAAAGGGAAATACTTCACCTAAAGTACATCTCCGGTACAACCAGATGAATCTTGCGTTCTTGGCAAATGAACCAGTACATTTGAGTGATTTTCCGCCATTTGTATCCTGGTTCTCCGTTGATTGAAAAGGCGTTGTACAAATGAGTCGTACGTACAGCGGAACCCTTCGCAGAACAACCAGATGATAGAAAGATTCCTTGTTCATCGGACAATATGAAGCACAAACTCCTACCTGTCTGCCGCCTAACTAAAGCAACCATAGACCTGCAAATAAAGGATAGAAAAAGTTTTATTAGATACTGATGCTCCTAATTGACATGGTTGAGAGCTTCTACTTTTATTCACTTGACGGTGATGCATTTACTAGAATGGTATCGTCTGCTAATTTTGCGCTGAACTTTTGTTTTGGAATCCAACAGATGAAGCAGATATGGATAAAGCTAGATAGTGATGGTTACACAAAATGCACAATAATAATTAGTATCATTAGCTACAGATCTTTTTTTTTGGTGAACAAGCAATGAATTTTCATTCCGTAGGGCTTTAGTCGGCCCCAACCTCATCTTGTGGCATAATCTAGTGGCGCGTCTTATACATGTTCAATTACAAGCTGATAAGGATATTTTTAAATGGGACCTAAATTCCTCTAGGTGTTTTACAGGTCAGTCTATATATGGGGCTCTTATAAATAACGGGATCAATCTGGAGATTAAAAATACCTCTTAAGATTAAAATTTTTATGTGGTTCTTAATGAAAGGAGTGGTGCTGATAAAGGACAATTTAGCAAAACACAATTGGCGGGGTAACAAAAAATGTATGTTCTGTAATACGGATGAATCCATTCAACATTTATTTTTTGGCTGTCATTTTGCTCATCACATGTGGCGATGTTATCCATTTGCTTTGGTTTGTCATGCCCTAGATCTGTTAGACATCTTTGGGAGTTGGTTGTTGGGGATGGATTTAAAGACTAAGAATCTTGTAATTACAGGTGTCTCAGCTCTGTGCTGGGCTATTTGGATAAGCAGGAATAACTTAGTGTTTGATAACGCCCATATGATGACTTATTTGCAGGTTCTGTTCAGAGGTACTCACTGGCTCAGACTCTGGTCGCGGCTCCAAAGAAGTGAAGACGCAACTGTTTTAATAAGGAACGCTTGTCGACGTCTCGAGACCTTGGCTATGCAATTTTTTTACATTTCATGGATGGAGATTTTCAAACAAGATTACGTTGTAATGGTTCCTTACTTTTAGTTGGTGTTGTTTTGTGCCGTTTTAGGGAATTTTCCTTTATTTCGGTTTGGAGGTTTGTCCCTCCTTTTGTGAGCAGACGGCTGTACTGTTAGTTTTGTAAAACTTTGGTCCTATCCTTGAAAGAGGTGAAAGCTGGAATTCATTTTCCATTATCTAAAAAATAGCCTAGTTCAATCCATCAAGTTTTATGCTATGTGCATTTCGCATTCCATTTGTCTTAAAGAATATACTCACTAAATGAAAACTAAGTAGTAACTCAGTTGGTTAGGGATGTTTGGTGTAACACCCCATCCAATTTCTGAACCGGCGGTACTTACTTCTGGCAGCTCTCTAAAATCATATATTGTTCCCACAGACCAACACAGATCTTTTGTGCGCACTTTGTCCTCACTAATGCGCACTCGAGAAAACTTCTCAGTCGGTCACCCATCCAAAATGCTCCAAGTCAAGCACGCTAACCTGAAGGTTCTTTCGAGATAGGCTTCCGAAAAAGAAGATGCATATTATTGATATGAGTACTCTATTAATTCTATTAAGCCTTGGGCCAGGATATCACATTTGGTTTGAGGAATCACTCCATCCAATCCATTCAAGTTAAGGTGGTGCATAATGAGTTTATTCCTCAAATTTGGTGGAATGATCTCATTTCTCATATTAGTACTAACTAATTAACTATAAAAAATGAGGTGGTGATGGATCAACTCATTAAATTCCAAAATCAAATAAAAAAAGTAAGAAGTGAGAAGATAATGTATTAGCTTATTCCTCAAACCAAACACCTTATATTAGTGACTCTAGTTCAGGGGGAAACCACCCAGAGCTCACTGATTTTGGGTAGCTCCCTGAAAAAAATGGGGCTCAGTACCCCTCAACCTTATTTTTTTTCCTTAAAAGACAAGTCCAGGCAAGTCTCCCCCCGTGGAAAAAAGAAACTAAATATCTTCCCAGAACTGGTGTGCTTTAAAATTTAAATGCAAACCTGTGTGTTTTTAAACAATGCATCAAACTGAGTATACTAGTCACATTCAACTATGTAAGATTTGTCAGTTCACAAATTAAAATGAAGCTTCAACTATGTAACATTTGTCAATTGTAATTTAATGACATGCATACTAGCCACATTCAAAATTGAATGAATACAGATTGAATCGTGAGAGGATACCTGACCAATTAGTGCATGTAAGTTGCTCTTGTAGCTCTATTGTCGCAAAAAAAAGGAAAACCCCCTTGTTCAGTTCTGTTAGACCATTCATCAAGTATGCTTGTATCATATATTTGTTCATTCCCATCACAAATGGTTTATCATTTCACCACATAGAAGGCACATAGACTTCTTCCTTCAGGTTCTGGGTGGCACTCTCAGTGGGAAATCCTCGCACAGCACCAATTGTCCATTGTGATATGATTCCAGCGGCAACAGCAAATCTCAGTTGCCTCTCCAATGTATCCTGGTCTTCATACATTTCAGGACAAGTTGTCAGCTTCCTAATAGCAGCAGCCACAATAGCATCCCCTGAACCTGTTCGGTCAGTGGTGTATGGAGTTATGAGTGCATCCTCTGTCCCAACCACACAGCCATGAAACTTAGGTGTGTAATAGTGGATCCGAAGTGTCCCATACGTCACAAGCAAGATCTTTATACCGTCATGCCAAATAGGAGCGATCTCTTCAGGGCTGTAGTGGTAGTACTGTGGCCAGTTTCTTGTAAAATGAAATCCTTCAAGATAATACTGAGGAGGGGTGTTTCTCTTGTATTCATAGTACTCATGATCTAGGAGGAATTCCAGCTCATCCCTTGACACCTCTATGATTTCAGCCTCTTTCCACGCCCTGTTTATCACCTCCTTTGTTTTATCCTTGGAAGTCCACAATGGCAATGGCAAATTGAGATCGAAGAAAACTTTGCTTCCAAATTTCTTGGACAGCTCAATGGCTCTGAAGAGCGTGTCATGCATTGAGGGGTTTAGCAGGACTTCTGAATTGAAATGGAACATTCTAGCCTGTGTAATTGCCACAGATTAGATCTGAATAAAGAAAAAAATGTTTTGCAATGTAATAGCAATGACTACATCTAACTCATCAAAATGTCTCCTCTAAAAATCTTGTCGCCGGCATGTGAACCTGAACAGTGCAATTATGCTAAACATTTTATCTGCAAAGTTATTAATTCTGACGGCATCATTCACATGCTTACTTGAAACAGTTTGGAAGATGATATCATCGTGATCGTGAAAGCTATAGTGGTTTAAACATAATATTAAAGCTGTGGAGAAATAAACCTCAGAGACAAATTTATTATGAAGAAAGTTAGTTTCTTCAGAGCTGGAAACTTTAGATAATGCAGTATAACCTCTGATTTTCATGGACTGCTATAACAATTTTATCTATTTTCTAAATACAAATACTGATAATTTTTACAGTCCATAATCCGCTGCTATCTTAGATTCCAGAAGACTGATTCAGATGTCAACTCATCTCTTAAACTGCACTATGAGATCAAGTGCCATAGCTATGCTGGTGCTGCTAGATCAAACCAATTTTATATTTCAGCAAGGAATTCATTTGATGCAATTGTTCTGCAAAAGTGCACCGTGTTGTTATGCACATAAAGACATAGCTTGCCGTGAAATGACTACTCGAGCATAAATCTTGAACCGGAAATTCGGAATCCAACGTTTACCCAAGGAATTGCCAACTCACCTCTTTCAACACGTCTACATTGATCTCAGTCCTGCGGAGGGAGTCCTCGGCGGCACTCTTCACCGTCTCGGCTACAAGTTTCGTCCCGCCCTTGCCGTCCTCCCGGTCCCGGAAGCTCACCTTCATGCGCGCCGTGGCGGTGACCGCTTTGTCGTCGAACTTTATGGCACGTGTCTGCACCCGCTCGCAGTTCATGCGGTACACAAGCTCGCGGCCGAAGTCGTCGTCGCCGACCTTGCCCAGCACTGCGGCGCGCCCGCCGAGCCGGGTGAGCGCAATCGCCACGTTGCTCGCCGCGCTCCCCGGCGCGCGCGCGAACTCGGGCGGTTCCCATTGCAGGTGCCTCCACGTGGAGTACATGTCGGGATGCATCTGGCGGTCCGACACCCGCACCGTGGGTACGAACTCCCACCGCGGCGCGCCGAAGCAGCACACCAGCGGCGGCCACTCGTTCGCGAAATCGTCGTCGTCGCTACCCACTTCCACCGCATCCTCCTCTTCGTTGGCCTTTTGAATCGTATCCCCCGTCCCGTGATTCGCCGCCTGGGCCACCTCCTCCTGTTTAGCCTCTCCCTTGGACTTCCTCGTCCGGCGGTTGGTCCGCTTCACCGGCTCCTCCTCGCCCTCCGAGTCGGGATCCCGGTCCGCCTTCTTGGTTCTCCTCCTCGTAGCCCTCGGCTTCGGCGCCGACGGGGACGGTGACTTTTTGCGGCCGCGGCGCGAGGCAGGTTCAGGGAATTCCGGCACGGCGGCGCCGTTGGGCGAGCAGCGGAGGGAGAGGCCGCGTGGGAAGCTGGAGTGGAGGGACGCGGCGAGGAGAGTGGGCTTGGGGAACAGTGATGGCAGGAGGAAAGCGGGGGCGGCCATGGCCATTGTCGCTCCTCTTTGCTCGAGGTGAGGGGCGCGGCGACGAGCGCAGCGAGCGCTGGACTCGACTCTATCCACTATCCAGGAGAGTGTCAATGTGATCCGATAAGGGTTTTAGCAACCGTTAAGGATGTCGGGTTTGCGCCCGCAAAAGGAAAATTGTCCAAATGGAACATCCCGGATCCCGATCTACAACATGCAAGTATGTATTGTATCGACGACCCTAAAACATCCTTAAAAACATCCGTAACTATAAACAGGTGCTCATACACACGAACATGAATCACGATCTCAAAGGAGGTCTATCCCTAACCGACGGCGTGAATAAGACATGTTAGATAAGATGTCAGATATATTTCGGACTATCGATTTATTGTATACACGTGTTACAGTCACACATCATGAAATGTATAGCAATCGAACAAGTGATATACATATAGTCATGTAATCTATAACAAAAAGTTTAAATAAAATAGCATATTGTTATATTGGTACTACACATGATAACTAACAAATTTTGTCAACAACAACGATTAGTACAAGATGTACCAAAACAAGACGGGGCAATGTACAATACGATCTATTAGAGATCATATCAGGGCAGTATTACTTTGGAAAAATACTCTAAAAACGGGTGGCGACGCACCAAGGATGAGGAACACATGTTGTTTAGAACGTATGTCTTTCTTACATTTTATAGTCCAACGGTAGGCACTCTAACTACTCTATTTAATTGATACTAATATACAAATTCAGGACCTATTAGGTCATTTGGACACCCCGGAACAATCGGCTTCTAGATAATCTGAGGAGTCCATTAGCCATTTTTCCTGTTGCACCAATTCGAAGTAGGATTTGGTGGCCAGGAGTGAAACGAGTAAGAAGTGCAATATAAAGTGGAGTGGTAAGAGCAATTTGGAGAGTGAGAGATGTGAATGCAATTAACACTTTGTCTCTATTCGTCTGTTTCCATTTTTTATTTTCTAAATTCAAAATAACACAAACCAATCAGAAACTGCCATATAGCAACAGGTGGCCAGTACCAGTCAGTCAAGATCGGCAACGTCCATGTCTCAAACGCACGGATCTATATTAACTGACGGTCAATCTGGTTCTAACGCGGTCGATACTGATTGAATTGGCCGGTTTGTAGCCCCACCGAATGATCGACTGATTCAATTATGGGGTGTTTGGTTTGAGAAATGAGCTAGTCCATCATCTTCTAACTCCTCACTATTTTTGTTTGGTTTGTGGAATAGAATGCGTTGATCCATCAACATCTCATTTCTTATAGTTAGTTAGTTAGTACTAATATGAGTAATAGAGTCATCCCACCAACTCTGAGGAATGAACCCATGATGCACCACTTTAATTTGGATAGAGTGATTCCTCAAACCAAACACTCTATTAGTATTGGAGCTCGCTGGTCGATACCAACCACCCATCCATCGTGTAGGTGCATCGTACCGTGGGGAAGGAGAAGACGTTGGTACTGACTGTGACTCGGACGACATCATCGGTGCGCTTCGCTCAGCTCTGGGCATGCTTCACTGTCGCACTGTGCATTGGTCAATCGGAGTCGCCGCCGACATCGAGGGGGGTGCAAATCGAGTGACGTCTACCAGACTCCGAGGACCGCCATAGGTGCGCTCAGGGGGAGCTCTGGGTGTCAACCGCTATCGACACTTCACCTCCGTCGCGGGAACCAACGACCGATGAGGCGAGGGAGAAACGTTGTCTCCGAATACGAGGCCTGCTAGAAGGAAGCCTCGTGTATCCGCGTCGCGAGGTGGGGTTCACTGCGGAAAGCACATATTTTTCGTACTTACGTGGGGAAGCCACTGGACTCGGTCTTAAGACCATCATTCACTGTATCCTTTAGAGATGTGAGCGAGCGATAATGAGCTCTAGATTTTACACTATAAAATCTAAGGATCGAATCAAATTATGACCGCTCTATTTTTTTTATCTATTTTTAAACTAAAATTAATTAACAGTTCTAACTTATTATGAAGAATATTTGTATCGTGGTTCATTACAACCTCTGATATTATTGCATCCTCCAACTGGTAATGCTTCTTTCAACTCCCTTCACTGCTTGCCCCAACAGCTCCGTTGCATCTTTCGTGAACTCATTCAAAGACACATTACTCAGACATATCTTATTGATTCCAAGATACTCATCGTCGGGGCAAAAAAAACAAGGACCATGTTTTCTTCACATGTCGCCTTTAGTTTCGACTCACGAAGTCAACCTCTGACATCTCCGGTGTCCGGTGTAGGATTTTAGCCCTTCCAACTTCCGAGACTGATTTTGTGACCATGGAATTGGAGGCAATGATTTCAAGTCGTCCGACTAATCGTGATTAATCGCGATTAGTCGGTCTAGTCGGTTTTAGTGGCCGACCAGGACATCCGATCCAATTAGGTCGACTAATCGTCCAGTCGTCCGATTAGTCGTCGACCAGAGACGATTAATCGTCCAGTTAAGCTGTGGACGACTGTAAACCCTAAAAATAAGTAATGAGTTCATGTATTCCTTTTGTGTCTTTTATAGGGAGTAATACTAAGAAATGGATTAAACATAAGACAAAATAGAAATATCATCCATGTAGTGAGATAAGATATTCTTCTCATGAAATTTAAAGTATGCTCATAAATAAAAATATATTCAATATTAAGTAATTCTTGGTAAAAGAGAATACATTATTTTACCTTAAATAAGTGAAATGGTGGATATTCATTTCGGGGTTAGCTCGAAATTTGATCCCATACTCATAAGTAACATAATATATGTATATGACATGCCTTGAGCCTTTAACTAAATAAAAGAACAAAATAATTAAAATAAATATATAAGTACATAAAAAATATGTGTGGCATTCATGCCAATATTTTGAATGTTGCATTTAGACTAGAGTTTGAAATTCTGATTTGAATTCAAATTTGAAGTAGAAATCTAAAATAGAAAAGAATAAAAAAAGGGGGAATAGATATATGGGCTGGAATTTCCCCTTCTCGGCCCACTCTACATCACCGGTTGCGCGGCCCAACTAAAACCCCACTGCTCGGCTTGCGCGGACAGCCGCTGGCGGCTTGGCCCCACCTGGTGGCCTCTCTGTCCGTTCTCCCTGTTGCGCGCGTTGCCTCGGTGGTCACCGGCCGGTGGGCCCTCGCGTTCAGATCCGTCCCCAACCCAGCTTCGCAACAACCTCCCCTGCTTACGTTGTTTCGGTACGGGAGTCCACCAGATCACCGCGTCGCGCGGCTCTGCGCGGATCGGACGGCTCGGCCAGGGATGTAGCGATTCGCCCGCCTGCCCTTACAGAATCCGCGGCACCATGAATCCTGAGCACTGTGACCGCCCTGCTCCCTCGCCTGACCCAGTGAACGAACGTCGTGGTTGCCGCCACGATTTCCGCTCGGATTCGTCGTCCTGATCCAATCCCTGCTCACTGCGGCACATAAATAGAATCGGTATTGCCATCCTTTTTCCCACCACATCGGCATAGGGGCGATTGGGAACGCGTTGTGGTGCCGGAATCACCAGGCCAGGCAACCGCGCTGCCATGGGAGAGGAACTCACCCCGACACCGAGGACTATCATGCCTTGGAAACTCCTCTCGGGGCACGGGTTGAAATGGCGCCTGCGCAGGGAACTCGTCGCCAGGGCTGCTGACGTCGAAGGCAAATTAGGAGGGCCGCCGTCGGCACCCTGCGCATACATGCCCACCTAGGGTCTGGTGGGGAGTCGCGGTGATCTTGTGGGTCTGCCTAAGCTATCCATGCCCTTCCCAGGTGAAGCAACCCACCGGAGCACTAGTAATTGCTCGCCGGTGGCCGGGCGTTGCTCTGTTATCGCCCTGCGTCGTGGCCGCGTCCTCTGCTGCATCGAAACACGGTAAGAATTCCCCAGACCGACTCACCCATGCGCCTATGTCATGTTGCACCCGGTCGATTTGGGAATCGTGTTCCCGTGCGCCGTGGTAGGGTAGCTCACCGGCATGCGCCGCCGTGTGTGTGGGGCCGCCGCACGACTGGTTTGGGGGAAGAAGAAAGTACTCGCACCGTTGGATCTCCGACCAATGGAGGAGATTTGATCCCAAGGTATCTCTTCGTCAAATGAATATGGGCAGTTGATCGATGGATGGAGGGGCGTGAGGTGATCCTGGCGTTTTAAAATCCCGGGCATTGATCTCAGATCCTAGGGCTCTAGATGCGTACCCCTTCGACCCGCGCGCAAATTGCAAGCTAGCCCTGTGTTCTAACAGAATTAACCCAGAGTCCTAATCTGTTATAAGTTAATTACGCAGAGGCTCTGAAATTTATGTATAGAACCCTGAACTACTTTGGAATCATGTGCGCGGTTCAGGAATATAAGAAAACAGGAAAAGAGATTTAGAAATCGATTTTTAATATAAAAATAATTGCAGAAACCCATTTAATTCATAGAAAATTCATCTTAGCTCCTTTTTAGTCCATTCCAGTTGCAAAAATTTTATATTGATATTGTTTATCATCTTGTAACCCTGTTTTGTCATGACACCTAGATAAAAATTATCCACTTGATTTATTCTATTCTAAGTGCTTAATAATTTCAGAAATTCATAACTTAACAACTGTAACTCCGAATTTAGCGGTTCTCGATCCCATGATCTCGTAGCTTCGCGTAGATTATTATTACGTAGTTTATTTTTATGTTTGGTGTGATGTTAATTTTGCATATACCATGTTTGTTGTATTGCTACGACTAGCAGTGAGGTCACGAGTCACCTGAAGATCATCCTGGTACCTGGAATCTCAAGTCCCAGGCAAGTTGTGCCCTTGATCACTTCTTTTTACCCACTCATGTTCTAATCAATCATAATGATCTGCATAGGTTAATTTTGATGGGACCCAATAGGTTACCCTAGTTTGACTATCTTTATACCTTGTTCACCACTGAATTTTTGGGTAGTACCTGCTATTGCTTTATGTGGTTTTGGGTATAGATATACATTTTATTCATGATTATCTTTTATTATCAGTTGTTATTTACTGTTCATGATAAGATTATTATGTTAATTGGAACATGGAGAACCACCCGGGAAAACAGTGCTACTACAAGAGTTTAATGGGACGCCCTTGGCTGATTAATTAGGAAAGCTAGTGGATGACTACCTTACCCGAAAGGGGCAAGGGCAGTAGGGGAGTGGTCAGTGTAGGGAGGCCCTTGGGATGATTTTGCTGCGATGGCGGTCATGCGAGGGATTCCTGCATTGGAGCTTCCTATAAACTGTAGCGGGTTTTCTGAAGCTAGTGGAACTTTGTAAAGGCCTCGTAGTGTTACCCTGCCTCGCCTCCTCGGTAGAGGTGTATGGGATTGGTCGTCTCTTGGCAGATGGGTAACATGAATTGTGGGTAAAGACGCACAACCTCTGCAGAGTGTAAAACTGGTATACTAGCCGTGCTCACGGTCAAGAGCAGCTCGGACACTCACATGATTAATTTATGGAACTAAATTCAATTTGTCATATGCATTACATCGCAGGTGATGTTGTTGTTACTTTTGTTCTACTACTTAATTGGGTTGGTATTTACTTATACTTAGTAATTGCTAATAAAATTTTGACCAACTGTAAAAGCAATGCTCAGCTTCAACCTTCTCCTTTGGTAAGCCTTACACTTCACGTGAGCTCCCACCTTTGGCGAGTTCATGCACATTATTCCCCACAACTTGTTGAGCTATGAACGTATGTGAGCTCACTCTTGCTGTCTCACACCCCCCACAGGTCAAGATCAGGTATCACAGGATGAGGCGCATGGAGGATGCTGCGATGTGTTCGTGAGAGGTCTAGGTCGTCGTCTCCCAGTCAACTTTGGGTTGCTGGACCGTTGTCTCCGTATAATGTAATTATTTATTTATTTTGTACATAACTCCTATTATATAGTAAAGATGTGACATTCGATCCTGTGCCACTATACATCATATGTGTGAGACTTGGTCCCAGCATACCTGGTGTTTTTGTTCGCGTCCGGGTCTTGGTGCCCCTAAAACCCGGGTGTGACAACGACCAGGGCTGGCAGCTGGCCTTTTTACTTTGGGCTGGACGTCTAGTTAAGGCCCATTTAGTGTAACCCTTAGGGTTTTAGGTAAATAGAGCTGTCGGCTGCTTGCCGCCTTGCTCCAAATTATCTGTTCTGGCGGCTGGTCTCTCCTTGCACCCTGCTCGCCTCTCTCACCTTCTCTGGCGGCTGCTCACCTCTCTCCCCTGCTCGGCGGCTGCTCACCTCTCTCCTTGCTCACCTTCTCTGGCGGCTCAGTGAGTCAGTGCTCACCATCCTCGGCGCCGCGGCCAGAAACCTGCCTGCACCCTGCTCGGCGGCCCAGTAACCTGCAGCGAGCATCGGCAAGGCAGCAACATGAGTTCATCATCCGACGGTACATGCAGCAGTGAACCTGCAATAGCCTTTTCTATTTCGGTGTGGAACTCTTGAATTCCTCATTTCCTCTCAGCTTCCTTCAATTTCTTTCGTTATTCTGAATGTGTAGAGGGGGGTTGGCGCCGTGAACGTGCAATAGATGTTGAGGTGATCATGGGAGACTCATACTGTTGGGGACCATAATTAGGGATACCCTCAAGTCTCCTAATTCTCAGCTGGTAACCCCCATCAGCATAAAGCTGCAAAGGCCTGATGGGTGCGATTAAGTCAGGGATCGGTCCATTCGAGGGACTCGATCACGCCTCGCCCGAGCCTAGCCTCGGACAAGGGCAGCCGACCCCGGAGGATCTCCGTCTCGCCCGAGGCCCCCCCTCCAGCGACGAACATACTTCCGGCTCGCCCGAGGCCTGTCTTCGCCAAGAAGCAACCCTGACCAAATCGCCGCGCCAACCGACCAGATCGCAGGAGCATTTAATGCAAAGGTGGCCTGACACCTTTATCCTGACACGCGTCCTCCAGTCGACAGAGCCGAAGTGACCGCAGTCACTTTGCCGCTCCACTGACCGGCCTGACAGAAGGACAGCGCCGCCTGCGCTGCTCCGACTGCTGTGCCGCTCAACAGAGTGAGGCTGATAGGCAGTCAGGCCCGACCTCAGGCACCATAGGAAGCTCCGCTCCGCCCGACCCAGGGCTCGGACTCGGGCTCAGCCCCGGAAGACGACGAACTCTGCTCCGCCCGACCCAGGGCTCGGACTCGGGCTCAGCTCCGGAAGACGGCGAACTCCGCTCCGCCCGACCCAGGGCTCGGACTCGGGCTCAGCCCCGGAAGACGGCGAACTCCGCTCCGCCCGACCCAAGGCTCGGACTTGGGCTCAGCCCTAGAAGACGACGAACTCCGCTCCGCCCGACCCAGGGCTCGGACTTGGGCTCAGCCCCAGAAGACGACGAACTCCGCTTCGCCTGACCCCAGGGCTCGGACTCAGCCTTGGCCTCAGCCGACGGTCTCCGCCTCGCCCGACCCAGGGGCTCGGACTCGACCACGGCCACGGAAGACAAACTCGACCTCGACCTCGGAGGAGCCTCCACATCGCCCAACCTAGGGCGCGGACCGACCACGTCGACAGGAGGCGACATCATTACCCTACCCCAAGCTGACTCAGGCTACGGGGAACAAGACCGGCGTCCCATCTGGCTCGCTCCGCCAGATAGGCAATGATGGCGCCCCGCACGCTCTGTGACGACGGTGGCTCTCAGCCCCCTTACGGAAGCAAGAGGACGTCAGTAAGGACTCGACAGCCCCGACAGCTGTCCTTCCGCCAGGCTCCAGCGCTCCTCCGACGGCCACGACACCACACGAACCGGGTGCCAAAACCTCTCCGGCTGCCATGACGGCATGTACTTAGGGCGCTAGCTCTCCTCCGCTAGACACGTAGCACTCTGCTACACCCCCCATTGTACACCTGGATCCTCTCCTTACGCCTATAAAAGGAAGGACCAGGGCCCTCTTACAGAGGGTTGGCCGCGCGGGGACGAGGACGAGACAGGCGCTCGCGTGAGGCCGCTCGCTCCCTCTCCCGCGTGGACGCTTGTAACCCCCCTACTGCAAGCGCACCCGACCTAGGCGCGGGACGAACACGAAGGCCGCGGGATTTCCACCTCTCTCACGCCCGTCTCTGGCCGCCTTTTCCCCCCTTCGCGCACGGCCTCGCGCCGACCCATCTGGGCTGGGGCACGCAGCGACATTTCACTCGTCGGCCCAGGGACCCCCCGGTCTCGAAACGCCGACAGTTGGCGCGCCAGGTAGGGGCCTGCTGCGTGTTGACGAACAGCTTCCCGTCAAGCTCCAGATGGCAGTCTCCAGCAACCTCTCCAGCCCGGGACGGTGCTCCGTTTCGGGAGTCTTGAGTTCATGTCCCTCGACGGCAGCTACGACATGATACTCCTTCCCCCACCGTGCGACAGCGACAGTGGCGGCCGACAGCCCGCCCGCCGGCGGCGGAATCGACGACGTCTTCCCCGCGTGGTGGAAGAACAACATTCGAGCTCACCCCGCCCTCTCCCCCGCCGACGGAGGAGGAGGCGGGGCAACCAAGGCCAAGCAGGAGGCGGCCCCTCGTTGGCTGTCGAGCGAGTCGACGGCGCCGGCGCCCCAACGGGGGGCGCGTCGGGCATCGACCTCGCGTTTGAGACGAAGGCGGGCGCCGTCTCCCCGCAACACGCCAATTCTGAGCAAACGGACGACGCCAGCACGCTCGCGAAAAGCTTGCTGGGCGTCACCCTCATACCTGAGACGATGGTGCAGTCAGTCCCTGACGTGATTTCATCACCGCCCGTCGACCAAGAGGTACCGACCGATTCCCATCTCACGCCCCTTGGATTCAGCCTCGACCCGCCAAGCGGCTTCGCTTTGGCAGACGCTCTCGTAGGGGCGAGTCCAAACCCTCTGGGGTTTCGTATGCGGTCACCCTGGGACCGGCTGACGGACGTCTCGACCTACGGGCCCTCAGGGTCCGAGGAAGATGACGAGCCCGACTTCTGCTGGGATTTCTCTGGACTTGGCAACCCCAGTGCCATGCGGGACTTCATGACCGCATGCGACTACTGCTTTTCCGACTGTTCCGACGGTAGCCGCAGCCACGGCGACGAGGACTGCGACCCAAGTCGTGAATGTTTCCACGTCGATCTAGGGGGTCCCTCCGAGGGCAACCATCTCGGTATGCCGGAGAACGGTGATCTCCCTAGGCCTGTGCCACGCGTTGACATCCTACGGGAGCTAGCTGTGGTCCCCGTTCCGGTGGGGGGTCATGACCCACAGCTCGAGCAAACCCGCGGGGTGCAGGCCAGGCTCGACGAGGGAACAGGAGCACTTGAGCCGATCCGCCGGGACGTCGGGCAGGAATGGGCGAGCCAACCTCCGTCCGGAGAAGTGCGCCATCTACCCCAGGGTATCCAGCACCGCATCGCCGACGATGTCAGGATGAGGCCGCCACCCTCTTCCAGCGGGGTCGGCCAGAACCTGGCTACAGCAGCAATGCTTCTCCGCGCGATGCCGGAGCCATCAACCACCAAGGGGCGGCGAATCCAGGGAGAGCTCAAGAATCTCCTGGAGGGCGCCGCGGTCCGACGGGCCGAGAGCTCCGCCTCCCGGAGGCAGGGGTACCCCTCGAAACATCGTGCTGCGACTTCCCGATTCATGCGGGAAGCCTCGGTCCACACCGGGCGCACGCGCAACACAGCGCCTGCGGCCCCGGGACGCCTCGGCAACGAGCACCATCACCGCGACCGACGGGCCCACCTCGACGAGAGGGTGCGCCGAGGCTACCACCCCAGGCGTGGAGGACGCTACGACAGCGGGGAGGATCGGAGTCCCTCGCCCGAACCACCCGGTCCGCAGGCTTTCAGCCGCGCCATACGACGGGCGCCGTTCCCGACCCGGTTCCGACCCCCGACTACTATCACGAAGTACTCGGGGGAGACGAGACCGGAACTGTGGCTCGCGGACTACCGGCTGGCCTGCCAACTTGGTGGAACGGACGATGACAACCTCATCATCTGCAACCTCCCCCTGTTCCTCTCCGACACCGCTCGCGCCTGGTTGGAGCACCTGCCTCCGGGGCAGATCTCCAACTGGGACGACTTGGTCCAAGCCTTCGCCGACAATTTCCAAGGCACATACGTACGCCCTGGAAACTCCGAGCTGCCCAACATCACCGATTCAGATGTCATCAGCGCGTTCCTCATCGGCACCACCTGCCGCGACCTGGTGAGCAAGCTGGGTCGCAAGACCCCCACCAGGGCGAGCGAGCTGATGGACATCGCCACCAAGTTCGCCTCTGGCCAGGAGGCGGTTGAGGCTATCTTCCGGAAGGACAAGCAGCCCTAGGGCCGCCCACCGGAAGATGCCCCCGAGGCGTCAACTCAGCGCGGCGCCAAGAAGAAGGGCAAGAAGAAGTCGCAAGCGAAACGCGACGCCGCCGACGCGGACCTTGTCGCCGCCGCCGAGTACAAGAACCCTCGGAAACCCCCCGGAGGTGCCAACCTCTTCGACAAGATGCTCAAGGAGCCGTGCCCCTATCATCAGGGGCCTGTCAAGCACACCCTTGAGGAGTGCGCCATGCTTCGGCGCCACTTCCACAGGGCCGGGCCACCCGCGGAGGGTGGCAGGGCTCGTGACGACGACAAGAAGGAAGATCACCAGGCAGGAGAGTTCCCCGAGGTCCGCGACTGCTTCATGATCTACGGTGGGCAAGCGGCGAACGCCTCGGCTCGGCACCGCAAGCAAGAGCGTCGGGAGGTCTGTTCAGTGAAGGTGGCGGCGCCAGTCTACCTAGATTGATCCGACAAGCCCATCACCTTCGACCAAGCCGACCACCCCGACCATGTGCCGAGCCCGGGGAAATACCCGCTCGTCGTCGACCCCGTCATCGGCGACGTCAGGCTCACCAAGGTCCTCATGGACGGAGGCAGCAGCCTCAACATCATCTACGCCGAGACCCTCGGGCTCCTGCGTGTTGATCTGTCCTCGGTCCGGGCAGGCGCTGCGCCTTTCCACGGGATCATCCCCGGGAAGCGCGTCCAGCCCCTCGGACAACTCGACCTTCCTGTCTGCTTCGGAATGCCCTCCAACTTCCGAAGGGAGACCCTCACGTTCGAGGTGGTCGGGTTCCGAGGAACCTACCACGCGGTACTGGGGAGGCCATGCTACGCGAAGTTCATGGCCGTCCCCAACTACACCTATCTCAAGCTCAAGATGTCGGGCCCCAACGGGGTCATCACCGTCGGCCCCACGTACAAACACGCGTTCGAGTGCGACGTGGAGTGCGTGGAGTACGCCGAGGCCCTCGCCGAATCCGAGGCCCTCATCGCCGACCTGGAGAGCCTCTCTAAGGAGGTGCCAGACGTGAAGCGTCACGCCGACAACTTCGAGCTAGCGGAGACGGTTAAGTCCGTCCCCCTCGACCCCAGCAGCGACGCCTCCAAGCAGATCCGGATTGGCTCCGAGCTCGATCCCAAATAGGAAGCAGTGCTCGTCAACTTTCTCCGCGCGAATGCTGACGTCTTCGCGTGGAGTCCCTCGGACATGCCCGGCATACCGAGGGATGTCGCCGAGCACTCGCTGGACATCCGAGCCGGAGCCCGACCCATCAAGCGGCCTCTGCGCCGATTCGACGAAGAAAAGCGCAGAGCCATAGGCGAGGAGATCCACAAGCTAATGGCGGCGGGGTTCATCAAAGAGGTATTCCATCCCGAATGGCTTGCCAACCCTGTGCTTGTGAGAAAGAAAGGAGGGAAATGGCGGATGTGTGTAGACTACACTGGTCTAAACAAAGCATGTCCGAAGGTTCCCTACCCTCTGCCTCGCATCGATCAAATCGTGGATTCCACTGCTGGGTGCGAAACCCTATCTTTCCTCGATGCCTACTCAGGGTATCACCAAATCAGGATGAAGGAGTCCGACCAGCTCGCGACTTCTTTCATCACGCCCTTCGGCATGTACTGCTATGTCACCATGCCGTTCGGCTTGAGGAATGCGGGCGCGACGTACCACGGTGCATGAACCATGTGTTCGGCCAACACATTGGCCGGACGGTCGAGGCCTACGTCGATGACATCGTAGTCAAGACGAGGAAAGCCTCCGACCTCCTTTCCAACCTTGAAGTGACATTCCGATGTCTCAAGGCGAAAGGCGTGAAGCTCAATCCCGAAAAGTGTGTCTTCGGGTGCCCGAGGCATGCTCTTGGGGTTCATCGTCTCCGAGCGGGGCATCGAAGCCAACCCGGAGAAGATCGCAGCCATCACCAGCATGGGGCCCATCAAGGACTTAAAAGGCGTACAGAGAGTCATGGGATGTCTTGCGGCTCTGAGTCGCTTCATCTCACGCCTCGGCGAAAGAGGACTGCCTCTGTATCGCCTCTTAAGGAAGGCCGAGTGCTTCACTTGAACCCCTGAGGCCGAGGAAGCCCTTGGAAACCTGAAGGCGCTCCTCACGAATGCGCCCATCTTGGTGCCCCCCGCTGCCGGAGAAGCCCTCTTGATCTACGTCGCCGCGACCACCCAGGTGGTTAGCGCCGCGGTTGTGGTTGAGAGACGAGAAGAGGGGCATACATTGCCCGTCCAGAGGCCAGTATACTTCGTCAGCGAGGTACTGTCCGAGACCAAGATCCGCTACCCACAAGTTCAGAAGCTGCTATACGCGGTGATCCTGACGCGGCGGAAGTTGCGACACTACTTCGAGTCTCATCCGGTAACTGTGGTGTCATCCAGTGCCGAGAGGTCTCGGGTAGGATTGCAAAGTGGGCGGTGGAAATTATGGGCGAAACAATCTCGTTCGCCCCTCGGAAGGCCATCAAGTCCCAGGTCTTGGCGGACTTCGTGGCTGAATGGGTCGACACCCAGCTCCCAACAGATCCGATCCAGCCGGAACTCTGGACCATGTTCTTCGACGGGTCGCTGATGAAGACAGGAGCCGGCGCAGGCCTACTCTTCATCTCGCCCCTCGGGAAGCACCTATGCTACGTGCTACGCCTCCATTTCCCAGCGTCTAACAATGTGGCTGAGTACGAGGCTCTGGTCAACGGGTTGCGGATCGCCATCGAGCTAGGGGTCCGACGCCTCGACGCTCGCGGTGACTCGCAGCTCGTCATCGACCAAGTCATGAAGAACTCCCATTGCCGCGACCCGAAGATGGAGGCCTACTGCGATGAGGTTCGGCGCCTGGAAGACAAGTTCTACGGGCTCGAGCTCAACCACATCGCCCGGCGCTACAACAGACTGCGGACGAGCTGGCTAAAATAGCCTCGGGGCGAACAACGGTTCCCCCAGACGTCTTCTCCCGAGACCTACATCAACCCTCCGTCAAGATCGACGACACGCCTGAGCCCGAGGCACCCTCGGCCCAGCCCGAGGTACCCTCGGCTCAGTCCGAGGCACCCTCAGCTCGGCCTGAGGCGCCCTCGGTTCAGCCCGAGGCACCCTCAGCCCCCGAGGGTGAGGCACTGCGCGTCGAGGAGGAGCGAAACGGGGTCACGCCTAATCAAAACTGGCAGACCCCGTACCTGCAATATCTCCATCGAGGAGAGCTACCCCTTGACCGAGCCGAAGCTCGGCGGTTGGCGCGGCGCGCCAAGTCGTTCGTCTTGCTGGGAGATGGGAAGGAGCTCTACCACCGCAGCCCCTCGGGCATCCTCCAGCGATGCATTTCCATCGCCGAAGGTCAGGAACTCCTACGAGAGATACACTCGGGGGCTTGCGGCCACCACGCAGCACCTCGAGCCCGTGTTGGAAACGCCTTCCGACAAGGTTTCTACTGGCCGACGGCGATGGCCGACGCCACTAGAATTGTCCGCACCTGCGAAGGGTGTCAGTTCTATGCAAGGCAGACCCACCTGCCTGCTCAGGCTCTGCAGACGATACCCATCACTTGGCCTTTTGCTGTGTGGGGTCTGGACCTCGTCGGCCCCTTGCAGAAGGCACCCGGGGGCTACACGCACCTGTTGGTCGCCATCGACAAATTCTCCAAGTGGATCGAAGTCCGACCCCTAAACAGCATCAGGTCCGAGCAGGCGGTGGCGTTCTTCACCAACATCATCCATCGTTTTGGGGTCCCGAACTCCATCATCACCGACAACGGCACCCAGTTCACCGGCAGAAAGTTCCTGGACTTCTGCGAGGATCACCACATCCGGGTGGACTGGGCCGCCGTGGCTCACCCCATGACGAATGGGCAAGTAGAGCGTGCCAACGTCATGATTCTACAAGGACTCAAGCCTCGGATCTACAACGACCTCAACAAGTTCGGCAAGCGATGGATGAAGGAACTCCCCTCGGTGGTCTGGAGTATGAGGACAACACCGAGCCGAGCCATGGGCTTCACGCCGTTCTTTCTAGTCTATGGGGCCGAGGACGAGGGCCTATGCCGACCAAAGCAACCAAGCTAGTCGAGAAGACTCACTGGACCAGCTGGAAGAGGCTCGGGACAAGGCCTTACTACACTCGGCGCGGTACCAACAGTCCCTGCGACGCTACCACGCCCGAGGGGTCCGGTCCCGAGACCTCCAAGTGGGCGACCTGGTGCTTCGGCTGCGACAGGACGCCCGAGGACGGCACAAGCTCACGCCTCCCTGGGAAGGGTCGTTCGTCATCGCCAAAGTTCTGAAGCCCGGAACATACAAGCTGGCCAACAGCCAAGGCGAGGTCTACAGCAACGCTTGGAACATCCAACAGCTACGTCGCTTCTACCCTTAAGATGTTTTCAAGTTGTTCATATACCTCGCTCCCACGCAAAGTTTAGTCATCAAGGAAGGGTCAGCCTTGCCTCGGCAAAGCCCGACCCTCCCTCAGGGGCTAAAAGGGGGGGAACCCCCTCTGCGTCGAATTTTTTCCTCGAAAAAAGATCCTTTCTGCCAGAAAGTCTTTCGTGCTTTTCGACTACTTCGAAAGTGGATCCTGAAAACGACGGAGTACACGTAAGCAGCCAAGGCTGACCGAGCCGAGGGACTCCTACGCCTCTGGGATACGGATACCTCACTCATCACCTTCTGCGATAAGTAACTCACGTTCGGATAAGTGATTCCGCGGACCGAACAAGTCTTCACGTTCGAAAGCTCTTCTGCCGAAGCGATTCTTCGGGCCTTCTCGACTGCGTCGGTGACAGAACCCCATGGACGGGTAAGAGTGCGCGTAAGCGGCAAGGCCGACCGAGCCGAGGGACTCCTACGCCTCCGGGATATGGATACCTCACTCATCACCTTCCGTGAGAAGCAACTCTCGCTCACACAGACAATTCTGTTACCGACGAAAAAGTCCAGATACTCGAAACAAGAGGAAAAGAAGCGCAGCTTTACCAACACGGCGAGGGTGTGCTTGGGCCTCAGCGGTGAGAGCACCTAGAGGGGGGGGTGAATAGGTGATCCTGTAAAAACTTAAACTTATAGCCACAAAACTTGATTAGGCGTTAGCACAGTTTATGCCAAGTGGCTAGAGAGGAGTCAAAACACAATAACCACAAGAATCCAATCACAGAGATGACACAGTGGTTATCCCGTGGTTCGGCCAAGTACAAAACTTGCCTACTCCACGTTGTGGCGTCCCAACGGACGAGAGTTGCACTCAACTCCTCTCAAGTGATCCAATGATCAACTTGAATACCACGGTGTTCTTGCTTTTCTTTTCTCAATCCCGTTTGCGAGGAATCTCCACAACTTGGAGCCTCTCGCCCTTACAAAAGATGTTCACAGAGAATCACAGAGCAAGGGAGGGATTAGCAACTCACACACGACACAAAGATCACAGCGAATACGCACACACAAGACCCAGACTTGAGCTCAAAAGACTAGCACACTAGAACGGAGCTCAAATCACTAGAATGTCGAACAAGTGCGCGAGATTGATGTGTGAGTGATCAAGAGTGCTTAAGGAATGCTTGGTGTCCTCCTCCATGCGCCTAGGGGTCCCTTTTATAGCCCCAAGGTAGCTAGGAGCCGTTGAGAACACATCTGGAAGGCTATCCTTGCCTTCTGTCGTCGGACGCACCGGACAGTCCGGTGCACACCGGACAGTGTCCGGTGCCCGATTCCTTTCCTTAAATGGCGAAGCCGACCGTTGCAGATGCGGGAGCCGTTGGCGCACCGGACATGTCCGGTGCACACCGGACAGTCCGGTGCCCCCTTCCGACCGTTGGCTCGGCCACGTGTCCTGCGCTGATCACGCGGCCGACCGTTGGCCCTGGCCGACCGTTGGCTCACCGGACAGTCCGGTGCACACCGGACAGTCCGGTGAATTTTAGCCGTACGCCGTCAGCAAATTCCCGAGAGCGGCCTCTTCGGCCGAGGCAGCCTGACGCACCGGACACTGTCCGGTGCACCACCGGACACTGTCCGGTGCACCACCGGACACTGTCCGGTGCACCACCGGACAGTCCGGTGCCCCAGACCGAAACAGCCCCTTGGCTGCACACAGCCAAGTCTTCTCTTCTCTTCTTCTTTCTGTTTCTAACACTTAGACAAATATATTAGTACACAAAACCAATGTACTAAGACTTAGAAACATACCTTTGTTGAAGATTTGCACTTTGTTCATCCATGGGCATTGATTTACATTTAAGCACTTGTGTTGACACTCAATCACCAAAATACTTAGAAATGGCCCAAGGGCACATTTCCCTTTCAATCTCCCCCTTTTTGGTGATTTATGCCAACACAACATAAAGCAACTAGAACAAGTGCAAAATCACTTCAAATAAAAACTCAAATTGGTTTTGATTCAATTTTGGCATATATGGATCATCCTTTGCCACCACTTGGTTTGTTTTTGCAAATCAAACTCAAATCTCTATTTCTATGTCAAACACACATGTTGAGGCATAAAGAGAGTTATTCCAAAAGAGATTGATCAAAGATTTCAAAAACTCCCCCTATTTCCCATAATCAACACTTCTCCCCACAAGAAGCCAACTTTTGACAATAGAGACAATAAAAGACAATAAAAGCTTTTGACACAACAAAAACTCTATTCTACTATTTTCAAAATCTCTCAAGTGGTAGCTGATCCATTTATCACTTTGGCCTTTATTTTCTCCCCCTTTGGCATCAAGCACCAAAACGGGATTAATCTTGGCCTCTTAACCCCATTGCCTCACCAAAGTCTTCAATTAAGAGCAAATGGCAATAAGATTTCATGAAATGAACTTGGAATTAGTTACCCTCTCATCGGAGTGCAGTGGAAGTCTTTCATGGTCCAAGTCCACCTTTTCCCTTTCAATCCGCCTTCGAGACTAAATCATCAAACTCAAGCACATGGTTAGTCTCAAAGGGTCAAGTTGTAACACATCTCCCCCTACACATGTGCATCACTTTGCAACGGACTTGTGAGGTCCAGGGAGTGTTTGTACAACTTGAGCACCATAATAAGCAACAAAATGCAAAAAGGAACATGATCAAAAGCATAAGTACATGTATGCTACAATTCAATCCAGGTTCCGCGAATCTATGACATTTAGCTCACTACGCAACCTGCAAAAGGTCTTCTCATCTAGAGGCTTAGTGAAGATATTGGCTAGCTGGTTCTCGGTGCTAACATGAAATACTTCGATATCTCCCTTTTGCTGGTGGTCCCTCAAAAAGTGATGCCGGATGTCTATGTGCTTTGTGCGGCTGTGCTCAACAGGATTCTCCGCCATGCGGATAGCACTCTCATTGTCACATAGGAGTGGGACTTTGCTCAGATTGTAGCCAAAGTCCCGGAGGGTTTGCCTCATCCAAAGTAGTTGCGCGCAACACTGACCTGCGGCAACGTACTCGGCCTCAGCGGTGGATAGGGCAACGGAGGTTTGTTTCTTAGAGTTCCATGACACCAGGGACCTTCCTAAGAATTGGCACGTCCCCGATGTACTCTTCCTATCGACCTTACATCCGGCATAGTCGGAGTCTGAGTATCCAACTAAGTCAAAGGTAGACCCCTTTGGATACCAGAGCCCGAAGCAAGGCGTAGCGACCAAATATCTAAGAATTCGCTTCACCGCCACTAAGTGACACTCCTTAGGATCGGATTGAAATCTAGCACACATGCATACGCTAAGCATAATATCCGGTCTACTAGCACATAAGTAAAGCAAAGAACCTATCATTGACCGGTATGCTTTTTGATCAACGGACTTACCTCCTTTGTTGAGGTCGGTGTGTCCGTCGGTCCCCATCGGAGTCTTGGCGGGCTTGGCGTCCTTCATCCCAAACCGCTTTAGCAGATCTTGCGTGTACTTCGTTTGGGAGATGAAGGTGCCGTCCTTGAGTTGCTTCACTTGGAACCCAAGGAAGTAGTTCAACTCTCCCATCATCGACATCTCGAATTTCTGCGTCATCACCCTGCTAAACTCTTCACAAGACTTTTGGTTAGTAGAACCAAATATTATGTCATCGACATAAATTTGGCACACAAACAAATCACCATCACATGTCTTTGTAAAAAGAGTTGGATCGGCTTTCCCAACCTTGAAAGCATTAGCAATTAAAAAGTCTCTAAGGCATTCATACCATGCTCTTGGAGCTTGCTTAAGTCCATAGAGCGCCTTAGAGAGCTTACACACATGGTCGGGGTACCGTTCATCCTCGAAGCCAGGGGGTTGCTCCACGTACACCTCCTCCTTGATTGGCCCGTTGAGGAAAGCGCTCTTCACATCCATTTGGTACAACCTGAAAGAATGGTGAGCAGCATATGCTAGCAAGATATGAATTGACTCTAGCCTAGCCACAGGAGCGAAAGTCTCCTCAAAGTCCAAACCTGCGACTTGGGCATAACCTTTTGCCACAAGTCGAGCCTTGTTCCTCGTCACCACCCCGTGCTCGTCCTGTTTGTTGCGGAACACCCACTTGGTTCCCACAACATTTTGCTTCGGACGAGGCACCAGTGTCCAAACTTCATTGCGCTTGAAGTTGTTTAGCTCCTCTTGCATGGCCAACACCCAGTCCGGATCTAGCAAGGCCTCTTCTACCCTGAAAGGCTCAATAGAAGAGACAAAAGAGTAATGTTCACAAAAATTAACTAATCGAGACCGAGTAGTTACTCCCTTGCTAATGTCACCCAGAATTTGGTCGACGGGATGATCCCTTTGGATCGTCGCTCGAACTTGGGTTGGAGGTGCCGGTTGCGCTTCTTCCTCCATCACTTGATCATCTTGTGCTCCCCCTTGATCAAGCGCCTCCACTTGAGGTACCTGTTCGTCATCTTCGGTTGGGGGATGCACCATAGTTGAGGAAGAAGGTTGATCTCGTTCATCTTGTTCCTGTGGCCGTACTTCTCCAATCGCCATGGTCCGTATAGCGGCCGTCGGAACATCTTCTTCATCTACATCATCACAATCAACAACTTGCTCTCTTGGAGAGCCATTAGTCTCATCAAATACAACGGCGCTAGAGACTTCAACCAAACCCGATGATTTGTTGAAGACTCTATACGCCTTTGTATTTGAGTCATAACCTAATAAAAACCCTTCTACAGCTTTGGGAGCAAACTTAGAATTTCTACCCTTCTTCACTAGAATGTAGCATTTACTCCCAAATACACGAAAGTACGATACATTGGGTTTGTTACCGGTTAGTAGCTCATACGACGTCTTCTTGAGGAGGCGATGAAGGTAGACCCTGTTGATGGCGTGGCAAGCAGTGTTAACGGCTTCCGTCCAAAAACACTCGGGGGTCTTGAACTCTCCTAGCATCGTCCTCGCCATATCGATGAGCGTCCTGTTCTTCCTCTCTACCACACCATTTTGTTGTGGTGTGTAGGGAGCGGAGAACTCGTGCTTGATCCCTTCCTCTTCAAGGAACTCCTCCACTTGAAGGTTCTTGAACTCGGATCCGTTGTCGCTCCTTATCTTCTTCACTTTGAGCTCAAACTCATTTTGAGCTCTCCTGAGGAAGCGTTTGAGAGTCCCTTGGGTTTCGGACTTTTCTTCCTCCTATGCTCAGATAGGCGACGGGTCCAAAAAGGTCCATATGCAGCATCTCCAAGGGTCTTGATGTCGTCATCACATTTTTGGTGTGATGAGAGCCTCCCACCTGTTTCCCTGCTTGACAAGCTGCACAAGGTCTATCTTTTTCGAATTGAACATTAGTTAGACCTATCACGTGTTCTCCCTTTAGAAGCTTGTAAAGGTTCTTCATCCCCACATGTGCTAAGCGGCGATGCCACAGCCAGCCCATGCTAGTCTTAGCTATTAAGCATGCATCTAGACCGGCCTCTTCTTTTGCAAAATCTACTAAATAAAGTTTGCCGTCTAATACACCCTTAAAAGCTAGTGAACCATCACTTCTTCTAAAGACAGACACATCTACATTTGTAAATAGACAGTTATATCCCATATTGCATAATTGACTCACAGATAGCAGATTATATCCAAGAGACTCAACTAAAAACACATTAGATATGGAGTGCTCATTAGAAATTGCAATTTTACCTAAACCTTTTACCTTGCCTTGATTCCCATCACCGAATATAATTGAATCTTGGGAATCTTTATTCTTGACGTAGGAGGTGAACATCTTCTTCTCCCCCGTCATATGGTTTGTGCATCCGCTGTCGATAATCCAGCTTGAACCCCCGGATGCATAAACCTGCAAGGCAAATTTAGGCTTGGGTTTTAGGTACCCAACTCATGTTGGGTCCTACAAGGTTAGCACAAATATCTTTAGGGACCCAAATGCAAGTTTTGTCTCCCTTGCATTTTGCCCCTAACTTCCTAGCAACTATTTTCCTATCCTTTCTACAAATAGCAAAGGAAGCATTTAAAGCACAATAAATTGTAGAAGGTTCATTCACTACTTTCCTAGGAGCATGAATAATATTCTTCCTAGGCACATGATGAATAGCATTTCTCCTAGACACATTTCCATCATGCATAAAGGAAGAACTAGAAGCAAACATGGCATGAGAGTTAAAATCCTCATATGCATTATAACTCCTATAAGCATTTCTAGTTTGTCTCCTATCATGATATATAAAAGCATGATTCCTTTTAGTGCTACTTGCCATAGGGGCCTTCCCTTTCTCCTTGGCAGAGATGGGAGCCTTATGGCTTTTTAAGTTCTTGGCTTCCCTCTTGAAGCCAAGTCCATCCTTAATTGAGGGGTGTCTACCAACCGTGTAGGCATCCCTAGCAAATTTTAGTTTCTCAAAATCACTTTTGCTAGTCTTAAGTTGGGCATTAAGACTAGCTAATTCATCATTCAATTTTGAAATGGAAACTACGTGTTCACTACAAGCATTAATATCAACATCCTTACACCTAGTGCAAATTTCAACATGTTCAACACAAGAGTTGGATTTATGTGCTTCTACTAGTTTAGCATTTAAGTCATCATTAATGCTCTTTAATTTAGAAATTGAATCATGGCATGTTGACACTTCACAAGCAAGCATTTCATTCCTCTTAATTTCTAATGCAAGGGATTTTTGAGCCTCTACAAACTTATCATGTTCTTCATACAACAAATCCTCTTGCTTTTCTAAAAGTATATTCTTTTCATTCAAGGCATCAATTAATTCATTAATTTTGTCTATCTTAGATCTATCTAAGCCCTTGAACAAACATGAATAATCTACTTCATCCTCATCACTAGATTCGTTCTCACTTGAAGAAGCATAGGTAGAGTTGCGAGTACATACCTTCTTCTCTCTTGCCATAAGGCATGTGTGACGCTCGTTTGGGAAGAGGGCTGATTTGTTGAAGGCGGTGGCGGCAAGTCCTTCATTGTCGGAATCGGAAGAGGAGCAATTCGAGTCCCACTCCTTGCCTAGATGCGCCTCGCCCTTTGCCTTCTTGTAATGCTTCTTCTTTTCCCTCTTGTTTCCCTTTTCCTGGTCACTATCATTATCGGGGCAGTTAGCGATAAAATGACCAATCTTACCGCACTTGAAGCATGAGCGCTTCCCCTTCGTCTTGGTCTTGCTTGGCTGCCCCTTGTGACCCTTTAGCACCGTCTTGAAGCGTTTGATGATGAGAGCCATCTCCTCATCATTAAGTCCGACCGCCTCAATTTGTGCCACCTTGCTAGGTAGCGCCTCCTTGCTTCTTGTAGCTTTGAGGGCAAAAGGTTGTGGTTCGTTGATCGGTCCATTCAAGGCGTCGTCCACGTACCTTGCCTCCTTGATCATCATTCGCCCGCTGACGAATTTTCCTAAGACTTCTTCGGGCGACATTTTGGTGTACCTAGGATTCTCACGAATATTATTCACCAAATGAGGATCAAGAACGGTAAAGGACCTTAGCATTAGTCGGACGACGTCGTGGTCCGTCCATCGTGTGCTTCTGTAGCTCCTTATTTTGTTGATAAGGGTCTTGAGCCGGTTGTATGTTTGAGTTGGCTCCTCGCCCCTTATCATCGCGAACCGTCCAAGCTCGCCCTCCACCAACTCCATTTTGGTGAGCAAGGTAGCGTCATTTCCCTCATGAGAGATCTTGAGGGTATCCCAGATTTGCTTGGCGTTATCCAAGCCACTCACTTTATTATATTCATCCCTGCACAATGAGGCTAGAAGAACAGTAGTAGCTTGTGCATTCTTATGGATTTGCTCATTAATGAATATAGGACTATCCGAACTATTAAAGTGCATTCCACTATCTACAATCTCCCATATGCTAGGATGGAGAGAGAATAGGTGACTACGCATTTTGTGGCTCCAAAATCCGTAGTCCTCCCCATCAAAGTGTGGGGGCTTGCCGAGTGGAATGGAAAGCAAATGTGAATTTGAACTTTGCGGAATACGAGAGTAGTCAAAAGAAAAGTTAGAATTAACCGGTTTCCTTTGCTCGTAGTCGTTGTGGTCGTTGTCCTTTTGGGAAGATGAAGACTCATCACTGTCGTCGTAGTAGACGATCTCCTTGATGCGCCTCGTCTTCTTCTTCTTCCCTTCCTTTCGTCTATGACCCGAGCCGGAGTCGGTAGGCTTGTCATCTTTGGGCTCATTGACGAAGGACTCCTTCTCCTTATCGTTGATCACGATTCCCTTCCCCTTAGGATCCATCTCTTCGGGCGGTTAGTCCCTTTCTCGAAGAGAACGGCTCCGATACCAATTGAGAGCACCTAGAGGGGGGGTGAATAGGTGATCCTGTAAAAACTTAAACTTATAGCCACAAAACTTGATTAGGCGTTAGCACAGTTTATGCCAAGTGGCTAGAGAGGAGTCAAAACACAATAACCACAAGAATCCAATCACAGAGATGACACAGTGGTTATCCCGTGGTTCGGCCAAGTACAAAACTTGCCTACTCCACGTTGTGGCGTCCCAACGGACGAGAGTTGCACTCAACTCCTCTCAAGTGATCCAATGATCAACTTGAATACCACGGTGTTCTTGCTTTTCTTTTCTCAATCCCGTTTGCGAGGAATCTCCACAACTTGGAGCCTCTCGCCCTTACAAAAGATGTTCACAGAGAATCACAGAGCAAGGGAGGGATTAGCAACTCACACACGACACAAAGATCACAGCGAATACGCACACACAAGACCCAGACTTGAGCTCAAAAGACTAGCACACTAGAACGGAGCTCAAATCACTAGAATGTCGAACAAGTGCGCGAGATTGATGTGTGAGTGATCAAGAGTGCTTAAGGAATGCTTGGTGTCCTCCTCCATGCGCCTAGGGGTCCCTTTTATAGCCCCAAGGTAGCTAGGAGCCGTTGAGAACACATCTGGAAGGCTATCCTTGCCTTCTGTCGTCGGACGCACCGGACAGTCCGGTGCACACCGGACAGTGTCCGGTGCCCGATTCCTTTCCTTAAATGGCGAAGCCGACCGTTGCAGATGCGGGAGCCGTTGGCGCACCGGACATGTCCGGTGCACACCGGACAGTCCGGTGCCCCCTTCCGACCGTTGGCTCGGCCACGTGTCCTGCGCTGATCACGCGGCCGACCGTTGGCCCTGGCCGACCGTTGGCTCACCGGACAGTCCGGTGCACACCGGACAGTCCGGTGAATTTTAGCCGTACGCCGTCAGCAAATTCCCGAGAGCGGCCTCTTCGGCCGAGGCAGCCTGGCGCACCGGACACTGTCCGGTGCACCACCGGACACTGTCCGGTGCACCACCGGACACTGTGCAAGAGAAGCCTCGGACAGCAAGGCCGACCGAGCCAAGGGACTCCTACGCCTCCGGGATATGGATACCTCACTCGTCACCTTTGCACGGGGCGACTCACGCTTGGTGAAGCGGTTCAGACAACCAACAGGCGAGTCTTAGTGCTCGAAAATGAGGAAAAAACACGGCTCCGCGCCAGAAATACATACACGTTCAGGCCTCGACAGCCACAATGAACAAAAGACCGGCACTCAAGGTGCCATTACAAACAGAACTCCGGTTCCACCTCCGCAGGTACGAATAACCCCACTCGATGGGGGGAGCCTGCGGAGCAACAGAAGACCGACGAACGGCACGCCGTCACCCGCTCCAGCAGCGGTGACGACGACGACTTCTGCTCTGGGGGGCCGAACAGCAGCAGCAATGACCTCAGGGCGGATGCTGCTGCCAGGAGGCCCCCGCCCGTGCCCAAACTCGTGAGGCAAGGACGGGTAGAAGGCCGTAGAGTTGGAGGTCGGTCCGTGGGCGGCCCCGGCTATCTCGTCGGCGGAAGAACCCCTTCCAGCTGTCGTGGCGGAAGGCGGCGCCGGGAGCGGCTCCGAAGCCATTCGGGTCCGAGAGCCGGGCACGCGGCAGCTGTCAGCGCCACGAGCGGCGAACGCCCTTCCCCCGATCACTGAGGGATGGAGCAGGCCACCGCCCACGCAGGGGCCGACCCCAACTCGGCACACTCCCCTCCCCAGCACTGATGATGAAAATCCTTGAGGCTTGAAAGGGAATTAGGCTTACACCTAGTTCCTAAATAATTTTGGTGGTTGAATTGCCCAACACAAATCTTTGGACTAACTAGTTTGCTCTAGTGTATAAGTTATACAGGTGCTAAAGGTTCACACTTAGCCAATAAAAAGACCAAGGGTTGGGTTCAACAAAAGAGCAAAGAGGTAACCGAAGGCACCTCTGGTCTGGCACACCGGACAGTGTCCGGTGCACCACCGGACATGTCCGGTGCACCAGAGGACTCCAACTCGAACTCGCCACCTTCGGGAATTTCCAGAGGCCATTTCGCTATAATTCACCGGACTGTCCGGTGTACACCGGACAGTGTCCGGTGCTCCAAGGGAGGTCGTCCTCAGGAACTCGCCAGCCTCGGGTTTTCACTCCAGCCGCTCCGCTATAATTCACCGGACTGTCCGGTGCATCTGCGGGGCAACGGCTACTTCAGGCGCCAACGGCTACCTGCAGCGCATTTATTGCGCGCCAGCGCGCGCAGTGGGCAGGCACGCCCATGCTGGCGCACCGGACACTCTACAGTACATGTCCGGTGCGCCACCGGACATCAAGGCAGGCCCAGAAGTCAGAACTCTAACAGTCGATTTCCAACGGCACTGGTGACGTGGCGGGGACACCGGACTGTCCGGTGTGCACCGGACTGTCCGGTGCGCCATCGAACAGACTGCCCAGCCAACGGTCAAGTTTGGTGGTTGGGGCTATAAATACCCCAACCACCCCACCATTCATTGCATCCAAGTTTTCCACTTCTCAACCACTTACAAGAGCTCTAGCATTCAATTCTAGACACACCAAAGAGATCAAATCCTCCCCATATTCCACACAACGCCCTAGTGACTAGCGAGAGAGATTTGCTGTGTTCTTTTGAGCTCTTGCGCTTGGATTGCTTTCTTCTTTCTTGATTCTTTCTTGTGATCAAACACTCACTTGTAATTGAGGCAAGAGGCACCAATTGTGTGGTGGCCCTTGCGGGAAGTTTGATTCCCAAGTAATTTGAGAAGAGAAGCTCACTCGGTCCGAGGGACCGTTTGAGAGAGGGAAGGGTTGAAAGAGACCCGGCCTTTGTGGCCTCCTCAACGGGGAGTAGGTTTGAGAGAACCGAACCTCGGTAAAACAAATCCGCGTGTCTCACTTCATTATTCGCTTGCGATTTGTTTTGCGCCCTCTCTCGCAGACTCGTTTATATTTCTAACGCTAACCCGGCTTGTAGTTGCGTTTATATTTGTAAATTTCAGTTTCGCCCTATTCACCCCCCCTCTAGGCGACTATCAATTGGTATCAGAGCCCGGTTCTTCATTAGAGCCTAACCGCTCGAAGTGATGTCGGGAGATCACGCCAAGAAGGAGATGGAGACCGGCGAAAAGCCCACTACAAGCCACGGGAGCACTTCATCGGAAGAGTCCCGCACCAAGAGGAAGGAGAAGAAGAAGAGCTCCTCCAACAAAGGGAAGGAGAAGAAATCTTCTTCTCACCACAAAGAGAAGAAGGAGAGATCTTCCTCTCACAAGCCGCATCGGAGTGGGGACAAGCACAAGAGGATGAGGAAAGTGGTCTACTACGAGACCGACACTTCATCAACATCTACCTCCGGCTCCGACGCGACATCCGTCACTTCTAAGCGCCAAGAGCGCAAGAAGTATAGTAAGATCCCCCTACGCTACCCTCGCATTTCTAAACATACACCTTTACTATCCGTCCCATTAGGCAAACCACCAACTTTTGATGGTGAAGATTATGCTAGGTGGAGTGATCTTATGCGATTTCATCTAACCTCGCTCCACAAAAGTATATGGGATGTTGTTGAGTTTGGTGCACAGGTACCATCCGTAGGGGATAAAGACTATGATGAAGATGAGGTGGCCCAAATCGAGCACTTTAACTCTCAAGCGACAACAATACTCCTCGCTTCTCTAAGTAGAGAGGAGTATAACAAAGTACAAGGGTTGAAGAGCGCCAAGGAAGTTTGGGATGTGCTCAAAACCGCGCACGAGGGAGATGAGCTCACCAAGATCACCAAGCGGGAAACGATCGAGGGGGAGCTCGGTCGGTTCCGGCTTCGCAAAGGGGAGGAGCCACAACACATGTACAACCGGCTCAAGACTTTGGTGAACCAAGTGCGCAACCTCGGGAGCACGAAGTGGGACGACCACGAAATGGTTAAGGTCATTCTAAGATCTCTCATTTTCCTTAACCCCACTCAAGTTCAATTAATTCGTGGTAATCCTAGATATACTAAAATGACCCCCGAGGAAGTTATCGGGAATTTTGTAAGTTTTGAGTGCATGATCGAAGGCTCGAGGAAGATCAACGAGCTTGATGATCCATCCACATCCGAAGCTCAACCCGTCGCATTCAAGGCGACGGAAGAAAAGAAGGAGGAGGCTACACCAAGTCGACAACCTATAGACGCCTCCAAGCTCGACAATGAGGAAATGGCGCTCGTCATCAAGAGCTTCCGCCAAATCCTCAAGCAAAGGAGAGGGAAAGACTACAAGTCCCGCTCCAAGAAGGTTTGCTACAAGTGTGGTAAGCCCGGTCACTTTATTGCTAAATGTCCATTATCAAGTGATAGTGACAGGGGTGACGACAAGAAGGGGAGAAGAAAGGAGAAGAAGAGGTACTACAAAAAGAAGGGCGGCGATGCCCATGTTTGTCGGGAGTGGGACTCCGACGAAAGCTCTAGCGACTCCTCCGACGACGAGGACGCCGCCAACATCGCCGTCACCAAGGGACTCCTCTTCCCCAACGTCGACCACAAGTGCCTCATGGCAAAGGACGGCAAAAGAAAGAAGGTTAAATCCAACTCCTCCACTAAATATGAATCGTCTAGTGATGATAATGCTAGTGGTGAGGAAGACAATTTGCGCATCCTTTTTGCCAACCTTAACATGGAACAAAAAGAAAAATTAAATGAGCTAATTAGTGACATCCATGAAAAGGATGATCTCTTGGAGTCCCAAGAGGACTTCCTAATCAAGGAAAATAAGAAACATGTTAAGGTTAAAAATGCTTATGCTCTAGAGGTAGAAAAATGTGAAAAATTGTCTAGTGAGCTAAGCACTTGCCATGAGACCATTAACAACCTTAGAAATGAAAATGCTAGATTAATTACTAAGGTTGATTCTCATGGTTGTATTGATTCAATTCCCGATCTTAGAAATGATAATGATGATTTGCTTGCTAAGATTAAGGAATTGAATGATTCTCTTACTAGTCTTAGAGTAGAAAATGATAATTTGATTGCTAAGGCTAAAGATTTTGATGTTTGCAAAATTACAATTTCCGATCTTAGAGATAAGAATGATATACTACATGCTAAGATTGTTGAACTTAATTCTTGCAAACCCTCTACATCTACCATTGAGCATGTCACTATTTGTACTAGATGTAGAGATATTGATGTTAATGCTATTCATGATCACATGTCTTTAATTAAACAACAAAATGATCATATAGCAAAACTAGATGCTAAAATTGCCGAGCACAACTTAGAAAATGAGAAATTTAAATTTGCTCGTAGCATGCTTTATAATGGGAGACGCCCTGGCATTAAGGATGGCATTGGCTTCCAAAGGGGAGACAATGTCAAAATTAGTGCCCCTCCTAAAAGATTGTCAAATTTTGTTAAGGGAAAGGCTCCCATGCCTCAGGATAACGAGGGTTACATTTTATACCCTGCCGGTTATCCCGAGGACAAAATTAGGAAAATTCATTCTAGGAAGTCTCACTCTGGTCCTAATCATGCTTTTATGTATAAGAGTGAGACATCTAGTTCTAGGCAACCAACCCGTGCTAAGTTGCCTAAAAGGAAAATTCCTAATGCATCAAATGATCATGCTATTTCATTTAAAACTTTTGATGCATCATATGTGCTTACTAGCAAATCCGGCAAGGTAGTTGCCAAATTTGTTGGGGGCAAACACAAGGGGTCAAAGACTTGTGTTTGGATACCCAAAGTTCTTGTGTCTAATGCCAAAGGACCCAAAACCGTTTGGGTACCTAAAGTCAAGAACTAAAATTGTTTTGTAGGTTTATGCATCCGGGGGCTCAAGTTGGATACTCGACAGCGGGTGCACAAATCACATGACAGGGGAGAAAAAGATGTTCTCCTCATATGAGAAAAACCAAGATCCCCAACGAGCTATCACATTCGGGGATGGAAAACAAGGTTTGGTTAAAGGTCTTGGTAAAATTGCTATATCTCCTGACCATTCCATTTCCAATGTTTTTCTTGTAGATTCTTTAGATTACAATTTGCTTTCTGTATCTCAATTATGTCAAATGGGCTACAACTGTCTTTTCACTGATATAGGTGTCACTGTCTTTAGAAGAAGTGATGATTCAATAGCATTTAAGGGAGTGTTAGAGGGTCAGCTATACTTGGTAAATTTTGATAGAGCTGAACTCGATACTTGCTTAATTGCTAAGACTAACATGGGTTGGCTCTGGCACCGCCGACTAGCCCATGTTGGAATGAAGAATCTTCATAAGCTTCTGAAGGGAGAGCACATTTTAGGACTAACCAATGTTCACTTTGAGAAAGACAGGATTTGTAGCGCATGCCAGGCAGGAAAGCAAGTTGGCACCCATCATCCACTCAAGAACATCATGACAACCGACAGGCCACTAGAGCTCCTACACATGGACCTATTCGGCCCGATTGCTTACATAAGCATCGGCGGGAGTAAGTACTGTCTAGTTATTGTGGATGATTATTCTCGCTTCACTTGGGTATTCTTTTTGCAGGAAAAATATCAAACCCAAGAGACCTTAAAGGGATTCTTGAGACGGGCTCAAAATGAGTTCGGCTTAAGGATCAAGAAAATAAGAAGCGACAACGGGACGGAGTTCAAAAACTCTCAAATCGAAGGCTTCCTTGAGGAGGAGGGCATCAAGCATGAGTTCTCTTCTCCCTACACACCACAACAAAATGGTGTAGTGGAGAGGAAGAATAGAACTCTATTGGACATGGCAAGGACCATGCTTGATGAGTACAAGACTTCGGATCGGTTTTGGGCCGAGGCGGTCAACACCGCCTGCTACGCCATCAACCGGTTATATCTTCACCGAATCCTCAAGAAGACATCGTATGAACTCCTAACCCGTAAAAAGCCCAACATTTCATATTTTAGAGTCTTTGGTAGCAAATGCTTTATTCTTGTTAAAAGAGGTAGAAAATCTAAATTTGCTCCTAAGACTGTAGAAGGCTTTTTACTCGGTTATGACTCAAACACAAGGGCATATAGGGTCTTTAACAAGTCCACTGGACTAGTTGAAGTCTCATGTGACGTTGTGTTTGATGAAACTAACGGCTCTCAAGTAGAGCAAGTTGATCTTGATGAGATAGGTGATGAAGAGGCTCCGTGCATCGCACTAAGGAACATGTCCATTGGGGATGTGTGTCCTAAGGAATCCGAAGAGCCTCCAAATGCACAAGATCAACCATCCTCCTCC
Source organism: Zea mays (assembly GCF_902167145.1). NCBI lineage: Eukaryota > Viridiplantae > Streptophyta > Magnoliopsida > Poales > Poaceae > Zea > Zea mays. Next base: position 184,142,635 of record NC_050098.1, read on the forward strand.
ATGCAAGCATCTCCACCAACTCAAAATGAGGAAGAGGCTCAAGTTGATGAAGAAGAAGATCAATCAAATGAGCCACCTCAAAATGACAGCAATGATCAAGGGGGAGATGCAAACGCGGAAGACAAGGAGGATGAGCAAGAACCAAGGCCGCCACACCCAAGAGTCCACCAAGCAATCCAACGAGATCACCCCGTCGACACCATCCTCGGCGACATTCATAAGGGGGTAACTACTCGATCTCGTATTGCTCATTTTTGTGAACATTACTCTTTTGTTTCCTCTATTGAGCCACAAAGGGTAGAGGAAGCGCTTCAAGATTCGGATTGGGTGGTGGCGATGCAAGAGGAGCTCAACAACTTCACTAGGAATGAGGTATGACATTTAGTTCCACGTCCTAATCAAAATGTTGTAGGAACCAAATGGGTCTTCCGCAACAAGCAAGACGAGCATGGTGTGGTGACAAGGAACAAAGCTCGACTTGTGGCCAAAGGATACTCCCAAGTCGAAGGTTTGGATTTCGGTGAAACCTATGCACCAGTAGCTAGGCTTGAGTCAATTCGCATATTATTGGCCTATGCTACTTACCATGGCTTTAAGCTTTATCAAATGGACGTGAAAAGTGCCTTCCTCAATGGACCAATCAAGGAAGAGGTCTATGTTGAGCAACCTCCCGGCTTTGAAGACAGTGAGTACCCTAACCATGTCTATAAGCTCTCTAAGGCGCTTTATGGGCTCAAGCAAGCCCCAAGAGCATGGTATGAATGCCTTAGAGATTTTCTTATTGCAAATGGATTCAAAGTCGGAAAGGCCGATCCTACACTCTTTACTAAAACTCTTGAAAATGACTTGTTTGTATGCCAAATTTATGTTGATGATATTATATTTGGGTCTACTAACGAGTCTACATGTGAAGAGTTTAGTAGGATCATGACTCAGAAATTCGAGATGTCAATGATGGGGGAGTTGAAGTATTTTCTAGGATTCCAAGTCAAACAACTCCAAGAGGGCACCTTCATCAGCCAAACGAAGTACACTCAAGACATTCTAACCAAGTTTGGGATGAAGGATGCCAAGCCCATCAAGACACCCATGGGAACCAATGGGCATCTCGACCTCGACACGGGAGGTAAGTCCGTGGATCAAAAGGTATACCGGTCGATGATAGGTTCCTTACTCTATTTATGTGCTTCTCGACCGGACATTATGCTTTCCGTTTGCATGTGTGCAAGATTCCAATCCGACCCTAAGGAATCCCACCTTACGGCCGTAAAACGAATCTTGAGATATTTGGCTTATACTCCTAAGTTTAGGCTTTGGTACCCTCGGGGATCCACATTTGATTTAATTGGTTATTCGGATGCCGATTGGGCGGGGTGCAAAATCAATAGAAAGAGCACATCGGGGACTTGCCAGTTCTTGGGAAGATCCTTGGTGTCTTGGGCTTCAAAGAAGCAAAATTCGGTCGCTCTTTCCACCGCCGAAGCCGAGTACATTGCCGCAGGCCATTGTTGCGCACAATTACTTTGGATGAGGCAAACCCTGCGGGACTACGGTTACAAATTAACCAAAGTCCCTTTGCTATGTGATAATGAGAGTGCAATCAAAATGGCTGACAATCCCGTCGAGCATAGCCGCACTAAGCACATAGCCATTCGGTATCATTTTCTTAGGGATCACCAACAAAAGGGAGATATCGAGATTGCTTACATTAATACTAAAGATCAATTAGCCGATATCTTTACCAAGCCTCTTGATGAACAAACTTTTACCAAACTTAGGCATGAGCTCAATATTCTTGATTCCCGCAACTTCTTTTGTTAGATTGCACACATAGCTCATTTATATACTTTTGATCATATCTCTTTTATGCTATGACTAATGTGTTTCCAAGTCTATTTCAAATCAAGTCATAGGTATATTGAAAGGGAATTGGGGCTTTAGGCGAAGACAAAGGCTTCCACTCCGCAACCCATCCTTCGCCGTCGCTCCAAGCCACTCTCCATCTTTGGGGGAGAGAACAAAAGGACTTCATCTTTGGTATAATCTTAACTCATTTGTTTATGACCAAAGAGGAAGACATTACTTCGAGGGCTCTAATAATTCCGTTTTTGGCGATTCATGCCAAAGGGGGAGAGAGTATGAGCCCAAAGCAAAAGGACCGCACCACCACCAATTTCAAAAACTTAGTGTTTTCTAAGAATATTTTTCAATTAGTATCTTATTAAGTTCAAGAAGGGGAGAAAGTAGTATTTCCAAAATGATATATCAAAACCCTCTTGAACACTAAGAGGAGGATCTCCTTTAGGGGGAGTTTTGTTTAGTCAAAGGAAAAGCATTTGAAACAAGGGGAGAAAATTTTAAATCTTGTAAATGCTTTGCAAAATCCTATTCATTTACCTTTGACCATTTGCAAAAGAACTTTGAAAAGGATTTACAAAAGAGTTTGCAAAAACAAAACATGTGGTGCAAGCGTGGTCCAAAATGTTAAATAAGAAAGAAACAATCCATGCATATCTTGTAAGTAGTTATATTGGCTCAATTCCAAGCAACCTTTACACTTACATTATGCAAACTAGTTCAAATTATGCACTTCTATATTTGCTTTGGTTTGTGTTGGCATCAATCACCAAAAAGGGGGAGATTGAAAGGGAATTAGGCTTACACCTAGTTCCTAAATAATTTTGGTGGTTGAATTGCCCAACACAAATCTTTGGACTAACTAGTTTGCTCTAGTGTATAAGTTATACAGGTGCTAAAGGTTCACACTTAGCCAATAAAAAGACCAAGGGTTGGGTTCAACAAAAGAGCAAAGAGGTAACCGAAGGCACCTCTGGTCTGGCACACCGGACTGTCCGGTGTGCCACCGGACAGTGTCCGGTGCACCATCGGACATGTCCGGTGCACCAGAGGACTCCAACTCGAACTCGCCACCTTCGGGAATTTCCAGAGGCCATTTCGCTATAATTCACCGGACTGTCCGGTGTACACCGGACAGTGTCCGGTGCTCCAAGGGAGGTCGTCCTCAGGAACTCGCCAGCCTCGGGTTTTCACTCCAGCCGCTCCGCTATAATTCACTGGACTGTCCGGTGTGCACCGGACTGTTCGGTGCATCTGCGGGGCAACGGCTACTTCAGGCGCCAACGGCTACCTGCAGCGCATTTATTGCGCGCCAGCGCGCGCAGTGGGCAGGCACGCCCATGCTGGCGCACCGGACACTCTACAGTACATGTCCGGTGCGCCACCGGACATCAAGGCGGGCCCAGAAGTCAGAACTCCAATGGTCGATTTCCAACGGCACTGGTGACGTGGCGGGGGCACCGGACTGTCCGGTGCGCCATCGAACAGACTGCCCAGCCAACGGTCAAGTTTGGTGGTTGGGGCTATAAATACCCCAACCACCCCACCATTCATTGCATCCAAGTTTTCCACTTCTCAACCACTTACAAGAGCTCTAGCATTCAATTCTAGACACACCAAAGAGATCAAATCCTCCCCATATTCCACACAACGCCCTAGTGACTAGCGAGAGAGATTTGCTGTGTTCTTTTGAGCTCTTGCGCTTGGATTGCTTTCTTCTTTCTTGATTCTTTCTTGTGATCAAACACTCACTTGTAATTGAGGCAAGAGGCACCAATTGTGTGGTGGCCCTTGCGGGAAGTTTGATTCCCAAGTAATTTGAGAAGAGAAGCTCACTCGGTCCGAGGGACCGTTTGAGAGAGGGAAGGGTTGAAAGAGACCCGGCCTTTGTGGCCTCCTCAACGGGGAGTAGGTTTGAGAGAACCGAACCTCGGTAAAACAAATCCGCGTGTCTCACTTCATTATTCGCTTGCGATTTGTTTTGCGCCCTCTCTCGCGGACTCGTTTATATTTCTAACGCTAACCCGGCTTGTAGTTGCGTTTATATTTGTAAATTTCAGTTTCGCCCTATTCACCCCCCCTCTAGGCGACTATCAAGGCTGAGGGAGGGGCAGAGGCCGCAGCCCGGCTTGCTTTCCCCGCCATCGAACTGGAGGTCACCGTCTTGGGTGACCACCGGCGGAGGGGTGCAGCCGGGCTGCATGATGAAAATCCTTGAAGCCGAACGATGGCTGGAAGGTACCGACTCCCACGGAGTTGCGTTCCTCCAACGACAAGGCGAAAGGACTGCGGGCATCCCCCATCCGGGGGCTCGGAAGGTGGAAAGACACGATGCATAAGGGAGCGCGAAGACATGGTCGCCTTTCAAGGGGGTCACCCTCCTTTTAAAGGCGACTCTCCGTACTTGCGTCCCCAGCCGTCGTGGGCCGAGTCTTCTCCAACACGCTCCAAGGTCCTCCCCCTACGACGCGGGGGCTGGATCCCACACGTCATGCAAGCCGGCCTAGGGCAGAAGAAGCCAAACCGCCGCGCGCGGTGCATGCAACCGCCCAGCGGTTACAAGCAGTTCTCCACTTTTGCCCAGACTAGCGGGCGAAAGGGCGGGCAGCCATGCAGGCGGCATGCAACCGCGCCAAGTGGGCGCACCTCTCCGACTTCCAACGCGCCCAGCATGGAAGCCCACGCCCATGCGTCATGCAACCGGCGCGCCGGTCGCTACGTGCAAGCAACTGCACCGCCACTCGCACCACTGCCATGCCTCCTCGACTGCGGAACCAGTACCGCGACTCGAGGCAACTCTGCGTACGACCCAGCAGTGCCAGCCAGGCGCGACGGTCAATGCGGCCAAAAATGGGCCGGTAGTGATGGCGGTGGCAGGCGGGCGGGAGCAGCGGTCACGTCGTCAGCCAAGCTTACGTCCCATCCTGGGGCAGTGAGAGAGCCCTCTCTCACGGCGTGAAGACGACGCGCCCGTGTTCCGTTCCTCGAACGGCTCGCGCACGCGCAACGGCTGCCCCGCGAACCACTCGCCCCGTCGCATTAACTCCGCGGCGGGACAGGCGGCGCCTCTGGCAGGAGAAGCAAGCGACGCTTCGCCTTCGCCATAATGACCGTGTCAAAAAAGGTACGCCGCGTCGTTCGATTTCGTATCCTTTTCCTTTTCCTCTTTCTCTCTCTTACAATAGGGACCGGGAAAGGGGATACCCCGAAAAGGTCCTTCTCCGTGAAGGAAACAGGCTCCGAGCCTCCCTACTGATCAGAGGTTCGAAGGCTGGCCCCTCGGAGGGGTTCAACAGCCGCCTCAGAGCGCGTGGGCTCCACACCCACTACTGGTCAGAGGTTCGAAGGCCGGCCCCTCGGAAGGGTTCAACGACCGCCTCAGGCTACTCGGGCACCGCGCCCACTACTGATCAGGGGTTCGAAGGCTGGCCCTCGAAGGGTTCACAGCCGCCTCAGACACAGAGCGAGGGATGACCATGGGTACGTTCGATACATAACCAAGGCTCGGGCTACGCTCCCGAGGTACCCTAGGACATTTCCGAGACCAGCGGGAACGATCTTGTAACGGAATCCCATCAGAGGGAGGCATCGAGCCCTCGGACCCCGTCGACAGGGGACCGGGTCCGGCAGATCACCCGCAGGTACTTTTGGGTGCGCCTCTGGGCCTCTAGCCGACCCCTAGCAAATGGGGCACGGACGTCCGCTCGGATTACCCGCCAGCAGCTCAACGGAGACACCATGTTCGGCGCCCACCGAGGGCAACATGGCGCTTCCCCCCCTCCTCCTTGCGGAAAGGCGACGCAGGGGCGTATGTAAAAAACTCGAGTCTGTCCCTGATCGTCCTCTCGCCCTGTGCAGAGGCTCGGGGGCTGCTCTCGCAAACCCGGCTCCGGCCAAATCGTTGAAGGCGTCAACATACCAGCCCGAGAACTTGGAACCCGACCGTGCACCCGGGCTACGGCCAGTTCGCATGAGGGAACAACCAGACCAGCCGAAGCATTACGCGGGGCATTAAGACCTCGGAGGAGTCAAACCACTCCTCCGAGGCCTCGGAGGCTACACCCGGCGGGTGCGCTCGTGCGCACCCACCGGAACAAAACGCAACCGAGAAAGGCTGGTCCCCTTGCAAAAAAGTGCGACGAAAGCCTCCAAGCGAGTGCTAACACTCCCTTCGAGGCTCGGGGGCTACTGTCGGGGACCATAATTAGGGATACCCTCAAGTCTCCTAATTCTCAGCTGGTAACCCCCATCAGCATAAAGCTGCAAAGGCCTGATGGGTGCGATTAAGTCAGGGATCGGTCCATTCGAGGGACTCAATCACGCCTCGCCCGAGCCTAGCCTCGGACAAGGGCAGCCGACCCCGGAGGATCTCCGTCTCGCCCGAGGCCCCCCCTCCAGCGACGAACATACTTCCGGCTCGCCCGAGGCCCTGTCTTCGCCAAGAAGCAACCCTGACCAAATCACCGCGCCAACCGACCAGATCGCAGGAGCATTTAATGCAAAGGTGGCCTGACACCTTTATCCTGACACGCGTCCTCCAGTCGACAGAGCCGAAGTGACCGCAGTCACTTCGCCGCTCCACTGACCGGCCTGACAGAAGGACAGCGCCGCCTGCGCCGCTCCGACTGCTGTGCCGCTCGACAGAGTGAGGCTGACAGGCAGTCAGGCCCGACCTCAGGCACCATAGGAAGCTCCGCTCCGCCCGACCCAGGGCTCGGACTCGGGCTCAGCCCCGGAAGACGACGAACTCCGCTCCGCCCGACCCAGGGCTCGGACTTGGTCCCAGCACACCTGGTGATTATGTTCGCGCCCGGGTCTTGGTGCCCCTAAAACCCGGGTGTGACAGAAGTGGTATCAGAGGAATGTTGACTGTAGGACGAAACCTAGATAGAACTGGACAACCAATGCTTACTTACCTTTGCTACTCTGATTCTTTCCAAAACTTTCCTTAATCTTTTCTCATTTATTTCCGCTTACTCTGATTATTCTTACCTTTTCTTTCTAAAGACAAATGTGGATTTCACACTTTGAAATCATGTGCTTAAAGTGACCTTTAGGAATAGGAGACCTACTCTTAGGAACAAAAACAAAATTATTTTTTTAGGTATCTATGTGCTTGAATGTTTGTTCTTATGATACTTGTCTGATTTGGATCTTTGATTGAGTGGGATGAGTTGTGGAGTAATGTCCACAATTACATCTACATATACATAAATGCATAAATGTAAATAAATAAAATTCATAAGATAACTAAACAACCTATATTATCCTAATTAAAATATATCTAGCCTAATAGCTCCATCTTATCTTAAAAGACCCTCTTACCTTAATGGATCCATCTTGCCCTAATCAGCATATTTATCCCACTCTAGAATAACAACCATAAGCTAATCCAAAAAAAAATCTTTAGATTTTAACTAGTCTAATCTAGTCATATCCAATCTAATCTAGCTTTTATCTAATCTATTATGATCTAATCTAGAGTAAGTTACTTAATGCTAGTACAAAAGATAAGGCCATACCCAACAACTTGACTTACATAACAGATCTATCTTAGCCTCTTGTCCCAAACCCGGATGGAGACACCAAAGAGCAAGAAGGAGGAGATCAACCTCGACATGGAAGAATAGGAGTCAAATCAGATCTCGAGATGATTCAAGATTTACCACCTTCGATGGAGTCTTCCCTTACCAAGTTCTTCTTACCATCAGCTAACCTCACTTTGACCATCTCTCTTCTTACCTAACTGTGTCTAAACTAGAAGATACCCATGCATTTCTAAGTACTTGCTAAATTGTATTTAAAAAAAGAGAGAGACTCTTAATTTTTGAATCAATTAGAAACTACAACCTCAATTACAAACCGATCTTGGTATAATCTTTTTTTTCTTACAAATCTCGAGGACGAGATTATTTTTAAGGGGGGTAGGATTTGTAACACCTCAAAATCTCATTTTGAGAACTATGTAATTTTTTTTCCAAGATCTTGAATTAGATTTTTTTTAGAATTCCCATAACCTTTGAAGTCACATCTCCTAAAATAAAAGTTTTATAATAAAAGTTCAATAAAAGATTCTTCTATAAATTATCTTTTGGCTGAAATTTATAAGTATTAATGTCAGAACATCTTTTAATAAGTAATCATACAATAGAAACTATTTGCCTAAAAATAATTATAAGTGTGCTACATATCCAATAATATTTACTTAAGTAGGATAATAAATAAATAAATAAATAAATTATGGATTTTGCATTCATGCTGATCTCTTCTGTTTGTTCATTAAAATTTGAGTGCAAATTCAAAAAAATCAAATTTGAATCCAATTTGAAATTTAGAAGTTAGAAAAGAAATAAGAAAATAGAAGAAAAGAAAAAAGAGAACCACTTATATTGGGCCACCAGACTGTTATTTGGCCCATCTGCTTCCACCGCGCGGCCCAGTAATTCCTCTCCCGCGCGGCCCATCGTCCACCGCGAGCCTCTCATCCGCTGACACCGTGGGCCCGCACTGCAGACCCCGCTCGGACTCTGGGCGCCGACGCTGTGTCACTGGGCCGTGGGGACCACCCGTCAGAACCTTCTTCACCCGAACGGACTCCGCATCGTAAGCCTGGCCGCCTGAGCGAACAGATCCGCTGTCCTCCGCGTCCGCAAGTTCGTTTCAAACCACAACAAACTTGTCCGTGATTGTCGGGGTCCGATCACAGGCTTGGATCCTTCAGCCATGGCTATATATATGGGCGGCTCCATAAGTTCCTCAACTCATTGGACCACCACGGCGAGGAAACCAGGGCTACCGGTGTGAAGCAAACAGAGAAATCGAGGAGCAGAGAAGGAAGAGAGAGGCCGAGAGCGAAGAGAGAGGAGGAGGGAGAAGGGGATGCCGCTGCGCTGGTCTTCAACGCCGCCACCGCTCTCGGCGTGGGCTGGGGAGGAAGTCCCCCTAGCTGTCGGATCCACGGGCGGATTGGAGTCTTCGTCGCCGAGTCCGCTCATCTCTCATCCCTCCCCATGCGTGCGAACAACTCCTCTGCTGGACTCCTACCTGCCCTCGCATCAATGTTCTGGGCAAGATGGGTGGCACGAAGCTTTCACCAGTGGGGCTCGCCGGTGGCACCGCCGTCTTGTAGCTGCTGGCTGGCTAGTGGTTGAAGACGGGGGGCTGGAAGATGAATGGTGGCCGTTGATCTCCCTGTGTTTGGCTCAGATTAGTAGTCCGAAACCGATTTGGCCTGGTGCGATCTGAACCGTTAATTTGATATGATGCGGCTTTGATCGATGAGGACGTGTGGGCCGTTGATCGGTCATCCGATGGCCGTTACGGTGTACCCCTTCGCGATCTAATTTGGGCCTTCGAATTGCGATCGGATGGCTTACAATCAAGCGTACCCCTTCACCCGAGACTCATTTTCAGAAGAGCCCTCGTCTTTGGAGGTATTCAACCCGCCGTCCAATTCGGATACAAACTGAGTCTTAAGACAATTTATGAGTTAGACCTCGGGTTCTCTGTTAATGTGTCCGCAGTCCAGAACCTAAAAGAAATTCGAGATTAAATAAGGAAAAATGGAATTTTAGTATAAAAATAAATCTTGAAACTTATTTAATTCATATCTAATTCATTTTTCCAAATTGATCCATTCCAATTCCTATAATTTTGTAATAATGTTGTTTATCACCCTGTGTCTCTGTTTTAACATGAAAATGGTATTAAAAATTTATCTCTTACTTAATCTCGTACCAAATACATAAACCCTAGGAAATTCGTATCTCCTCCGTTTTAACTCCGATTTGATCCGTTCAAGTTCCGTTAGTCTCGTAGCAACGCATAGATTATTTTTACATAGTGTATTATTATGTTTGATGTGATGTTAATTTATGCTATGCTATGTATGTATTGTGTTGATACGAGTAGACGAGCAAACCACTGTGGAATCTGAGGTTCATCAAGTTGAAGTAGCTGAGCAGGAGCTCGTGGAAGGCAAGTTGTGCCCTTGATCACTTCTTTTACCCATTCATGTTCTTATTAATCATAATGATCTGCATAGGTTAATTTTGCTGGGACCCAATAGGTTACCCTAGATTTGACTATCTTTATACCTTGTTTCACCACTGGTTTTACTACTAAATTTTTGGGTAGTACATGCTATTGCTTTATGTGGATTTGGGTATAAAGATATTTATGACTCATGATTACACTTTCTATTATCTGTTCATTATTTTATGTTCATGATAAGATCATTATGTTAATGGGAACATGGAGAACCACCCGGGAAAACAGTGCTACCACAAGGGTTTAATGGGACGCCCTTGGCTGATTAACTAGGAAAGCTAGTGGAGGGCTACCTTACCCGAAAGGGGCAAGGGCAGTAGGGGAGTGGTCAGTGTAGGGAGGTCCTTGGGTTGATTTTGCTGCGATGGCGGTCAGGCAAGAACCCTGCACTGGAGCTTCCTATAAACTGTAGCGGGTAGTCTGAAGCTGGTGGAACTTTGTAAAGGCCTCGTAGTGGTACCCTGCCTCGCTTCCTTGGTAGAGGTGTATGGAGTCTGATCAACTCCGTGGCAAATGGGTAACACGACTTGTGGGTAAAGATGCGCAACCTCTGCAGAGTGTAAAACTAGTATACTAGTCGTGCTCACGGTCATGAGCGGCTCAGACACTCACATGATTAAATTATGGAACTTAAACTCAATTTGGCATATGCATTGCATCGCAGGTGAAGTTGTTACTTTTGTTCTACTATTTAATTGAGTTGGTATTTACTTACACATAGTAACTGCTAATAAAACTTTGACCAACCTATAAAAGCAATGATCAGCTTCAGCCTTTATTTCATTGATCAGCCTTACACTTCATGAACTCCCACCTTTGGTGAGTTCATGTCACATTATTCCCCATGACTTGCTGAGCTATGAACGTATGTGAGCTCACTCTTGCTGTCTCACACCCCCCACAGGTCAAGAACAGGTACCGAAGGATGAGGCGCATGAAGGATGCTTTGATGTGTTCGTGAGAGGTCTAGGCCGTCGTCTCCCAGTCAACTTTGGGTTGCTGGACCGTTGTCTCCTTATAATGTAATTATTTATTTTGTATAGAACTCATATTATGTAGTAAATATGTGACATTCGATCATGTGCCATGATTCATCATATGTGTGAGACTTGGTCCCAGCACACCTGGTGATTATGTTCGCGCCCGGGTCTTGGTGCCCCTAAAACCCGGTGTGACACCCCTGCTCTGGCTGCACAAGCTATTGATTCTAAAAGGAAGGCTCGATCATAAGACCCTGGATGGAATTATGGATGGTGGCCAGATCCCACAAAGAAAGATTTTGTGCAATGTATTTTCTGTCAGAAGATAGTCCCTGCAGGAATAAAGCGGTTCAAACAGCACCTTGCTGGTGGATTTGGTGACACAGTTAAATGTGCAAGTGTTCCGGAATTGGTGTCAAAGGAAATGCTTGCTTATCTTAGAATGAATTCAAGGGCTCTTCCTTTGATCAATGTAGATGAAGAAGAAGATGCAACTGAAGAGTTTGCAGCTGCAGAACCTAGTTCTGGGACAAAATGCAAGCAAGCTAAGAAGAGAAGTGCTCAGAGTACCATGACATCGTTTGTTGTTTCTGCAGCAACAAAACCAATTACTCAGAAGCCTTCAAAGTCGATTGCTTTCATGCTCTGCAAGACACCAGAAGAGGTAGTTGCAGAGAGGCACAAATCCAAAACGTCTCAATCCACTCTAGAGCATTGCACAAAAAAGGGAAAAGAAGCTAAACAAATAGTTGACGACCATGTAGCTGACTTTCTTTATGAAAATAAGATACCATTGCATGTCGTCAAGTCAAGAAGTTGGGAGATTATGTTGGAGTCTATTGGGCAATATGGTCCTGGATATCGTGGTCCATCATACCATGAAGCTAGGGTGCCTTGGCTTGAGAGGGCTGTTAAGAGAACATCTGAGTTGAGGTCGAAGCATGAAGCGTCTTGGAGGGAATATGGTTGCACGCTTATGTCCGATGGGTGGACCGACACAGCACACCGTCACTTGATCAATTTTCTAGTAAACAGTCCGGCAGGGACCTACTTTTTAGCTTCTGTTGATGCTTCAAGTGAGGTACTTTTTAGCTTCTGTTGATACTTTTTAGTTTCAATGGGAAAATGAATGGGTTGATCAGGAATCTGATAGTGGTACTCTTTGGGCTGCTGTTGATGAAGCATTGGGTGCAACAGAGGGTCTCCGGGGCCGAAATGTACTGCTGGTGGTCTGGTTAGGGGGACCTCTTCTTCTCATTCTCAGCCTCATCCAAGGACCTATGTTCGAACTAGGAAGCGTCCAAGGAATACTCAAGATGTTGGAGAAGAAGATGGTAGTTATCATGATGATGAAGATGGTAGTGATCATCCAGCTGAACAGTCAGTACAAACTCAAGGAGAAGTGGATGAGGAAGAAGAATCTGAGTCAGGTGGAGGGGCTGCTAGTGATGCTGCTTTTCAATTGGATGAGGCTCTACTGCTTTAGGTCAATAGTAAGTCTGTAGTTCTATTATGTACTTGCCTACTTGGCATTTATATACTAGTAAGTCTGAATTCTGAAATCTGAATTTCTATGATGTTCTGAAATATGAATTGTCCACTCTCCAGTCTCCATTTTGTCCAGTTCTACTGTTCTATTATTCATATTTGTTTTGTTTGGTAATTTGGTTACTTTGATATTGCCTCCTATATGCTATATTGCTATATGCTATGCATATATATCAATATTACATTATTACACATATATATAATTATATATATAGGTCCTGTACCTGTAAATATGCAGGAGGGTCAGTAGGGACGACCAAGTCGACTAGGACCCGATTAGTCGACCTAATCGTCGACTAATCGTGATTAGTCGCCTAGTCGTCCAGGTGTCTCGACTAGCTAGTCGGGCGACTTGAAACTATTGATGTGAGGGGATAAGAATCTCCTTGGTATTCAATGGTAACCAAGGAATTGGAGAGGATTCTTGGAAGGAATTCCCTTGGGATCTCTGTGGTCACCAAACCAGCCTCCAATTCTCCTGCGTTCCAGTTGCTCCTAACCATACCCCTATTGTAGGAAAAGAACTGGTCTAGCTAGACTCGATCATACCGAAACAATCATGCTTACGTTGCTCTGCTAACGCCAAAATAGAAAAATAAATGTTACAATCTTTAACTTTAATTCAAGTATACGCTATGCTTTCAAATCAAACCGTAGTGTATGATATTACTTTGTATCAATGTCTATCATGAATACAGAGAGCCAATAAACCCTAAACATGAACTTTGCTATGCACAACTTCCCACGTGGAGAAGGAAAAGGTCACACAATTACATCAGAATATAAATCCATATACACGTGTATAAAAGATTTAAAGAAAAAACAATTTCATATTACTTACACGAACGAACAAAACTGCAGATTCTGCGCGGGTATCACGCCAAAGCTTCCCATGAGCTAGGCCTTGTGTTGACGAAGAAGAAAGAAAAGGAGGACAGAACACAAGAAACAAGCGAGGTGCCCCTTAGCTCTCCGTCCAGCAGCGGAATTAGAGGTACCCGTGTGCTCCCTGCGCTGAGGAAGGTTGGGCGACGGCTTGTGGTCCACCGCGCGCGGAGGTGGCAACGGCGATTCTGCTGGTGCTGGCGCTAGGATTGGTGCTGGGACTGGGGCTGGGGCCGGAACTGGCACCGGCGCTGCTGCTACCGCCGCCGCGGCCGCGTAGTGCTGCGCGTCGCATACTCCCACCCAATCCCCCGGCGGCGTAGGGAGCGTGGAGCCGGGCGTCGTCCCGCTGTCCACCTGGAACACCATGCCCAGGCCCATAGGCACGTGCGGGTCCAGGTGGCAGTGAAAGAACCACATGCCTGCGTTGAGTCCAAAATTTCGTTAGGCCCAAAATGTAACGGTGGGCCCATGTATCTTTGTAGGCTGAATCTACAGAAAGAAGAATGGGAGTATGTCATATTCCTACCTGGATTGTTGGCGACGAAGCGTATGACAGCCCAGCCACCGCCAGGCACGGCGATGGTGTTGCGGGCCACCGGGTCCACCAGGTTGTAGGCCACGCTTCCCGGGGCGAAGGTACCCATCCCCTGCGCCAGCACGAAGAAGTTGAAGCCGTGGAGGTGGATCGGGTGGTTCTCCGTCGGGACGGCCGCCGGGTTCTGCAGCACGATCTCCACCACCGAGTTGTAGCTGAGCTTCTTGAGCTTGGTCCCCACCGACATCGCCGTGCCGCTCGGCGGCGGACCGTCCGGGAAATCTGCCGTGAAGACCCCCGCGACGCCGTCGACGTGCGCCCCGAGGAGAGACGTCTCGGGGGACGGGAGGCGGAACGAGACGCCGTTCATCGCGGCGGCGGCCGCGGTCCCGTTGCACCTGGTCTGCGACGGGTCGCAGGGCAGCTGGCCGAGGCCCAGCTCGATGGTCATGCTCACGTCCACCGGCGCCGGCACCGCGGGCGCGCCCAGGCCCCTCAGCCCGAAGTAGAAGGCGTTGGCCGTCCCGGAGTCGGAGCTGGACGGCATGGCGGGCATCGCGGGCGGGTTGGTGGACGACGTGCCGTTGTACTGGAGGATCGCGGTGGCGGTGGTCGTGTCCGACGCCGCGAACGCGAGCGGGCTCATGGTGTCGTGCGCCAGCACCGCCATGTAGTAGCTCCCGGGCGCGGCGGCGGTGGTGACGAGCGCGTCCACGGTCTGGCCCGGCGCGAGCACGAGCGTGTCCGTGTTGAGGTTGGAGGTGTAGCCCGCGTCCACGGCGACGACGGTGAAGTTGTGGCCGGCCAGCTTGAAGAAGAGGTGCGAGTTGAGGCCGGCGTTGACGACCCGGAGGAGCACCCTCGTGCTGGGCTCCACCACCGCCGTGAACGTCTCGTCTGTATAGTACACAATCTCTCTGTCACTACCTGCAATTTACAGTTTCACCAAAAGTGATCGACGATGACGCGATGCACACGTACTCGCGCACTGGTACAGCAGGCCGGTTTTGCCGTTAACTGTGAACGCGTCGGACTGGGCGGGAAGCTGACCGGCCAAGATGGCGTCGCTCTCGACGTCGACTACATTGCGGTTCCACCACTCGCCTGCTCATGACGACAGCCTCATCCAGAGACAAGAAAACGTCAGACTCTTCTTTGTGTCCTCGATCAACAAACAACAGGCTATTAGATACTATGCACGAGCGGCAGCGATTACCGAGCACGATGGGGACCTCCTTGTCCGGCGCCGGGAAAGGGTAGGCGTTGCCGCGCCTCGGGCGGATGATGAAGGCGCCGTACACCGTGGCGCGGAGGAAGGAGGAGTGCGCGTGCCACCACAGCGTGCCCTCCTGCCCCGGCACGCTGAACCGGTACGTGTAGGAGCTGCTGGGCTGGATGGGGCACTGCGTCACCATGCTCGGGCCGTCCGCCCACGGGGTCATGAGCTGGAGCACACCATGCCTGTCAATTCTCGCAGCAAGCCAAGCGCCCGAAGTGTCAGGTTAGGCCATCACTGGAGATTCAAAGTTTCAGACTCAAGTGGAGCTGGTGCCATGCCGAATAGAGACCACTGCCGTAGCTTTCAGGTCCAAAAGACGGTGTGGAAACCGCGTGCAGATCGTTCTTTATTATTAACGGGCCGGGGTGCTCATAATTACTGGCGCTGTCAGTCTAGACTAACCTCCGTTACCTTTCTTGGTGATTCTGACGCTAAGCCACTACCGAAGTACCGAGTGTCCTAAGTGGAGTTTTATATGGCACACTCTCCTTTTTGGATTCACTCTGTTTTAAACACTTGGCGAATATTTGGATGGGCATCCATACAGATACAGTTACAGGCTATGTTTCGACAGGTAAGACGTCCTAATCAGAGGCTTCACTTTCGGCTTCCGGGTGGAGGCTAAGGAAGGGCAGAGATAAACCTATCAAAACCATCTCACCAGTGATCCAATAAAACGCTGGGATGGCAGGTTCCTTACGGCACCTTCTTTGATGTCACAGGATGTGTCTAAAGAGAGCAAACGACTCATAGCAAACCAGTATGCAGGCCTGCCCTGCCCTGCTTCTTCTTCTTCTTCTTTTTTTTTTTTTTTTTGCTCAAGTGGCAGTAGTAGTAGTAGGAGTTACCACTTACCAGTGGATGGTCACGTTGTACGGCGAGTTGTTGACGACCTTGACGACGACATCGTCGCCTTCGTTCACTTCTATCGACGGGCCCGGCAGCTGCCCGTTCACCGCAATAATGCTGGTGCTGCTGCACAGCTGACTGATCTGCATGCTCCCCACCTAATTTATAGCAACACATTACAGATAAGCACAGATGCCGTTTTAATATAAACACGCGGGGAGGAAAAAAATGCGTGTCCCTCGAAAAGGAAAGATAACCATGGGCCATGGCGTCGTTCGCGAGCTAGGGGGCCCGTGCTCTGCTGTGCTGTGCATGCATTGCAGACAAGGATGTTCCTATCAAATCCTAGCAACTGAACCCTCCCAACTACTAGCAGCGAGTTCAGGGTTTCTAGGCGTACGGTTTCTCCAGTTTTGTCCGGCTTTGGTTGGCTAACCTGACGCTGAATTCATGATGAGCTAGGCTAGCTGGAGTGTACCTCGCTCGCGCGCCTAACAGCTTGTTCTTTCATGGAAACGCGACTGAGTGAGACAAGTTGGTGGTCTACTCGTCTTGCGGAAAACTTCAGTTTGGAGAATTCTACCAGATGAGACTGATCGAATACGATACGACTCTGCATGGAGATGGAAGAGAGAGAGACACACACACACACACACACACACACAGAGAGAGAGAGAGAGAGAGAGTTACTGTGAACGTGTATTTAGCCATCGCCGCATCCGCCACCGGTCTGACGAGGAGAAGGGCGAGCGCCACCAGCGCCGGCAAAAGCTGCACCATGGATGGGGGAAAGAAAAAAGGGGGTGGAGCAGAGTGCAGCAGAGGCAGAGGACAAGGAAGGGGAGGAAGACGAAGCAGCCAGAGGCACAGCTATTTCAGTGTGCGCGCGTGCGACATGTGTAGCGCGATCCAAAGGAGCACGACAAGTATATATACTACCCGAGGCTTTCGGCGAGTTCTGGAGGAATGACTTGGATAGGATCCCCGTGTATATGGCCCAATTTCCTTGACCGCGACACAAAGCCTGGCTGGCTGGCTTGTCTCTTCACACACGCCGCTCCTTTTAAGCCAAAGTGAAGCGAGGTGTTAGTGCTGATCGAAATGACAGGGGAAATCAGTGCCACATCGCCCCCCACTAATCCGACCGTCAGCAATGTTGACGCACGCTAGCTCCGATCCGTTTTGCAGCGTCAAATCAAATCCGTGGCCGATCCAATGGAGCAGTACGTGTCGTCGAGTGGCCACATCTGGTGACACGTCTCGCGGTGGCGTTTCCGTCAGAGGCAATCGAATAATCAGGTGTTTTGCCTCTGCACACAAACGCAAACGCAAACGGAGATTTTTTTTTAGTTTTCTAATTTTCTGGGCACCATTGTTGCGAGGATAGCTAATCGCGTGCCTCCATATCGCCTTCCCGGGGTCAAGAAAAGCAGCTCCGAAGCTGAACGCCTGAACCGGGTAAACCCTAGCATCAGCCTGTGATGTGAGGGTCCAAACGCGTGGAGCTTAGCTATTATCTAGACAATAGTCTATTCCAAAAAAGAATTCAATCAAAACTCCCCCGGCATTTGGTCGGCCGGATTTGGACTCGTTGTGACATTTGGCATTGATGTGCTGTGGAAGATATTCTAGTAGTTGTACTAGGCTAGCTAGCTGAACGAAGGCGTATATTTATAATTTATCTACTACTACATGGACATGGAGTATGGAGTCGGTGAACAAAAAAGGGCGGCGGGCAAGATTAAAAGAGCTTATCGCAGCCTAGCCTTGTGAAGCAAAGAATCTCTCCCTCCCCCCCCATGCTCACACAACAAGTTGTGATCACAGTTGTTGAGTTTGTGATCCAAATTCTGAAGAAGGCGGCCAAGTTGGCGAGCGAAGCGGAGGCCCGTCGCCGGGAGATATCTATATCTATTGTATTAGGGTTTAGGGTTTCATCTATATCTATTGTACAAGGGGGTCGTTTTAGGGTTTCATCTCTATAAATATCTTTGTAAGCCGCAGGAGATATCTATATCTATTGTAAATCTCCTGCGATCTGTAACCACCCAAAAATAGTGAGAAGTTGCCGGCCGGCGCCCGTGGTTTTTTCCCCTTCACTTTGGAGGGGTTTTCCACGTTAAATTTGTGTCTTCTCTGTGATTGATCCTATTTGTGTCGCATTTATTTACAACAACAGTCACGCATCACGGGCCAATAGCAAACAAGGAGGGTGTGTGTGTACATCTGTACCGCACGAGATGGCGCCAAAAGACGGGGAAAAAATGACCTGAAAATCATGTGGCGTGGTGCACCGTGTGAAGCCTATCTTCACGGGATAACGCCTTGATGTCTATGCATACGGGCGAGAGAGAATTCAACACAAAGTCCATCCTTCCTGTGGGGATACCCCGTGCGTATGCGTCCGAGACACTAGCCGCGAATCGTGAGAGGACAGCTGTACGACGGCGCTCTCCCGGTAGCGGCGCACCAACCCTGACGGCCGCGCACAGCACAGCCGCACAGCGCCCCGGTCCACTGTGTACGTACGGTTGCCTGGAGAAGGAACAATCAGATGTATCTTGCTCCTTTTTTTTCTTTCTTTAAAACATAATCCAAGTAAGTATGTATGCGCTGGAGATGCGGTATGGCAACCTTGAATTCACCAGAATACAAGGCCCGCCCCGTCTGTTTCAAGAATGAACACATTTTGTTCCTTTTTTGATCCGTCGCATTTTATTTGTTCCTTCATGATTTGTCAATTCAGCCTGTGCATCTTCCCCCACCTCGCTCCCTCCCTCTCCGGGGCAGGGCAAGCCGCACACCAAATCCAAACTTGCGGCGACATCTGTTCTGAATTTCTGATAAAAAAGTACTTGGCTAAACTTCTCTGTCGAATTAACCAAGGAACGATTCTTCAAAGAAAATTGAGGAAGTGAGTTCATCATCCACACAATCGAGGAGTTCAGAAAAAAAAATCTCTGTGTTCCTATTGTTTCAGCACTCTCGTACTAGTTTACGAATTTTAAATATATTAGTTAGTTATGAAGTTTTAAGACTGAGTTACTTATTTTATCAATTTTAGGAAACATAAAGCCACCATGGAAAATCAGTTAGAAGATCAAATCTGTTATGTTTCAACGCTTAGAAGGCTTCAAGCACTCGTTTTCGTAGGCGTTGAAAATCAAATTTCCATGCAAGTTGAAGTTTGAAGATTCTGATTGTATGTACCCTCCCTAAAAAAAGCAACATACCACGTTTAAGAATCCAAGCCAATAAAAGTAGCCCCTTAATCCAATCCAACTCGGTTTTGGGTGCATGTTGTAGTGGGGTATAGTGGCATACTGTCGGCCTCTGCATCTCATCTTCCTCCTCTCTCTCATGTTGACATATACCGTCGAGCTTCAACCATATCGTCTACGATGACCATCGTACATCACACAGGATAAGAAAGGTGTAACTTTACTCTAAACCTTACTGCCATGGTGGCAAGAGAGGGTCACTTGTGGCCCTTGTTACCACATGTGAGTCTAAAACTAGGTTGGATTAGGTGGAGGATGTTCTAGTTTGAATAGTTGAAGGTTTTGGGGTGTTTGGTTTCTAGTGACTAATTTTTAGTCTCTAATTTGACAAACACAAGATTATTCTATTTTAGTCCATATGTTTGGCAATTTAGGGACTTTCGAATCTAAAATGGAGGGACTAAAAAATAGCCTCCGTAAATCAAACACCACCTATAGTTGTATTTGGTTCAGCTTATGTAATTGCAACTGAATCTGTTTTCAATTTAAACATTCCATGTCCAAAAACAATCAGGGATCACATTCAATTAATAGAAAACAAAAGGTGCTGCAAAAGAACATCGTACTGGCTGTAGTTTACACTTTCATCACTCGAACAATCGCAAACTCAAATCGTGATAATATGCAGTTGGTTCCGTGGCTGAAACATAAACGGCACACGTACGTGCACCGCGCGCCACACCGGGACAGGCTCATCAGCATCGCGGGAGGTCCGGCGGTGGCGCCGGCAGCGTTGTGTTCGGCCCGTCCTCCACCTCGAACACCATCGCCAGGCCGATGGAAAGGTGAGCGTCGATGTGGCAGTGCATGAACCACATTCCTACAGTGCACACCCAAGTTTTGAAGCATGTCACATGTCAGTACGTACGTATTTCGTCCCTCCAAATTTCAGAAACCGTATATATACGAAGTATTAAGCTAACATTCCTGGAACCAAATTAAAGAATTTCTTGGCGTGACAAAAGCATTACTAGCAGCACTCTCGAATAAAGAAACACACGATTCTATCTAGCCTAAATCTAAAAAGAAAAGAAACGTGATTGCGCCTTCTACACACATCATCCTCGGGGTGGACCAGTCTAGCCGTAGGCCCCAAATTCTTTTCTGCCTTATCTAAAACGTTAGTGGGCCGCCGCCGCCGCCGCCGCCTCCCAATCCAGATGCTGCTGTTTTTCCCAATGCAATCCCTGTTTCTTCCTTTTCATTTTCTATAATGGCCATTTAGTTCACAATTTTCATGAGTACAACCTTGTCTCCAAATTCTGATCTCAGCGTGAGGCCAACCACTACACGACTTTGTTTATACAAGTGTTACACCAATTCAGTTGCGGCCGCCGGCCATGCAACGCTGATGTATATGTTGCTGAGTCAAGTTTAAACTATCCCGTACCCGCCCCGTCGTAAAATACGTGCAAACGTCAGGTGCAAAACGATCGAATCGAAGTAGGGAACAAGATGAGTTTTTTTTTTTTTTACCTGGGTTATCCGCTACGAAGCGGATCACGGCCCACCCGCCGGTCGGCACCGCGATGGTGTTCCGCTCCTGCGGGTTGACGAGGTTGAAGTGCTGCTTCGCGGCCGTGTCGTAGTTGCCGAACCCCTGCGCGACGACGAAGAAATTGAACCCGTGCAGGTGCATCGGGTGGCTCTCGCGCCCCACCAGCGCCGTGTTCTGCAGCACCACCTCCACCGTCGCGTTGTACGCCAGCGTCCTCACCTTCGTGGACTGCGGTCCCGGGAACAGCAGCGCCGCGGCGACGCCGCCCAGCAGCAGCCGCTCCGTCTGGTTCGTGTAGTCGAACGCCACGGGCGGCTGGTCGGGGAAGTCCCTCGTGTACACGCCGTCCGGCGTGTCCCGGTACCGCGCGTCCAGCATCGACATGGTGTCTGCGTCTGGGAGCTTGAAAGACTGGTTGTTCATGCTCGCGACGACCGGGCACGGAGCCTGGTCCTGGTCGCAGGAGACGAAGCCCAGCCCGATCGTGACGAACATGCGGGTGTCGACGGCGAGCGGCACGGTCCGCCTGCCTGGGCGGACGAGCGCCGTCATGCCGGTGTAGAACCGGTTGGCCGTGGCCGTGTCGTTCACCTCCGGCATCTCGGGCAGCGCCGGCGTCGGCGCCTGCTGGCCGGCCGACGCCGCCGCTCCGACGTACTCCACGACGGCCGTGGTGATGTTAGCGTTGTAGCTCCCTGGGCGCAGGGGGGCCGCGCTCTGGTACGAGGAGATCGCCATGTAGTAGCGGCCAGGGCCAGGGGACGCGTTGGCCACCATGAGCGCGTCGACGGTCTGTCCCGGCGCGATGACGATCACGTCCGTCTCGTACTGCGTGGTGTAGCTGGCGTCCGCCGCCACGACGGTGAACGTGTGCCCTGCCACCTTGAGGAAGAACGCCGTGTTGAGCGCAGCGTTGATAATCCGCAGCATGTAGGTGGAGTCATGACGCACCTCGAACTTCTCGATTCCTGCATGCGCGGATCGAATGTACGTACGTACTCTCAGTGAACTCTCGACCGACGATGGACACACCGCGCACGCGCATACAGACGATTAGCCCGGCCGTCCAGCACTTACGCTTCGCCGTCGTCTCGCAGCTGTAAGAATCACCGGGCCTTCCGTTGATTGTGTACGCGTCGGCGACTGGGTTGGTGAGAGGGACGGTCTCGGCGTTCCACCACTCGCCGAGAAGGACGGTCTTTTCCTCGTCCGGCGCCGGGAAGGGGTAGGCGCTCCCGCTGCTCGGGCGGATGATGAGGGCGCCGTACACCGTGGCGCGCAAGAGGGAGCTGTGCGCGTGCCACCACAGCGTGCCCTCCTGCCCCGTGATGCGGAACCTGTACGTGTAGCGGTGGCCCGGGCAGATGGGGCACTGCGTCACCATCGACGGGCCGTCCGCCCACGGCGTGCCCAGCTGGAAGACGCCGTGCCTGCGTGCATGATCATATATGGTGCGTGATTCGGGCGGCGGCAAGCAGTGATCGTTTGTGTTGAAACCATGCATGGACATGGCTGTTCAGCTACTGTAATATAATAACGTGTGTGCGTACCAGTGGACTGTAACGTTGAGCGGAGAGTGGTTGATGACGTGGACCAGCACCGTGTCGCCTTCGTTGGCTTCGATCACGGGACCGGGTACTCCGTCCACCGCCGTGATGCTTACATTCCCCGGCTGGCAGATGCGCGGCCAGGATATCGTCGCCACCTGAAAAATTGAAGGATAAATACCATGCTATATGAGATGAGATAGATGCGCGACCTGCAGACCTTCAGTTAGTTTATCTGACAGTTTGATATGTGTCAGGTGCAGGGCTAGGAATAATGCTCATATACGCAGATCCGTGCAGTTATATTGACAAGCTAATTATAACTGGGATGAGGGTCTAATAAACTGAAAAACAAAACCGTGACGAGAGCGAGAGCGAGAGCGAGAGAGAGTACATTGAAGGTATGCTCCACAGTAGCAGCTTGAGCGAGGACTGCAGCGGAACACAAAACTAGCAGTAGGATCATCCAAGAGCGCGGCATGCTGGAGAACTAGAGTTCTGCAAGGCCGCAGCGCAAACGCTCAGTGTCTGCACTTGGCACAGCTAGCTGCAAGACATGCATGGAAAACTAGCAGCTATTAGCTACTAGCTAGCTAGAGATGAGTCGACCCTGCGATGATTGCAACAAGTGCAATACAAATGCCCTTTATATACGTGCCTGAGTTGACACAGTCAGGGGACTGGGATGTTTTCTGACTCATGCGTGATTTTTCTGTCACAACTGTAAGATTGTCACCGTTGATGATGGCACCGTACCACCGTAAGATTGTTCTGATGCTGAACAACTACTCCTGAACTACTACTTCCTAGACTTGACCTGCGCATGCATGATGCCTTGTGCAGCTGTGCTTTGCTTACTCCCCAGACCCAAGCCGTACTTTTCCTTCTCAATTTTGTAAGTAGCACATATTTCTGGAGAGACTTGCACATATTCTGTCGTCGCAGACTTATGCCGGCGGTTTTGTTGGTTCTTGACTAGTTGTTTCGGATGATGGTATCTGTATCCACTTTTACCCCCAAAAATCAAATACTTCAGCTCTATCAGTTACCTGTAACCAACAGTGACAGGCTTGTATTGCAAAGTATAGTTTTCTTTTTACAATTAACTCTCAAAACCGAAACAAAATTTCATTGGCATCGTTATTGAATGGTCGTGCCTGTATAGTCAGCCAGTCTTCACAAGAGATATCCACTACATTGGGCCTATTCAAGTTCTTTCTGGATCGGAAGAAACTTCCTTTGTTGTGCGACCTTTTTTTTCCCATACCGTTTCTTCGATCGGTGTGAACAGAATACTTGGCTCACTTTGTTAATCTATGCTTTCAAACCAATAAACCCTAAACTATATGCGGTGCATGACATTGGACAGATGTCCGTTAAATTGCAGCAAATTTCCTACGATTTTTTTTTCACTAAAGCTGTGTCGTCGTAGCACGGTGGCAACTGGCAGCCATAGGCGCCATGTTAGTTGTCAATCTTGCTTCGAGAAGGGATCCTCTTCTTCGCATGTCACACCATTGGTACTACTCCTAACACTGAAAAGGACCAGAACGACTTAAGATTTTTTTTAAAAAAAAAATACCATTGCAGTATTTACATCAATTATACAGCAGCCATCTAGTGCCAGTGGTGCCTACTTACGTACGCAGAACACGAGTGAAAGACATTTGTAGAGGCTATACCTACTCCTTGGTTGCTGTCACTTAACGCAGATGATGACTGTGACTGGTGAGCGCGTGAATCACACCCGTGCATGCATGGACTATAGCATCGTTCATTTTACGTAAACCTGGAATTAGTACTAGAAGACTTTTTTTTTGTTCATTTTGAAACAGCCTCCATCCATGCATCAAAATCGTACGTACCTGAAGCTTTTATATTTGCATGCGCCTTTGCCACTAGCAGATTTGCAGCGAGCCAAAGCGTCGATGCCTCGGATCATACACCGACGAGGACTAGCGTATCCGTGAGCGACACCCTGATCATGAACGCAGGGAGGGGCTGTTTGGTTTCGAGCGCCAGGCAAGTTTGACACCAGCCAGCGTTCCCAGGCATTCGATTTTGAGCGCTTGGGGCTGGGATCCGTTATCAACAAGATTATCTAGAACAGCAAAGATCTCATTGCACTACCGGAATCCGAGTCTTTGCCGAGTGTTGGATTCTTTGCCGAGTGCCTTTTGTCGGGCACTCGGCAAAGAAGGCTTTGCCGAGAGCCGCCCTCGGTAAAGTCAGACTCTCGGCACAGAGACTCTTTACCGAGTGCTGAACACTCGGCAGAGGACAGCACTCGGCAAAGACGAGTTTGCCGAGTGTCAAACACTCGGCAAAGGGAGCTCTCGGCAAAAAGCCGTCAACAGCCGTCCCAAAGCTGACGGCCGTTAGTATTTGCCGAGTGCCAACCGTCGGCTCTCGGCAAAGATGCTTCTTTGCCGAGTGCCACGCAGCTGGCACTCGACAAAGGAAGCTTTGCCGAGTGTCTTATCCAGACACTCGGCAAAGTATATTTTTATTTTTTGGATTTTGTCTCCCAAACTTTTTGTGATATGTTCCTACACTATGTAGACCTACATGTATCATTTGTGGACAATTATAACATAGTTTTCAATTGTTAGTAGATTTAGTTCGTTTTTTTGAAATTCTTCGGAAAATTCAAATTTGAACTGCAGGTCACTCGAAACTTGGAAAACCGTGCATGAAAAAATGATATTCATGTTACTTAGCATAAGTTACGACCGATTTCAGAAGCGTACCGGAAACTTCGAGCAACATGCTCACTAAACATGGCTGTCAACTTGGCATGCACATGTTTAAAAATTGTATAAAACACAAATAAAGTCAGAAAATCATGAAACTTGTCCACGTGTCATGATATCATATGTAGAGGCTGTGATAAAAAATTTAGAATGTTTGGAGATAGTTGTGAGACACTATGTGTAGAAACCTTCTAGATTCACATTGAAACTCTATGATTTCATGTGTAGTCCTCTTAGGTTTCTACACATAGTGTCTCACAACTTTCTCCAAACATTCTAAAATTTTTACCACAGCCTCTACATATGATATCATGACACGTGGACAAGTTTCATGATTTTCTGACTTTGTTTGTGTTTTATACAATTTTTAAACATGTGCATGCCAAGTTGACGACCATGTTTAGTGAGCATGTTGCTCGAAGTTTCCGGTACGCATCTGAAATCGGTCGTAACTTATGCTAAGTAACATGAATATCATTTTTTCATGCACGGTTTTCCAAGTTTCGAGTGACCTGCAGTTCAAATTTAAATTTTCCGAAGAATTTCAAAAAAACGAACTAAATCTACTAACGATTGAAAACTATGTTATAATTGTCCACAAATGATACATGTAGGTCTACATAGTGTAGGAACATACCACAAAAAGTTTGGGAGACAAAATCAAAAAAATAAAAATATACTTTGACAATGTCGATTATTTTGGACGTCAATGGATACCGTTTTCGCACAACACACTACGACCAAAGTCGGCCCAATCGAAAAACAACGTGTTCTGGAGTCTTTACGCCGGGCCTTGACAATGTCGATTATTTTGGACGAATTGAAGAAATATATGAGCTCAATTTTTATGGTTTCAAACCTCTTACTCCAGTGATATTCAAATGTCATTGGTTTGACCCTCAAGTGACGAGACGGACACATTCTAATCTTGGGATAGTCAAAATTCGACAAGATTCCACCTTAGCAGGAGACGATGTCTATATCGTGGCCCAACAGGCCACACAAGTGTATTATCTCCCATATGCGTGTCAAACGAAAGAACATCTTAAGGGTTGGGATGTTGTGTATAAGGTATCGCCGCATGGGAGGTTACCTGTTCCTAACGATGAAGATTACAACTTAGACCCGGACACATATGATGGAGAGTTCTTCCAAGAAGATGGGCTAGAAGGGCGATGTGAGATAGACTTAACTGAAGCTATCGGAATGGACGTAGATATTGAAATGGTTGTTGATGAGGAGGATGATGAGGTGCAAAATGATAATGACTTAGTAATCCTTGAAGGCAATGATGAGGTTGCGTCTTCCGATGGTGTTGAGATTGAAATGCTTGATAGTCATGATGAGAGTTATGATCCGGCTAACCCCGACACATATGAAGATTATTTTTAATCGATGTAATGCTATATGACTTTTTATTTCGCACCTGTTTTTAAATACATCTTTTTATATGTGCTTATTTGTTTACTCTTAATTGCAGGTTGTTGGACAAATATGGTGGGCGGTTTCCTGAGGAGGAGGGGGAGGAGGAGTAGGACGGCGGACGATGCAGAGCAGGCAGCGCAGCAGCACGAGGCAGAGCAGGCAGCGCAGCAGCAGGCGGCGCCTCAGGACGACGACGACCAGCAGCAGGACGACGACGACCAGCAGCAGGACGCCTCAGGTTCAGGCGGCTCTAGTTCGAGGAGCATCTACCTGCGAGGCCCCACGAGTCTCCCGCCGCGTCCCATACTTCGGGACAGACGGCCGTTGATTCGGCCGGAAGGGGAGAGGTATGTAACTTTATGTTCTTCATTATTGTTCATATTATGTGTTCAAAATCATAATATAAACTAATACTTTTTATTTATCACTTGGACAGGTCTTGGACGGTTTTGGATTATGATGGGGGTCATCGTCGCCCCCCAACAACATCCTCGGCCTGCTGTGCAGGGAACACTTCCCTGGACTTGTGGAGTACGCCGGAGTGACGGGCCCAGCCTTCACCTTCGACCACTACGCCGTCGCCCCCGATGCAGTAGACCGGGACGACAGGGAATTCAATAACAAGGCGGAGCGGGTGAAGCAAGAGCTGTGGGTAAGTCTTAGTATAATATAAAATATGTCGTATTCGTTGCAAATTCTTGAAATAATGTATGGATACATCGTTTTTGTATGCAGGATTTCTTTAGATGCGATGCTGGATACGAGGCTAGGGCGGATGTGGTGGCCACCACGTGCTATAAGAAGCTCGTCGTGGACATGCACTATGAGGCCCGCATCCAGGCCATCATCACCTACCACGGCTCCGTCCTTGGGGAGAAGGTGACCAAACCTCAAGCCCGAACCATGTCGTTGACCAGGGAGCAGTACCTACAGGTAAAGTCATGCATGTTTGGTACCAGTACTCCATGCATGAATTTTATTTTATCTTCTGATATGCACTTTATGTGTTTACTTTGCAGGTGATTCCACATTGGTGCGCCGCACATCCTCTGTGCTGGGAGCAGATGGTGGATAGGTGGTGTTCGGCTGAGTGGGACGAGGCGCACACAGCTAGCCGGGAACGGCGTTTGCAGATGCAAGGCCCCTCGCACCACCAAGGCAGCCGGAGCCTGGGCCAATATGCCGAAGCATGGGTACACCACCTTTTTTATTTAGATATATAGCACTAAGTTAGATATTATTTCTAACTATCTCGTTGGTTTTCGTTGCAGTCGGCGTCACATGGTGGCAGGCCTTGTTCCACCTTCTCGGCCTATGCTATGGCCCATAAGGGTAAGGCGACGTCCGACGTCACCTACAACCCGGATGACGGGCCCGAGGCCTACACCAACCCCGACGTCTACAGCCGCCTCCATGACTACACCGCCATGGCGCAGGAGGTCCATGGCCCAGACTATGATCCGAGCACCGAGCCTATCGACCCCGATGTGCTCATGAGGGTCGGAGGAGGCAAGAGACATGGGCGGTACTGGATTGCCGACGGGGCAATCGACTCGTCCTCCACTCCCACTCTGTCTCAGGTGAGAGCAAGGAGCACGGGCTCGAGCCCAGCCATTTGACCTCGGCACGACAGCTCACAGCTTCGCATACAGCAACTCGAGGTTAGTGCTTCTGTAACTCGTCCTTCCTTTAGTTATATACCTAGTCTTTGAGTTACTATAACGTTGGCTTGTAATATTACAGACCCAACTAGAAGAAGAGAGGAGGGAACGTCACGAGATGGAAGCGAGGATGATGGCAGAGCGGGAGGCAGAGCGCCGGGCAGATCATCAGAGGATGGCGGAGATGTTCCAGTACATGCAGAGCCTTGGCGCCGCACAGGGCATCGCTCCACCACCTCCATTGTTCCCTCCAGTTGACCCTGCTCTCTTCCACACTCCTGTGAGTATCAAAATTGTAGTTAGATGTTTGTAATGCATCTGGTATAACACATGCAATCTCTTATCTGTGCAGGGCCAATCTGGAGCGGCATCCAACAACCCTCCGGAAGGGTTCAGCCCAACGCAGCCCCGGTCAAACCGCCCACCTCCATGAGTGTTGTGTTTTCATTGTTTTAGACTTCAGAACTTATGTATAAAACTTATGTCTGTGTTTGATACTTATGTGAGACCTTGCAACGTTTGAGACTTATGTTTGTGTTTGATACTTGTGTTGAACACTTATGTTTGTGATGGATATTTATGTTTGTGGTGACGGTTTTATGTTTGTGTTGGCTATTTATGTCTGTGATGATATCTGTGATGTATATATGTGATATATATGTGATATCTTATGTTTGTGTGGATGGAATACAAAAAACAAATAAAAAAGGTATATACTGGTCACTTTGCCGAGTGTTACACTCGGCAAAGAGGCTCTTTGCCGAGTGTCCGGGTCATAACACTCGGCAAAGAGCACAGACCTGGGCATCAGCTTATGTTCTTTGCCGAGTGTTATGTCGCTGGCACTCGGCAAAGAGGTCGGCTTTGCCGAGTGCCACTTAAGACACTCGGCAAAGAGCCTGACATGGGGACCCTCCCTGGCGGGCTCTTTGCCGAGTGTCCCAACTGGCACTCGGCAAAGAAGGCGGCTTTGCCGAGTGCTGCCAGGAAGACACTCGGCACAGATATCTTTGTTGCCGAGTGTCACCGTTGACACTCGGCAAAGCCGCCGTCTCCGTCACCCGGCGCCGTAACGGTCGCTTTTCTTTACCGAGTGCTCCCTGGCACTCGGCAAAGAAATTTGCCGAGTGCCCGAGAAAAAGTACTCGGCAAAGAAGTCTTTGCCGATGCACTGTTTGCCGAGCCTTCTTTGCCGAGTGTTACACTCGGCAAAGCCTTTGCCGAGTGTTTTTAAGACTTCGCCGAGTGCTTCAGGCACTCGGCGAAGCGATTGATTCCGGTAGTGTTGAGAGACACGCCAAGTAGCAATATAGATAGGGAAAAAATGCTAATAGATGTATTTTTGATCAATTAAATGTTAGATAGCTCAATCAGCCATGACCATCTTATATATATTTACAGGGGATGGTCTTATCTAATAGAAAATGTTGGGGGTCTTCGGCTTCCGAAGGTCCTCAAAAACATGATTTGACAATGTTTTCCAAGTATGCGAGCAGGTATCTTCGGAATCAGGTTGCGGGTATACAAGAGCATGGTCAAGACAAAGCTTGACTGAAATGGAATATGATCATGACGAAGGATGAAACGATCACGAAGCTATGTGCAGAAAAGCTTCGGCATGACAGCAGAAAAGAGGAACCGACTTAAAGATGAAAAGCCAAATTAGACCTCGAAGAATTACTATAGAGTTATTGATAAAAGTAAAGGGCATTAATGTAATTTTACACGGGCTGCGTCTCGTGCCTATAAATAGATGAACAGTACTCCCGTACTGTTCACGCTGACTTGGCATTTGCATTAGCATCACGCTTGTACCCTTACTTTCCTTCAGGCCGAAGGTACATTTGTAATTTGTTGTTGTTTATATAAGTAAGATAAATAGAAATAAATTAATAATAATAATGTTCAAAGTAATCATGTTATTTTCCGTGTTTTGTGTATAAATCTCTCTCATTTTTTATTATGATTGTGAAAGTATGACCTTCACAACCTTCGTCCGAAATTCATTATATCCGAAGGGAAATAATGTTCCGAAGGACGAAGGGCTTTGATATTTAACATTTTATGTTGCCTTGTTCTTAATTCATAGCATTTGAGAACAAGTCCCCAACATTGGCGCCCACCTCCGGTGAACTCACTTCCATTTCTTGAGCTTTGAACACCTTCGGCAAGCATCACCTTCGTCATGCCGCCGAAAAAAGCTTCAGCGACAGGGGCTGCCACTCTGCAGCCGCTGGACCCCAATCAGGATGTCCTTTCTCTTAGGGAGGCCCGAAGCCAGAAGAGGAAGGCCACCAGTCCAACGCCCCCGGAGGACGACTTGGACCAGGAAATCCAAAACCTGGAGATGCTCCATCAACAGGTGCAACGAAAGAAGGAGAAGATGGCTCGTCTAGCTGACCTTCAGAGGCAGATAGATGAAGCTTCGGAAGAGGTTCGTCATCTTGCTCAAGATGACCAGAACCGAAGGCCTCCGCGCAGAGAGCTTCATCAGGAGGGCTTCTACAATGAGGACGACTGGTATGAAGATTTCCATCATGGAAATTTTGCTTTTGATGATGCGTCTCCTCTATCAACAGAATTGCAGGCTACACCATGGCCCCAGTCTTACAAGCCACCCCAGCTCCCCATGTACGACGGTCATTCAGACCCGAAGCAATTCTTGATAAGCTATGAAGCAACCATATCTTCGTATGGTGGCAATACTGCAGTCATGGCAAAGTCTTTTGTCATGGCCGTCAAGAGTGTCGCTCAAACCTGGTACTCCTCTCTTCGGCCAGGGACAATCACCTCATGGCAGAAGCTGAAAGATATGTTGATAACCAGCTTCCAAGGGTTTCAGACGAAGCCAGTTACTGCTCAAGCTTTATTCCAGTGTACCCAGGACCACGAAGAATACCTTCAGGCGTATGTCCGAAGGTTTCTGCGTCTGAGGGCACAGGCGCCAACAGTGCCCAATGAAATTGTCATTGAGGCCATGATTAAGGGACTTCGGCCGGGACCTTCAGCGCAATACTTTGCCAGGAAGCCACCACAAACTTTGGAGAAGCTGCTCCAGAAGATGGACGAGTATATCCGAGCTGACAATGACTTCCGCCAAAGAAGGGAGGAGGCATTCAGGTTCTCTGAAATGACCAGGGGCTTCGGAGGAAGATTTCATCCGAGGCACGTCAGGTCAATTCATAACTCCACTCAGAGTGATGATAGAGGGAGCCAACATCAAAGGCCACAATACTCCTCGCAAGCTTTGGGGCAGCAGCAAAGCTCTTTTCGGCCGGCAGCACCAAGGGGTAGAGGCGCCAGGGGCTTCGGGGGAAGATTTGGGGATCAGCCAAGAAAAATCTACTGCCTTATTCTGTGGTGAAGACAAGGGCCATACCACCAGGATGTGCCATGTTACCATCCAGAAGCAAAAGGAGATAGCAGAAGCTGCAGCACAACAGAGTCAGCCGAAGCAGGTCATGCATACTGCTTCGTACCATTCGCCTTACATTCCAGAATATGTAGGCAATCACTCTGTAGCTTCTATTGCTTCGGCAAGCCAACCCCAAGCATCTTGGCAACAGCCTCCACCGCCACCACCAACACAACGAGGTCAGCAGCCAGAAGGGAGTCAGCACACTCACCTTCAGCGGGACTTCAGAGAGGAGTCCGAAGCTCGCACAGTCAATAGCACTGTGCCAGAGTCGAAGCACATTTACTGACAAATATCCTACCTCGACAGCAGCTTTTCACATTTTCACATTCAGTATTATTTTCTTTTTAATAAGGAACAATTATGGAGAGTCTAAATGTCTTTTATCGTCTTTCAATTTCTTGTAATTGTTTCGCTTTTTACCATAATGAAAATATATCTTTTCCATAGGCCTAAGTTGCCGAAGCATGAGAATTTATGATGGCAAGGAGGACCTTCGAATTATCAAAAATTTGTTCTAAGGAACGCAACACAATTTTTTCGAAGTAGCAAAAAGTCGTTCCTAAGGGAGCGCAGTGTAAGTTTTCTGAGCCTACAACGAAAAATAAGCGCTGATTCCGCTGAAAGTAAAAGGCGAAGAAGCTCCTAAGGGAGGCTTACAGCGAAAAATAAACGCTGATTCCGCTGAAGTAAAAGGCGAAGAAGCTCCTAAGGGAGGCTTACAGAGAAAAATTAATGTCAACCTTCGGCAAATATCATTTTGCACAGCATTACATCATTACATTATTTGCATAGCATAACATCATACATCATAGTGCATCAACAACGCAAGAAGGGGGGGTCTCGATATTGATATTCGAAGATTGTTTTGAAGAAATAGTGACAAGGCACAAAAAATAGCCGTTGAAAAGTTATACCATCGTCAAACTCTGAAATGGAAGGACCTATTGATTATTGATTTTATAAGGATTGATTATTGATTTTTACGAAGCATGAAAAGAAGGGAAGGTGTTTTTTCGCCGAAGGCTCAAAAATGGTACGTATATGATGTTTCATGCATCGTCAAAAATAGAATTATAAACAGCTAAAATGCTATATCCAAAGTTACACAATATTACACATGATACTCAGCAAGCATTACAATCTAAATGTTTTTACAGCAGCATTTAATCTTCCTTTAAGACTACTTCTGCAGCTTCATTTAGAAGCTGATCAACAACTCTATCCATGATGTCTTCGGCCATTTGTTTAATTTCGTCATCCCCCTTCGTGTGGGGGCCTGGTGATAGCTCAGCAGGTTCTGAGGGAAGAGAAGATATGGATATATTACTATTACAAACCATGAACAAGTTCGAAATCAAAAAGTTACAACGAAGAGTCAGTCATCACTAATTAATACCTATTTGTCCTTCGAGCTCTGCGCTTTTCTCAGCAGCCTCTGCTACCTTCCTAGCATCATGGATGCCTTTTTCGCTTTTTTGAATGATTTCTTGGGCCATTTCTCGGCTGCCATTGTCCCAGATGTCGGTGAAAATTTTTCCACCAACCAGGCTTGCTTCGGCCGAGGGGTCTTTTATATCTTCGGAAGACAAGGCAGTTTCAGATTGTGCTAAAGATTTCACATGATCACAACCTTTTCTTTCCAAAACAGTAGCAATCCCCCTGGCGCCTGAAAAAGCACATATGTCTCCGCGGCTATTCAAGATTTCCTCGAAGGCCTCAGCTTCGTGACTGATCCATTCAATCGGGCCTTCTGGATTCCCCCTTGTGAAATTTTCTTCGCTAGAGAATGCGCCAACGCCGGCGAAGCTGGATTTTATCTTCTTAACACACTCTATGGATTTGTCATAGCACCTTTTCTTGGATGCACGAAGCTCTTCAACATTTATTTCCAAATGAATTGCCCATTGATCACTAAGTTCTCGTTTTGTTTCTTCAAGTATGTGTTCTTCTTTAGCTCTGGCCAGCTGTTTTCGAAGATCCTGAATTTCGCGTTTTTGGGCTTCAGCTTGAGCCTTAGAGGTAGCTTCGTCTTCCTTTATTTTATCCACCAGTGTAAGCAGAATTTTATCTTTTTCCAAAGCTTCGTTCCTCAGCTTAATAACCTCTGTTCGTAGGTTGTTGAAATTAATATTATAGCTCTCGTCTTCGGCATTCTTTTGCGCTCTTAAAGCGTTGCTCAGTATTAAACCCTATATGAAAAAAGAATTAGTATAAGAATAAAAGAATGATTCAAAAATTACAAATTTCCAAATATACAATTCTCATACCTTCAGACTATTATATGCAAGGCTATCCGCAAGATCGTCCTTCGTCATAGCGCAGAGCCCAGCTTCAAGCTTCGGGAACCCCATACTTCTAGCCATCTCCCGGTAGACAGATAATTCTTTGTTGTCTGGGAGGCAGTATAAGAAGTCATCTTCATCTGTGCTGTAGGAAACGGGTGACGCCTAAGAGGGGGGGGGGGTGAATTAGGACTTCTAAAACTTTTACTAAACTAGGCCACAATTAAATCCCTAGAGCAAAACCTATGCAAATAATCAAGACTAGAATGTGCAAACTAGGTTTTGTCTAAGTGTTGCTATCTCTACCGCAAAGGCTAAGTTTCAATCTACACTAAATAAGTATGACTACAAGATTGAAACTTAAATGCTTAATATAAATGCGGAATGTAAAGAGCTAAGTAGAGAAGCAAACTCTCGTGGATGACGCCGGTATTTTTACCGAGGTATCCGGAACCATGCAAGGTCCCGACTAATCCTCGTTGGTGCCCCTACGCAAAGGGAAGCCCACGCGAGGGCCAAGCACCACGGTCGAGTAACTCCGTAGAGAGCCGCGGGCCTTCTCCACGCGCAAGTGGTGCTCCGCTTCCGGCTCCTCTCGGACGCTCCCCGCTGTCTCCACTATCGAGCTTCCGGCCGAAAACGCCGTGGGCCTCGTTCCCTCCGGTACACGGTGGCGGCCGTGACACAAACGCGGTTGTCACGGTCTCGCAAGACTCTCGCCCCACTCGGTACAATTACAACGACTCAAGCAAGAGCCGAGGGGTTGTGTGGTTTTACAAAACTCACTCAACTAACTAGGGTTCACCTAGAGCAAGCGCTAAAGCGGTCTAACTAACCTAAGCACTTCGCAAAGCACCTACGCTAATCACCGAGTGATTCTATTAAGCACTTGGGTGTTTGAGCACTTGGAAATGTCTACAATATGCCTTGGTATGTTGCTTGGGCTCCCACACTTGAGAATGGCCGGTTGGGGTGGTATTTATAGCCTCCACACCTCCAACTAGCCGTTGGACAGAAAGCAGCAGCTTTCTGTCGTCGGGTGCACCGGACAGTCCGGTGCACCACCGGACACTGCACAGTATATGTCCGGTGCACGCCACGTCAGCCGACTGTTGGCGCCTGTAGCAGTCGACCGTTGGATCCGACCGTTGCCGTCTGCCCGTTGGTACACCGGACAGTCCGGTGCACACCGGACAGTCCGGTGCTACAGCCAGAGAGCGCCTGCCTGCGGCCTCTCTGCGCAGACTGTCCGGTGCCTCACCGGACAGTCCGGTGCACACCGGACACCGATGTCCGGTGCGCCACCAGGCGCTGGCTGACAGCCCTCGTCTTGGATTTCTTCGCTGATTTCTTCGGGCTTCTTTGTTCTTGAGTATTGGACTCCTATGCATCTTTTTATGTCTTCTTTTGAGGTGTTGCATCCTCATTGCCTTGGTCCAATTCTCTTTGCATCCTGTGAACTACAAACACAAACACTAGAAAACTTATTAGTTCACGGATTGTGTTGTTCATCAAACACCAAAACTCAATTAGCCAAAAGGCCCGGGGTCCATTTTCCTTACAATCTCCCCCTTTTTGGTGATTGATGACAACACAACCAAAGCAAGCAAATAATACAAGTATTTGAGTGAAAAATATGCAATCTACTTGCTAAGATGCATGATTGTCCCCACAATGTGATATTATGGACTTAAGCCTCCCCCTAACTCCATAATTCACTTACTTCCTATTTTTGGACCAAATAACCAAAACCACTTGAAAAGCCACTTGGAGATATAAAATTTTAAATTTGTGGTGTTTGGTGTTTGATATAGTTTTCATTGCTTTGGTCCCTAAACTTCTCCCCCTTTGGCATCAACCACCGAAAAGGAAGACATTAAAAGCATGTAGGAAGTAAATAAAAGCTTGCCCTCAACAAGAATTGTATCAAATGATATCACTAGAGGGATATTAGTTTAAGTCATGAATGATACCACTTGCAGGAGTCCTCAAGAGATTACTCCCCCTAAATGAGTATTCTCCTTTAGAGAGAGTTTTTCTCCCCCTTTAGAGATGAAGAAATACTCCCCCTGACAGAGATCCTCTACTTAGGAAAAAGCATGTGAAATTTAGAGGTGCAAGACATGATTTGAAAAGACTAACTTCCCTTATGCATAGGTAACAGAATATGAGTTAACTACTTATGCATTTTTAGCAACATGGAAGCATATGATATGAAATATAGTCTAATCAAATATTGGAGAAGACATGTAAATGATACTGAATGTAGTCTCAAAAGATACCAATTGAAGATCAATGGCGAGCTTGAGAGACATGAGAGTTCTTGGAGATTTCGCAGTGGAAGATTGTTGTCTTTCTCCGGGGACTTTATTTTCCTTACAATGAGACTATCACATGAAATAGACTTGAAAAGATGTTAGTCTCAAAGTGTTAGATTATAGAGTAACCTCCCCCTAAAGGTGTGCATACAAGTTTTGAATACTTGTAGGAGACATGCACTTTGATTTGATATCAAGAGGGGCAAATTATCCATAATCCAAACTTTGGCACATATAAGTTAAATGATACACTTTGTAGAAATCAAAATTTTCAATTGATGCATCATTTACTATGGAGTGATATAAAAGCTATGTGCCGTGCTTAAATAAACATTTTAAGCCATGTAGGTTTGCTTAAGTGTATGAATTAAGAACAAGCAATCCTACCATATGATTTACCTAGTATGCATGATTTTGAACAAAAGTACATAACAAATGAAATACTAGGCAAGAAAGGTAAACTAGATAAAAGATAAATAGATACGCATATCTAAAAACGAAGAATACAATGAAACTAGTTACCTTAGTCATGGGTGGGAAATTTGGGTCCAAAATTTTCACTAACCCACTTGGCAATAAACTTGATCCAATATGATGTATCCCATGATATACATCCCAATTTTGCCAAGTCTCCAAATTTCCCGAATACCTTCGGTCCACTCACTTCCCTTTCGGGATCCAAACCTTCTTGGTGCTTTTCATGGTTGAAATTATCTCCTTTGGCACCCAGATGCGTTTGGCCCCCTTTCCTTTGTTGGCTTGCTTGTTGGCCTTGATTGCTATCACCTTTCCGTTCTTTTTCTTCTTGATCAAATATGGTGTAGCATCCTTTTTGTTCACCTTTTTGATGTAGGTGTTGGAGACTTTGCTTGATGGCTTTTGCTTGAGCTTTCGCCTTTGTTTATCCCTGATCATCGCCTTGCATTGGAAAGACTTGTGGCCTTCCATGTGGCATAGCCTACAAATCACAGTTTCTCCCTCCATAGGCTTGTTCACTCCCGCAGTGGTGTTATCCTGTGGAGGTTGGATTTGTTTAGCTTTGCCTTTCTTGTCATACAAAGCCTTGCCAAGGCGAGCCACTTCTTGCTTTAATTGTTCATTTTCCTTTGCAACCTCATCCGTACATGTCTCTACAACAATATTCTCAACAACGACTTGGTTGCAGGGGTTAGAATCATCAATTAAATCAAAGCAGGAAGTAGAAGCATCTTTCTTAATTATTTCAGGTATTTCAACTAAAGATGCTGCTAGGGTGCTACCAATGTTTTCTAGCTTAGTAGTTAGCTCATTGTTGTGTATGCTAAGAATTTCCATTTTCTCTAGCAAATTTTCAATAGCTTCTTGGGAGCTAGCTAACTTAGCCTTAAGTTTTTCATTCTTTTTAATAAGGCTATCATCGGTAGCAGTGGATGGAGCACTAGATTCTAATAGCTCAATTTTAGTTGATAGCTCACTATTTAAGTTTGCAAAAGTTTCAAATTTTTCTAGCAAACCTTTGTAATCATTTTGAGAGCTAACCAACTTATTTTTCAAAGTTTTAAGTTGAGCTTTTTGCTTAGTGCAAACATCCTGGAAAAATTCTACGGCTTCCGCAAGTTCATCTAGAGAGGGCTTTCCCTCACCTTCATCATCACTACTACTTTCATCACTAGAGGATGGAATGCTTTTGTTACCTCTTGCCATAAGGCATTTGTGTGATGACCGTGATGATCGTGACGAGGACCGGTGGCTGCGCGTCCTTGGAGGTTCATCTTCACTTGAAGAATCATCCCAAGTTTTAACGCTTGTTAGCGCCTTGCCTTTGCTCCTCTTCTTTTTGGGTTTGGCCATATTTGGACAGTTGTCCCTGAAGTGACCCTTCTCCCCACATGCGAAGCATCCTCTCTTCCTTTGCTTTTTCCTGTCAATGTTAAAGAGAAGATCCTCGACCTGCAGGGGCACACCCATTAGATTAATCTTGCGGATCATCCCCATTACCTTTCCGACGCGTCGGATTGTTTCTTCGTCCTCGGAGGATGATGTGCATGGTTGATTATCTTCATCATCATCATCACTTTCTTCTTCTTTCTCTTCTCCACTTGAGGAACTTGGAGTGGGAGCCTTCTTTTTGCCCTTCCTTTCATCACATGCAAAAGCAAATGGCCTTGAGGAAGTTTGCTCCTCTCCCCGACTCATTTTTCGCGACATCTCAAAGGCCGCGATTTTCCCAATCACAATGGTCGGGGTCATGTTGCTCAAGTCCTCCATGTTGTGAAGGATGGTGATGATGCTCCCATATCTTTGTTGTGGTAGCAGGGAGATAATCTTCCTCACAATGTCCGCATCACCTAGCTTATTAATGCCAATAGAGTTGAGCTCATTGATTATTAGATTCAAACGAGAATACATGTCTCTAACAAGCTCATCATCTTTCATGGCAAAAGAATTATACTCATTTAACACTAGGCAATGTTTTTGCTCACGGACATTGGATGTGCCGTCATGGAGCTCATGCAATTTTAGCCAAATCTCATTAGCAGTTTTCAGGGTAAATACTTGATTGAAAATATCCATGCTAAGAGATTCATACAAGCAATTTTTGGCTCTAGCATTTAAATGAATTTCTTTTTCTTCACTCGTGGTGGGTTTCTCGGGATTCTTGAGGGGTTTCATCCCGTCACGAGTGACTCTCCAAACACCTAGATCAACGACCTCTAGGTAACAAGCCATTCTAGCACTATAATATGGGAAGTTAGTGCCGTCGAAGTGTGGTGGCCTATGGGTATCCATCCCTTCCTCTAAAAAGCGTCGGCTCTTTTAGCGGTGAAGCTAAAGCGTTTCAAATGAGCCAAACCACCTCTGATACCACTTGTAGGAAACGGGTGACGCCTAAGAGGGGGGGGGGGGGGTGAATTAGGACTTCTAAAACTTTTACTAAACTAGGCCACAATTAAATCCCTAGAGCAAAACCTATGCAAATAATCAAGACTAGAATGTGCAAACTAGGTTTTGTCTAAGTGTTGCTATCTCTACCGCAAAGGCTAAGTTTCAATCTACACTAAATAAGTATGACTACAAGATTGAAACTTAAATGCTTAATATAAATGCGGAATGTAAAGAGCTAAGTAGAGAAGCAAACTCTCGTGGATGACGCCGGTATTTTTACCGAGGTATCCGGAACCACGCAAGGTCCCGACTAATCCTCGTTGGTGCCCCTACGCAAAGGGAAGCCCATGCGAGGGCCAAGCACCACGGTCGAGTAACTCCGTAGAGAGCCGCGGGCCTTCTCCACGCGCAAGTGGTGCTCCGCTTCCGGCTCCTCTCGGACGCTCCCCGCTGTCTCCACTATCGAGCTTCCGGCCGAAAACGCCGCGGGCCTCGTTCCCTCCGGTACACGGTGGCGGCCGTGACACAAACGCAGTTGTCACGGTCTCGCAAGACTCTCGCCCCACTCGATACAATTACAACGACTCAAGCAAGAGCCGAGGGGTTGTGTGGTTTTACAAAACTCACTCAACTAACTAGGGTTCACCTAGAGCAAGCGCTAAAGCGGTCTAACTAACCTAAGCACTTCGCAAAGCACCTACGCTAATCACCGAGTGATTCTATTAAGCACTTGGGTGTTTGAGCACTTGGAAATGTCTACAATATGCCTTGGTATGTTGCTTGGGCTCCCACACTTGAGAATGGCCGGTTGGGGTGGTATTTATAGCCTCCACACCTCCAACTAGCCGTTGGACAGAAAGCAGCAGCTTTCTGTCGTCGGGTGCACCGGACAGTCCGGTGCACCACCGGACACTGCACAGTAGATGTCCGGTGCACGCCACGTCAGCCGACCGTTGGCGCCTGTAGCAGTCGACCGTTGGATCCGACCGTTGTCGTCTGCCCGTTGGTACACCGGACAGTCCGGTGCACACCGGACAGTCCGGTGCTACAGCCAGAGAGCGCCTGCCTGCGGCCTCTCTGCGCAGACTGTCCGGTGCCTCACCGGACAGTCCGGTGCACACCGGACACCGATGTCCGGTGCGCCACCAGGCGCTGG
This sequence comes from Zea mays, assembly GCF_902167145.1. Taxonomy (NCBI): domain Eukaryota; kingdom Viridiplantae; phylum Streptophyta; class Magnoliopsida; order Poales; family Poaceae; genus Zea; species Zea mays. The sequence goes on from NC_050098.1 coordinate 184,182,824, forward strand.
CTGACAGCCCTCGTCTTGGATTTCTTCGCTGATTTCTTCGGGCTTCTTTGTTCTTGAGTATTGGACTCCTATGCATCTTTTTATGTCTTCTTTTGAGGTGTTGCATCCTCATTGCCTTGGTCCAATTCTCTTTGCATCCTGTGAACTACAAACACAAACACTAGAAAACTTATTAGTTCACGGATTGTGTTGTTCATCAAACACCAAAACTCAATTAGCCAAAAGGCCCGGGGTCCATTTTCCTTACATGTGCCATTGAATACTAAGGCCCCTTTCGGATACTTCAGTTCTCGGGCATAGTGATTAGCTTCAAAAATTTCTTCTTCAGATAATTTCTTCCCCGAAGCATGTCGTACAATATAATCAAGTACTTTGGAAGATGCTTCGGGGGCAGCAGCGCCAGTTTCTTCAGCCAAAATTTGTTCTGCTATTTTTGTTTTTTCAGCTTCCAAGGATTCCACCTTGGCAGGCTCTGAAGGCCCGGCTTCAAGTTCAGACTGTTGCTTTGAAGCTTCGGCGACAAAGGCTTCAGTATGTACTTCGGAAGTTTTAACAATTTTCTTTGGAGGTGTGCTTGAAGATTTGATTGTCTCTAAAACATCTAGCACATTAACCATCCTTCTTCTTTTAGGGGTCACTGCTGGACCCTTATGGCTTTTTGTCGTCTCAGTTTCTGCCGAAGGACTCAAGATTTCTGATGTCTTTATTTCTTCAGCTCTTGGTTCTTCTATTTTTTCAGTCGCTGGCACTTCGGCCATCACTTCAATATTTGGCAGGGGGGTTGGCTCTTTAGCTTCGGTGGCCGAAGAGGTCTCACCGGCAAATTCAGGCACTGTGGCCGGTTCAATATAACGTGGTCGGTGTGTGAGAACCTTTACCCTTTTCCTCTTCGGCGTCGGCTCACTAGGAGCGGCTGAAGCAGTTTCCTTCGCAGAGGATGGATTCTTTCTTTTTTGACCCCGCGCTAGATAGCGGTAGTCGGGGTAGACAAACCCAATTGCATCAAATACTCGATTGAGCCTCTTCCTTTTTCGGCCTCCGAAGGCCGCTGATAATGCAGTATCTTCGGCCTTTGAGTATACACCAAGCAATTCATCACTGATGGCCTCAATACTTTTTAACCAGTCATCATCCGGCTCAACGAATTTATCTCCGTATTTAAATGTGTATTTCAGCCTGACTAGTCCACCTTCGTCAGTTTCTTTAATGGTTTCCTTCGACATTTTCCATTTTTCCACAAGTGGCCATACTCTGAAGGCAATGTGTTCTTGGACCAAATCCCTTGTCCCAATAAAAGAGCAAACAACACCGAAGGCTCTCTGGCATTCTTCGGCTGCTTCATTCATTTCCACCTTCGGCCTCCGCAGGCCGAAGCGTTGCCAGATGGGACGCATAATGATCCTTTTTATATCTTCCCGTGATTTCAAGTCATTCTTCACGTAAAACCATTCCGTCATCCAGTCGCCGGGCCACCTCTTTCGAAAGGTCGACACGGGGCAGCTTGACCCAGACCGGGAGCCGAAGCTGTAGCAGCCAAAATTGTTGTGATACTGTTCTTTACCCCAGGGTTTTGTCTCGTACAATAATTCATGTATGTTGCAGAAACTTTTTGCATTAGGTTCCAAACCTTGGCTTCTCACGACACACACAAAGATATTCATCCTTATGATTGCTTCGGGGGTAAGTTGGTGTAGGTAGATTTCAAATATCTTCAGTATTTCTACAACAAAACTGCTTAAGGGAAATCGTAGTCCAGCTTTCAAGAAGCTTCGGAATACCACGACTTCATTTTCCTTAGGAGTCGGACAAGTCTTCTCTCCTTCATCAGCCCTCACAATGGACAAGTCCCGGAAATATCTGCCCCTCATATTGACAAGATGATTTTCTTTAATACTTGATTTACCAAAAACCGCATGGCTTGGTCGCCAAGGTCGATCTTCGGAGTCTTCACCACCACTATCCACATCATAACTGTCACTGTCACCAGTATCTTCAGATAAACCCTCCAAAATTTCTTTAGTAATCTTCTCTGTATTAGTCTTCGACATTGATTGAAGAAAGCCCAGATGCATCTCCTCAGAAAGACTTAGCTTCGAATCACCAACAACTTTTTTATCTTCAGACATCCTTGCAAACGCTGAGAAAGTGCTCTCGAAACCGAAGCTTAAAAATCTAAAAAGCCAAGCAAGTGTTGTTGCGCGCAGGCTAAAAGTTGGGTGAGTAAAAGCAGTTGGCAAGAGAGCGTGCCAAATAAACTCGTGATGAGCTCTTATTTATACACATAGTGCGTTGAAAACTGGAGGGTCCCGCTTGTCAAAGACTGTTGCTATTCTAGCAAAGAGAAGGTGTTTTTTCGGACCTTCGGCTTAAGGCCTTCGTCCATATCGCAATATGAATTTATCATTACAGCAAATTAATATTGTGAGGCGCTACTGTTGGGGGCCTTTGGCTTCCGAAGGTCCTCAAAAACATGATTTGACAATGTTTTCCAAGTATGCGAGCAGGTATCTTCGGAATCAGGTTGCGGGTGTTGGGGCGAAGGCAAAGACGCCACCCTTCGCTCGTCGCCTTTCGCTGCAGTCGCTGGTCTGACAGAGACAAAACGGGCAGGGACACCCTTCGCTTCATTCAGCACCAGACGAAGGCCTGCGGTGACGTCTCCCCGCAGCGCGGCCTCGTCCTGCTCTGAGGCCCACGTGCGATCTGGCCCATTGTAACGGGCCCTGCGTGGCCGTCTCTGTGTTACGGGCCTAGTTTGTAAAGGCATTCTTGTAATTACAGCTTGTAACCCTGCTTTATGGGAATATTCTGGGGATAAACTAGGTGTCTGAGGGCACATGCGTCCTTAACACAAGGCGCTGGGCACTCAGATACCTATAAATACCCCCGCACAGTGCCCGTGAGAGGCTAGATTAACAGAGCTATTGCCCCCGAGCACGCAACCCTGTTGTCACCACTGTTCACTCTTGTTGGCTTCTTTGCTTCTGAGAGCAAGTTCCAACATTTGGCGCCCACCGTTCGTGCTACGACCAAACCACCCGCGATGGCACCCAAGAGAGCTAACCCGAAGGCTGACGAGGCTGCGAAGGCAGCACTGCTTGCCGCAAGGAAGGGCAAGGCCCTCGCCCTCACCCAATCCACCCATCAAGAGCCCACCGAAGACAATATTCCCCGCACCTGCGAGGACGACACCTTCCGCACCTGCGGGCCCGAAGGACAATCGCAGCCGCCCCCAGGCTTCGCCCCACTGGAGGGCGCGGATCTCACCGAGGACGGCGAGGTCCTCGGCGTCTCAACAGAAGAACAGTTACAGCTGCGCGCCCTGCGCCTCAAGAACCGCAATCTCCAGAGGCAGAAAGAGATACTGGAGGCCAAGCGCCAGCGTGTGTCCGCACTGGCTAAGGTGCGGCAAATGATACGCGACGAGGAGCAGAAGGCCCAAGACCTCGAGCGCGAGATCGCGCTGATGCAGCGCGAAGGCCACCTTGGTCTACAGCAAGAGCCACCCCTCCAGCAGCGCGCGCAACCGGAAGACACGCGCGAAGGCCACCTCGGCCTGCAGCATGGCCCACCCCTGCAACACCGGGCGCAGCCGGAGAACCCGCGTTTCCCCCAGCATGACTACGCTTTCCAGCACGGTGCGCCATTCCAAGGGGTCAACTACCTCGACGAGCGAAGTCCCCTGGCGCCACACCTGCAAGTGACGCCTTGGCCAGCTAACTTCCGAGCAGGGGCATATCCCAAGTACAACGGCAGCACCGACCCGGCGCAATACATAATGAGTTACCAAGTCGCCGTTGCATCCGCCGGAGGGGACGACGCCACAATGGCGAAGTCTTTCATCATCGCCCTAGAGGGCCCAGCACTCACCTGGTTCACCAGATTGCCTCCGCTGTCCATTGATTCGTGGAGAAGTCTCAGGGACAAGTTCCTCCTCAACTTCCAAGGGTACCGTCCAGACACCGACGCTCTGGCCGAGCTCTCGCTTTGCAAACAGCTGGAAAAGGAGACTCTGCGGGAGTATTACCGTAAATTCTTAACACTCAAGTCACAGCTGCCCTCCGTCGATGATCAGATCGCTATCCACTACGCCATCAGTGGCCTTCGGGCCGGCGTCCTATACAGCCACTGTATCAGAGATCCACCCAAGAACCTCCAGGAGCTATATCAGCTCTTTGAAAAATATGCCAAATCCGAAGAGCTCCACCAGCGCAAGGTTGAGTCACAGCGGAAGCCCAAAGATGCCCCGCAGTCCAGCCGCACGTGGACGAGGACTCCGCAACCAGACTCCGGTCGAGATGGCCGCAGTCAGCAGCAAGTGCACAACATCGCCAACCAGCAGCCTGCTGCTGACCCCCCTCGTCGCCAGGAATATCCCCCCAGGGCCGCGGAAACGGAACTCGTGGCAGGGGCCGAGGGCGCGCGCAGCCGCCGCGCCGGTTCTACTGCCTTTTCCACGGCGAAGACTGCGCCCACCAAACCAAAGACTGCCCCGAGACGAAGGCCACCAGAGACAGAATGGCGCGGGCGCAGCCAGCCGACAATCCCAGAATTGTCGCGCATAATTACCAGCCACCCCCTCCACCATATATCCACGCTCCCGCCCCGCATCCACCGCACCACGCTTACCAACACCATCAGGAAGTACAAATCGTACCTCCTCCACCCCCACCACCACACCAGCAACACCAAAACATCCCCCACGCCCCAAAGCAGGAAGACTTCACCGATCAACCATATCGCGGAGTCATTCACATGATAACAGGGGGGTCCAGCACTGACTTCGACACCAAGCGGCAGAAGCGGGACCACTACCGCAGCATCAACCATGTCGCGGTCACCGACCCAGTCGTGCAGACGAAGTGGTCCCACATACCGCTAACCTTCGACGCACGAGACGTCGACCTGCGCAGCGCCCCCCACATCGACGCTATGGTCATCAATTGCAGCGTGGCAGGCTGGGACCTACACAAAGTCCTAGTCGACAACGGCAGTCAGGCGGACATCATCTTCCTCCACGCCTTCGACCGCATGGGTATAAGCCACAGCCTGCTCAAGCCTTCGGACAATCCGTTGTATGGCTTCGGCGGCAAAGGCACCTTTCCCGTTGGCAAAATAGAGCTTCCCCTCTCCTTCGGTGTAGCACCCAATGCCCGAAGTGAGCAAGTAACCTTCGACATTGTCGACATGGTATATCCGTACAACGCCATCATGGGCCGGGGCTCCATCAATAAGTTCGAAGCTGCCATCCACGGACTGTACCTATGTATGAAGATACCAGGTCCGCTAGGCGCTATCACGATCTACGGCAACCAGCAGACGGCGCGCAACATAGAGCGGGACTTCGTGCCTGGTCAGAGGAACGTACACTGTCTCACGACCCAGCGCGAGGTCCCTGCGCCCGCCAGCCCAACCGACAAGCAGCACGAGAAGGCACAGTTGCAGAGCCAAGACGGAACCAAGACTGTTCCCCTTGATCAGGCCACGCCCAAGCAGACAGTCACTATCAGCGAAGACCTTACGTCACATGAAGAAGAGAAGCTTCTCTACTGCCTGGCCAAGAATAAAGATGTCTTCGTCTGGTCCGCCCTAGACCTGGTCGGAGTCAGCCGATCCATAATTGAGCACAGCTTGGGAATTGACCCTTCGGTGCGACCAAAAAAGCAAAGGCTCCGCAAAATGTCCGACGAAAAGACAGAGGCCGCCAAGGCGGAAGTGCACCGCCTCCTAGAAGCTAAATTCATCGAGCCAGTGGCTTACCCCACGTGGCTCTCCAATGTCGTAATGGTGCAGAAAAAAAGCGGGAAATGGCAAATGTGCATAGACTTCACCAGTCTCAATAAGGCCTGCCCGAAGGACAATTTCCCGTTGCCGCGGATCGACAAAATAGTCGATAGCGCGGCCGGATGCGAGGTCATGTCACTCCTCGACTGCTTCTCCGGCTATCACCAGATATACATGAAGGAGGAAGACAAGGCTAGCACCAGCTTTATAACACCCTTCGGCACTTATTGCTTCATCAGGATGCCGGAGGGACTCAAGAATGCGGGGTCCACCTTCTCCAGACTCACCAAAACAGTACTCGAAGGGCAGGTCGGTAGAAACATATTTACATATGTGGACGAAATCGTCATCGCCAGCAAGAATAAGGAGGACCACCTCGCCGACCTCGCCGAGACATTCGCGAACATGCGAGATGCACGACTCCGCCTGAACCCGGAAAAGTGCGTTTTCGGTGTTCGACATGGCAAGATATTGGGTTACCTGGTGTCGCACCGCGGCATCGAGGCCAACCCAACCAAGATCCAGGCCATCGTCGACATGTCGCCTCCGCAGTCCGTCAGGGACGTCCAGCGTCTGACAGGCAGATTGGCCGCTCTCAACAGATTCATCTCCAGGTCCGCCGAGCGAAGTCTCCCCTTCCTCAAAACACTTCGCGGTGCGAAAGACTTCGCTTGGGGGCCGGAGCAAGCAGCGGCCTTCGCCTCATTAAAACAGTACTTATCGGAGCTGGCCATCCTCACAAGCCCCGACTCCTCGCTCCCCCTATTGCTCTATGTCGCGGCTTCGCCGCACGCGGTCAGCGCGGCACTAGTGCAGGAGCAGACTGTTGAAGGCACAATCAGACAGTGCCCTATTTACTATGTCTCCGAAGTCCTGACACCGTCCAAATGCAACATGACAGAGCTGGAGAAGATCGCCTACGCAGTTGTCATGTCCTCGCGCAAACTGCGCCATTACTTTGAAGCATTCAAGGTCCGAGTCACCTCTGACAGGGGGCTCGGCGAACTATTCAGAAACCCGGAGGCATCGGTGAGGATTGCCAAGTGGGCAGCCGAACTCTCCGGCTACCACATCAGCTTCGAGCCCAGGACAGCCATCAAGTCGCAAGTCCTGGCAGACTTCGTCGTCGACTGGACTGGGCCAGTAGCACAGCCGGACCCGTCCACAGAAAAGGTCTGGACCATCCATTGCGACGGCGCATGGTGCCATGCGGGGGCAGGCGTCGCTGCAATCGTCACCTCACCAACCGGAGTCAAACACAGATATGCAGCACGCCTCAGCTTCGCTCTGGAATCCGACAGATGCACAAACAACATCGCAGAGTATGAAGCGGTTATCCTCGGCCTCCGCAAGCTAAGGGCCCTCGGAGTCACCACATGTATCATCAAGACAGACTCCAAGATAGTTGCTGGCCAGATCGAGAAAGACTATGCAGCAAAGGACCCCGCGCTCATGCAATACCTCGCGGCTATCCGAAGTCTCGAGAGACAGTTCAAGGGATTCACCTTGCAGCATGTGGATAGGGCCAAGAACGAGGAGGCCGACGCATTGGCCAAGGCTGCCGCCAGGGGCGAGCCCTTGCCCTCCGATGTGTTCTTTCACACCATCGGCATGCCTGCCGTCCGGAGCCCCGAAGGGCTCCAAATAACTAATGATAGCGAGGGCCACCGTATAGTCAACCTAATCATGACCGAAGACTGGCGGGCACCAATAACCCTGTTCCTATAGGGGTACTATCATCCAACTGACGTCAGTGAGGCAAAGCGCCTCAGACATCGAAGCCGGGACTTCGCACTGATTGAGGGCCAACTATACAAGAAAGGGGTCAGTCAGCCAATGCTTAAATGCGTCACCGAAACCGAAGGCATGCAGATCCTACGCGAAGTCCACAGTGGCACGTGCGGCTCGCACGCAGGGCCAAGGGCCCTGGCTGCCAAGGTGATCCGACAAGGGTTTTACTGGCCCGCAATGATCTGCGCCGCAAATCGGGTCACAAGGTCCTGCGAAGCCTGCCAGAAGTTCTCTCCTCGGTCAGGCAACCCCTCGCAATATACTAAGTTGATTGCCCATACATGGCCTCTCCAGCGCCAGGCCCCTGCCCACCGCTCAGGGGAACCTTAAGTTCGCCTTCGTAGCCGTTGAATACTTCACCAAATGGATTGAAGCGAGGGCTGTTTCCACAATCACATCAAAGACTGCCCAAAAATTCTTCTGGCAGAACATCGTTTGCCGCTTCGGAGTACCGTCCGAGCTAACAGTTGACAACGGCAAGCAGTTCGACAGCCAAGATTTCAGGGATTTTTGTTTCTCCATCGGCACCAAGCTTGCCTTCGCTTCAGTCTATCATCCGCAGTCCAACGGGGTCGTGGAGCGTGCCAATGGGAAAATCTTCACAGCTGTCAAAAAGATGCTCCTCGATGAAAAAAAAGGCAGATGGACCGATTTATTACCGGAGGCAGTCTGGGCGCTAAACACAACTGAGTGCAGGGCGACCGGGTTCACTCCTTTCCGCCTTCTATACGGATCGGAGGCAATGACCCCGCAAGAAATAAAGCATGGGTCCCCGCGTACAGTTCCGTCAGCCGTCCCCGACGTGGACGAGCCAACTTCAAAAGATCTCATTGACGGAGACCGGGTCTTCGCCCTACAGGCCCTAAACAAATACCAAGCCCAGACCAAAGCATGGCGCGACCACGCAGTCATCCCGAGAGAGTTCAGCGAAGGGGACCTCGTACTCATCCGAACAGCTCGGACGGAGTCCAAGGGCAAGTTGGAGCCCAAGTGGGAGGGCCCCTTCATAGTCAAGTCAAAAGCTTCCCCCAGCGCTTACAGGCTCACAACGCCAAATGGCGAGGACCTGGAGCACTCCTGGAACATCGACAACCTTCGCAAATTTTTTGTTTGACCCATTTAGGGCTGATTTCGCCCTTGTAATTCGCCGCAAACAATCTTGTACCGGCCTGCACTCTTTTCCTCCCGGGGGGTGAGGTTTTTAACGAGGCGGAGCCATGTAATATATGTGCGAAAAATCCCCCGCAAAAACATGTGTCGAAAAAAGACCGCGACAACGGTCTTCAGCATTCGACCAATTCGAGGTCACCACGAGGCTAAGCGCTAGCCACCCTCGCGTGCGACAATCCGCGCAGAAGTCGCCTAAGGGTGCAGCCGGACTAAGCACAACAAGTGCGAAAAAAATCCGATGTCTATCGCGAAGACTATCCGCGCAGAAGTCGCCTAAGGGTGCAGCCGGACTAAGCATAACAAGTGCGAAAAAAAATCCGATGTCTATCGCGAAGACTATCCACGCAGAAGTCGCCTAAGGGTGCAGCCGGACTAAGCACAACAAGTGCGAAAAAAATCCGATGTCTATCGCGAAGACTATCCGCGCAGAAGTCGCCTAAGGGTGCAGCCGGACTAAGCACAACAAGTGCGAAAAAATCCGATGTCTATCGCGAAGACTATCCGCGCAGAAGTCGCCTAAGGGTGCAGCCGGACTAAGCACAACAAGTGCGAAAAAATCCGATGTCTATCGCGAAGACTATCCGCGCAGAAGTCGCCTAAGGGTGCAGCCGGACTAGCACAACAAGCGCGAAAAAACCCGAAGTCTATCGTAAAGACTCCGCGCAGAAGCCGCCTAAGGGCGCAGCCGAACTAGTACAACAAAAGCAGAAACGATAGCATCAAACCATCCGTGCTAAGAACGACTATAATCACAATAGCACAGCATAACCAACCATACCAGACAAAGGCACACAACGTCCTCACAAGCACAGGCACGCGAGGGCACACAACTTCATCGTACAAACCTCTACACATATACAAGCGAGGGCACCACACTCTACATCGGCTCAACCTTAGGAATAATTCCCATCTCTCTATAATTAAATAACATTATCCTAAGCTCCTCACCCGCAAAAAGGCTTCGCAGCTCCCTTTCCCCCGTACTCGCAGCGGCCGGCAAAGACAACAGTTCCTGACGACCAGCCCTGCTCACACGAAGCCGAGCCCCCTCCTCCGCGCTAACCCTACGTTTTGCAACCGCCCTTCGTCGGCGGCGCCCGGTGCTAGGGCCTGGCACGTCTGGCGCGTCCGCGGCGTGTGGCGAAGCCTTCGCCGCAGCCACGTCCAAGGCCGCAAAATAATCCAAGTCCTCCGACGACTCCTCAGTCCACTCAACCGAGCTCCCGGAGTCGGTAAAATCAAAAAACTCAGATGCAAACCCACCATATTCATTCCCACCTTCCGCGGTCGAAGCCGCCAAAAACTCAGTAGTAGCGGTTGCGTGCGCAGGCCCAAAATCTTGAACCTGCGCAGCAACCAAAATTCAGCACAGCATCCAAAAATTCCCCAACCCTAAACACCTACTACGCCACCTGCGAAGGCCCTGACGCTGCGGGAGCCTCCGCCGTTGGCTCCGCCGCTGCCGCCGCGGGATCTTCAGCACTCGGCACAGCAGCTGCGGGGGCATCAGGGGCGCCTTCGGCCACCTTCGGGGGCTGCCGCCGCGATTGCTGCGGTCTCCGGGGTTGGCTCCAGGGCGACCCCAGTCACAGCCTCCGCGGGGGTCGGCTCCGGGTCTGGCAGCGCGCTGTTCAGAGCCCCGAAGTCGTCCACCCGCTCGCCGCGCTCCGCCTAGGACAAGACACACAGATTCAGCAAACACACGCACAGCCTGCATACAGCAAACGCCAAACAAACAAACAACGTTACCTGAGCCCTCGCAGTCTCGGCCCGCTCCCTGACCACCTCATGACCGTACAGACCCCACATCCGGTCATAAAGGGCCCCGGCGGATTCCTTCACTACGGGGTCTTCGACCTTATAGATATCACGCTCAAATTCTTCATCCGCCTGGTCGAAGGCCTCGAAGTGCCGGCACCCTTCGCGGGAGAGCGCGTTCATCGCCCCCTCGCAGGTGACCAGGGAGGCGTACGACATCAACCCCCCCGCGACGGCTGGAAGTTCCAGCAGCTCCTCCTGCACCCACTGCAGGCAGCGAAGCCCGGGCTCTCGGTCCGGCACCTCGAAGTCACCGGTCCGCGCACCCAGCTCACGATATGTATCCATAAGCCGCGTGCGCGTCCGTTCGGCCTCCGCATGCATCGCGGCCTCGGCCTCCTTCGCGCGGCTCTCCAGGGCGGTGAGCCGCTCTTGCAGATGTTCGGCGAGCTCCTTGGCAAGATTGCCCTCCGCCCGCGCCAGCTTGGCCTCCGCCTGCGCAGCCTGCCCCTTGGCAACGGCCTCGTTGGCTTCCCTCCTCTCCGCCGCCAGCTGGCGCCGGAGGTCAGCCTTCTCCCTCTCCAGGGCGGCCACCCTGTCCGTCAGCTTACGACACTTGCTGTCGGAGGCCGACTTCTCACGGATAGCGTCTGCATGTTGTGTCCGAAGTCTCTCGACTTCGGCAGACACAGCTGCCGTGAGGGCCCCCGATGCAGTACGGCTGGCGAAGTCAGCCACCTACAGAGCACACGTAAGGCCGTTGCCCCAAAAGAAAGAGGTGGGGGAGAGAGTATAACTCAGCGGACCTGACTCAGCGCCTCCGTCGCCTGACTCAGCGCCTCCGTCACTCCCTTCAGCCGGCGGGTCGCTGCGCTCGCCTCGTCCCTAACCACCGCGAGGGCCGACACCTCGCCTCCGGCGCCAAGGGCCTCGCCCCTCGCCCTCGGCACTATGGCCGCCGTCGCGATCTCCGCGCCAGGCGCGACCATAGCAAGCTGCCCCTCGTCCGACCCTGCAACGCATCCTCGAATTAAAAAAAAATAAAAATAAATAATAATAATAATAGGCCAAAGACTTACCACCAAGATAGTCGTCTACAGTAATATCAGTGCCGAAGTCGGCAACACGCTTGCCCGACAACGGCAACGCTCGGGCCGCCTTCGAGGCCTCCGCCACTCCGCTGGCCGGCGGCACCACCCTCGTTGACTTGGAGCTTCCAGCGCCCGCCGTTGCCTCCGGCGCCTTGCTAGGTGCAGAGGCGCCCGCCTTCGCCGCCAGCGGCGGCTTGCCTCCGCCGGAGGCCGCAGCCTTCGGAGCCCCCCGCTGCCTCTTCGGCCTAGCTTCATGCAGCCTGACAGTCGCCTGGCGTTTTTGCGCCGCACCTTGGCGATCCTTGTCCATCACTGCCCACACAACAGCACCGATATTTCGCCCGTAAGGAAAAACTCTCCACCGATGAACCATACGAGATGTAAAACAGTCCTCCTCAGCCGCGCAGGGGATAGGAACATTTCTAGGCCAGCAGCCCCCGGTAACCCTCAGCATCTGAGCTGAAGACTCCCGGAGCTCAGGCGAAGACATCCTTTCCCCCGGGGCCGCACACGTCCTCATCAACTCTCTAGCAAAACTGTCAGACACCCCAAGTCCTCCCATCGCAGTACCTAATTTTCTCTTTTTCGAGGAAGGGGCGGCCGCCGGCGCAGGGTCGTCTCTAGTCTCCACCGCCGGTTTCTTCCCACGGCGGTCCGCTTCATCTTGACCGGGATAGCCGTCGTACGGCAATTGATTTAATTCGAAGACCCTGTTCAAACGGTCATTTGACCCGCGGATATCAAAGCTGCGCTGGCCTTCCGTCCTCGGCACGTAACGTCCCACGACCCGCACCGCCAAGTCCTCCGCATCACGCACAAAGGCGGCCGGGTCACGGTTTCGCAAATTCAGTGCGAATGCAGGACTTCGCACCACCCTTCCTCCGTGAAAAGGCATCTGGCGAGGGCACACTTCGCCCAACGCCCAGCCGTGCGCCAAGGGCCAGACCCCGTACGCCACGAACTCTTCAACTAAATCACGCCCACTGCTCTGACCGACGGCGCACCGAAGGGCCCCTTCGTCTGCATCCTCTTCTGCCACTTCAAAGGGCGGATACGCAGAGTAATAATGAGAGCACATCTCAGACACGGGGAGTCCCTCATGGTCTTCGACAGCACCCTCAGCAACGTAAAACCAAAATTCATTCCAATTGCCCCACTTGTTGTGGGCGCACGGAACCAACTCCACTACTGGCATTGTGGTCTTGCCGGTCTTCGGCGTGAATGTGCATGACCCGAACTGGGCAACTCCGTCCCCAACCATCCTCTTCTGCCAATGCAAATAATAATTCTTCGCAAAAACTTCAACCGACTGCTGTCCGCCGTACGAAGTCGTCGCCCAGACATACTTCGCCAGCGCCACCATGGCATTCGGTGTCAGCTGATGTATTTGAACGTTGAATCTACGCAGGACTTCGCCAACAAACCGGTGCGTAGGCAAGCGGATACCGGCGGCGAAGAACGCCTCGAAAACGACCAACTCACCCTCCGGCTCGGGGACTTCCTCCGTCCCCGGAGCACGAGCAACTCCGCCGCCAAAGTAGCCCAACCGCTGCATATCTTCAACGCGGGCTGACGTCATCCGTGACACACCAAAATCAACAGAGTCGCCGGCGCGCAACTCCTCCACCATCAAGCTACTCAACGTCTCCTCAGACGAGGCGGCCGCCGGCGGCGTGGTGTCGGCGGAAGAAGAAGAGGACGGCATTGCTACGTACCGTCGGCGGCGGCGGGCGGTCTGCTTCACTCGAGCCAGATCTCCGGCGATCAAGAGCACGGCGGGCAGACGAGCAGCAAGACGGCGGGCGGCTAGGGTTTTCGCGGAGCGCAGAAGGCAAAGTTCAAAAAGCACCGACCCCCGCCCCCTTTTATAGGCAGGGCGCGACTCTTCGGGAAACCCGCAATCCGACAGGGCGCGGCGCTTCGGGAAACCCGCAATCCAACAGTACGCCGTCCATCAACGGTCACATCAAAAACCCCCGCGGAACCACTTCGAGCGAGGGCAGCGTCTCCGCCATCTAGCGACGTCTTCGGCACCAGGTGACTTTGTCGAACCGGTCCCTCGGAGGGCAAATGTTGGGGCGAAGGCAAAGACGCCACCCTTCGCTCGTCGCCTTTCGCTGCAGTCGCTGGTCTGACAGAGACAAAACGGGCAGGGACACCCTTCGCTTCATTCAGCACCAGACGAAGGCCTGCGGTGACGTCTCCCCGCAGCGCGGCCTCGTCCTGCTCTGAGGCCCACGTGCGATCTGGCCCATTGTAACGGGCCCCGCGTGGTCGTCTCTGTGTTACGGGCCTAGTTTGTAAAGGCATTCTTGTAATTACAGCTTGTAACCCTGCTTTATGGGAATATTCTGGGGATAAACTAGGTGTCTGAGGGCACATGCGTCCTTAACACAAGGCGCTGGGCACTCAGATACCTATAAATACCCCCGCACAGTGCCCGTGAGAGGCTAGATTAACAGAGCTATTGCCCCCGAGCACGCAACCCTGTTGTCACCACTGTTCACTCTTGTTGGCTTCTTTGCTTCTGAGAGCAAGTTCCAACAGCGGGTATACAAGAGCATGGTCAAGACGAAGTTTGACTGAAATGGAAGATGATCATGACGAAGGATGAAACGATCACGAAGCTATGTGCAGAAAAGCTTCGGCATGACAGCAGAAAAGAGGAACCGACTTAAAGATGAAAAGCCAAATTAGACCTCGAAGAATTACTATAGAGTTATTGATAAAAGTAAAGGGCATTAATGTAATTTTACACGGGCTGCGTCCCGTGCCTATAAATAGATGAACAGTACTCCCATACTGTTCACGCTGACTTGGCATTTGCATTAGCATCACGCTTGTACCCTTACTTTCCTTCAGGCCGAAGGTACATTTGTAATTTGTTGTTGTTTATATAAGTAAGATAAATAGAAATAAATTAATAATAATGTTCAAAGTAATCATGTTATTTTCCGTGTTTTGTGTATAAATCTCTCTCATTTTTTATTATGATTGTGAAAGCATGACCTTCACAACCTTCGTCCGAAATTCATTATATCCGAAGGGAAATAATGTTCCGAAGGACGAAGGGCTTTGATATTTAACATTTTATGTTGCCTTGTTCTTAATTCATAGCATTTGAGAACAAGTCCCCAACAGAAAATAACTTCAATATGCGATTTAAAAGTTTCTCACATCAAAAGCCGATTTGAAAATAAATTGGACCAAAATCCATCAAAAGTCAGCCTACCCTCTTGATTTTAGGTGAGTAATGCATGAACTTGGAAATATAAAAATCACTAAATGGCGATGATGTCCAAACTCATCGGTTATCCAACATCTGAGGGTGATATATACATCGACCGCATTTGTGCTAAGGGTGATACAACTACCGGATGTTGTCTAAAAATCACTCTAGCCTTATTGCCAAACACTTGGAAAAATATATATTTAAGTACCTTTCATTGATTGCTATGGAGAGACTATCACCTTGCAATGTCTCATCATATATGAATTCTTAATTATTGCTTTGATTAAATTATAAGGACCATTTCAATCTAGTGACAACTTATCAAACTTGTTGCTCTTTAGCAGTGGCGTAGCTAGGTTTTTAACGATAGGTGGTCCAACTTATCTTTTTAAACAATTTAAATACAACACATCATGTAAATAAAAAATTACTAAATATAATATAATTAAATAAATAGGTCTTACATTCATCTAACATCTTAATAAAAGTATAAAAATTATATCTTACACATACTAATAATGCTAGTTTACGAAGAATATAATGTTACTTTTTTTGTCGGGCCTACGCCTTTTAATAGCCATGAAAGTATTGATAATATCATCCTCATCCACTTGTAAGAAAATATCTCGCTCAACAAAAGTGACGAGACAATCGTCCAAAAGATTGTCACCCATCTTACTTCTCAATTTATTCTTGACAAAGGTCATTGCAGAAAATACTCTTTCAACACTTGTTGTTGCCACCGGTAGAAGCAATACTAGTTTGAGAAGCGTGTACACCCAATGATATACTTTGTCCCTCTTTGTTTCAACAAGTTTAATAGAAAGGTCAACAAGATTGTTTAGTCCTTTGAACATATCATCTTTTCTCATATCATCAATATAGTTACCAAGTTGCAATTCAAGTCTTAGCAAGTCAGAACCTTTAAATTCATTAGGGTAAAACTCAGCAAGTCTACGTACCTTATTTGCATCAAAAGAAGCAAATGAATCAACTGGACTAAAGGCAGCCATACAAGAAAGCAACTCCATATTTACCTCATCAAACCGATTATTTAGCTCAAGGCTAATTTGGTCAATGACTCCAATATATACTTCTCTTTTAAAGTGATCATCATTTGTTTGGTTTCAAGAAAAACATGCTGATATTCCATAAGGTACATATTTATCTTGCATTGTCGGAACTTGGATGCCATATTTATTGCAAAATAGTGTTACCTTTTGAAGGAATGGAACCCATCCATCAGACCTCAACTCTTGAATTTTACACTTCGCCACACTAACAAGTGACATTGCATTAAGAATATCTTGGTCCCTTCTTTGTAAACACTCTGACAAATCATTAGTGTATCCAAGAATCACAAGCATCAAATGAGCACTGAAAATAAAGTCAAATGACTCAAGGACTCCAACCATGGTATGTATTTTTGGCCATTCACCCCTTTGTGAGGTATCTTCTCCAAGAGCTATGAGTACATCACGAATTGTAGGATACATAGCAATCATGTTGACCACAATTTTGTAATGAGAGCCCCATCGAGTTTCACCAGGCCTAGACAACCCCATCTCTTGATTCAACCCACTTCCAGATTCTAGTTCACCACTTTCAAGTGCTTTCATGACATTATCAAATTGGTGATGACGGAGCATGCCATGCCGCTTACAAACTCCAACAATATTTAGCAAGAGTGATACTTGGTCAAAAAACCACACACAATCATTATTTTCATTTGCAACTGCAATAAGAACTAGTTGGAGTTGATGTGCAAAACAATGAATATAATAAGCAGAATGTGATTCTTTCATGATCAAAGTTTTCAACCCTTTAATCTCTCCTTTCATGTTGCTAGCCCCATCATAGCCCTGACCACGAATTTGAGTAATAGTCAACCCATGACTAACAAGTAAAGATTGAATTGCTTCCTTAAGTAAGATAGCAGTAGTATCATCTACATGAACAACTCCAAGAAAGCGCTCACATGGCCTTCCCAAACTATTAACATAGCGCAAGCAAAGTGCTAGTTGTTCCTTATGAGAGACATCACTAGACTCGTCAGCTAGAATTGTATAATACTCATCCTCAATTTCTTGAACGATATGTTTTCTAGTTTCCATAGCACAACATTGGATAATATCCTTTTGTATGTCTGGACTAGTCAATGTGCAATTGCCTGGAGCATTCTTCAAAACATACTTGTCCACCTCCACATTATTTGTTGCAAGCCACTTCAAAAGTTCAATAAAATTCCCTCTATTACTAGATTCTTCACTTTCATTATGCCCACGAAATGACAATCCTTGTTGCAAAAGAAACTTCAAGCATCTAATTGAATAAGTCAACCTGATCTTATATAAACGGCGGTCCTCATTATCCACCTTCACAATTTGTTCATCAATTGCCTTTTGAGGATTCACAAATAAGTTATATCTTTCTTGTGCTGCACTGTGAGCACTTGTAACACCACCCATATGCAAATCAAGTGCATCATATCTATTCCAATTATTCCAACCACCATTGACAAATGCTGATTTCTTAATCTTTTCCCTTGCAAATAAGTAGCAAACAAAGCAAAATGCTGATTCTAGTTTGATACTATATTCAATCCAAGGATATTTATAAAACCATATAGGGCTGAATTGCCGGTCCCTGTTTCCAATTCTTCTACTTTCAAAATCATGTGCATAAGGTTGGAATGGACCTCTGATAATATAGGCTTTTCGAATTGCATCTTGATCATTAACGGGATAACTTGCAATGGGTTGCCTATCCCCTGGATCATGCGGAATCCGACTAATATCATAAACAGGTGCTGGTGTCGGTGTTGGTGTTGGTGTCACAATACCTTTAGGTGCAAGTGGAGGTGGACAAGATGGCATTGTATTAACATTTTCTTCAACCACTTGCTCTTGTTCTGGTGCATCTTCTTGTTCTTAAATTTTCTCCTCTGAAACATCCCCAATAGATGTAGAAGAAGCCTTCTTCTTGGATGCATATTTCTGAAAAAGAGATGTAATATCTCCACTTCTCTTCATGCTTCAACAAACCGACGATAGAGTTATGTAAAATTTAAAATTAATATTACAAGGACTAAAATTTAATAATTTTCTTGATTGTTTTTGTCTTGAATCTATCTATAATAAAATTATATGATATTTTAAATTATCATTCCAATTACCAAATGTTGAAAAAAGGGTATGATTGGTTTTAAAAAGTACCGTGATTGAAATATAATAATCCGGTGCAAAATACATCTAATATCTCAACTCTTTATAAGTCTTGCCTAAACTAATTTTGTATGAGTCCATAACGGTGAACAATATGCTAATTAGCTTTGAGCTTTGTGCATGTAATACTTTACAAATTTGAAACGTCACGTGATGTACCTGTTGGCTGTTGCTGCCTGAGAATCTGACGGATGCAGATGTGCATGCATATGTGCAGGCAGGCCTCAGCACCTCTCCGTTGCCCCTTGTGGCCACGCGGCCCACGCCTGACGTCGCCCACCGCTTCTGGCTGAGTTTTTGACCTGTGGCGGCGATGTCGTCCGTTCTATCCTTGATTGGCCCGATTAAATAGTAGATGTGGTTGCGGATATATAGAGAATATGATGAAAGGTCTAAGAGTATAGACTTCGGGTGCGCGGTATTTAACAGCACGCACAGAATCGTATCTGCAGAAGATTTGTATGGTGTTTGATTGGGCCAAATATATGGTGGTCTGTGGCCCACAAGGACCACCATGTGGCTCCGCCCCTGCTCTTCAGTCCAATTGGTAGTATGATTTTCTATATTATATCTCCAACATGGAACCACTTGTTTTTACTTTCTTATTATACACTCGATCAACGTGAGCATTATCTTTCTCTATATCCTTGATAAACTTCAATCTCTTGTTTGTCACCTCATCGATATTGTCCATCATTAAATTATGATACACAATAGCAGATGATCTATTTTGTTTAACAATCCTATATGTATCCAAATTTATTTCAATAGGTAACACTACCTCTTGCCAGTATACCAGCTCAAAATAAGTAATTTTAGTAGCACCATGTCTTTATAGAGTGCACATAAAGCTCCAGATAAAACTTCAAGACATCTATTCAAATTATCCTCAATGTTCTTTTTGATAAGCTTGATCAAATTGTTGTTACCAGACACCTCTTCAAATTATCTCCTCAAGACGCATGATATATTTAGCAATGAACTCAATTATCTTCTTATGTGTCATATTCTTAAAGAAACAACTTACAATCCATTTAGTGAAGTAATTCATAGCAATCGAGACAAAGTGATATCCCTTTGATTGTGTGGGGGTGAATTTGGTCTGTGAATTCTAACTCTCAACCAAGAAGAGGTCATGGTTTGATAGTAGAATGAAGCAATATTTCTATACCACTGTCATTCTTCACAACCTTTGCAGTAATGAAAATAATTGGTGATCATAGTAGGCCAATAAAAACCAACTCTACACAATAACCACTTCATCTTCAGAGTTGTAGCTATTCGTGCTAGATCAAATCCCAAACACTTTAATAACAAATCTTCGACAATATTTCTATATAACTCATCATCGTGCAACAAAAATATGAATGCACATCGTCAAACATGTTTTCAAACTTTAGCACTTGGAGCACGTAATTACTTTACTATGGTAGTTTCCCAATCATCTAAATCGGCTTTAGCATCAATAGAATCTAAAATACAATTATTTGGGCCCTCACCGAGAAAGTCGACCTGACCAACCTTGGGAGCCGATCTAGCCATGTTTAGAAAGTTGGCATGGCCACCATCTAGGCTAGCATAGTCAGGTTTGTACAATTATGAAAATCCTCAATGTCGGACAAGCCGACTCTCAATGGCCAGTCTCAAATAAAAACATTTGTGTTGATTTTTCTTTGATAGAAAAGTTATGTCCACCAACATGAAAGTTAGATGCTTGTTGAGCGAGCATGTTGACCTTATATTCTCATGCCTTTAAATATGAAAAATTTAAAATTTGGTAAAAGAAGCAATAGTATCAAGGCATGCATCAAGATAATATATTGAGTAATCTCTCTAAACATTGAAACTCATTAGCTACTTACTGCACTACCAACAACGAGTCACCAAAGGCCTCAAATTGCTTTACCTCCATGGATCGCAATATTCCAAACTAAATAAGAGAGTTTCATATTCAACTTGATTATTTCTATAATAGTAATTCAATCGGCTTAACATCTCAAATTCAGCACTATTATGAGAAATAATGGCTACGCCAACACATTAGGCTTCTATGCAAGCTTATCCATCAAAATAAAGCTTCCATGGGATAGAATTTCAAGTTCAACACATTAGGTGTTTGATTGAGGCAACATAGCAGGTGCAAATCAAGTTTTTGTGCAAACCAACTAACAAAAGTCACAAAAACTTCTCAAAAAATTATAGATGTACTTCATTGCCTACTCTAGCACTGTATAAAATTTTAAGTTCAAATTCATCATATGTTAAGAGATACAAAAATAGAAAATTCTAAGATACAAAAAAGTGAAAATTATCTCAGAATTTTCTCTTTTTGTATCTTTTAATATATGATTAATTTGAATTTGAGATTTTATACAGTGGTAGAGTGGACAAAGAAGTGCATCCATATTTTTTGAGAATTTTTGTGACTTTTGTTAGTTAGTTTGTGCGGAATTTGCACAGAAGTACTGGTTTGTAACTGATACGTTGCCTTTGATCTAATCTCCTAAGTCAATACCATGCTCAACAATGAAATTAGCGATGTTTTAACCTTTTATTATCTAAAAGTAAAATCATACTCAATTAATGTGTATGCCCATTTGTTGATCATTGCACTAAGAATTGGCTGATATAGCATGTGCTTAATCATATTATCAGGAAAGCAATGATGCATGTATTGGATAAGAAATAATATATGATCTTAGCACAAGCATAGTACAATGATAAGTATAACTTTTTAATATGGGCATACATTGCCTCACGATGAAGAAGACATCGACCAATATAACGATCACATATTCCTTATTTTCATCTTGAGTCAAAACAACACCGATGGTCTTCTCTTCGGCAATAATAGATAATTTAAAAGAAACTCTTCTTTTAGGTGCACGAAGCCCCATCGAAAGGAGCACGTTTGATCGGCATGGTCATCTAAAACACCATCAAATCTTATTGGAAGACGTGATAAACAATGAAGAGAGAGAAAGAAATAAAAAGGATAATAGATATATTTTGATCGATTGAATGCTAAAATATGTTAATTGGCCGTGACCCTCTTATATACAATGGAGGTAGTCTTATCCCATTAGAAAACAAATGAAATACACATTTTACAAGTTTTCTACATAAAAACCGATTTAAAAATGAACTAATTTAAAATCCAATAAAAGTCGAATTACCCTACTTTGACCCAGCTTAACTGAATTTAGTGGTCGGCCTGACTCGCTGTGGCTTGCGTGTGTACACAAAGATATTCTGTGGATATCTCCACGTACCTGCTCCCTGACTTGTCTATCAGGGAATAATCGGCGCTGCAGGTAACCTTAGTGGCTACAAAGACATGTCTTTTTAGCTTGTGATAGCATCGGTGGATAAAACACCTTGAGGAGATGGAGAACTTGATCCGTGTTGTCTGCTAGTAGCCTAGTACCAGTGGCGTGCCTGACTGCCTGTGGTTGGAAGTCCATGAAAGAGCCCCTGATGACACATTATGAAATGGATTTTTGCGACGAACAAAACTTGCTCTGGCAGGTAAAGGAAGGTGAAAGAAACGTCGATGGAAAAAAATGGAGGTCCTGTGTCGTTTTATCTACCCACTAGTCAAGTAATTTCCGTCATGTCAAGGGTCGTTGCGTCTCGAAAAAAAAAGAAGCAAACAAAGGAACCACACAAGTCACAAAGTGTACTACATGTATATGTGGTCCCTTTCACCAACGTAACAAATCAAACATCACCTTGCACATACTAAAATAGCGTTAGCCATTACGTAGCGATAGTTCTACTGGTACTGAAAAGATCAGAACACAACAAACAAAAATTTTTAAAAAATTATCTACGATCTTGGACCCCGAACCCATTTACAGCTGGCGGTGACTTTGGTACCTATGTAGAACGAGTGCGAGACATTTCTACTGACTACCCACTATGAAGTGTTACCCATGGTGGAGACCTGGGACTTGTTTGGGACAGCTCCAGCTCTAGAAAATTTGGTGAAGTTAGTGGAACATATCATTTAGGTGTTCCAGAAAATCGTAGAGCTAGAAATGTTAGCATTTAGAAGACATTTAGATAAGTCATTTTGTTTTTTATTTAGATTAAAAATATTTTTATAACTATTTAAATTGATGTTATAAACTATAGCTCCACAATGGAGCAGGAACCTGGAGTCATTCTAAACACCCCCTAATGACCTGCTCTACCAACTTCACCAAATTTCTTGGATTTGGAGCGGTCCCAAACATGACCTAACCCCTAGAGCTAATAGTTAGCCAACTAATAAATCATTAGCTGGGTTGAGTCAGCTAATGAACTAATTGTTAACTATGAGATAACTAACAATTAGTTGAACCCAATAGCTAATAAATTATTAGATGGGTTGAGCAAGCTAATCGATTGTAATCCTCTCATTTATATAGATATGATGGTCTACCCGGGTAGTAAACAAGTCTAGATCATAATTTTTAAGTTACTCACACTAAAAATCTAAAATCGGTTTGAAAACCAATTAATTCAGAATATGACAGAAAAAATGACCTAAATGGTTAGGACAAGTCCCAAACTGGTCGTTCGATTTTCACGGGGTTGGGTAGCCACATGGGTAGCCAAATCGGCCTTACTGGTTCCAAACCGGTATGGTCGATTTTGCTACGAGTCCAAAGCACAAAATCTTCAAAAAAATAATTAATTCATCTAGACTTCACAAGAAGTAATCCATATATGTTTTTCAAGCAGCTCGAAAAGAGGAACACAATGTGCAATCCATTCTTGCATTGGACAAAGTTGTGAAAACTAGCCTCACTGGTTTTTGGTACTAGCCAATTTTGCCTAGTTGAGCCCTCAAAAGTTTTTTCCTCGTTTAGACTCCAAATGAGATGAACCAAGTATGTTTTATGACCATCTCGTTAATAGAAATAAGACGATGGGCTCCATTATACACTTCGACAAATTTTGGTTGTCAATATATGCCCCATGTTTTTTAAGTAGATGTTGTTTGAACCTAAAACCATAAAACACTAAATAGCAAAGAATGTCTAACTTATCGACTATCTAGCATCTAAGTAAGTTGTATATATCGCATAATTGTTCTAAGGGTGATATAAGTATTGATCATTGTTTGGAGAGAACTATAGGCTCCTTGCCGAACACTTGAGAAATACTTTTTCAAATACCTCTTGTTAGTTGCTCTTTGGAGATTATCACCTTGCAACATCTCCAACAGATATGAGTTTTCAAATATCACTTTCATCACCTCGTATGGACTTTTCAAACTTGATCACTTATTGAAGCTTTGCTACTTGACATACATTGATCATCGATTATGCTAGTACTTCTAGCATTTCTTCATATATTCACAAACCTCTCCCATTGCCACTTTTTGCAGTTTTGCTCAAATACAATTCAAGCACTTGAGTAACAAGTCCTCGACAGTCCTTCAATATTCATTATTGTGCAAGATAAATTTAAATCCACTCTATTAAACACTTTTACCAATTCTAGCACCCAGATCACACAGATACCCTCCAATGTAAGTCCTATCATCCAAGTCAGCTCAACGGGGCACAAAATGAGCCGAAGTGGACCATCAACAGAAAAAATTGTCCTAACTAGTTTTGTTGCACACCTATTACAAGAGAAGCAGTAGAACAGACATGGCTTATTTAGCAAATTGGCTTGGGTGATTTTGGCAGACCAAAAGCATTTTGATCCTTTTGCATTGGTATTCCTTTGATATAAATTTATTCCCTCGATGTTAAACCTAGGTGGTGGTTAAGCCAACATGTTAGCCTTATCATTTGCATGTCTTGAAATATGTCAAGTGATATCTCTAAACATATCAAGGAAAAAGAAGCGAAAGTATTAATGCACATATTAAGATACATGTCGAGTGATTCCTCTAAACATTGAAACTCACCATCTATTCGCTGCTCCACCATCAAAGGATTTCCAAAGGCTTCAACATGGATTGTAATATTTCTAAGATAAACAAGAGAACTTGACATTCACCATAAATACTAGTGCAAAAGTAGTTTCATTTGATTTGATGTCTGAAACAACACCATTGTGAGAAATAATGATTATGCCAATTATTTGGAATAAACCTTCATTGGGTACAATTTAGGTAATTGATTTTATCTCCTAAATCAATTCTGTGATCAATAAAAAATCAACAAGAATCTGGCCTTTGAAAATTCGTAATGTTTCAAAAGTCAAATCATAGTTATTTAATGCATACGCCCATTTACCTATCCTCTTGCTAAGGGTTGGATAATGTAATACGTGCTTAATGACATCGACTTGCAAGCCAATATGTGTGTACTATATATCATAGTACAATGATAAACATTATTTTAAGTATGGGCATACATTATCTCAAGATTAAGGAGACATCAACCAACATAGATAAGACATCCTTTCCCTTTGTCTTCTTGAGTCAACACAACATTGAGACACTGAACATCGCCTAGAGGGGGGGGGGGGGCGGTGAATAGGCAAATCTGAATTTTATAGAGTTTAAGCACAACTACAAGCCAGGGTTAGCGTTAGAAATATAAACGAGTCCGAAAGAGAGGTGCAAAAACAAATCACAAACAAATAAGAGTGGATGACATGGTGATTTATTTTACTGAGGTTCGGTTCTTGCAAACCTACTCCCAGTTGAGGTGGTCACAAAGACCGGGTCTCTTTCAACCCTTTCCCTCTCTCAAACAGTCACTTAGACCGAGTGAGCTTCTCTTCTCAATCAAACGGGACACTAAGTCCCCACAAGGACCACCACACAATTGGTGTCTCTTGCTTTGATTACAATGATCTTGGGAACAAGAAATAGAGGAAGAAGAAAAGCGATCCAAGCGCAAGAGCTCAAAAGAACACAAAAGTCTCTCTCTCTAGTCACTAATTTCTTTGGAGTGATTCCGGACTTGGGAGAGAATTTGATCTCTTTGTTTGTGTCTTGGAATGAAGTCTAGAGCTCTTGTATGAGGTTTGATGGTGTTGGGGACTTGTTCTCAAATGCTATGAATTAAGAACAAGGCAACATAAAATATTAAATATTAATGTCCTTCGTCCGCGGAAGCATTATATCCCCAAGGATTTAATGAGCTTCGGACGAAGGCCATAAACAAAATATCACGAAGGTCATACCTTCGTGATCAGACTTGAAAAACAATATGAAGTAAAATGTAAAACATAAGGCATTATAGAAAGACATGCTGAAAATGAATAACAATATTCACATATATTTGATTATGTGAACCTAAATATTGAAACATAATATTTAGGTACATTTATACCTTCGTCTTAGCAGAAAGCAATAATTCCAGCGTAATGTGCCAGTGATTACAAGATTGCGTGAACAGTTCAGAGGTACTGTTCACCTATTTATAGACACAGGGCGTAGCCTGTGAGGAATTACAATTATGTCCCTCATAAGGGATTACAACGGTGACTCAAACATTTATGGACTAAAAGGTCATTCTACTTTTATGTCGGTTTGTAAATTCCGAAGCTTCATGAAGAGGAACCTTCGGTCATCTCATACGAACAGCTTCAGCCGAAAACTGCTTCTTCCTACAAGACCTTCGGCGACGAAGCATAGTCCCAACAGTAGCCCCTTTCGCGGTGCTAGATCATTTTTCGTAACGAGCTTGATCCGTGAAAAAAGTCTCCTAAGCTTCAGGAAGCCGAAGGTCCAAAAAACACCTTCCCTGAGTTCGTTGTCGAGAAACGATTCAATTTCCCAGCGCATAGCGGTCCCACCTTGCAGAGTTACTGTTTGGTCTCTGCGGTCCACCGTGCAGCGAGTGCAAGCGGCTGTCCGCCTGGTGTAAAAATCCTGGCGCTTCGCCTTCTTACCTGCAGTACTATATAAACAGACGAGTAGGTGTGAAGTTACCACAGCATTCATTGCTATTGGCACTGTTTTGCTGCCAAAATTTTTAACCATAGCCGAAGCTTGACTCTCGGAATCGAACGAAGCTCCAGCTTGAAGCCTGCTTCGTCAGAAGAAAAAACTTCGGAAGAAGAAGTATTTAATTCCCACAAATTCAGAATTAAATGGCCAGAGTGCGTTCTACCGCTAGGGTTGAGCGTGAGGGAGGCGAAGCTGAAGGTTCGGAGACTATTCCCATCTCCGAAGCGATGCAACGATCCGGGCTGGTAACTTCTGAAAAAATCCCCAGTGCTGATGCAGAACAAGCAGAACAAACAACTGCCGAAGCAGAAGAAGAAAACATTGAGGAAATTGATCCCGAAGATGATTATCGTATTGCCATGCCAAGTAAACCGAGCCACTTGGACTTCGGAAAGTCTACTGTTTCAAAGGCTGATCTCTCCAAGATGGTAAAGTCGGGTTATTTCAGTGAAAGTCAGAAGAAGCTACTACGCTTCGGGGGGGAAGAAACTACCCCAAAGCCGGAGAAGGATGAAATAGTCATTTTCAAGAGCTTTCTAAAGGCTGGATTAAGATTCCCCCTACATGGGATTATTGCAGAGGTACTGAAGAGGTTTGATATCTACTTTCATCAGTTGACTCCTAACGCTATCGTTAGGCTTAGTGTTTATATCTGGGCCCTCCGAAGCCAAGCGGTGGAGCCGTATGCGTACAGCTTTTGTCGAGTTCACGAGCTGCACTATCAGACGAAGGCTAGAAAAGATGGATTGCATGACAATTTTGGTTGCTATAATTTTGCTTATCGGAAAACCACAAAGTTCCCTGTAATCAGCTACCGAAGCAAATGGGCAGCAGGCTGGAAGTCGGAGTGGTTCTATGTCAAGGTTGATGACGACAAGGAGAAGCTTGTGCAAAGTCCACTTGAACTAATCTTCGGAGAAACCCGACCTCGTTGCAACATGACACCAGAAGGTCCAACCCAACAAGCGTTGGATGAATTCAGAATTGTTGCAGAACATATCAGTACAAGAGACCTGGTTCAGGAGTTTTTGGCTTTCAGAGTTTTTCCTAGTTTAAAAGAATGAGAAATGCCGAAGCTAGAGGGGGAGAAGAAAGAAGGGGAACTTGTGCGGTTACCTTACTATTACAAGTTTAAGAAATACTTTAAAACACCTTGCCAAGAGTGGTTGGAAACAATTGAAATAATGTGCAATGAAATACTTGGCAATTACTCCAAAAAAGAAGATCAGTTGATGACTGCGGCCTTCGGCACCCGTCCGAAGCGAAGACTGAATCGAGTGCTGGACGCCTTGAGTTTTGAATACCCTGACTACGAAAATCTGAATAAAGGTGTCAGAGGCCGGAAAAGGAAAAGGATAACCGAAGCCTTAAATGAAGATGAGAAAGAACCATCAAAGAAGAAAATTCCGAAGAAGAGGAAAGTGTCTTCTCTGAAGCAAAAAGTATCCGACGAAGAAGAAACTCCCGCATCACACTCTGCCACTGACGTGGAGGAAATTTTGAAGGTAATGACTGAATCCCTGCCTGCGAAGCTAAGTCCATTGGGGCCTCAACTGACAAAGTTTTTTCAGAAGGAAAAGGAGCCCGAAAAAACGAAGAAAACGACTAAAGCAAAGAGACAAAGAATCATCGCTGTGACAGAGGTCATTGACAAGACACCACCGAGAGCTTTAGCTCAGAAGATACCGGCGGCTGAGGAAATAACAAATATTGAAATCACACCTTCGGAGGTCGCGGCCGCCGAAGCTACCTCAATTGAAGATTTGAACTTGGAAAGCACAATCGAACACATCGACAAAATGCTGCTAGACATGGCCACAGAAGAAGCTACTACTGCCGCCGAAGAGGCCATGGCCGCAGTGTCGGAGAAAGAAAAGGAAATTGCTGACGAAGCTTCAGAGGACGAGGCCTTCATGTTTCAAAATTTAGTTGGAGAAAAATTGTCAAAAACCGAAATAGAAGAGCTTAAAGAGTATGCCAAATCTTGCGGATATAAACCAGGAGCACTCCTCTTCGGAGGTATTGATGATGAAAAATTAGACTGTATCCGGGATCAAACTGGAGCTAAGGTTATCGGTACTCTGTCAAAGAGTATCAGCTTTCCGAAGCTAGAAACGGACATTAGCCGCTACCGACGACAACATATCGTTGGTAGTTTATTTTATTCCAATTTCAAGGTGAACTACTTTTCCCTTGACTTTTATTGTTTTTAATAATGAAGACATGTCTAACGAAGGTTGTTTTCGTGCAGAGTATGCTGTTGAGCAAAGATTTGAAAATGCAGCAAGATCTGGAAGACAAGAAACACGAGGTTATAATTGAAAATTTAGAAGGCAAAATAAAAGAGCAATCAGCTACTATTGAAAAGAAGAACTTCGAGCTTCAAGCAACCGAAGGCTTATTGGCGGAAGCCGAAGCTAAAATAACAGAACTGAACACGAAGCTTCTCTGCCAATCTGAACAGTTTGAACAAGAAAAGCAAGAACTTAATGCAAAACTTGAAGCCGAAGTCCAACAAAATTCAGATTTGAAAAAACTATTGGCGGGCCTTCAAGACAAATGTTTGGAATTTAGCAACAAATGTATTCAACGACTGAGAAAAATTTTCCACTCAGTTGGAGCTAGCAGTGAGAAATTCACCCCGTCAGCTGAAGATTTACCAAAGACCTTCGAACATATTGAGGGTGAAATTGATGAGCTTGACGAAGTTATAGCCGGGCACGGTGACTTCTGCGCCTGGGTAGCTTCTCGGGGCACTGCTGCAGCTTTCCTAAAAGCTGGCTGCGATCATGGAAAAATTGTCAATAGGCCCAATTTCACTTTATCACCATCAATTCTAGATGACATCTCTGATCTCGCCCGAAGCATTTCTAATAGATTTGTAAAGATGATATGGACAAAAGGCGCGCAAGAAAAGGCTGGAGACGAAGCTCGGAGTCATCTTGAACCAGTAAGAAATCATACCTTGTGCTTACCTCTTCCTTCAAGCTCGATTTTGACTTACAACAACTTAATTCATGTAGGATGACGAAGCCGAGGCCGATGGTTAAAGAGAATGACGCCGAAGCTGAGGTCCCTTGAAGATTAAATAGGAGTAGACTGTAGACAGACTCAAGAAACTTTTGAGATAACTTTTGTAAATGTGACTAAACTTGTCTTTAATGATTTCTGTTCATACCTTGTAATATGCTCTTACCCTTCCATTAATGTATGAGAGGTGCTTTGATGTGGACGAAATTATCTTTTTGAGCCGAAAGCGAAAAAACACCTTCCCTTCTTTTCGTACACAGCGAAGCATAAAAAACAACATTTCCCTTCCTTCCGAAGCTCTTCTTTTCGTATACGAAGAAGTACAAAAGACAGTTTTTTCTTTCTGCCGAAGCAACCACTTATGCTATGATGATGGTTATCCTACATATGCCTGGATGAATGTTTATGAATGCAAATGCTATGATGTAATGTGATGTGCAAACGAATGTCCAAACACATATCCGAAGCCATAATCACAGCCATTATTTCCTTAGAAACAAACACATATCAGCGCTAACTTTTCGCTGTAAGCTCTGCATTCCCTTAGGAACGACTTTGGAGCTTCTTCGCCTTTTACTTTCGGCGGAATCAGCGTTGACTTTTCGCTGTAAGCTCTGCATTCCCTTAGGAACGACTTTGGAGCTTCTTTGCCTTTTACTTTCGGCGGAATCAGCGTTGACTTTTCGCTGTAAGCTCTGCATTCCCTTAGGAACGACTTTGGAGCTTCTTCGCCTTTTACTTTTCGGCACTCGATGGTGCGTTCTCAGCTTTTACATTTACATCCTTGGGGGATTTTGCTCTTATAGAACTAAAAAAGGAAATTACATATGATGGCCCCATTAAAAACCTTTCTCCCCCTTCAGAAAGGAAAAGGGTGCCATGAAAGAAAAAATATAAAAAATTACATCAAGTTACACATAATATCGCCGAAGCTCATCCGCATTCCAAGATCTAGGAATGTCGTTGTCGTCCATATCCTTCAATCTGTATGAACCGGGTCTTGACGAAGATGCTACCAAAAAAGGTCCCTCCCATTTCAACTGCAACTTGCCCACTGTATCTGGGTTAGCCACTCGCCGAAGCACCAAATGTCCTGGCTCAATATTCTTTAGCCGAACCTTTCTATCACGCCATTTGATTGTTTCGGCTTGATACTTATTGATGTTCTCCACAGCTTGAAGCCTGATCCCTTCTATATCATCTTTTTCCACAGAATAAACAGCTTCAGAATCCGATTCTGCCGAAGCTACTACTCTTATTGATCCAGTTTTGGCTTCCTCCGGAGTTATTGCTTCGTCACCAAACAATAGTTTGAATGGAGTAAAGCCTGTTGACCTTGATATTGTTGTGTTGTGGCTCCATTTAAAGTATAGCTTCAATTTTACTTGGATTAGCTTCAATTCCCTTTGTTGAAACCAAGCATCCAAGAAATTTCCCCTTCTTTACTCCGAAGACACATTTTTCTGGATTCAACTTTAGGCCAGCTTGTCTAAAACTGGCGAAGGTCTCCTGCAAATCAGCAATGTGATTTTCCTATTTCGTGCTTTTTACAATGATGTCATCAACATAAGTTAGCACATTTCTGCCTATCTGAGACTGGAGAACCTTCGCAGTCATTCTGCTGAAACTTCCTCCAGCGTTCTTGAGCCCCTCAGGCATCCGAAGGTAACAATATGTTCCACTAGGGGTTATGAAACTGGTCTTTGGCTCATCCTCCTTCTTCATCCAAATTTGATGATAGCCTGAATAACAATCGAGAAGACTCATAAGCTCTGACGAAGCTGCTGCATCAACTAAGGAGTCTATCCTTGGCAAAGGGAATTCGTCCTTCGGATAGGCCTTGTTGAGATCTATAAAATCGATACACATTCGCCATTTTCCATTGGCCTTTTTTACCATAACAGTGTTAGCTAGCCATTCTGGGTACTTTACTTCTCTGATAACTCCTGCACTGAGGAGTCTTTTGACTTCATTACGAGCACCTTCGGCCTTGTCATCAGACATTTTCCGAAGCCTCTGCTTTCTGGGTCTGAACGATGGGTCAACATTGAGCGAGTGTTCAATAACATCCCTGTTAACTCCGCAAAGATCATTGGCTGACCATGCAAAAACATCTTTGTTGTTGAACAAAAACCTTATCAAGGTTTTCTCCTGTTCTTCGGATAATTGAGAGCCCAACAGCACCCTCTGCTCTGCTATGTCCTCACATAAGAGCATGGGCTTCGGCTGATCTGCTGAAGCTGCTTTCTCCCTTCTGAATTTGTACTGTTCACAAGCTTCAGCTCCATCTATGTTATGGATTGCTTTTGAGTCAGTCCAGTTTCCCTCAGCCCTTCTGGCAGCTTCCTGACTCCCATGAATAGCAATGGGTCCCTGATCCGAAGGTATCTTCATGCAAAGGTAAGCAGGATGAAGAATTGCTTCGAAAGCATTGAGGGTGCCACGACCAATAATTGCATTATAAGGGTATTCCATGTCAACAATGTCAAACACAACTTGCTCAGTTCTGGTGTTGTTGATGAATCCGAAGGTCACTGGCATGGTGATCTTGCCCAGTGCTACAATCTGTCTTCCTCCGAAGCCACAAAGAGGGTGTGTAGCATCATGAATCTTATCTTCTGGCTCTTGCATTTGCCTGAAGGCCTTAGCAAATATGATATTAGCTGCACTGCCTGTATCAACCAAGACATTATGGACCAGAAACCCTTTGATAACGCAAGAAATAACCATAGCATCGTTATGAGGAAAATCCTTGAGCTGAAGGTCCTCCTGGGAGAAGGTGATTGGTATGTGGGACCACCTTGACTTGATGAAGGGTCCCTGCACTCCAACATGTTGTACCCTTCTCTGTGCCTCTTTCTTTTGCTTTTTGTTGGCTGGTTCTGAGCACGAACCACCTGTTATCGGGAGCACCAGCTTCGGAGCCGAAGCAGCTCCAGCTCGATCATTGAACGAAGCCATCAGCTCAAAAAAGTGGAAGTGAGTTCACCGGAGGTGGGCGCCAATGTTGGGGACTTGTTCTCAAATGCTATGAATTAAGAACAAGGCAACATAAAATATTAAATATTAATGTCCTTCGTCCGCGGAAGCATTATATCCCCAAGGATTTAATGAGCTTCGGACGAAGGCCATAAACAAAATATCACGAAGGTCATACCTTCGTGATCAGACTTGAAAAACAATATGAAGTAAAATGTAAAACATAAGGCATTATAGAAAGACATGCTGAAAATAAATAACAATATTCACATATATTTGATTATGTGAACCTAAATATTGAAACATAATATTTAGGTACATTTATACCTTCGTCTTAGCAGAAAGCAATAATTCCAGCGTAATGTGCCAGTGATTACAAGATTGCGTGAACAGTTCAGAGGTACTGTTCACCTATTTATAGACACAGGGCGTAGCCTGTGAGGAATTACAATTATGTCCCTCATAAGGGATTACAACGGTGACTCAAACATTTATGGACTAAAAGGTCATTCTACTTTTATGTCGGTTTGTAAATTCTGAAGCTTCATGAAGAGGAACCTTCGATCATCTCATACGAACAGCTTCAGCCGAAAACTGCTTCTTCCTACAAGACCTTCGGCGACGAAGCATAGTCCCAACAGATGGCTGAAAACTTGGATGCATTGAAGTGTGGTGGTTGGGGGGTATTTATAGCCCCAACCACCAAAATGGCCGTTGGTGAGGGCTTCTGTCGTATGGCGCACCAGACAGTCCGGTGCGTCACCGGAAACTGTCCAGTGCGCTAGCCACGTCACCAAGCCGTTGGGTTCAGACCGTTGGAGCTTCTGACATGTGGGCCACCGGACAGTCCGGTGGTGCACCAGACAGTCACTATTCATTGTCCGGTGCGCCTTCTGCGCCTGCTGTGACTTCTGCGCGCGCAGTCGCACACTGTAGCGTTTCACTGTTCCTTTGCAAACGACCGTTGGCGCGAGTAGCTGTTGCTCCGATTGGCACACCGGACAGTCCGGTGCTACACCGGACAGTCCGGTGCTACATCGGACAGTCCGGTGAATTATAGCGGAGCGGCCTCCCCGAATTCTCGAAGGTGGCAAGTTTGGAGTCGAACTCCCTCGTGCATCGGACACTGTCGGGTGGTGCACCGGATACTGTCCGGTGGCACACCGGACAGTCCGGTGCGCCAGACTAGGGCTGCCTTTGGGTTGTCTTTTGCTCTTTTTATTTGAACTCTTTCTTGGACTTTTTATTGGTTTGTGTTGAACCTTTGGCACCTGTAAAACTTATAATCTAGAGCAAACTAGTTAGTTTAATTATTTGTGTTGGGCAATTCAACCACCAAAATCATTTAGGAAAAGGTGTAAGCCTATTTCCCTTTCAATCTCCCCTTTTTGGTAATTGATGCCAACACAAATCAAAGCAAATAAATAAGTGCGGAATTTGAACTAGTTTGCATGATGTAAGTGCAAAGGTTACTTGGAATTAAACCAATATACATTTCATATGATATGCAGGGATGCTTTCTTCATATTTAGTATCTTGGACCACATTTGCACCACTTGTTTTGTTTTTGCAGATTATTTTGGAAATTCTTTTCAAAGTCTTTTTGCAAATAGTCAAAGGTAAATGAATAAGATTTGTAGAAGCATTTTCAAGATTTAAAATTTTCTCCTCCTGTTTCAAATGCTTTTCCTTTGACTAAACAAAACTCCCCCTTAATAAAATTCTCCTCTTAGTGTTCAAGAGGGTTTTAGATTTAAATTTTGAAAGGGGTTATACCAATTTGAAAGTTCTATCAACAATAAGATACCAATAGAAAAACCTTCTTTTAATACAAATTTGAAAGACTACATTTTTGAAATTGGTGGTGGTGCGGTCATTTTGCTTTGTGCTAATACTTTCTCCCCCTTTGGCATGAATCGCCAAAAACGGATACTTGTGAGTGAAATATAAGCCCTTTTTCATACTTTCTCCCCCTGTGGTAAATAATATAGGAGTGATGATTATACCAAATTGGAGAGCGGTGTGGAGTGACGGCGAAGGATGAATAATTCGATAGAGTGGAGTGGAAGCCTTGTCTTCGCCGAAGAGTCCATTTCCCTTTCAATCTATGACTTGGTAGGAAATACACTTGACAAACACTTTAGTCATAGCACATGAAAGAGATGATCAAAGGTAAATAAATGAGCTATGTGTGCAAAGTATCAATCAAAATTCCTAGAATCAAGAATGTTTAGCTCATGCCTAAGTTTGGTAAATGTTTTCTCATCTAGTGGCTTGGTAAAGATATCAGCTAATTGGTCTTTGGTGTTAATATATGCAATTTCGATATCCCCCCGTTGTTGGTGATCCCTCAAAAAGTGATAGTGAATGGCTATGTGTTTAGTGCGGCTATGTTCAACGGGATTCTCCGCCATGCGGATTGCACTCTCATTATCACATAGGAGAGGAACTTTGGTTAATTGGTAACCATAGTCCCTAAGGGTGAGAGCACCTAGAGGGGGGGTGAATAGGTGATCCTGTGAAACTTGAAAACTTAAGCCACAAAAACTTGGTTAAGCGTTAGCGCAGTAAATGCCAAGTGGCTAGAGAGGAGTCAAAACACAATAGCCACAAGAAATCAATCACAGAGATGACACGGTGGTTATCCCGTGGTTCGGCCAAGACCAACGCTTGCCTACTCCATGTTGTGGCGTCCCAACGGACGAGGGTTGCAATCAACCCTCTCAAGCGGTCCAAAGACCCACTTGAATACCACGGTGTTTTGCTTGCTTTTTCTCAATCCCGTTTGCGAGGAATCTCCACAACTTGGAGCCTCTCGCCCTTACACTTTAAGATCACAAAGAAACACGGAGCAAGGGAGGGATTAGCAACGCACTCAAGACAAGAAATCACAGCAACACCACGCACACAAGTCGCAACGAGAGCTCACAATACAACTCAATGAGTTCACCACTCAACTAGAGCTCTAATTGCTATCGCAAAGAATCAAAGGCGCGGAATCGATGTCTTGGTGCTTAGGAATGTTGTAGGAATGCTTGGTTTGTTCCTCCATGCGCCTAGGGGTCCCTTTTATAGCCCCAAGGCAGCTAGGAGCCGTTGAGAGCAATCTAGGAAGGCTGATCTTGCCTTCTGTCGACTGGCGCACCGGACAGTCCAGTGCACACGGACATGTCCGGTGCCCGATTTCTTTCCATAAACGGCGCAGTCGAACGTTGGCAGCCTGAGAGCCGTTGGCGCACCGGACAGTCCGGTGCCTCCTTCTAGCCGTTGGCTCAGCCACGTGTCCCGCGCAGATCGCGCGGCCGACCGTTGGCCCGGCGGACCGTTGGCTCACCGGACAGTACGATGAATTATAGTCGTACGTCGCCGGTGAATTCCCGAGAGCGGCCAGTTCGCTCGAGCCAGCCTGGCGCACCGGACACTGTCCGGTGCACCACCGGACAGTCCGGTGCTCCAGACTGAGCAAAGTCTTGGCTGCTCGAGCCAAGGCATTTTCAATTGGATTTTTCCTGTTTCCAGCACTTAGACACAATACATTAGTCCATAAAACAATGTACTAAGTTTGAGAAACGTACCTTTATCCTTGATTTGTACTTTGTCCACCTTTTACACTTAGGCATTTGTGTTGGACACTAAATCACCAAAATACTTAGAAATGGCCCAAGGGCACATTTCCCTTTCAATCTCCCCCTTTTTGGTGATTTATGCCAACACAACATAAAGCAAGTAGAACAAGTACAAAATCAATTCAACTAAGAACTCAAAATTGTTTTGATTCAAATTTGACATATATGGATCACTCTATGCCACCACTTGGTTTGTTTTTGCAAATCAAACTCAAATTCCTATCTCTAAGTCAAATCCACTTGTAGAGACATAAAGAGAGGTTTTCCAAAGAAATTTGATCAAGGATTTCAAAAACTCCCCCTTTTCCCATAATCAACACTTCTCCCCACAAGAGGCCAACTTTTGGCATAAGAGACAATAAAAGAGTTTTGACAAACCAAAAGCTCTATTCTACTATTTTCAAAATTTCTCAAGTGGTATTTGATCCATCTATTGCTTTGGCCTTTCTCAAGGTGAAGAATATAAGAAGCGACAACGGGTCCGAATTCAAGAATCTTCAAGTGAAGGAGTTCCTTGAGGAGGAGGGGATCAAGCACGAGTTCTCCGCTCCCTACACACCTCAGCAAAATGGTGTGGTAGAGAGGAAGAACAGGACGCTCATTGATATGGCGAGAACTATGCTTGGAGAGTTCAAGACCCCCGAGTGTTTTTGGTCGGAAGCCGTGAACACGGCTTGCCACGCCATAAACAGGGTCTATCTTCACCGCCTCCTCAAGAAGACCTCATACGAGCTGCTAACTGGTAACAAACCCAATGTATCGTACTTTCGTGTATTTGGGAGTAAATGCTACATTCTAGTGAAGAAGGGTAGGAACTCTAAATTTGCTCCCAAAACTGTAGAAGGGTTTTTATTAGGTTATGATTCAAATACAAAGGCGTATAGGGTCTTCAACAAATCATCGGGTTTGGTTGAAGTCTCTAGCGACATTGTATTTGATGAGACTAATGGCTCTCCAAGAGAGCAAGTTGTTGATCTTGATGATGTAGATGAAGAAGACGTTCCAACGGCCGCGATACGCACCATGGCGATTGGAGATGTACGGCCTCAGGAACAATTAGAGCAAGATCAACCGTCTTCCTCAACTATGGTGAATCCCCCAACCCAAGATGACGAACAGGTACCTCAAGTGGAGGCGCATGATCAAGGGGAGCACAGGATGTTCAAGTTGAGGAGGAAGAAGCACCTCAGGCACCTCCAACCCAAGTTCGAGCGACGATCCAAAGGGATCATCCCGTCGACCAAATATTGGGTGATATTAGAAAGGGAGTAACTACTCGCTCGAGATTAGTTAATTTTTGTGAGCATTACTCCTTTGTCTCTTCTATTGAGCCTTTCAGGGTAGAAGAGGCCTTGCTAGATCTGGACTGGGTGTTGGCCATGCAGGAGGAACTCAACAACTTCAAGCGTAATGAAGTTTGGACACTGGTGCCTCGTCCTAAGCAAAATGTTGTGGGAACCAAGTGGGTGTTCCGCAACAAACAGGACGAGCACGGGGTGGTGACGAGGAACAAGGCTCGACTTGTGGCAAAAGGTTATGCCCAAGTCGCAGGTTTGGACTTTGAGGAGACGTTTGCTCCTGTGGCTAGGCTAGAATCAATTCGTATTTTGCTTGCATATGCCGCTCACCATTCTTTCAGGTTATACCAAATGGATGTGAAGAGCGCTTTCCTCAACGGGCCGATCAAAGAGGAGGTGTACGTGGAGCAACCCCCTGGCTTCGAGGATGAACGGTACCCCGACCACGTGTGTAAGCTCTCTAAGGCGCTCTATGGACTTAAGCAAGCCCCAAGAGCATGGTATGAATGCCTTAGAGACTTTTTAATTGCTAATGCTTTCAAGGTTGGGAAAGCCGATCCAACTCTTTTTACTAAGACTTGCGATGGTGATCTTTTTGTGTGCCAAATTTATGTCGATGACATAATATTTGGTTCTACTAATCAAAAGTCTTGTGAAGAGTTTAGCAGGGTGATGACGCAGAAATTCGAGATGTCGATGATGGGCGAGTTGAACTACTTCCTTGGGTTCCAAGTGAAGCAACTCAAGGACGGCACTTTCATCTCCCAAACGAAGTACACACAAGACTTGCTAAAGAGGTTTGGGATGAAGGACGCCGACCTCAACAAAGGAGGTAAGTCCGTTGATCAAAAAGCATACCGGTCCATGATAGGTTCTTTGCTTTATTTATGTGCTAGTAGACCGGATATTATGCTTAGCGTATGCATGTGTGCTAGATTTCAATCCAATCCTAAGGAGTGTCACTTAGTGGCTGTGAAGCAAATTCTTCGATATTTAGTCGCTACGCCTTGCTTCGGGATCTGGTATCTAAAGGGGTCTAACTTTGACTTGATTGGATACTCAGATTCTGACTATGCTGGATGTAAGGTCGATAGGAAGAGTACATCGGGGACGTGCCAATTCTTAGGAAGGTCCCTGGTGTCATGGAACTCTAAGAAACAAACCTCCGTTGCCCTATCCACCGCTGAGGCCGAGTATGTTGCCACAGGACAGTGTTGCGCGCAACTACTTTGGATGAGGCAAACCCTCAGGGACTTTGGCTACAATCTGAGCAAAGTCCCACTCCTATGTGATAATGAGAGTGCTATCCGAATAGCGGAAAATCCTGTTGAGAACAGCCGCACAAAGCACATTGACATCCGGCATCACTTTTTGAGAGACCACCAGCAAAAGGGAGATATTGAAGTGTTTCATGTTAGCACCGAGAACCAGCTAGCTGATATCTTTACCAAGCCTCTAGATGAGAAGACCTTTTGCAGGCTGCGTAGTGAGCTAAATGTCTTAGATTCGCGGAACTTGGATTGAATTGTAGCATACATGTATTTATGCCTTTGATCATGTTCATTCTGCATATTGTTGCTTATTGTGGTGCTCAAGTTGTACAAGCACTCCCTGGATCTCACAAGTCCTTGTGCAAGTGATGCACATACTTAGGGGGAGGTGTGTTACAACTTGACCCTTTGAGACTAACCATATTCTTGAGTTTGGTTGTTTTAGTCTCAAAGGAGGATTGAAAGGGAAAAGGTGGACTTGGACCATGCAAGACTTCCACTGCACTCCGATGAAAAGAGTAACTTTTCCAAGTTCATCTTTATACTCTTATTGCCTTTGTGTTCTTATTTGAAGATTTTGGTGAGGCAATGGGGTTAAAGGGCCAAGATTGATCCCGTTTTGGTGCTTGATGCCAAAGGGGGAGAAAATAAAGGCCAAAGCAATAGATGGATCAGCTACCACTTGAGAAATTTTGAAAATAGTAGAATAGAGCTTTTGGTTTGTCAAAACTCTTTTGCAAAATCAACTAAATAAAGTTTGCCGTCTAGTACACCCTTAAAAGCTAGTGAACCATCACATCTTCTAAAGACAGACACATCTACATTTGTAAATAGACAATTATATCCCATATTACATAATTGACTAACAGATAGTAAATTATATCCAAGAGACTCAACTAAGAACACATTAGAGATAGAGTGCTCATTGGATATTGCAATCTTGCCTAAACCTTTCACCTTGCCTTGGTTCCCATCACCGAATATGATTGAATCTTGGGAATCCTTATTCTTGACGTAGGAGGTGAACATCTTCTTCTCCCCCGTCATATGGTTTGTGCATTCGCTGTCGATAATCCAGCTTGAGCCCCCGGATGCATAAACCTGCAAGGCAAATTTAGGCTTGGGTCTTAGGTACCCAACTCTTGTTGGGTCCTACAAGGTTAGTCACAATTTCCTTAGGGACCCAAATGCAAGTTTTATCACCCCTGCATTTTGCCCCTATTTTCCTAGCAACTATCTTCCTATCCTTTCTACAAATAGCAAAAGAAGCATTTAAAGCATGATAAATGGTAGAGGGACCATTCATAACTTTTCTAGGAACATGAACAATATTCTTCCTAGGCACATGATGAATATTTTTCCTAGGCATATCTCTACCATGCATATAGGAAGAACTGGAAGCATACATAGCATAAGAGTCATAGGCATGTGAATCAAAAGCATTACAACTCCTATGAGACTGTCTTCTATCATTGTACATAAAAGCATGGTTCTTTTTAGTACTACTTGCCATAGGGGCCTTCCCTTTCTCCTTGGCGGAGATGGGAGCCTTATGGTTTGTTAAGTTCTTGGCTTCCCTCTTGAAGCCAAGCCCATCCTTAATTGAGGGTGTCTACCAATCGTGTAGGCATCCCTAGCAAATTTTAGTTTATCAAAATCACTTTTGCTAGCCTTAAGTTGGGCATTAAGACTAGCCATTTCATCATTTAACTTTGCAATAGAAGCTATGTGTTCACTACAAGCATCAATATCAAAATCTTTACATCTATTGCAAATAACAACATTTTCTACACAAGTTGTTGATTTACTAGCTATTTCTAACTTAGCATTCAAATCATCATTAATGCTTCTTAAGCTAGAAATTGTCTCATGGCAAGAAGATAATTCACAAGAAAGCATTTCATTTCTCTTAACTTCTAAGGCATGAGATTTTTGTGCTTCTACAAATTTGTCATGTTCTTCATACAACAAGTCCTCTTGTTTTTCTAAAAGCCTATTTTTATCATTCAAGGCATCAATCAATTCATTAATTTTATCTACCTTGGTTCTATCTAGGCCCTTAAACAAACATGAATAATCTATTTCATCCTCATCACTAGATTCGTCCTCACTTGAAGAAGCATAAGTAGAGTTTCGACTACATACCTTCTTCTCCCTTGCCATAAGGCATGTGTGACGCTCGTTGGGGAAGAGGGATGACTTGTTGAAGGCGGTGGCGGCGAGTCCTTCATTGTCGGAGTCGGAGGAGGAGCAATCCGAGTCCCACTCCTTTCCTAGATGTGCCTCGCCCTTGGCCTTCTTGTAATTTTTCTTATTTTCCCTCTTGCTCCCGTGTTCCTGGTCACTTTCATTATCGGGACAGTTAGCAATAAAATGACCAATCTTACCGCATTTGAAGCATGAGCGCTTCCCCTTGGCTTTGGTCTTGCTTGGCTGTCCCTTGCGACCCTTAAGTGCCGTCTTGAATCTCTTGATGATGAGGGCCATCTCTTCATCATTAAGTCCGACAGCCTCAATTTGTGCTACCTTGCTGGGTAACGCCTCCTTGCTCCTTGTTGCCTTGAGAGCAACGGGTTGAGGCTCATTGATTGGACCGTTTAGAGCGTCGTCCACGTACCTCGCTTCCTTGATCATCATTCACCCGCTTACAAATTTTCCAAGGACTTCTTCGGGCATCATTTTGGTGTACCTAGGATTCTCACGAATGTTATTCACCAAATGAGGATCAAGAACGGTAAAGGACCTTAGCATCAATCGGACGACGTCGTGGTCCGTCCATTGCGTGCTTCCGTAGCTCCTTATTTTGTTGATAAGGGTCTTGAGCCGGTTGTATGTTTGTGTCGGCTCCTCGCCCCTTATCATCGCGAATCGTCCAAGCTCGCCCTT
This sequence comes from Zea mays, assembly GCF_902167145.1. Taxonomy (NCBI): domain Eukaryota; kingdom Viridiplantae; phylum Streptophyta; class Magnoliopsida; order Poales; family Poaceae; genus Zea; species Zea mays. The sequence continues at coordinate 184,223,870 of NC_050098.1, forward strand.
CACCAACTCCATCTTAGTGAGCAAGGTGAGGTCGTTCCCCTCATGTGAAATCTTGAGGGTGTCCCAGATCTGCTTGGCGTTATCCAAGCCGCTCACTTTGTGGTATTCATCCCCGCACAATGAAGCTAGAAGAACAGTAGTAGCTTGTGCATTCTTATGAATTTGCTCATTAATAAACATGGGACTATCCGAACTATCAAAGTGCATTCCACTCTCTACAATCTCCCATATACTAGGATGGAGAGAGAACAAGTGACTACGCATTTTGTGACTCCAAAATCCGTAGTCCTCTCCATCAAAATGAGGAGGTTTACCAAGTGGAATAGATAATAAATGAGCATTTGCACTTTGAGGAATACACGAATAATCGAAAGAAAAGTTCGAGTTAACCGTCTTTCGTTTGTCGTAGTCGTTGTCGTCGTTGTCCTTGTGGGAAGAAGTGGACTCATCACTGTCGTCGTAGTAGACGATCTCCTTAATGCGCCTTGTCTTCTTCTTCTTCCCATCTTTTTGTCTATGACCCGAGCCCGAGTCGGTAGGCTTGTCATCCTTTGGCTCGTTGACGAAAGACTCCTTCTCTTTATCGTTGATCACAATACCCTTCCCCTTAGGATCCATCTCTTCGGGCGGTTAGTCCCTTTGTGAAGAGAACGACTCTGATACCAATTGAGAGCACCTAGAGGGGGGGTGAATAGGTGATCCTGTGAAACTTGAAAACTTAAGCCACAAAAACTTGGTTAAGCGTTAGCGCAGTAAATGCCAAGTGGCTAGAGAGGAGTCAAAACACAATAACCACAAGAAATCAATCACAGAGATGACACGGTGGTTATCCCGTGGTTTGGCCAAGACCAACGCTTGCCTACTCCACGTTGTGGCGTCCCAACGGACGAGGGTTGCAATCAACCCCTCTCAAGCGGTCCAAAGACCCACTTGAATACCACGGTGTTTTGCTTGCTTTTTCTCAATCCCGTTTGCGAGGAATCTCCACAACTTGGAGCCTCTCGCCCTTACACTTTAAGATCACAAAGAAACACGGAGCAAGGGAGGGATTAGCAACGCACTCAAGACAAGAAATCACAGCAACACCACGCACACAAGTCGCAACGAGAGCTCACAATACAACTCAATGAGTTCACCACTCAACTAGAGCTCTAATTGCTATCGCAAAGAATCAAAGGCGCGGAATCGATGTCTTGATGCTTAGGAATGTTGTAGGAATGCTTGGTTTGTTCCTCCATGCGCCTAGGGGTCCCTTTTATAGCCCCAAGGCAGCTAGGAGCCGTTGAGAGCAATCTAGGAAGGCTGATCTTGCCTTCTGTCGACTGGCGCACCGGACAGTCCGGTGCACACCGGACATGTCCGGTGCCCGATTTCTTTCCATAAACGGCACAGTCGAACGTTGGCAGCCTGAGAGCCGTTGGCGCACCGGACATGTCCGGTGCACACCGGACAGTCCGGTGCCTCCTTCTAGCCGTTGGCTCGGCCACGTGTCCCGCGCAGATCGCGCGGCCGACCGTTGGCCCGACCGACCGTTGGCTCACCGGACAGTCCGGTGAATTATAACCGTACGTCGCCGGTGAATTCCCGAGAGCGGCCAGTTCGCTCGAGCCAGCCTGGCACACCGGACACTGTCCGGTGCACCACCGGACAGTCCGGTGCTCCAGACTGAGCAAAGTCTTGGCTGCTCGAGCCAAGGCATTTTCAATTGGATTTTTCCTGTTTCCAGCACTTAGACACAATACATTAGTCCATAAAACAATGTACTAAGTCTGAGAAACGTACCTTTATCCTTGATTTGTACTTTGTCCACCTTTTACACTTAGGCATTTGTGTTGGACACTAAATCACCAAAATACTTAGAAATGGCCCAAGGGCACATTTCCCTTTCAAAGGGTTTGCCTCATCTAAAGCAATTGCGCGCAACAATGTCCTGCGGCAATGTACTCGGCTTCGACGGTAGAAAGAGCTACAGAATTTTGTTTCTTAGAAGCCCAAGACACCAGGGATCTTCCCAAGAACTGACAAGTCCCTGATGTGCTCTTTCTATCAATTTTACACCCTGCCCAATCAGCATCTGAATAACCAATTAAATCAAAAGTGGATCCCCTGGGTACCAAAGGCCAAACTTAGGAGTATGAACTAAATATCTCAAGATTCGTTTTATGGCCCTAAGGTGAACTTCCTTAGGATCGGCTTGGAATCTTGCACACATGCATACGGAAAGCATAATGTCCGGTCGAGATGCACATAAATAAAGTAGAGATGCTATCATCGACTGATATACCTTTTGATCTACGGATTTACCTCCCGTGTCGAGGTCGAGATGCCCATTAGTTCCCATGGGTGTCTTGATGGGCTTGGCATCCTTCATCCCAAACTTGGTGAGTATGTCTTGAATGTACTTCGTTTGGCTAATGAAGGTGCCCTCTTGGAGTTGCTTGACTTGAAATCCTAGAAAATACTTCAACTCCCCCATCATAGACATCTCGAATTTTTGAATCATAATCCTACTAAACTCTTCACAAGTAGATTTGTTAGTAGACCCAAATATGATATCATCAACATAAATTTGGCATACAAACAAATCATTTGTAATTGTTTTAGTAAAGAGAGTAGGATCGGCCTTGCCGACTTTGAAGCCATTAGCAATAAGAAAATCTCTTAGGCATTCATACCATGCTCTTGGGGCTTGCTTGAACCCATAAAGCGCCTTAGAGAGTTTATAAACATGGTTAGGGTACTCACTATCTTCAAAGCCGGGAGGTTGCTCAACATAGACCTCTTCCTTGATTGGTCCACTGAGGAAGGCACTTTTTACGTCCATTTGGTAAAGCTTAAAGCCATGGTAAGTAGCATAGACAAGTAATATGCGAATTGACTCAAGCCTAGCTACGAGTGCATAGGTTTCACCGAAATCCAAACCTTCGACTTGTGAATATCCCTTGGCCACAAGTCGGGCTTTGTTCCTTGTCACCACACCATGCTCATCTTGTTTGTTGCGGAAGACCCACTTGGTTCCTACAACATTTTGATTAGGACATGGAACTAAATGCCATACCTCATTCCTCGTGAAGTTGTTGAGTTCCTCTTGCATTGCCAACACCCAATCTGAATCTCTTAATGCGTCTTCCACCCTGTATGGCTCAATAGAAGACACAAAGGAGTAATGTTGACAAAAATGAGCAACACGAGATCGAGTGGTTACCCCCTTATGAATATCGCCGAGGATGGAGTTCACGGGGTGATCTCGTTGTATTGTTTGGTGGACTCTTGGGTGTGGCAGTCTTGGACCCTCATCATCTTCCTTGTCTTGATCATTGACATCTCCCCCTTGATCATTGCCCTCCTCTTGAGGTGGTGAAAGTCGCCTAGAGGGGGGTGAATAGGGCGAAACTGAAATTCTCAAAAATAATCACAACTACAAGCCGGGTTAACGTTAGAAATATAATAGAGTCCGCGAGAGAGGGTGCAAAACAAATCGCAAGTGAATAGAGAGTGTGACACGCGGATTTGTTTTACCGAGGTTCGGTTCTCACAAACCTACTCCCCGTTGAGGAGGCCACAAAGGCCGGGTCTCTTTCAACCCTTACCCTCTCTCAAACGATCCCTCAGACCGAGTGAGCTTTTCTTCTCAATCACTTGGAACACAAAGTTCCCACAAGGACCACCACAAGATTGGTGTCTCTTGCCTCAATTACAATTGAGTTTGATCGCAATGAAGAACCAAAGAAAGGAAGAAAGCAATCCAAGCGCAAGAGCTCGAAAAAACACAAGCAAATCTCTCTCACTAATCACTAGAACGTTGTGTGTAGTTTGGAGAGAATTTGATCACTTTGGTGTGTCTAGAATTGAATGCTAGAGCTCTTGTAAGTAGTTGAGAAGTGGAAAACTTGGATGCCTTGAATGTGGGGTGGTTGGGGGTATTTATAGCCTCAACCACCAAACTAGTCGTTTGGTGCAGGCTGGCTGTCGTATGGTGCATCGGACAGTCCGGTGCACACCGGACATGTCCGGTGCGCCAGCCACGTCACCAAAGCCGTTGGGTTCCGACCGTTGGAGCTCTGACTTCTGGGCCTGCCTGGATGTCCGGTGGCGCACCGGACATGTACTGTAGAGTGTCCGGTGCGCCAGCATGGGCGTGCCTGACTTCTGCGCGCGCTGGCGCGCAATAAATGCGCTGCAGGTAGCCGTTGGTGCCGAAATAGCCGTTGCCCCGCTGTTACACCGGACAGTCCGGTGCACACCGGACATGTCCGGTGAATTATAGCGGAGCAGTCAGAATGAATTCCCGAGACTGGCGAGTTCCTGAGGCCGCTCTTCCTTGGAGCACCGGACACTGTCCGGTGTAGACCGGATAGTCCGGTGAATTATAGTGGAGTTGCCTCTGGATTTTCCCGAAGGTGACGAGTTTGAAGTTGGAGTCCTCTGGTGCACCGGACATGTCCGGTGGCACACCGGACAGTCCGGTGCGCCAGACCAGAGGTGCATTCGGTTGTCCCTTTGCTCTTTTGTCGAACCCAATACTTGGTCTTTTTATTGGCTAAGTGTGAACCTTTGGCACCTGTATAACTTATACACTAGAGCAAACTAGTTAGTCCAATTATTTGTGTTGGGCAATTCAACCACCAAAATTAATTAGGGACTAGGTGTAAGCCTAATTCCCTTTCAATCTCCCCCTTTTTGGTGATTGATGCCAACACAAACCAAAGCAAATATAACAGTGCATAATTGAACTAGTTTGCATAATTTAAGTGCAAAGGTTGCTTGGAATTGAGCCAATAAATGTTACTTACTAGATATGCATGGATTGTTTCTTTATTTTTAACATTTTGGACCACGCTTGCACCACAAGTTTTGTTTTTGAAAATTCTTTTGTAAATTCTTTTCAAAGTCATTTTGCAAGATAGTCAAAGGTAAATGAATAAGATTTTTGAAAAGCATTTTCAAGATTTGAAATTTTCTCCCTTGTTTCAAATGCTTTTCCTTTTGACTAAACAAAAACTCCCCCTAAATGAGATCCTCCTCTTAGTGTTCAAGAGAGTTTTGATATATCATTTTTGAAATACTACTTCCTCCCCCTTTTGAACATAGTAAGATGCCAATTTGAAATTGACCGAATTAAAATTAGGGTGGTGGTGCGGTCCTTTTGCTTTGGGCTCATATTTTCTCCCCCTTTGGCATGAATCGCCAAAAACGGATACTTTGAGTGAGATATAAGCCCTTTCATAACTATTATCTCCCCTTTGGCAAATAAGACATATGAGTGAAGATTATACCAAAGATGGAGAGTGAAGCGGAGCGACGACGAAGGATGAGTGGTAGAGTGGAGTGGAAGCCTTTGTCTTCGCCGAAGTCTCCAATTCCCTTTCAATATACCTATGACTTGGTTGTAAATACACTTGAAAACACATTAGTCATAGCATATATCAAAGAGACATGATCAAAGGTATATTTATGAGCTATGTGTGCAAATTATCAAAAGAAATTCCTAGAATCAAGAATATTGAGCTCATGCCTAAGTTTGGTAAAAGTTTGTTCATCAAGTGGCTTGGTAAAAATATCGGCTAATTGATCTTTAGTATTAATGTAAGCAATCTCGATATCCCCTTTTTGTTGGTGATCCCTAAGAAAATGATACCGAATGGCTATGTGTTTAGTGCGGCTATGCTCAACGGGATTATCCGCCATGCGGATTGCACTCTCATTATCACATAGAAGAGGAACTTTGGTTAATTTGTAACCATAGTCCCGCAGGGTTTGCCTCATCCAAAGCAATTGCGCTCAACAATGGCCTGCGGCAATATACTCGGCTTCGGCGGTAGAAAGAGCGACCGAATTTTGCTTCTTTGAAGCCCAAGACACCAAGGATCTTCCCAAGAACTGGCAAGTCCCCGATGTGCTCTTTCTATTGATTTTGCACCCTGCCCAATCGGCATCCGAATAACCAATCAAATCAAATGTGGATCCCCGAGGGTACCAAAGCCCAAACTTAGGAGTATAAGCCAAATATCTCAAGATTCGTTTTACGGCCGTAAGGTGTGATTCCTTAGGGTCGGCTTGGAATCTTGCACACATGCAAACGGAAAGCATAATGTCCGGTCGAGTTGCGCATAAATAAAGCAATGAACCAATCATCGATCGGTATACCTTTTGATCGACGGATTTACCTCCCGTGTCGAGGTCGAGATGCCCATTTGTTCCCATGGGTGTCTTGATGGGCTTGGCATCCTTCATTCCAAACTTGGTTAGAATGTCTTGAGTGTACTTCGTTTGGCTAATGAAGGTGCCCTCTTGGAGTTGCTTGACTTGGAATCCTAGAAAATACTTCAACTCCCCCATCATAGACATCTCGAATTTTTGTGTCATGATCCTACTAAATTCTTCACATGTAGATTCGTTAGTAGACCCAAATATAATATCATCAACATAAATTTGGCATACAAACAAATCATTGTTAAGAGTTTTAGTGAATAAAGTAGGATCGGCTTTGCCGACTTTGAAGCCATTTGCAATAAGGAAATCTCTAAGGCATTCATACCACGCTCTTGGGGCTTGCTTGAGCCCATAAAGCGCCTTAGAGAGCCTATAAACATGGTTAGGATACTCACTATCTTCAAAGCCGGGAGGTTGCTCAACATAGACCTCCTCCTTGATTGGTCCATTGAGGAAGGCACTCTTCACGTCCATTTGATAAAGCTTGAAGCCATGGTAAGTAGCATAGGCCAATAATATACGAATTGACTCAAGCCTAGCTACGGGTGCATAGGTTTCACCAAAATCCAAACCTTCGACTTGGGAGTATCCCTTGGCCACAAGTCGAGCTTTGTTCCTTGTCACCACACCATGCTCATCCTGCTTGTTGCGGAAGACCCACTTGGTTCCTACAACATTTTGGTTAGGACGTGGAACTAAATGCCATACCTCGTTCCTAGTGAAGTTGTTGAGCTCCTCTTGCATCGCCATCACCCAATCCGAATCTTGTAGCGCTTCCTCTACCCTGTGTGGCTCAATAGAGGAAACAAAAGAGTAATGCTCACAAAAATGTGCAACACGAGATTGAGTGGTTACCCCCTTATGAATGTCGCCGAGGATGGTGTCGACGGGATGGTCTCGTTGGATTGCTTGGTGGGTGGACTCTTGGGTGTGGCGGCCTTGGTTCTTCATCCTCCTTATCTTGGTCGTTTGCCTCTCCCCCTTGATCATTGTCGTCATCTTGAGGCGGCTTATCTCTTTGATCTTCTCCTTCATCAACTTGAGCCTTGTCCTCATTTTGGGTGGGTGGAGAAGCTTGCGTGGAGGAGGATGGTTGATCTTGTGCATGTGGAGGCTCTTCGGATTCCTTAGGACACACATCCCCAATGGACATGTTCCTTAGCGCGATGCACGGAGCCTGTTCTTCACCTATCTCATCAAGATCAACTTGCTCTACTTGAGAGCCGTTAGTCTCATCAAACACAACGTCACAAGAAACTTCAACTAGTCCTGAGGACTTGTTAAAGACTCTATATGCCCTTGTGTTTGAATCATATCCTAGTAAAAAGCCTTCTACAATTTTAGGAGCAAATTTAGATTTTCTACCTCTTTTAACAAGAATAAAGCATTTGCTACCAAAAACTCTAAAATATGAAATATTGGGCTTTTTACCGGTTAGGAGTTCATAGGATGTCTTCTTGAGGATTCGGTGTAGATATAACCGGTTGATGGCGTAGCAAGCGGTGTTGACCGCCTCCGCCCAAAACCGATCTGGTGTCTTGTACTCATCAAGCATGGTTCTTGCCATGTTCAATAGAGTTCGATTCTTCCTCTTCACTACACCGTTTTGTTGTGGTGTGTAGGGTGAGGAGAACTCATGCTTGATGCCCTCCTCCTCAAGGAAGCCTCCAATTTGAGAGTTCTTGAACTCCGTCCCGTTGTCGCTTCTAATTTTCTTGATCCTTAAGCCGAACTCATTTTGAGCCTGTCTCAAGAATCCCTTTAAGGTCTCTTGGGTATGGGATTTTCCTGCAAAAAGAACACCCAAGTGAAGCGAGAATAATCATCCACAATAACTAGACAATACTTACTCCCGCCGATGCTTATGTAAGCGATCGGGCCGAATAAATCCATGTGTAGGAGCTCCAGTGGCCTGTCACTTGTCATGATGTTCTTGTGTGGATGATGAGTGCCAACTTGCTTCCTGGCTTGGCATGCGCTACAAATCCTGTCTTTCTCAAAATGAACATTTGTTAGTCCTAAAATGTGTTCTCCCTTTAGAAGCTTATGAAGATTCTTCATTCCAATATGGGCTAGTCGGCGGTGCCAGAGCCAACCCAAGTTAGTCTTAGCAATTAGGCAAGTGTCGAGTTCAGCTCTATCAAAATCTACCAAGTATAGCTGACCCTCTAACACTCCCTTAAATGCTATTGAATCATCACTTCTTCTAAAGACAGTGACACCTACATCAGTAAATAGACAGTTGTAGCCCATTTGACATAATTGCGAAATGGAAAGCAAATTGTAATCTAAGGAATCTACAAGAAAAACATTGGAAATGGAATGGTCAGGAGATATAGCTATTTTACCCAGACCTTTGACCAAACCTTGGTTTCCACCCCCGAATGTGATTGCTCTTTGGGGATCTTGATTTTTCTCGTAGGAGGAGAACATCTTCTTCTCCCCTGTCATGTGGTTTGTGCACCCGCTGTCGATGATCCAACTTGAGCCCCCGGATGCATAAACCTACAAAACAATTTTAGTTCTTGACTTTAGGTACCCAAACGGTTTTGGGTCCTTTGGCATTAGAAACAAGAACTTTGGGTACCCAAACACAAGTCTTGGAGCCCTTGTGTTTGCCCCCAACAAACTTGGCAACTACCTTGCCGGATTTGTTAGTCAAAATATAAGATGCATCAAAAGTTTTAAATGAAATATCATGATCATTTGATGCATTAGGAGTTTTCTTTCTAGGCAACTTGGCATGGGTTGGTTGCCTAGAGCTAGATGTCTCACCCTTATACATAAAAGCATGGTTAGGGCTAGAGTGAGACTTCCTAGAGTGAATTCTCCTAATCTTGCTCTCGGGATAACCGGCAGGGTACAAAATGTAACCCTCGTTATCCTGAGGCATGGGAGCCTTGCCCTTAACAAAAATAGACAATCTTTTAGGAAGGGCACTAAGTTTGACATTGTCTCCCCTTTGGTAGCCAATGCCATCCTTGATGCCAGGGCGTCTCCCATTATAGAGCATACTTCTAGCAAATTTAAACTTTTCATTTTCTAAGTTATGCTCGGCAATTTTAGCATCTAATTTTGCTATATGATCATTTTGTTGTTTAATTAAGACCATGTGATCATGAATAGCATTGATATCAACATCTCTACATCTATCACAAATAGACATATGCTCAACGGTAGATGTAGAGGGTTTGCAAGAATTAAGTTCAACAATCTTAGCATGTAATATATCATTTTTATCTCTAAGATCGGAAATTGTAACATTGCAAACATCAAAATCTTTAGCCTTAGCAATCAATTTCTCATTCTCATTTCTAAGGCTAGCAAGAGAGATATTCAATTCATCAATCCTAGCAAGTAAATCAACATTATCATTTCTAGGATTGGAAATTGAAACATTACAAACATGTGAATCAACCTTAGCCAACAAATTAGCATTCTTATTTCTAAGGTTGTCAATGGTCTCATGGCAAGTACTTAGCTCACTAGACAATTTTTCACATTTTTCAACTTCAAGAGCGTAAGCATTTTTAACCTTAACATGCTTCTTATTTTCCTTGATTAGGAAGTCCTCTTGGGAGTCCAAGAGATCATCCTTTTCATGAATGGCACTAATTAGCTCATTTAGTTTTTCCTTTTGTTGCATGTTTAGGTCGGCAAAAAGGGTACGCAAATTATTCTCCTCATCACTAGCATTATCATCACTAGAGGATTCATATTTAGTGGAGGATTTAGATTTAACCTTCTTCCTTTTGTCGTCCTTTGCCATGAGGCACTTGTGGCCGACGTTTGGGAAGAGGAGTCCCTTGGTGACGGCGATGTTGGCGGCGTCTTCGTCGGAGGAGGAGTCGGTGGAGCTCTCGTCCGAGTCCCACTCCTGGCAAACATGGGCATCGCCGCCCTTCTTCTTGTAGTACCTCTTCTTTTCTCTCCTCTTTCCCTTCTTGTCGTCGCCCCTGTCACTGTCACTAGATATAGGACATTTTGCAATAAAATGACCGGGCTTACCACATTTGTAGCACACTTTCTTGGAGCGGGGTTTGTAGTCTTTCCCCCTCCTTTGTTTGAGGATTTGGCGAAAGCTCTTGATGACGAGCGCCATTTCCTCATTGTCGAGCTTTGAGGCGTCGATTGGTTGTCTACTTGGTGTAGACTCCTCCTTCTTCTCCTCTGTTGCCTTGAATGCGACCGGTTGTGCCGCGGATGTGGAGGGATCATCTAGCTCGTTGATTTTCTTCGAGCCCTTGATCATATACTCAAAGCTCACAAAATTCTCGATTACTTCCTCGGGAGTCATTAGTGTGTATCTAGGATTACCACGAATTAATTGAACTTGAGTGGGGTTAAGGAAAATGAGAGATCTTAGAATAACCTTAACCACCTCGTGGTCGTCCCACTTCTTGCTCCCGAGGTTGCGCACTTGGTTCACCAAGGTTTTGAGCCAGTTGTACATATCTTGTGGCTCCTCCCCTTGGCGAAGACGAAAACGACCGAGCTCCCCCTCGATCGTTTCCTGCTTGGTGATCTTGGTGAGTTCATCACCCTCGTGCGCGGTGTTGAGTAGGTCCCAAATCTCCTTCGCACTCTTCAACCCTTGCACCTTGTTATATTCCTCTCTACTTAGAGAGGCGAGGAGTATGGTTGTGGCTTGGGAGTTGAAGTGCTCGATTTGGGCCACTTCGTCCGTATCATAGTCTTCATCCCCTACGGATGGTACCTGTACACCAAACTCAACAACATCCCATATACTTTTGTGGAGTGAGGTTAGGTGATATCGCATCATATCACTCCACCTAGCATAATCTTCACCATCAAATGTTGGTGGTTTGCCTAAAGGGACGGAAAGTAAAGGTGTATGTTTAGAAATGCGGGGGTAGCGTAGGGGGATCTTACTATACTTCTTGCGCTCTTGGCGCTTAGAAGTTACGGACGTCGCATCGGAGCCGGAGGTCGATGTTGATGAAGTGTCGGTCTCGTAGTAGACCACTTTCCTCATCCTCTTGTGCTTGTCGCCTCTCCGATGCGACTTGTGGGAAGAAGATTTCTCCTTCTTCTCTTTGTGGTGTGAAGAAGACTTCTTCCCTTTGGAAGAGTCCTTTTTCTTCTCCTTCCTCTTGGTGCGGGACTCTTCCGATGAAGTGCTCCCGTGACTCGTAGTCGGCTTGTCGCCGATCTCCATCTCCCTCTTGGCGTGATCTCCCGACATCACTTCGAGCGGTTAGGCTCTAATGAAGCACCAGGCTTTGATACCAATTGAAAGTCGCCTAGAGGGGGGGTGAATAGGGCGAAACTGAAATTCTCAAAAATAATCACAACTACAAGCCGGGTTAGCGTTAGAAATATAATAGAGTCCGCGAGAGAGGGTGCAAAACAAATCGCAAGCGAATAGAGAGTGTGACACACGGATTTGTTTTACCGAGGTTCGATTCTCGCAAACCTACTCCCCGTTGAGGAGGCCACAAAGGCTGGGTCTCTTTCAACCCTTACCCTCTCTCAAACGATCCCTCGGACCGAGTGAGCTTTTCTTCTCAATCACTTGGACCACAAAGTTCCCACAAGGACCACCACAAGATTGGTGTCTCTTGCCTCAATTACAATTGAGTTTGATCGCAATGAAGAACCAAAGAAAGGAAGAAAGCAATCCAAGCGCAAGAGCTCGAAAGAACACAAGCAAATCTCTCTCACTAATCACTAGAACGTTGTGTGTAGTTTGGAGAGGATTTGATCACTTTGGTGTGTCTAGAATTGAATGCTAGAGCTCTTGTAAGTAGTTGAGAAGTGGAAAACTTGGATGCCTTGAATGTGGGGTGGTTGGGGGTATTTATAGCCTCAACCACCAAACTAGCCGTTTGGTGCAGGCTGGCTGTCGTATGGTGCACCGGAAAGTCCGGTGCACACCGGACATGTCCGGTGCGCAAGCCACGTCACCAAAGCCGTTGGGTTCCGACCGTTGGAGCTCTGACTTCTGGGCCCGCCTGGATGTCCGGTGGCGCACCGGACATGTACTGTAGAGTGTCCGGTGCGCCAGCATGGGCGTGCCTGACTTCTGCGCGCGCTGGCGCGCAATAAATGCGCTGCAGGTAGCCGTTGGTGCCGAAATAGTCGTTGCCCCGCTGTTACACCGGACAGTCCGGTGCACACCGGACATGTCCAGTGAATTATAGCGGAGCAGTCGGAATGAATTCCCGAGACTGGCGAGTTCCTGAGGCCGCTCTTCCTTGGAGCACCGGACACTGTCCTGTGTACACCGGACAGTCCGATGAATTATAGCGGAGTTGTCTCTGGATTTTCCCGAAGGTGACGAGTTTGAAGTTGGAGTCCTCTAGTGCACCGGACATGTCCGGTGGCACACCGGACAGTCCGGTGTGCCAGACCAGAGGTGCCTTCGGTTGTCCCTTTGCTCTTTTGTCGAACCCAATACTTGGTCTTTTTATTGGCTAAGTGTGAACCTTTGGCACCTGTATAACTTATACACTAGAGCAAACTAGTTAGTCCAATTATTTGTGTTGGGCAATTCAACCACCAAAATTAATTAGGGACTAGGTGTAAGCCTAATTCCCTTTCAGGTGGCCCATCTTCTTGATCTTCATTTTCATCCTCTTGAGCGTGATCCTCATCTTGAGTTGGTGGAGATGCTTGCATGAAGGAAGATGATGGTTGATCTTGTGCTTGTGGAGGCTCTTCGGATTCCTTAGGACACACATCCCCAATGGACATGTTCCTTAGCGCGACACATGGAGCCTCTTCATCATCTAGCTCATCAAGATCAAATTGCTCTACTTGAGAGCCGTTAGTCTCATCAAAGACAATGTCACAAGAAACTTCAACTAGCCCAGTGGACTTGTTAAAGACTCTATATGCCCTTGTGTTTGAATCATATCCTAGTAAAAAGCCTTCTACAGCCTTAGGAGCAAATTTAGATTGTCTACCTCTTTTAACAAGAATAAAGCATTTGCTACCAAAGACTCTAAAGTATGAAACATTGGGCTTTTTACCGGTTAGGAGTTCATAAGATGTCTTCTTGAGGATTCGGTGAAGGTAGAGGCGGTTGATGGCGTAGCAAGCGGTGTTGATTGCTTCCGCCCAAAATCGGTCCGAAGTCTTGTACTCATCAAGCATGGTCCCCGCCATGTCAAGTAGAGCTCTATTCTTCCTCCCCACTACACCATTTTGTTATGGCGTGTAGGTAGAAGAGAACTCATGCTTGATGCCCTCATCCTCAAGAAAGCCTTCTATTTGTGAGTTCTTGAACTCCGTCCCGTGTCGCTTCTAATCTTTTTGATTCTTAAGCCGAACTCATTTTGAGCCCGTCTCAAGAATCCCTTTAAGGTCTCTTGGGTTTGAGATTTATCCTGCAAAAAGAACACCCAAGTGAAGCGAGAATAATCATCCACAATAACTAGACAGTACTTACTCCCGCCGATGCTTATGTAAGCTATCGGGTCGAATAGGTCCATGTGGAGTAGCTCAAGCGGCCTGTCAGTCGTCATGATGTTCTTGTGTGGATGATGAACACCAACTTGCTTTCCTACTTGACATGCACTACAAATCCTGTCTTTCTCAAAATGAACATTTGTTAGTCCCAAAATGTGCTCTCCCTTTAGAAGCTTATGAAGATTCTTCATCCCAACGTGGGCTAGTCGGTGGTGCCAGAGCCAACCCATGTTAGTCTTAGCAATTAAGCAAGTGTCGAGTTCAGCTCTATTAAAATCAACTAAGTATAGCTGACCCTCTAACACTCCCTTAAATGCTACTGAATCATCACTTCTTCTAAAGACAGTGACACCTATATCCGTAAAAAGACAGTTGTAACCCATTTTGCATAATTGAGAGACAGAAAGCAAGTTATAGTCTAAAGAATCTACAAGAAAAACATTGGAAATAGAATGGTCAGGAGATATAGCAATTTTACCAAGTCCTTTGACCAAACCTTGATTTCTATCCCCGAATGTGATAGCTCGTTGGGGATCTTGGTTTTTCTCATAGGAGGAGAACATCCTTTTCTCCCCAGTCATGTGGTTTGTGCACCTGCTATCGATGATCCAACTTGAGCCCCCAGATGTATAAACCTACAAAACAAGTTTAGGCCTTGTTCTTAGGTACTCAAACGGTCTTGGGTCCTTTGACATTAGAAACAAGCACCTTGGGTACCCAAACACAAGTCTTTGACCCCTTGTGTTTGCCCCCAACATATTTGGCAACTACTTTGCCTGATTTGTTAGTTAAAACATAAGATGCATCAAAGTCTTAAATGAAATATTAGGTTCATTTGATGCAATAGGAGTTTTCTTCTTAGGCAATTTAGCATGAGTTGATTGCCTAGAACTAGATGCCTCACTTTTATACATGAAAGCATGATGAGAGCCAGAGTGAGACTTCCTAGAGTGAATTCTCCTAATCTTGTGTTCGGGATAACCGGCAGGGTATAAAATGTAACCCTCGTTATCCTGAACCATGAGAGCCTTGCCCTTAACAAAATTAGACAATCTTTTAGGGGCATGGAGTTTGACATTGCCTCCCTGTTGGAAGCCAATGCCATCCTTAATGCCAGGGCGTCTCCCATTATAGAGCATGCTTCTAGCAAATTTAAAATTTTCATTTACTAAGTCATGCTCATTAATTTTGGCACTAAGTTGAGCTATGTGATCATTTTGTTGTTTAATTAAAGCTAGGTGATCATGAATCACATCAACATTAATATCTCTACATCTAGTGCAAATAGTAATATGCTCAACGGTAGATGTAGAGGGTTTGCAAGTATTTAATTCAACAATCTTAGCATGTAAAATAGCATTCTCATCTCTAAGATTGGAAATAGAAGCATTGCAAATATTTAAATTTTTAGCCTTAGCAATTAATTTTTCATTCTCAATTTTAAAGCTAGAGAGGGAAGCATTCAATTTGTTAATCTTATCAATCAAATTAGCATTATCATTTCTAAGGTTGTCAAGAGAATCATCACTAACATTTAATTTCTCAACCTTAGCAATTAATTTATCATTTTCAAATCTAAGGTTGGAAATAGTGTCATAGCAAGCGCTAAGCTCACTAGTTAATTTTTTATTTTTCTCTACCTCCTGAGCATAAGCATTTTTAGTCTTAACATGCTTTTTGTTTTTCTTAATAAGGAAATCCTCTTGGCTATCCAAGAGTTTATCCTTCTTATGAATAGCACTAATCATTTCATTTAATTTTTCTTTTTGTTGCATGTTAAGATTGGCAAAAAGAGTAAGCAAGTTATCCTCATCATCACTAGAATTATCCTCATCACTAGAAGTTGCATACTTAGTGGAGGATCTTGATTTTACCTTCTTCTTCTTGTCGTCCTTTGCCATGAGGCACTTGTGGCCGACGTTGGGGAAGAGAAGACCTTTGTTGACGGTGATGTTGGCGGCATCCTCGTCGTCGGAGGAGTCGGTGGAGCTCTCGTCCGAGTCCCACTCCCGACAAACATGGGCATTGCCGCCCTTTTTCTTGTAGTACCTCTTCTTCTCCTTCTTCTTCCCCCTCTTGTCGTTATCCATATCACTATCACTAGATAAAGGACATTTTGCGATAAAATGACCGGGCTTACCACATTTATAGCACACCTTTTTGGAACGGGGCTTGTAGTCTTTCCCTTTCCTTTGCTTGAGGATTTGACGAAAGCTCTTGATGATGAGCATCATTTCCTCGTTGTCGAGCTTGGAGGCGTCGATGGGGATCCTACTTGGTGTAGAGTCCTTCTTTTCTTCTTCCGTCGCCTTGAATGTGATGGGTTGCACCTCGGTTGTTGAGGTGGCGCCTTGCTCGATGATTCTCTTGGAGCCTTTAATCATCAATTCAAAGCTCACAAATTTTCCTATCACTTCCTCGGGAGACATTAGTTTATATCTAGGATCACCACGAATTAATTAAACTTGAGTAGGGTTAAGAAATACGAGTGATCTAAGAATAACCTTGACCATTTCATGGTCATCCCATTTGGTGCTCCCGAGGTTGCGCACTTGGTTCACCAAGGTTTTGAGTCGGTTGTACATGGCTTGTGGTTGTGGCTCCTCTCCTTGGTGAAGCATGAAGCGACCGAGCTCCCCCTCGATCGTTTCCCTCTTGGTGATCTTGGTCACCTCGTCTCCTTCGTGCGCGGTCTTGAGCACGTCCCAAATCTCTTTGGCACTCTTCAACCCTTGCACCTTATTATACTCCTCTTGACTTAGAGAGGCGAGTATTATAGTGGTGGCTTGGGAGTTGAAGTGTTGGATTTGTTCGACCTCCTCCGAATCATAATCCTTGTCCCCCTTCTTTGGTACATGCGCTCCATACTCAACAATATCCCATATGCTTTTGTGGAGTGAGGTTAGGTGATGCCTCATTTTATCACTCCACATAGAATAATCTTCACCATCAAACATAGGTGGTTTGCCTAATGGGATGGAAAGTAATGGAGTGCGTTTTGAAATACGAGGATAGCGAAGGGGCATCTTACTATACTTCTTACGCTCATGGCGCTTAGAAGTGGTGGATGCCGATTCCGAGCCGGAGGTGGAGGGTGACGAGGAGTCGGTCTCGTAGTAGACCACTTTCTTCATCTTCTTCTTGTCACCCTTTCGTTGGGACTTGATGGAGGAAGAGGATTCCTCCTTGTGCTTGTGGGCGGACTCCCTTGAGTGTGTTCTCCCCGAGCTTGCGGACTTGTTGCCGGTCCTGATCTCCCTCATGGCGGATGCTCCCGACATCACTTCGAGCGGTTAGGCTCTAATGAAGTACCAGACTCCGATACCAATTGAAAGTCGCCTAGATAGGGGGTGAATAGGCAAATCTGAATTTTATAGAGTTTAAGCACAACTACAAGCCGGGGTTAGCGTTAGAAATATAAACGAGTCCGAAAGAGAGGTGCGAAAACAAATCACAAACAAATAAGAGCGGATGACACGTGATTTGTTTTACCGAGGTTTGGTTCTTGCAAACCTACTCCCCGTTGAGGTGGTCACAAAGACTGGGTCTCTTTCAACCCTTTCCCTCTCTCAAACGGTCACTTAGACCGAGTGAGCTTCTCTTCTCAATCAAACGGGACACTAAGTCCCCACAAGGACCACCACACAATTGATGTCTCTTCCTTTGATTACAATGATCTTGGGAACAAGAAATAGAGGAAGAAGAAAAGTGATCCAAGCGCAAGAGCTCAAAAGAACACAAAAGTCTCTCTCTCTAGTCACTAATTTCTTTGGAGTGATTCCAGACTTGGGAGAGGATTTGATCTCTTTGTTTGTGTCTTGGAATGAAGTCTAGAGCTTTTGTATGAGGTTTGATGGCTGAAAACTTGAATGCATTCAAGTGTGGTGGTTGGGGGTATTTATAGCCCCAACCACCAAAATGGTCGTTAGTGATGACTTCTGTCGTATGGCGCACCGGACACTGTCCGGTGCGCCAGCCACGTCACCAATCCGTTGGGTTCGGACCGTTGGAGCTTCTGACATGTGGGCCACCGGACAGTCCGGCGGTGCACCAGATAGTCACTATTCACTGTCCGGTGCGCCTTCTGCGCCTGCTCTGACTTCTGCGCGCGCAGTCGCGCACTGTAGCGTTTCACTGTTCCTTTGCAGACGACCGTTGGCGCGAGTAGCCGTTGCTCCGCTTGGCACACCGGACAGTCCGGTGCTACACCGGACAGTCCGGTGAATTATAGCGGAGCGGCCTCCCCGAATTCTCGAAGGTGGCAAGTTTGGAGTCGAACTCCCTGGTGCACCGGACACTGTCCGGTGGCACACCGGACAGTCTGGTGCGCCAGACCAGGGCTGCCTTTGGGTTGTCTTTTGCTCTTTTATTTGAAACCTGTCGGGGACCATAATTAGGGGTACCCTCAAGACGCCTAATTCTCAGCTGGTAACCCCCATCAGCATAAAGCTGCAAAGGCCTGATGGGCACGATTAAGTCAGGGATCAGTCCACACGAGTGACTCGATCACGCTTCACCCGAGCCTAGCCTCGGCCGAAGGCAGCCGACCTCGAGAGACTTCCGTCTCGCCCGAGGCCCCCTTTTTATGGCGGACACATCACCGGCTCGCCCAAGGCCTTGGCTTCGCTCAGAAGCAACCTTGACTAAATCACCACACCGACTGACCAAATTGCAGGGGCATTTAACGCGAAGGTGGCCTGACACCTCTATCCTGACACGCGCCCCCGGCAGAGCCGAGGTGACCGCCGTCACTCCACCGCTCCACTGGCCAGTCTGACAGAAAGACAGCGCCGCCTGCGCCACTCCGATTGCAGCGCCACTCGACAGAGTAAGTCTGACAGGCAGTCAGGCCTCGCCAAAGGCGCCACGGCGAACTCCGCTCCGCCCGACCCCAGGGCTCGGACTCGGGCTAAGACCCGGAAGACGGCGAACTCCGCTCCGCCCGACCCCAGGGCTCGGACTCGGGCTAAGACCCGGAAGACGGCGAACTCCGCTCCGCCCGACCCCAGGGCTCGGACTCGGGCTAAGACCCGGAAGACGGCGAACTCCGCTCCGCCCGACCCCAGGGCTCGGACTCGGGCTAAGACCCGGAAGACGGCGAACTCCGCTCCGCCCGACCCCAGGGCTCGGACTCGGGCTAAGACCCGGAAGACGGCGAACTCCGCTCCGCCCGACCCCAGGGCTCGGACTCGGGCTAAGACCCGGAAGACGACGAAACTCCGCCTCGCCCGACCCCAGGGCTCAGACTCCGCCCTGGCCTCGGCCGAACGACTTCCGCCTCGCCCGACCCCTTGGCTCGGGCTCGACCACGGCAACAGAAGGCAGACTCAACCTCGGCTTCGGAGGAAACCCCACGTCGCCCTGCCTAGGGCACAGACCGCCACGTCAACAGGAGGCGCCATCATCATCCCACCCCGGATCGACTCGGGTCACGGAGAACAAGACCGGCGTCTCATCCGGCCAGCTCCGCCAGAGAGGCAATGATGGCGCTCCACAAGCTCTATGACGACGGCGGCCCCTAGCTCTCTTACGGAAGCAGGACAACGTCAGTAGGGACTCGACCGCTCCAACAGCTGTCCCTCCATCAGGCTCCGCCGCACCTCCAACAGCCACGACATCACGCCAGCAGGGTGCCCAGATCTCTCCGGCTGCCACATTGGCATGTACCTAGGGCGCTAGCTCTCCCTCCGCTAGACACGTAGCACTCTGCTACATCCCCATTGTACACCTGGATCCTCTCCTTACGACTATAAAAGGAAGGACCAGGGCCTTCTCAGAGAGGGTTGGCCGCGCGGGACCGAGGACGGGACAGGCGCTCTCTTGGGGCCGCTCGCTTCCCTCACCCGCGTGGACGCTTGTAACCCCCCTACTGCAAGCGCACCCGACCTGGGCGCGGGACGAACACGAAGGCCGCGGGACTTCCACCTCTCTCACGCTCGGCTCCGGCCGCCTCGCCTCTCCCCCCTTCGCGCTCGCCCACGCGCTCGACCCATCTGGGCTGGGGCACGCAGCACACTCACTCGTCGGCTTAGGGACCCCCCTGTCTCGAAACGCCGACAGTTGGCGCGCCAGGTAGGGGCCTGCTGCGTGCTGACGAACGGCTCCCCGTCAAGCTCCAGATGGGCAGTCTCCAGCAACCTCTCCGGCCCGGGACGGTGCTCCGTTTCGGGACTCTTGAGTTCATGTCCTTCGACGGCAGCTGCGACATGACACTTCTTCCACCGCCGCGCGACTACGACAATGGCGGCCGGCAACCCGCCCGCCGGCGGCGGAATCGACGACGTCTACCCCGCGTGGTGGAAGAGCAACATTCGGGCTCGCTCCGTTCTCTCCCCCGCCAACGGAGGAGGAGGCGGGGCCGTCAAGGCCAGACGGGAGGCCACGCTTCGCCGGCCGTCGAGCGAATCGACGCCCCCGACGCCCCGACGGAAGGCACGCCGGACGTCGACCTCGCGTTCGAGACGGAGGCAAGCGCCGTCCCCCCGCGGCACGCTGACCCCGAGCAAGAAGACGACGCCGGCGCGCTCGCGGAAAGCCTGCAGGACGTCGCCCTCGAACCAGAGATGACGGCGCAACCAGTCCCCGATGTGACTACGTCGCTCCTCGTCGACCAAAAGGTAACGACTAACTCCCATCTTGCGTCATTTCGACTCGGCCTCAACCCGCCAAACGACCTCGTTTTGGCGGGCGCTCTCATTGAGGCGAGTGCAACCCCACTGAGGTTCTGTATGCGGTCGCCTTGGGACCGACTGACGGACGTCTCGACCTACGGGCCCTCCGGGTCCGAGGAAGATGACGATCCCAGCATCGGTTGGGATTTCTCCGGACATGGCAACCCCAGTGCCATGCGGGACTTCATGACCGCATGTGACTACTGTCTATCCGACTGTTCCGACGGAAGCCGCAGCCTCGGTGACGAGAGCTGCGGCCCAAGCCGCGAATGTTTCCACATCGAGCTAGGGGATCCCACCGAAGGCAACCATCTTGGCATGCCGGAGGATGGTGATCTCCCTAGGCCGGTGCCTCGCGCCGACATCCCACGGGAGCTAGCTGTGGTCCCCGCTCCGGCGGGGGGTTACGACCCACAACTCGAGCAAGTCCGCGAGGCGCAGGCCAGGCTCAACGAGGGAATAGGAGCGCTTGAGCCGATCCGTCGGGACGTCGGACAGGCATGGGTGGGCCAACCCCTGGCCGGAGAAATACGTCATCTGCCCCAAGGTCTCCAGCACCGCGTCGCCAACGACGTCAGGATCAGGCCGCCGCCCGCATCCAGCGGGGTCGGTCAGAACCTGGCGACCGCAGCGATGCTCATCCGCGCGATGCCGGAGCCGTCAACCACCGAGGGGCGGCGAATCCAGGGAGAACTCAAGAATCTCCTGGAAGGCGCTGCGGCCCGGCGGGCCGAGAGCACTGCATCCCGGGGGCAAGGACATCCCTCGGAACCTCATGTCGCGACTTCCCGATTCATGCGGGAGGCCTCGGTCTACACCGGGCGCACGCGCAACACCGCGCCTGCGGCCCCGGGCCACCTCGGCAACGAGCGCCGTCGACGCGACCGTCGGGCTCACCTCGACGAAAGGGTGCGCCGAGGCTACCACCCCAGGCGTGGGGGGCGCTACGACAGCGGGGAGGATCGGAGTCCTTCGCCCGAACCACCCGGTCCGCGGGCCTTCAGTCGGGCCATCCGACGGGCGCCATTCCCGACCCGGTTCCGACCCCCGACTACTATCACAAAGTACTCGGGGGAAACGAGACCGGAACTGTGGCTCGCGGACTACCGCCTTGCCTGCCAACTGGGCGGAACGGACGACGACAACCTCATCATCCGCAACCTCCCCCTGTTCCTCTCCGACACTGCTCGCGCCTGGTTGGAGCACCTGCCTCCGGGGCAGATTTCCAACTGGGACGACTTGGTCCAAGCCTTCGCTGGCAATTTCCAGGGCACATACGTGCGCCCCGGGAACTCCTGGGACCTTCGAAGCTGCCGGCAACAGCCGGGGGAGTCGCTCCGGGACTACATCCGGCGATTCTCGAAGCAGCGCACCGAGCTGCCCAACATCACCGACTCGGATGTCATCGGCGCGTTCCTCGCCGGCACCACTTGCCGCGACCTGGTGAGCAAGCTGGGTCGCAAAACCCCCACCAGGGCGAGCGAGCTGATGGACATCGCCACCAAGTTCGCCTCCGGCCAGGAGGCGGTCGAGGCTATCTTCCGAAAGGACAAGCAGCCCCAGGGCCGCCCATCGGAAGAAGCTCCCGAGACGTCTGCTCCGCGCGGCGCCAAGAAGAAAGGCAAGAAGAAGTCGCAATCGAAACGCGACGCCGCAGACGCGGACCTTGTCGCCGCCGCCGAGTATAAGAACCCTCGTAAGCCCCTCGGAGGTGCAAACCTCTTCGACAAGATGCTCAAGGAGCCGTGCCCCTACCATCAGGGGCCCGTCAAGCACACCCTCGAGGAGTGCGTTATGCTTCGGCGTCATTTCCACAGGGCCGGGCCACCCGCCGAGGGTGGCAGGGCCCACGACGACGACAAGAACGAAGAACACCCAGCAGGGGGGTTCCCCGAGGTCCGCGACTGCTTCATGATCTATGGAGGGAATGCGGCGAATACCTCGGCTCGGCACCGCAAGCAAGAGCGCCGGGAGGTCTGCTCGGTGAAGGTGGCGGCGCATGTCTACCTAGACTGGTCCGACAAGCCCATCACTTTCGACCGGGCCGACCACCCCGACCATGTGCCGAGCCCGGGGAAATACCCGCTCGTCGTCGACCCCGTTATCGGCGATGTCAGGCTCACCAAGGTCCTGATGGACGGGGGCAGCTGCCTCAACATCATCTACGCCGAGACCCTCAAGCTTCTGCGCGTCGATCCGTCCACCGTCCGAGCAGGCGCTGCGCCCTTCCACGGGATCATCCCTGGGAAGCGCGTCCAGCCCCTCGGGCAACTCGACCTCCCAGTCTGCTTCGGGACACCCTCCAACTTCCGAAGGGAGACCCTGACGTTCGAAGTGGTCGGGTTCCGAGGAACCTACCACGCCGTGCTAGGGAGGCCATGCTACGCGAAGTTCATGGCCGTCCCCAACTACACCTACCTGAAGCTCAAGATGCCGGGCCCCAACGGGGTCATCACTGTCGGCCCCACGTACAAACACGCGTTCGAATGCGACGTGGAGTGCGTGGAGTACGCCGAGGCCCTCGCCGAGTCCGAGGCCCTCATCGCCGACCTGGAGAACCTCTCCAAGGAGGTCCCAGACGTGAAGCGCCATGCCGGCAACTTCGAGCCAGCAGAGACGGTCAAGGCCGTCCCCCTCGACCCCAGCGGCGACACCACCAAGCAGATCCGGATCGGTTCCGGGCTCGACCCCAAATAGGAAGCAGTGCTCGTCGACTTTCTCCGCGCAAACGCCGACGTCTTTGCGTGGAGTCCCTCGGACATGCCCGGCATACCGAGGGATGTCGCCGAGCACTCGCTGGATATTCGGGTCGGAGCCCGACCCGTCAGGCAGCCTCTGCGCCGATTCGACGAGGAGAAGCGCAGAGCGATTGGCGAAGAGATCCACAAGCTAATGGCGGTAGGGTTCATCAAAGAGGTATTCCATCCCGAGTGGCTTGCCAACCCTGTGCTTGTGAGGAAGAAAGGGGGGAAATGGCGGACATGTGAAGAACTCCCACTGCCGCGACCCGAAGATGGAGGCCTACTGCGACGAGGTTCAGCGCCTGGAAGACAAGTTCTTCGGGCTCGAGCTCAGCCACATCGCTCGGCGCTACAACGAAACCGCAGACGAGCTGGCCAAGATAGCCTCGGGGCGAACGACAGTCCCCCCGGACGTCTTCTCCCGGGATCTGCATCAACCCTCCGTCAAGCTCGACGACGCGCCCGAGCCTGAGGTACCCTCGGCTCAGCCCGAGGTACCCTCGGCTCAGCCCGAGGTATCCTCGGCTCAGCCCGAGGTACCCTCGGCTCAGCCCGAGGTACCCTCGGCCCCCGAGGGCGGGACGTTGAACGTCGAGGAAGGGCAGAGCGGGGCCACGCCAGACCAAGATTGGCAGGCCTCGTACCTGCAATATCTCCGTCGAGGAGAGCTACCCCTCGACCAAGTCGAGGCTCGGCGGGTAGCGCGACGCGCCAAGTCATTCGTCTTGCTGGGCGACGAAGAGGAGCTCTACCATCGCAGCCCCTCGGGTATCCTCCAGCGATGCATCTCCATCGCCGAAGGTCGGGAACTGCTGCAAGAAGTACACTCGGGGGCTTGCGGCCACCACGCAGCACCCCGAGCCCTTGTTGGGAATGCCTTCCGGCAAGGCTTCTACTGGCCAACGGCGGTGGCTGACGCCACTAGAATTGTCCGCACCTGCGAAGGGTGCCAATTCTATGCGAAGCGGACACACCTGCCCGCTCAGGCTCTGCAGACAATACCCATCACCTGGCCCTTCACTGTATGGGGTCTGGACCTCGTCGGTCCCTTGCAGAAGGCGCCCGGGGGCTACACGCACCTGCTGGTCGCCATCGACAAATTCTCCAAGTGGATCGAGGTCCGATCCTTGAACAGCATCAGGTCCGAGCAGGCGGTGGCATTCTTCACCAACATCATCCATCGCTTCGGGGTCCCGAACTCCATCATCACCGACAACGGCACCCAGTTCACCGGCAAAAAATTCTTGGATTTTTGCGAAGATCACCATATCCGGGTGGACTGGGCCGCCGTGGCTCATCCCATGTCGAATGGGCAGGTAGAGCGTGCCAACGGCATGATTCTACAAGGGCTCAAGCCTCGGATCTACAACGACCTCAACAAGTTCGGCAGGCGATGGATGAAGGAACTCCCCTCGGTGGTCTGGAGCCTAAGGACGACGCCGAGTCGTGCCACGGGCTTCACGCCGTTTTTCCTGGTCTACGGGGCTGAAGCTATCTTGCCCACTGACCTGGAATACGGCTCCCCAAGGGCGAGGGCCTACACCGAACAAAGCAACCAAGCCCGCCGAGAGGAATCGCTGGACCAGTTGGAGGAAGCTCGGGACAGGGCCTTACTACACTCGGCGCAGTACCAACAGTCCCTGCGACGCTACCACGCCCGAGGGGTCCGGTCCCGAGAACTCCAGGTGGGCGACCTGGTGCTTCGGCTGCGACAAGACGCCCGAGGGAGGCACAAGCTCACGCCCCCCTGGGAAGGGCCATTCGTCATCGCCAAAGTTCTGAAGCCCGGAACATACAAGCTGGCCAGCAATCAAGGCGAGATCTACGGCAACGCTTGGAACATCAAACAGCTACGTCGCTTCTACCCTTAAGATGTTTTCAAGTTGTTCATATACCTCGCACCTACGCAAAGTTTAGTTGTCAAGGAAGGGTCGGCCTAGCCTCGGCAAAGCCCGACCCTCCCTCGGGGGCTAAAAGGGGGGAGACCCCCTCTGCGTCGAATTTTTCCTCGAAAAAGGATCTCTTTTTAGCAGGATTTCTTTCGTGCTTCTTGACTACTTCGGAAAGCGGATCCTGGAAACGACGAGGTACACGTAAGCAGCCAAGGCTGACCGAGCCGAGGGACTCCTACGCCTTCGGGATACGGATACCTCACTCGTCCCCTTCTGCGATAAGTAACTTGCTCTCGGATAAAGCGACTCCGTGGACCGAACGAGTCATCACGTTCGGAAGCTCTCCTGCCGAAGCAGTCCTTCAAGCTTTCTCGACTAAGTCGGGGACAGGGCCTCATGGACGGGTGAAAGTACGCATAAGCGGCAAGGCCGACCGAGCCGAGGGATTCCCACGCCTCTGGGATACGGATACCTCACTCGTCCCTTCCGCGAAAAGCGACTCTCGCTCACACAAACATCCCTGTTACCGACAGAGTCCAGATGCTCGAAACAGGAGGAAAAAAGGCGCAGCTTCGCAAGTGCAGCGAGGGTGTTTTCTTCTGGCCTCGGCGGCCGCAGGAAGCACACGCTACAAGATGATCGGATCCTGCAGGCTCGGGTCTTCACGCCGAAGGGAGCTGTAGCACCCTCGGCATCGACGACGTCTTCAGCAAAGCCCGACCCAGCCTCGGGCGGCGCCGCGGTCCAGGGGCTCCTCCGGGAATCCGGCCCGAGCAGGCGGCTCAACCGGTTACCCCTGGGGCCTCGGTCAACCGGCTTCCAAGGGCGCCAGCCCGATCCGAGGCCTCGACTAACCGACTTTGGCGTCGGCCCCACTGACGGACGACACGGCTAGGCTCCGGCCAACCAGGTTCCCCATTCTCGAGCCAACTCCGCCTCTGTTCATACTGATATCGCTACCCCCGGCCTCGATCCACCGAAGGGCGGCCGAGGGGTCTCTTCAACTAAGCTAGAGGAGCCCCAGGCAACAAGGCCGAACGGGCCGAGGGATTCCTACGCCTCCGGGATACGGATACCTCACCCGTCACCTTGACACGGGGCAACTCATGCTTGGTAAAGCGGTTCGGATAATCAAACAGGCGAGACTTAGTGCTCGAAAATAAGGAAAAAACACGGCTCCGTGCCAAAATTACATACACGTTCAGGCCTCGACAGCCACAATGAACGAACAACCCCCCTCCGAAGGGGAAGGCCTGCGGAGTAGCTGAAGAACGATGGGCGGCTCGCTGCCGCCCGTTCCAACCGCGACGGCCACCACCCCTGCCCCAGACAGCGAAGCAGCGTAAGCAGCAGCCTTGGGGGAGGTGTCACGGCAGAAGGGCTCCCCCCCCCCCGCTGAGGACGAGAACCAGCCATTCAGGCAGGGAGATGGGGACCCAGGGCCCCTAGCGCCCTGCATATCCTGGCATGGCTGGAGGAAGTCTCCGTGGGGCTCAAGGACGCCCTTCACCCCCGGGCGCAGGGGGAAGAAAGGGGCAGCCGACCCACGCGGAGGCGGCCCCCCGACTCGCCTCATCTTCCATCTTGGCCTGGATGACGAAAATCCTTGAGGCCGAGACAGGGGTAGAGGCCGCGGCCTGGCCCGTTTTCCCCACCGTCGAACTAGAGGTCACCATCTTGGGTGACCGCCGGTGGCGGGGTATGGCCAGGCTGCGCGATGAAAATCCTTGAAGCCGAACGATGGCTGAGAGGTACCAACTCCCATGGAGTTGCGTTCCTCCAACGAGGAGGCGGAAAGGCGGCGGATACCCCCCATCCGGGGGCTTGGAAGACGGGAAGACCCGACGCTTAAGGGAGGAAGAAGACATGGTTGCCTTACGAAGGGAGCCTCCCTCCTTTTAAAGGCAACTCCCCCTACGTGCGCCCCCAAGCGCCGCGGGCCGGGTCTTCTCCAACACGCTCCAAGGCCCTCCCCTGCGACTCGGGGGCTGGGTCCCGCATGTCATGCAAGCCGGCTCAGGGCAGAAGAAGCCAAACCGCCGCGCATGGTGCGCACGACCGTCCAGCGGTTACAGGCGACCCCCCATTTTCGCCCAGACCAACGGGCAGAAGGGGCGGGCAGCCATGCAGGCGGCATGCAACCGCGCCAGATGGACGCGCTTCTCCGACTCCCGACACGCCAGCCTGGAACCCAGGCCCACACGTCGAGCAACCGGCGCGCCAGTTGCTGCATGCAAGCGACCGCACCGCCACTTGTGCCACCATCGCGCCTCTTCGGTTGCGAAGCCTATGCCACGACTCGAGGCGACCCAATAGCGCCAGACTGGCGCGTCGGTCAAAGCGACCGAAAGTGGGCCGGCAGTAATAGCGGTGGCAGGCGGGCGGGCGCAGCAGTCACGTCGTCAGCTAGGCTCACGTCCCATCCTGAGACAGCAAGGGAGCCTCCTCTCACGGCGTGAAGACGGTGCACCCGTGACCCGTTCCTCGAACGGATCGCACGCGCGCAACGGCCGCCCCGCCAACCACTCACCCCGTCGCATTAACTCCGCGGCGGGACACGCGGCGCTTCTGGCAGGAGGAGCGCGCGACGCTTCACCTTCGCCGTAATAACCGCGTCAGAAAAGGTACGCCACGTCGTCCGATTTCGTATCCTTTTCCATTTTCCTCTTTCTCTATCTCTTGCAACAGGGACCGGGAAAGGGGGATACCCCGAAAGGGATCCTTCTCCGCGAAGGAACCGGGCTCCGAGCCCCCCATTACTGATCAGGGGTTCGAAGGCTGGCCCCCCGGGGGTTCAACAGTCGCCTCAGATCGCGTGGGCCCGACACCCACTACTGGTCAGGGGTTCGAAGGCCAGCCCCCCGAAGGGCTTCATGGCCGCCTCAGGCTACTCGGGCTCCGCGCCCATTACTGATCAGGGGTTCGAAGGCTGGCCCCCGAAGGGTTCACAGTCGCCTCAGACACCGAGCGAGGGATGACCAGGGGTACGTTCGATACATAACCGAGGCTCGGGCTGCGCTCCCGAGGTACCCTAGGACATTTCCGAGACCAGCGGGAACGATCTTGTAACGGAATCCCATCGGAGGGAGGCATCGAGCCCTCGGACCCCGTCGCCAGGGGACCGGGTCCGGCAAATCACCCGCAGGTACTTTTGGGCGTGCCTCTGGGCCCCTAGCCGACCCCCAACGAACGGGGCACGGACGTCCACTCGGATTACCCGCTTGCAGCTCACCGGAGACACCATGTTCGGTGCCCATCGAGGGTAACATGGCGCACTCCCCCCTCCTCCTTGCGGAAAGGCGACGTAGGGGCGTATGTAAAAAGCCGAGTCTGTCCCTGATCGTCCTCTCGCCCTGTGCAGAGGCTCGGGGGCTGCTCTCGCAAAAACCGGCTCCGGCCAAATCGTTGACAGCGTCAACATACCAGCCCGAGAGCTTGGGCCCCGACCGTGCACCCGGGCTACGGCCAGTTCGCATGAGGGAACGACCAGACCAGCCGAAGTATTAAGACCTCGAAGGAGTGTAACCACTCCTCCGAGGCCTCGGGGGCTACACCCGGCGGGTGCGCTCGCGCGCACCCACCGGAACGAAATGCAACCGAGAAAGGCTGGTCCCCTTGCAAAAAAGTGCGACAAAAGCCTCCAAGCGAGTGCTAACACTCCCTTCGAGGCTCGGGGGCTACTGTCGGGGACCATAATTAGGGGTACCCTCAAGACGCCTAATTCTCAGCTGGTAACCCCCATCAGCATAAAGCTGCAAAGGCCTGATGGGCACGATTAAGTCAGGGATCAGTCCACACGAGTGACTCGATCACGCTTCACCCGAGCCTAGCCTCGGCCGAAGGCAGCCGACCTCGAGAGACTTCCGTCTCGCCCGAGGCCCCCTTTTTATGGCGGACACATCACCGGCTCGCCCAAGGCCTTGGCTTCGCTCAGAAGCAACCTTGACTAAATCACCACACCGACTGACCAAATTGCAGGGGCATTTAACGCGAAGGTGGCCTGACACCTCTATCCTGACACGCGCCCCCGGCAGAGCCGAGGTGACCGCCGTCACTCCACCGCTCCACTGGCCAGTCTGACAGAAAGACAGCGCCGCCTGCGCCACTCCGATTGCAGCGCCACTCGACAGAGTAAGTCTGACAGGCAGTCAGGCCTCGCCAAAGGCGCCACAGCGAACTCCGCTCCGCCCGACCCCAGGGCTCGGACTCGGGCTAAGACCCGGAAGACGGCGAACTCCGCTCCGCCCGACCCCAGGGCTCGGACTCGGGCTAAGACCCGGAAGACGGCGAACTCCGCTCCGCCCGACCCCAGGGCTCGGACTCGGGCTAAGACCCGGAAGACGGCGAACTCCGCTCCGCCCGACCCCAGGGCTCGGACTCGGGCTAAGACCCGGAAGACGGCGAACTCCGCTCCGCCCGACCCCAGGGCTCGGACTCGGGCTAAGACCCGGAAGACGGCGAACTCCGCTCCGCCCGACCCCAGGGCTCGGACTCGGGCTAAGACCCGGAAGACGACGAAACTCCGCCTCGCCCGACCCCAGGGCTCAGACTCCGCCCTGGCCTCGGCCGAACGACTTCCGCCTCGCCCGACCCCTTGGCTCGGGCTCGGCCACGGCAACAGAAGGCAGACTCAACCTCGGCTTCGGAGGAAACCCCACGTCGCCCTGCCTAGGGCACAGACCGCCACGTCAACAGGAGGCGCCATCATCATCCCACCCCGGATCGACTCGGGTCACGGAGAACAAGACCGGCGTCTCATCCGGCCAGCTCCGCCAGAGAGGCAATGATGGCGCTCCACAAGCTCTATGACGACGGCGGCCCCTAGCTCTCTTACGGAAGCAGGACAACGTCAGCAGGGACTCGACCGCTCCAACAGCTGTCCCTCCATCAGGCTCCGCCGCACCTCCAACAGCCACGACATCACGCCAGCAGGGTGCCCAGATCTCTCCGGCTGCCACATTGGCATGTACCTAGGGCGCTAGCTCTCCCTCCGCTAGACACGTAGCACTCTGCTACATCCCCATTGTACACCTGGATCCTCTCCTTACGACTATAAAAGGAAGGACCAGGGCCTTCTCAGAGAGGGTTGGCCGCGCGGGACCGAGGACGGGACAGGCGCTCTCTTGGGGCCGCTCGCTTCCCTCACCCGCGTGGACGCTTGTAACCCCCTACTGCAAGCGCACCCGACCTGGGCGCGGGACGAACACGAAGGCCGCGGGACTTCCACCTCTCTCACGCTCGGCTCCGGCCGCCTCGCCTCTCCCCCCTTCGCGCTCGCCCACGCGCTCGACCCATCTGGGTTGGGGCACGCAGCACACTCACTCGTCGGCTTAGGGACCCCCCTGTCTCGAAACGCTGACAAAACCTTTCTTGGACTTTTTATTGGTTTGTGTTGAACATTTGGCACCTGTAAAACTTATAATCTAGAGCAAACTAGTTAGTTTAATTATTGGTGTTGGGCAATTCAACCACTAAAATCATTTAGGAAAAGGTGTAAGCCTATTTCCCTTTCAGACACCCTTTTCCCAATAATATATTATGTGTATGGAGCTCCTCTCCTAGACGTGTGAAGAACTGGTGATTTTGATAGATACTCCTTGAGAATCACAATTAACTTATTTTATAATCAACTTTTGGATCTCAACCTTCATTGTTAGTTGCAGGCTAATGCCAATCCCAATATTAACTTGTCCACATGGGTTGACTGACGTAAACCCCATGTCCAAACAATTTTTCTAGTACACAATGATGATGAGTTGATCATCAATCAGAACCATACCATCATGCCCCTAAGTAAATCTCACACTCGGTTTCACAAGGCAATCTGAACACGAACCCTGGACATGTTACGATTCGAATCACGTAAACGACGATTACACAAATGACATATCATTTCAATGCTCGAATATAAAAAGTATTATTACAAACCATTGTCTTGAACATCACATAGTTCGACATACTCATGTGGAAACATAAACTAAGATAACTTGACCACAATAACAATTACAATTAATACACTTTTATTAAATTAATAGTAAAACATATTTTTATAAGAAATATATTAATATACATATAAGTTGATAATATTTTTAAAATTTTATTTTGATTTTAAAGAATGAATCCTTGAAAGACAAACGATTATTTTGGGTTAGAGCGAGTAATGCCTTAAACTCTTTTTACTAGATTAATAAAGAACAGTACCAATATTTATGTCCCAAATTATATTTATACTATCAAATATGTTTCATCTTAATAATATTTATTAAGCATTATATTTATATATATAGTCAAACCTGCGATAAATTGACGAAGACTATATTTCTTCTTCTTTAAAACCTATACGGGATTGCTGCTCGGAGAGCGATCCACGGAAAACATTTCGCAGAAAGGTCCTTCGAATTGTAGGAAACCAACCCGCCATCCACATGTACTGTACTCAAGTGTCCCATCAAGAAATGTCAATGTGCGGGTTATAGCATCACAGACTTATCTCCGTCATGTTTGATTCATCCTCATATCCATCCCTATATTTGTTATGGGTAAAAAACTCATCTCATATTTAAGTATTGTATGAACCTATTAATAATCTAAAACGAATTTTAATTTAGGACGAAGGGAGTAAGTGTTAGTGCAAACACATAGATAATAAGTCCATGTTTTTAATCACTATAAGCTCATAAAGTTTTATGAAAAAAAATCCTGGAATTTGTCACATACCATCCATTTGGTTTAACGTATTTTAACTGACTATTGTATGTTTGGTTCGTCTGGTTTGGATGATTTCTCACTTTGCTAGTTGTGGTGGACTGGTGGTAAAGTGAACCAGGTACAATTTGATTTGAAATATATAGTTTTGGTTTGATTTTATGGCACTTCTTGGTGTTTTGTTTCAGTTACCATTGATGGTTAATTTTTTTAAAATTTTAGCTTTTCTGAATTTTGATCTTCATCTTCATGTTGTACATGTAGGTAGTAATCCCATCAGATGGCTATTTGAAAGGTGTGAGAGACTTTTGTTCTAAACACAACGTTTTGATGATTGCTGATGAGATCCAAATTGGCGTAGCTAGAACTGGTAAAATGCTGGCATGTGATTGGGAAAACAAACCGTTGACATGGTGGTTTCTTTTCTGCTTCACTCTTGTTTATTAACTATACTCATTACATAGTATCTGTTGGTCACTTCCCCATTTTGCTTCAGAGTATACAACTACACTTATGGTTTCAAGTTGTCTTTGCTCTACAGATTCTGTGTTAGAGTTATTCCAGTCAGTGCAGTTCTTGCAGACAAGGATGTCATGCTGTGTATCAGACCATGGGAACATGGAAGGTATGACCAAATATCTATACTTTTCTCTGCTCTCTTTTCTTCTTTCTAACTTTTCTCCGCTTCGGGCTAGTTTGGAAACTCCATTTTCCTAAGGAATTTATATTTTCCTATTAGAAAATGAACTAATTTCTCTTGGAAAATGAATTTTTTTTGAAAAATAGGGTTCCCAAACTAGCCATTCAAGGTTTTCCAATCAAAGAAAAAAATGCTTACGTGCTGACGTCAAAACTTGGAATCAGGGGCATGTTGATGTTCAAATTGAAGCATCAAAGAACCATATTGATTCTCTTGCAAAGTGCCGCCGGCCAACAGCAGCATCAAGTAACAATATTGATTGTCTTGCAAAGTGCCGCCGGCCAACAGCAGCATCCAAGATTGTCTTCTTTTTGTTTTTTGTTTTTTTACGAAAGGGCCTCTAGCCGAGTTGGATAGGTGATCTGAGTAACACTCCTCAGATTCTGGGTTCGACTTTCCGCGAGAACGAATTTCAGCTGTGGTTAAAAAATCATCTTGACTGTCTCACGCCAAAGCACAGCTCTAAGGTTCAGCCCCGGTCTCGTTCTCATATGGGCTTCGATGCCGCTGTGGGTTTTCTCAATCCTGTGCGAGAAAATTTTCTTAATATAATACTCGGGACTATCTTATCCCGTAGATCGATTTTTAATTTCTTTTTTCTCAATATACACCTTTTTGTCTCCACGGAGTGAACTAATTTAGATAAAGTTTGTGTTAAATCGCTAACAGATTGCTTTTACTGTATTTACCCCATCTTTGATGTTCGCCAGCCTCGCGAAGACAGTCACCCTCGCAGACGTCGTTTCTTTTATGAATAGTAGGATGCATGCATCATCATGTATGATTTAATCAAAGCCTCAAGGAAGGACTGAACAGTCACTGAAAGTACCCTCGGTTCATAAATATATGACCACCATTGATTTTTTAAAAAACTTTGACCATTTGTCTTATTCAAAAAATAAAGAGTTATCATTTATTTTTATGATTTACTTTATCACTTAAGGTAGTTTGTGTTTAACTTAAAATTTTATATTTTTAAATAAATATTTTGAATAAGAGAGTGACTAAAGTTTTTTAAAAAAGTTAACGGTGTCATATATTTGTGAACAGAGTTAGTGCTTGTTTGTAGCTGCTTAAGTGCCATATGAACTTATGAACACAACACACACTTTTGTTCTTCAAGTGTTTATGACAGTTAAGCCCTGTTTGGTTAGAGGGACTAATCTTTAGTCCCTAATTTTTACCCCCTATTTTGCCAAATAAAGGACTGAATTAGGGACTAATTGCTTTAATCTTTAGACTCTCACATGGGTACTAAAAATGACCAAATGACAACATCTACTCTAATTATCCTTGCCTTGCCTAGAAAACTAGCGTCATACACAAAACAAGAAAATGGATATTTTAGTATTTATGTGTTGTATTTAATGTATTTAGAATCTGTTTTACAACCAAACAAAGTAGTGACTAAACTTTAGTCTATGACTAATGGAGCAAAACGGGGCCTTAATATAGCGATCACATTCATGATTCGTGGCACTCTGGGTTGGACAACTTGCAACATCTTGAAGCCACTTGTTGAGCACTAATTGAGGGGCGGAGGGTCCGACCCTGAGGCCGGACGGTCCGCGCGTGCGTAGAGCAGATTAGGGTTCCGAGTTTTGTGCTACGGTTGTTAGCTAGAGTCGTGGAATTAGCTCGGGAAATTAGTTTGTAAAGGGTCCAGCCCCCTCCTCTATAAATAGAGAGGTATACAGCCGATTTGTAATCATCAATCGAATCAATAACACTTTTATCTCGCATTTATTTCATGTACAATTAGGAGTAGTTCTAGTTTTTTTAACGCAAGAAGGCTTCTTGCACAAGACTCGTCCACTTAGAGGGCCTTGAAACAACCTAATTAAAAAATTGTCCAGGAAAGAGAAACAGATGAGTAGTGGGACTCTGGAACACTTTCCCAGCCGCAGATAGGTACAACAATCAGGCGGGTAGTACGCGGAAATATAGTTCACGAATCCATACCCTCGAGACAAAACTCAGCCCATATTCTTACCCATTAACGTTCGTGGGCATGGATCTCTATCCATACCCATATCTGTCGGGTATCCGATATCCGGCAGATACCCGTTACCTGCTTGTCCACTACAATTTTAACATTCAACATTAAACAACAATTTTGTCGCATTTAAAAAATAATTATTATTCCAGCAACGTTAGATGATAATTTCAGCACCAAACAACATGTCATGGATAAAAATTGAAAATGAGAATTTAGGATAATATATTAAATCCGGATGGCCCACATGTCAGATATCCATTGGATAACGGGTATGGATATCTGCAAAAAAATTATTCACGAATACCTTATTATATCCATAACTGTACCCGCGGATAACAAATTCCAGCATACCCATATCCAATGGATAATTATCCGCGGTTATTTACCCATACCCATAACCATTGACATCCCTAGCCGCAGATACCAAGTTCCCTTCGCAGTATTGCACCATGTTCGCCCGCTAAAACCGTTGTTTTTCCCGCGCCATAGATGCAAGCCCACAACTGCACCTTATATCTCACATCATATCCGAACGCCGACTCGGCTGGTCGACCCATTCTAACTCTCTCTCCAGTCTCCATGGCCGAAGAGGAACAAACTCAAACCGAGGCCCTGCGCCAGCCCCAACCATACCACTTGTCGGCGCCTCCTTCCGGAGAGGATGACGACGAGGCCACTGCCTTTGGTGCTCCCGTTGGTGGGGGCGCCGTGGCTTTCGCTTTCACTACTGCTACTACAACTAACACGACGATGGAGGAGCGTGTGAGGGGGGTCTTGGTCCTGGGAGGAGGACGCCGTGATA
Source organism: Zea mays (assembly GCF_902167145.1). Lineage (NCBI taxonomy): Eukaryota > Viridiplantae > Streptophyta > Magnoliopsida > Poales > Poaceae > Zea > Zea mays. The sequence continues at coordinate 184,259,027 of NC_050098.1, forward strand.
AGCATCCCGGTGGTGAAGCTAAGGACACGGAACTGGATGCTGATAGCTCGCGACATCCTAGGTCATTCCGGCAAGTCTTGCCGCCTACCCTAGTGTAATCAACTCGACCCCCAAGTCAAGCACAAGCCCTTCACTGGTATCACCCTTTTCAATATTTACTTATGTTTCTATTTTTAGCCCATGACAAATGTACCGAAACCTAACCTTGGGTTGAAACTTTTGCGCTTGCAATATCTATGTGATATGTTGATCCCTGATTACCTTTACGGATTTGATACATTGTGCATTCTATCATTCATGTGGATCTTATATGTGTCTTTGTCTTGCTTGTTAAACATGTATTGTTTAGGCTTTGGTTGCACAAGAGGAGGACTGTATTATAATGATAGCTCATGTTGTCCATGGGAACAAGTGGGCATGCATCGCAAAACTTTTGGACATGAGAACTGACAATGCCATCAAGAATCACTGGAATTCCACCCTGAGGCGTCGATACTACAATGATGGTCGATGCAAGCATGGTGGTTCTATGGAGCGAAGTATCCCAAAGGTATCAAGGGCAGTTTCAGAGGCAGTTTTAGAAGAACCTTGGCATTTAAAAGATCTTAGTTCCTTCACCGCTATGGATGTGAGGGATGCTCCTGTGCAAATAGTTCCAGAGACTTTTGCTAGAGCATGTCACAATATAGATCAGTTTCTATTACTCAAGGTGTTGATCCACCCTACCTGTCCCGACCAGTTGCAAAGATTGGTGCTTTCAGACCATACAGTCTAGGACACACGGACCCTATCCAACAAGAAATGCCAAGTTCCATCGTCAATTTGACTCAACTCATAAATTCTTGACTCTTGAAAGTGAGGTATTCAAGTTTGTTGATCCTATATGCTTGGTTGTTGAGGTGCCAAACAAATGTGGGTATGGTTGCTGCAGTGCTGACGAGCAGCGTTATAAGAACTCATTGTTGGGTCCTGAGTTCAATGAATTTAAAGATCATCCACTGATTTCAAATTCATTTTTTGTTCTTTGAAAAGTATAACTTGCCATATATGTTTATGTAATGTTTGATATGTATCTTTTTGCAACATTGCTGAATTTTGGTTCTTAACAGACGTAATCTGGATTATGTATTTGTGTTACTTAAGCTATGTATGTATTTAGTCACAATTGGTGAATCTGGGAGTTTATGCATGTTTTTTTGGGTGGAGGGGGTCTCTAATGTTTCTTTGCCGCCTCTCTGGTGAACATGACTTTATGTTTACCTTTTAGCTAGGTATGGTTACTAAACAACGATACATATGCTTTAAGACATGTGGCAGTTTCTTCACTTTGCACTTTTCTTTCTCTGGAAATAACAATGTTCCTTTTTGTTTTCCTAAATTGGAACAGAATAAACAGATTGCCCTCTCTATGCACTCATGACTCGTATCATCATTTCTTATGTAGCACTATTATCGTTGTATTTGCATTGACGGAGTAAACCTTGCATTCTTCTATGCGTTGCATGTCATAAAGTTAGTGGGGACATTCCATCTTCTACAAAGTATATACTCCCTCCATCCTAAAAAAGAATGCAATTCTAGATTTCAACCAAGTCAGATTTTATTAGATTTGACTAAGTTTATAGAAAATAATATCAACATTTATGTCTCCAAATAGGTTACTATGAAAATACATTTAAATTACATGATTAGTCAAATGATATTTATTCGTGCATTTTGTCTGTCCTGCAAGATTGCCCATTTGCTCGAGTTCTGACAATTTGGCACCTAATCATTTTACTTTTACATGTCTCTGTTCAGCAGGTGGTCAGTTTTGGACACAATGCTGCTTCTATTCTATCTTCCGAGCTGCTGCTCTGTGGTGCAGTTATTCATGGCGCTTCTTTGCGACTCTCTCAGGTTATGACCAGCAGCAGATCGTGCTCTGCTTAAGGCCGTGCAAAACACCGATTTACATGATTTGCATTGTACTGTTTATAAAGTGCAATTTTAAATGACAGATTGGAAGATTAAGGTTGTGTTCAACAGTTATCCCAAAAAAGATCCACTCAAAGCTTTAGAGCCACCTTAAAGCCGCAACAGTTACCCCTAAACAACGACACCCTACATTTAGAGACATGTCTTCTTACACCCTACATGTGTGGTGTTCTCTCTCTTCTTCTAACACTTTTTTATACTCTAAACTACGAATTAAACATATAGTTAATATGTATGCACCATTTTAGACTATGACAAATACATATGTGAAAAAAATCTAAATTAAAATATGTTTGGATGAAAAGATGTACATGAGGTGAATTTAGAAGGAATTGTTGTAGGGGTTAAGCTTTAGAGGAAAAGAGGATGGTGAAAAATGAGATGCACGTGCCCGCTACAGTTAGGGGCACCGTCTTTTTTACATTTTAGCCTTTTTTAGGTTTTATTTTCATAAATATGTATTTTCAGTTTCATTTCAAGAAATGAACTCTCACTTCGGCGCCATCACTATTGGCACCGAGCTACAACGTGTCGACGCCAATTAATTTGGCGTGTACATTTAAGAGCTGACGCCTACGTAGATCTAATGTGTCAGCACCTCGGCGCCGTGGATCTCGACGCCGACCTCGGCGCCATGGACTAAAGTGCAGGTGCAGCCGCACCTAGGAGAATCTGTGACCGCCCGAGAGGGAGAGAGAGATGTCGTGTGCGCGTGCGCCGCACGTGCCACTCCTGCTACTGCTCTCCTACTGTGACAAGTTCATTTTATATAAAAAACATGAACTTAATCGTTTCGCTTTGCAAAGCTACAGATGCAATCGTACACGCGAGAGCTTTTGCGAAGGCGCACTGCGGGTGGCCTCGATCGCAGCCGGCTAGCTGGCCTGCGTTGTTTATCGTGTGGTAAACAGGGCAACGGTCGTCAGCGCGCGACCGATCTGGCGTGTTAGCAGCAGGCACGGTTGGTGCAAATCGAAGCGTCAACAGAGCAAGGCAGGATCGTGGATAGCAAGTGATTCGCTGTGGGGGGGCAGTGTGTAGATTACTCACCGCATTGCATTGCATTGGTTCAGACTTCAGATAGATGCATCTTGTCGTGCTCGATGTGTCAGCAGGCCACGCAGGCATCCAGTCATGCTCTAAAACAAATCCAGGGGAGGGACGAGGGAGCAAGTGTTTCTAGAGCTTCTACTATTGCAATGGCGTTTTTCAGGGACGCTGTTTCAGTGCCGTTTATTCAGCTAACGACGACATGCCTAATAGAATTCCATGTCATTTTTTTCAGTCTGCCATTTACGACTGACTGATGCCAACGCTCTCTCAATCGAACCATTTGGATCCCCCCTACTAGCTTCTCACCGAAGGTTAACGCCGAGATCTACGGCGTCGAGGTGCTGCCACGTTAGATCCATGTAGACGTCGACTCTTATATGCACACACCAAACTAATTGGCACAAACATGTTGTAGCTCTGCGCTAATAGTAATGGCGTCGATGTGAGAGTCTATTTTTTGAAATGAAACTGAAAAGGGTGTATTTGTGAAAATAAAACCCTAAAATGACTAAAATGCAAAAAAGACGTGTTAGGGGCACACATTTTCTTAGCCATATACCGTTCATGTCCATCTACCATCCCCGCCATACAAACCCATGCTTCATTCTTCCTCATTTTCGGTGACGTATGTGCTGGTTCATTTTAGCAGCGGACGCGCGGCCGATAATGAACGTGTCCCGGTTGCAGTATATGTATATGGGCCTGGTCACCCCGGCCCACGCTATGCGTTGTTGTAGGATGTGTCTGTGCCGGCCGCTGTGGGGGTTGAATATTCTCTGCCAATCAATCAAGGGACCCATGGCCCATGAGGGGTGGGGGTGGTGGCAAATTATGGGGGGTTGGTTAGGATTTCGGTTAGACGAATGAGTAGTGCTGGGTTTGCCATGTTGTAGTCGATCTCACTCACTGAGACTTGAGTTTTATTAGGGTGGTTGGATTAGCTCTCGGTGTTGCCAGCCTCGAATGATTTGATGATCTCCCTTAGATTCCTCCTGCCTGTGTGCTGGCACATGGGTTAGCATCAAGCAGTGAACTGTCAAGGCGTGAAGCAGAAGCTACTTCCTAGCTAGACTTGGATCGAGATCACTGAGAGACCCTTTAATTATCAGGCTCGCGGTGCTCCTCGTGGCGTTTTGTAATGGTAGTGATTATTTGTTGAGCTGAGACGCCGACAATCATTTTGTAGTGATTATTTGTTGAGCTGAGAATTCAAAGGTTTATTATCTCTGTCCACTGTTATATCTAAGCTATCATGGCATGAACCAGGATACAGAACGAAGCAACAAAAACAAAAAGGCATGCCTTGAACTCGTTTCCTTCCTCTTCACCATTCTGCTACTCCAAGCAACAAACGATGTCGACTCTAAAATTACCAATCGCAGTATAGTTTCAGTTACGGTGGTGTGTACGCACCCCTATACATATCGTCACAAACCTACTATGCTACTTTTGGATTAAATTAAACATAAAAAACTCTAAACTCTTTAATTTGGTTGGAACTGTTTGATTATTCGAGAGAAGGGGACTTATTATGGGCATGTTTGGTTCGTGACTAAATGTGACACGCTTTGTCTAAGAGTAGTCGTTCGAATTAAATAACTAATCTTAGAGTTAGACAAAGTGTGATAAATTAGGTAGTGAGCCAAACGCTGCATCTTCCCCGCCTTTCCGGCATTCAGGTTCGCTATTGCCATCGCGTGAAAAAGATGATATCGACCTGGCAAGATGCACGGGACGGGAGTGCCCGTGCGAGCGCAGGCGGCACAGGACTCCTGATGAGCGTGGGCAGAGATTGCCCCAAATATCTCGTGTCATTGTCGAATCCAAATGGATGCCATGCCATGCCATGCTCACAACTCACAAGGGCGACCTGGTTTTGTTTTGCTATCATGGTGACGGGGCGGGGCGAGGGGTGAAACCTTTCGCTCCTTGCAAGTTCCGTGGTCTCCGCGGTTGGACCAAGGCGGGGTCAGGGTCAGGGTCACGCCCTTGGATCCAACTCCAACCGTACGCCGCCGCCGCTTTTGCCGACAATTGTACACACTGGTACCGGGGCGCGGGTGCATCACCTGATGACGTTTCTTCTCCTGCTGCAAATCACTGGGCAATGGCACGGGCTCGGACATCATGCAATGCAACCACCTGCTCCTGACGCTGCAGTCAATAGCTGTGGTTGCCAAACACTAGTCACCAGTTCACCACCCCGACCCAGACAGAGGTTGGTTAGCTCGACACCTAAAAAATCATACGTACGGAGTATGGTAGTAGATTGGTAGTAGAACCGTCGTGCTGACACCCAGTCACTGCAAGTGCAAACACATCACAAGTCTTGCGTTGTCCCCTTGTACAAACCCAAAGGCTGATGATGCTCCGACTCCGAGAGACGAGGCGGCAGCCGGGCAACCATCCCATCCCACTCCCAGCACCACCAGAGTGGTGGGGCCTTGTCTCTTCTCCTCTCCCACTCTTCGACACAGCCAGAGCCAGCCACGGCCAAGTCCTTTCTCTCCCCTTCCCTCTTCTGCCTACTCTCCAACTCCAGGCGCGATTCGAAGCATACAACACCTCCACCGCTTCTCAACTCCCCTCTGCGCCCTCGCCTCTTCTCTTTTGTTTTACCTGCTGCGGAATGCGGTCCACGACTATGGATCTTCGAGAGATTACTTAAAAAAACACACACACACAAATCTTGCAGCAGCCTCCACACCTGGGATTCTCCTCCATAGCGTGTGCCGTCAGCCGTGTACTACTGGCCTCCACGGCTCCACCCGCCTTTGGTTGGATTCCTGTTGCCGCTTCCTCCTCCCGTGATCGGCCGCATTGCGCTGAGGGATTCTCGTTCGCTTTTTCCCGACGCCGCCTGCGGCAGCGGTACTATTTACTGCTCCGCTCTTTCGGCGGTTTCTTCGTCTGCTGCCTTCCCAGTTTGCTAGCTCTTATCCGGAATGGATGCCGGAGCGGGGGGAGCTATATGAGTGATTCCTTCTCCTTCCCGTCTCTTGGATTGCCTCCGTTTTGGTTCTTTGGTGGGCGGCCATGGCGAACGGCGGCGAGCAATCGGCGATCACGGCGGCCGTGGAGCGGGGCCGCGTGAGCGGCGTCTCCCGGCGGCTCGCGGGGGAGGAGAGCTCCGACAACGACGACGAGGGGAGCCAGCGCTTCTCGGACGCCGAGGATCGGTCCTGGCACTCTCACTCGCGCCAAGGCTCCGCCTTGGAGTTGGAGGACTGTATCTCCACGTCCGCGCCCATCAGCCGCGACGCCGGCGCCGCCAGTGCCGGCGGCGGGGACACGGCCACGGCCACGGCCACGGCCGAGCGCGCCAGGAAGTCGGGCGTGTCGGAGTGCTCGCTGGACGGCGTCGTCGACCTGGAGGCCGGGCTGGCTGAGATCGTCAAGGCCAGCCCGGACAAGGCCGAGAGGAACTGCCGCATCTGCCACCTCGGCCTCGACAGCGCCTCCGCCGAGTCCGGCGCCGGCATCGTGCTCGGCTGCTCCTGCAAGGACGACCTCTCGCGTGCCCACAAGCAGTGCGCCGAGACCTGGTTCAAGATCAGAGGCAACAAGTAAGCCACACTCGATGCTATTTCCATACAAGATCTGATTTGCATGATTGCCTTTACATGTCAAGTTTACAGGCTACCTACAATTAAATTGTTTCCATGTGTTACGAGTTCTTTGCAACTGTAAACCTGGGATTTTTCATGGTTGTCATATGCTTTTGTGAGGGGAAAAACTTGTCATTTGTCTGCACGAACACATGGCTATAAGGAATCTGTACTAGGAAATCGATATTTTGCTTTAGTAGGTGGTTGGTAAAGGTTTCAAGGGGATAGGGCCCATAGGGGGGTAAAGTGGAATCGGTTGATTCGTAGGTTATAGAAGGGCTTGGAATGGGCATATGATAGAACATTGGAGAGTGGATAAAGTAGGATTCCCTCTTTCGGTCTGGCTTCTCTTGCAGATTCTCGTGATCAGTATCTTTATGTTGGGGGGGGGTAGAGAGTGTCTTTTGCTCATAATTTTATTCAAGATATATCTTACAAATAGTTCATTTAGGCTGAGAATTCCACATAGGGTGAACTGGTGAAGCACTCGAGGTTATAAGCACTGTTGGTTACTGAATCCGAAAAATTGCTCAGCAGCTGTGCTTTTCAGTGTCAAACGTTATTCAGAAGATGCTTTAATCTAAAACTAGCAAAGTACATGTTTGTTGCTGCGGTTTTCATTTATAAGTTTAGAGTATTAAACACAAAAATATGTATGTTCTATTGCCTAGGTGTGTGTGAATGTAGGTTTAAATCCAACAATATGGCTCGAATCCCCATTTGTAGTGAGGGAGCACGACGATGACAGTGGAAACTGGTGCTTCATATAATAGAGATATTCCATATGTTCGCTACGGCTAGTTTTGCAGCTGCTGCCGCTGCTCGGCTGCTGTTCATACAGCACGCCGTTCGCATGAGCTTAAGCTAGAAAGCAGAAGCGAGTCGTAGTAAAGCCAGCCGAACGATCTGATTGTATAGAGTGGCAGGTCCAGTTTCTGTCACGTCACGTCTATGAAATCTAGATTTGTAGAGTTACAAGCTCATTTGACACCCCTCAAAGTGAAATCTTTCTCTGGCTGTACGCAGGCCTCATGCGTAATTGAGAAAAAAAGAAACTAGATTTGTGGGGGAAAAGAACATTCCATAAGAGGGAAACCTGAGTTAAGCTACATCAGTAGAGCCTTATTTCTGAACTTCCTCACACCCATTTTTTCATCAACCATATGTGTAATCAAACATACATGAAAATAACATTACACCAAGCTATCATCTTGAAGAAACATCAATGCTGAGACTCTTTGAGTACAAGTTTCCAAGAAAAAGGATAAATCAAGTAGCCTTCAATTCAAATACAAGCATAGAGATTAATTGGGATGACAGCTTTCTTCATAATGTAACATACGTACATATTTTCTGTTGCATTATTGAAAGATGTTATAGCCAAGTCTTTTACTACTTATGTCTACAAAAGCAATCTTGTTTTCTTTGTGAAATTTTATTTTCACTTGATCTTCAAGCACAGACTTTGTCTATTACTTTGAAATACGATCTGATTGTAAAACTTTATTCGTTACACATACCTATGATGTGACTAATTGTTGCCCGAATTTTACTAAAGTTGATTTTTCCAAAACAATATATGCCTTGTGTTTTTTAAATGGTGATGAACGATGCTATTTTTTATTTTAAGCAAAGGTCAATGGTAGGCATCTTGTGAAACCTCTAAGTTACTTCAATATTATAGAAAAATATGAAAGTGAGTTTATACTGCTATGTTTGATATTGTTAGACACCCTCTTGCGTTATCACTTGAATTGGGATAACCATGAGAAGTATATAAGTTGACTCAAGATAAAAATGAAAGGTGCTTCAGTATCCTTACAAAATCATAAAACATAATTTTGTTCCACTAGTTCAGATGAAATTAGGCTTGTATTTTCTGTTTATCTTGAGTCAATTTGTATCATATTAAAGTTTTGTGTTGTTTGTGGTGTAGTGTTTCAGTATTTGGGCATTATCAAATATGTTTCCCCTGGTGTCATTTAAGTAAATTTGCGTCACAACATATTATCTGAATGCAAACAAGGATTTGTTTTAAGTGTCTCCATCCCTTCTTTCATTGTCTTAGGATCTGCGAAATCTGTGGCTCAACCGCATGCAACGTGGCAGGTTTCTGTGATGCGGAGTTCATCGAGCAGTGGAATGAATCAAGCAACACTGCATCTGCCCAGGCAACAGCCACTGAGCCTCGTAGATTTTGGCAAGGGCACCGGTTCCTCAACTTCCTCCTCGCTTGCATGGTATTTGCATTTGTTATATCCTGGCTCTTCCACTTCAATGTTCCTGGATGAGTACTATTGGTGCAGATTGTTCTTAATAAAAGCTCCAAAACCACAGAGGAAGCATGGGGAAGTTTCAGAATTCAAACTGGCTGAGCATGAGAAAACAACTGGAGATGGACAAGAGTTGCTTTGGTGAAATGAAGGGTAGTGTTAATTCTGCAGGGAGGAAGGGGAAAGCTGGCAATTCTGTAAATATTGGTTGAGTGGTGGTGAATGAGGAGTGGAACTTATTTTCGATTGCGTCATGCTTCCATGATTTATTGATTTGTGTACCTTCTGGTTAAGTAGATTATTAGATATTCTTGTCTTCTAGCTTAGTTGGTTATATTCTTTGTGGTGGAATACATCTATCCAGGTCGGACATTAGCTTGTTTAGTTTGCTGCCTAAATTTTCACGATTTGGCTAACTTTTTTCTCTCTAAGGTTAGTTGTTCAATTTAGACGACTAACCTTAGATAAAGTGTACGCAGTTAGCCGTGAACCAAACGGGTCCATTGCTCGACTTTGCAGAGGGAACCATATTTTCATGGATTTATTCCAGAAACAAATGACGCTAGTGTGGTGGTGGTGTACTCGTTGACATTGAGGTTCAAATAGGCCATGCAAGAGGCATTGCCGCCCAATCATATACGACATCAAAGAGGCAGGAGAGCCGCCCAATCTCCATTACTTATGATAGTTGCAGGACACTATACGTTGTCTAGGGACCAGGAGGGAATTCTTATGCTTGTCTCTATCAGCTTCTCTATTTTATTTTTTTTATCTTATTTTCTATTTTAAACTTTACTCTATAATAAATAATATTAAATACTATAACGTCTCTTATTTTATATAATCCGCTGGAGACACCTTTAGATGGGCTGCAGCGGTTCCCGCCGCGTGCACCCTTCCCTTTGTTTAGGGAAAAAAATTTGCTGCAGCCCACCTGCAAACCAGACTGTTTGCAGCCCCTCACAAAAATGAGGATAGGTCCCACCTGCAGACCAATAACACAATTAAAACGTTATCTGGTGGACCTGCAGGTGGGGTCTATCCTCATTTTTGTGAGGGGCTGCAAACAGCCTGGTTTGCAGGTGGGCTGCAGCAAATTTTTTTCCTTGTTTAGCGGCTACAGCAGTCAGAAAACGCCCGTTGCGCGCCCCTACAAGCACCTCTAACGCTATCCGCATCGATTCCCTCTAAAATTCTCCCCCTATATCATTTTTTGTGTCACATCATCAATATTTTATTCGCTACTTTTTCGTCTTCTACAGCGTTTCCCCCTAAATTATTCCTCTATATCCCACTACAACATAAAATATCATTTTCTATACATATTTTTTATCTACTATTTTTTTCTACTAATAATTGAAAGTGGGCCCACATCAACCGTGCTTGGAGGGCAGCCGCAAGCACGCTAGAACGAGGGGAAGAAAGAAGCGGACCTCCACGTAGGAGCCCTACTAGGGGCAGCGCTGCAGCGAATTTTGGCTCCTGTAGCCGGCATATGGAGGGGAGGGGGCGGGCGACGGTAAGCGCTGCGTACAGCCTAACCAGTGGTTGCTTTCTCGCTCTTCCTGTCTATCATTGATCCTTGCTACTGTTCACATCTCACGTTTTGTGTCCGCGTTGTGTCCGGGAGTAATTGTTACTAGATGAAAATTTGTTAATAAATGAAAAGTAGGGATAAGAAATAATATTTTATAGTTGTAATGGGGTATAGGAGAAAAATTTAGAAGAAACTGCTATAGAAGATGATAAATTAAGGGTAAAATATTAGCGACGTGGCGCAAAAATAAGATATAGAGGAAGAAATTTAGAGAAAACCGCTGCAGTCAGTCTTACATTGTCCGTAGCGCACCCCCACCACTAAAGTTGAAGCCCACATGTGAACTAAGTTTTGTCGTACCTTATCATACTTACGGATTTGATTTAATCTAGACCTGATCATGTGCCACTCGACACGACTAACCCGACTCGACTCGACCAATGTAACGGGACAGGTATGGACCATAGTTTTTGACCCGTAATAATTTACGTGCTAGGTATGAGCCGTGATATTTGATTTAAAATCTGATCTAACCAGAAAAAACTTAACCCATAGCCCAAAAAACACTTGACCCAACCCGACACTATACACACGAATCAACACGGGTCATACCAAATGACTCACGACCTGAATCCAATCTGACAACGGTTGACTTGACAACAGCCGGGCGTAGTCGCTCGCGCGTGCAGGCTGCGCCCAGCCAGCTACATTCACCCCTGCAAGCAACCAATCGCACGAAATAAAATGAAACGAGAACAGCACGCGAATCATGGTTCATTGGTACATCTTCGTCATTATACATGATCCGATCTATTCCTACGCGGCTAGCGAGAATAACCACCACAACTATCACGGACTGTCGAAGTCTCTATTTTCTATGCCTTTTTTAATCTTGAAGATGATTTCTTTTCTCTCTATGTGGATTCTGGATTTTGGGTAAAGGAAGATCCTATACCTTTTAACAAATCCTGTAGTCCTTCCGCGGATCCAACCCTGTGGCATCCTACACATTGTACGGTAGTTGTGAATTAGGATAGCCACTGTGGTTTGATCTGCCCGTGAGGGAAGGATCGGCGTACCCAAACGGCAGCATCGATGTACTACAAGTCAGCTCCAAATAACCAAACGTGGGGCTGCGTCCAGTAACATGCAGCTTGGCGCGATTGAAGGAAGAAGACGTCTGGTAAAAATGAGAAAGCTTTTTACCATGAGCAACTGTCATACACCTGCACGGCAGCAACGCTGATATGGGTATTGGTAATACAAATGCTAATCTGCCATGTCACATGCCAGCAAGCTCCGTGCACGGAACGCAGCGGATGCATATGCTTCGCAGAATGGAGTTTCTTTCCTGCATTTTTCATAAAAAATGAACTGATTTCTGTGATTTTTTTAAATAAACCGAGTCTCGTAAAATTCCTTCATTCTAAAAAGACCTTCAAAGTGGTAACAAAAGCGATCATTACAGCTGCTCACGTTAAATTACCAATCAGCATAAGTTAGTCATTACTCATTGGCACAAATGGATTTTTTTTTGTAGCTAGGACTAGCTGAATCGAATCAACATTTACATCAAACATCAATTTCTCTCTAGTACCGTCGTTTTTGAAATGTCTGAAGGATGCAAAACTGTAGCTGCGGTCTCTTAGAAAAGCGAAGAGATCCTGATTCTATTATAGTTTCTACCACTACTTCAACACCTCGTTTTTTCCTGTCATCGTGCCATGGAGAGCACAACAAAACATTCTATGTTGCAGCCTTGCGGGTACCTGAGAAGCCTTTCAGATACAGAGGCACAACACGCAATTTCCTTTTTCATCGCAGACTCCCCTGTGGATGTTAAAAACGATATAACAAAGAAAAGCTACTGATCATGTTCCAGTAGGGGTGGCATCAGAGACAGTGTGGTTCGTGTCTTCTCCGTGCTTTCCATTAATCTGCACTCGTTGTCGCTGAAATAATCAGAAAAGGATAATATCAGCAAAACTCAGTACCAAAAGCACAAGGTAATGATGTAATGAACTGCAAAAAACAGTGACATATAATAGTTCGGTTTGAGTTTGCGCATGCAGCCGTGCATTGAAAGGTATCCCAAACCCATTTGCGATAATACAGAAATTGTGAAGTGATAAGAAATGTCCTATAGTACCCAATCTGTAGCATCGACAGTGTTTCCATTTAATAATTTATGGAACTCATCCATCATCCTCCCGTCCTTCTCAAGCTTATGGAGTTCTTCCTTCATCCTCCCGTCTTTATCCTTTGTGTTTACTGGAAGCAAAGATAATCCATTTGTACGATCTGGCATTTCTGCAGAATTACCACAAAATTTTGTTACTGAATGCATCATGTGGCTGATTTACATGATACAGGAGTGGTACAGGAGTGTACCAGGCAGCTTCTTATCAACAAAGAACACAACCAAATTAACAGTGTACCTGTGGAAAGAAACTGTCAAAAGGAAGGCAGATGCTACTCAAAGACAACCATATCACGGAAATTAAGTTTTTTTCCTACCAAGCAACAACAACATCCACAGTGTAGTGCTTGCGAGAAGCAATTATAAGAAGACTCTGAATTATAGCCATCAGCCATGAAAGGAGCTTAATTAATCTACAAGAACGCGTACAAGGTTGAGTTTGTGGGGAACCAATTTGAAAAATGTTACACAAATTACATGCAGAACACACCGGGGCTCACACATGCTCACCACAATAAATTTACGTACCTGTTTGAGCCATATTTATGGTACGTGCGCACGAAAACTAGGGTGAAGATCATGTGAGATGAAAATATCAGATCGCCACAACCAAAAAGCACTCCGCGAGGAACTGCAAGGACGATTTGAATCAACAGAACTTTCCACCCACAACAGTAGGCCAACAACAGAAAACTTACAGTTAATCAGGAGCACTTCAAGTGCATTATTTGGTGGTGGGAGAGTGGCCAGTTTTGAGCCCTATGAAAGCAAAAGGTAAATGATTTGGAATAACTTTGTTAGTAACGGTGTTCACAAATATATGTTTTATCTAGAATGAGAAATCAAGGTTACCTCACGACAGTGATAATTGGGACCAGGAAGTTGAGTGGAATAGAATGTCATAATCCTTAAAAACTGTGAAGCCTGGACAAGAAACTATGATCACTACGTGAAACATGGATACAATCTATACACCATCAAAGTTAGAACAATCAAACTTACCACTAGAAATGCCAGCACCCTACGCCATAGTAGAACAGTGTAAAAGCGTTTGCTGTGATAAACAAAAGGGTGAAAACTCCACTGCAATACAAAAAGAAAATTAGCAAATACCATGGCTCAAACAGGTACTAAAACATGATCAACCATAAGTATGAGGATACAAAAATAAAATTAGCACATACCACTACACAAGTCAGTGCAACAAAACATTAACAACCAATTTTTAAGTATAGTCATTAGAAATTTACGCGAAACTTATCATCTAACCTTAACAAATAGAGTACCTCAAAATGAGAGCTCGAACTTAAGTATTTAACTAAACAAAAGCCAAACCAAATGGCTGGATCCAGGAAGCAGCTTTTTGTAAAAGCTGACTTTTTCGCAGTGCAAAACTGAAAGCATCCCTGGACCTGCTTTTAGTGGCTTTCAGATAGAACTATGAAAACATATATCAAAGAACTTTTAACGGCTTTTAGTGGTTTCCACCAAACGATTTTTAGCTTTTTAATAGCTCACAACCCACAGTAACTTTTTTCATAGCCACAGCCAACCAAACAGACCCTCATACTGGAGGTTCCAATAATTTCATATGTTGGTTAATTGGCCCATGGTCTTCATGCTGCAAAATTACATCAAGCTAAATTACTAGGTTCGGCATATCAATCTAGATAACCACCACTTCTGATTTTACTGCTCAATGATTCTGATTGCAGCGCATTAAACGTGCGCACACTCATGGTACAAGTAATCAACATCAAACAGATAAAGTGCAAAGTAAAAGGTCACCTACCAGAAAAAAGGAAATGAAGATGAAAGTGAATAAGCTCTCACTAAGATAACCTTTCTCTTGGCCAAGCTCCTGCACATGGAGGTGTGTCACCAGTGGCACAACAAAAATTAATGTTCTGTATTATTTTATGAACATGAAACTGTATAAAGGAAGATGACTTACTGGAAGGGCCATAAATCCCAAGTCCTGGAGCAGTGGTCCGGGCCGATGCAAGTAATGCACTCCTCGAGCAGCCAATCCATGGATGTACTAGTTATAGGCAAAACGATTGCATAAATTTCCAAAATAATCTATTATTGAACTGATAAAAATATGTTAAGTATTTTTTTAGAAGACAATGCAAAAAGCCAAAAACTACAAGATTCAGATAATAGGAAGTTTCTGCGGCCTCAACCTGAAAAACTTCATATTAGCAGACAATTGATTTGTTCCTTTGTTGCTTACCAATAGAAATAAAGAACTCACTAATTTCCAGTTCTACCAACCGTGCACAAAAGAAAAGCCAGTCTCTACTGTGAGGTCTACAATGCTCTTGGCTCATCAAATGAAGCAAAGTGAAAAACAGTTATACTACCTCCGTTCTTAAATATATGACGTCGTTGACTTTTTTCAAAAACTTTGATCATTCGTCTTATTCAAAATACTTATTCGAAAATGTAAAATTTTAAGTCATGCTCAAACTACCTTAAGTGATAAAACAAACCACAAAAAACAAATGATAGCTCATGATTTGTTTTAAATAAGACGATTGGTCAAAATCTTTGAAAAAAGTCAACGGTGTCATATATTTAAGAACGGATGGAGTACGATAGAAGCACCAGAAGGTCATCTACCGAAAACAAAAAAAAAATGACATAAGAGGGATGCAGATTGACTGGATAAGCTACCAGAGATCAAGCAAGCACAAAAGACCTCAATTACGTTCAAGAAATAGAGAGCTTTATAGTCTCTAGAACCATCTACACTGATTTCTCAAAATTTTGATTAGAGAATCAGAAAATACAGCAGTCAAGGCAGATTTCCAGGATAGATCATGTTCGTGACATGCCAGGGTTAACCCAAAAGAGAATGCAGGATATCAAAATAGTATGGCTCAGTTAATTTAAGTGTCAAGACATAGTATGGCTCAGTTAATTTAAGTGTCAAGACATAGGAAGTCTGAATATACATGTCTTCCACATTAGAAAGTTAAACCAAGAATGTTGTGTGCATGGCTATCCGCTATAGCTCTATCTCTCTTGACGTCTAGGACTGTTATTTCGTTTCCTATAAAGCTTACATGAAAGGTGTTGTTATTTGTTACAATAAAACACAGCAAAAGAGACTCCTAAAAAATGTCATCAGACCCAGTTTATATGCAGAACAAAAAAAAAGGTTCAAGAGACTTGGGATTGGGGTACCCCGCTAACTAGGTAGAAACAGGGGCGAAGCTAAGCTATGCTTAGGGTCACCCCCCAAAAAATGCAAAGTCTATAGATTTAGTTAAACAAAATACCATATATGCACCCCTAAAACAAATCTTTATGCACCCATAAAGGCAAGTGTGCCCTTCTCAAATATGCTCTAGCTTCGCCATTGGGTAGAAAGGTAGTTATGTGCATTACATTTCTTCACATGTATTTTGAAGACACGAATAGAGTTTTAAAAAAAAACTAGAGAAATATAAAAATCAAGTTACAAAGTATTTCCAGGGATCAATAACATATCCATGAATTGAACTATGAGATAAGGCATAGGTCACAGTCCACAAGACAAAATGTATCATGATAAATTGTTTTTTAGCTGAATAAGATTCGGATAAAGAGCTAGCCCCATGCTTGTACCACCCATGTGAATTCTCAAATATCGTGCACATAATGCAAAATACTCCATCCGTTCAAAATTATACGACGGTTTGGCTTTTCTAGACAAATTGATTTTACTATATATTTACACATAGCATATATCTAGGTGCATAGTAAAAATAATGCATCTCGAAAAGACATGGTTATATCAGAAGATCAATGCATACACAAATGGCACATCACAGAACCTATTTCACAGGATATACACCCTCAACCCTTGTCAACAACAACCCGACATGCCTACAAATTAAGAAGCACTTAATGACCTCGAGAAAACGTTTATTCAATCGCTAAGCTTAGCATAAACTGAAGAGAGGTATTCCCGTTTCAATTGACCACACCCTGGAGAGTAATCGTGGTTAGATTGGAGACAGCCCCCAAATTAAGCACTAAGTTTAATAAGACAGCCAACTGAAAAAAATTAAAAAGACACAGGGGTCTGAGCCATCTGCAAGTCAAAAAGTGTCGCCACCCGGTAAACAGAAGCGCTAAATAACATCACAAGGTTATGCACGCAGGAGCCACAAAGCAAACGAGATCGATCGGGAAGCTCACCTGAAACACCAACCCTGCAAGGAGCAATTGCCACTTCTCGAACAGAAGCTGCAGCTCCGCTGTCGTCTCCGCGCACACCCTCCTCCACAGCTGTGCAGAGGCATACACTGATCAGAAAAACTCCGCGAGCGATACCCAGCAAGCATCCGGGGACGAGCGCAGCGAATCGAGACCTTGGTAGACTCCCGGGCGACGTACATCGTCGTGGCCGCAGCTCCCAGTCCCGGCCCTAGTCCTCCAGCAGCCTCCACTACTTCCCGGCTGGGTCACACCCATGACCCGATCCGCACATCACTGCGGGGATCGCGGCAACCCGCGCCGGAATTCCCCGCCTCGTAACCGCCGCCGCAGCGGACGGGTGGACTGGACTACGACCCTCCCGAGGCAGCTCTGCTCTCGGACCTCGCCGAGGGAGAGGGGAGGGGACGGGACGGGCGCAAATGCGGTCTGGAGAGAAGAGACGACTGGGGAACGGGTGGTCGCAGGCCGCCGCTGGGGGAGTCACAACTCTCTCGGCGACGGCGGCGACGGTTTGAATCGGAGAGTGAGGGTGGGTTCGGGTTCGGCCGTTCGGGAGAAAAGGAGCCGGGGGTGTGGGCGTTTTCGTAAAAAAGCAGTGGGCTCGCTCCTAGTCAGCCGGCCAGTTCGATAGGGGCGGTTGCTCTCGCGTTGATTCCGAGGGTAGGGGAGGAGCAGGACTGCAGCCTGCAGGAGCCGGTGGACTGGGCGATCTGCCGGGCTGTGGCCTGGCCTCCATGTGCGCCCATCACTGCCCTTTTTATGCATCTGGCATGCCGCGTCGCGTTGGCTGATCCATGATCCCTCCCCTTTTTGTTCGGCAGATCGTGTTCTTCATCCAGTCTCCATCATGACTGATGAGAGCAACAAAATTGCAATTGGTGTCTGTGCTTTGCTAATTAATTCGGTATAGGTTGGGCCAGAGATTCGGGGAAAGGTAGATGTACGGTGCCCAGCGTCGACAGCGTACATGTTGGGGACCCGCGGCCTTACAGAACACTAGATGTTGACATGTACAGCTCGGAAAGAAAAAGAAAAAAAAAGATGTGACCATGTAGACATGTTGCTTTTCTCCCGAGCTAAAAACGAATTTCAGATGTTCAGACCGAGCTTTGATCAACGCGCACCATTTGGTCCATTGCATTCGTCTAGTCTCTGATCATTCCACTCATCCAGAGAAACAGTCATTCACCAGAATTTTGTGTTCCTTACCTGTTTGTTTAGTTTACATTAGTATACACGAGAGATTTTTGTTGCTCGTGTTGATTATATTCTTATTCTTATTAAAAGCTATGCCTTATGAATCTAAATTAAATAGAGTAGTTTTTATGTCGTATTTTGAGAGTTTTAGCATACGAGCAGATGTGCTTTTACTTCTTTAGTGCTAACTTCATTTTTCCAAAGGATTTATATTTTTCTAAGAGAAAATAAACTAACTTTCTTGGAAAAATGAAAATCTCAAACTAACCTTGTATATATATTTCGACACTCGAATACTATATTGTCTTTGCTTGGTGGTAGGTGACTTCTACGGTGTGGGACAAACTCCCGTTACACATGATGGTGTTTAGTCAATCTTCATCCATCCAATGATCCAATGCACTAATCAAAGTGTACGGCCGCACGGTACCACGGAAAGCCCGCAGAAATGTTGTCAGTTCGGACTTTGCAAGGCGAAATGTGATTTCTTCTCCTCTACGTCTCTAGTTCGAGCTGAAAACTATAGATATATACGGAGTAAACAATATCCTTCTACAAGTGAATATAAGCTTTGAAAAAGCTCATTAACGTCACCTAGAAAGCCTTTGTCCAGGGCCAGTTTGCAGGCACACGTTTTATCCGCGGAACGCAGCCGTCCACTACGCTGTGGTGATGCACAAGGCCATTCTTGCTCGGAGAAAAAAAAAACCGTGAATCCGTCGACACGACTGTTCAAAAGTCAAAACACGGAACATTCATCGGAAGTTGGTGTTGACCAGGCAATTATGCTTCCGAGGAAGAAAACCGAGGCACATGCGAGGGTGTGACGAGCCACATGCGAGGGTGTGTGTGACGACGCGATGATGATGCTACGCTCCTGTAGCCCGCGCCCGCCCCCGGGCCCCGGCCATGCCCAACAACTCGCCGGCGCATCTACTCACGTAGTAGTAGGAGTAGGAGTGTTTAATACGGGCGTGACGCGCCCATGTGTGCCGGCACTGATTTGGCGGTGCATGGCTCGCAGCCCACACATGGCGACGGCGTGAGCGACGGGAGCAAAGGGCGACAGCGTCGTGCGTGTGCGCGGCCGGCGACAGCGGTGGGGGACTGGGGAAGTGGGGAGGGAACTAGCCAGGGAAACTTTCGCTTGCGGCCGGCGGCCGCCGCATACAAGCGACCGCGAACGGACAAGCAGGCGGCGCGCAACAAGCCCACCGGCCGGACGCCGCGGGCCCGGTGCGCATACCCGGCCTTTCCGTTATTCCAGCCCGGCTGGCCGAAAGAACATGCTTGTTCGCTGCGGCTTGCTGCGGCTGCAATCCGGCTGCGGCTGCGGCTTCTACAGTATTTTTCTCTCTGTGGATTGCAGCTGCAGCAGTTCAAACAGCTGCAACAGTGTCGGCTTGCAGCCTGCCGAACACGCCCATATAAGCGTCGCCGACCGGCCGACCTGCAGTTGTGCTGATGCTCTCTCTCTCTGGCCACTACAGGAATCCGAAACATCCCCGTCGGCTACTTTAATTCCCGTCGGCCATAGGTCGGGCCGACGGGAATAACGTAATCCCCGTCGGCCAAAAGAAGGCCAACGGCGATTAATTAAATCCTGTCGGCCCAAAACGCCAGCCGACGACGATTAGTTTATTCCCGTCGGCCAGGACGGCAGCCGACGGGAATAACTTAACTCCCGTCGGCCCAATGCTTTGGCCGACGGAAGTTATTCGAATAAGTCAACAGCCACGCCGCGAATTCATTTCTCTTCCTCTCCCCGGAAACGAACGCCCGCCCGCCGCGCCAAGCCCGACCGCCGTCCGGCCACCGCGACCACCGTTGCCGCCCGCCCGACCGTGCCAAGCGCCGCCGCCCGTCCGTCGCCCACCGCCGCAGCCCGCCCGTCCGCCCGCCCGCCCGACCGGCCAAGCGCCGCCGCACGCCCGCCCGACCGGCCAAGCGCCGCCGCCCGGCCTCCGCGCCCACCGCCGCAGCCCGCCCGTCCGCCCGCCCGTCCGGCCACGGCCGTCGCCGCCCTCCCGTCCACGCCCAACCGCCGCCGCCGATTGCCGCGCCGCCCGTCCGCCGTTTGCCGGTGTTGTTTGCTGCGCCGCCCGACGCTGCCGCCTCCCCACGCCATCCGCCGTCGCCACACCGCCGTCGTCCACCACCGTCGTCCACCGTCTTCGTCCACCACCGTCGTCCGCGCAAGTCGAGGTATATTATATATATTAAAACATTTTATTTTCGTCGGTTTTTTGTGGCCGACGGGAGTTAACTGTTATGTGATTAGATTTTGTTTAAATTTGTTAATTGATATTGTTATTAGTCTTCATATGACTTTATACATTGTAGTTGCTATTTTTAATTTTATGTTGCAAAATAAAATGTGTTGTTTGATGTTATTAGTTAATGAATTTGATGGTGAATGTGATGTGTTATACAAATAGTAGTTATTGCAAATATTATTATTTAATGAATTTGATGTTATGCAAGTATTAATCATGTTATTGTGATGAAGTTATGTTATGTATATATATATAGTTTTACTACTTACCTATAGATGTATGTGTGACGTGTAGAAACGTGATTGTCTCACACACACTCTTTACTCGTACACAGCCGTTAATAATGGGTGATAGACGTGATTGGATGTATGAAGGTTTCAAGAAGGGTGGGTGTCACACTAGTGAATGGTTTGCCAAGACGCAAATATTTCTGGACCATGCAGCTGCTTTGTCACAAATAGATAATATTAGGTGTCCATGCAATAAATGTAGAAATATGACGAGCCACACCAAGAGGCAGGTCACACTACACCTGTGCTCGCATGGTTTCGTGCCAGGCTATAAGGTCTGGTATCTCCACGGTGAAGATGCTGAACGAGCAGTAGAAGTAGAAGTTGATGACGGTGAAGATGATGTTGATAGGATGGACCAGATGCTTGAGGATCTGCAGCCTGAACTGGCACCAGATCATCATGATTCACCTACACCGGAGGTTCAGAAGTTCTTCGACCTACTCAAAGCGTCAGAAGAGCCTCTTCACGGGCACACTGACGTGACCGTCCTCGAATTCGTGACCCGACTGATGTCAATCAAGTCAAAATTTGCATTTTCAATTAATTGTTACAAGGAGCTTGTGGATTTGATTAGCGAGGTTCTTCCTACGGGTCACAAGATGCCCAAAGACATGTACCAGTCCAAAAAATTGCTTGAAGGTCTTGGTATGGAGTATGAGAAGATTGATGTTTGCCAAGACAACTGTATGCTTTTTTGGAAGGAACATGGCAGAGAACAAAAATGCTTAAAATGTGGGAAGTCAAGGTACGTGGAGCTTGTAAATGAAGATGGGGAGAAGGTGGTGACAAAGGTTGCACATAAACAGCTTCGGTACATGCCTCTCACTCCTAGAGTGAAACGTTTGTTTCTCTCGAGGAAGACCGCTATGCACATGAGGTGGCATAAAGATTGTATGGACAGACAAGATGGGTTAATGGTGCACCCGTCAGATGGTGATGCATGGAAGTCTCTTGACAAATTTGATCCAGATTTTGCCAGCGATGCAAGAAACGTTCGTATCGGCTTGGCAACTGATGGTTTCACGCCGTTCAATATGACCGCTGCGTCGTATTCATGTTGGCCTGTCATTGCCATACCGTACAACCTTCCACCTGCTCTTTGCATGAAATATGAGTTTATGTTCCTATGTCTTGTTATACCTGGGCCTGAGCATCCTGGCGTACGCCTCAATGTGATGCTTCAACCACTGATTGAAGAGTTAAAGAAGCTATGGCAAGGTGTGGAAGCCTATGACTGCTTCAAGAAGCAGAAATTCAATCTTCGTGTTGCATATCTGTTCTCGGTTCATGATTTTATGGCGTATGGTATTTTCTCTGGATGGAGCGTGCATGGTAGATTGACGTGTCCTTATTGTGCTAAAGATACAGATTGTTTCGTCTTAGTGCTGGTGGCAAGATATGTTACTTTGATTGTCATAGATGTTTTCTACCCTTCAATCACCCCTTCAGAAGGCAGAGAAAGGAATTTAGGAAGGGCACCATCGTCACGAAGGGACCGCCCAAGCGACGTAGTGGGATAGAAATTACAGAAGAGCATATGAAACTTGTCCTAGACGAGAGTGGGAAAAGGTATCAAGGTTTTGGTGAGGAGCATAACTGGACTCACATATGTGGCTTGTGGGAGCTTCCTTATGCTAAGTCATTGATTTTGATGCACAACATCGACGTCATGCATCAAGAGAGTAACTTTTGCCAAGCCCTCATAAATACATGCATGGATTTCCCTGATAAAACGAAAGACAATGACAAGGCACGCATGGACTTAGCAGTGATATGTGATCGTCCAACCCTGGTGCTTAGAGAAAATGGAGGCAAACCAAAAGCTGACTATTGTCTGAAATCTAAGCAACGGAAAGAAGTGATGAAGTGGAAGAAGGATATTAAATTCCCCGATGGTTATGCCGCTGGTTTTAGAAGATCTGTGAACTTGAAGACAATGAAGATGAATGGACTGAAGAGCCATGACTTCCACATAATTATGGAGAGGCTCATGCCTGTAATGTTTCGTGGATACATTTCAGAAGCTGTGTGGAAAACGTTAGCTGAAGTTAGCTATTTCTACAGACAGTTGTGTGCTAAAGAAATCAGAAGAGATGTGATGGAACAGCTGGAGAAAGAGGCACCAGTGCTTTTGTGCAAATTGGAAAAAATATTTCCACCGGGTTTCCTCAATCCTATGCAGCATCTCTTTATACATCTTCCATATGAGGCTAAGGTCGGTGGTCCTGTTCAGTATAGGTGGATGTTTCATATAGAAAGAGCTTTAAAGAAGCTTAGAGCAATGGTGGGCAATAAGGCAAGAGTTGAAGGATGTATTGCGGAACAATTTAAACTTAAGGAGGTAGCACACTTCACAAGTTGTTACTTTGCAGAAGAACATAATGTATTTGCTCGAAAGAAAAGGTACCATGATGATGAACGAGAGATGCCTCCTTGTAGTGATCTTTCGATTTTTCAGACAAACGGCAAAGCCGTTGGTCCACCCAAGGCATATCACCTCAGTATGGAAGAACGGAAGTCTGCTTTACTGTACATGTTCACGAATATGCCTGAGGTGGAGAAATACTTTGTGTAAGACTTATTTTCTTAAACTGTTCATATGTGAATTAATTTATGTTATCAAATATCTCATGTCACACAATAATATTTGACAGCGAGTTTGATGAACAAAACATGAGGTGTCTCGGTAGGCCAACAGCGAGAGACATAGACAAATTGCGACGCGATGGTATGCATGGGCGACCTAATTTCATTATGTGGCTTCGGGACCGTGTAAGTCTTAATTATGTGGGTCTGAGAGCTAATTTCAGTTAACTAATATTACAGAATTTGCTAATGCTTTGTGGCATGATTGACAGTTTGGGGAGGAAATGAATTTGAATGATGACTTACGTCAGTTATCTATTGGAAGCGTAACTGCCAAAAGCTATGGACGTTACGACGTCAATGGATATCGCTTTCGTTCAAGCATTTTCGAATCAAGTCATCCTATGGCCGCCACTCAAAATAGTGGAGTCATTACTAGGGCAACCGACATGGAAGGACACGAAGCCTGCTATTACGGGAAAATCAAAAATATAATCGAGATTACATTTGCTGGAAATAAGCCTTTAGCGCTAGTTTTCTTTGAGTGTAAATGGTATGACCCGAAGTATTATAGGACCGAATTTGGGATGACACAGATCCAACCTGAGAAATTGCTTCAAGGACACAACACGTATATCCTTGCCCATCAAGCAGACCAAGTTTATTTCTCGACATATCCATGCAAAAAGTTGTCTAAATGGAGGGTTGTGTACAATGTAAATCCCCGCGAACGCCTATACACTCCTGGTGAGGACGAATATCAAATTGGTCACCTTGAGCAGGTTGATGAGGTGTTTCAAGAAGAAGAGTTGCCAACTAGTTTTCATATTGATCCTGCACCGGCATTAGATTCACTAGTTGCAGACGTTAACGACTTAACTTTTCCCGAGAGACGGAGAAGACAACCGGTTAGGAGAAAAGTTACATTGCGACCTCTGCATAGAAGAGAACAATTAGATCCTGATTTTGATGATATTTAACAAGTAAAGTTGTTTTGTTATTTCATTTGTTTATATTTTAAGTATTATGTCATTTTTGATGCACTAATGAATAATTTCTTATTTTTTATGCAGGATGCCGCCAAAATCAAAGAAGTCAGTGAAGGGCTTGTTCAAGGGCCTGGGCCTTTTTCAGGGCAGTTCTTCGAGCAGCAGCAGACGTCGAGAGCTGTTGAGCGCGGTACATGGAGATGAGGTAACATATCTTGTACAAATAAATTTGTTTACATATTTGCAAATAAATCTTGAGTTGTATGTACCAGGATGAGCAGCACACTGAGGAGCAGCACATTGAGGAGGAGGAGCACAATGAGGCTGAGCAGCACAATGAGGAGGTGGAGCACAATGAGGAGGTGGACCACGTGACATGGGACCAGGCCGCACAGCATCACCAGCCATGGGACCAGTGGGACCACCAGAGAGAGCAGCAACAAGCGTGGGACCAGTGGGGCCAACAGGGCGAACCGGCTGACAACCCGATGGATGATGGCTCGGGAGGCTCTTCAGCGACACGCACACGTCGCTCAAGAAAAAGCCACTCAGTAAAGCCTCGTCACGCGATAGAGCGAGAGGCTGATAGGACTTTAATCATGCCACATGGAGATCGGTGAGTGTAATATATTAACTTATCTAATATAACTATTATGTGTATTGTTAATGTTTTTGTGTACTGCAGGAATTGGGAGGACCTGTCCTTTGACGGCAAGGGACACCACACTCAGGTTAACCTTACGTTGGGTTCTCTTTGCCGCCTTCACTACCCTGGTATAGTGAAGGTGTCAAACGGTGATACCGAGGATGAGGTGCTCGTTAGTACCTGGGATGAGTACAAGTTTAAAAAGAAACGAAACCACACCGACAGACAGGGACTTGTGCGTAATGACTTTTGGGTATGAATTCTTTATTATTTTTGTTATGTTTCTTAATATTGTAAATCTATGACTTATACCATTGTATTTGTATTCTTTATGTTGTAGCTTCGATATCGGTTGCCTGACGGAGAGGATTACATGGGGCACGCTGAACGTGTCTTGCAAAACAATGCAAAGAAGCTGGTGAAGGATGCCATATACTATGCGAGAATTCAGGCTACAAACCTGTATTTTCAAAAGCATCCGGAAGAAGCGGGCCCCTTGAATAAAAAGGAAGGGTCCTCAAAGATATATTTGACTGAGGATCAATATCGTGAGGTTAGTATTCAATTTGTTTTACCCTTTATATTTATTGTTGTGATTGATATAATATGTAACATTGTGTGTGTGCAGGTGATGGTTCCATGGATGGCGCCCGTGCCTGATGCGTACTATGCTTGGTGTCGATATTGGGCTTCCGAAGGCTTCCAGAAAGCGTCAGCGCATCACAGACAATGTCGAGGAACCAATCCTAACCACAAGTTTGGCGGTGACGACATGATACGAAAAGCTAAAAGAATGGTAAGTTTGATCTTTCTATGTCGACCAACAAATAATACGATTGCTTATGAATGTTTTTTGTTTATACAGGAAGCTACGAGTGGCCAAAAGCCTAGTGACATTGAGGTGTACCAGGAGGGCCACAAAGGACCAGACCCGAACAACCCTGACCAGCTCTGCAGCCAGACAGCCACGGATCGCTTGGTGAGTTTTGGCTCAAAAGTTCAAACGTTCAAAGTATATAAATTCCTGCATTTGTAAGGTTGTGAATGATGTATAGGCGGCATATGGGGAGGAGATGGTTCGTCGCCATGGCCCTGACTACGACTGGCGCCATGAACCGGTGGATCCCTCGGTGGTGTACGCAAGTGGTGGTGGCAAAGCGCATGGACGGTAAGCTCTAACTTATGAAATTATATGGTTGACACTAAATTGATTATGCAGTAATAACATTTTTTGAATCACTTATAGATACGCACTCTTCGACGGATTCATTGACTCGTCGTCGGTGAGATCTCAGAGGACGGGTTCATCTTCCCGTAGCTCATGCTCTCGTCGACCGAACGAGCAGGAGTTGGAGATTATGAGGATGCGTGAAGAGATGAGACAACAACGCGAATTTATGGAGGCTTGCAATGCTCATAATCAAGCGATGTATCAAGTGAGTACACATAATCCGAACTCTAAATTATTATATTTCAATACAACATCTTCAGTAGTAACACATATGTGTTTAACAGTTAATGCAGCAACAGGGCATCACATCAAATTTTCCACCGCCACCACAATGGAGCCAATTTGCAAACACACCAGTTCCACCACCACAGTTCACCACCCCTCCGACACATATACCTGCACCTGGAGATAGGGTACGTTTGATAACTCTCAATTAATTTATACACTTGTATACTTTTTGATATTTGCATTTAACGTGTTGATATTTGCTAACTTGCATAGGTTACGCCTGAAGCGGGTGGCAGTGGGTCTGATCCAGCAGCAGGGACTGGATTTGTTGACTCGCTCTTCGCGTTCCCTCCTCCTGGTGGTGAAGGCGGCAGCGGACAAAGCTCTAACCACCCAAGTGGTGGTTATCTCTAAACACTTAAACTCGTGCTCGTTATGTTTTTAACTCCTGGACGTTATGTTTGTGTAAACACTCTCGTATCTGAAATGTTTGTGATGTGTGAATTATATCAATGTGTTTGTGATGTGTGATGTCAATGCGTTTGTGATTTATATGTTTATGTGATACGTTTTGTCATATGTTTGTGATATATATGTTTTGTGTATGTTATGTGTGAGAAATATCTAATTTGGTGTTGCTGTTGCAAAAATATAGGTTAACTCCCGTCGGCCCAGTTAATTCCCGTCGGTTTGACCATAGCCGATGGGAATTGACTATTAACTCCCGTCGGCCCAGGTAATTCCCGTCGGCTGACCTGGCCGACGGGAATTAATTAGTAACTCTCGTCGGCCAGGTCAGCCGACGGGGATTAATTAGTAACGCCCGTCGGTTGTGGTGGCCGACGGGAATTAGCCCTTATTCCCGTCGGCTCGATATTGGCCGACGGGGATTACGTATTCCCGTCGACGCCCGACGGGAATAACCTTATCCCCGACAAGGGACGCCTGGCGGCTGACAACCGACGGGAATAAGCCCTAAACCGACGGGAATTACTTATTCCCGTCGGTTTAGTGCTTATTCCCGTCGGTTCCTGACCGACGGGAATTAATTGTTTTCCTGTAGTGGGCAAATCGCAATCGCACCGTCCAGCAGTACAACTTTGGGCTGCTTTTAGGACTTAGGTGCCGTTTGGATACTAGAGATTTTTAAGTCTAAACAAATATCTGGAATCCTAAAATCCTATCTAAACGTACTAGATTCTATGTGATTTCATACAAGCACAAGTGTATAATGCAGACGCGAAGCTCTCCATCCCTACTACTCTATAAGGCTTTATTGTAGGCGTCCACATGTGTGTCATTGTTCTGCCTCTCGCTCCTCCCCCCCAGAATCTCGGTCGCGCCATTCAGGGACTCTCCATCCCTGTCTCCGCCATCATCGCCCACGCTCGCGCTCCGTCGATGGAAGGCGCCATTCTAGGGATCCTCCGCGGCTCCACTATCCTCCGAATCCTTGGCCCGCTCGTGATATCCCCACGGCCCACCGCTCCCACCCCTGTCCTCCCGACCTCTTCGCCGGGTCCTTGTTCCCGTCGTCGACCGTGGCCCATTCCGCCAATCGGCATCACCCTGGTCTCCGACCACCAGCCCCGCTTTAGTTCGCCACTCCCTCCCCGTCGGTGCGGCGGCCGTCGCCGGTGCTAACGCCAAGAACGTCTCCCCGCCGCCGGTGGCGGCGGCATGGCCAGGGGAAGGAGGGGCGGAGGAGGCCGTGGCGAGGGGCAAGGAGGAGTGGCAGCTCACGCCGCTTGACATGGGCCTTGGCGCCGGCGAGGGGTGGGATGTCGCCGACGCCGTGGCGCCGCCGGGGCTCGCCCCTGACCACACCTTCCTCAGGTGGATCATCGGCGGCGAGGACGCGTCTGCGGCCATGGGGTCTGTCATGGACTCGCCGGTCCTTGAGCTGGACCACGCGCCATCCATGATGTCGCTGGCGTTCGGTTCCACCATGCCGTTCGCGCTGACCATGGAGGACGCCAAGCCGGTGCCCTTCGGCCACACGCCCAACTTCTTCGGCTCGCACCCGTCCCTGGACGCGGCGCCGTAGCCGAAGCGACCCACCCGATGGCCGGCGCGTACAAGGCCTTCTCCGAGGTGGCCCCCGTGCTCCAGTTCGCGCACCTCACCTGCAGGCTGTGGTGGACGAGCTCGGGGCCGCCGGCCGCATCCACGTGCTGGACCTGGACATCGGCATGGGCGAGCAGTGTGTGTCGCTGATGCAGGAGCTGGCGTAGTGCTGCCCCGCGGCGACGCTCAAGGGGACTGCATTGGTGTCGCCGGCGTCGCACCACCTGCTGGAGCTGAACCTCATCCACGAGAACCTGTCGGGCTTCGCCCGCGAGCTCGGCATGTTCCTCCAGTTCGCGACGTACAACGTGGACGCCCTGGATCCCGCGGAGCTGGTGGCCATCACCAGCGGCGACGCCGTGGCCGTCCACCTCCCCGTGGGGTCAGCCCACGTGGCCGCAATGCCGGCCGTGCTCCGCCTCGTGAAGCGGCTCGGCGCCAAGGTGGTGGTGTCCGTGGACCGCGGCTGCGACCGCACGGAGCTGTCGTTCGCCACGCACCTGCTACAGGCGTTCCAGCCTTGCGTGTCCCTGCTAGACTCCAGCGACGCCGTGGGGGGCGCGGACGCCGAGGCGGTCGGCAGGATCGAGCGGTTCATGGTCCAATCCGACGTGGAGCTGCGCGTGGTGTCGCGCCACCGCTGCCGTGGCGGACCGAGCTCGCGTCGGCGGGGTTGATGCCGATGCAGGCCAGCATGTTCGCCGAGTCGCAGGCCGAGGCCCTACTCAAGCGGATGGCGCTAATGGGGTTCCACGTGGAGAAGCGCGGTGGTGCCCTCTGCTTCTTACTGGCAGCGCGCTCTGCCTCTACTGTCAGCGCGGCGAGCTGGTCTCCATGTCGGCGTGGCGGTGCTGACCGCCGGGGGTACGCCGCCGCAACTAAGAGCTAGCCGTGAATCTACCGCAAGCCGGAAGAGCAAGCATAAAGGCGACCGACAAAATTTTGTTCTTCACATAGTGGGATTCCGATCTGCACTTGGCGGCGAGATATATACAGGCTAGGACTAAGACGCTCCGGTTGCTTATTCTCCTAACAAAGCTGTGGCCGCGGGTGGCTTCAGCGAGGCTCTGAATCTACCTGTCCATTATCTTCCCCCACTCCCTCCCCGTTGATTGTTTCGGTATCATCAGTCAGCCAGAAGTTGTGTTGTTCGCTAATGCTCCAGGCTGACAGAAGTGTTTACGACTATTATTTTGTTCCATCAGATGCTGCTGGTACCCAAAAAAACAAAACAAAAAAGAAGAAGCTAGGATCATTCGCACCGCTAGGATGCAAGTTCTAATCCCTTGGGGTTACTGGATCCGCCCAAATTTTTTGCTTAAGTGAACTAGAGTACCTTTTGTTAAGTTGTATGATCTGACAGAAAGAGAGAAATAAGCTAGACTCGTGCAGTTAACGGACCCTTTGGCTTGGTGTGTGCACTGCACTGCACCCATCGCGAAGCTTAAAAGTGGGCGCATTACAGGCGAAGCAGAGTTGCTAAACCAAGCAAGTTCCAGCGTCTAGCCCTCCCCCTAAAAAAGCACTTATGCTTCCAACTCCTATCTGGAATTCTGGATTGACGTAGGATTCTACATGAATAAAGCTGTAGCAGGAGCCTCGACTTTAGCACACAGTACGTTCGCACGAGGGAGAACGGCGACCACAGGGAGAGAACTCGACGCCGGAAGCCAGGCAGAAGATCCCACACCGGGCCGCTGAACCAAGAGAGTGTGGAGCCGGAGCATGTGGGCCACGGAGAAATTTTAGCCGTGTCCCTGTGCGGCCGGGCCGTGCTGTGCTGTCTGTCCTTCGCAGTCCACAGCTCTGCTCAGCTCCCTCTGTTATCCTAGCTGCAGTGGCCCGTTGGCACGAGCAGAGAGCTGCCTGCACAGGCAGGCAGGCAGCAGCCTATCCTAACTGCAGTGGCCAGTTGGCCGCGCGCGACGAGGCTCTTCTGTCCGTGTTGCTTTTCCCTACGTGCGAGTGGAGTGGACTGAACATCTAGACCGGCTGTGTGGCAGACGGGGCCGGTGCTGCACAAGTAGCCGTGACACACGCGACGTGACACACGCGACGGTGCTTGCCTCTGTCTCCACGTTGTTACAAAATATTGCAATTGTGACCAATGCAAGGGGTGTGTGGGATTTTTCCAAATTGATATACTACTTAGGATGTGTCCCTTCATGTGAATATAAACAGGACATTCCTATGATAAAGTATCAACGACTATCATTCTCTCTATCTCGTTTTCACTAATAACAGAGACTTATCGACATTTCTAAAAAAAATTAGATTAGTTTACAAGGTGTCGACATTTGCTTATGATTAAACATTCTATATTTACTCTTTAGAAATAATTTATACGATATTGATAATATTTGTTCTACATAAATTCAATTTATAATAATATTACATATTTATATCGTTCCATATTATGTTTAAGCACGAATTTTATCGTCAACATTATACTCACGTTGCCCGTCGTCAAGGTCCTGAGCTGTTATAGACTCATCAATTTGTGTTTCGTAGCATCGCACGGGTACGTACCTAGTACGGCAAGAATTCCCTAGTAACCCCTGTCTTCTCCCTCAGGCGCGGCCGCGGCAAGTCGAGCTGCAACTTTCGGCCTACGGCGGCGCGGCTGACGCGTTCTTTTGGAAAGGGGCAGAGAACCCAGGTGCGCACGACGGAACAAGCGAAGGCCAAAGGCCCAGTATGAGGAGAGAGCCCATCAGCCGAGGAAATCACCACCGGCCAGCCACTGCCTAGCTCTTGATCCCCAATCGCCCGGCCCTTCAGTTCGTCACTGCGGTGCGTATCGGCCCACCATCGCACATTTCTTCGGCCATTGAACTCACACTTCCCTCACGTAGATAGCTTAGTTTCATTCCCAGGGCCTAATCTAGTAAGAGTGTAAGACGTACTCCTAATAACAAAATAGATACATTACGAGCAGGTATAATAAAGTGATATAGGTGGACTGCAAGATATGACATGTTAGATTTACGGTGATGTGAAAGAAAAAGAAAATAGAGAGTAGAAGCGGTCTGTTCACTAGTAGCTAGTTAAAATCATGCCACTCACAGACTTCAAGATAGTTTGTGAAGAAATAGATGAGTCAAGTATTAAATGTACATCCTACGTTACTGTATGACTAGACTTTTAGTTGGTTATATATGATATGTCAAAGTCATAAAACACGTTGCGAACTATATATTATTAAACTTGCTCTAACGATGGGCTAGAAGAAATAGTATTAATGGGCCACACGACCCTAAGAGCATGTCCAACAGGCTTTACAAAATCCACTCTAAAAATTTTCATTTAGCTATTTGTATAAAAATTATTTTCTTTATCTTATATTTCAAAATTGTTTTCTCTGTCTTGCTTGTACTTTAAAGACCAATCTTATTTTGGAACGTATCAGATGCAAACCAACCATTTTATGCAGACGTTCATGGTCATTTTTCAAAACATTTTTTTTCATTGTGCATCAGTTTTCAAAACGACATTCCACCCTCCTTCTGACATATTTTTAAATACACTCTCCCACATGCAACAACATATTGGTTTATACGGTTTGCATGAAGTGGTTGGTTTGCATTTGATATGCTCCCTTCTTATTTTCTAAATTAGGCTAGCAAAAAATCAAAATAGAAGATGACTATATTTAAATAATTACTTGGAGAAGCTGTTTGAGAGTATTCTTTTATCAAAATCTCTATTTCGAACTATGAATGATACGAAGAGCTGCAAGTCGTCATTAGATGAGATAAGCCATCGTCGTCCCCTACCAAATAAACAATATAAGGCATGTTTGGTTTAAGGTGTTGGGATCAAATGGACTGTTTTTTCCCAATAGCACGAGCCCATTATTTGTGTTTAGTTATCAGGATAAAGTTATTCTTTTTTGTTAGGGGATTTTGTGGGGGATAGATATCCCTGGGTCCAGTAAAAGAGTAAAGGACCTCACAAAAGGCCCAAGGGCCCAATAAATCGTAAGGTCATTCTTTCGTGGGCCTGGGGAAGGACAACCAGAAAAGCAGATCGACATAGGGCCGAATTAGTGCAAACCCGGACAGCCCACAACGCTGAGCATGCAACCGCAATAGAGATCCGACTTTCCTGCGCTGGAGCCCCCATGCAACGGAGCCATGCGAGGATAAGTCGGCCGAACTACAGGAAGATAAACTCAAACAGTTCACTATCTTTTAGCCACACCTTGTTATCATATCCACATGTATTGCCCCACGGTCGAGTATATAAGGCCTAGGGGGCACCCCTTCAGAACGATCGACCCCATTACTTAGCCACCCACTCGAACTCTCTGCATTCTCAATTCAGAGAGCTCTCCTGTAACCTCATTCACCAAGCATACTCACCAGGACGTAGGGTGTTACGCATCTCTAAGCGGCCCGAACCTGTAAACCTTGTTCATTGTCCCTCGTGCATCTGGCACGAACCATTTTGCTACAGTCGTCGACACCGTCCTACCCCTAAAAACACCTTGAGGGGCAACCCCGGGTGTGCGGTCGGACCCAAAACACTGACAGCTGGCGCGCCAGGTAGGGGGTGTGTCGACGATCCAAGCTAGCTCAATGGCCGTCACCTTCCACAGCAAGATCACCCTCCGCCCCGGATCCGTATTCTGCTTCGGAACAATCTCATCCGTAGCAGATGAAGAAGGAACTCTACACCGCATTGCGGATCCGCCGGAAAAGAAGTCTCCTCCAACAAACTCCGGAAATGTCGGAGAAGCGCAACCTCCATCTCTCCGGAAAAAGATCGTCTCCGGAAAGTCAGGAGT
This sequence comes from Zea mays, assembly GCF_902167145.1. Lineage (NCBI taxonomy): Eukaryota > Viridiplantae > Streptophyta > Magnoliopsida > Poales > Poaceae > Zea > Zea mays. The sequence goes on from NC_050098.1 coordinate 184,292,189, forward strand.
CGGGGGCCCGCTGACCCAGAGAATTCCACTGTCTACTTCCCCGACAAAAGAATGGGCACAGATCGCGACGAAGAAGGAGACCAAGGGGAAGCAAGTTGTTTTTTCCGTTCCTCCGCCCTCAAAGGAGAACGGAAAGAAAGTCGCCACGACAGCAACACCATTCTATCCCGACGTCCTCTTCATCGGGAGAGTGGAGTCGCCCACCGTCTCCGACGACGAGCCAACTGCACCCGGAGAAGAACCGCCTCAACGAGAATCCCGCCGACGAAGGAACCGGCGCAGGAACATTCGACGACATCACGCGGCCGGAGAACGGGATCCAGAGCAACCTGTCTCGCGAGACGAGGTCTCAGAGATAGGAGAGACTCCGGAGGAACACGTCTTCAGAGAACGAAGGAACTCCCGACGACGAGATCGCCGCCGAGCTCAGGAACAAGCCGAGCAAGACGCGAGGCAACGCCGGGAGAATCCATTCTTCGGGCGCAACCTGAACCCCGACTTCGCCCGAGCCATGAACACGCCGAGCGAAGTCGGAGGAGTACTAGCTCGGATAGCTGATGGACTCCCCCGGACTCCCGACGCCGAGGGCTACCGACGACTGTTCACCCAGGCGGCAAACCATCTTCTACCACTCGCTCACCCGCCGAACGATCTACGACACGCCATCAACAGTCGTCGAGACGCGCGAAGCTCCATCAATGCTTCGCATGAACGGCGACATGAGAACGAGATCCGCCGTCGGGAGGAGTACGACAGGGATCATGGCATCCCAGCTCGGAGCCAAGCCACCAGAACTGAGTCGGCAACGGCCTCAACTGGCGGTACAACCCGGGGACGGTCGAGAAACCACAACAACTACTCCCCTCCCCGGGACAGACATCATCCCCGACGGCAGAAGGACACATGCGGAGTGTCTGCTCTTACTCCACGCCTCAGGGCCATCCAATGGCCTCCCAACTTCAAGGTATCCAATGTCGACAAATATGAACCTAAGCAGGATCCAGGGGGCTGGCTAGCCGTCTACACCACCGCCGCTCGAGCTGCCGGGGCGTCCGAGGACGTGATGACCGCATACTTACCCATTGTCCTTGGGCAAGACGCGCTGCAATGGCTGCGACATCTACCCCGACACTGCATCGACGACTGGGGCGACTTCAGTCGACGCTTCACCGCCAATTTCCAGTCCCTCTCCGACAAGCCGGCGCAACCGTGGGATCTCAAATCCATCAAGCGTCGGGGAGACGAAACTCTCCGGTCGTACCTCAAAAGGTTCCAGACCATGAGAAACCGTATCCCCGAGGTCACGGAGGCGGCCGTGATCGAAGACTTCTACCGGGGCTCCAATGACTCGGCTTTCGTCCGAGCCATATTACAGAAGGCGCCGACTACTTCCGAGGAGCTGTTCCAGGAAGCCGACCTCTACATCACCGCCGATGAGCGGACACAGGACCTCATCGGAGGAGCAAAGCCTGCAGCGACAGCACCACGACGCAACGCGAACCAGCAACCCGACAAACGCTAGGAGAAGAGGCCTCGTGAAGAAGTGCACGCCGCCGGACCACCTGCCTCTCGCGCCCGAGGAGGACCCCGCGGAGGCGAGCGCACGCTGGACGACATCCTCGACGCCCAGTGCCCGTACCACAAGGACATGCGCCACACCCTTCGTAACTGCTGGGACTTCAAGCACTCCGTCGGGCACGGTCGACCTTTCCAACCTCTACCTCCTCCTCCGCCGAGGGGAAGACCAGACGAACCACCGCAACCCCATCAGCAGGAGGAGGGAGGAGGAGGAGCCTTCCCACGCGTTGACAGGGAGGTCAATGTCATCTTTGGCGGACATGGGTCGCAAGAGAACAAAAGACAACAAAAGCTCAACGACCGCCATATACTGGTGGCAACCACTGGTCCTCCCGCCCCATACCGGTGGTCGGAGCACCCGATCACTTTCACTCGGGAGGATCAATGGCTCAACTTCGATCATCCAGGAAAATACTCGCTCCTCGTCGATCCTGTGGTCCGAGAAAGCCGGGTGAAAAAGGTGCTAGTGGACGGGGGGAGCAGCATCAACGTCACCTTCCCCCGGACACTCCAAGGCTTGGGAGTCCACCTCAAAGAGCTCCACGAGTCGGACACTTCTTTCTTTGGCATCGTGCCGACGGAAGGGGAATACCCGCTGGGCCACATCTACATGCCTGTCACCTTCAGAACTCCGGAGAACTACAGAACCGAGTTCCTGAGGTTCGAAGTGGCGAACTTCGACTGCGGGTACAACGCCATCATCGGGAGGCCGGGATTGGCCAAATTCATGGCCATTCCACATTACACATACATGATACTGAAGATGCCAGGACCGCAAGGAATCATAACTGTGCGCGCCGACTTCCTGAAAGGGAAATGTGCCCTTGGGCCATTTCTAAGTATTTTGGTGATTGAGTGTCAACACAAGTGCTTAAATGTGAATCAATGCCCATGGATGAACAAAGTGCAAATCTAGAACAAAGGTATGTTTCTAAGTCTTAGTACATTGGTTTTGTGTACTAATATACTTGTCTAAGTATTAGAAACAGGAAGAAGAAGAAAAGAAGAGAGTTGAGAGGCTGTTTCGGTCTGGGGCACCGGACTGTCCGGTGGTGCACCGGACAGTGTCCGGTGGTGCACCGGACAGTGTCCGGTGCGCCAGGCTGCCTCGGCCGAAGAGGCCACTCTCGGGAATTTGCTGACGGCGTACGGCTAAAATTCACCGGACTGTCCGGTGTGCACCGGACTGTCCGGTGAGCCAAAGGTCGGCCGGGCCAACGGTCGGCCGCGCGATCTGCGCGGGACACGTGGCCGAGCCAACGGTCGGAAGGGGGCACCGGACTGTCCGGTGTGCACCGGACATGTCCGGTGCGCCAACGGCTCCCAGATCTACAACGGTCGACTGCGCTGTTTAAGGAAGGAAATCGGGCACCGGACAGTGTCCGGTGTGCACCGGACTGTCCGGTGCGCCCGACAACAGAAGGCAAGGATGGCCTTCTGGATTTGTTCTCAACGGCTCCTAGCTGCCTTGGGGCTATAAAAGGGACCCCTAGGCGCATGGAGGAGAAAACCAAGTATTCCTACAACATTTCTGAGCACCAAGACATCGATCTCACGCATTCGTTTCATTGTGATAGCATCTAGAGCTCTTGTTGAATTGCGAACTCTTTGAGTTGTGTTGCGAGCTCTTGTTGCGACTTGTGTGCGTGTTGTTGCTCTGATCTTTTGAAGTCTTGTGTGCGTTGCTCATTCCCCCTTTGCTCTGTGTTCTTTGTGAACTTCAATTGTAAGGGCGAGAGGCTCCAAGTTGTGGAGATTCCTCGCAAACGGGATTGAGAAAAAGCAAGCAAAACACCGTGGTATTCAAGTGGGTCTTTGGACCGCTTGAGAGGGGTTGATTGCAACCCTCGTCCGTTGGGACGCCACAACGTGGAGTAGGCAAGCGTTGGTCTTGGCCGAACCACGGGATAAACCACTGTGTCATCTCTGTGATTGATCTCTTGTGGTATTGTGTTTTGTTGAGACTCCTTTCTAGCCACTTGGCATTTATTGTGCTAACACTTAACAAGTTTTTGTGGCTATAAGCTTAAGTTTTACAGGATCACCTATTCACCCCCCCTCTAGGTGCTCTCAATTGGTATCAGAGCCGTTCTCTTCAAGAAAGGGACTAACCGCCCGAAGAGATGGATCCTAAGGGGAAGGGAATCGTGATCAACGACAAGGAAAAGGAGTCCTTCGTCAACGAGCCAAAAGATGACAAATCCAACGACTCTGGCTCGGGCCACAGACGTAAAGATGGGAAGAAGAAGAAGACAAGACGTATCAAGGAGATCGTCTACTACGACAGCGACGATTCTACTTCTTCCCACAAGGACGACGACTACGATAAACAAAAGACGGTTAACTCAAACTTTTCTTTTGATTATTCGCGCATTCCGCACAGCTCAAATGCTCATTTTCTCCCCATTCCACTTGGCAAGCCTCCTCACTTTGATGGAGAGGACTACGGATTTTGGAGTCACAAAATGCGTACACACCTATTTTCTCTCCATCCAAGCATTTGGGAGATTGTGGAAAGTGGAATGAAATTTGATAGCTCGGATAGTCCTTCATTTATTAATGAACAGATCCATAAAAATGCACAAGCTACTACTGTGTTGCTAGCCTCTTTGTGCAGGGACGAGTATCACAAGGTGAGCGGCTTGGACAATGCCAAGCAGATTTGGGACACCCTCAAGATCTCTCATGAGGGGAATGATGTCACCTTACTCACCAAGATGGAGTTGGTGGAGGGCGAGCTCGGACGATTTGCGATGATAAGGGGAGAGGAGCCGACGCAAACATACAACCGGCTCAAGATCCTTATCAACAAAATAAGGAGCTACGGAAGCACGCGATGGACGGATCACGACGTCGTCCGCCTAATGCTAAGGTCATTTACCGTTCTTGATCCTCATCTCGTGAACAATATTCGTGAGAATCCCAGGTACACGAAGATGACGCCCGAGGAGGTACTCGAAAAATTCGTAAGCGGGCGGATGATGATCAAGGAGGCAAGATACGTGGACGACGCCTTGAATGGACCGATCAACGAGCCTCAACCCCTTGCTCTCAAGGCAACAAGAAGCAAGGAGGCGCTACCTAGCAGGGTGACACAAATTGAGGCAGCCGGACTTAATGATGAAGAGATGGCCCTCATCATCAAAAGATTCAAGACGGCGCTTAAAGGTCACAAGGGACAGCCAAGCAAGACCAAAGCCAAAGGGAAACGTTCGTGCTTCAAATGCGGTAAGCTTGGTCATTTTATTGCTAACTGTCCCGACAATGATAGTGATCAGGACCAAGGGAACAAGAGGGAGAAGAAGAAGAATTATAAGAAGGCAAAGGGCGAGGCTCATCTTGGCAAGGAGTGGGACTCGGACTGCTCCTCGTCTGACTCCGACAGTGAGGGACTCGCCGCCACTGCATTCAACAAGTCATCCCTCTTCCCCAACGAGCGTCACACTTGCCTCATGGCAAGAGAGAAGAAGGTAATCACTCGTAATGATGTCACTTATGATTCTTCTAGTGACGATGAGTCTAGTGATGATGAAATAGATTACTCTAGTTTGTTCAAGGGATTGGATAGAAATAAAATTGATAAAATCAATGAATTAATTGATGCCTTGAATGAAAAGGATAGACTTTTAGAAAAGCAAGAGGATTTGTTGTATGATGAGCATGATAAATTTGTTAGTGCACAAAATTCTTATGCTTTAGAAGTTAAAAGAAATGAAGTGCTTTCTAGTGAATTATCTTCTTGTCATGAAACCATTACTACTTTAAAGAGTGTTAATGATGACTTAAATGCTAAACTAGAAGTAGCTAGTAAAAATTCTTGTGTAGAACATGTTGAGATTTGCACTAGGTGTAAAGATTTCGATGTTGATACTTGTAGTGAACACCTAGTCTCAATTTCTAATTTGAATGATGAAGTGGCTAGTCTTAATGCCCAACTTAAGACTAGCAAAAGCGAATTTGATAAATTAAAATTTGCAAGGGATGCCTATACGATTGGTAGACATCCCTCAATTAAGGATGGACTTGGCTTCAAAAGGGAAGCCAAGAACTTAACAAGCCATAAGGCTCCCATTCTCTCTAAGGAGAAAGGGAAGGCCCCTATGGCTACTAGTGCTAAAAAGAACCATGCCTTTTTGTATCATGATAGAAAAAATTCTAGAAATTCTTTTAGAAGTTATGATACTTTTGATTCACATGCTTATGATTCTTATGCTATGACTGCTTCTAGTTCTCATATTGTGCATGATAGAAAGGTTGGTAGAAGTAATGTTATTCACAATATGCCTAGGAGAAATGTTGTTAATACTCATAGGAAAGTTCATGGACCTTCTACAATTTATCATGCCCTAAATGCTTCCTTTGCTATTTGTAGAAAGGATAGGAAGATAGTTGCTAGGAAGTTAGGGGCAAAATGCAAGGGAGACAAAACTTGCATCTGGGTCCCTAAGGATATTTGCACTAACCTTGTAGGACCCAACAAGAGTTGGGTACCTAAGTCCCAAGCCTAAATTTGCCTTGCAGGTTTATGCATCCGGGGGTTCAAGCTGGATTATCGACAGCGGATGCACAAACCATATGACGGGGGAGAAGAAGATGTTCACCTCCTATGTCAAGAATAAGGATTCCCAAGATTCAATTATATTCGGTGATGGGAATCAAGGCAAGGTAAAAGGGCTAGGTAAAATTGCAATTTCTAATGAGCACTCTATCTCTAATGTGTTTTTAGTAGAGTCTCTTGGATATAATTTGCTATCTGTTAGTCAATTATGTCATATGGGATATAACTGTCTATTTACAAATGTAGATGTGTCTGTCTTTAGAAGAAGTGATGGTTCACTAGCTTTTAAGGGTGTATTAGACGGCAAGCTCTACTTAGTTGATTTTGCAAAAGAAGAGGCCGGTCTAGATGCATGCTTAATAGCTAAGACTAGCATGGGCTGGCTGTGGCATCGCCGCTTAGCACATGTGGGGATGAAGAACCTTCACAAGCTTCTAAAGGGAGAACACGTGATAGGTTTGACTAACGTTCAATTCGAAAAAGATAGACCTTGTGCAGCTTGTCAAGCAGGGAAACAGGTGGGAGGCTCTCATCACACCAAAAATGTGATGACAACATCAAGACCCCTGGAGCTGCTACATATGGACCTCTTCGGACCCGTCGCCTATCTAAGCATAGGAGGAAGTAAGTATGGTTTAGTTATTGTTGATGACTTTTCCCGCTTCACTTGGGTGTTCTTTTTGCAGGATAAGTCTGAAACCCAAGGGACCCTCAAGCGCTTCCTCAGGAGAGCTCAAAATGAGTTTGAGCTCAAGGTGAAGAAGATAAGGAGCGACAATGGGTCCGAGTTCAAGAACCTTCAAGTGGAGGAGTTTCTTGAGGAGGAAGGGATCAAGCACGAGTTCTCCGCTCCCTACACACCACAGCAAAATGGTGTAGTAGAGAGGAAGAACAAGACGCTAATCGATATGGCGAGGACGATGCTTGGAGAATTCAAGACCCCCGAGTGTTTTTGGTCGGAAGCCGTGAACACGGCTTGCCACGCCATCAACAGGGTCTACCTACATCGCCTCCTCAAGAAGACTTCGTATGAGCTACTAACCGGTAACAAACCCAATGTATCCTACTTTCGTGTTTTTGGAAGCAAATGCTACATTCTAATGAAGAAAGGTAGAAATTCTAAATTTGCTCCCAAAGCTGTAGAAGGGTTTTTGTTAGGTTATGACTCAAATACAAAGGCATATAAAGTCTTCAACAAATCATCGGGTTTGGTTGAAGTCTCTAGCGACGTTGTATTTGATGAGACTAATGGCTCTCCAAGAGAGCAAGTTGTTGATTGTGATGATGTAGATGAAGAAGACGTTCCAACGGCCGCTATGCGCACCATGGCGATTGGTGATGTGCGACCACAGGAACAATTGGAGCAAGATCAACCTTCTTCCTCAACTATGGTGCAACCCCCAACTCAAGACGATGAACAGGTTCATCAACAGGAGGCGTGTGATCAAGGGGGAGCACAAGATGATCATGTGATGGAGGAAGATGCGCAACCGGCACCTCCAACCCAAGTCCGAGCGGTGATTCAAAGGGATCATCCCGTCGACCAAATTTTGGGGGACATTAGCAAGGGAGTAACTACTCGATCTCGATTAGTTAATTTTTGTGAGCATTACTCTTTTGTCTCTTCTATTGAGCCTTTCAGGGTAGAGGAGGCCTTGCTAGATCTGGATTGGGTATTGGCCATGCAGGAGGAACTTAACAACTTCAAGCGCAATGAAGTTTGGACACTGGTGCCTCGTCCCAAGCAAAATGTTGTGGGAACCAAGTGGGTGTTCCGCAACAAACAGGACGAGCACGGGGTGGTGACGAGGAACAAGGCTCGACTTGTGGCAAAAGGTTATGCCCAAGTCGCAGGTTTGGACTTTGAGGAGACATTTGCTCCTGTGGCCAGGCTAGAATCAATTCGTATCTTGCTAGCATATGCCGCTCACCATTCTTTCAGGTTGTTCCAAATGGATGTGAAGAGCGCTTTCCTCAACGGGCCAATCAAGGAGGAGGTGTACGTGGAGCAACCCCCTGGCTTCGAGGATGAACGGTACCCCGACCACGTCTGTAAGCTCTCTAAGGCGCTCTATGGACTTAAGCAAGCCCCAAGAGCATGGTATGAATGTCTTAGAGACTTTCTACTTGCTAATGCTTTCAAGGTTGGGAAAGCCGATCCAACTCTGTTCACTAAGACATGTGATGGTGATTTGTTTGTGTGCCAAATTTATGTCGATGACATAATATTTGGTTCTACTAATCAAAAGTCTTGTGAAGAGTTTAGCAGGGTGATGACGCAGAAATTCGAGATGTCGATGATGGGCGAGTTGAACTACTTCCTTGGGTTCCAAGTGAAGCAACTCAAGGACGGCACCTTCATCTCCCAAACAAAGTACACGCAAGACTTGTTGAAGCGGTTTGGGATGAAGGACGCCAAGCCCGCAAAGACTCCGATGGGGACCGACGGACACACCGACCTCAACAAAGGAGGTAAGTCCGTTGATCAAAAAGCATACCGGTCCATGATAGGGTCATTGCTTTACTTATGTGCTAGTAGACCGGATATTATGCTTAGTGTATGCATGTGTGCTAGATTTCAATCCGATCCTAAGGAGTGTCACTTAGTGGCGGTGAAGCGAATTCTGAGATATTTAGTTGCTACGCCTTGCTTCGGGCTCTGGTATCCAAAGGGGTCTACCTTTGACTTAGTTGGATACTCAGACTCCGACTATGCTGGATGTAAGGTCGATAGGAAGAGTACATCAGGGACGTGCCAATTCTTAGGAAGGTCCCTGGTGTCGTGGAACTCTAAGAAACAAACCTCCGTTGCCCTATCCACCGCTGAGGCCGAGTACGTTGCCGCAGGACAGTGTTGCGCGCAACTGCTTTGGATGAGGCAAACCCTCCGGGACTTTGGCTACAATCTGAGCAAAGTCCCACTCCTATGTGATAATGAGAGTGCTATCCGCATGGCGGAGAATCCTGTTGAGCACAGCCGCACAAAGCACATAGACATCCGGCATCACTTTTTGAGAGACCACCAGCAAAAGGGAGATATCGAAGTGTTTCATGTTAGCACCGAGAACCAGCTAGCCGATATCTTTACCAAGCCTCTAGATGAGAAGACCTTTTGCAGGTTGCGTAGTGAGCTAAATGTCTTAGATTCGCGGAACTTGGATTGAATTGTAGCATACTTGTATTTATGCTTTTGATCATGTTCCTTTCTGCATTTTGTTGCTTATTGTGGTGCTCAAGTTGTACAAACACTCCCTGGACCTCACAAGTCCGTTGCAAAGTGATGCACATGTTTAGGGGGAGATGTGTTACAACTTGACCCTTTGAGACTAACCATGTGCTTGAGTTGATGATTTAGTCTCGAAGGAGGATTGAAAGGGAAAAGGTGGACTTGGACCATGAAAGACTTCCACTGCACTCCGATGAGAGGGTAACTTATTCCAAGTTCATCTTTAAATTCTCATTGCCTATTTGTTCTTAATTGAAGATTTTGGTGAGGCAATGGGGTTAAAGGGGCCAATATTGATCCCGTTTTGGTGTTTGATGCCAAAGGGGGAGAAAATAAAGGCCAAAGTGATAAATGGATCAGCTACCACTTGAGAAATTTTGAAAATAGTAGAATAGAGCTTTTTGTTTTGACAAAACTCTTTTATTGTCTCTCTTGTCAAAAGTTGGCTTTTTATGGGAAAAAGGGGGAGTTTTTGGACTCTTGAATCAATTTTCTTTGGAAAAACTCTTTTTATGTCTCTACAAGTGGATTTGACTTAGAGATAGGATTTTGTGGTTGATTTGCAAAAACAAACCAAGTGGTGGCAAAGGATGATCCATAAATGCCAAAATTGAATCAAAATCAATTTGAGTTTTATTTGAAGTGACTTTGCACTTGTTCTAGTTGCTTTATGTTGTGTTGGCATAAATCACCAAAAAGGGGGAGATTGAAAGGGAAATGTGCCCTTGGGCCATTTCTAAGTATTTTGGTGATTGAGTGTCAACACAAGTGCTTAAATGTGAATCAATGCCCATGGATGAACAAAGTGCAAATCTAGAACAAAGGTATGTTTCTAAGTCTTAGTACATTGGTTTTGTGTACTAATATACTTGTCTAAGTATTAGAAACAGGAAGAAGAAGAAAAGAAGAGAGTTGAGAGGCTGTTTCGGTCTGGGGCACCGGACTGTCCGGTGGTGCACCGGACAGTGTCCGGTGCGCCAGGCTGCCTCGGCCGAAGAGGCCACTCTCGGGAATTTGCTGACGGCGTACGGCTAAAATTCACCGGACTGTCCGGTGTGCACCGGACTGTCCGGTGAGCCAACGGTCGACCGGGCCAACGGTCGGCCGCGCGATCTGCGCGGGACACGTGGCCGAGCCAACGGTCGGAAGGGGGCACCGGACTGTCCGGTGTGCACCGGACTGTCCGGTGTGCACCGGACATGTCCGGTGCGCCAACGGCTCCCAGATCTACAACGGTCGACTGCGTTGTTTAAGGAAGGAAATCGGGCACCGGACAGTGTCCGGTGTGCACCGGACTGTCCGGTGCGCCCGACAACAGAAGGCAAGGATGGCCTTCTGGATTTGTTCTCAACGGCTCCTAGCTGCCTTGGGGCTATAAAAGGGACCCCTAGGCGCATGGAGGAGAAAACCAAGTATTCCTACAACATTTCTGAGCACCAAGACATCGATCTCACACATTCGTTTCATTGTGATAGCATCTAGAGCTCTTGTTGAATTGCGAACTCTTTGAGTTGTGTTGCGAGCTCTTGTTGCGACTTGTGTGCGTGTTGTTGCTCTGATCTTTTGAAGTCTTGTGTGCGTTGCTCATTCCCCCTTTGCTCTGTGTTCTTTGTGAACTTCAATTGTAAGGGCGAGAGGCTCCAAGTTGTGGAGATTCCTCGCAAACGGGATTGAGAAAAAGCAAGCAAAACACCGTGGTATTCAAGTGGGTCTTTGGACCGCTTGAGAGGGGTTGATTGCAACCCTCGTCCGTTGGGACACCACAACGTGGAGTAGGCAAGCGTTGGTCTTGGCCGAACCACGGGATAAACCACTGTGTCATCTCTGTGATTGATCTCTTGTGGTATTGTGTTTTGTTGAGACTCCTTTCTAGCCACTTGGCATTTATTGTGCTAACACTTAACAAGTTTTTGTGGCTATAAGCTTAAGTTTTACAGGATCACCTATTCACCCCCCCCCTCTAGGTGCTCTCACTTCCAAGGCGCCGCAGAGTGTTTCCGAGTGGCCATCCAAGCAGCCCTCACCACCAAGCCGTCGACGATTTCTTCAACACAGGCAAACTCTAAGCCTGAGGAGGACCTTGCAGTACCGGCAAACGAAGCTCAGGCCGCGACCTCTATGCGGCCGACTGAAGAGACCAAGAGGATCAACCTGGGGTTCGCTGATGAGCGCAAGACTGCCATCATCAGCTCCAGCTTGGACAACAAATAGGAAAGTGCGCTCGTCCAGTTTCTGCAAGATAACCGAGATGTATTCGCATGGCAACCTGCGGATATGCCGGGAGTCCCGAGAGAACTGGCTGAGCACAAACTGAAGGTCTATCCCCAAGCCAGGCCAATTCGGCAAAAGCTACGTCGTTTCACGCCCGACAAGAGAGAGGCCATTCGCGCCGAGCTAGCTCGCTTGGTCGCGGCTGGATTTATTAGAGAAGTATTACACCCCGAGTGGTTAGCCAACCCCGTTCTTGTACTCAAAAAGAATAAAGTGGATTGGCGCATGTGCGTCGACTATACTGATCTCAACAAACACTGTCCGAAGGATCCCTTCGAGCTCCCAAGGATAGATCAGGTGGTGGATTCCACCACTGGGTGTTCTATGCTGTCTTTCCTGGATTGCTATTCCGGGTACCACCAGATTAGTCTGGCAAAGGAGGACGAAGAAAAAACAGCGTTCATCACTCCGTTTGGTGCTTTCTGCTATACCTCCATGCCGTTCGGCCTCAAAAACGCTGGAGCGACTTATCAGAGAGCCATTCAAACATGCTTAGCCGATCACTGGGGCAAGCGTGTGGAGGCCTACGTAGATGATGTGGTAATCAAAACAGAAAATTTGGAAAACTTCATCGAAGACTTATAGCTGGTTTTCAACAGTCTGAGACGGTATAGATGGAAGCTTAATCCCGAAAAATGTGTTTTCGGGGTACCAGCAGGAAAGTTACTCGGATTTATCGTCAGCCACCGGGGAATTGAGGCTAATCCGGATAAAATTGAAGCTATCATGAACATGGAAGCACCTCAATCACAAAAGAAGGTTCAGCGACTCACTGGATGTATGGCAGCTCTGAGCAGATTTATATCCAGGCTAGGGGAGAAAGGTTTACCATTTTACAAGCTACTCAAGAAGGTGGATAGGTTTCAGTGGACTTCAGAGGCACAGGAAGCTCTAGATGCACTGAAGAAATTCTTGACCACACCACCAGTACTGAAGCCACCCCGACGAGCTACGTCAACTCAACCAGCTGAAGATCTGCTACTGTATATCTCTTGCACGACTCACGTGGTAAGCACCGCGTTGGTAGTCGAGCGAGCAGAAGAAGGACATGCCTACCCAGTGCAGCATCCTGTTTACTTCATCAGTGAAGTCGTGGGCCCCTCAAAGAGAAAGTATCCTCAAGTTCAGAAGCTATTATATGCAGTACTTCTAACTGCCCGCAAGCTACGTCACTATTTTGATGACCACAAAGTCATAGTAGTCACTGGTTTTCCGATAGGGGATATTCTTCACAACAAGGAAGCCATTAGCCAAATAGCCAAATGGGCTTGTGAGCTGGGATCTCATGATATTGAGTTTCGACCTCGCACTGCCATCAAAACTCAAGCACTGGTTGACTTCGTATCAGAGTGGACTGAACAGCAAGTACCAGATAACCCAGAGACTGTAGAAGTGTGGCGAATGTATTTTGATGGCTCGCTGAAGTTGCAGGGAGCAGGAGCGGGAATTCTCTTCACTGCACCTGGAGGCGAGCACCTCAAATATGCCCTCCAGTTGCTATTTCCAGCCTCCAACAATGCAGCCGAATATGAAGCTCTGATCCACGGATTGAACATCGCCATATCATTGGGCATCAAGAGATTGATGGTGTACGGAGACTCTCTGGTAGTCATTAGCCAGATAAACAAAGAGTGGGATTGTTCAAGCGATTCTATGGGAAAGTACTGTGCTGCTGTCCGAAAGCTGGAAGACAAATTTGAGGGCCTGGAATTCCATCACGTAGAAAGAGATCGGAACACAGCAGCCGATGTGTTATCCAAGCTAGGATCCAGTCGAACTCAGGTCCCACCTGGAGTCTTTGTGCAAGAAATACTACGGTCGAGCATCTCAATGGATCAAACAGAAGAGTGTAATATTATAGATCAACCCGAGTCAGACTCTGATGACTGGAGAAGGCCAATCATCAAGTATATAAGGAACGAAGAGGAACCAGACGACAAGAATTCAGCCGAGCGCATTGCCAGACAGTCGGCTCACTACACACTCATTGGGGAAACATTGTACAGAAGGGGTGCATCAGGCGTCCTCATGAAGTGCATTCCCCCATCTACTGGGAAGCGACTTCTGGAGGAGGTTCATGCTGGGCAATGTGGAGTACACGCAGCATCCAGAACACTAGTCGGGAAGGTCTTCAGGTCAGGGTTCTATTGGCCAACAGCAAAGAGTGATGCAGCCGAGTTAGTTCAGAGATGCGAAGCTTGCCAATACTTGTCAAAGCAACAACACCTACCAGCACAGCAACTGCAGACCATACCAGTAACTTGGCCTTTCGCCTGCTGGGGACTGGATATGATTGGACCTTTCAAGAAAGCTCAAGGAGGATACACTCATGTATTAGTAGCAATCGACAAATTCACTAAATGGATAGAGTTCAAGCCCATTGCTTCTTTAACCTCAGCTAAAGCCGTGGAATTCATACAAGACATAATATTCAGATTCGGGATACTAAACAGCATCATAACCGACCTAGGATCCAACTTCACAAGTTCAGAATTCTTTGACTTCTGCGAGCAAAAATGCATTCAGATCAAGTATGCATCTGTAGCACATCCAAGAGCCAACGGGCAGGTTGAGCGAGCTAACGGGATGATACTGGAGGCACTCAGGAAAAAGGTCTTCGATAAGAATGAAAAATTCGCAGGAAAGTGGATAAGGGAATTGCCCTATGTCGTTTGGAGCCTAAGAACCCAACCTAGCCGAGCTCTGCATGGAAACACCCCTTTCTTCATGGTCTATGGGTCAGAGGCAGTGCTACCCGCCGATCTCAAGTTCGGGGCACCAAGGTTGATCTTCGAAGACATAGCAGAAGTCGAGGCCACCAGGCTGGAGGACATTGATATACTCGAAGAAGAACGACTGAATGCGGTAATCCAATCAGCACGGTACCAGCAGACTCTAAGGCGCTATCATGACAAGGCTATGCGACAGCGATCCTTCTCAGTAGGAGATCTCGTCCTCCGTCGAATTATAACGGGGGAAGGACGGCACAAGTTATCGCCCCTATGGGAAGGACCCTTCATAGTAGCAGAAGTCACTCGGCCCGGATCATATCGTCTCACTCAGATGAATGGCACAGAAGTCGGGAACTCCTGGAACATAGAACACCTCAGGAAGTTTTATCCCTAGCTGTATTTCAAAAGCTATCGGGACGACGATGTACTCTGTAAAATGGAAATATGTCATCAATAAAAAAGGGGGTTTCAAAGATACTCAGTTTGTTCACGATTGACTTGCACGCTTACTTAACTCGGGGTGACCACTATGCCCTGCTAACGGAGCAATCGGCTTAAGTCGGCAACGACTTAAGGCGGTGCAACATGCTCACGCTTACTTAACTCGGGGTGACCACTATGTCCTGCTAACGGAGCAATCGGCTTAAGTCGGCAACGACTTAAGGCGGTGCAACATGCTCACGCTTACTTAACTCGGGGTGACCACTATGCCCTGCTAACGGAGCAATCGGCTTAAGTCGGCAACGACTTAAGGCGGTGCGACATGCTCACGCTTACCTAACTCGGGGTGGCCACTATGCCCTGCTAACGGAGCAATTGGCTTAAGTCGGCAACGACTTAAGGCGGTGCAACATGCTCACGCTTACTTAACTTGGGGTGACCACTATGCCCTGCTAACGGAGCAATCGGCTTAAGTCGGCAACGACTTAAGGCGGTGCAACATGCTCACGCTTACCTAACTCGGGGTGGCCACTATGCCCTGCTAACGGAGCAATCGGCTTAAGTCGGCAACGACTTAAGGCGGTGCAACATGCTCACGCTTACTTAACTCGGGGTGACTACTATGCCCTGCCAACGGAGCAATCGGCTAAAGTCAGCAGCGACTTAAGCCGGTGCAACATGCTCACGCCTACGCAGTTCAGGGTGACCACTACGCCCTATTAACAAAAGCAATCGACTTAAGTCAGCAGCGACTTAAGGCGATCTGACGTGATGATAATCACGCATATAAGGATGACTTCTATATCCTGCAAACAAATTTCAAAACCATCACGCATCGTTTTACTACTGCAAACTTACAAACTGATGAATTCTGAAACAACATAAGAATAACAATGTCGTTTAAGTACTTAAATGGCATCCTCTAACAAATGTCTGATCATGCTAACCGCGCGCTCAAAGCACGCAAAATGTTTCCCTACTTGGTGACGTTTTTCTCAGGAGCAATCGACGAGGAAGGATGACTCGAGGAATCAGGGGCAGCATTCACATCAGCCCTTATATCCTCGGGAACAACAACACCGGGTCTCCTCATCAAGATTCGCCACTGGGCGCGCCAGCTGACGATATCAGCGTTTTAGAGGTCTCCTCATTTTAGAGGTAATGTCTAGTCACTCGGCATTACCTCTAAAATGCTGACGTCGCCCTCTAGTCACTCGGCGTTGCCTCTAAAACGCTGATATCGTGTTCAGTCGCTCGGCATTACCTCTAAAATGCTGACATCGCCCTCAAGTCGCTTGGCAGTTGTCTCTAAAACGCTGATATCGTGTTCAGTCGCTCGGCATTACCTCTAAAATGCTGACATCGCCCTCAAGTCGCTTGGCAGTTGACTCTAAACCTCCGACATTGTGTCAAGTCGCTCGGCATTACCTCTAAAATGCTGACGTCGCCCTCAAGTCGCTTGGCAGTTGACTCTAAAACTCTGACGTCGTGATCAGTCGCTCGGCAGCTACCTCTAAAAGCGTCGAAGCGATGCCAGAGTTATTTACGTGCAAACTCCAAGGAAATCAGCTTCACAAATGAGCAGGATAATCACCACAGAGAAACCAACACCATTACTTCATTAAGGGGAAGATATCATGCTTACAAATCAACTCTTTATGAGTTGATACTTCCCTATTACTACTACTACATTACATTACATTACTGCTACTACTACTACACTACACTATACTACTCTACACTAGTAATTACTACTACATTATTCTAACTATACTATACTAATATCTAAAAGGTCAGTGGCATCTAGCCACTGGCCCTGTTGCTGCCGCCCCTGGTGCTGCCTCTGCTGCTGCCGCCACCGCCGCTGCCGCCCCTGCTGCCGCCGCCGTCACCACCCTTGCTGCCGCTGCCGCCGCCCCTACCGCTGCCGTCACCGTCACCGCCGCCATCGCCCTCGTCGTCGTCGTCGGCATCGTCGTTGTCACACCCGGTTTTAGAAGGCAAACCGAATGCGAACTATGTACGTGCCAGGATCAGAATTCACGTACACAGCGATTACATAGATGAACATCATCGCACAGTGCTCGAATAATAACATAAAAGGGTATTAACTTATTACATCACGGAGTCATAGACATCCACATAGTCATCAACTTAACAGTTAAATCAAAGTGCTAGCGAAACGCAGTAAAGATAAGGCCTTCACAGGCAGCTGACTGGGGGTTGCCGCCAACCCACACCTAGAATTCGTCGTAGTCTTGGAACTCCTGGAAGTCTCCTTCCACGACTTCGTCTTCTCCTGAGCAGTGGTTACAATGCGGACAACCTGGTGTTTTGTGGTAAAGCAAGGGTGAGTACACATCAACGTACTCAGCAAATGTCCCGTTTGGCTGAAGTGGACTAGCTTTATGTGGGGTTAGGCTCAAGCAGTTGCTTTTAGTTGGTTAGGTATTTATTATTAGTAGGAGCCAGGTTTTATCATAAAACCCAAGTTATAATCCCCAGAAGTACCTCTTCAGAGAAGAAATACTAGAGAACATAATTGAAGTCACCATCATTAACCATCATCATTAAAGTCATCATTTGGAGTGTATCCGGAGTATCTCTAATCAAAGAGGATCCCAAGGCTGCTCTTAACCGTGAGCACGGCTGATATACCAGTTTCACTACCCTCTGCAGAGGTCGCACACTTTACCCATGAGCCGTGATTCCCTCTCTAGCCCGGGCTTGCAAGACCCTTATTCACTCCCAAGGTGAATGGCCAGGGATTCACTACGAAGCCTTTACAAAGATTCTCTAGAGGTCATAGCTGCCCGTTAGGTTTCTCCAGTTTGATAAACACAGTACCTCTCCCCGCAGGAGGGTGACTAAAAAACAAAACGAAAGAACCTCGGCACTCAGCCTCGGCAGAGCAAGCACTGTGCCTGGACCCCATTGACGGCACGACGGCGAAGCAACTACACTTCTAGTTCCTCTAATTAATTAGCTAAGGGCACCCCATTCCACCCTCATGGTTGCACTGTTATCCCGGGTGGTCTCTCAACGAACAGGTCCTTACGGAGAGGTACTCAGGAAACAGCCTGAGCCCCCTAGAGTATCACAAGATCAACAATATAATCAGGATAACAGTATCGTATCATAAATAGTCACATCATGTTCATTGATTAAGTTAAGGCAATAGCAAAATGCTAACCATAATCACCCAAAAGGTCATCAAGGATAAGGTAAAGTATAAAGCTAGTCAATCCTTAGATTTCAATTAAATACTGCGGGAAAGTGAATTATAAGTGAATAGGACATAATGGGTCAGAGGACACTTGCCTTCACCAAACAGATGCTCAGGGTCTTCAACCTTGTAGAACTCGAAGAGCTAGGTCACTTGGTCGCCAACGCTTTGTCTTCGATCCCTCGAAACTCGGGAACAGATCGCAATCTATTCGCGACGCACAGTGAATACAAACAGGCACAAACAAGCAAACATATACATGCAAAAGAACATTACATTATTCAAATAAAAACATAATAAAACATGCAAAACAAAATAGAGAGCGTTACTACGGTCACGCGAGGAAAAAGAAATATCGAACTCGAAGCGACGGTCGAGAAAATATCGCGTTTACGCTAAACGAGTATTAACGCTAACAATTAATTCGACCTTATCAATTATAAATTATATCTACTATTTAGTTTGATTAATCTGCTACACTAACAACTGTCAAATAAATAAGTAATTTAATTAACACAAGAGATTCTAAGCGAGACGAATTTATGACAAGCGAAACAATACGACAGCATGCAAACGACGCGCGAACACGCGCGACACAGCACGCTGACGACACACGAAACAGTGCGCACGACCAGCGCGAACGATGCGCGAACCGGCACGAACCAGCACGCGACCACGAGCCCATCACACACGAACAACGCGCAGACAGCACGTGAACGACGCGCGAAGCAGCACGCCACCGCGCGCACATCATGCGCGAACAGCGCGGAGACAACGCGCGCGACACGCGAGAATCAATAAATGAGATCATGTTTACACTAGGCCAGGGTTGTATCTAAATATTTATGTTGTTATTAATCACATTAACATATACTTATAAAAATAAATTAAACTATAACTTAGTTTTTATTAAATTTCCATTTTGATAATCGAAGACTAAACAAATAATTAATTAACTAAATGAAACATGTGTTACGATAAAGTAATATTTTCATGTGTATATAATATCATTATGAAGCTAACGTATCTAGAATGGCATAAAACGAGTTTAATACGCAACAACTGACATACATTTAATATATTTATTGTGACGTGTCGCGATTGGATTGACCGGAGATTCGTCATATGGAAGACCACACGGAAAGCAGTCGCACAAGAACCCTTGGATCAAGTAGCCTGTAAAAGAAGTGTCGCATGAGACCAGGCCACATGCGTGCATGCGTGGGTGAGAGTGGGGGCCACCTGCTTTATTTTCTCAGTCACCATCCACGACCGACATGCACTGCATGCGAGATCGGACTAGAAGCGGTTTCTTCTTCCTCTACTCAGGGAACCGCCATGGGGAAAAGGTATGGAGGAGCCGGCTACTGCGCAGAAGGGCAGAGGCGAGGCTGGGCGCGGCCGCGACGGCTCACTAGTGGGCAAGGCGCGTGGCAACAACAGCGGGGCGCGGGGCGCTGGCTTCTTGGCAGGGGCGAGCTGGGTGCCATGGCCGCATTGCTGCGCTGTGTGGGGGCAGGAGCGCGAGCAGGGGGTCGCCGTCTGGGGAGGCCTAGGCGCCTGGCAGGCTTGCCCCACGCTGCTGGTCGGGCTGCTATGCTGCCCGCGCTGCCGCGTTCGTGCTGAGGTGTCGGGCCGTCGCGCCAGGCCACCGCGTCGTGCCGTGCCTGGTGAAGACCACAGCCGCCGGCGGGCAGGGCCAGGGGCTGGCCGGTAGGGGAGGCTCGGCACGTGCAGCTGCGATGGACGCCTCGGCCGTGGAGGAGAGAGGGGACGCACACGATGCGCGGGGCGAAGCGCTCGCTCGGCAGATAGCGACGGAATAAAAAGGCTAGGGGAGAGAGGGAGGGAGTAGAGAATTTCTTACTTGGGGAGAAGGCTTGTCGGAGGAAGACGCTCGCGGTGAGTTCTGCGCAGCGAGGAATGGTGTCCAACGAGGAAGAGGAGGGGGAATGGTAACCGTGTGGAGGGGCGTCTGCTGTGTGTGATTTGGATGTGGGAGGAGGTGCATATCCGTACGAAGGGTTATGTGACCGTAGGGGTGGATATATATATAAAAGAGGGCGCGGGAGGGGTTACCAAATTTACCGCGGATCATGGTCTAACTCAGACACGCGTGCAAACGGGCAACAATTTGAGAAGAGAAGAGACTGACACGCGGGCGTACGCCCAGGATGACAGTGAGAGGAACGAGTGAGAGAAAACAAGTGGTTGCGTGCACGACACATGAGACATTGCACAACGACACGAGGCAAGCTGGGGTTGATAGGGGTAGATGAAGTTAGATGCCGGGGGTAGACGAGGTTAGACGGAGGGGTAGATACTGAGTAGACAAAGGGTAGAATGGGTAAATAGACGTGAGTGGTATGTAGTTCGCGAGGAGACGCGATTGTCGGTCTTGCGAAAAGGAAACAAGATCTGGAACAAGCTCGACGAGAGAAAGAAATATATATATATATATATATTATCGAATTTTTCTGAATATTTTGGTTTTCGCAAACATTAAATTTTTGAAATAAAAAATAACAAAAAGACTGAAACTCACATTTAATACCCGAAAATCTTTCCAAAGGTTTCAGAAGTTCACGAAAATATTCTTGAGATAATTCAACGTGTTTTGAGAACTCTTAGCACTCAAAAACACTATGCAATGGCATAAATGCAACAATCAAAGCTTCTCTAGGATTTTATTTTACTAAGATTAAAACTTATATATAACAAAATAATTCTCCATTTTTTAGGAAAAAGAGAAGGAAAGCGAAGAACTGAGAGAGTAACACCTGAATTTGATGGATATTAGAAAATAAATTTTATACCCCAAATTCAGGGTGTTACAGTCGTCATCCGAGCCCTCGAGCCCAGAGCGCTCGACGGCCCGGATGTACGTCCAGACCTCCGCCGCAAGCCCCTGGGAGTCGTCTGAGTCGTCAGACGACTCACGCAAGGGTATGGGAGCCGGAGACCCCTCAGACTCAGAGGAGAACTCCTCCTCTGAGTACTCCGAGTCACCAAACTCCTCCGATGGAGGAGTTGGTTCACGCTTGCGCTTGTTGTTCTTGCCCATGGTGGAAGCAAAAGGGAGAGAAGAAGGGCAAGCAACAGAGAACAGCAGGAGATGTGAAAAAGCCAGAGAGACGACGACATTATTTATAGAAGGAGAAGGCAACCGCTCACCTCCAACCGCGGTCACTGAACAGTCGCAAAGCATTCAATAAGCACTCCAACCCGTCTGAAGACACATCAGGCGGCTGACGCCGTTTCACGCAACACAACACCCATTGGGACTTCAGTCAACAGCACGGAAGATATGATTACACCAACCGTCACATCGCATTACTACTCAGAAGCAGTTGGCTAAAAATACTCAGCGTACCAAGCCGTCCCTTGCCCACACCCATTGGGGGGGGGACGCCCAGGAATTATCAGTATATTTTTCAAAACGGTCACATCTGTGCAGGGCACACAATGAATACCTCAAGACAAAAATGAGATATCAGCAAGGATCAGAGGAAAGCCAAATATAGCCAGCGAAGTACAAAATACGGCCGATAGAAGCGACGTGAAGACTAGACAGAGAACGTCCATCAAATGTCCAATCAGTCACAGAGCAAATAAATTACACTGCCCAGCAAGATATGGATGGATTGCGAACTCGGCTGCAAAGGACAAAATACATGCTGACCTCTGAAGCATAATATTGATGACATAATGCTGACCTCCAAAGCATAATGCGGATAGCTCCATGCCAATTTTTACAAACAGAAAGGATAATCTTCAGCAAAAAGACACAAAAGGGAGACCTTCAAATGGATTATCTTCAAAAATCCACTCGAAGCTCGGGGGCTACACCCATTGGGTGCACCTCCGGTGCACCCCATGGATTATCACTCCAAGCCAAGATAGTGCCGACTTCTAAGGCATGGGACGAGGTTAAAGACAAGGCTGGCCCTCAACCAAAACGCAGGAGTACAAATGGAAATAATTTCTGGTGAAGACCTTCGAGTAGATTATTTTCTAAAATCTACTCGAAGCTCGGGGGCTACACCCATTGGGTGCACCTCTGGTGCACCCAATGAAGTTCAGGGTCCAAAAATTGAAACGCCGACCTCTAAGGCACAAGCACGAAACAAAGCTTCAGTTTACAAGTGATCAAAGCAGGAGGGGACAGTAAGAAGTCATTTTCTTCAAATCACCCGTAAGCTGGACCTGGGATCTTTGGGCTGATTACCTCTAAATTAACCCAAAGATCGGGGGCTTGTGGGGGATAGATATCCCCCGGGTCCACTAAAAGAGTAAAGGACCTCACGAAAGGCCCAAGGGCCCAATAAATCGTAAGGTCATTCTTTCGTGGGCCTAGGGAAGGACAACCAGAAAAGCAGATCGACATAGGGCCGAATTAGTGCAAACCCGGACATCCCACAACGCTGAGCATGCAACCGCAATAGAGATCCGACTTTCCTGCGCTGGAGCCCCCATGCAACGGAGCCATGCGAGGATAAGTCAGCCGAACTACAGGGAGATAAACTCAAACAGTTCACTATCTTTTAGCCACACGTTGTTATCATATCCACATGTATTGCCCCACGGTCGAGTATATAAGGCCTAGGGGGCACCCCTTCAGAACGATCGACCCCATTACTTAGCCACCCACTCAAACTCTCTGCATTCTCAATTCAGAGAGCTCTCCTGTAACCTTATTCACCAAGCATACTCACCAGGACGTAGGGTGTTACGCATCTCTAAGCGGCCCGAACCTGTAAACCTTGTTCATTGTCCCTCGTGCATCTGGCATGAACCATTTTGCTACAGTCGTCGACACCGTCCTACCCCTAAAAACACCTTGAGGGGCAACCCCGGGTGTGCGGTCGGATCCAAAACACCGACAGATTTGTAACAACAGAATAATGTAACTTTTGACATCATTAAAGCATCTTTAGTAGGGACCATATTCAAGTCCTCAAATTCAAAATTAAGAAGTCTTGTAGAACTTTTACTCAGACCCTCAAATTTGTGTGACCATCAATCTCTGCTTCAATGTTCAATCCTCATTCCTAAGGACCTTCCACTCATCCCCATCCATTAGTTGAATGATTCGGTCTAACGTGTGGGTTTTCATTCTTCTTCGTCCGACCTTATCCTTCTCGATGAGTTGCACATGTCTTCTCTCCTCCAACAATATATCGATGCATCCGAGAACTAAATAATATGCAAGACCCTGACAGGTAGGCCCGAGGGGTTAGCCACGCTATCGAGGGACTCGATCCACGTAATAGCATGACAACATGAATCATCCGAGAAAGATAAAGACATGTGATCTTAGCAAATCAATAGAAAAGGATGATATTTGTGTAAATATACTAGAGTCTAGATGATAATAAAAAATGCATGTAAAGACAGATATAAGAGTCTTTGTAAGGCTCGGTTAGGTGAATATATATCCTTATCTAGCGGGAGCCGGGAGACGAGATAACCTTCCTATAACTGACTTACTTAGACTATAAAAGAAGCGTTGATGCGCCTTAAACGACATATCATTATATCGTAGGCAATAGTCATCAACATGTCTAAATCCTCAAGCCTCCATAAATTATGTGCCAAAATATTCATTGACACACATAACTCATCGCGTTTGTAACCACCCATGCCACCTCAGGCCTCTTCATGACAACCCACGCATGACACATGCACCCCTACCTTACACTGCCACACGCCCTGGCCCAGCGCTCTCGGTCACTAGGGACCAACATGTCTTCTCGTAATGAGCCAAACTAGGGAAAATCGATGTGATATGTTTCTTAGTTACTATGATTTCTCTTTTCTAAATTGGAGTACATTGTTGAAATGGTGTCATCGTAGATCACAGATCTGGACCCCGGACCCTATTGTCAACAATTGAGGCGTGAGAAAGATGTAGAAGACACGTTCCATTCCCTTCTCGCGGTGGCACAAGAAAAAAGACATTAAACAAAAGGTGGGGGAGCTCTTTCCTTGTTATTAGCCCATAATTAGAGCCCCTTAATGGTATATCTGGTATTAGCCCACATAACCCTTCTTAGGGTCCCTTAACACTTCCCCTTTAGTGAATACCATGACAAACTAATGTCTCATTAAAACTCTGAAAACCCCAGCGGGAAATAACGGAGAAAGAGTGCATAGACAACATAGTGGCGTTCCATGTATTACACTTGTCGCATCATTAGAAACCATCTACGAAAAACTTTAGAAAAACTCACAATGGGGAAAAGAGTACAACAGGCGGAATTCAATGAGCTGATTATTCCACATTCACCTCTGTAACTTAACTTTGTACATGACATGATTTTTGGCTTAGAATCCAGAACTCTCAGTCTCAGTTCATTATAAACCTTCATATAAATTTTCAAATTCAATAACACATACAAGCATGTAGTCAGTATGCCCATCATCTTTATTTTTTGGTTTAAACATGTTGCGAGGGATATCAAATATTCGAACATTGTGCTAGTTATAACCGAGGAGTGAGTTTCATCATAATTGATGTCGGGTTTCTACGTGAAGCCGTATTTGAACCCTATTGGGGTAACTCTAGGGGCGGGCGGGCAACAGGTCTGAATACTTGCATATTTAAATCGACTACAGTTTTGTCTCTATTGCTTCTTTCCATTTGACCCAATCTGGTCGCTTTTGGCACTCTGCCATGGACTTTGGTTCAGGATCCTCGGTAATCAAGACAGCAATCATGGAGACAAAATCATTCTTGACATATGTAGTCTTTCAATTATATATCACTTCCGATTCTACGTAGTTCGTGGCAATTTCTTCAATTGAATCATACGATTCTTCATGATTTTCTAAGTTGTTTGAAACAAATTATCCAAAGTCATTTTGCTATTATTTGCACGTATATTTGCACTAGAAAATTCACCTTTAGGATGTGTTATTTCTGGAACAACATCTGAATGGAAGTAGGATGCGTTCAGTAACTTGCCGATCCAAACATTCTCTCTTGGCTAATACTGAATTATCTGGTTTTCTACCCTTTTTCTAGGATGGTAAGTGCAAGCAGAGTTCATACCCTATAGGGGTATCTCCACTCACAATGGTGCATTGATCACAGAAATATGCGACTTCAACACTTCTGTTATATCAGTAAAGACATCTGCCATATTTCTTTAATAAAGATCCTACTATCTTAGTATTGTTAGGGAGGGCAACAATGGCTCGATTGAAGCCTACAATACGGCCATTGTTGCCAGCAATCGTAGTAATATTTTATGTCCTCTTCTAGAATCATATTAATATTCTAAGTCCTCTTCTAAAATGTATGAAAATATTTCATCTCTCTAAGAATGAAATTTGTGGTTGCGCTTTTAATGAGATACGGTTCATTGTTTGCCTCCATTATGGATGTGAAAATCCTGTTCGTGCCTTTTGATTTAGAAAACTAATAATAATAATAATAATAATAATAATAATAATAATAATAATAATAATAATAATAATAATAGAAAACTAATAAAAGGCCGTAGTGCGGTGTGGACCTGGTGGGCACAGAAAAGGGCCTGTAATGGCTCCAGACTCCCGGCATAGTTGCCGATCCATGGCACATTTGGGGCCTAACTTTCACGCATAAACAGAACTCTTGCACGCTCGATCGAACTCTACAACAACCTAGTGCCAGTTCGCACCATGCTAGGCTTGCTAGCAAAGCAACGTAGAAAGTATCTCGGCTGTTCGGTGAGATTCTTTGGGCCTGTTTGGTTCAGCTTTTTTCTGACTAGCTTTTCTGAGAATCTGGCTGTGGGGAGAATCTGACTGTGGGGAGAATCTGAGTATCATTAGGATTACGTACGGAGAAAGATAAAGGTGTCCATAGGACTCAGGATGTAGAAAGTGACGGAATCCTACTATTGCAATGAATCAACCGATTATGTGTTTCTGTTGATTTTGAATGGTTTTTACCCAAACGAATTTTATAGAAGCTGACTGAAAAGCTGAGCGTTTGGCAGTCTGCAGCAGCTTTTGGTGGCCAGAAGCTCCAAAAAGCTGAAACAAACGGGGGCTTTGTGACCGCCACAACAGCTCCTGCTTCCTGGCATGCGCTGCCACCGACCCGTCCGTGTGAACCATCTGAGGGGGTGTTTGGTTGCTCCTGCTAAAGTTTAGCTCGGGTCACATCAAGCGTTTGACTTTTAAATAGGAGTATGAAATATAGACCCAACCAACTGGACTAGATTCGTCTCGTCTTTCAATCTTCGGCTGACAAATTAGTTTTATAATCCGACTACATTTAATACCCGGAATGGAGGTTCAAATATTCGATGGGACAGAGGCTAAATTTTAGCGGGGTGTAACCAAACACCCCCTGAAGTAGCATGCCAGCCTCGCATCACGATTCACGACCACACTGCCAAGTGTCCTGTCCAAGCAGCACTAGAACTAGAATGCCGCTGGATGAAGGCAAAGGCATCATGGCAAAAATGCCCGACCATGGACGCAGCAGCCACGGGCAATCCATGCCATGCATGCATATCCAGGCAAGCCGCCACCATGGCGTGAGCAGCAAGCTCGTGAGTTGTGGTGCACGCACCGAATGGATTAATTTCTTCGGGCGGGCGGGGTGGGGGAGGCGGCGCTGACACCGTACAGAACAGCAAAATGAAACTACGGAGGGAGGCTGCTGTAATGATTTGTGGAGTAATAATCATTGTTTGGTGGTCCTCCAAGTTAATCACGGGTTGCAGCAAGCTGCCACCGGGCGCCCAGCGGCAAAATATCGGTTAACCAGAGAGCACATGGGTTGGAACTACGTGGAGGTGGAGTCAAGCCGTAACAGGCATCGGTGCCCATCGGCGCGTACGTCACGGCACATGCATGATGAGGCGGACGCTGATACCGTTCCATAAAGTATCTAGCGCCTGCCAAAGGAAGTGGTTAGCCACACCCAGATCCGAACAGCCGTCGCTGTCGCCCGCCGGCAGAACCTTCCCGATGTTAACAAATTTAGACATTTGGGCACTACGTACAGGTTTTAGGCCCATTTTTTCTTAAACTTGATCAATTCTATTCTTATTGTACTCCAACCATTACGTTAAAAAAATTCTCTCGCGGAGTTTGGTCTCGAGCGAGCCATTACTGCGTCTCCCGCCCGAGGGTGGCCTCAGGTGAGGCGTGACTGCGTCCACCGTGCGACGTTGGCCTTGGGCAAGGCGTGGTTGCGTCTACTGCTCAAGGATGGCCTCGGACAACGCGTGACAGCATCTCTCGCCCGAGGTTGGTCTCGAGCGAGTCGTGACCGATACAAGGCAATAAACTCATTGGGCCTAAATTAGCGGGGGTCACTACCGGAATCGCAGGCTTTGCCGAGTGTTGTATTCTTTGCCGAGTGCTTTTTGTCGGGCACTCGGCAAAGAAGTCTTTGCCGAGTGCCGCACTCGGTAAAGTTAGGCTCTCGGCAAAGAGCCCCTTTACCGAGTGTTGAACACTCGGCACAGGACTGCACTCGGCAAAGACAAGTTTGCCGAGTGTCAAACACTCGGCAAAGGGGGCTCTCGGCAAAGGGCCGTCAGCGGCCGTCCCAAAGCTGACGGCCGTCAGTCTTTGCCGAGAGCCAACGGCTGGCACTCGGCAAAGAGGCTTCTTTGCCGAGTGCCACATAGTAGGCACTCGGCAAAGGAGGCTTTGCCGAGTGTCATCGTTAGACACT
This sequence comes from Zea mays, assembly GCF_902167145.1. Lineage (NCBI taxonomy): Eukaryota > Viridiplantae > Streptophyta > Magnoliopsida > Poales > Poaceae > Zea > Zea mays. The sequence goes on from NC_050098.1 coordinate 184,319,906, forward strand.
CGGCAAAGTATATTTTTATTTTTTTTATTTTGTCTCCCAAACTTTTTGTGGTATGTTCCTACACTATGTAGACCTACATGTATGATTTGTGGACAATTATAACAGAGATTCAATCGTTAGTAGATTTAGTTCGTTTATTTGAATTTCTTCGGAAAATTCAAATTTGAACTGCAGGTCACTCGAAACTTGGAAAACCGTGCATGAAAAAAATGATATTCATGGTACTTAGCATAAGTTACGACCGATTTCAGAAGCGTACCGGAAACTTCGAGCAACATGCTCACTAAACATGGCCGTGAACTTGGCATCCACATGTTTAAAAATTGTATAAAACACAAACAAAGTCAGAAAATCATGAAACTTGTCCCCGTGTCATGATATCATATGTATAGGCTGTGATAAAAAATTTAGAGTATTTGGAGAAAGTTGTGAGACACTATGTATAGAAACCTAAGAGATCCACATTGAAACTCTATGATTTCATGTGTAGTCCTCTTAGGTTTCTACACATAGTGTCTCACAACTTTCTCCAAATACTCTAAATTTTTTATCACAGCCTATACATATGATATCATGACACGGGGACAAGTTTCATGATTTTCTGACTTTGTTTGTGTTTTATACAATTTTTAAACATGTGGATGCCAAGTTCACGGCCATGTTTAGTGAGCATGTTGCTCGAAGTTTCCGGTACGCTTCTGAAATCGGTCGTAACTTATGCTAAGTAACATGAATATCATTTTTTCATGTACGGTTTTCCACGTTTCGAGTGACCTGCAGTTCAAATTTGAATTTTCCGAAGAAATTCAAATAAACGAACTAAATCTACTAACGATTGAATCTCTGTTATAATTGTCCACAAATCATACATGTAGGTCTACATAGTGTAGTAACATACCACAAAAAGTTTGGGAGACAAAATCAAAAAAAATAAAAATATACTTTGCCGAGTGTCTAGAGATGGCACTCGGCAAAGACGACTTTGCCGAGTGCCTATTGTGTGGCACTCGGCAAAGTATAAAGAACAAAGCTTTGCCGAGTGTTGTACACCTAGCACTCGGCACAGAAGCCTTTGCCGAGTGCCCGTGATCCGGCACTCGGCAAAGTTTATTTTAAAATTTTAAAAAAATCTTTGCCGAGTGCCGGATCACGGGCACTCGGCAAAGAAATTTACTTAACCGGCCGCTCGGCCGGCTTTCTTCTTCCTTCTCCTTTCTCTTCTCCCTCTGCCTCACCGCCGCCACGCCCACCGCCACGCCCGCCGCCTCTCCCCGCGCCCACGCCGGCACGCCGCCCTCGCCCGGCCGCCCGCCCGCCTCACGCGGCTCACCGCCGCCACGACCGCCGCCTCTCCCCGCGCCCACGCCGGCAAGCCGCCGGCGCCTCTCCCCGCGCCCACGCCGGCACGCCGCCCTCGCCCGGCCGCCCGCCCGCTCGCCGCGCCCCACGCGCCCGGCACGCCAACGCCGGCGAGCCGACCGCCGCCCGTCCCCGAGGTTTATTAAATTTATTGAATTTATGTCGAACCGTAAAGTTTTATTAAGTTTATTAAATTTATGTTTATTATTGTTATATTGTCATATGTATGTTTATTAATTTATTGAATTTAGTATGTTTATTGAATTTAGTATGTTTATTATTGTCATATTGTTATATTGTCATATGTATGTTAAATTTATGTATGTTTATTGTTATATTGTCATATGTATGTTTATTAATTTATTGAATTTAGTATGTGTGTTTATTAAATTTATAGTACATGTTTATTTAATTTAGAGAGTTTCTACTATGTGTGTCAATTAGATATATTTTGTGGATGTCGGCCATCGTGCCGATAGTTTTATTGGCAGGTTTTGTAAACATCCCCGTACAGGGGAGGTGCTGCCAAATTTTTTACATGTTATATTAAACTATAGTCGGTTATATATGTTATAGGATGGAGGACCGTGAGTGGATGTACACGGGCCGTAGAGGAAGGAACGATGTCACCACTGAATGGATTAGAAAGACCGATGATTTCGTGGAACGGGCATACGGCGAAGCTGCTAAAGGAGCGAGTCTAGTCCCATGCCCGTGCAGCAATGGTGACAATCGGAAAAGAAAACCAAAGAAGACCATGGTAGAACATATTTGGAAGAATGGATTTACGCCGGGCTATACTCGGTGGATATTTCATGGTGAAGTGCATCGTACGAGAGAGGAGGTGCTGAGACAACGTGTCGAGGATTATGACGCGGATGCGGGGGTAGCGGATATGTTGAACGACTATCAGGAGGCACAGTACATGGGAGGATGTATGGATGACGAGCCAGAGCCGACTGCAAAGGCGTTCTACGACATGTTCGACGCGGCACAGAAGCCCCTTCACGGCCAGACAAAGGTTTCTCAACTGGATGCCATTGGACGTGTAATGGCGTTCAAGTCGCAGTACAGCATGAGTAGAGACGCATTCGATGGCTTGTTGACGGTTATTGGGAGTCTGCTTCCGGATGATCACGTTCTGCCAAAGAGCATGTACGAGGCACAGAAACTACTTCGTGCACTCAAGATGACGTATGAGCAGATTCATGCTTGTCCGAAGGGCTGCGTGCTATTTAGGAAAGAATACGCGGAGGCAAAGTACTGTCCCAAGTGTAATTCGTCTAGGTTTATGGAGGTAAACTCTGGTGATGGACAGAAGAGGCAGCTCGACATCCCCTTGACAATCCTACGACACCTTCCGTTCATACCGAGGCTCCAGCGTCTGTACATGACAGAGGAATCCGCGAAACAGATGACATGGCACAAAAATGGAAAACGATACAATCCTGACAAAATGGTGCACGCATCAGATGGTGAAGCATGGAAACACTTTGATGACATTCACCGTGAGAAAGCCGAAGAGGCTCGTAATGTACGTGTTGCGTTGGCCACAGATGGGTTCAATCCCTATGGAATGAGCGCTGCCCCGTACACATGTTGGCCCGTGTTTGTTATCCCAATCAATCTCCCCCCTGGTGTGTGCTTTCAAAGGCAGAATATATTCGTGTCGTTGATAATTCCCGGACACCCGGGGAACAAAATGGGCGTGTACATGGAGCCTTTGATCGATGAATTGGTACGTGCCTGGGAGGAAGGGGTATGGACGTTTGACCGAGCTACGAAGACAAACTTCAGAATGCATGTTTGGTACCAGTACTCCATGCATGACTTACCGGCCTATGGGCTATTCTGTGCCTGGTGTGTTCACGGTAAGTTCCCATGCCCAGTTTGCAAGGAAGCTCTCAGGTTCATTTGGTTGAAAAAGGGTGGCAAATATTCGTCCTTCGATAAACATCGACAATTTCTTCCTGCTGACCATCCATTCCGCCTAGACATCAAGAACTTTACGAAAGGTGTCGTAGTTACAGACCGCCCACCTGCAGCGATGACTGGTGCCGAAATTCGTCAACAGATAGATGGGCTCGTGGCCAATACAGAAGGTGGTTTTGTGGGATATGGTGAGCAGCATATGTGGACACATAAGTCTGGCTTGACTCGGCTCCCCTATTATGACGACCTGCTCCTTCCACACAACATTGACGTGATGCACACTGAAAAGAATGTTGCCGAGGCACTTTGGGCAACAATTATGGACATTCCTGATAAGTCAAAGGATAATGTGAAGGCAAGAGTGGATCTGGCAGCGTTATGTGATAGACCAAAACTAGAGATGAAGCCGCCAAGTGGCGGAAAGACGTGGAGAAGGCCTAAGGCCGATTTCGCCCTAAGCAGGGCCCAGAGGAAGGAAGTACTTCAGTGGATCAAGATGTTGATGTTCCCTGATGGGTATGCAGCTAACCTGAGTAGGGGGTGAACTTATCTACTATGCGAGTCTTAGGGATGAAGAGTCATGACTTCCACATATGGATTGAACGGATTCTTCCTGCGATGGTTCGAGGCTATGTCCCTGAGCATGTCTGGCTAACGCTTTCAGAGTTGAGCTATTTCTTCCGTCAGCTTTGTGCAAAAGAGTTATCTCGGACCGTGGTTGCAGACTTGGAAAGATTGGCCCTCGTGTTACTGTGTAAGCTTGAGAAGATATTTCCACCCGGCTTCTTCAATCCAATGCAGCATTTGATTCTTCATCTCCCCTATGAGGCACGAATGGGGGGGCCCGTGCAGGGACGTTGGTGCTATCCAATCGAGAGATGTCTAAAGACTATTCGAAAGAAATGTAGAAATAAATGCAAAATCGAGGCTTCCATTGCAGAGGCATACATTCTAGAGGAGGTCTCAAACTTCACAACAACTTATTATGGTGACAAACTACCGAGCGTGCATAATCCACCCCCTCGTTACAATGATGGCGACAATGAATCGAACCTTAGCATATTTCGAGGCCAACTCGGAAGCGCAAGTGGCTCGACCACGAAGACCCTGACACATGAAGAGTGGCGACATATCATGCTATACGTATTGACCAACCTTGAAGAGGTGACGCCATACATGGAACAATTTCTTCATGAATTCTGGCGTCGATCAAGGGACCCCACTCCACAGGAATATGACGCTCTTCTTAGAAAGGGTGCGAGAAATGGGTTGCCCAATTTCATTTCCTGGTTCAAACGTAAGGTACGTGCTTAGTTTGTAAAAGAGATACGTCTTTGAACTCAATTTAGCGTCTTTTAACTTGCGAATACTTGCAGGGCCAAAGAGATCCGTCTATGAGTGCCGAGTTGAGACAAGTAGCCAACGGCTTTGCTTATAGGGTCAAGAAATATTCTGGGTATGACGTCAATGGATACCGTTTTCGCACAACACACTACGACCAAAGTCGGCCCAATCGGAAAACAACGTGTTCTGGAGTCTTTACGCCGGGCCTTGATAATGTCGATTATTTTGGACGAATTGAAGAAATATATGAGCTCAATTTTTATGGTTCCAAACCTCTTACTCCAGTGATATTCAAATGTCATTGGTTTGACCCTCAAGTGACGAGACGGACACATTCTAATCTTGGGATAGTCGAAATTCGACAAGATTCCACCTTAGCAGGAGACGATGTCTATATCGTGCCCAACAGGCCACACAAGTGTATTATCTCCCATATGCGTGTCAAACGAAAGAACATCTTAAGGGTTGGGATGTTGTGTATAAGGTATCGCCGCATGGGAGGTTACCTGTTCCTAACGATGAAGATTACAACTTAGACCCGGACACATATGATGGAGAGTTCTTCCAAGAAGATGGGCTAGAAGGGCGATTTGAGATAGACTTAACTGAAGCTATCGGAATGGACGTAGATATTGAAATGGTTGTTGATGAGGAGGATGATGAGGTGCAAAATGATAATGACTTAGTAATCCTTGAAGGCAATGATGAGGTTGCGTCTTCCGATGGTGTTGAGATTGAAATGCTTGATAGTGATGATGAGAGTTATGATCCGGCTAACCCCGACACATATGAAGATTATTTTTAATCGATGTAATGCTATATGACTTTTTATTTCGCACCTGTTTTTAAATACATCTTTTTATATGTGCTTATTTGTTTACTCTTAATTGCAGGTTGTTGGACAAATATGGTGGGCGGTTTCCTGAGGAGGAGGAGGGGGAGGAGGAGTAGGACGGCGGACGATGCAGAGCAGGCAGCGCAGCAGCAGGCGGCGCCTCAGGACGACGACGACCAGCAGCAGGACGACGACGACCAGCAGCAGGACGCCTCAGGTTCAGGCGGCTCTAGTTCGAGGAGCATCTACCTGCGAGGCCCCGCGAGTCTCCCGCCGCGTCCCATACTTCAGGACAGACGGTCGTTGATTCGACCGGAAGGGGAGAGGTATGTAACTTTATGTTCTTCATTCTTGTTCATATTATATGTTCAAAATCATAATATAAACTAATACTTTTTATTTATCACTTGGACAGGTCTTGGACGGTTTTGGATTATGCTGGGGGTCATCGTCGCCCCCCAACAACATCCTCGGCCTGCTGTGCAGGGAACACTTCCCTGGACTTGTGGAGTACGCCGGAGCGACGGGCCCAGCCTTCACCTTCGACCACTACGCCGTCGCCCCCGATGCAGTAGACCGGGACGGCAGGGAATTCAATAACAAGGCGGAGCGGGTGAAGCAAGAGCTGTGGTTAAGTCTTAGTATAATATAAAATATGTCGTATTCGTTGCAAATTCTTGAAATAATGTATGGATACATCGTTTTTGTATGCAGGATTTCTTCAGATGCGATGCTGGATACGAGGCTAGGGCGGATGTGGTGGCCACCACGTGCTGTAAGAAGCTCGTCGTGGACATGCACTATGAGACCCGCATCCAGGCCATCATCACCTACCACGGCTCCGTCCTTGGGGAGAAGGTGACCAAACCTCAAGCCCGAACCATGTCGTTGACCAGGGAGCAGTACCTGCAGGTAAAGTCATGCATGTTTGGTACCAGTACTCCATGCATGAATTTTATTTTATCTTCTGATATGCACTTTATGTGTTTACTTTGCAGGTGATTCCACATTGGTGCGCCGCACATCCTCTGTGCTGGGAGCAGATGGTGGATAGGTGGTGTTCGGCTGAGTGGGACGAGGCGCACACAGCTAGCCGGGAACGGCGTTTGCAGATGCAAGGCCCCTCGCACCACCAAGGCAGCCGGAGCCTGGGCCAATATGCCGAAGCATGGGTACGCCACCTTTTTTATTTAGATATATAGCACTAAGTTAGATATTATTTCTAACTATCTCGTTGGTTTTCGTTGCAGTCGGCGTCACATGGTGGCAGGCCTTGTTCCACCTTCTCGGCCTATGCTATGGCCCATAAGGGTAAGGCGACGTCCGACGTCACCTACAACCCGGATGACGGGCCCGAGGCCTACACCAACCCCGCCGTCTACAGCCGCCTCCATGACTACACCACCATGGCGCAGGAGGTCCATGGCCCAGACTATGATCCGAGCACCGAGCCTATCGACCCCGATGTGCTCATGAGGGTCGGAGGAGGCAAGAGACATGGGCGGTACTGGATTGCCGACGGGGCAATCGACTCGTCCTCCACTCCCACTCTGTCTCAGGTGAGAGCAAGGAGCACGGGCTCGAGCCCAGCCATTTGACCTCGGCACGACAGCTCACAGCATCGCATACAGCAACTCGAGGTTAGTGCTTCTGTAACTCGTCCTTCCTTTAGTTATATACCTAGTCTTTGAGTTACTATAACGTTGGCTTGTAATATTACAGACCCAACTAGAAGAGATGGAGGCGAGGATAATGGCGGAGCGGGCGGCGGCTGATCAGAGGATGGCGGAGATGTTCCAGTACATGCAGAGCCTTGGCGCCGCACAGGGCATCGCTCCGCCACCTCCATTGTTCCCCCCAGTTGACCCTACTCTCTTCCACACTCCTGTGAGTATCAAAATTGTAGTTAGATGTTTGTAATGCATCTGGTATAACACATGCTATCTCTTCTCTGTGCAGGGCCAATCTGGGGCGGCATCCAACAACCCTCCGGAAGGGTTCAGCCCAACGCAGCCCCGGCCAAACCGCCCACCTCCATGAGTCATTGTTTTAGACTTCAGAACTTATGTATAATACTTATGTTTCTGTTTGATACTTATGTGAGAGCTTGCGACGTTTGAGACTTATGTTTGTGTTTAATACTTGTGTTGAACACTTATGTTTGTGATGGATATTTATGTTTGTGGTGACGGTTTTATGTTTGTGTTGGCTATTTATGTCTGTGATGATATCTGTGATGTATATATGTGATATATATGTGATATCTTCTGTTTGTGTGGATGGAAAACAAAAAACAAATAAAAAAGGTATATACTGGTCACTTTGCCGAGTGTTACACTCGGCAAAGAGGCTCTTTGCCGAGTGTCTGGGTCATAACACTCGGCAAAGAGAACAGACCTGGGCACCGGTTTAGGTTCTTTGCCGAGTGTTATGTCGCTGGCACTCGGCAAAAAGGTCGGCTTTGCCGAGTGCCACTTGGGACACTCGGCAAAGAGCCTGACATGGGGACCCTCCCTGGCGGACTCTTTGCCGAGTGCTGCCAGGAAGACACTCGGCACAGATATCTTCGTTACCGAGTGTCACCGTTGACACTCGGCAAAGCCGCCGTCTCCGTCACCCGGCGCCGTAATGGTCGCTTTTCTTTGCCGAGTGCTCCCTGGCACTCGGCAAAGATATTTGTCGAGTGCCCGAGAAAAAGTACTCGGCAAAGAAGTCTTTGCCGATGCACTGTTTGCCGAGCCTTCTTTGCCGAGTGTTACACTCGGCAAAGCCTTTCCCGAGTGTTTTTAAGGCTTCACCGAGTGCTTCAGGCACTCGGCGAAGCGATTGATTCCGGTAGTGGGTGGGGAGCAACGACCTAGGGCCCATAGACCGGATTGAAGACGATGAACTCATCAGCGTCGGTGTTGGACCACATGAGGAGGGGCTTGGTGTGGCTGTAGACCTTGAAATAGTCGAGGACATCGGCGGCGATGCTACGCTCTATATCGAGGAGGGGACAACCTACAGGGGGGACGGGCGCATATCTCCGGTCGTCGTGGGCACGAACCTCTCGCCATCGCGAGCGCGACAATCTCGGGGATCCTCTGGCCACAGCTAGACTCGACCTCAGATTCGACGACAGTCGTCGCGACCTCCATCTCGGTCACATGCTCTCCCGTCTTCAAATGGCACGTGCTCACCGTCTTCGCCTGGGTGCAACGAAAATAACACGATTCTTTGCACCAACATCGTCGTCCTGGGCGCTCTTGCGCTTTTGGCGTGCGCAAATGTCGGTGTGATTTGTAAGGTGTGCTCAACATTATCAAATCGCGTAGATCCCCAATTGCAAATTCGCGGATACCGAGGGAGCTGCCAATCGTGGAATGAGAAAGCCGGTGTTTGTCGTGGGGCTTGGTGCAGCGAACATAAGTTTTTTGTTGAAATTTGCAGGTGTAGCCTATTCGCCCCCCCCCCTCTAGGCTACTCTCGGTATGCAAGATCAGTACCTATTTCAATCCAGCTGATATGATGACTAAACCTGTTCTCGGAGCTAAGTTTGAGCTTTACTCGAACTTAGTTGGTATAATTGCTTAGCCCTAGCGGATATGTTGGCACCAGCAGTTTATTCCATCTATTATTTAGAAAGTTGCTTACAAGTTATGGCTACAACATGGAATTTGTCTCAAGGTGGAGATTGTTGACTTTGTGATGCAAATTCTTCTTATGGAGGCCGTGTTGGCGAATGGAGCGGAGGCCCGTCGTCCCTAAACCCTAAACCCTAACACCCTAAATTTTTCTCGAACTTAGTTGGCACCAGCTTTACTCGAACTTAGTTGGTATATATTATTGACCCTAATTATGGTTTTGTGCGACGTTAAAATCCTTACTCCTCTTGTAAGTCGTCATAAACACTCTACATATAGTGAAGGTTTCGTCTGGCTGGTGCCCGTGGTTTTTCCCTTTGCATTGAAGAGTTGTCCACGTAAAACTGTGTGTCATGATATGTGGTTTTGTTGGTTGATCTACTTCATTTTGCCTGCCAATTCTACTAACACATACAGTGGCAACAATTAATTTTACGAGGAACCCCTCCCTTACAAAGAACCCCTCCCACCAAGGGAGGAAGGGATGTGGAAGTGGTCCTTTATAAAATTAGTGTTGTCATTATATATGAGATAGATGTTCTAGATTTAAAATGTATATATGTGCATCGTACTTCTTTGAACACCAGATACGTTCCCAACATGTTTTAGTGTTGTTCTTTTGGTTGGAACCAGTAGCATCAAAATCGAAGTCTGTGCAGTCGGCACCACCGATGGGAAGGAGCGGCAACGCCACGTGCCCATGAGACAACAAATATCAGCAATGCTTCCTCCACCCACATCTGTTCCGCCTCGTCCCAACTATTTCAGACCTCCTTGTACGGTTTTTGTACCTCGGTGTCGGTGTATGACGGCTAAACCAACCTCGTTCTGGTGCTCGACAACCTTTTCCCTTCCCATTGCAACCCTCCACGCATGGCCTCCTAGTCCTCCTCGCCACCGCCAATTTCTCTCTCTCGTACATCTACTGAAAGGGAAATAGCCTTAAACCATTTCTTATATTTTAGTGCTTGATGACCTTCACAACCATTCGGACTAACTAGTTTGTCTAGTCTCTGATTCACAGGTCCATAAGATCAACAGTTTAGTTTCTAAGTGACAATCAGCTCAGTTTCAACCAAACAGGGGTAAACCATGGAATAGATGAACTGTCAATAGTTCTACTCTTTGGATAAGTTCTAAATACCATGAGGAATCTATTCAACACAGCTTGTGGACTTATATGTTTGCTACTGTTTGTGTTCATAGTTCACAGGATGCAAAGAGGATCCATGTGCTACAAACCCCACGACCATCCTTGTGCGTGCAAAGAGAATAATCAGTAGATCAGCTCATAATACAATATCAATATCTTTCTATAGCAAACTAATTATTGAACATAAAATATAAATTGAAACATTACAAGGCGCAAGAATACTATTTCCAAATGATAAATTAACAAGCAACAACATATGAGGTGCTACAATATAAGCAACCATACATATTTTGAGTATATATATAGAATGGTTTTGCGAGTATATGGACATGTGTGATACTTTTTCATGCCCGCGAAAATAAACCTGTTGTACACATATGCAAACTCATACCCTCGCTCCAAGCTCAAACTCACCCAAATCCTCACTCTATAGGGTTTGTGCGCATAGACACGGGATATATGTACAGTTGTCATTCCTACATAGGATGTAACTGGTGGTACTGTGTGCGGGGCCATGAGGCACAAGTGGGGACGAGGAGTCGCACGACTCGCGAACGCAGGAGTTGAGAAGGAGTGTGACGGCGGGAGGAGCGGGAAGGAGAAACGACTTGGGAATATGAAGGAATACCGGAGCCACAAAACTGACATTGTGTTACGTGTAAATATCGAGTCGGCTCGGGCCATCTAGGCGTGCCTGACTTGCATCGCATATGCATAGTTCTATGCATCAGGCTGAACTAGTCTAGATCCATGATACACTCGTTCCAATAGGTTGCAAGCTCCGGATACATGTGAAATTGAGAACCGGGAAACGCTGAAGAAGAAAAATGTGCTCCGTCGGGGTTTTTTTATTACAGACATACTTTGATTAATAATATCTACTCTAACACTGTTCTATTTATGTGGTAATACGTAAGCATATTTCAATGCGAATATTAATTATACCAATTTAGTGCCTCAAAAAACACACGAACAGATTAACTGTGGACCAAAGACGGACTAATTGAACGATGTAATTTCAAAGTAGAAGCAACAGTATTTTGGTGCCAGCTGTGCTGGCGGAGCAGCTGATGGCAATTGGCAGCGGTTGACCTTCCGTTAGTTTAGGTTGAGTACACCTGGTCGTAGAGGAGGAAATAAGTACACTACTCCAATTGGCAGTGACAAAGTAGGCGCGAACCGTCCAATCGTCTCGCCTCAATTCAAAATTGCTTAGGTAGTTGTCGGCGGGCAGGGTAGGGTTGGTGCTGGGTTGCTCTGCTGGTCGCTGGCCACGTGAACATGACGTACTTGTATAGTTGCAGTAGCAAATCAATGATAGCGAGAAATTCCGTATATGACTTTTTTTGTAAGGATTTAATCATTGTTATATACTTTAATATTTAGTAGAAAACAGGCTAGAATTAGACGGCTGTATTTTTAAAGTGTACAAATACGTTTACCAGAGACGGAGGGAATAGTAATCTTAGTTGGCTTTTGTCTTGGAAGACCGACGACTGGCTGGGGTGTATATATATGCTTTCGCCAACTGCAAACGATGAGCGCGCCGTGGCCATTTCGAATTCCCTGACAATCGCATCGCATGCTTCTCTGCTGGTGGCTGGTGGGTGCTGCTCCTCTCGGACAATTTTGAACTTCGTAGTAGTACCATATACTAGCATCCATCCACCCGCTCAGTTCAAACAAACAAACAAAAAAAAGAAGCAGCAGCAGCGGAATCCACCTAGTACCCGCCAGATATTTTAGAATTGTGTGCTGTACCCTTTTGGTTTTAGTTTATTTATTATGTATACCGCAGTACTATACCAGTAGGGCGCCACCCACGTCCTACTCCGTAGATTCAGAGGCATTGGATTCAAATACTCCTATGCTGGTACATGGTACTACGTATTGTGGCTAGTAGTGGCCTAGTGCACGCAAGCAGGAGTGGAAGGATTTGTGAGGCAACACGGGCACGGAAGAGCAAGCTACTAGCACAGACAGACAGAGTGCAACCGGCGTGACAGCGAGCCGAGACGAGACGACTGGTGTGGCGTGCCACCACCATCCGTCCGCTGGATAGGCTCCCGGAACATGACGGCCACATGGGCACAAAACAAGAACCTCGCCACGCCACTGCCAGATTCATCAGCGGCTCAAGGATCTTTCTCCCTGTTGCAGTCAAAACAAGACGCAGGGAAATGCGTTGCCTCATATTTGTTACAAAAGAATGGATCCCTCGCAAGTACGATAAGCATCGTCCGCAAAAAGCGAGACTACGTAAAAAAGCCGCATAATCAGATTCAGCGCACACGCAGGCACGCCACACACACAGACACATCTCTGCCACCGCCAAGAGATACGGATCAAATCAAAACTACGGGGCCTTTGTGCTTGTGCACCGGAGAGGGGGAAAAGATCACGACGATCGTCCTCGATTCTCCGCGACGCCGGCAGATTATATTCGTTTCAAGGCCACGCAAGGAAAGCAGCTCCTCCTCTGGCCAAAAAACAAGTGCCGACGAGATAAAGCCTCCACCTTGACCCAGGGCGAACGACCAAGAGCCAGGAAGGCCCCTCGCGAGACGGAGGAATCTGGAACAAGAGGCAGCCGGCAGGCACGCCCACGCTCCTGGCCGCGTCGAGGCCTCCATGGCCACGGAAAAATGGCTGGCGGCCTCGCTCTCGCACGGATGGATGAGGACCACCAGCGAGCAGCGAAGAAGATTCAGAGCGGCCTGTTGGGGGTAAACAGGACCCTTGCGGAACTTGCCAATAATGCAGGGCCCGGGGAAATTTACGTGTGTTTCAACAGGCATCCGCTGCCTGGGTACGGGGGGACAGCGACAGGAGCTTCCACGGACCGGAGATGCAAGATCCCGGGCCCGTATAGCCTCCCCCCACAGCCCCAGATTCTTCTTTTTGGTGGTAGCTGACCCGTTAGCTTCGATGGCGACGAGTAAATAATAAAAGCCAGAATAAAAGAACCATAGGCCGCCAAGTTAAGCAACTGCACGTCATAAACTAGACTTGTTCAGGAGAAGGGAATAGCGAGATATAGCTCAACAAGTACACTGCACCCACCCACCATGTTCACCCCTGCAATTAACTGAATCATCCAACCGAGCAATCATAAGAAAAACAACAACTAGTAAGCCGCAGCCCTAAAGACGCCGATTCCTTACCCTTGAAGCAACGGCAAGAAAAGGATCAAGAGAGAGCCTGGTGCGTGCGTTTCTGCAAACCAAAAGGGACAACAACAAAAAAAAAAGAGAAGGAAATATGGAGCTCCTGTTATTATTATTATTATTTGCTTACAGTGACGAGACATCTCTTTCACAGACTGCTGAATGCTTGATGATTTTCCCTTGGGAAACCATCGTAGTACCAGAACCAGCTAAACATAGGATTAGTTCCAAACCCCCCTCTCTCCCCTCCCCCAAAAGCACCCACTTATTATTATTATTGCTGTTTCTCCCCTCCGCCCCCAACGGACCTGCGAGAGCCACGGATGATTGATTTCGCTCTTGCTCATCACCAACCCGTCCGTCAGTCCCAAAATAACCAATATATCACCCCCGCACAAAAGAACACCTAACGCTGGCGCGTAATGCCACACCACCGCTGCCTCCTACTTCTAGCCTAACAACACCTATAATACCTATTGCTACCAATAGCAATAGTAATTTTTTTTGACACCCCCCGTTAATCTGGAGTGATCGTCGAGTCATCTTGCAGCGGTGCGGTGGCGAATCGGCGCCCTCAGTACGTCCATTCCTGGGGGAGATTCACCTCGCGCGACGAAGCGCCATGGAGCTGCTGGGACGCGCGGCTCGCCAGCAGAGCGTTGCTCCGGCTCACCAGTGCATCTGACGACACAGCGGGGTGTGAGTTTGAGTGTTTCATCCATTCGTCGGTCCGGACAAAGCCACATTAATGACCAGGTACTCGGGGTAATTACCGTGGTCGAGGACGAAGCCGCCCGGGTAGATGGGACGGGCCCCGAGGTCCTCGACGTTGAGGTTGAGCGCCTGCACGACGCGCGCCGGGAGAAGGACAGGGGCGCACGCTGCTGCTCACGGCCAACATGGTGGTAGTGAAAACCCGGTTAGAGAATCCGGTGGAGCAGAAAAAAAAGGCGTCTGTTCGTTCATTGTCTGTGGTGCGCGTACCTGGCCTTTTCTTGGGCTCCGCGGGGGCGCCGGCCTGGCGGGGGATGAACACGCCGGTGCCGGCGCACTCGCGCTTGGCGCCAGGAGGGGCGACGAAGACGGCGCGCATGCCCGCCGGGGACGCCGCCCTTTGCTGCTGCTGCTGCTGCTGCTTCTGGAGGGTGGGCCACGCGGACGAGCTCAGGACATGGGGCGCCGGCGCACGGTACCCGGCGGCACGATGAGACCCGGCAACGCTCGTGCCCCACGCCGCCGCCGTAGCGACGGCGAGCTCCCGCTCCCGCATGTGCTTCAGGAGCTGCTGCTGCTTCAGCGCATTAAACTGAAGAGACAGAGAGAGGGAAAACGCTGTCAGAAACCAGGAAAAAACAAGGAAAGAAAGTGGCGAAGCCTGCGCGACGCCGCAATCTGCGGCGTAGGAACTCACACGAGCAATCTGAATCCGGCGATGTTCCATCGAGTTCTTCGGCTGAGCCTGAGGGAGGTTGGCACCCGCGGCCTTCGGAGCCTCGGCCGGCGCAGAGAGCTTCTGCGCCAGCGGCGGGACGGGGTGTCTTTGATGTGCGCCCGCGTTCGTTGCCACCAGGATGCCGCTAGTTGTGCGCATGCGGGCCACCTGGCCGGCCGCCTCTTTGAGCAGGTCCCAGTGGTCGGCCGGGGTCTTCTCCAGCGGCGACGACGGCGGCGAGCTGACCTGCGACGCCGCGCCGTTGGGGCTGTCCTCCCCGGAAGCATGCAGGCCGCACAGAATCGACTGCGGCGAGCCGGCTAACACTTGCGCCTGCCCCCACGCGACAGAGGTGGAAACGATCAGGGCTGAGCGAGATTCGAACCCGGAAACTTCCAAACACGGCAGCACCACAACGGGAGAGAGAGAGAGAGAAAAAAAAAAAGGTAAGCAACCTTTGCAGGGGAACCGTCCCCTCCACCCCCGACGACGAGCCCGGCCGCGCGGCGCGAGAGGCCGTCCATCCCTTCCTCCTCGTCGCTCTCGCTCTTGGCCGCGACCGCCGCCTTCTCCTCCTCGGAGAAGAAGTCGTCGTCCAGGAACTCGTCCGGGAGCCAGAGCTCGGCGGGCGGGCACTCCTTCGCCATTCCGCCAGGGAAGGACACGCCCCTCTGCATGCTTGTCCACGAACCCGGAGTAATATAGCGCGCCCGGTGGTGGCCAGGAATTGCCGCTGGAAGAAGAAATAATAATGGCTCCTCCTGCCGCCCCCTCCTCCCCTAAAACTCCTCCCCCTTCTGCTTTGTGTGAGGACGGATGAGAGAAGGTAGGGGGGCCCGGACGGCGAAGGCCCAGGGATATCAGATATTGTTATCTGCCCCAGGCAAAGGCGACGGACGGAGAATGTCCAAGGACGGCGAGAGGCCTTGCGGTGCGGACGTACTGGAGGGGGTCAAACTACTATCCTACCGCTCTAGATGTGCGGATGGCTTATAAAGCGCGCCGAGGGGAGGGGAGGGGAGGGGAGGGGGAGAGAAACGGGCTTATCGCGACATGGGATGGGAATGGGACTAGTGGCGGGGCGTGTTTCCGTGCTCCTCGTGCCGTCTCAACTCGTGTGGTTAAACTTTAAACCGGGGCTGTCTGGGCTTTCGTTTCCGTTTCGTGAAACGAGGAACACGGAGAATTTCACCCCCCCTGTTCCTTTTTTTCACGGTTGCGCTACTCCTATTTGTGGCGCTCTGGCATTGTTTTCATATGACGGGTGCTGTTTTCATATTGTCTGTCGCCCACCAACAGCTCCCGTCGTTCAATGTAAATTGGCAGCTCAACGAACGTTGACAACGCAGCACGCCAGCACCATTGGTTAACAAAGGAAAGTTTGTGTTTACATGAGCACTCAATCATAACCTAATTAAAGGGTCGGTCGGATTTGATGTGGCAAATTGAAGGTCCCTGCCCATGCCAACAAAAATACATAGCATTGTGGGAATCAGCATGGTATAATTTGGCTGTGACATAAACGTAACCGTGAAATAATGCTAAAAATGGCATATTTATGTTTTTTTATTTATCATCGTTTTTATGATGACGTGAGACGCCTCAACAAAAACACACGAGACATAAAAAAATGCAAAGTCATACTATTGACAAAATTCGGCTACAAATAAAATTCGTATATTATATGTCAAATTCGGCTATAATAAGACTGCAGACTACAAATAAGACTGCAAACCACTATAATAAAATTCGGCTAGTGTGAAAGAGAGGCAAAACCATAAATATTACCCCCTCCATCCTAAAATAGAATTCGCTTTACTTTTTTCTGCCACGTTTGATTGGCTCGTCCTATTCATTTTTTTTTTTGCGAAAAATGGAAAATTCAGAGCAGCATTTAAAGTATATTATATGTCAAACAATAGGGCAGCAAAAATTATCAATAATTATGATTTTTTTGAATATGAAGAGTCGGTCAAATTTAGGGTAAAAAACATCAAACACGTTACAAATTGGAATGGAGGGGTATTAAGAAAGACATATATTTGTCTTATACGATTAAAATGTGAGTCGTTTCACCGAAAAGTTTGGCAACATGAAGGAAGAAAAGAGAGATCTATGTTATGGACACTATCAAAATGTAACATGGACATGAAGCACCCTCTAATGGCTAGAGATGATTGGATGATCCTAGAGGTGTTTGGATACAATAGAGAAAAGACACTGGAATTAGAAGAGAGAAATAGCCGCAAAGAGGAGTTTCTATGAGGCTAAACATCGTGTTGGAAATCCTCCAGAATCTTGCTGCAATGGATAATTCCATTGAAATTTTATACTATTTGTAGGAACTTGATAATCTGTTTTGAAGGGCCACACAGGAAAGTTTCCTAGAGGATTTCAATCCTTCAAAATTCTTTCATTTTTTCAAAGGACGTCTAATATGGTAAACGTCGGTTAGTGTGAGATAGAGGTAAAGCCATGCTATGGACAAATCATCTTTGTGTTTTGTATTATTTATTTTAAATTTTTAGGGCCCCTCCGAAATGCAAGATCGTGACAACACATGAATAGGAAAGTCATAGAAATTCCATAGGAATGAATATGGAATACGATGGATTGAAAACCGCATGAAATTTGAGAAAGAAAGCAATTGTATTAAGCGTAGGAAACATGCAGGAATATGAATTCATAAATCTTCTTACATTAGGTTAGCATACGCAAAAAACAACGTTTTTGATGAATAATAAGAAAGTTCAGCAGTAACAAAGTAACGATTTGCCTTGATCCTACGTGGTGGGAATTGAAAAGGAGGTCCAAGCTAATGTTTTGTTTCCTACATTTTCGCTACAAAATCAGCAAGATAGGAAATTTTCCTTCACTTTTTCCCTTGCTTCATTCCTGCATTTAGGGATGAAAGTGGTAATCCGAACTGTTAGAACAAATTTAATATTTTAAAATAGATATATATAAAATTTAATGTTGATCTTTTCTTATGTTATCAAGCACATTAGTACAAATATGAATAAAATATTATATAAGTTATTTTATGTATTATTTGCTCTCTACAATACAAAAAGTTGAAAAAACTACCGAATTTGTTTCCGAATCCATACCGAAGTTTATATCTATTATTTGAGAAAATGTAGGATGAATTTGAGGTTTACCTTTTATGAATCTTAACAAGTTAGATGTTAAAAACAAGAATACAAATTTGTATTGTATATCCTATATCCTATTTATTCGTAATCAAAGAAAAAACTAATTACCGAATAAATACCGTTTCCGACCGTTTTCATCCCTACCTGCATTCCAAATGCATGAATAGATTTTTTCCTATATGAATTGGAATCATCCACCTTTCCTCCAAAAATCCTTCAATACAAAGGATCCCTTTATGGTGTGAATCACTTCAACACAAGTTACGACAATACTAAAGATGTAATCGGAGGCCTTTATGGATGTTGTTCAAACGTAACATGCAAATTGATGCATTATCTAATGGATGGCTAGAGATGCTTAGACGAGCCTAGAAGTAAGATTGTGAAGCAGTATGGTAAAATTTGGATAGTGTAAAAGAAAGGTAAGGCTATAAAATATTGCTAAACCACATTTTTTATTTTGTTTATTATTAATTTATATAGTGTGTGCCGCTTCAACACAAAGTACGACAATATAAAAGATATAAAGTGAGGTCGTTATGGATATTGTCAAAACGTAGCAAACATATTGACACTCCTAATGTCTGACTAGAGATGATGAGATATGTCTAGAAGTAAGATTAAAAGCAAATCTCCTAGCCGCACCGGTAATGCCTTTGCGTATGTCAGCACGTATGAGGCTCTACGGCATAGCCTAAGGCTTTACTAGAGCGTGAGATAAGAGGCGGAAAGTTGCTTTATAATAAAAGGTTACCAATATACTTGTTATGATGTAGGTTGAGAAAAACACTTTTGTCTCGCAGCCGCACCGTTAATGCCTTTGTGTATGTCAGCACATATGTGGCTCTACGGCATAGTCTAAGCCTTTACTAGAGCATGAGATAAGAGGCGGAAAGTTGCTTGATAATAAAAGGATGCCAAAATACGTGTTATGATATAGGTTGAGAAAAACACTTTTGTCAACAACATCCACAAAATATTGTCTATACGGGTGTGGTTTTGCACCTGTGGGAGACCTGAGTGGGTTTTGAAAGATCATCAAGCGTATTTGAAAGGGAAATAGGCTCACACCTTTTCCTAAATATTTTTGGTGGTTGAATTGCCCAACACAAACAATTGGACTAACTAGTTTCCTCTAGATTATAAGTTCTACAGGTGCCAAAGGTTCACAATAAACCAATACAAAGTTCAAAGAAAGGGTTCAAAAAGAAAGGAGCAAAGCAACGACGCACCGGACTGTCTGGTGTGCCACCGGACAGTGTCCGGTGCACCAGGGTGGATTCCCTCCAACTCGCTAGCTTCGGGAATTTTAAGAGAGACTCCGCTATAATTCACCGGACTGTCCGGTGTGCCAAGCGGAGCAACGGCTACCCACGCCAACGGTCGTCTGCAATGGCTACAGTGAACAGTGTCAACTGCGCGCGCAGAGTCAGAGCAGGCGTCAGATGGCGCACCAGACAGTGAACAGGACCTGTCCGGTGGCCCACAAGTCAGAAGCTCCAACGGTCGAACCCTAACGGTTGGGTGATGTGGCTGGCGCACCGGACAGTGTCCGGTGCGCCATACGACAGCAGCCTTCCCCAATGGCCATTTTGGTGGTTGGGGCTATAAATACCCCCAACCACCACTCTTCAAGGCATCCAAGCATTCACTACTCCTCATTCAATACAAGAGCAATACACAACACTCCAAAACACAAATCAAAGCCTCCGATCAAATCAAAGTCCCTAATTCAACTCTAGTTCTTAGGACTTGTGAGAAGATCGGCTTGTGTTCTTTTGTTGTTCTTGTTGCTTGGTTGGATTTCTTCTTCCCCGTTTCTTGTTCCCAAGTTCATTGTAATCAAAGCAAGAGACACCAAGTTGTGGTGGTCCTTGTAGTGGACTTAGTGTCCCATTTGATTGAAGAGAAAGGCTCACTCGGTCTAAGTGACCGTTTGAGAGAGGGAAAGGGTTGAAAGAGACCCGGTCTTTGTGAGCACCTCAACGGGGAGTAGGTTTGCAAGAACCGAATCTCGGTAAAACAAATCACCGTGTCATCCGCCTTAATTGCTTGTGATTTGTTTTCGCCCTCTCTTTCAGACTCGATTATATTTCTAACGCTGACCTCGGCTTGTAGTTGTGCTTAAAGTTTATATATTTCAGATTTGCCTATTCACCCCCCTCTAGGCGACTTTCAATTGGTATCAGAGCCCGATACTTCATTAGAGCCTAACCGCTCGAAGTGATGTCGGGAGCATCCGCCATGAGGGAGATCGGGACCAGCGGCGACAAGTCCGCAAGCTCGGGGAGAACACACTCGAGGGAGTTTGCCCACAAGCACACAGAGGAATCCTCTTCCTCCATCAAGTCCCAACGGAAGGGTGACAAGAAGAAGAAGATGAAGAAAGTGGTCTACTACGAGACTGACTCTTCGTCACCCTCCACCTCCGGCTCGGAATCGGCATCCGCCACTTCTAAGCGCCATGAGCGCAAGAAGTATAGTAAGATGCCCCTTCGATATCCTCGTATTTCAAAATGCACTCCATTACTTTCGGTCCCATTAGGCAAACCACCTATGTTTGAAGGTGAAGATTATTCTATGTGGAGTGATAAAATGAGGCATCACCTAACCTCACTCCACAAAAGCATATGGGATATTGTTGAGTATGGAGAGCAGGTACCAAAGAAAGGGGATAAGGATTATGATTCGGAGGAGGTCGAACAAATCCAACACTTCAACTCCCAAGCCACTACTATACTCCTCGCCTCTCTAAGTCGAGAGGAGTATAATAAGGTGCAAGGGTTGAAAAATGTCAAAGAGATTTGGGACGTCCTAAAGACCGCGCACGAAGGAGACGTGGTGACCAAGAACACCAAGAGGGAAACGATCGAGGGGGAGCTCGGTCGCTTCATGCTTCATCAAGGGGAGGATCCACAAGCAATGTACAACCGGCTCAAGACCTTGGTTAACTAAGTGCGCAACCTCGGGAGCACCAAATGGGATGACCATGAAATGGTCAAGGTTATTCTTAGATCACTTGTCTTTCTTAACCCTACTCAAGTTCATTTAATCTGTGGTGATCCAAGATATAAACTAATGTCTCCCGAGGAAGTTATAGGAAAATTTGTGAGCTTTGAATTGATGATCAAAGGCTCCAAGAAAATCATCGAGCAAGGCGCCACCTCTACATCCGAGGTGCAACCTGTCGCCTTCAAAGCGACGAAGGAGAAGAAGGAAGAGTCTACATCAAGTAGAGGCTTCCCATCGACGCCTCCAAGCTCGACAACGAGGAGATGACGCTTATCATCAAGAGCTTTCGCCAAATCCTCAAGCAAAGGAAGGGGAAGAATTACAAACCTTGTTCCAAGAAGATTTGCTATAAATATGGTAAGCCTGGTCATTTTATCGCTAAATGTCCTTTGTCTAGTGATAGTGACAGGGATAACGACAAGAAGGGAAGAAGGAAGGAGAAGAAGAAGTATTACAAGAAGAAGGGCGGCGATGCCCATGTTTGTCGGGAATGGGACTCCCACGAGAGCTCCACCAACTCCTTCGACGACGAGGACACCGCCAACATCTCCGTCAACAAGGGCCTCCTCTTCCCCAACGTCGGCCACAAGTGCCTCATGGCAAAGGACGGCAAGAAGAAGAAGGTAAAATCTAGATCCTCCACTAAGTATGCAACTTATAGTGATGAGAAAATTCTAGTGATGATGAGGATAACTTGCTCACCCTTTTTGTCAACTTAAACATGCAACAAAAAGAAAAATTGAATGAATTAATTAGTGCTATTCATGAGAAGGATGAACTCTTGGATAGCCAAGAGGACTTCCTTATTAAAGAAAATAAAAAGCATGTTAAAGTTAAAAATGCTTATGCTCAGGAGATAGAAAAATGTGAAAAATTAACTAGTGAGCTAAGCACTTGCCATGATGTCATCTCAAACCTTAGAAATGATAATGCTAAACTAATTGCTAAGGTTGAGAATTTAGATGTTTGTGATGATTCTCTTGTTAGTCTTAGAAATGATAATGCTAGTTTGATTACTAAGATTGACAAGTTGAATGCATCACTCTCTAGCCTTAAAATTGAAAACGAAAAATTAATTGCTAAAGCTAAAGATTTAAATGATTGCAATGTTTCTATTTCCAATCTTAGAGATGAGAATGCTATTTTACATGCTAAGATTGTTGAATTAAATGCTTGCAAACCCTCTACATCTACCGTTGAGCATGCCACTATTTGCACTAGATGTAGAGATGTTAATATTGATGTTATTCATGATCATATTGCTATGATTAAACAACAAAAAGATCATATAGCAAAATTAGATGCTAAAATTGCCGAGCATGAATTAGAGAATGAAAATTTTAAATTTGCTCGTAGTATGCTTTATAGTGGGAGACGCCCTGGCATTAAGGATGGCATTGGCTTCCAAAAAGGAGACAATGTCAAGCTTAATGCCCCTAAGGAATTGTCTAATTTTGTTAAGGGTAAAGCTCCCATGGTTTAGGATAACGAGGGTTACATTTTATACCCTGCCGGTTATCCCAAACACAAAAATAGGAGAATTCATTCTAGGAAGTCTCACTTTGGCTCTCATCATGCTTTTATGTATAAGAGTGAGGCATCTAGTTCTAGGCAATCCACTCATGCTAAATTGCCTACAAAGAAATCTCCTATAGCATCAAATGAACCTAATATTTCATTTAAAACTTTTGATGCTTCTTATGTGCTCACTAACAAATCAGGCAAAGTAGTTGCCAAATATGTTGGTGGCAAACACAAAGGGGTCAAAGACTTGTGTTTGGGTACCCAAGGTGTTTGTTTCTAATGTGAAAGGACCCAAGACCATTTGGGTACCTAAGAACAAGGCCTAAAATTGTTTTGTAGGTTTATGCATCCAGGGGCTCAAGTTGGATCATTGATAGCGGGTGCACAAACCACATGACTGGGAGAAAAGAATGTTCTCCTCCTACGAGAAAAACCATGATCCCCAGCGAGCTATCACATCCGGGGATGGAAATCAAGGTTTGGTCAAAGGACTTGGTAAATTGCTATATCTCCTGACCATTCTATTTCCAATGTTTTTCTTGTAGATTCTTTAGATTATAACTTGCTTTCTGTTTCTCAATTATTCAATATGGGTTACAACTGTCCTTTTATGGATTTAGGTGTTACTATCTTTAGAAGAAGTGATGATTCAATAGCATTTAAGGGAGTGTTAGAGGGTCAGCTATACTTGGTTGATTTTAATAGAGCTGAACTCGACACTTGCTTAATTGCTAAGACTAACATGGGTTGGCTCTGGCATCGCCGACTAGCCCACGTTGGGATGAAGAATCTTCATAAGCTTCTAAAGGGAGAACACATTTTGGGACTAACAAATGTTCATTTTGAGAAAGACAGGGTTTGTAGCGCATGTCAAGCAGGGAAGCAAGTTGGTGCCCACCATCCACACAAGAACATCATGACGACCGACAGGCGCTTGAACTACTCCACATGGATCTATTCGGCCCGATCGCTTACATAAGCATCGGCGGGAGTAATTATTGTCTTGTAATTGTGGATGATTATTCTCGCTTCACTTGGGTGTTCTTTTTGCAGGATAAATCCCAAACCCAAGAGATTTTAAAGGGATTCTTGAGACGGGCTCAAAAAGAGTTCGGCTTAAGGATCAAGAAGATTAGAAGCGACAACGAGACGGAGTTTAAGAACTCACAAATAGAAGGCTTCCTTGAGGATGAGGGCATCAAGCATGAGTTCTCTTCTCCCTACACGCCACAACAAAATGGTGTAGTGGAGAGGAAGAATAAAACTCTACTTGACATGGCGAGGACCATGCTTGATGAGTACAAGACTTCGAACCGGTTTTGGGCGGAAGCAATCAACACTGCTTGCTATGACATCAACCGTCTCTACCTTCACTGAATCCTCAAAAATACATCATATGAACTCCTAACCGGTAAAAAGCCCAATGTTTCATATTTTAGAGTCTTTGGTAGCAAATGCTTTATTCTTGTTAAAAGAGGTAGAAAATCTAAATTTGCTCCTAAGGCTGTAGAAGGCTTTTTACTTGGTAAAGATTCAAACACAAGGGCATATAGAGTCTTTAACAAGTCCACTGGACTAGTTGAAGTTTCTTGTGACATTGTGTTTGATGAGACTAACGGCTCTCAAGTAGAGCAAGTTGATCTTGATGAGCTAGATGATGAAGAGGCTCTATGCGTCGCGC
The DNA here is from genome assembly GCF_902167145.1 of Zea mays. NCBI lineage: Eukaryota > Viridiplantae > Streptophyta > Magnoliopsida > Poales > Poaceae > Zea > Zea mays. The sequence continues at coordinate 184,344,126 of NC_050098.1, forward strand.
TAAGGAACATGTCCATTGGGGATATGTGTCCTAAGGAATCCGAAGAGCCTCCACATGCACAAGATCAACCATCTTCCTCCACGCAAGCATCTCCACCAACCCAAGATGAGGATCAAGCTCAAGATGATGAAAATGAAGATCAAGAGGAGCTACCTCAATAGGAGGACCATGATCAAGGGGGAGATGCTAGTGATCAAGACAAGGAAGATAATGAGGGTCCAAGACCGCCACGCCCAAGAGTCCACCAAGCAATACAACGAGATCACCCCGTGAACACCATCCTCGGCGATATTCAAAAGGGGGTAACCACTCGATCTTGTGTTGCTCATTTTTGTGAACATTACTCCTTTGTGTCTTATATTGAGCCATACAGGGTAGAAGACGCATTAAGGGATTCGGATTGGGTGTTGGCGATGCAAGAGGAACTCAACAATTTCACTAGGAATGAGGTATGGCATCTTGTTCCACGTCCTAACAAAATGTTGTAGGAACCAAGTGGGTCTTCTGCAACAAACAAGAGGAGAATGGTGTGGTGACAAGGAACATAGCCTGACTTGTAGCTAAAGGATATTCACAAGTCGAAGGTTTGGATTTCGATGAAACCTAAGCACCCGTAGCTAGGCTTGAGTCAATTCGCATATTACTTGCCTATGCTACTTACCATGGCTTTAAGCTTTACCAAATGTACGTGAAGAGTGCCTTCCTCAATGGATCAATCAAGGAGGAGGTCTATGTTGAGCAACCTCTCAGCTTTGAAGATAGTGAGTATCCTAACCATGTTTACAAACTCTCTAAGACGCTTTATGGGCTCAAGCAAGCCCCAAGAGCATGATATGAATGCCTAAGAGATTTTCTTATCACTAATGGATTCAAAGCCGGAAAAGCCGATCCTACTCTCTTTACTAAAACAGTTGCAAATGATTTATTTGTATGCCAAATTTATGTTGATGATATCATATTCGGGTCTACTAACAAAACCGCTTGTGAAGAGTTTAGTAGGATTATGGTTCAAAAATTCGAGATGTCTATGATGGGAGAGTTGAAGTATTTCTTAGGATTTCAAGTCAAGCAACTCCAAGAGGGCACCTTCATTAGCCAAACGAAGTACATTCAAGACATCCTCACCAAGTTTGGGATGAAGGATGCCAAGCCCATCAAGACACCCATGGGAACTAATGGGCATCTCGACCTCGACACGGGAGGTAAATCTGTAGATCAAAAGGTATACCGGTCGACGATTGTAGCATCCCAAAAATTCAAATTCTGAAATTTTCTCAAACTTGCTCTAAATTCAAAATGAATTTCAAATTTCATTTCAAAATGTTTGTTTGCGAGTTGATATCAACAAATAAATTATAGTGGTCTATTTTCTCTCCAAAATCCTCCTCAAAATATCCTACAAATATTTTTCGAGTGATCCCCCTCAAATTCTTTCCAGAAATACTGCTCAGATATTTCCCCAGTAACCCCCCTTTGATTTCTTTCCAGAAATACTGCCCAAATATTCCACCGATGTATCTCCGGATATTTTCCTCTTGAGAAATACCTTCAGAATCATTTTTCAAGATCCTACAAATATTTTCTTCATAACTTTCCTCATGTCCATACGTATACGTATGCCTCCAGTGTCATACGGTGAGCTCTACAAGCAAATCTCACTTATACAAGACAAATACATGCTAACCTCCCACTAATCATCTCATCCTCCCACTAATCCTCTCATCCCTCCCCCCTAATTCCCCCACCATGGCTATAAATAGAGGGGCAAGGGCCTCCTCTCATCCCACCCCAAGCCATTTCATGGCAACTCTCTCCCCCCCCCACACACACCCACTCCATGTTCCACACAAGCACACACTAGCACAAGGATCGTTCGATCGTTCTTCGATCGTTCGTCCCCTGTTCTTAGTTTGTTCGTTCGTTCGTCTGATCGTTCGATCGTTCGTCCGATCGTTCATGGTTCGTTCGTCCGTTCGTCCGTTCGTCCGATCGTTCGATCGTTCGTCCGTTCGTTCGTCCAAATAATCTTTTTCATACCGTTATGCTGCCGAAATTCCGATCGTTCGTTCATTCGATCATTCGATCGTTCATCGTTCGTTCATAGTTCCTATTCATCATTCATCGTTCGTTCATAGTCCATATTCATCGTTCTTCTAGATAATCTTTGTCCTGCCGTTATGCTGCCGAAATTCCGATCGTTCGTTCGTTCGATCATTCGATCGTTCATCGTTCGTTCATAGTCCCTATTCATCGTTCATCGTTCGTTCATAGTCCCTATTCATCGTTCTTCCAGATAATCTTTGTCCTGCCGTTATGCTGCCGAAATTCTGATCGTTCGTTCGTACGATCATTCGATCGTTCGTCCGTTCGTTCGTCCAAATAATCTTTTCCTGCCGTTATGCTGCCGAAATTCCGATCGTTCGTTCGTCCGATCATTCGATCGTTCGTCCGTTCGTTCATAGTTCCTATTCATCATTCACCGTTCGTTCATACGACTATTCACTATCACTATTCACCATTACTATTCACTATTACTATTCACCGTTACTATTCACATACACTATTCATCATCGTTACTATTTATCATTACTATTCATCATCGTTACTATTCATCGATGATATCTATAATTTCTTTTCCATCGCCACTATTCATTGTTACTAATCATCGTTACTATTCATCGGTCATCTAGTCATCCCAAATTTCAACTACTCATCCATCATGCTGTCCAGTCCACCTAAGACCAGCCAGACCCATGTTCCAATCATATGAACTCCGGTGACTGTGGTTTTCCTTCCAGTGGGAACTTCCCATCTGGTCACCCATCCCAGGTTTCTCCAAGTGAGCACGCTTAACTTTGAGATTCCTTTGAACCAGGCTCCCCAAACTTAGATTCCAATAATTCTCGTTTCTAAATTCTTATCAAACTATTCCCTATCCAACCATGTCATCCCTTAAGCATGGTCCATATTCCAGAAAACTCCCAAAATACTCTTGTCCCATATTCTGCCTATAACTCTCCTGTTCATACTAAGTCAGACAATTCATTCGTCACTATTCTCACCAACAGTGAACTTCACTGTGCTACACCACATACACCCAGCTATAAATACACCCAGCTACCCTCTCCCTCTCCACACACACTCAACACCCTCAGCCAAGGCAAACACCCCACCCACTCAGTTACTCTGCTCTGCCGGCTACACGCATAGTGTCGCTTCGCCTCCAGTCTACCCTCCTGGTAAGCACCTCCGCTCCACCATCAGTAATATCACAACACCACATGACACAGATTCTACTCAAGACTCTACCCATCCATATATCACTATTCTGACCACTAAATATTTGTTGGTATACTTGCTTGTTTGTATGTTTGCTTATTCATGTTGCATAGTTATCGGAGCGTTTGTGCCGTCTCGTGGAGGTCAGATCTGCAAGTCTACGCCAGGCATTGGAGCTAGAAGCCAGTTCCGCGAGCTCCCCTTCCCCCTTCGCCGAATAAGCACGACAAGCTCACTGGATCCCTTTGATGCATAAATTACCTATGTTTTACAACCACAACCCTCAGCCTGTTATTTTATGCATGATATGATTTTAAGACAAGTTATTATGGCCACCCAGCCGCTTGCCGCAATCAATCCCTGATATATTTGTTACAAATGATTTGAGGAAAGGTGTGAGTTTTCAAAAGAAAATACTTAATTTTCAAAATGTGTATGATGAAGGGTTTTCACCCTTATCACCTTGTGAGTGGGATAATCAGGGACTCCCTGGTTTAGGGGAGGGCCTAAGGTGATGGCTCAGCTAGTTTAGGCGTGAGCAGAAGGATTGTCCCCTCGTATAAGGACCGGTTTGTCATCTTTCACTACCTGTACTCATGATAAGTACAACCACTCGAGACTGTGTGGGCAGTCACTCAATCTGAACTCGTACGGTCCAACCCCAGGGTTATGAAGGCTAGGGAGCACCGGGAGGATAAGGAGGGGGAAAGTTTTGTCCGATTTGGACATGGTGGTGGCCTGACTCCTTCCGGATAACCGTTAAGGTTAGGACGTGCGTGGAAAGAAAGAGAGTCGGATTCGGGTCTCATTGATCATGAGATCGCAGAGCCGGACTAGTGGGTAAAGTGTACACCTCTGCGCAGAGTTAAAACCTATTCGAATAGTCTGTGTCCACAGGAATGGACGAGTCTGGTATGGTATGGCAATTAATGTTTTGTTTTCCAAAAAAAGAGATGCTTTTGAAAAGTGGTTTTTAAAAGGTCTGGCTGTTGAGCCGTGAGCTATGGTGGACGGGAAGTCCAGTAGCTGTTTTTGAAAAGGAAAACCAGTGGGAAACTGCTGAGATACCTGGATGGTTTAGTCCAGGGGATTTTGTTATAATACTGAAAAACTTCCTGCTCCTTTTGGAGAGGATGCGCCTTGCAAAATACAAAATGTTTTTCAAAACAACCCTGCATAAAATATTGCTGTTTCTGCAAATATCTTGAGCTCTACATATTCCATGCATTATATCTGATTTCCCCATTCCGCGGGTGAAGGTGGGCTGCTGAGTACGTTTGTACTCACCCTTGCTTATTTGTTGTTTTTCAGAAAAAGGAGATCGGGTAAGAGTTACGACTGTTCCCAACCTTGCCTGTGGCTGTTGGACCGCTGAATTGCTTCACTGCGTATATCGGACTGCTTCAGCCCCACTCTGATGATATGTCTCGAGTTGTGGACCAACTCTTAAAGTTGTTCGCCACCTTTGTAAGTTTGTCTCGTTTAAGCAGATTTGGTATCATCTGATGTATAAATGTGTTTACTAGCCTCCTGGGACTAGTAATTGTATCACATTTGAGTCCCAGAGGATTGGGGACGCTTCAGGTGGTATCAGAGCTGTTAGGTTGGTCGCAGGACGTAACCCTTAGCCTGATCAAAAGTTTTTGAGTCCAAACTATTTTCTTAAAAAAAATTCTTGCTCTCATCCCTTCATTTCAAAAATGTTTTCCCCCTTTCCTTCTCTCAGAAGTCAGATGGAGGTTCAGTGCCAAACCAGCTTCTGCCAGAATGAAGATGGTTTCCCCAAGTTGCTGAGAGCATGCACAGTCCGCCTCGGAATCAGGAGCCAGCCAGAGTATGATGGTCGTGAATTCGTCGAGCATGGCACGAAGAAGTGTGTCGTGACTGTATACATTGGATCCAGTCCGCACCATGTGGAATGGAGTGTCACTGCTGCTCGGCACAGATTCAAAGACACCTGCCAAGTCGTCGCTCGCAAGGCATTGAGGACCCGGTGTCAACTGTATGAAGAAGAAGTGGCCGACACCCCACTCAGATTCTTTCCGCCCTTTCAGAGAAACCGTCCCGTTTGGATGGCCAGGATGCGTGCATTGGAAGAGCAGCAGCTGCTTGAGGACGACCCCACAGTCATGTACCTCACTGCATACTTGCTCACCCTTGATACACAGTATGATTTCTTGGCTCGGCACCACCGTCAGTTGATTGCCCGAGCAGAAGATGCAGACAAGCGCAACCGTCAGCTGCATGTGGATCTCACCACAGCTCAAGCCCGTGCAACTGCCTTGGAAAGTCGTGAAGTCATTGCTGTGGAAGCCCTGAAGCAAGCCAAGGATGAGCACGTCCAGAAGTTGATGGAGGCCTACTTGGTAACCCATAACCAACGTAGAGCCCTGCGGATCCAAGAGCCCGCTCCATCCAACCCTGTTCAACCCATCAAAGCTGAAGACCCCCAGATTCTTGAAGGTCACCCGGTCTCTACCAGAGGAGAAAAGAAGGCTTGGGAACTCCCGGAAGGAGCCATAGTCTTGGAAGGAATTCCAGTCTTCCCTCAGGCTATGGATAAGAAAGGGCACCACGAGTCCTCCCAAGATCCCCTGCCAGAGTTGTTTGAGCCCCTCACCATGAAGAAGGTTCCAACACCGTCCCTTGAAGTCAAGGAAGAAGCTGCAAGCACCCCGCCAGCACCGCCGCCCTCTGAGGAGCTACAAGAGCCAGTTCAGCTTGAAGAAGAGTTCGACCCTGTGTTGCCATCTCAGTCGCCGCCAGAAGAAGTCATCAACATCAGCTCCCTCTTGACCCATCCAGGAGATATCTCAGATTGAAGTTGTGCGCCAGCCTTGCCAGAAGAGAAGCTACCAGATCTGAGTTAGTTATACCCAGTCCTCTGCGTGCATTGGGTAGTGAAGTTTTTCTTCACTTTGGTAGAGCCCTGCATGTATGAGAGGTAACCGTGTAGTCACGTGTTTTGAAAAACTCCAATTGTGTGGCCCCCTAGGGCATTTCAAAATGAATTTTGCTTGATGTTTTCTCCCCTTTTGAAGTGCATATGCGATGCTTTAACATTAGTGCTCATAAGTTGCATTTAGCCTAGTTCTCAATTCAGGAGCCAAGCAATAGTAGTTATGCTTAGCCCTCGAATCTGAGTAGCTCGTGCTTTGGAAAAACTCTATTCTTCCCCCCATTCAAAACATTTGATTTGTTTGTGCTTATCATTGCTGAGCTTGTGTGTTTTCTTTCCTTTTAAGAAAGGTTTTCTCTAAAAACATAGATCACAAATTAGATCTAATCCTCACCTTATGCTTCCGTTCTCATCTTAACCCATCTCAAGAGAAAAGCACCTTGCCCAAGAAGATACCGGGAAGCTTACCCTTGAAGCCTGGAATAAGCTACAGAGGAACCTATCCAGTCGCTCAGTCAAAAGGACCGACCGTGAGAATCAAAGCACTGCCCCTGAGTCAAAGTAAACAGGAAAAGAGGACAGAAGGAGTTATTACCATACAGAGAGGCAAAGATTCTTGGAACCAGAGACCACAAACATCAGGGTCATCGACCCCACCACTCACCCGTGCCCCCCGCATGCGTGCCCGCCTCCATGCGCACTAGCACCGCCGCCCATGCCCCCTTTGCAGCGCACTACCGCCGCCCACCCCCCTTTGCAGCGCACCCACCGCCGCCATCATCGCCGGCACCAGGCCCCCCTTCCCCTCCGTCGCACCTATTGCCACATAGCACCTACTCCATCACCACTACTCCGCAACCGAACACCAACGCTCGCCTATAAACCCCCCCCCCACCAGCCCCCTCAACTCCCAACTCGCTCAAGGCACACTCCAGATAAATCCCCTCTGCCAAATCGCAAGCAACTCCATTTTCCACTCCCTCGCCCCTAAGATCACAATGCTTGGTGATTCTTGGGTTGAAGACTGTTGCACATGGTTCATAGTCTTTGGTTTCCTCCTCTGTATGATGGTAATACTCATCGATAGACTCCTCCAGTGGGAAGAGCAAAGAGAAAGAAACAGGCAGTGAAAAGTGAAAAGTGAGAAGAGAAAAGAAGATAGTGAAGAGAAGATAAGAAGAAGGTTCTCCCAGAATCAACCCTGTGCCAGTCATCTCTCCGCAGCCTGGTCAAGCAGCAACAACAGAAGGAGGACCCGTAACACCCTTATTATGTGGTACTTCAAGGAGTTCAAATGCCCAAGATTCAAGAGTTCTACCCTCATTCTTTTTAAGTGGGGTAGTATTCCAGTAAGGTTCCTGCTGTGGAAAAAAAGGAGAAGACTTGTAGCAAGCTTGTGGAGGACCAGATCATCAAAGCATATAAGTTTCTGGATGAGAAGTGGTCACCCAAGTTTTGTTGATGAAGCGCTAGAAGACCAATCAAGGAAGGAATCCATGAGGGATTTCGCAAAAGAAAGGTTTGTGTGTTGGCATCGATGCTTCCTCAATAAGCTAGCTGCCAAGCGAAGTTGAAGCCTGAAGATGATCTTTGAGTAGCCAGAACCAGCGTTTGCAATCAGCAACCGGATGCTCCTCAAGGCCAGATTTTGTTGAAGTTCCATCTCCTCGAAGAATCTGCAAAGTGAAGATATGTAGCTGAAGTAAAGCTATACCCATAACCCTTCTAAGCCGAATCTCGAGGACGAGATTCATTTTAAGTGGGGTAGATTTGTAGCATCCCAAAAATTCAAATTCTGAAATTTTCTCAAACTTGCTCTAAATTCAAAATGAATTTCAAATTTCATTTCAAAATGTTTGTTTGCGAGTTGATATCAACAAATAAATTATAGTGGTCTATTTTCTCTCCAAAATCCTCCTCAAAATATCCTACAAATATTTTCCGAGTGATCCCCCTCAAATTCTTTCCAGAAATACTGCTCAGATATTTCCCCAGTAACCCCCCTTTGATTTCTTTCCAGAAATACTGCCCAAATATTCCACCGATGTATCTCCGGATATTTTCCTCTTGAGAAATACCTTCAGAATCATTTTTCAAGACCCTACAAATATTTTCTTCATAACTTTCCTCATGTCCATACGTATACGTATGCCTCCAGTGTCATACGGTGAGCTCTACAAGCAAATCTCACTTATACAAGACAAATACATGCTAACCTCCCACTAATCATCTCATCCTCCCACTAATCCTCTCATCCCTCCCCCTAATTCCCCCACCATGGCTATAAATAGAGGGGCAAGGGCCTCCTCTCATCCCACCCCAAGCCATTTCATGGCAACTCTCTCCCCCCCCCACACACACCCACTCCATGTTCCACACAAGCACACACTAGCACAAGGATCGTTCGATCGTTCTTCGATCGTTCGTCCCCTGTTCTTAGTTTGTTTGTTCGTTCGTCTGATCGTTCGATCGTTCGTCCGATCGTTCATGGTTCGTTCGTCCGTTCGTCCGATCGTTCGATCGTTCGTCCGTTCGTTCGTCCAAATAATCTTTTTCATACCGTTATGCTGCCGAAATTCCGATCGTTCGTTCATTCGATCATTCGATCGTTCATCGTTCGTTCATAGTTCCTATTCATCATTCATCGTTCGTTCATAGTCTATATTCATCGTTCTTCTAGATAATCTTTGTCCTGCCGTTATGCTGCCGAAATTCCGATCGTTCGTTCGTTCGATCATTCGATCGTTCATCGTTCGTTCATAGTCCCTATTCATCGTTCATCGTTCGTTCATAGTCCCTATTCATCGTTCTTCCAGATAATCTTTGTCCTGCCGTTATGCTGCCGAAATTCTGATCGTTCGTTCGTACGATCATTCGATCGTTCGTCCGTTCGTTCGTCCAAATAATCTTTTCCTGCCGTTATGCTGCCGAAATTCCGATCGTTCGTTCGTCCGATCATTCGATCGTTCGTCCGTTCGTTCATAGTTCCTATTCATCATTCATCGTTCGTTCATACGACTATTCACTATCACTATTCACCATTACTATTCACTATTACTATTCACCGTTACTATTCACATACACTATTCATCATCGTTACTATTTATCATTACTATTCATCATCATTACTATTTCATCGATGATATCTATAATTTCTTTTCCATCGCCACTATTCATTGTTACTAATCATCGTTACTATTCATCGGTCATCTAGTCATCCCAAATTTCAACTACTCATCCATCATGCTGTCCAGTCCACCTAAGACCAGCCAGACCCATGTTCCAATCATATGAACTCCGGTGACTGTGGTTTTCCTTCCAGTGGGAACTTCCCATCTGGTCACCCATCCCAGGTTTCTCCAAGTGAGCACGCTTAACTTTGAGATTCCTTTGAACCAGGCTCCCCAAACTTAGATTCCAATAATTCTCGTTTCTAAATTCTTATCAAACTATTCCCTATCCAACCATGTCATCCCTTAAGCATGGTCCATATTCCAGAAAACTCCCAAAATACTCTTGTCCCATATTCTGCCTATAACTCTCCTGTTCATACTAAGTCAGACAATTCATTCGTCACTATTCTCACCAACAGTGAACTTCACTGTGCTACACCACATACACCCAGCTATAAATACACCCAGCTACCCTCTCCCTCTCCACACACACTCAACACCCTCAGCCAAGGCAAACACCCCACCCACTCAGTTACTCTGCTCTACCGGCTACACGCATAGTGTCGCTTCGCCTCCAGTCTACCCTCCTGGTAAGCACCTCTGCTCCACCATCAGTAATATCACAACACCACATGACACAGATTCTACTCAAGACTCTACCCATCCATATATCACTATTCTGACCACTAAATATTTGTTGGTATACTTGCTTGTTTGTATGTTTGCTTATTCATGTTGCATAGTTATCGGAGCGTTTGTGCCGTCTCGTGGAGGTCAGATCTGCAAGTCTACGCCAGGCATTGGAGCTAGAAGCCAGTTCCGCGAGCTCCCCTTCCCCCTTCGCCGAATAAGCACGGCAAGCTCACTGGATCCCTTTGATGCATAAATTACCTATGTTTTACAACCACAACCCTCAGCCTGTTATTTTATGCATGATATGATTTTAAGACAAGTTATTATGGCCACCCAGCCGCTTGCCGCAATCAATCCCTGATATATTTGTTACAAATGATTTGAGGAAAGGTGTGAGTTTTCAAAAGAAAATACTTAATTTTCAAAATGTGTATGATGAAGGGTTTTCACCCTTATCACCTTGTGAGTGGGATAATCAGGGACTCCCTGGTTTAGGGGAGGGCCTAAGGTGATGGCTCAGCTAGTTTAGGCGTGAGCAGAAGGATTGTCCCCTCGTATAAGGACCGGTTTGTCATCTTTCACTACCTGTACTCATGATAAGTACAACCACTCGAGACTGTGTGGGCAGTCACTCAATCTGAACTCGTACGGTCCAACCCCAGGGTTATGAAGGCTAGGGAGCACCGGGAGGATAAGGAGGGGGAAAGTTTTGTCCGGTTTGGACATGGTGGTGGCCTGACTCCTTCCGGATAACCGTTAAGGTTAGGACGTGCGTGGAAAGAAAGAGAGTCGGATTCGGGTCTCATTGATCATGAGATCGCAGAGCCGGACTAGTGGGTAAAGTGTACACCTCTGCGCAGAGTTAAAACCTATTCGAATAGTCTGTGTCCACAGGAATGGACGAGTCTGGTATGGTATGGCAATTAATGTTTTGTTTTCCAAAAAAAGAGATGCTTTTGAAAAGTGGTTTTTAAAAGGTCTGGCTGTTGAGCCGTGAGCTATGGTGGACGGGAAGTCCAGTAGCTGTTTTTGAAAAGGAAAACCAGTGGGAAACTGCTGAGATACCTGGATGGTTTAGTCCAGGGGATTTTGTTATAATACTGAAAAACTTCCTGCTCCTTTTGGAGAGGATGCGCTTTGCAAAATACAAAATGTTTTTCAAAACAACCCTGCATAAAATATTGCTGTTTCTGCAAATATCTTGAGCTCTACATATTCCATGCATTATATCTGATTTCCCCATTCCGCGGGTGAAGGTGGGCTGCTGAGTACGTTTGTACTCACCCTTGCTTATTTGTTGTTTTTCAGAAAAAGGAGATCGGGTAAGAGTTACGACTGTTCCCAACCTTGCCTGTGGCTGTTGGACCGCTGAATTGCTTCACTGCGTATATCGGACTGCTTCAGCCCCACTCTGATGATATGTCTCGAGTTGTGGACCAACTCTTAAAGTTGTTCGCCACCTTTGTAAGTTTGTCTCGTTTAAGCAGATTTGGTATCATCTGATGTATAAATGTGTTTACTAGCCTCCTGGGACTAGTAATTGTATCACATTTGAGTCCCAGAGGATTGGGGACGCTTCAACGATAGGATCTTTACTCTACTTATGTGCATCTCGACCGGATATTATGCTTTCCGTATGCATGTGTGCAAGATTCCAAGCCGATCCTAAGGAAGTTCACCTTAGGGTCGTAAAACGAATCTTGAGATATTTAGTTCATACTCCTAAGATTGGCCTTTGGTACCCCAAGGGATCCACATTTGATTTAATAGGTTACTCAGATGCTGATTGGGCAGGGTGTAAAATTGATAGAAAGAGCACCTCAGGGACTTGTCAGTTCTTGGGAAGATTCCTGGTGTCTTGGGCTTCAAAGAAACAAAATTATGTAGCTCTTTCTATCGCCGAAGCCGAGTACATTGCCGCAGGCCATTGTTGCGCGCAATTGCTTTGGATGAGGCAAACCCTTAGGGACTATGGTTACAAATTAACCAAAGTTCCTCTCTTATGTGATAATGAGAGTGCAATCTGCATGGCGGATAATCCCATTGAGCACAGCCGCACTAAGCACATAGACATTCGGTATCACTTTTTGAGGGATCACCAACAAAGCGGGGATATCGAGATTGCATATGTTAGCACCAAAGAACAATTAGCCGATATCTTTACCAAGCCATTAGATGAGAAAACATTTACCAAACTTAGGCATGAGCTAAATATTCTTGATTCTAGGAATTTTGATTGATGTTTTGCACACATAGCTCATCTATATACCTTTGATCATCTCTCTATCCTTGCTATGACTAATGTGGCTTTCAAGTGTATTTCATGCTAAGTCATAGATTGAAAGGGAAAAAGGAGTCTTCGGCAAAGACAAGGCTTCCACTCCACTCCATCGAATTATTCATCCTTCGCCGTCACTCCGCACCGCTCTCCAATTTGGTATAATCTTCACTCACTTATTATTTACCAACGGAGGAGAGAAAAAGTTAAAGGGCTTATATTTCACTCGCATGTATCTGTTTTTGGCGATTCATGCCAAAGGGGGAGAAAGTATTAGCCCAAAGCAAAAGGACCGCACCACCACCAATTTAACAAATGTAGTCTTTCAATTTGAATTTATAGAAGTTTTTCAAATGGTATCTTATTTTTGATAGAATTTTCAAATTGGTATAACCCCTTTCAAAATTAATATCTAAAACCCTCTTGAACACTAAGAGGAGAATTTCATTGAGAGGGAGTTTTGTTTAGTCAAACGATTCATGCCAAAGGGGGAGAAAGTATTAGCCCAAAGCAAAAGGACCGCACCACCACCAATTTAAAAATGTAGTCTTTCAATTTGAATTTATAGAAGTTTTTCAAATGGTATCTTATTTTTTATAGAATTTTCAAATTGGTATAACCCCTTTCAAAATTAATATCTAAAACCCTCTTGAACACTAAGAGGAGAATTTCATTGAGGGGGAGTTTTGTTTAGTCAAAGGAAAAGCATTTGAAACAGGGGGAGAAAATTTCAAATCTTAAAAATGCTTCTCGAAATCTTATTCATTTACCTTTGACTATTTGCAAAAAGACTTTGAAAAGAATTTCCAAAAGAATTTGCAAAAACAAAACAAGTGGTGCAAGCGTGGTCCAAAATGTTAAATATGAAAAACGCATCCATACATATCTTATGAAACGTAGATTGGTTTAAATTCCAAGTAACCTTTGCACTTACTTTATGCAAACTAGTTCAATTCAACACTTATATATTTGCTTTGGTTTGTGTTGGCATCAATCACCAAAAGGGGGAGATTGAAAGGGAAATAGGCTCACACCTTTTCCTAAATAATTTTGGTGGTTTAATTGCCCAACACAAACAATTAGACTAACTAGTTTGCTATAGATTATAAGTTCTATAAGTGCCAAAGGTTCACAATAAACCAATACAAAGTTAAAAGAAAGGGTACAAAAAGAAAATAGCAAAGCAACGGCGCACCGGACTGTCCGGTGCACCACCGGACGGTGTCCAGTGCACCAGGGTGGATTCCCTCCAACTCGCTAGCTTCGAGAATTCTAAGAGCCACTCCACTATAATTCACCGGACTGTCCGATGTAGCACCGGACTGTCCGGTGTGCCAAGTGGAGCAACGGCTACCCGCGCCAACGATCGTCTACAACGGCTACAATGAACAGTGTCGACTGCGCGCGCAGAGTCAGAGCAGGCGTCAGATGGCGCACCGGACAGTGAACAGGACCTGTCCGGTGGCCCACATGTCAGAAGCTCCAACGGTCGAACCCTAACGGTTGGGTGACGTGGCTGGCGCACCGGACTGTCCGGTGCGCCATACGACAGCAGCCTTCCCCAACGACCATTTTGGTGGTTGGGGCTATAAATACCCCCAACCACCACTCTTCAAGGCATCCAAGTATTCACTACTCCTCATTCAATACAAGAGCAATACACAACACTCCAAAACACAAATCAAAGCCTCTGATCAAATCAAAGTCCCCAATTCAACTCTAGTTCTTAGGACTTGTGAGAAGATCGGCTTGTGTTCTTTTGTTGTTCTTGTTGCTTGGTTGGCTTTCTTCTTCCCCATTTCTTTTTCCCAAGTTCATTGTAATCAAAGCAAGAGACACCAAGTTGTGGTGGTCCTTGTAGTGGACTTAGTGTCTCATTTGATTGAAGAGAAAGGCTCACTCGGTCTAAGTGACCGTTTGAGAGAGGGAAAGGGTTGAAAGAGACCCGGTCTTTGTGACCACCTCAACGGGGAGTAGGTTTGCAAGAACCGAACCTCGGTAAAACAAACCATCGTGTCATTCGCCTTGTTTTCTTGTGATTTGTTTTCGCCCTCTCTTTCGGACTCGGTTATATTTCTAACGCTAACCCCGACTTGTAGTTGTGCTTAAAGTTTATATATTTCAGATTTGCCTATTCACCCCCCCACTAGGCGACTTTCAGTATTACTCATAAGTAATATATTTTCATGATTTCTAAAATCATCTAGGCGCTTAGTGATTTTGATAATCAATGATGACATAAGATTATCGTGTCCAGGCCCGGCTCTAACCTTAGGCCAGAGGGGGCGAGCGTTGGGAGCCTGTAACTGGAAGGGGCCCAAAATTTCTGAATTTATCAACACTATTTAACCATACTATATATATATATATATATATATATGACAACACTATTTGTTACCTAAGATGATAATTTGTGATATCCTGGCCTAAGGTGTCGTGGTTTCTGGAACCTGGGGACAATAAGATTTGTGTTCGGTAGGGGTGCTTGCACAAACTCACTCCAAACAGCAAGCTATGGGGGCTCAAGGATGGCTCTGAGGCGAGTTGGTTATACTGGTTCAGGCCGGGGTCCTAGTCCAGTGCAGTGCTGACAATAGTATTGCTTGGAACATGTTGTAGGAGCTAGTGTTGGTGTGAAGTTGTAGAGATATGAGATGATGTTTAGATGGGGGTTGTCTTGCCCTTTTATAGCCCAAGGGTAGACATTACAATGAGGAGTAGTATTAATATCGGTGTGGAGTTTGGCCTCCTGCTCTGGGCCTCATATCCCCTATGGTCTCGTTTATTGAGGCATGCACTGAAGTACCCCTAGTATGGCGTTGTGTCTCATCCACCTTCCGACGGGTTCCTGTAGCTACTCTGATTAGACGTGACGGTGCTTGGTGGGTTCTTGAAAGGGAAATGTGACCTTGGGCCATTTCTAAGTGTTTTGGTGATTTAGTGTCCAACACAAGTGCTTAAGTGTCAAATGGTGGACAAAGTACAAATCAAGTAAAGGTATGTTTCTCAGATTTAGTACATTGTTTTAGAGACTAATGTATTGTGTCTAAGTGCTAGAAACAGGAGAAAACAAATTGGAAAGAGATAGCTTTGTTTCAGCCAAAGCCAGCGCTGTCTGGGTGCACCAGACTGTCCGGTGTGCCAGGCTGGCTCAGGCGAACTTGCCGCTCTCGGGAAGGAATCAACGGCGTACGACTATAATTCACCGGACTATCCGGTGTGCACCGGACTGTCCGGTGAGCCAACGGTCAGCCGGGCCAACGGTCGGCTACGCGATCCGCGCGGGACACGTGGCCGAGCCAACGATCAGGAGAGGGCACCGGACTGTCCGGTGTGCACCGGACAGTGTCCGGTGTGCCAACGGCTCCAAGGCTGCCAACGGTCGGCTTCGCCAAATAAGGAAGGAAATCCGCACCGGACAGTGTCCGGTGGTGCACTGGACTGTCCGGTGCGCCAGGCGACAGAAGGCAAGAATTGCCTTCCCGGATTGCTCTCAACGGCTCCTAGCTGCCTTGGGGCTATAAAAGGGACCCCTAGGCGCATGGAGGAGAACACCAAGCATTCCTTGAGCACTCTTGATCACTCACACTCCATTCTTGCACACTTGTTCGACATTCTAGTGATTTGAGCTCTGTTCTAGTGTGCTAGTCTTTTGAGCTTAAGTCTGGGTCTTGTGTGTGCGTATTTGCTGTGATCTTTGTGTCTTGTGTGATTTGCTAATCCCTCCCTTACTCCGTGCTTCTTTGTGAATTTCAAGTGTAAGGGCGAGAGGCTCCAAAGTGTGGAGATTCCTCGCAAACGGGTTATAGTAAAGCAAGCAAAACACCGTGGTATTCAAGTGGGTCTTTGGACCACTTGAGAGGGGTTGATTGCAACCCTCGTCCGTTGGGACGCCACAACGTGGAGTAGGCAAGCATTGGTCTTGGCCGAACCACGGGATAAACCACTGTGCCATCTCTGTGATTGATCTCTTGTGGTTATTGTGTTTTGTTGAGACTCCTCTCCAGCCACTTGGCATTATTGTGCTAACGCCTAATCAAGTTTTTGTGGCATTAAGTTCAAGTTTTACAGGATCACCTATTCACCCCCCCCTCTAGGTGCTCTCAATTGATATCAGAGCCGTTCTCTTCAAGAAAGGGACTAACCGCCCGAAGAGATGGATCCTAAGGGCAAGGGGATTGTGATCAATGACAAGGAGAAGGAGTCACTCGTCAATGAGCCCAAGGATGACAAGCCTACCGACTCGGGCTCGGGCCACAAACACAAAGATGGGAAGAAGAAGAAGACAAGACGCATCAAGGAGATCGTCTACTACGACGACAGCGATGAGTCCACTTCTTCCCAAAAGGACAACAACGACAACGACTACGAGAGAAGGAAACCGGTTAATTCGAACTTTTCTTTTGACTACTCTCGTATTCCGCAAAGTACAAATGCTCATTTGCTCTCCATTCCACTTGGCAAACCTCCTCATTTTGATGGAGAGGACTACGGATTTTGGAGCCACAAAATGCGTAGTCACCTGTTCTCTCTCCAGCCGAGCATATGGGAGATTGTGGAAAGTGGAATGAAATTTGATAGCTCGGATAGTCCTATGTTTATCAATGAACAAATTCATAGAAATGCACAAGCTACTACTGTGTTGTTAGCCTCTTTGTGCAGGGACGAGTGTCATAAGGTGAGCGGCTTGGACAATGCCAAGCAGATCTGGGATACCCTCAAGATCTCACATGAGGGAAACGACGTCACCTTACTCACCAAAATGGAGTTGGTGGAGGGCGAGCTTGGAAGATTCGCAATGATCAGGGGAGAGGAGCCAACCCAAACATACAACCGGCTCAAGACCCTTATCAACAAGATAAGGAGCTACGGAAGCACACGATGGACGGACCACGACGTCGTTCATCTAATGCTAAGGTCCTTTACTGTACTTGATCCACATTTGGTGAACAATATCCGTGAAAATCCTAGGTACACCAAGATGTCACCCGAAGAAGTTCTTGGAAAATTTGTAAGCGGGCGAATGATGATCAAGGAGGCGAGATATGTCGACGATGCGTTGAACGGTCCAATCCATGAGCCTCAACCCATTGCTCTCAAGGCAACGAGGAGCAAGGAGACGCTACCTAGCAAGGTGGCGCAAGTTGAGGCGGCCGGGCTCAATGATGAAGAGATGGCCCTCATCATCAAACGCTTCAAGACGGCGCTAAAGGGTCGCAAGGGGCAGCCAAGCAAGACCAAGACAAAGGGGAAGCACTCATGCTTCAAATGTGGTAAGGTTGGTCATTTTATTGCTGTTGGGGACTTGTTCTTAAATGCTAAGAATTAAGAACAAGGCAACACAAAAAATGTTAAGTGTTAAGGCCCTTCGTCCTCCATAACGATATATCCCTTCGGGATATAAAGCATCTCGGACGAAGGTTACGAAGGACATACCTTCGTAAGCATAACAACGAAGAATGAAGCATTCACATAAATCATAGAATATGAAGTAAACATTTAAATATTGTCATAGAATTATCTCTATTTGTACCATTGAATATAAACGACTTTGAATTACAAATGTACCTTCGGTCCTGCGGAAGGCAAAAGTACAAGCGTGATGCGAAAGCAAATGACAAGTTAGCGTGAACAGTACGGGAGTACTGTTCATCTATTTATAGACGCGGGACGCAGCCCTCGTAAAATTACATCCATGCCCATTACATTTGTTAACGGTTTATGGAAATCTATTGAGGACCCCGAAGTCTTTTCATCTTTAAGTCGGTTCCCCCTTCTGCCATCGCGCCGAAGCTTTCCTGCGCACAGCTTCGGCTACACTCGACCTTCGTCTGGTTCAGGCTTCGTCCTGGCTGTGCTCCATATTCATAATTCTGGATCCGAAAATACCTGTTCACATAATCCACTCGGAAAACATTGTCAAATTATGTTTTTGAGGACCTTCGGAGGACGAAGGCCCCCAACAGTAGCCCCTCGCAATATTAATTTGTAACTAATAAATTCAGATTGCGATATGGACGAAGGCCTTAAGCCGAAGGTCCGAAAAAACACCTTCCCTCTGCTAGAATAGCAACATTCACTGACAAGCGGGGCCTTTTAACTTTCAACGCCCTAGGCGTATAAATAAGAACACATCGTGAATTCATTTGGTACACACGCTTGCCTTTTGCTTCGGCCCACTAAAAATTTTTAGCTCTTGCTCATTGAGATTTGCTGGTCTTTTTTGATTTCGAAGCTTCGGCCCTGGGAACAAATTTTTAGTGTTTCCGAAGATGTCTGAAGACAAGAAGATCCCTGCTGAGACGAAGCTGAGTCTCGAGGAGGAGAAGAATCTGGGGTTCCTGATAGCGATGGCAGAGACTAATACAGAGAAAATCACGAAGGAGATTCTTGAAGGTTTGTCCGAAGATACTGATGACAGCGACAGCTATGATGTGGAAAGTGATGGGGAAGAGGCCGAAGATCGACCGTGGCGACCAAGTCACTCAGTTTTTGGGAAAACAACCATCAAGCAGAGTCACATTGATAATATGAGGGGGCGATACTTCCGAGACATATCTATTGTGAGAGCTGACGCCGGGGAAAAGACTTCTCCCACCCCTGAAGAGGATGAAGTTGTGATTTTCCGAAGCCTCCTCAAAGCTGGGCTTCGATTCCCCCTGAGCAATTTTGTTATTGAGGTACTGAAAACATTCCAAATCTACCTTCATCAACTCACTCCCGAAGCTATTATAAGAATGGGGATTTTTGTTTGGGCTGCGAGAAGCCAAGGTTTGGAACCAAACGCTAAAAGCTTCTGCAACATACACGAGTTATTGTACGAGACGAAGCCCTGGGGAAAGGAGCAATACCACAACAACTTTGGGTGCTACAGCTTCGGCGCCCGCTCCGGGTCAAGCTACCCTGTGCCAACCTTTCGGAAGAGGTGGCCCGGAGCCTGGATGTCTGAATGGTTTTATGTGAAAAATGATCTAACAGCGCAAAATAATGTCAAAAGTATCATTATGTACCCAATTTGGCAACGCTTCGGGCTTCGAAGGCCGAAGGTTGAAATGGATGAAGCAGCCGAAGAATGCCAAAGAGCCTTCGGCGCAGTCTGCTCCTTCATTGGGACAAGGGACTTGGTCCAGGAACACATTGCCTTCAGGGTATGGCCACTTGCAGAAAAGTGGGAAATGCCGAAAGAAACCATCAAAGAGTCCGACGAAGGCGGACTAGTCAGATTAAAATACACATTCAAATATGCAGATAAATTTATTGAACCTGATGATGACTGGCTGAAAAGCATTGAAACATTAAGTGATGAATTACTTGGGGCATTCTCGAAGGCTGAAAATACTGCACTATCAGCAGCCTTCGGAGGCCGAAAAAAGAAGAGACTGAACCGAGTGTTTGATGCAATCGGGTTCTTCTACCCTGATTATTGTTATCCCGTCCGAAGGCAAAAAAGGAAAAACATAACCTCTGAAAAAGAAGAAGCTGAAACCGCTCCTAGCGAGCCAGAACCAAAAGGAAAAAGGCTGAAGATCTTCACACACCGACCACGCCATATTGAACCAGCTTCGGTGCCTGAGTATACTGGAGGAACCCCTTCGGCCGCTGAAGGTGAACGGCCACTCTTATTGCCAGGAATTGCAGAGATGGCCGAAGCACCATCGACAGAAGAAATGGAAGAAGCGAAAAATGTGACTAAGGAAAAAACCTCAGAAATTTTAAGTCCTGCAATAAACGTTGAAGCAACAAAAATCCAAAAGGCTCCAATGGTGACCCCAAAAAGGAAAAGAATGGTAAATGTACTAGATGTCTTGGAGACAATTAAGTCTTCAAGCACAACTCCAAAAAAGAGTGTTGAAATTGCTGAAGCTTCCTCTGAAGCTCCGACACAACAAACTGAAGCTGAAGCTGGGCCTTCAGAGCCCTTCAAGGAAGAAACTTTGGAAGCCGAAGCGATAAAAATTCCAGAACCAATTTTAGTTGAAGAGACGGACACTGCCATCCCCGAAGCGCCTGCCAGCATGTGTGATTACATCATACGACATGCTTCGGGAAAAAAGCTATCTGAGGAAGAAACTCATGAGGCCATCCATTATGCAAAGGAGCTGAAATATCCGAAGGGGGCAGTAATATTCAATGGAACAAATGAAGATGACTTCTTATACTGCCTGCCTGATAACAAAGAGCTATCCGTCTGCCGAGAGATGGCGAGAAGCATAGGCTTTCCGAAGCTTGAAGCTGGGTTAAGTGCCATGACGAAAGAGGATCTCGCAGACAGCCTCGCGTACAATAGCCTGAAGGTACGGGAATTAAACACTTGAGAAAAACCCCCTATTCTTTTTTACGCAACGCATTCCTTTTTTCTTATATGAATTCTTTTTGCATATAGGGCCTGGTCCTAAGCAACGCGTTAAGAGCGCAAAAGAGCGCCGAAGATGAAAGTTATGAAATTGCGTTTAATAATTTACGCTCCGAAGTTATCAAACTGAGAAACGAAGCTTTGGAAAAAGATAAAATTCTACTTACACTGGTAGATAAAGTGAAAAAAGACGAAGCTGCTTCAAAGGCCCAGGCCGAAGCTCAAAAGCGCGAGATTAAAGATCTTCAGAAACAGCTGGCTAGAGCTAAAGAGGAGCGCTCGCTTGAGGAAACGAAACGAGAACTTAGTGATTTTATGGTCAACAAATTGGAATCAAAAGTTAAGGAGCTTCGCACATCTCAAGGGAAATGCTATGTCAAATCTGTAGAATGTGTGAATAAAATTAAATCCAGCTTCGCCAGCGTAGGCGCCTTTTCCAGCGAAGAGAATTTCTCTCGAGGCAATCCCGAAGGTCCGCTGGAATGGATTAGCCACGAAGCAGAGGCCTTCGAAGAGATTCTGAACAGTCGTGGCGACATATGTGCTTTTTCGGGCGCCAGAGGAATTGCTTCCGTCCTGGAGAAGAAAGGTTGCGAACATGTAAAATTTTTAGCTCAATCCGAAGCTACCTTATCTACCGAAGACATCAAGGACCCCTCGGCCGAAGCGAGCGTGGTTGGCGGCAAATTTTTTACTGATATCTGGAACGACGGCGGCCGAGGAATGGCGCGAGAGATCATTGAAAGAAGCGAAAAAGGCATTCACGATGCTAGAAGAGTAGCAGACGCTGCCGAAAGGAGTAGGGAGCCCGAAGGACAGTTAGGTACCAAGTAGTCGTTCTTGTTGCGTTGTAATTTTCATTTTAAACTTTGCTCACGATTTGTAAAAGTACTGAAGAAGTGTTTTCTTCGCTCAGAAACTGTTGGACGATCTGCCGACCCCCACACAAAAGGGGATGAAGAAATTAACCAAATGGCCGAAACTATCATGGACAAGGTTGTTGACCAACTTCTGAATGAAGCCGCCGAAGCAGTATTGAGGGAAGATTAGGTGCTATTTGGAAAAAACATTTAAAGTGTAATCTATGCAACACTTTGTACATTTGAATGTAATATACAAGTCTCTTTTCATTATTGAATTCTTTACGATGCATGAAACTTTAAATACATACCACTTTTGAGCCTTTGGCGAAAAAACACCTTCCCTTCTTTTCATGCGTCGTGAAGAAGATAGCCTTCGTCAAAATTATTCTGATGAATGACATCGATGCCCCGCGAAAACATTTTCCGAGGCTATTTTCCGAAGCTATGCAACTTTGATATTGATCTGATAAAGTTCGCCCATGTTTCGTGAAAATATTCCCCGAAACTGTATTCCGAAGCTATACAATTTCAATGTCACTTTTTCAAAGCATCCCTTCGAAGGTTGAGAGTGTCCCCTTCTCTTGCCAAATGCGATATGATGTATGATGCTTATGCTATGCAAAATGATGTGATGATGTTATGTTATGCATGTGACATTTGTTCCGAAGATACACATAAAATATATTCGTAAGCTCTGCATTCCCTTAGGAACGTCTTTGGAGCTTCTTCGTCTTTTTTCACTTAGACGGTATCAGCGTTGACTTTTCGCTGTAAGCCTCCCTTAGGAGCTTCTTCGTCTTTTACTTAGACGGTATCAGCGTTGACTTTTCGCTGTAAGCCTCCCTTAGGAGCTTCTTCGTCTTTTACTTAGACGGTATCAGCGTTGATTTTTCGCTGTAGGCTCTGCATTCCTTTAGGAACGACTTCTGAGCAGAAAACTTACGCTGCGCTCCCTTTGGAACGACTTTTTGTGACTTTATAAACTTACTCTGCGTTCCTTAGAACGACTTTTTGTTACTCCGAAGGAATTTTAGTCCGAAGGTCCTTCTTGGTAACGGAAGAAATTTTAGGCTTCGGCAACTTAGGCCTGTGAATCAAATAAATTTTTCTCGTGAAAACAACGAAATTATTACATGTAAACTATCAATGTTTTTTGCTTCACAGAAAACAAAACTGAATAGAAAAGACTGCTATCAAAGGTAGGATATGTCAATAAATGTGCTTCGACTCTGGCACAGTGCTGTTGACTGTGCGAGCTTCGGACTGTTCTCTGAAGTCCCTCTGCTGTGGAGCGTATTGACTCCCTTCTGGCTGTTGACCTTGCTGCAATGGAGGTGGAGGCGGAAGCTGCTGCCAGGAAGCTTGAGGTTGGCTTGCCGAAGCTACAGAAGCCGCAGGGTGGTTGTCTATGTATTGTGGGACATAAGGCGGATGAAACGAAGCAGTATGCATAACCTGCTTCGACTGAGCTTGTTGAGATGCAGCTTCGGCTAGTTCCTTTTGCTTCTGGATTGTAACATGGCACGTCCTAGTGGTGTGGCCCTTGCCCTCTCCACAGAATAGGCAAAACAGTCTCCTTGGCTGATCTCCGAATCTTCCGCCGAAGCCCCTGGCGCCTCTGCCTCTTGGAGCTGATGGCCGAAAGAAAGTTTGTTGTTGCCCCGAAGCCTGTGAGGAGCACTGCGGCCTGTTTTGCTGACTCCCCTTATCATCATTCTGAGTGTTGTGAATGGAACGGACATGCCTCGGGTAGTATCTTCCTCCGAAGCCCCTGGTCATCTCAGAAAACCTGAAGGCCTCCTCCCTTCTTTGGCGAAAGTCATTGTCAGCACGAACGTACTCATCCATCTTTTGGAGCAATTTCTCCAAGGTCTGAGGAGGCTTCCGAGCAAAGTATTGAGCTGCAGGTCCAGGACGGAGCCCCTTGATCATGGCTTCGATAACGATTTCATTGGGCACCGTTGGTGCCTGCGCCCTCAATCGTAAGAACCTTCGGACATACGCCTGAAGGTATTCTTCGTGATCCTGAATACACTGGAAGAGGGCTTGAGCTGTAACTGGCTTCGTTTGAAATCCTTGAAAGTTGGTCAGTAACATATCCTTCAGCTTCTGCCATGAAGTGATTGTTCCTGGCCGAAGAGAGGAATACCAGGTCTGAGCAACATTCCTGACGGCCATGACGAAAGACTTCGCCATGGTTGCAGCGTTGCCCCCGTACGAAGACACTGTTGCTTCGTAGCTCATCAAGAATTGCTTCGGGTCGGAGTGGCCGTCAAACATGGGGAGCTGGGGTGGCTTATAGGATGGAGGCCAAGGAGTAGCCTGCAGCTCAGCAGACAGAGGAGAAGCATCATCAAAAACAAAATTTCCCTGATGGAAATTATCATACCAGTCGTCTTCGTTGACGAAGCCCTCCTGATGGTGGTCTTTCTGATGAGGCCTTCTGTTCTGCTCATCGTGAGTGAGATGGCGAACTTCCTCAGAAGCTTCGTCAATTTGCCTTTGCAACTCAGCTAGGCGGGCCACCTTCTCCTTCTTCCTCTGCACTTGTTGATGAAGCATCTCCATCTCTCTGATTTCTTGGTCTAGCTCTTCTTCCTCAAGCGTCGGGCTAACAGCTTTTCTCTTCTGGCTTCTGGCCTCCCGAAGAGAGACGGTCTCCTGGTTGTGGTCCAGCGGTTGTAGTGCTGCAGCCCCAGCCGCTGAAGCTTTCTTCGGCGCCATAGCGAAGGTCTATAGCTTCCGAAGGTGTTCACGAAGACTCGAAGTGGAAGTGAGTTCACCGGAGGTGGGCGCCAATGTTGGGGACTTGTTCTTAAATGCTAAGAATTAAGAACAAGGCAACACAAAAAATGTTAAGTGTTAAGGCCCTTCGTCCTCCATAACGATATATCCCTTCGGGATATAAAGCATCTCGGACGAAGGTTACGAAGGACATACCTTCGTAAGCATAACAACGAAGAATGAAGCATTCACATAAATCATAGAATATGAAGTAAACATTTAAATATTGTCATAGAATTATCTCTATTTGTACCATTGAATATAAACGACTTTGAATTACAAATGTACCTTCGGTCCTGCGGAAGGCAAAAGTACAAGCGTGATGCGAAAGCAAATGACAAGTTAGCGTGAACAGTACGGGAGTACTGTTCATCTATTTATAGACGCGGGACGCAGCCCTCGTAAAATTACATCCATGCCCATTACATTTGTTAACGGTTTATGGAAATCTATTGAGGACCCCGAAGTCTTTTCATCTTTAAGTCGGTTCCCCCTTCTGCCATCGCGCCGAAGCTTTCCTGCGCACAGCTTCGGCTACACTCGACCTTCGTCTGGTTCAGGCTTCGTCCTGGCTGTGCTCCATATTCATAATTCTGGATCCGAAAATACCTGTTCACATAATCCACTCGGAAAACATTGTCAAATTATGTTTTTGAGGACCTTCGGAGGACGAAGGCCCCCAACAATTGCTAACTGTCCCGACAATGGTAGTGACCAGGAACAAGGGAACAAGAGGGAGAAGAGGAAGAACTATAAGAAGGCAAAAGGCGAGGCACATCTTGGCAAGGAGTGGGACTCGGATTGTTCGTCGTCCGACTCCGACAACGAAGGACTCGCCGCCACTGCCTTCAACAAGTCATCCCTCTTCCCCAACGAGCATCACACTTGCCTCATGGCAAGGGAAAAGAAGGTAAGCGCTTGTAACACTAGTACTTATGCTTCTTCAAGTGAGGATGAGTCTAGTGATGATGATGAAATAGATTATTCATGTTTATTCAAGGGTCTAGATAGAACCAAGGTGGATAAAATAAATGAATTGATTTATGCTTTGAATGATAAGAATAGATTGCTAGAAAAGCAAGAGGATCTCTTATATGATGAACATGATAAGTTTGTAGAAGCTCAAAAATCCCTTGCTTTAGAAATAAAGAGGAATGAAATGCTTTCTTGTGAATTGTCTACATGCCATGACTCGATTTCTAGTTTAAAAAGCATAAACGATGACTTGAATGCTAAGTTAGAAATAGCTAATAAATCAACATCTTGTGTAGAACATGTTGTAGTTTGCACTAGGTGTAAAGATTTTAATGTTGATGCTTGTAGTGAACACCTAGTTTCAATTTCTAAATTGAATGATGAAGTGGCTAGTCTTAATGCCCAACTTAAGACTAGCAAAAGCGAATTTGATAAGTTAAAATTTGCAAGGGATGCCTACACGATTGGTAGACACCCCTCAATTAAGGATGGACTTGGTTTCAAGAGAGAAGCCAAGAACTTAACAAGCCATAAGGCTCCCATCCCCGCCAAGGAGAAAGGGAAGGCCCCTATGACTAGTAGTGTTAAAAAGAACATGCTTTTATGTATCATGATAAGAGACAGTCTTACAAGAGTTGTAATGCTTATGATGCTTTTGACTCTCATGCCATGTTTGCTTCTAGTTCCTCCTATATGCATGGTAAAGATATGTCTATGAGATATTTTGTTCATATGCCTAGGAGAAATGATGTTAATGTTCCTAGGAAAGTTAATGAACCTTCTACAATATATCATGCTTTAAATGCTTCCTTTGCTATTTGTAGAAAGGATAGGAAGATAGTTGCTAGAAAATTAGGGGCAAAATGCAAGGGAGACAAAACTTGCATTTGGGTCCCTAAGACAATTGTGACTAACCTTGTAGGACCCAACAAGAGTTGGGTACCTAAGACCCAAGCCTAAATTTGTCTTGCAGGTTTATGCATCCGGGGGTTCAAGCTGGATTATCGACAGCGGATGCACAAACCATATGACGGGGGAGAAGAAGATGTTCACCTCCTACGTCAAAAAAAAGGATTCCCAAGATTCAATAATATTCGGTGATGGGAATCAAGGCAAGGTAAAAGGGTTAGGTAAAATTGCTATTTCATCCGGGCACTCTATATCTAATGTGTTTTTAGTTGAGTCTCTTGGATATAATTTGTTATCTGTTAGTCAACTATGCAATATGGGATATAATTGTCTATTCACAAATGTAGATGTGTCTGTCTTTAGAAGAAGTGATGGTTCATTAGCTTTTAAGGGTGTATTAGATGGCAAACTTTACTTAGTTGATTTTGCAAAAGAGGAGGCCGGTCTAGATGCATGCTTAATTGCTAAGACTAGCATGGGCTGGCTGTGGCATCGCCGCTTAGCACATGTAGGGATGAAGAACCTTCACAAGCTTCTAAAGGGAGAACACGTGATAGGTTTAACTAATGTGCGATTCGAAAAAGATAGACCTTGTGCAGCTTGTCAAGCAGGCAAACAGGTGGGGAGCTCTCATCACACCAAAAATGTGATGACCACATCAAGACCTTTGGAGATGCTTCACATGGACCTCTTCGGACCCGTCGCCTATCTAAGTATAGGAGGAAGTAAGTATGGTCTTATATAGTTGATGACTTTTCCCGCTTCACTTGGGTATTCTTTTTGCAGGATAAATCTGAAACCCAAGGGACCCTTAAGCGCTTCCTAAGGAGAGCTCAAATCGAGTTTGAGCTCAAGGTGAAAAAGATAAGGAGCGACAATGGGTCCGAGTTCAAGAACCTTCAAGTGGAGGAGTACCTTGAGGAGGAAGGGATCAAGCACGAGTTCTCCGCTCCCTACACACCACAGCAAAATGGTGTGGTAGAGGAAGAACATGACGCTTATAGACATGGCGAGGACGATGCTTGGAGAGTTCAAGACCCCCGAGCGCTTTTGGTCGGAAGCCGTGAACACGGCTTGCCACGCCATCAACAGGGTCTACCTTCATCGCCTCCTCAAGAAGACGTCGTATGAGCTACTAACCGGTAACAAACCCAATGTTTCGTATTTTCGAGTTTTTTGGAGTAAATGCTACATTCTAGTGAAGAAGGGTAGGAATTCCAAATTTGCTACCAAAGCCGTAGAAGGGTTTTTGTTAGGTTATGACTCAAATACAAAGGCGTATAGAGTCTTCAACAAATCATCGGGTTTGGTTGAAGTCTCTAGCGACGTTGAATTTGATGAGACTAATGGCTCTCCAAGAGAGCAAGTTGTTGATTTTGATGATGTAGATGAAGAAGAAGTTCCAACGACCGCAATACGCACCATGGCGATTGGAGATGTACGGCCACAGGAACAAGATGAGCAAGATCAACCTTCTTCCTCAACAATGGTGCAACCCCCAACTCAAGATGATGAACAAGAGGCGTGTGATCAAGGGGGAGCACAAGATGATCATGTAATGGAGGAAGAAGCACAACCGGCACCTCCAACCCAAGTTCGAGCAATGATTCAAAGGGATCATCCCGTCGACCAAATTTTGGGTGATATCAGCAAGGGAGTAACTACTCGATCTCGATTAGTTATTTTTTGTGAGCACTACTCCTTTGTCTCTTCTATTGAGCCTTTTAGGGTAGAAGAGGCCTTGCTAGATCCGGACTGGGTGTTGGCCATGCAGGAGGAGCTCAACAACTTCAAAAGAAATGAAGTTTGGACACTAGTGCCTCGTCCCAAGCAAAATGTTGTGGGAACCAAGTGGGTGTTCCGCAACAAACAAGACGAGCACGGAGTGGTGACAAGGAACAAGGCACGACTTGTGGCAAAAGGTTATGCCCAAGTCGCAGGTTTGGACTTTGAGGAGACTTTTGCTCCTGTGGCTAGGCTAGAGTCCATTCGTATTTTGCTAGCATATGCCACTCACCATTCTTTCAGGTTGTTCCAAATGGATGTGAAGAGCGCTTTCCTCAACGGGCCAATCAAGGAGGAGGTGTACGTGGAGCAACCCCCTGGCTTCGAGGATGATCGGTACCCCGACCACGTGTGTAAGCTCTCTAAGGCGCTCTATGGACTTAAACAAGCCCCAAGAGCATGGTATGAATGCCTTAGAGACTTTTTAATTGCTAATGCTTTCAAGGTTGGGAAAGCCAATCCTACTCTTTTTACTAAGACATGTGATGGTGATCTTTTTGTGTGCCAAATTTATGTCGATGACATAATATTTGGTTCTACTAATCAAAAGTCTTGTGAAGAGTTTAGCAGGGTGATGACTCAAAAGTTTGAGATGTCGATGATGGGCGAGTTAAGCTATTTCCTTGGGTTCCAAGTGAGGCAACTCAAGGATGGAACCTTCATCTCCCAAACGAAGTACACACAAGATTTGATCAAAAGGTTTGGGATGAAGGATGCCAAGCCCGCAAAGACTCCGATGGGAACCGACGAACACACCGACCTCAACAAAGGAGGTAAGTCCGTTGATCAAAAAGCATATCGGTCTATGATAGGGTCTTTACTTTATTTATGTGCTAGTAGACCAGACATTATGCTTAGCGTATGCATGTGTGCTAGATTTCAATCCGATCCTAAGGAGTGTCACTTAGTGGCTGTGAAGCGAATTCTTAGATATTTAGTCGCTACGCCTTGTTTCGGGATCTGGTATCCAAAAGGGTCTACCTTTGACTTGATTGGATATTCAGACTCCGACTATGCTGGATGTAAGGTCGATAGGAAGAGTACATCGGGGACGTGTCAATTCTTAGGAAGGTCCCTGGTGTCATGGAGTTCTAAGAAACAAACTTCCGTTGCCCTATCCACCGCTGAGACCGAGTACGTTGCAGCAGGACATTGTTGTGCGCAACTACTTTGGATGAGGCAAACCCTCAAGGACTTTGGCTACAATCTGAGCAAAGTCCCACTCCTATGTGATAATGAGAGTGCTATCCGCATGGCGGATAATCCTGTTGAACTCAGCCGCACAAAGCACATAGACATCCGGCATCACTTTTTGAGAGACCACCAACAAAAGGGAGATATCGAAGTGTTTCATGTTAGCTCCGAGAACCAGCTAGCCGATATCTTTACCAAGCCTTTAGATGAGCAGACCTTTTGCAAGTTGCGTAGTGAGCTAAATGTCTTAGATTCGCGGAACTTGGATTGATTTATAGCATACATGTGTTTATGCCTTTGATCATGTTCCTTATGCATTTTGTTGCTTATTTATGGTGCTCAAGTTGTACAAGCACTCCTCGGACCTCACAAGTCTGTTGCAAAGTGATGCACATATCTAGGGGGAGATGTGCTACAACTTGACCCTTTGAGACTAAATGTGTGCTTGAGTTTGCTTGATTTAGTCTCAAAGGTGGGTTGAAAGGGAAAAGGCGGACTTGGACAATGCAAGACTTCCACTGCACTCCGATGAAAGAGTAAATTTTTCCGAGTTCATCTTTGTACTCTTATTGTCTTTTTATTCTTAGTTGAAAATTTTTGGTGAGGCAATGGGGTTAAAGGGCCAAGATTGATCCCGTTTTGGTGCTTGATGCCAAAGGGGGAGAAAATAAAGGCCAAAGCAATAAATGGATCAGCTACCACTTGAGAAATTTTGAAAATAGTAGAATAGAGCTTTTGGTTTGTCAAAACTCTTTTATTGTCTTTTTTGTCAAAAGTTGGCCTCTTGTGGGGAGAAGTGTTGATTATGGGAAAAAGGGGGAATTTTTGAAATCCTTGATCAATTTCTTTTGAAATACCTCTCTTTATGTCTCTACAAGTGAATTTGACTTAGAGATAGGAAATTGAGTTTGATTTGCAAAAACAAACCAAGTGGTGGCAAAGAATGATCCATATATGCCAAATTTGATTAAAAACAAATTTGAGTTCTTATTTGAATTGATTTTGTACTTGTTCTACTTGCCTTATGTTATGTTGGCATTAATCACCAAAAAGGGGGAGATTGAAAGGGAAATGTGCCCTTGGGCCATTTCTAAGTGTTTTGGTGATTTAGTGTCCAACACAAGTGCTTAAGTGTCAAATGGTGGACAAAGTACAAATCAAGTAAAGGTATGTTTCTCAGACTTAGTACATTGTTTTAGAGACTAATGTATTGTGTCTAAGTGCTGGAAACAGGAGAAAACAAATTGGAAAGAGATAGCTTTGTTTCAGCCAAAGCCAGCGCTGTCTGGGTGCACCGGACTGTCCGGTGGTGCACCAGACAGTGTCCGGTGTGCCAGGCTGGCTCAGGCGAACTTGCCGCTCTCGGGAAGGAATCAACGGCGTACGGCTATAATTCACCGGACTGTCTGGTGTGCACCGGACTGTCCGGTGAGCCAACGGTCAGCCGGGCCAACGGTCGGCTGCGCGATCCGCGCGGGACACGTGGCCGAGCCAACGGTCGGGAGAGGGCACCAGACTGTTCGGTGTGCACCGGACAGTGTCCGGTGCGCCAACGGCTCCAAGGCTGCCAACGGTCGGCTTCGCCAAATAAGGAAGGAAATCCGCACCGGACTGTCCGGTGCGCCAGGCGACAGAAGGCAAGAATTGCCTTCCTGGATTGCTCTCAACGGCTCCTAGCTGCCTTGGGGCTATAAAAGGGACCCCTAGGCGCATGGAGGAGAACACCAAGCATTCCTTGAGCACTCTTGATCACTCACACTCCATTCTTGCGCACTTGTTCGACATTCTAGTGATTTGAGCTCCGTTCTAGTGTGCTAGTCTTTTAAGCTTAAGTCTGGGTCTTGTGTGTGCGTATTTGCTGTGATCTTTGTGTCTTGTGTGATTTGCTAATCCCTCCCTTACTCCGTGCTTCTTTGTGAATTTCAAGTGTAAGGGCGAGAGGCTCCAAAGTGTGGAGATTCCTCGCAAACAGGTTATAGTAAAGCAAGCAAAACACCATGGTATTCAAGTGGGTCTTTGGACCACTTGAGAGGGGTTGATTGCAACCCTCGTCCGTTGGGACGCCACAACGTGGAGTAGGCAAGCATTGGTCTTGGCCGAACCACGGGATAAACCACTGTGCCATCTCCGTGATTGATCTCTTGTGGTTATTATGTTTTGTTGAGACTCCTCTCCAGCCACTTGGCATTATTGTGCTAACGCCTAATCAAGTTTTTGTGGCATTAAGTTCAAGTTTTACAGGATCACCTATTCACCCCCCTCTAGGTGCTCTTAGTTCTGTCGAGTCAGCTCATGGCGTTGCTTATGGATGTCTTCATTATATCTTTGTCTTTCGTCATCCCCTTAGCATCACTTTTTATCATGCGTAGGTGTAGGTCTGGTACAGCGTATTGCCGTGTCCCTTCTGGGTATAGGTCACTGTAGAGACACCGGTGCTAAGGTCTTTATTGGCGGGGTCGTTCGGTCCTACTGATCAGCAGGGATACATATCCGGCGTCGTGCTTGGCAGAGTCCCCTCGGTACCACTTCCATAGTCCGGCATGGCTTGGTGATGTCCCATCGCCTCGACGTGGCTTGATAGTACTAGGTCGGTCGGCTGTCATCATGCTCGGTTGCTCGGCGGGCAGGTTGGTTGGCAGCCTCGCTGGGTTAGTCGGCAGCCTCGCCCCGTTGGGCTGGTCGGTAGCCTCGCTGGGTTACTCGGTAGCCCGGCCTTGCTATGTTCCTCAGTGGATATTTGTTCGGCGGGCTGTCACGCCCGGTTTTAGAAGGCAAACCGAATGTGAACTATGTACATGCCAGGATCAGAAACTCACGTACACAACGAATACATAACTAGACATCATCACACATGCTCAAACAATAACGTAAAGATGTATTAATTTGATTACATCATGATGCCCAAGACATCCATAGAGTCTTAAACATAGATCAAAGTGCGAATACGAAACATAGTAATATACGGCCTTCATAGGTAGCCGACTGGGGGTTTGCCGCTAACCCACGCCTAGACCTCATCATAGACTTTGCAATGTGGACAACCTGGTGTTTTGGTGTTTTAACCAAGGGTGAGTACACATCAACGTACTCAGCAAATGTCTCGTTTGGCTAAAGTGAACTAGCTGTATGTGGGGTGAAGCTCAGACTGTTGTTATTAGTTGGTCAGGTAATTATTACAAGTAGAGAGCCAAGTTTTAGTAATAATCCCAAGTTATTAACCCAAAGGTACTCCTTCCAAATAGAAAGAACACCAGAATCCATAATCATAATCATCACGATTAAAACCATTATCATCATCATCATCTGTAATCATAGTATCTCTAACCAAAGGATCTCACACGGTCGCTCATAACCGTGAGCACGGCTGATACATCAGTTTCATAGGACTCTGCAGAGGTTGCACACTTTACCCACTGTCACACCCAAATTTAGGGGTCCAAACCCGGGCGCGACTCACATGTGCGCTAGGTTCAAGTCTCACACATATGATGACTCATGGTACAGAAACGAATGTCACATCTTTAATATATAATGGAGTTCTGTACAAAATAGTCAAATAATTACATCATATGAATACAACGATCTAGCGGCCTAGACCTCTCACGAATCCATTGCGACATCATTCATGCTTCTCGTCCTGGTGTACCTGTTCTTGACCTGGGGGATGTGAGTACAACAAGGGTGAGCTCACATACGTTCATCGCTCAACAAGTTGTGGGGAATAATGTGCATGAACTCACTACAGTGGGGCTATTGTGAAGTGTAAGGGTTACCAAAGGAGATGGTTAAAGCAGAGCATTGCTTTTAAAGTCGGTTAAAATTTTATCAGCAGTTACTAAGTATAAGTAGATACCTACCCAAGTAAACGAGAGATCTGAATTAATAATAACACCCACAATGCAATGCATATGACAGATTAAGTTTAGTTCCATATATTAATCATGCGAGAGTCCTGAGTCGCTCTTGACCGTGAGCACAACTAATATACCAGTTTTACACTCTGCAGAGGTTGCGCATCTTTACCCACAAGTCATGTTACCTATTTGTCATGGGGTTGTACAGACCTCATACACCTATACCGAGGAAGCGAGGCAGGGTAGCACTACGAGGCATTTCCAAAGTTCCACTAGTTCGAGAATACCCGCTACGGTTTCAAGAAGGAGGCATATGAATCCCTCGTCCGAATTGGACATCGCAGCAGTTCGACCCGAGAACCTCCCTATAATCTGCATCGATGCCTCACCGCTTCCCCTTTCGGGTAAGGTAATCTCTCCCTATCTTTCCTAATTAATTGGCCAAGGGCGTCCCATTCTACCCTCGTGGTAGCACTGTTATCTCAAGTTAAGCTCCATGTTCCAAATAATACAATGGTCTTTTCATGAACAATAATTAAATCAACAACATAATTCGAACATGATCATAATATAACATTAATTTCCCAAAACCAAGTAGAGCAATAGCAAATCTACCCAATAGTTCATTTGTTTGCAAGGTGTGGGATAAACAATTCTATGGAAAACCTATTAGGTCCCATCAAATTAACCTGCATATCACAGTGATTACAAGGAACATTATTATGTAAAGAGAAAAGTGA
The DNA here is from genome assembly GCF_902167145.1 of Zea mays. Classification (NCBI taxonomy): domain Eukaryota; kingdom Viridiplantae; phylum Streptophyta; class Magnoliopsida; order Poales; family Poaceae; genus Zea; species Zea mays. The sequence continues at coordinate 184,377,845 of NC_050098.1, forward strand.
TCGAAGGCATAACTTGCCTTGGACTCGAGATTCCGATGTACCAACTTGCTCTTCAAGTGACTCGTAACCTCGCTACTACTCATAGCAATACAAATAAAGATGGTATAGGCAAAATTAACATCACACCAATCACAAGACCACATTGCATAATAATGATCTACGCATCGTAACTAAATCCTAGGTTCGAGAACCACTAAATTCGGAGTTACGGTTATAAAGCTATGATTTCCCAAAGGTTTAAGTGTTAGATATAAAACAAATTAAGTGCACAATTTTAACCATATGTTTCATTACAAAATAAGGTCACTAGATCATAAATAATATTAATATGAATTTAATGCAACTCGAATGGATCAAAAAGGAGTTAAAATGGATTAATTACGAGTTAACCAAGTTTCTAGAATTATTTTGATACTAGAAATCATTTTCTGTTTTAAATTCTGAATTCCTTTAATAACTCTGGATTGCGGACAAAAATACCAGGGAGTCTAGGGGTTGGTTTACAAAACTCCTAGGTCTTCATGAAATTAATTTATCCCATGGTTCGGCCAAGTAACACTCGCGTACTTCCACGTTATGGCATACCAATGGACGAGGGTTGCACTCAACCCCTTTCAAGTGATCCAATGATTAACTTGAATACCACGATCTTTTCCTTTTGAGTAGTCTTCCCGTTTGCGAGAAATCTCCACAAGGTGGAGCCTCTCGCCCTTACAATATTGATCACGAAGAAGCACAAGAGTAAGGGACAGAAAGCAACACACAAGACTTAAATCTGCAACACACACACGCACACAAGCCAAGAATTGAGCTCGAAACACACCACAGGGAGTTAGCAACTCAAACGGAGCTCAAATCACTAACACGATGAATCAAATGCGTGGCGGCGGAGTCTGGGAGTCTTAGGATGTTTCTTGAAAGCTTGGTGTACTGCTCCATGCGCCTAGGGGTCCCTTTTATAGCCCCAAGGCAGCTAGGAGCCGTTGGAGATCAACTTAGAAGGCAATTCTTGCCTTCTGGCAAGTGGTGCAATGGACAGTCCGGTGAACCACCAGACAAGTAATGTTCATGTCTGGTGCACGACATCCTTCCATATCGGGCACAGCCGACCGTTGGTCCTCGGGACCGGTTGGCGCACCGGACACTGTCCGGTGCACACCGGACAGTCCGGTGTGCCCAACCGACCGTTGGCGCGGGCCACGCATCGCCCGAAGATTGTGCAGCCGACTGTTGGTCGCGAGCGCCGTTGGCTCACCCGATAGTCCAGAGATTTTTAGCCACGACACTTTTTCCTTTTCCAGAGAGCGACGAGTTCGTCGCCGATGTACTTGGGCGCGGTCGCTGAAGGCTCACCGGACAGTTCAGTGATTTATAGCCACGTCGCCCCACCGATTCCCGAGAGCGCCCAGTTAGCGCCGAGCCAGGCTGGGGCACCGGACACTGTCCGGTGTACCACCGGACAGTCCAGTATGCCGGGCTGGTAGTGGTCTTTGGCTGTCCTGAGACATTCTTTCTTCCATCCTTTTTCTCTTTTCTTGGTCATGTCTCTAGTACTTAGATAAACATGTTAGCAACCAAAAACAATCGACTAAGTCCAGAGACATACCTTTCTCTTTGATTTTCACTTCTCACTTAGTTAGCACATATGAACTCAAAGCAACATGTTGGGAATCTAATCACCAAAACAATTATCGAAATGTCCCATGGGCATATTTCCCTTTCAATTTCCCCCTTTTTGGTGATTTATGCCAACACATTAAAAAGCAACTAATAAGTGCAAATTTGAGACCAAATTTACTCACATAGGATTTTGGCATATATGGATCACTCTTGCCACCACTTGGTTTGTTTTTGCAAATCAAATTCTTTTTCCTATCTCTAAGTCAAACACACTTGTTTGGGCAAATCGAGAGATATTCCAAGAGTAAGATTGATCAAGTGCCAAAACTCCCCCTTTTTTCCATAATCAAATTCTCCTCCATAAGAGACCAAATTTTGTAATAAGAGTATTTTGGACAAAACACAAAATCTAACTCTTCTATTTTCAAAATTCACAAGTGGTTGGTTGATCCATTTTGCTTTGCCTTAATTTCTCCCCCTTTCGCATTAAGCACCAAAACGAGATCATTTTTTGGCTCTTTAACCCCATTGCCTCACCAAAATGTCAAATAAGAGCAAAAAGGCAATGAGAGCATAAGTATGAACTTGGAATTAAATACACTAATACCGGAGTGCAGTGGAAGTCTTATCGTCGTCCAGGTTCATATTCCCTTTCAATGTTCCTTCAAGACTACTTCAAGTATACTTAAAAAACCAAGTTAGTCTCGAAAAGGTCAAGTTGTAGTTCATCTTCCCCTTAACATGTGCATCATTTGCATATGGACTTGTGAGGTCCGGGGATGCCTTGTACAACTTGAGCACCATAAATAAACACACATGAAGTAGATACACAAAGTAACATGAGCAAAGACATAGAATACATGTATGCTATAGATCAATCCAAGTTATGTGAATCTAAGACATTTAGCTCACTTCGCAACCTGCAAAACCTTTTCTCATCTAAAGGCTTGGTGAAGATATCGGCTAGCTAGTTCTCGGTGCTGATGTGGTACACATTGATATCTCCCTTTTGCTGGTGGTCTCTCAGGAAGTGATGCTGGATGTCTATGTGCTTAGTGCGGCTGTGTTCAACAGGATTATACGCCAAGCGGATTGCACTCTCATTGTCACATAGGAGTGGGACTTTGCTCAGATTGTAGCCAAAGTCCCGAAGGGTTTGCCTCATCCAAAGCAGTTGCGCGCAACACTGTCCTGCGGCAACATACTCAGCCTCAGCGGTGGATAGGGCAACAGATGTTTGTTTCATGGAACTCCAAGACACAGGGACCTTCCTATAGATTGGCACATCCCTGATGTGCTCTTCCTATCAATCTTGCACCCGGCATAGTCGGAGTCTAAGTATCCAATTAAGTCAAAGGTAGACCCCTTTGGATACAAGATTCCGAAGTAAGGCGTAGAAACTAAATACCTAAGAATTCGCTTAACAGCCACTAGGTGACACTCGTTGGGGTCGGACTGAAATCTAGCACACATGCATACACTAAGCATAATGTCCGGTCTACTAGCACAAATATAAAGTAATGAACCTATCATTGACTGGTATGCCTTTTGATCAATGGACTTACCTCCTTTGTTGAGGTCGAGATGTCCGTCAGTTCCCATCGGTGTCTTCGCGGGCATAGCGTCCTTCATCCCAAACCTCTTGAGAAGATCTTGAGTGTACTTCATTTGGGAGATGAAGGTGTCGTCCTTGAGTTGCTTCACTTGGAAACCAAGGAAGTAGGTAAATTCGCCCATCATCGACATCTCGAACCTTTGCGTCATTACCCTGCTAAACTCCTCACAAGACTTTTGATTAGTAGAACCAAATATTATGTCATCAACATAAATTTGGCAAACAAAAAGATCACCATTGCAAGTCTTTGTGAAAAGAGTGGGATCGGCTTTCCCAACCTTGAAAGCATTAGAAATAAGAAAATCTCTAAGGCATTCATACCATGCTCTTGGGGCTTGCTTAAGTCCATAGAGCGCCTTAGAGAGCTTATACACATGGTCGGGAAACCTGTCATCCTCAAAGCCAGGGGGTTGTTCCACGTATACCTCCTCCTTAATTGGCCCATTGAGAAAAGCGCTCTTCACGTCCATTTGGAACAACCTAAAAGAATGGTGAGCAACATAGACTAATAATATCCGAATTGACTCTAGCCTAGCAACAGGAGCAAAAGTCTCATCAAAATCCAAACCTGCGACTTGGGCATAACCTTTTGCCACAAGTCGAGCCTTGTTTCTTGTCACCACTCTGTGCTCGTCTTGTTTGTTGCGGAACACCCATTTGGTTCCCACAACGTTCTGCTTTGGACGAGGCACCAGGCTCCAGACTTCATTCCGTTTGAAGTTGTTGAGCTCTTCCTGCATGGCCAACACCGAGTCCGGATCCTGCAAGGCCTCTTCTACCTTGAAAGGCTCAATAGATGAAACAAACGAGTAATGCTCACAAAAATTAGCTAATCGTGAGCGAGTAGTTACTCCCTTGCTGATGTCACCTAGAATCTGATCGACGGGGTGATGTCTTTGGATCGTTGCTCGGACTTGGGTTGGAGGGGCCTGTGTTGCTTCTTCCTCCACAATATGTTCTTCTTGTGCTCCCCCTTGATCCTGCCCCTCTTCTTGAGGTACCTGTACATCATCTTGAGTTGGGGGATGCACCATTGTTGAGGAATATGGCCGATCTTGTTCCTATAGTTCTTGTGGTCGCACATCACCTATCGCCATCGTGCGCATTGCGGCTGTCGGAATTTCATCTTCATCTATATCATCAATATCAACTTGCTCTCTTGGAGAGCCATTAGTCTCATCAAATAAAACGTCGCTAGAGACTTCAACTAATCCTGATGATTTGTTGAAGGCCCTATACGCCTTTATATTTGAGTCATATCCTAGTAAAAACCCTCATACTGCTTTGGGAGCAAATTTTGAATGTCTACCTTTCTTCATCAGAATGTAGCATTTGCTCCCAAATACACGGAAATAATAAACATTGGGTTTGTTACCAGTAAGGAGTTGGTAGGAAGTCTTCTTGAGGAGGCGGTGCAGATAGAGCCGGTTTATGGCATGGCAGGCTGTGTTCACAGCTTCCGACCAAAACCGCTGAGGCGTCTTGTACTCTCCAAGCATCGTTCTCGCCATGTCGATTAGCGTCCTGTTCTTCCTCTCTACCACACCATTTTGCTGTGGTGTGTAGGGAGCAGAGAACTCGTGCTTGATGCCTTCCTCTTCAAGATACTCTTCAACTTGTAGATTCTTGAACTCGGTCTCATTGTCGCTTCTTATATTCTTCACCTTAAGCTCAAACTCATTTTGAGCTCTCCTTAGGAAGCACTTTAGGGTCCCTTGGGTTTCGGATTTGTCCTGCAAAAAGAACACCCAAGTGAAGCGGGAAAAATCATCAACTATTACAAGACCATACTTACTTCCCCCGATGCTGAGGTAGGCAACGGGTCCAAAGAGATCCATGTGAAGAAGCTCCAGTGGTCTTGATGTTGTCATCACATTCTTGATGTGATGAGTGCTTCCCATCGGTTTCCCTGCCTGACATGCTGCACAAGGTCTATCTTTCTCAAAACAGACATCGGTTAGTCCTAACACATGATCTCCCTTTAGAAGCTTATGAAGGTTCTTCATCCCAACATGTGCTAGACGGAGATGCCAGAGCCAGCCCATATTAGTCTTAGCTATTAAGCATGCATCTAGATCGGCATTCTCTTTCAAAAAATCAACTAAGTAGAGCTTGTCGTCTAATACACCCTTAAAAGCTAATTAACCATCACTCCTTCTAAAGACAGATACATCAATATTCGTGAATAAACAATTGTAGCCCATGTGACACAATTGACTTACAGACAGAAGATTGTACCCGAGCGACTCTACTAAAAATACATTTGATATTGAGTGCTCGTTAGTGATAGCTATCTTGCCCATGCCTTTGACCTTGCCTTGGTTCCCATCTCCAAAGATGATCATATCCTGGGGATCCTTGTTCTTGACGTAGGAGGTGAACATCTTCTCCCCCGTCATGTGGTTTGTGCATCAGCTATCGATAATCCAGCTTGAGCCCCCGGATGCATAAACCTGCAAGGAATTTAAGCTTAGGTTTTAGGTACCAAACTCTTGTTGGGTCCTGCAAGGTTAGTCACAATAGTTTTTGGAACCCATAAGCAAGTTTTGTCTCCCTTGCATTTGGATCCCAACTTCCTAGCAACTACTTTTGCATTCTTGCATAAAAGTATAAAGTAAGCATTGCAAGCATGATAAACAGTAGTAGGTCCATTGTAAACTTTCCTAGGAGCATGAGAAGTAGCATAATTTCTCCTAGGCCTACTTCTACCATGAACAAAAGCGGAACTATGCGAACATAGCATGAGAATTAAATGTAGCATCATGATAACCAATATGATCATAACATCTTTCATTATGAGCACGATTAGAGAATTTCCTATCATAAATATAGGCATGGTTCTTTTGAGAGCTACTAGCCATTGGGGCCTTCCCTTTCTCCTTGTTGAGAGCGGAGGTCCTTTGGCTTGTTAAGTTCTTGGTTTTCTTTCGAAAGCCAAATCCATCCTTAATTGAGGGGTGTCTACCAACAGTGTCGGCATCCCTAGCAAATTTTAATTTATCATAATCATCTTTGCAAGTCTTAAGTTGAGCATTAAGACTTGCAACCTCATTGTTTAATTTAGCAATAGTGACATCATGTTCATCAAAATTAACATCTTTACACCTATTGCAAATAACTACATGTTCTACACATGAACTAGTTGCATTTCTTTCCCTAGTTTAGCATTTAATTCATCATTTAACTCCTTTAGACTAGAGACAGATTCATGACAAGCAGACAACTCAGAGGATAGCATTTCATTTCTTTTAATTTCTAGAGTAAGAGATTTTTGAACACTAACAAATTTATCATGTTCCTCATACAAGATATCGTCTTGCTTCTATAGTAATCTATCCTTTTCATTAAGGGCATCAATTAATTCATTTATTTTGTCTACTTTATTTCTATCTAATCCTTTAAACAAATCAGTATAGTCTACTTCATCATCAGATGACTCTTCATCACTAGAAGAAGTATACTTGGGACTGTCACGAATACGTACCTTCTTCTCCTTAGCCATAAGGCAAGTATGGCGTTCGTTGGGAAGAACGAAGATTTGTCGAAGGCCGAGAAAACCAGTCCTTCATTGTCGGAGTCGGATGAAGAGCAGTCAGAATCCCATTCCTTTCCAAGATGCGCCTCGCCCTTCGCCTTCCTGTAATTCTTCTTTTTTCTCTTTCTTCCCATGCTTTTCTTTTCCCTAGTCATTATCATTATCGGGGCATTGAGCTATGAAATGACCAGTCTTACCGCATTTGAAGCAGGAGCGCTTTTCCCTTGTTTTGTTCTTGTTGGGGTACTCCTTGCATCCTTTTAGCGGGTCTTGAAGCGCTTGATGATGAGTGTCATCTCATCTTCATTGAGCCCGGCTGCCTCTACTTGTGCCACCTTGCTTGGTAGCGCCTCCCTACTGCTAGTTGCTTTGAGAGCAACGGGCTGCGGCTCGTAGATGGGTAGTGGACTATTCAAGGCATCGTCCACGTATCGAGCTTCTTTCACCATCATACGCCCGCTCACGAATTTTCTGAGTATCTCCTCGGGCGTCATCTTGGTGTACCTAGGGGTTTTACGAATAAGATTTACAAGATGAGGGTCAATTACTGTAAATGACCTGAGCATGAGTCGGACGACGTCATGATTCGTCCATCTTGTGCTTCCAGAGCTTCGGATTTTGTTGACCAGGGTTTTGAGCCTGTTGTAGGTCTGTGTTGGCTCCTCTCCCCTGATCATTGCAAACCTCCACAGCTTGCCTTCCACCAGTTCCATCTTGGTGATCATAGTGGCGTCGTTACCCTCATGTGATATCTTGATAGTATCCCAGATTTGCTTAGCGTTGTCCAAGCCACTCACTTTATTGTACTCATCCCTGCAAAGAGATGTTAGCAAAACAGTAGTAGCTTGGGCATTTTTATGAATTTGTTCATTTATAAGCACAGGATTATCCGTACTATCAAAATGCATCCCATTTTCCATAATTTGCCAAATGCTAGGATGGAGAGAAAATAAATGACTACGCATTTTATGACTCCAGAAAGAATAGTCTTCTCCATCAAAGTGTGGGGGTTTTCCAAGTGGAATTGAAAACAAATGAGCATTTGAATTATAAGGGATGCGAGAATAATCAAAGGAGTAGTTTTGATTAAACGTCTTTCTTTTGGACGAGTCGTCGTCGTCATCCCTTGGTGAAGAAGAGGAGGCGTCGCTGTCATAGTATATGATCTTCTTGATGCACCTCTTTTTCTTTCCACCCCTCTTCTTGTGACTCGAGCCTGATTCAGTGGGCTTATCGTCTCTTGGGTCGTTGAAGAGGGACTCCTTCTCCTTATCGTTGACCACCATCCCCTTACCCTTAGGACCCATCTCTTCGGGCGATTAGTCCCTTAAGGGTGCGTTTGGTTGCAATGACAGGACGGGATGGGATGGGACGATCCCTCAAATTAGGTTGTTTGGTTCTGGATCAAGGGTTGGGACAGTACTATCCTGTGTTGTCCCCTGTTGTCCCTCAAATTTGGAGGGACGAGAGAGGACGTCAGGGGACGATCCCGTCCTAGCTGTCCCACAACCAAACACACCCTAAGAAGAGTACGACTCTGATACTAATTGAGAGCACCTAGAGGGGGGTGAATAGGTAATCCTGTAAAATCAAACATTAAACAGCCACAAACTTGATTATAGAAATGTTAGTGTGATCAAGTTGCTATGAAGTGATCTATTGTGAACCAAAACAATAATAGAGAAAAGCAACAAGAAACACACGATTTTTATCTCGTGGTTCGGCCAAGTAACACTTGCCTACTTCCACGTTGTGGCGTCCCAATGGACGAGGGTTGCACTCAACCCCTTTCAAGTGATTTAATAATCAACTTGAATACCACAGTCTTTTCCTTTTGAGTATTCTTCCCGTTTGCGAGGAATCTCCACAAGTTGGAGCCTCTCGCCCTTACAATATTGATCACAAAGAAGCACAAGAGTAAGGGAGGGAAAGCAACACACACAAGACTCGAATCCGCAGCACACACACGCACACAAGCCAAGAATTGAGCTTGAAACACAGCACAGGGAGTTCGCAACTCAAACGGAGCTCAAATCACTAACACAATGAATCAAATGTGTGGAGGTGGAGTCTGGGAGTCTTAAGATGTTTCTTGAAAGCTTGGTGTACTGCTCCATGCGCCTAGGGGTCCCTTTTATAGCTCCAAGGCAGCTAGTAGCCGTTGGAGATCAACTTGGAAGGCAATTCTTGCCTTCTGTCGAGTCGTGCACCGGACAGTCCGGTGAACCACCAGACAACTATTGTTCATGTCCGGTGCACGATTTCCTTCCATATCGGGCACAACCGACTGTTGGTCCTCTGGACTGGTTGGCGCACCGGACACAGTCCGGTGTGCCCAACCGGTCGTTGGCGCGGGCCACGCGTCACCTATAGATTGCGCAGCCGGCCGTTAGCCGCGAGCGCCGTTGGCTCACCGGACAGTCTGGTCATTTTTAGGCGTGACTCTTTTTCCTTTTGCCGAGAGCGACGAGTTCGTCGCCGATGTACTTGGGCGCGGTCGCAGAAGGCTCACCGGACAGTCCGGTGATTTATAGCCACGTCGCCCCGCCGATTCCCGAGAGCGCCCAGTTGGCGCCGAGCCAGCCTAGAGCACCGGACACTATCCGGTGTGCCAGGCTGGTGCTGGTCTTTGGCTGTCCTGAGCCATTCTTTCTTCCATCCTTTTTTTTCTTTTCTTGGTCATGTCTCTAGTACTTAGATAAACATTTTAGCAACAAAAAACAATCGACTAAGTCCAGAGACATACCTTTCTCTTTGATTTTCACTTCTCACTTAGTTAGCACTTATGAACTCAAAGCAATGTGTTGGGCATCTAATCACCAAAATAATTATCGAAATGTCCCAAGGGCATATTTTCCTTTCAGACGCAGAGCTCGCATTTACGACTACGCGAGAAAAGAAACTATGATGACCAGAGCTACGACCGAGAGACAGCGATCACACTAAGCGACTATGGACTAAAAATATTTATCTCAACACGATTAAATTAATTGATATTCATGCGACACGCAAATAAATTAGCGCTAGATCCTAATTAGTTTGGTACTCGATTAATCATTGTTACGCTACGCACTTTAATTAATATACATGATTCTATGCGAATTAAAAAGGTTGTCACGTGACATAACGTGCGGCACGACGCATGAATCAAACGAAATTTAAAACACTACGACGCGCGCTGGGGCCACGCGCACAGGAACGGGGACGTGCGCGGGCGGGGGCTATCGCGCTGGGGCTACGCAGGGGTGCCGCACCGGGCGGAGTTGTCAAGCCCATGTCTTGTCCATGGAGAGTTTTTCATGTAGAAGATAATCCCGGTATGTCGCCCTCCAGTCGTTCAAATGGTCTGATTCACTACGCTCATCAGTGTCCTTGACAACAAAGACTACGGGGGCATGCTGGGGGCCAGCCCCTATGGAGGTAGGGTGGGTCGATATTGCTAGTAGGGAAACGAGGATCATTGTCGACCTACCCCGTCTCCTCATAGTAGACAAAGGGTTCAATAAGGTCGTTGGTGAAAACCCTATCTAGGATTGTTTCACATCCGTATACCACCTTTGCCAGCATGCCGATCACCTCGTTGTCCCATCAGTAGTCAGAGTGGTTAGTAGTCTCTTCTACAGGGATCATTTGGCCTTGGGGCGGCAGCGATAACCAGAGTGTCATCATGTTGCTGCTTGTTTTTCTCTTCTACTTGCTGACACGGTCAATAGTGGCCTTATCGATATCCATGTCTTGCTTGGCCTTTTTTTAGAGCGGTCGAAGATCACCACAATAGCATCCTCGTGCGGACGCATGACTGATTGCGATGTCGAGAAGCTCCTTTGTGATGCGGGGGACTTTGCCGCCCAGCTTGTGCGAAAGGGTCTCACTGGTGGTCCCAAAGATGAATGCACTAACGACATCAGCATCAGCGATGTTGGGAAGCTCGTTGCATTATCATGAAAAATGTTAGATGTAGTCCCAGATGGATTATCCACGCTTCTCGCGACAATTCTTGATGCGCCAAGGGTTTCTCGGGTCGCACACACATGACCAAGATGTTGACAGTATTAGCCCAACTTTGGATGCATCCGGGTCTTAGGTGTTCTAGCCAAGAACAGGCCAATTCGGCTAGGTAGGGGGAGGTTACAGATAACGAAATAGCCATTATCCACCCCCAGTCTAACACTAACTAGTAATCTTCAAGCCACAAACTGGAGTTCGATTCCTGAGTACTTGATGACATTAGCAAGTGCATGGTATGATTGGGGTACCAATGCCTAGAGGATGTGGTGCTCAAAAGCTTGGGGACGTGGCAACGGTGGGCTCAGACTTCGATCCTCATTAGGGATGAAATGCCCCCCATGGCGTCAAGGATAGCCATGGCTAATGATGAGCCTCGTGGGCTCTCGCTCACGGCTACGAACATCAAGAATGTTTCGAGCGAGAGGTGGATGGTACCCCTGACATTGTGCTTTGGTTGTCGGACCAATAGAGCATGCTCCTCTAGTCGCCCCGTGGTCTTGTGCTGGGTGGCGATGTGCCCACATCGACAAGACATGCATCTCTCGCACTATTATTTTGTGATGGGGCAGAGCAACCCCTAGATTTCCTGCTAGGTCTTGCATTCATGTGGGGTTACTAGTTCTAGAAGCCTATCGAAGAACGCCCCCATGACAGGTATGTTTTGGCTAGCATGGAGGAAGCGCAAAGAGTCGTCATCGCCCTATAGGATCTGCTTATGAGTGTCGCATGCCATGGCGTGTGCGTGTCTACCATTGCCTCGAAGCTGTGCAAGTTGTTGTTTTGGTGGGCCACGATCCCCCTCTAGCTGGTGCTGATCATCCCAGACCCAGCCCTATCGGGCACGTGGTTGTCCCTCCTACGACTAGTCAAAGCACGGGGGACCAGAAACTGCTAAGAGCATCAAAATTTCCTCCGAGATTTTCCCCGAGTTGTCCGTACTCGAATTGTGACCTTTAGGGGTGTCATCCATAAGGCATTTGCATGCAAGGTTATGGCTCACTCCACTTGAGGGGGGGTGCGAGAGTCGAAACCTGAATTGATTAAAGGATATTGTAGATCAAATCTTTGACATGGTTGGCCATTCCCTCGAACTCGACGTCATCAGACGAGGGCATGTGACCCCTGGCCACGATAGCGGCGACCATTCCCTTAAGATTGCAGTCTTGCGGAGTCTTGTGGGGAACACAGTCAAGGTGTCCCTATAGATTGTGTCTGGAGAGATCGATTCTCCATTGGGGAGCTGTGAAGGCGTGTTAACAAAGCAAAAGCCAAAATCCGCAGGATATCATAGGATGGGTTAGGTCCTATATAGACTGTGAACCGGTGCTCCATCTCCTTGAAGCGAGAGAGGGCATGTGAACCCCGCTCTGGAAACACAGAGGATCGAGTTGGAAGTCTATGAGTGCCTCCGTGATGGTGTCGAGGTTGCTATCTAGAAGAGACTCGAGGACGGGGACCTAACCAGTTGTCCCTCGGGAGTCACCACAAAGTTGAGGCTCCTGAAGCGTATGATTGCCGCGAGGATTACTCAACGTTGTGACTAGCCATCCAGTACCTAATAATGAGGATAAAGAAAACGTGCGAGAGCACTTATATCACGTGTGGTTATTCTAGCAGGCTCATAGTTACCCTCATAAACTCGCGAGAAACTATTGGACCTCGCAAAGGAATGTGTAGTTGCAGAATCTATTATTTCCCGGAAGAGGCCGGCAGTACCAGGTTCTTTTGGCTCACCAAGATTTACCAAAAGGCAGGGGCATGTGTTGAGCACTAGATTTGGCACCTTGGCACGGTCGGACGGTCCGTGATTAGATTAGTTCAAGCGTGAGTCCTCATCTCGTGCGTGGTTGTCGTAACAAACTCTCGAGAAACTGTTGGATCTTACATATGAACGGATCCAGACCTCCTCTATATAAATGAAGGGGCACGGTCGATTGAGAACACGCACAATCCAATCGAATCAATCCAATTACCTTATTTTACCTTATGCATTAGTTCTAGATGTAGCGTAACCCTAGTTGTAGTTTTCCAACTCATATCTTCACCTCTCTTCGCCTCTACGTCGCCTAGAGATGCTTTTGGTGGCCCACCGATCCCAAAGGAACTCTATGACCTCTCCTCCCCGATAGGGTCTTCCCCGGGACACTACAAGAGCTACAGTCATTTTCGGCGGCCAGGCGCCGCCGAAAATAAGCCATTTGCCGCCGAAAATAAGCTATTTTCGGCGGCGCCTGGCCGCCAAAAAAAACCGGCCGAAAATAAGCCTTTATTTTCGGCGGCCTAGACCAGGCCGCCGAAAACAGCTTATTTCCAGCGGCTGGCTCCCTGGCCGCCGAAAATAACAGATTATTTTCGGCGGCCAGACAGTCAGCCACCGGAAATTAAAAATACCGAAAATAAAATCCCTATTTTCGGCGGCCAGGGGGGCCGCCGAAAATTACTAATTTCAGAGAAAAAAATTGAAAAAAGCGAAAAATAACAGAATTTCATACAAAATTCATACAATAACAGAAATTCCATACAATAACAGAAAATTCATACTTGAGTTCACAACATAAAACTTGAGTCCATACAAATATAAAGTCCACAAATAGTCCATACAAACATAAAATCCACAAATAGTTCATTACAACACAGTGCGGCACAAAGCTAACTTAATCACACATTGGGGTCGTTGGAGTTGTGTCCACTACCTCCAGAAGCCAATAACTGGTCGACGAAGTCGTGTAACAGGTTTGGATCCTAAAAAAAAGATGACATTAATAACGGCATTGGTTACATGTATAACGACTATTCAAACAAATTGTTTCTCAAACTAACCTCTCCTGCATAAGCTCCCTCCCCTGCATAAGCTCCTCCTGGTGCTGGTATGACCGGTGGTGGCGTGTTGTGGCCCATGACCCCGGATCCCTACAAAATCAAGTTTAGTAAAGATTTGAAATTAGGTTGATACAAACGACAAGTCTTAACTAAATTGAATAACCTGAGGTGGAGGTGGAGGTGGCGGAGCATGTAATCCCCACTGAGGCATCGGCGGCTGAAATTGAAGGAAAACAAATGGTTGCTGTTGTGCCTGCTGTGGAAACCAAGACTGTTGCAAATATAATATATTAGTTATAGAACCAATATCGAGCGTGTTGAGAATAAATAAGACACTCACGTTCATTGCTTGTTGCGCCTGTGCGTTGTAAGCAGCCATGTACTCTGATTGCTGTTGGAGAAATGTCATTTGTTGTTGCCGCATCTCTTCACGAAACTTTTCTTGCTGTTCCCTCATATCTTCCTCCATGCTAGATACAGAGCGGCGACTACGGCTGCTACTACCACAGCCCGCCTGCGACGAAGAGCCGCCACGAGAACGCAACTCCGTCGAATCGATAACACCGGTAAACATAGAATATCTTGAAGAACAAGAAAATTAGCTATTCGGTCGTAGTTCCAATATTATTGAAAACAATTCACAAGTTCATACCGTCCATGCGCCTTGCCTCCAAGTGAATGCACAACCTCAGCGTCGATGGTAGGCGCTCCTCGTCAATCGTAGTCTTCTCCATACTTCTTAACCATCTCCTGCCCGTATGTCTCATGCAATACAATCTTCTCATAATCCATACCGAGACCTTTGATAATTGTCTTTGATTGGTACATGTCTTTAGGCAACTTATTGGGCTTTGGGAGCACATCTCCTAATAACTTTAAAATCTCATTGTAACAATTGTTCGAGAAAAAGTACTTGGACTTAATGGCCATGAGCCGAGTCACAAAAGCGAGTATACTCACATCTGTGTGTTCATGCAACGGCTCTTCAGAGTCTTTTAGTAGTTTAAAAAATCTGGAAACCTCTGGTGTGGCAGGATCCTCGGAGCTTAGGTTGAATTCTGGACGTAGCGAATCTAGCATCTCATGCATCGCATCATCGACAGCCCAATCATTGTTCTCCTCTTCTACATTCCGGTTGGGTAGTACCTCACCATGATGTTCCCACACCTCATATCCGGGCATAAATCCAAACTGACAAAGATCTAGGCTAACTCTTTCCTTATTAAGAAATATACTGTTTTCGTGCCGCCTACAAGGGCATCTGACAGTGCCGGTTAAGGACAAAGCGAATACGTGGTCCATAAAATCTTTGGTCTTTGCTACCCACTCATCAGAATGACGTCCATTCCTACTCTAGCCATTGTACATCCATGCACGGTCTTCAGCCATGCCTGAGACTGTTAAACCGAACCATATCGTGAAACCATTATTCAATTTCATCAAGTATATCGGTCCTATATGTATAGGCAAGGATAGAGTCTAAACCACAACAAGCTACCAGGACCCACAAATAATTTTGGCAGCATAACCTCGCTGCCAAATATTATTTATATAAAACAAAGAATGATATAATATTAATCAAATCAAACTAAGTACCACATACACTAATAATTCAATTATTCTACGTACCAATACCATTACTATTAAAATTAATAATATAATAGTACCACATTTTAATATGAAATTAATGGCTAAATACAATATACCTCTAATTACTAAAACACATATACCACTAATACATTAATGAAATCGAATTAAACAATAATATTAATCACACAACTAATTAAACATACACAATCACAAATATATATTAATTTCGGCGGCAATTAAACAACGGCCGCCGAAAATATTGAATAAATAACGCAAAAATAATACCTAACGATCGGGGCTTTGAACGACGACGACGGCGGAGTGGATTGAACGGCGGCGGTCGACGGGGGCAGCGCGGGGCTTTGAACGACGGTCGACGGCGGCTCGGGGCGGCGGCGGCTTGGCGGCGGCGTCTGCGGCCGGGCGTCTGCGGCTTGGGGCAGCGGCTTGGCGGCGGCGTCTGCGGCGGCGTCTGCGGCTTGGGGCGCTGCGCGGCGCGGGGCCGGCCGGCAGCGGCACGGGGGAGGGCACGGCGCGGCAGCGGCGGCGACTCGGGGCGGCGCGGCGGGCAGACGTGGCTCGGTCGGGAGAAGAGAGGAAGCGGAAAGAGAAAGCGTCGGCCGACCGTTTTAAAATGGCTAATTTTCGGCGGCCATGGGCAGGGGCCGCCGAAAATAACTTAATTTTCGGCGGCTGTGTGAGTAGCCGTCGAAAACTAGGTTATTTTCGGCGGCCCCTACCCATGGCCGCCGAAAATTAAGTTATTTTCTACGGCCTATCCCTGCCGCCGAAAATTAGCCATTATTTTCGGCGGCCACCCCTTAGCCGCCGAAAATAACAGTGGCCGCCGAAAATCGTGTACAGTGTTGTTGTGGGAGGTGAGATCAAGGTTCACCCGAGAGCTCTATGTGCCATGACGGATGGTCCGCTGCCCCACCGCGAACAGTCTGATGCCCTACCGTATTGCGGCACCTGACACCTCGCAGAGAGATCCCTAAGGTCTTGACTCTCGGTGAGAATGATGTAGGGATCATTGGTGTATGGTCCAAAAGCGAGCCAACAATAAGTTAAGATACAAACAAACAACATAGAATATTAGAGTGAATTATATAATCTAGGTATCTTAGGATAATACATAAGCATGTCATTAGATGTTTGTTTAGATTATGGTTTAGCTTTCTACCGTATAAACAAATATCTCTAATAGGTTTATATAATTCAAATTATATTTTTTTTATAAAATAAGCTAGATTATATAATTCTGCAAGTAAACAAACTGGCCCTGAACGATGGTGATGATTGGTGAATAATAATCAGGGGCCTAGAATTGCTGGCGCCGGTACGTGGCTGAAACCAGCAAATTATCGGATTCTCTTGACCTCGCCTGGCCATGGAACGTGGCAGCACGAGATTGTGCGCCGCAGCGCGAACTACCTTGCCGTGCGCGTGCCGTGGCCCGTCACTGGCTTCTCGCATCGTGCCGCAACCGCCGTGTCCGCCCATCGCCCAATTCGCCAGTTCGCCACGCATGCTCCTCCCCACCGCTAATCATCGGTCGGCATGCGCGCGGCGCGGGCTCCCCTCTGGCCTCTGCGTTGTCGCTGGCGAACAGAAATAGCATGAGGCACCTGCGTTTTTTTTGGGGTGCAAAGAAACGTGGTGGAGGAGGCGAGAGACGCCGGCCGACAACGTCGGCGCGCCCAGCGTACTTTCGCCGCGATCGTGCTCCGTGTTAACCGCAGAGGTGGCTGCTAACCGCGGAAGCCAAAACGTGGCCGACGTGCGCGCGAGGCCGGCGGGCGGGCGGGCCGGCCCGACGTGCGCTCCAAACCTCTTTTCGCTCGAAGAGCCGAAACCATGGCGAATGGTGCAAAGAATCTGTAGGTTAGCGGAAGGGTGGACTGGGTGGTTACTGGACAGGTTGTTTTCTCTGTAGGTTGTTTTCTGAGAGTATATAGATGTGGGCTTGCTTATCGAGTGAGGGGACAGAAAACGTTCGGTTCAAACGGAGACGCGTGTGCTTGGATCGTCAATTTATATATTTTTTTGACGAAATCGCCAATTCTTTTAGCCGTTCGAGGAGGCACGACCCCTTTTTTTTGGTCTTCTGTTTACGAGGTACGACCATGGCGCATGGGCATGGGCTCCGTTTCCAGCACGTCGAGGCGGCCATGTTGTTTAGCAGACCGCGCCGTTCTGTCGGGTTCTATACTTCTATGGCATTTGTCACCAAACGGGAGCAGTTGGAGGCGAAGTGGTGAGCTCTTGCTGCGCCAGGGCGTATCTGGAGATTAATTAAAAAAAATGTACAGTCACAATGACGGCACTACTCCGGGCGCATGGCTGGCGAGAACCCACTGCTTGCTGCACTACTGCACGTCGCGGCTGAATGGAATGCAGTAAAAAGCGACGTGTACGATTTGACCGCCGCATTGACCGATTATTTGTTGATGTACTGTTGGCGGCAGCCCTGCTTCACGCTTCTGTACTACATGCTGCGGGAACTGCTTTCCCGCCACCGTGTTCCGCTACACACCCGAAAACTGGCTGGAGTTTCCCGCCAGTTTTTATGGAACCATGTAAAAAAGGGCTGAAATTTGGTAGGATATCCGGAATGCTTTATGTATTGCTTGTATATCCATGCTCAAAAGCTGTGTCAAGCGAGCCTCGGTCCGTTTCATCAATTTTCACATCCGTGCTCACTGCTCCACGGCAAAAGATGCCCACATTTGGCGTTTGCGACGTACAGAAAGGAAGGAGAGAGAAAAAAAAACGGCGGTTGCGTTTTTCCTGAGGTGACGAAAGGTGCTTTGACCCGGCTACCTTTTTCGGCGACGCTGTGCTGAGGCCTGAGGGGCTGAGCCCCGCCGGACGACCTGACGCCATTTGGCGTTCCCGGTGGACGACGAGCAGAGTGCAGAGAGCAACATGGCAACGTTCCTCCTCACCAGACACCAGCACGGCAGGCCGGCAGCAGCGGCTCCCGCATCTGTACTTTCAAAATTTGAAGGACGCCGGCGCCAAATCTTTTGCCAGCTCGCCACGCTCTCCGCCGGCCGTCTGGTCTGCCATCTGCGACAGCGATCGCACAGGACGTCAAGCCGTGTCTCCTGCTATATTGTCCTGTTCTTTACGGTCGCTGCCGCCGGTCCAGGTGATATCATCATCAGGCACTCGCCACGCCACCACGGAAAGCCTTGGGTCGTGTCGACTGGCAATCGCCGTTGCACAGTAACGGTACTCCCACAATTCTCTGATCTGCAGCTGCAGGAGAGGCCCTTAAGATCTGATGGCTGTCATGTCTTGCACATCCCCAGACCCCAGTGATGTGACGTCGGTCCGCGCTGCGTCCAAGTGACTGACTGCTGGGGACACGGCGTTCGCTGTGCGGACACCGCTGTCGTGTCTGACTTCTGAGGGCTCGGCTCGGCTGTGCCCGCGACCGGCGGACGCGGCCCCCGAGGCCCACGAGACACCTGACCTCAACGCAACTCCGGTTGAGTGTCACGGAACCGGACGATGGCGGTCGCGTCGTGGCCCCACTGTTTCCTCGCCGGGCGAAGAGCCTCTGCCCTCTGTACTTGTACAAACTCTGTCATTCAACTCTGCAATCGAAAGCATGATGATGGGACGAGACGGTGGTGCTCAGCAGCAAAGCCACGATTTAGGGAATGCGATAGGATTCATGATAATCACACGCAAAATATATCATAGAGATTTAAACAGGCTAGATTTTAGATGCTAGACTGCATTATCCAGTCCAAAGTCTTGTATTCACGGTTGAGTAAGATAAAAGAAGATTATGCAGCCAACAGATATTGAAAAGACAAAAATAACCTTGAAAAGGGATACGCAGCAGAGAAGGTAAGAACAATAAATAAATATATGTTGAATATGCCACTTCAAATATCTATAATTCAAACAAGTTAGATAGAGATCATGCATAATCTAGATAATACAAAATCCAGATTTTCAATATCTATATTTCATTCAGACGCGACCTTAAGTTTGAGGGTACAAAATGTTGGATTTATGCGCTTGAATCATATTGAGAAATTCAATTAAATCATATGAAAATCATAAAAGCATAGGGAATGGTGGAATCATATAAGAATCTCGGTCGGATCACGGTCATATTAGATCGCGAGCTTTATCGGTTCGTGGACGTAGCCCTATATAAAACGTTTGCTAGCCCTTGCTAGAATAGACCATGTCCCAACCCGAGTTAGGCTTTCGGCTCAGAATAGTTCTAAGGAATAGTTCATGAATAACCTAATGAGCCCCAAATCGGATTAAGGATATTCTTGTTAAGGCAGACTCCAACGGAGTATGTAGCAGGACACCTATACACATTATATATATATATATATATATATATATATATATATATATATATATATATATATATATATATATATATATATATATATATATATATATGTTATTCGTTACTATTGGTGAAGCTTCACCTAACCGGTAATTAACGAGCGATATTCAGTCAAAACCAAAAATTACTAAGTGCTCTTCAGTAATTATCGGCTAGGTGAAGCTTCACCTAAGACGACAAATAGCATAGTACATATGGCACTGTAGCATCTGCAACATGTAACTTATTCTCTATACTCGTTTTAGATGTGATGTTGGATAATGTATATACATGGATGGCCATCTTCTCAAACGTATACTTGGTATCCGGTTGGAGATGATAACATTTGATTCTTGACTTTTCGGTTATATAAATTATATGTTTTTCATATCTTTTTGAAGTTAGCCTAAGAAAAAAGACTTAACTGTTGGGTTTTTGAGCTAGTAATTTTCTGGCTTCCCTTTCACTTGGAGTCTTGCTTTTAGGTCACCTTCAGTCGACCGTACATATGGTCACCGGAAGCTTTTGGATTTTGTATTATAGAGAGTACTATTTATAGAGTAAAGTTTGAAGTATGATATGAGATAGAAAAGCTACTAGAGACGACATTACTAATGGAAGGAGGCAAAGTCGTATCTCAATGGCACGGGCGATCACGGTCACATCTACCGTGGCCTCGTACACCAATATATGGCATGGCCTCACACGTTATCAGATAAGCCGGTACGATTGGTAGGATCGGTACCCAGGCGTACCAGTTAGTGTCCGGAATCGCTTGTCGTGAGAAAATTGCAGGACCTGAAGCGCACCAAATCCGCGTCCAGGTTCCATCGCTGGTTTTTAGGACGTCGCCCTTTTTCTCGAAGGTGATGTGAAGTGCAATCCAAGTCTCTTAATCTCAAGTCTAAACCTCCATATCACAGACCGACAAAGGCCTGGGACGACCTCTGCCTCCTGCCGTTTAGCTTGCACCGTACCCTCTCCATTGCAGGTGCCGTTGGGCATCGGCGACGGGACCGAGTAGCTCACGGGAACCACCAACGTCGACAACTTGCCCCGCAATGAGCCCCCCCAAATGAACCAGAAGAGGAGAAGAGCGCACGTGTACGGTAGCTGTGGCAACCCTAACCCCTTAATTCTCCGCCTGACGTACTACTACTGTGCACCAAATCATTGTTGGAGACAACGAGACACGATCGAGGCGTCGCTGTCATTCTGAACAGTCACGGCGAACAATCTTCGGCTAATACTGGAGGGGTCTGCCTGTTAATGGTGCACCGGTTCTGTTGAGTCGCTGCGAGGCGAAAGCGAGAGAAAGGGAGGATGCGTTTGGTGCGGCGTTTTTCTTTCTCTTCCGGCGACCTAACCGGCGACGCCGAGCCCGAATGATTTGGGGGCGTTCCGCGCTCGCCGGACAGGGACGTCCGAGTTGCAGCTGCAGGCTAGGCTAGCCGTACCACTAGATGGAACGGGTATACGGTCACCTCGTCCGAAGACTTGGACGTGCGTGCGTGACGATGCATGGCCGGAGACTTGAGCCACCGAAACCGCTGGAGTAGAGTGTAGAGAGATGGTGAAGTGGTGGCGGCGAGCAGCTGACCTTAAAACAAACACGAGTGCGACGGGACGGCTCTCCTATTGCACTTATATCAGCAGTGCGTGCCTAGATGCTTTGCTGTTTCATTTTTTCTTTTTTCTTACAGAAAAAATGATGCTTTGCTTGTTAAACAGCTGAGGCAGGTGCACGTGTGTGTGCCTACTGTCTAGCCATGATTGTGACATGTTTCTCTCTTGAGAGACTCTTTTGTCAGTTGTCCATGTTCTGCTTCATGGCTCCTTGTCAAGAATTCAGAGGTTCGTTGCGCAGAGCAGGTGTGCATGCATGAAGACTAGCCACTTTTCAGCCCGATAAAGTCCTTAGCCTTTTAGTCTTCGGTAGGCCGGGCCGCGAATACTGTTACAACGTAACGTACAATAACAGCCTCCGCGATGGACTGGGCTGTGCATCACTGTAGTACAGCTGGACTCCAGTCCGGTGACATTCTTGTGTGTGTGTTAGTTATACACTACTCCTATTAGTTGTTATTTTGGACAAGATTTGATTCAAACTTATAAAAATTTGACTACAAATAATTATTTTATTATGTAGTTTTGAAACATAATGTTTATATACACCAATTTGTCTTAACAAGTACTTTATATAAAAATATAAATATATTAAAAGTTTATTTGTATTTTTAATATCGATCAAAGTTATATTTCGACAATTAATAGTATACCGGAGAAAAAAATATACAAATATGAAGTACCGTTGACTGATATTGAGCAGAATGGAACTCTACCATCATCTCAACTAATCCATAAGGGCTCGTTTAGGAGGTGCTCTGACAACGCGTGATCACGCTTGCCACCGAAAACGATAGCCGCTCCTGACTCCTTGCTGTTAAGTAACCCTAGTTAGGGTTATATGGACAAATACCTGCTTTGTCTCTGAGGGGCCTCACATCTCTATATAAGGATTTGTACATCACCTCATAACATAGAGAGATCAGAAAGAGGCCAGAGGCCCAACCTTATATCCTGTGTCTTTTGTGTTCCTCTGTCGTGCTTATGGGAAGGGAGACGAGTCTTCCACAACTTCTCGCGCCTCTACTGCTGACGGGAGGGAAGGGAGCGGATCCGGTGATCCGTGGTAACGTAGTTCTCAACACATGCATTAATTTTATTATTTTTCTGCTTTTATTTCTCATAGTAGATAATTAGCAGAAATTATTAAAATGTGTGAAGGCTATAGTGCGCATACTCAAATCGTTCTAAATATTTGTGTTGCGTTGAGCTTTCGGACTCACGCCGAGCGATTAAATTGTATAGTATTGTCGGGGACCATAATTAGGGGTACTCTCAAGACGCCTAATTCTCAGCTGGTAACCCCCATCAGCATAAAGCTGCAGAGGCCTGATGGGTGCGATTAAGTCAGGGATCAGTCCATACGAGCGACTCGATCACGCCTCGCCCGAGCCTAGCCTCGGGCAAGGGCAGCCGACCCCGAGGGATTTCCGTCTCGCCCGAGGCCCCCCTTTAACGGCGGACACATCTCCGGCTCGCCCGAGGCCTTGCCTTCGCTAAGAAGCAACCCTGATGAAAGCATCTAGGCCCCTGGTTGGTTTTAGTGATTAATGACAACGTAATATTATATGTGACTAACGTGTGTTTTGCCGAGACAAATGGTAAGTTAGGTCGCATGACAGGTAGAAGTACTACAACGGTGAAAACAATCCCGGAGATAAGAACTCGAAGCGACGGCTAAAACGACGGAACAAAAGGTAAAGGTCTACGGAGTCCGAGTGTCAAGGAGATGTGGACACTCGCGATTTAGTTAGGTCTTTTATTCTCTTTTAGCCGTACTATAAAGAGGGGTTGTCGATGAGTAGTTTGACCAAGAGAGTTCTAGTGTAGTGTTGGTGCACAATCACACTCATATACAGTGCTAGGTGTCACTCTAGAACTCACACACAAGTTAGAACGAAAACCGATTTGAAAATCAGCTGAAAAATAAGATTTAGTGTTTCTGGCTTAGGGGCACCGGACTGTCCGGTGTGCACCGGACTGTCCGGTGCACCCTCTGCCAGGTGGGGCCAGGCTGGTCCACGGCAGAGACTCTCCCCTTCGCAGAAATCGAGAGCACAGTTTTTTGGAGTTGAATTTTAGTGGTGCACCGGACACCGCACCGGACTGTCCGGTGCGCCATGAGTCCAACGGCTCTCTGTCAGAACTAGCCGTTGGAAGTGACCGTTGGCGCACCGGTGGCGCACCGGACTGTCCGGTGCGCCATCGCGCAGTAAATTGCCTGTAACGGCTAGTTGGTGGGTGAGGGCTATTTATACCCCCTCCACCCACCATATTCAATGTCTTGCACTCCACATTTATTCCAGCACATTGGTAGAGCATTGCAAGCACCAAAAGCCTAGTGAGGAGATTAGAGAATCATAATCCGCGCTTGTTCCTCATTAGCGCTAGTGAGAGCCACCTAGAGCACACACCACTTGCATTAGGCTTCTCTTGGTCAAGTGAAAGTCTACGGCTTGTTACTCTTGGTGATCGGCATCACCTAGACGGCTTGGTGGCGTTGGGAGCTCGGTGATCACCGTGAAGATCTTGTTGGTGACCCGACTCAAGTTTGTAAGCGGTCTCGAGGGATCTACCGCGCCGGAGTGGCAAAGGATCATCTCGTAGTGAGCACTTGGTTCTTGCGAGGACCAAGGGGGAGCGATACCCTTGCGCGGGTGCTCCAACGAGGACTAGTGGAGAGTGCCGACTCTTCGATACCTCGGGAAAAATTGGAGGAGTCTTCTAAACTTTGCTTTACATTCCGCACTTAATTCAAGCTCTTTACTTTGTGTATTTGTTTAGCAAGTATTTGAAGCATTGTCTTAGCTTTGTTACATTTCTAGTATTATTTTCTTAGTGCTAGTTGTTGGGGTGAAGTTGGGCTCTTGTTTAGCTCTTGCTTAGGTTTTAATTAGTGTTGATTTTGAGAAAAGCCCAATTCACCCCCCTCTTGGGCATCGTGATCCTTTCACCTGACTAAATCGCCGCGCCGACCGATCGAGTCGTAGGAGCATTTAACGCAAAGGTAGCCTGACACCTTTATCCTGACGCGCGCCCCCCGGCAGAGCCGAAGTGACCGCCGTCACTTCGCCGCTCCACTGACCGGTCTGACAGAAGGACAGCGCCGCCTGCGCCACTCCGACTGCAGTGCCACTTGACAGAGTGAGACTGACGGGCAGTCAGGCCCTGCCAAAGGCGCCATAGGAAACTCCGCTCCGCCCGACCCAGGGCTCGGACTCGGGCTAGGCCCCGGAAGACGGCGAACTCCGCTCCGCCCGACCAAGGGCTCGGACTCGGGCTAGGCCCCGGAAGACGGCGAACTCCGCTCCGCCCGACCCAGGGCTCGGACTCGGGCTAGGCCCCGGAAGACGGCGAACTCCGCTCTGCCCGACCCAGGGCTCGGACTCGGGCTAGGCCCCGGAAGACGACGAACTCCGCTCCGCCCGACCCAGGGCTCGGACTCGGGCTAAGCCCCGGAAGACGGCGAACTCCGCTCCGCCCGACCTAGGGCTCGGACTCGGGCTAGGCCCTGCAAGACGGCGAACTCCGCTCCACCCGACCCCAGGGCTCGGACTCCGCCCTGGCCTCTGCCAAACAACCTCCGCCTCGCCCGACCCAGGGGCTTAGGCTCGGCCTCGGCCATGGAAGACAGACTCGACCTCGGCTTCGGAGGAACCTCCACGTCGCCCGACCTAGGGCACAGGCCCGCCACGTCAACAGGAAGCGCCATCATCACCCTACCCCGAGCCGACTCGGGCCGCAGAGAACAAGACCGGTGTCCCATCTGGCTAGCTCCGCCAGATAGGCAATGATGGCGCCCCGCAAGCCCTGTGACGACGGCGGCTCTCAGCTCCCTTACGGAAGCAGGGGGGCGTCAGCAAGGACTCGACCGCTCCGACAGCTGTCCCTCCGCCAGGCTCCATTGCTCCTCCGACAGCCACGACATCACACTAGCAGGGTGCCAAGATCTCTCCGGCTGCCACATTGGCATGTACTTAGGGCGCTAGCTCTCCCTCCGCTAGACACGTAGCACTCTGCTACATCCCCATTGTACACCTGGATCCTCTCCTTACGCCTATAAAAGGAAAGACCAGGGCCTTCTTAGAGAAGGTTGGCCGCGCGGGGACGAGGACGGGACAGGCGCTCTCTTGGGGCCGCTCGCTTCCCTCACCCGCGTGGACGCTTGTAACCCCCTACTGCAAGCGCACCCGACCTGGGCGCGGGACGAACACGAAGGCCGCGGGATTTCCACCTCTCTCACGCCCGTCTCCGGCCACCTCGCTTCCCCCCTTCGCGCTCGCCCACGTGCTCGACCCATCTGGGCTGGGGCACGCGGCACACTCACTCGTCGGCTTAGGGACCCCCCGGTCTCGAGACGCCGACAGTTGGCGCGCCAGGTAGGGGCCTGCTGCGTGCTGACGAACAGCTTCCCGTCAAGCTCCAGATGGGCAGTCTCCAGCAACCTCTCCAGCCCGGGACGGTGCTCCGTTTTGGGAGTCTTGAGTTCATGTCCTTCGACGGCAGCTACGACATGATACTCCTTCCACCGCCGCGCGACAACGACAATGGCGGCCGACAACCCGCCCGCCGGCGGCGGAATCGACGACATCTTCCCCGCGTGGTGGAAGAACAACATTCGAGCTCGCCCCGTCCTCTCCCCCGCCAACGGAGGAGGAGGCGGGGCAACCAAGGCCAAGCGGGAGGCCGCGCTTCGTCGGCTGTCGAGCGAATCGACGTCCCCAGCGCCCCAACGGGGGGCGCGTCGGGCGTCGACCTCGCGTTTGAGACGAAGGCGAGCGCCATCCCCCCGCGACACACCAATCCCGAGCAAGTGGACGACGCCAGCGCGCTCGCGGAGGGCTTGCAGGACGTCGCCCTCGTACCTAAGACGACGGTGCAATCAGTCCCCGACGTGACTATGTCGCTCCTCGTCGACCAAGAGGTACTGACTGATTCCCATCCTACGTCATTTCGACTCGGCCTCAACCCGCCTAGCGACCTCGCTTTGGTGGGCGCTCTCGTTGAGGCGAGTGCAACCCCTCTGGGGTTTCGTATGCGGTCGCCTTGGGACCGATTGACGGACGCCTCAACCTACGGGCCCTCTGGGTCCGAGGAAGATGATGATCCCAGCATCTGTTGGGATTTCTCTGGATTTGGCAACCCCAGTGCCATGCGGGACTTTATGACCACATGTGACTACTGCCTCTCCGACTGTTCCGACGGTAGCCACAGCCTTGACGACGAGGACTGCGGCCCAAGCCGCGAATGTTTCCACGTCGAGCTAGGGGATCCCTCCGAAGGCAACCATCTCGGTATGCCGGAGGACGGTGATCTCCCTAGGCCGGTGCCTCGCGCTGACATCCCGCGGGAGCTAGCTATGGTCCCCGTTCCGGCGGGGGGTCACGACCCACAGCTCGAGCAAGTCCGCGGGGCGCAGGCCAGGCTAGACGAGGGAGCAGGAGCGCTTGAGTCGATCCGCCGGGACGTCGGGCAGGTATGGGCGGGCCAACCCCCGGCCGGAGAAATACGTCACCTGCCCCAGGGTTTCCAGCACCGCGTCGCCAACGACGTCAGGGTCAGGCCGCCACCCGCATCCAGCGGGGTCGGTCAGAACCTGGCAGCCGCAACGATGCTCCTCCGCGCGATGCCGGAGCCATCAACCACCGAGGGTCGGCGAATCCAGGGAGAGCTCAAGAATCTCCTGGAAGGCGCTGCGGCCCGACGGGCCGAGAGCTCTGCCTCCCGAAGGCAGGGATACCCCTCGGAACCTCATGTCGCGACTTCCCGATTCATGCGGGAAGCCTCGGTCTACACCGGGCGCACGCGCAACACCGCGCCTGCGGCCCCGGGCCACCTCGGCAACGAGCACCATCGTCGCGACCGTCGGGCCCACCTCGACGAAAGGGTGCGCCGAGGCTACCACCCTAGACGTGGGGGACGCTACGACAGCGGGGAGGATCAGAGTCCCTCGCCCGAACCACCCGGTCCGCAGGCCTTCAGTCGGGCCATCCGACGGGCGCCGTTCCCGACCCGGTTCCGACCCCCAACTACTATCACAAAGTACTCGGGGGAAACGAGACCGGAACTGTGGCTCGCAGACTACCGCCTGGCCTGCCAACTGGGTGGAACGGACGACGACAACCTCATCATCCGCAACCTCCCCCTGTTCCTCTCCGACACTGCTCGCGCCTGGTTGGAGCACCTGCCTCCGGGGCAGATCTCCAACTGGGATAACTTGGTCCAAGCTTTCGCCGGCAATTTCCAGGGCACGTACGTGCGCCCCGGGAATTCCTGGGACCTCCGAAGCTGCCGGCAACAGCCGGGAGAGTCTCTTCGGGACTACATCCGGCGATTCTCGAAGCAGCGCACCGAGCTGCCCAACATCACCGACTCGGATGTCATCGGCGCGTTCCTTGCCGGCACCACCTGCCGCGACCTGGTGAGTAAGTTGGGTCGCAAGACCCCCACCAGGGCGAGCGAGCTGATGGACATCGCCACCAAGTTCGCCTCTGGCCAGGAGGCGGTCGAGGCTATCTTCCGAAAGGACAAGCAGCCCCAGGGCCGCCCATCGGAAGAGGCTCCCGAGGCGTCTACTCCGCGCGGCGCTAAGAAGAAAGGCAAGAAGAAGTCGCAAGCGAAATGCGACGCCGCCGACGCGGACCTTGTCGCCGCCGCCGAGTACAAGAACCCTCGGGAAGCCCCCGGAGGTGCTAACCTCTTCGACAAGATGCTCAAGGAGCCGTGCCCCTATCATCAGGGGCCCGTCAAGCACACCCTCGAGGAGTGCGTCATGCTTCGGCGCCACTTCCACAGGACCGGGCCACCCGCGGAGGGTGGCAGGGCCCACGACGACGACAAAAAGGAAGATCACCAAGCAGGAGAGTTCCCCGAGGTCCGCGACTGCTTCATGATCTACGGTGGGCATGCGGCGAATGCCTCGGCTCGGCATCGCAAGCAAGAGCGCCGGGAGGTCTGCTCGGTGAAGGTGGCGGCGCCAGTCTACCTAGACTGGTCCGACAAGCCCATCACCTTCGACCAAGCTGACCACCCCGACCACGTGCCGAGCCCGGGGAAATACCCGCTCGTCGTCGACCCCATCGTCGGCGACGTCAGGCTCACCAAGGTCCTGATGGACGGGGGCAGCTGCCTCAACATCATCTACGCCGAGACCCTCAGGCTCCTGCGCGTCGATCTGTCCTCCGTCCGAGCAGGCGCTGCGCCCTTCCACGGGATCATTCCTGGGAAGCGCGTCCAGCCCCTCGGACGACTCGACCTTCCCGTCTGCTTCGGAACGCCCTCCAACTTCCGAAGGGAGACTTTGACGTTCGAGGTGGTCGGGTTCCGAGGAACTTACCACGCGGTACTGGGGAGGCCATGCTACGCGAAGTTCATGGCCGTCCCCAACTACACCTACCTGAAGCTCAAGATACCGGGCCCCAACGGGGTCATCACCGTCGGCCCCACGTACAAACACGCGTTCGAATGCGACGTGGAGTGCGTGGAGTACGCCGAGGCCCTCGCCGAGTGCGAGGCCCTCATCGCCGACCTGGAGAACCTCTCCAAAGAGGTGCCAGACGTGAAGCGTCATGCCGGCAACTTCGAGCCAGCGGAGACGGTTAAGGCCATCCCTCTCGACCCCAGTGGCGACACCTCCAAGCAGATCCGGGTCGGTTCCGGGCTCGACCCCAAATAGGAAGCAGTGCTCGTCGACTTTCTCCGCGCAAACACCGACGTCTTTGCGTGGAGTCCCTCGGACATGCCCGGCATACCGAGGGATGTCGCCGAGCACTCGCTGGATATTCGGGCCGGAGCCCGACCCGTCAGGCAGCCTCTGCGCCGATTCGACGAGGAGAAGCGCATAGTGATAGGCGAGGAGATCCACAAGCTAATGGCAGCAGGGTTCATCAAAGAGGTATTCCATCCCGAATGGCTTGCCAACCCTGTGCTTGTGAGAAAGAAAGGGGGGAAATGGCGGATGTGTGTAGACTACGCTGGTCTCAACAAAGCATGTCCGAAGGTTCCCTACCCTCTACCTCGCATCGATCAAATCGTGGATTCCACTGCTGGGTGCGAAACCCTGTCCTTCCTCGATGCCTACTCAGGGTATCACCAAATCCGGATGAAAGAGTCCGACCAGCTCGCGACTTCTTTCATCACGCCCTTCGGCATGTACTGCTATGTCACCATGTCGTTCGGTTTGAGGAATGCGGGCGCGACGTACCAGCGGTGCATGAACCATGTGTTCGGCGAACACATCGGTCGCACAGTCGAGGCCTACGTCGATGACATCATAGTCAAGACAAGGAAGGCTTCCGACCTCCTCTTCGACCTTGAAGTGACATTCCGATGTCTCAAAGCGAAAGACGTCAAGCTCAATCCCGAGAAGTGTGTCTTCGGGGTGCCCCGGGGCATGCTCTTGGGGTTCATCGTCTCCGAGCGAGGCATCGAAGCCAACCCGGAGAAGATCGCAGCTATCACCAGCATGAGGCCCATCAAGGACTTAAAAGGCGTACAGAGGGTCATGGGATGTCTCGCGGCCCTGAGCCGCTTCATCTCACGCCTCGGCGAAAGAGGTCTGCCTCTGTACCGCTTGTTAAGGAAGGCCGAGTGTTTCGCTTGGACCCCTGAGGCCGAGGAAGCTCTCGGGAACCTGAAGGCGCTCCTTACAAAGGCGTCTATCTTGGTACCCCCAGCTGATGGAGAAGCCCTCTTGGTCTATGTCGCCGCGACCACTCAGGTGGTTAGCGCCGCGATTGTGGTCGAGAGGCAAGAAGAGGGGCATGCATTGCCCGTTCAGAGGCCAGTTTACTTCGTCAGCGAGGTACTGTCCGAAACCAAGATCCGCTACCCACAAGTTCAGAAGCTGTTGTATGCAGTGATCCTGACGAGGCGAAAGTTACGACATTACTTCGAGTCTCATCCGGTAACTGTGGTGTCATCCTTCCCCCTGGGGGAGATCATCCAGTGCCGAGAGGCCTCAGGCAGGATCGCAAAGTGGGCGGTGGAAATCATGGGCGAGACAATCTCGTTCGCCCCTCGGAAGGCCATCAAGTCCCAGGTATTGGCGGACTTCGTAGCCGAATGGGGCGACACCCAGCCGCGACGGCTCCGATCCAACCGGAGCTCTGGACCATGTTTTTGACGGATCGCTGATGAAGACGGGAGCCGGCGCGGGCCTGCTCTTCATCTCGCCCCTCGAGAAACACCTACGCTACGTGCTACGCCTCCATTTCCCGGCATCCAACAATGTGGCTGAGTATGAGGCTCTGGTCAACGGGTTGCGGATCGCCATCGAGCTAGGGGTCAGACGCCTCGACGCCCACGGTGACTCGCAGCTCGTCATCGACCAAGTCATGAAGAACTCCCACTGCCGCGACCTGAAGATGGAGGCCTACTGCGATGAGGTTCGGCGCTTGGAAGACAAGTTCTACGGGCTCGAGCTTAACCACATCGCTTGGCGCTACAACGAGACTGCGGACGAGCTGGCCAAAATAGCCTCGGGGCGAACGACGGTTCCCCCGGACGTCTTCTCCCAGGATCTGCATCAACCCTATGTCAAGATCAACGACACGCCCGAGCCCGAGGCACCCTCGGTCCAGCCCGAGGTACCCTCGGCTCAGCCCGAGGCGTCCTCGGTTCAGCCCGAGGTACCATCGGCCCCCGAGGGCGAGGCACTGCACGTCGAGGAGGAGCAGAACGGGGCCACGCCTGATCGAAATTGGCAGACCCCGTACCTGCAATATCTCCGCCAAGGAGAGCTACCCCTCGACCAAGCCGAGGCTCGGCGGGTAGCGCGACGCGCCAAGTCGTTCGTCTTGCTGGGCGATGAGGAGGAGCTCTACCACCGCTGCCCCTCGGGCATCCTCCAGCGATGCATCTCCATCGCCGAAGGTCAGGAACTCCTGCAAGAAATACACTCGGGGGCTTGCGGCCATCATGCAGCGCCTCGAGCCCTTGTTGGGAATGCTTTCCGGCAAGGCTTCTACTGGCCAACGGCGGTGGCTGACGCCACTAGAATTGTCCGCACCTGCGAAGGGTGCCAATTCTATGCGAAGCAGACCCACCTGCCCGCTCAGGCTCTGCAGACGATACCCATCACCTGGCCCTTTGCTGTGTGGGGTCTGGACCTCGTCGGTCCCTTGCAGAAGGCTCCCGGGGGCTACACGCACCTGCTGGTCGGCATCGACAAATTCTCCAAGTGGATCGAGGTCCGACCCCTGAACGGCATCAGGTCTGAGCAGGCGGTGGCGTTCTTCACCAACATCATCCATCGCTTCGGGGTCCCAAACTCCATCATCATCGACAACGGTACCCAGTTCACCGGCAGAAAATTCTTGGATTTTTGCGAGGATCACCACATCCGGGTGGACTGGGCCGCCGTGGCTCATCCCATGTCGAATGGGCAAGTAGAGCGTGCCAACGGCATGATTCTACAAGGGCTCAAGCCCCGGATTTACAACGACCTCAACAAGTTCGGCAAGCGATGGATGAAGGAACTCCCCTCGGTGATCTGGAGCCTGAGGACAACGCCGAGCCGAGCCACGGGTTTCACGCCGTTCTTCCTGGTCTACGGGGCCGAGGCCATCTTGCCCACTGACCTGGAATACGGCTCCCCGAGGACGAGGGACTACAACGATCAAAGCAACCAAGCTAGCCGAGAAGAATCGCTAGACCAGCTGGAAGAGGCTCGGGACAAGGCCTTACTACACTCGACGCGGTACCAGCAGTCCCTGCGACGCTACCACGCCCGAGGGGTCCAGCCCCGAGACCTCCAGGTGGGCGACCTGGTGCTTCGGCTGCACACACCCCTGAGAAAGGCCGCCTGTCATCGCCGACGTTCTGGAGCCCGGAACGTACGAGCTGGCCGGCGGTCAAGGCGAGGTCTACGGCAACGCGTGGAACGTCCGACAGCTACGTCGCTTCTACCCTTAAGATGTTTTCAAGCTGTTCGTATACCTCGCTCATACACAAGTATCAGTCGTCAAGGAAGGGTCGGCCTCGCCTCGGCAGAGCCCGACCCTCCCTCGGGGGCTAAAAAGGGGGAACCCCTCTGCGTCGTGATTGGGTGTACTTCTCCGCATCAAAAAATTTCGATCAAAAAGGGGCTTTTGCGTTCTCCCGGCTATGTCAGAAGCAGGGTCCCGAGGAGCGAACGTGGGTACATGTAAGTGGCGAGGCCGACTGAGCCGAGGAACTCCTATGCCTCCGGGTTAGGGACACCTCACTCATCACCTGCCACGAAAAATGACCCAACTCGGGAAGCCACCCTATTATTGACAAGCTAGGCCGGACACGCAAATTGAAAGAAAGGAGAGTACGACTTCATGCAAGAAAAACAAAGTGTTCAGGCCTCAGCGGCCGCGGTAAGACGCACATCCAACAGAAACTGTTCCAACAAGAGTTAGGCGCCGCCTTGGGAAGGAGCCGCGCCCTCAGTTCAGTCCCCGCCGTCGGTAAGGTCCATCTCGGCTTCCGGCAACGGCGCAGGGGGAAGGATCTCCGCCTCAAAGGTGGTCGTCAGCGCCGCGCTCGGACCCGCGGCGACCGCGTCGAGCCGCTGAACTTCTGCCAGGGCAGCTTCATCTTCGTCAGGAAGACAATACCCCTCACTAACCCGTTCCAGGTCCACAACGTAATGGGAAGCGAGCACGGCGAAGGCCCGCCTGACGCCATGGTGTAGCGCCTCGCGGACTCTGCCGCGCGCGTGATCACCCAAGGCTTGAAGGCGGCTTTGAGGGGAGCTTCCTGAAGGGACGTCGCTGGAGCCAAGGATCCGATAAACGTCCAAGACGGCCTCGGACATGGCCGCGAGGTCAGCCTCCCTCTGCTCGGCAGCTCCGGCAAGCGCCTCGGCGAGCGCCTTGGCGGACTCGTCAAGGGCGGACTCGAGCTCTGCGAACAACCAGAAGAAAGACCTCAAGCACAAGCAGAGGAAACAGACAAGAACAAGAACCAGGGACGGCCAAGGCGTACCTCCGGCTCGGGCACGCTGCTCCGAGGCCGCGACCTGGGCTGCGGCTAGGTCGGCCGCGAGGGTCTCAGCCCGGCTTTCGGCCTCGGCAGCCCGGCCCCGAGATTGGTCCCGCTCCTCGACGACCTAGACGAACTCCGACCGCTGCCGTTGCGCCTCCGCGCGCGCTGCTGCCGCCTCGGCTCTCAGGTCAGCGCAGAGCAACTGGAGGTCCGCTACCTTGGCATCCTGCTGAGAAAGACGCGCAGTAGCACGCGCAACGGCCGCCCTGCCAACAACTCACCCCGTCGCATTAACTCCGCGACGGGACAGGCGGCGCTTCTGGCAGGAGAAGCGGGCGACGCTTCGCCTTCGCCGTGATAACCGCGCCAAAAAAGGTACGCCACGTCGTTCGATTTCGTATCCTTTTCCTTTTTTCCTCTTTCTCTATCTCTTGCAACAGGGACCGAGAAAGGGGGATACCCCGAAAAGGATCCTTCCCTGTGAAGGAACCGGGCTCCGAGCCCCCCTACTGATCAGAGGTTCGAAGGCTGGCCCCCCGAGGGGTTCAGCAGTCGCCTCAGATCGCGTGGGCCCTACACCCACTACTGGTCAGAGGTTTGAAGGCCAGCCCCCCGAAGGGCTCGACGGCCGCCTCAGGCTACTCGGGCTCCACGCCCATTACTGATAAGGGGTTCGAAGGCTGGCCCCCGAAGGGTTCACAGTCGCCTCAGACGCCGAGCGAGGGATGACCAGGGGTACGTTCGATACATAACCAAGGCTCGGGCTGCGCTCCCGAGGTACCCTAGGACATTTCTGAGACCAGCGGGAGCGATCTTGTAACGGAATCCCATCAGAGGGAGGCATCGAGCCCTCTGACCCCGTCGCCAGGGGACTGGGTCCGGCAGATCACCCGCAGGTACTTTTGGGCGTGCCTCTGGGCCCCTAGCCGACCCCCAACGAACGGGGCATGGATGTCCACTCGGATTACCTGCTTGCAGCTCACCGGAGACACTATGTTCGGTGCCCATCGAGGGTAACATGGCGCTCTCCCCCCCTCCTCCTTGCGGAAAGGCGACGTAGGGGCGTATGTAAAAAAGCCGAGTCTGTCCCTGATCGCCCTCTCGCCCTGTGCGGAGGCTCGGGGGCTGCTCTCGCAAACCCGGCTCCGGCCGAACCGTTGACGGCGTCAACATACCAGCCCGAGAACTTAGGCCCCGACCGTGCACCCGGGCTACGGCCAATTCGCATGAGGGAACAACCAGACCAGCCGAAGCATTACGTAAGGCATTAAGACCTCGGGGGAGTGAAACCACTCCTCCGAGGCCTCGGGGGCTACACCCGGCGGGTGCGCTCGCGCGCACCCACCGGAACAAAATGCAACCGAGAAAGGCTGGTCCCCTTGCAAAAAAGTGCGACGAAAGCCTCCAAGCGAGTGCTAACACTCCCTTCGAGGCTCAGGGGCTACTGTCGGGGACCATAATTAGGGGTACCCTCAAGACGCCTAATTCTCAGCTAGTAACCCCCATCAGCATAAAGCTGCAGAGGCCTGATGGGTGCGATTAAGTCAGGGATCAGTCCATACGAGCGACTCGATCACGCCTCGCCCGAGCCTAGCCTCGGGCAAGGGCAGCCGACCCCGAGGGATTTCCGTCTCGCCCGAGGCCCCCCTTTAACGGCGGACACATCTCCGGCTCGCCCGAGGCCTTGCCTTCGCTAAGAAGCAACCCTGACTAAATCGCCGCGCCGACCAACCGAGTCACAGGAGCATTTAACGCAAATGTAGCCTGACACCTTTATCCTGACGCGCGCCCCCCGGCAGAGCCGAAGTGACCGCCGTCACTTCGCCGCTCCACTGACCGGTCTGACAGAAGGACAGCGCCGCCTGCGCCACTCCGACTGCAGTGCCACTTGACAGAGTGAGACTGACGGGTAGTCAGGCCCTGCCAAAGGCGCCATAGGAAACTCCGCTCCGCCCGACCCAGGGCTCGGACTCGGGCTAGGCCCCGGAAGACGGCGAACTCCGCTCCGCCCGACCCAGGGCTCGGACTCGGGCTAGGCCCCGGAAGACGGCGAACTCCGCTCCGCCCGACCCAGGGCTCGGACTCGGGCTAGGCCCCGGAAGACGGCGAACTCCGCTCCGCCCGACCCAGGGCTCGGACTCGGGCTAAGTCCCGGAAGACGGCGAACTCCGCTCCGCCCGACCCAGGGCTCGGACTCGGGCTAGGCCCCGCAAGACGGCGAACTCTGCTCCGCCCGACCCCAGGGCTCGGACTCCGCCCTGGCCTCTGCCAAACAACCTCCGCCTCGCCCGACCCAGGGGCTCGGGCTCGGCCTCGGCCATGGAAGACAGACTCGACCTCGGCTTCGAAGGAACCTCCACGTCGCCCGACCTAGGGCACAGGCCCGCCACGTCAACAGGAAGCGCCATCATCACCCTACCCCGAGCCGACTCGGGCCGCAGAGAACAAGACCGGTGTCCCATCTGGCTAGCTCCGCCAGATAGGCAATGATGGCGCCCCGCAAGCCCTGTGACGACGGCGGCTCTCAGCTCCCTTACAGAAGCAGGGGGACGTCAGCAAGGACTCGACCGCTCCGACAGCTGTCCCTCCGCCTGGCTCCATTGCTCCTCCGACAGCCACGACATCACACTAGCAGGGTGCCAAGATCTCTCCGGCTGCCACATTGGCATGTACTTAGGGCACTAGCTCTCCCTCCGCTAGACACGTAGCACTCTGCTACATCCCCATTGTACACCTGGATCCTCTCCTTACGCCTATAAAAGAAAGGACCAGGGCCTTCTTAGAGAAGGTTGGTCGCGCGGGGACGAGGACGGGACAGGCGCTCTCTTGGGGCCGCTCGCTTCCCTCACCTGCGTGGACGCTTGTAACCCCCTACTGCAAGTGCACCCGACCTGGGAGCGGGACGAACACGAAGGCCGCGGGATTTCCACCTCTCTCACGCCCGTCTTCGGCCACCTCGCTTCCCCCCTTCGCGCTCGCCCACGCGCTCGGCCCATCTGGGCTGGGGCACGCGACACACTCACTCGTCGGCTTAGGGACCCCCCCGGTCTCGAGACGCCGACAAGTATGTACTTATCGCGTCAATCAAACTACGTTTTTAATCGGCTGAGTTATGACATTGGCTAAGTATTGGTTGCGCCCTGGCAACACGACACAATATTTTGTGTCGTACGAACTTGGTTGTGTCATGTGATTGCTATGTCACGCTCTTGCTTAATCGAACCACTCCCGTTGAGTCAGACCGCCATAGCCGAGTCACACATTTTTCGCATGCCCTGTAGGCACTATCCATGTGTCGCAATCATTGAGCCACAATTGCGCCTGTTGCGCACGGTGTGGATTTATCGTGTACACCGACTACCGAGACATAATTGCGCCTCTCGTGCTTGTTACGGAGGCTTGTTGTGTTGTCGTGGCCCTGATGGCCGCACACGCGCTGACACCAGATACGCTAGAGCTTGTACTCGCGTGGATTGTGGTGGGTTGTTCAAACCCCTGAAGTCACAGCATAGCGCAACCTTCGTAAATAATTTCGTTTGGCTCTATATTTTATTTGATTGTGTTATGGCATCGTATATTTATATATATCGCCAAGTGGCCATAACAACTATATTAAATCTGGGAAATTAAATCGAAATACAATAAAACACAGATAAGTTAAATCTCTGCTCTCTCCTCGTGCATAAAGTTTTACCCGAAGTAACCTGAAGAAATTCAATATTAATGCATGAAAACCTTTTTGGCACAGAAAACATCACAAATTGGGATTTTATTAGTAAGCAATAAGACCTTATCAGATGAATAAATGCTAGAATCTCAGTCATACATTGCTCAACCAGATGTTGGCACATTGCTATTTGTCGCTGAACGGCATGAAGCGAACTTTGAGATAAATGACTAGTACCTTAGCAACACGAAGTTGCGAGTACATCGAAAGGTAATTCTGAGAATTTTTCACAATGTTTGTGTGAAAAAAACCATTATGTGTTCCCGTCGAACCACTTTACTCGTCCTATCTAGGACCTCTATGCTTGTGTTGCATACATCTCTCAGAATTGTAAATACTTATAGTCGTTGAATTGACTTGGGATAGTCCTTTAACTGGTATGATATACAGTAAGCCAAATGGTAAATGTCAATACTGAATGGAAATAAAATTGGGGTTTATGTAGCAGAACTACATTGGATTTCACCCTTTGACATGCTTACCATAATCTATATATGATCTACCTGAAGTAAGAAGAGTAGAAAAATAGCCATGAAATCCCACATCAACACAGAGCTTGAAGCTAGATTAGGCATTAATATGTCCTTGGTCCTTGGCACCAGAAGAGCATAAGTCTTGACCACGAGATTGTAAGTGGTGATAATTTGTGATAAAAATATAAGATCTTGACCTGTTGCATTCTCCCTAGTCATGATGACTCCTTCGTATGAGAGCAGTATTATCTGTTGTTGAAGACGGATCCTAGGCGGATACCAGTCTTGTTTCGTTCTTGCCAAGCAGTTATCATCATTTGCTTCATCAAAAGATAGTTATATGGTGATTTTCCCAGATAAAAATGAATTCTTGGCCTTGTCTGTTCTATTCCAAAGCTTCTCTTTTTGCCAAACAACGAAGAGATCGAAATAATGCTTTATAGAACAATTTGGTATATAATATGAGAAGAAATGTTTGCCTTGCTGGCAACACCACAAATAATTAATTATTGTTATAAGTTCTCTCTCAAAATTATTATACCTAAAAATGTTGCATAAATCGATACCCAATTTCAGAACGGTATGAGTAATTGGGTAAACCATGGGCAGTGATAAAAATAAGCTGGACTATACAACTATGCATATAAAAATATTTGCTTGGCAGCATTGGCGTGATGTCGTGCACTTTACTACCATTATCTACACACATATTTTCTTATGTGCTTAAAAGCACAATGCAACCCGTGAATGTCTCTGTGAGCGTTAGACCCTGATGGTCATTTTACTTGTTGATCTGAAGTCAACTAATGGCTCCAAACGACGAATGGTATTCATGAGCCCCTGAAGGACCCTTATGGATAAAATAGTGTTGTGCATGTTAGTCTAAATCTTAATGATTGACTGTGCATTTGGTAATAATAACAATAAGTTTGCAGAATTGTAACCACGAAGCAACTTGTTGTTGCGTGTCTTGCTGGATGTTGAGAATAACCCTTCATGTTGAAGGAAAAATATGTAGTATTCATGCCACTACATTAATCTAAGTCCAAAGCTCACTGCATAAAACCCCGATCTGTAATGTGCGTAAGATTTCCCGAATAAATCACCACAATAACATACATTGGCCACAACTGGATGATTGTGGTTGGGGATTTTATCTGTATGCTTTTAGAACATCTCGGCATTAGGGGGAGGAATGCCCATATAGTGTAATGCTTCAATATTCTATTAAACGCACATAAGCCAAACTGAACATGTCGTTCGGTGTGTACTCCTGTGTATCTGGAGTTTGCCAGAAATCGTTGAGGATTAACCATATTGGTTTGAATGCTTCTACCTGATGTAGATGTGGATATACCCGGGATTAATATCATATCCACATTTGACTTATTGGCATTTGATCTATTCTGCGGGGACGCCTACGGATATGATCCATCGACCTTAGTCAAAGCATATGTTCTGATTGCAGATTTACGTGGTCTGTAATAACTCTCCTCCGATGAACTCGCCCTGCTGGTGATTTGCCTCACAAAGAGGTTCACCTTGATGATGAAATTCCTAGCGATGCGCGCAATATCATTGTGCTGGGAATATGGAACGATGAATCTTTCGTTTTGGGAAATGACAGAGATCATTATTAAATGTGGGAGACAAATATGTCGACACCTATCTTGCCCCTCTAGATTGCAAATGGATCCAAAACAAAGTCCTAGGCATGAGTGCTTTAAGCTCTCTTATCGGGTCATTGATAAATGCAATCGAGGATGAACCAATAATCGCAAAATAAAAGTCACGAGCTTGAAGTTCGGACATTTATGGGCACTATTGAAATAATGTGTGGTGAATGCGATGGTTCAAGTGGTCTTGTGAGAGACCCATCCCACGTATGTGTTGAATAAACATTGTTCCGCTATGTAATATATCTGGCAAATTGCATGAATTAAATTATGCAGTTAATAGGATTCTGAAGATCCGTCATGAGATCCTAAGAGGATCCATATCTTTGAATTATAAATATGCAACATATAAATCTCATATCGAATAATACATTCCTGACGAATTAACACTCTTCTATGTAGAGAGAATATCTCCTAGATGAGATTATAGTTCCTTGATAGAACCTTTCCAGAAGAAATAAAGTCTGTGTTGAACACCAAAGTTTGGTAATCCCTATAAAGGGATAAAGACCCATACAGACCCGAAAAGGAATAAGATGAGGTACCAAAGGACTTGAAGTTCACCGAATAAGCACATGTGCATTCCATGATCTTTACTCATGGTATTTTCCACTTGATGTGGAATTACGGTATCCTCTAAAGCCACGATGGCAGAAACCTATAAGGTTTAGGCGTTACTGGCAAAATATCCCTATTGTGCCAGAATGACAGACTATAACGATATATCTGATCGATAAAAAATCCCTGATGGATTACGATCTTTGATGGACTTTTGTTACATCATCATAGACGTTGCAATAGATGAACGTCTGGAGCGATGTGTCATATTTAGAATATATACTATTGCAACTATATTACCCCTAAGTCCCATAGAAGGACATTTTACTTGGTTTGCACAACTATGTATAAATCGTGGTGTAAGATAGAAAATTATAGCACCCCAACCTCATCCATTCTCGTTATTCTAGATGAACAATGAGACATATATCTTGAAGAATCGTGAGACAATAAATGTCATATTCTATGCCCTGAAGGCGTGAGCTTGATGATCAATATGTGAACCTTTATGGAACTTTCTATCAAATATATAGATCCCGTCGATCGAACACCATCGGTCAAAGTGGCTTATTTATATTGATACGTGCACTTACCTCGTATATCCTAAAAGTGAGTAGAGGTAAAGTTCCTAAAATAGTCCTTGCAAGGATATGCAATCTGATTGCTAAATCTTTAATGCATATACTTCCAGAAGAAGATGTTTTGCCTTATTGATACGATTTTGCAAGGATCAGGGGAGCACATTTCTAAAAGTTAGCCCTTGTAGAAGATTCGATAGAATCTAGATCCGAGAGGATCGAAATCTGTCCCGATGACAGTTGTTGTACTCTTTTTCCCTTGGTGAGTTTTCTTGAAGTTTCTCACATGAGGTTTTTAACGAGGCAACAAAGTGCAAATGCAATTTGTATCACCATGCACTCTTTCTCCATATTTTTTCCCACTGAGTTTTTCGGAGTTTTAACGAGGCATGTGTTGGTCATGGTATTCGTCCAAGGGGGAGTGTTAAGTAACCCTAGTTAGGGTTATGTGGACAAATACCTGCTTTGCCTCTGAGGGGCCTCACATCTCTATATAAGGAATTTGTACACCACCTCATAAGATAGAGAGATCAGAAAGAGGCCAGAGGCCCAACCCTATATCATGTGTCTTTTGTGTTCCTCTGTCGTGCTTATGGGAAGGGAGACGGGTCTTCCATAACTTCTCGCGCCTCTACTGCTGACGGGAGGGAAGGGAGCGAATCCGGTGATCCGTGGTAACGTAGTTCTCAACACTTACAAACATGCCGAAGCGGCTCTTGGGCCATTAAGGCCTATGGGCCGGGCCCAATCGAAGTGCACGTGGCCGTGGACGCGACGCGAACCCAGTAACCCACCCTTCGTCCTTGATTTGCCTGTGCGCGGCGCGGCAGCCGGCAGGACAACTGGACAAGCCAGTCCGCCAGTAGGCGTTCGATCGCGCGCCACTCGTCGTGACTAGTTCTGCAAGTTTGGGTCGTGCTTACTGGGCCAGCACGAGCCCGACACGAAATATAAGGCACGTAGCCCGGCCCAGCACGAATTAGAAAAAAACGGGCTAGCACGGCACGTTAGACGGACCGGGCCGTGCTTCGGCTTGTGGCCCTACGGCCCAAGTAGCCCGGCACGCCTTCGTGGGCTGTGCTCGGGCCAGCCCGGCACGATTTTTATTGGCCAGCCCGGCACTGCGCTCTATCCCTCCTGCGCTCGATTATGCTCTGTCCCAGCAGCGGCGTGCTACAGGGAGGATGCAAAAGGCCGATTTCCACGCGCGGCCCAAACTTTTCTGTCTCTAAAACAGGATCTTTTCTGTCTCAGCGCATTTGAATTTCCACGCGCGGGGGCCGGGGGCATGCAAAAGCCTGCGGCGTGGCGTCCTTGCGTGCATGTGGTTGGCTGTGGCCACTGGCCAGACAGGCAGAGGCGCGCACAGCTCAAAAGCGAGCGAAAGCAGTAGAGAAAAAGGAGGGGAAGGCCAAAGACGCAGCAGCCCGACGGCGACCGAGATGCAGAGGCCGATACGTGCCGTGCCTGGGCCAGCACGGCCCGACGGAAGCCCGTCGTGTTTTAGGGCCGTGCTGGGCCTTATTTTTACTCACTAGGCCCGGT
The DNA here is from genome assembly GCF_902167145.1 of Zea mays. Classification (NCBI taxonomy): domain Eukaryota; kingdom Viridiplantae; phylum Streptophyta; class Magnoliopsida; order Poales; family Poaceae; genus Zea; species Zea mays. Next base: position 184,419,537 of record NC_050098.1, read on the forward strand.
AAGGCACGACCCAATTTTATTTCGTGCTTGCTAGGCCCGACTAACTGAGGCTCGAAGCACGACGGGCTCGTGCCGGGCCGGCACGGCACGGCCCAAGTTGCAGCACTAGTCGTGACACGGTGACAGCGCCGCGCGTCTCTCGTCTCGCTCATCACAAGGGCAAGTGGCGAGCAGCGGCCGGGCGCACGCAACCCATGAAACCACAAGCTTGTCACGGGAGATCGATGCCAAAGCAAACCGGAGTGAAAGCGAACGGAAATCTAGCGGACGACGAGACCGCGATTAGGAGGAATTGGACCGTCCGCAACGGCGACCCGCTCGTGCACCTCCATATCCGGCAGCCGGCACCACGGCCACGGCCGCGAGGAGGCGAAGAACGTCGTCTGGTCCCGCACCGGATCGCTAAGCTGTCATGGGCGTCCGATCCCGAGGTGTTCTACATGCTCAACGCCGTGGCCCGGCAGAAAGAGGTGCGCTTCTTATCGGCGCCACCGGTTCACCATGCCTTGTTCATCATCGGCGGTGCTGTTCTGTTGCTGTTCGATGCAAGGCAAGCTGCGTCTAGATGGTAATACTGATGCCGCGTTTGTGCTGCACGCACCATGCTGGACGCACCATGCTGGACGCATACAGCTGTGCGTGGCGATCAACGTGTGCTGGGGTGACCAGAGGGAGAAGGTGTGCGACGCGACGGAGGACGGGAGGAGCTCCATCTCGAGTCGCTCGTCATGGCTAGCCGTGGCCTCGGCCAGATCCAAAGGTAAGGTACGCCCGCTGTAGCAACAGCATTAGCAGTTCTCCCTGAAACAAAACAACCATTCAAGGCTCGCGACATGCTCGACGTTCTGAGAATCACCACACGCAAAGCGTCGCTCATGATCCATCATCGGACACGAAACGCAGTCCAGTCATATACGGCTCGAACTTCCAGTGTGCCGACGAAATGATACAGCATGCGTATCACCTGCATATATCTAGCTTTTCCTTATTGTTTTTACTCTGCTGGACGAATTTATGTGCTGTCTGATGCATCATGCCCTGTGACTGTCGTCAAGTCAAAAGTAGTGGCTGGCCTCTAATTTCCAGAAATATGAATCTGCAATTAACCTAGGCAAACCCAAACAACCCAAACAATAAATCCGATCTATTGTTGCACCTTACTTTCAGTTTCAGCTGTTAGCACCTTACTTTCTCTAGTTGCAACTGGACTCTTTTTTTTTAGTGTGAAGTGAAAGGCTGGCAGATAAACTGCCCAGCTTGTATCACTACACTACAGGAGAATGTCACTGGACAGCATGACTAAACCATTAACAAAGGATGATTCTGCTTCTGGTCTAAGTTTTCTTCCCCTCTTTTCTGCCTACAGATCTGCAAGCTCATGAAGTACTGCTACTGATAGCTGGTTTCCTTCTTAGTTATGGGGAGTGCTATATGCGATTAGATAGGAACAGATATCAGAACACTAATAGCGTGTTTGGTTTGCAAGATGACCGGTCTGAAATAATCCGATTCAAACACCGAAGCTGCTGGAACTGTTTGGTTAACGTAGTGGAGCCAACTCGTCCGTCACAAACACGTTCAGCAACATACCAAATCTGCAGGTTGGGTCGGTTCCTCCAATTTCGCCAGACAAGTATGACGAGTGTATGCTGAACGTACTCAACCCTACAACCAAACACGTTGTAAAAGATGCACATATTTGCACTAGTCACTCTATGAATTTCAAATTGTTGCTGTAAAAAATTGGAATCAGACACTGAAAATCCACGCTGTGCTATGTTCTGTTACTGTTTTTTTTTAAACCATGCACGTCATGCTGCAGGAGACGAAAAATTGGGACGAAACTTGGGTCCAGATAAACTGACACACTGAAGCCGCCTGAAACTCTGAAGCAGACTAAAAGTTTTCAGGGAGCAGGGGAACTTCAGTTCTTTATTGCCCAACGGAAGCTACAGAACGCATATTACGTATATAATCCTCTGGTTCATAAGGTTACAAAGCTATTAAAAGGGCCCAAAACTGCATCCCAAGAAAGAAGAAACTGAAACATGCTAGAAGCTTATGTGAAGGGGTGGGGAACACGCTCACGTCAGATGTAGAGGTGAGGCTGCAGGATGACGAGGAAGAGCATGAGCAGCAGGAAGTAGATGACGGCGTGGACGAGCATGGACGGGAAGCTGGTCTTCATGTTCATGAGGTCGACGGGGCGGTGCCGGCCGGGCATCTGCAGCACGCCGCCCGGGCACAGGAGCGCGAACAGCGCCGTGGCGATGATCGACGGCGCCCAGTCCCTCATCGCCTCCCTGCTGTGCTCAACGGGCAAGCAGCAGCCAAGCACAGGAGAGGGAGAAGCGAACCAGTGGAAGGCAAAGGCAGGCAGTCACTGGGCCAGGTGCACGGATGCTTAAGACGCGCACGGTACTACGGTAGTGGTACAGACTACGGACGGAAAGCATGGCATCGGGCACCGAGCACACTACGGCTGTCGACGAGGGAATCGGTGGAATGGTTGGGTTGATTGAGAAGGCGTCATCATAACGCCGAACCGGAGCTTTTGAGCACGGAAACGGCGCCTTTTTGCGGTGGGATTAGTTGGGGGCTATCGTGGCTCGGCAAGGAGGGCACGGCGGTCGGCGGGTGCGTGTTTCACTGTACTAACGTTTGGGAGGAGATTGATTGGTGGCATGGGCGACTTTTGCTGAAGAATCAAACCACAAAGCCAGAAGAATTTGTGGATGTCGCGATGGGAGGTTAACTAGCAGAAGCTATGCTCACCAAACGTCTCTCCTGGATGCAGTTAGCTGAAATTTGCTGAAGTTCTTTTGTTTTTCTGCAGCTATTCAATTGCTCGTATGAGATTTCATTTTACAGGCTCAATATCACTTTCTCTCAGTCAGTCAAGTCGAGCAACACACAAGAACCTCCTGTCCCATCGTTTTGCTTTCAGCGATACTGTTGGTCCGCGAGTCGGTGTCCGCGGTACGCGAGGTGTTGCTTCAGGATTGCTGTTCATGCAACACGGCCGGTGCCCAGCCCATACGCGTGCCTTGTCTTGTCGTATGGGTATGACGTTCCGGAGGTTCACTTCACATCTGGCGTGTGACGTCCATAAGGACTGCCGTTCTAGATCTGATTTGAATGATGGCATGCCTATCCAGCTCCCATGAATGTCCTCACGCAGTCACGCTCTCCGGCGCTTCGCTCAAAAAAAAAAAAAGTTACACAAAAACTCTAAATCCATCAAATCCATATTATATAGGAATGTTGGTCCAAGTGAAATTACCTTGCCACCAATAAAAGATGTTTGTCGCAGTGAAGAGGAGAAAATTGAGATGGAGGAGATAAAACTGACGCCGTATTATATAGGAATACAAAGGTTGACGTCGAGATCTATGACGCCAAGGTCGCGACATAGACCTTGGCGTCTATCCCCTACCACATAGGCGCCACGCCACCACCACGTCCTCGACCGCATCCGAGACCTAGGCGTCAATAGCATCGGCGTCGACTAGTGTTAGCTAAGTGCTAATGCTATTGACGCCGACCTAAGGGTCTATTTTTCAAAATAAAACTGAAAATAACATACATATTTGTGAAAATTAAACCTAAAAAAGGCTAAATTACAAAAAAGTTGACTATGTCGAGCAGGATCTTCAGCTAAATCATAAATACCTGCTCTTACCATGTCCATACGCTTAAGGCCCTAGTAATGAAAGATGCACTTCTCAAGTATAGCAGAAAGCTTTGAGTGAGAAATGAAACGTCTCCTAAAGTGTTAAGCAGGACTTGTGAGAATATGTGCTCTGAGGAGGGGTGACGTCTCCTTATGTAAGCTAGGAAAGACTGAGAAGAGGATCGTAAGACGGTCTCAATTTTATTGCACCGATTGTAATTACTACTGGTATTTGTGATTAGTCACGGATTAGTGGATTACTATCGGTCGTCTGTAGGCATGAGTCGTCTTCAGTTCAGAGCTCCGTCCTGCGAAGGCTGGCCACTAGCCACGGGGACATCGCATGTGCATGTTCCCACTTGAACAGCGTGCTACTAGCCAAATGCTGACAAGGACCAGGGGCATCAGATGCGCTTCCCTCAAGCTTCCAAGTGAAGACTGTAGTTCCCCAAAAGCAAACTTTTGGTGGACCCTATAAAATAGAGGATACAAAGATGATAATGTTTAATATTATTTATAAATAGATTTTTAAAATATAGAATGAGACAGAGATGAGATAAGCTCCTGAAGACGGCCTTGCATTGCATATGCGGCAGGGCCTCAACTCTCGGATCTCATTCTCAAATCAGTTTTATACAGCTTCTCTGTCGGCTTCATGAATCGTTTGAAGGATAGAGAGAAATAAAGGAGGAAAAAGGAGTATATAATAGTCATTTCAATGTTTAAGAGCTATTTTCTATGACATGTGAAGTTAATTTGCTAAATAGGATCTAAACGGCTCTAGCATCACCTGCAACCAACATTGTTGTTCATAGAAAAGTGAAATTGCAGTACCATGACCTTAGTTTGACTTTTAGAAGCTAGTGATCCTCACTCTATGTTCCAGAAGGGTGTAACCCTATACATCTAAACTAAGTCTGGTTTTTAAAGTTTAATTGTTTAAGGGTTACTTGTGCAGTAAAATATTCTTATAAAAACACATCTAATGATTATTCTAATATACTTATTATATGCCATAAATATTTACATGTAATTTCTTAAAAACAAGAATTATTATTATTCTACGATAAACTAGTTGCTAGTTTAACGTAAATCTCACCTGGTGTTGAGAAAATAAGCAATTTTATGAACATAAATCATAAGGAACTCTCATACTAACATGTATAACCTATCAAACAACACCAATGCAAAAACAACATGATTAAGCAAAACTAAAATAACACATCAGATCATGACATTGTAGCGAGTGCTTCTAGAGCGTGGCAAGCCTTTTGTAGTGGAAAAGATCGCCGGACCGTACCCCTGGGGCCCACCGGTCAGAGAGTGCATGGGATAAGGACCGGACTACTGGGGACCATCGGTCAACGAGGGAGTAAGGGAACCGTGCCCCTGGAAGCGCCTGCCCCTGGATAAACCCTGAGGCACCGAGCCTGAGGTCGAGCGTGGCGTAGCTAGAGAGGGGACTCAGGCGAACCGGAGGGAAGCCACTCGAGTGGATTCGTCGTCTAGCCCAAGGCTGGCCCGCCATAAGTGGTCGTCCACATTAATTACGCCTGGCACCAAGCTACAGTAGAGGGTCGATCTGCCTCCCACTCATGACATGCGAAGCCCCTCGGCCTACAACTCACTCATGGCATATCGAGGCTAGGCCTAAGCGCGTAGTCCATCTACAGAGCCCGCAACGCGACGAGCCACGCCGAGACCTAGGCTACTGAAGCCAAAGGTAGACGTGGCACAAAGGTAGTAATGATGGCGCTAGGGCCTCGCGTCGCCCACACCGTCCGCCGTAATGAGCACAAGCAGAGACAACTAGGCGACCTAGACGCATACAGACAACACTGCCTCACCAGGGTAAACACCCGGTTTTACCATGGTATAGTAGCTCCTTCTCGAGAAAGCCACTGACGGCCGACCCCCAACCTGGCCTATAAAGGGAGGAGGTCGGTCGAGAGGAAGGGCATTTGACTCCTAGAACCGGAGACACTAGACGGAAGGCAACGACACACAAGTCCTGAAGACCTGGAGGCAGTAGCTGAGGCTTAGCGTACGATTCTAGTCCCGTTTAGGTCCACCCATGCATAAGAGATACTTGGGAGCTCTCCTTCCCTCTCTCGCCCGCTTGCATCCCCTACTACGAGTATCGAGTAACAAATGTGCTGGTAGCGAGAGCTACCGAAGACTGGATGTAGGGATGTTCTGCCCGAACCAGTATAAACCTTGTGCCCAACGAGCACACCATCCGGAGCGCAGGACGCACACATAGAAATTTACGTGTCGGAGCGGAGGTTCAAAACACCGACACCATTACCTTAGAGTAGTTTGGATTATTCGATCTAAAGTTTAGTTTGGGACATATAGATATTTGCATGATAGTTAGAAGAACTAAACATAATCTAATAATAAAACTAATTGCATAAATTGCAACTAATTCATGAGACGAAACTATTAAGTCCAATTAATTTATAATTTATCCGTATAATGTTACGTTAAACATATGCTAATAATGAAGTGGTTAGACTCAATAAATTTGTATTATAAATTGCTGATGTTCATGTAATTAATTTTATAATTATCTTATGTTTAGTTCTTCTAATTAGTGTCTAAATATACGATACAATTCAGACTAAACTATAGTCGAAATCCAAACACCATATTATTTGGATCATGAATCAAACAACCTCCCGAGCCATTGTGGCAAGCCTTAACTTAGGCTATTTCCATTTGCGTTACTCATCTCTCTTATTTTAAACTTTACCATGTAAACAAGATAACTTATATTGTGAAATAGTGTCATATAACACGGTATGTATGTGTTAGAACACGAGGAAGGAGAAGGAGAGGTAGAGGATGATAAGTTCGGCGTGAAGAAGAAGATAGGGGGTGGAGATGACGGCAACCAGCCAGATTGTTGTGGTTTTTTTGGATTAATTCGTTGATAGCTTCTTACAGTACTAGAGTATGCTTATAAACTATTGCACAGTCTGGCCTAGCAGGCCGATTACACCCATTCGGCCCAGTTACTCGTGTGTCGTCGTGGTCGCGTTTGGACAACTTCTTCCTCCTAATGCTTCTTCATCGTGTTCCTTTCCGATCTCCTGCATCACTTCCTTGTCGCCTTGCTCTTCAGTGGTCTTCAGGGCAGCATTGCTCACATTCCCCACCGCTTGAAATACAACTTGTCCCCAAGCTGTTCTTCACATGGCCACCCGGATCCCAAATACGGATTGCAAAATTGCCACTGTTAACAGCACCCGGACCATCGGTAACAAGGCCAGCACCGACGCCAATTCCATGAGCAATCCATCTTGCAAGAAATTCCAGAGCACAAAGAACTAACTTGCTAATGAGCAAAGGCTGCTGTTGAATACTACCATGTAGCTTCAGAGTCTGATGGATTTCAGAGCCCAACCAGGCAGAATGAGGCAAGTTCTTGAACAACTGATCATCAGGTGCTTCAATAGACTCTGCGTCAGGTGCAGTAACAAATTCTTCAGCAAACAAATTCCACACCTCCTCCATGGCATGTAGTTGGGGCTGTTGGGCTGTGGCTGCACATTTACGACCCGAGAGCCACTTTTCAGCACAACAGGCGCATAACCCCTTTTTGAGTGATACAACACGATCAGCTGGTGATGAATGGCTTCTCATCTCTGCAAGTAGATCCCAACCACTGATGTCAAACACCTTGAGCCCGACACCAGCACCCAATATCACAAACTGCGCGGGTGGTGGCCATGGTTCCTTATACTCAGGAGAGTTGTAGACATCAGCATCAAGTGGTTTCCAAGGTGTAAACCTGTCTGGAACACCATCTCCTAATATCATAAACTGTGTAGGTGGAGGCCAAGGTTGTCGATGTGGCACTCCATCCCAGCTGAAACAACTGTCTACGAGGTTGAAGCAATTCGTCAAACATCTGTTGGGCAAGGTAACCATAAGCTTCTCAACTTCAGGCTCAATCACATCATCGGCTCTTTGCACCTTGGCGCCCTTGCTGAAGAAGTATTGGATGGCGTGGATGTCTTCGGTGATGTTCTGGTGCCCGTCAAGCAATGCGTTGAGGTTGGCGCGCACGGAGACGCTCTTCCCCTTGAGCGTTACGTTGAGTGGCACGATGCATTGGTCTCCCTTCACCCCCACGGATTCGGTGGCCAGCACGCCTGCAAGATGGTCCAACAGCTCCTTGTCCTGGCAGGAACTGAAGTCCGGATCTGCTCGCTTGCTCTTCCTCGGCGCCGTTGCGATGGCCATGTCCATCTGCTCCTGTGCGTCGTCCAGATTGTTGATGATGGCTCGGTAGTAGGTGATAGCCTGGAAGCCCTGTAGCTCCTGGGAGAAGTCTGGGAGGCCGATGGTGTGGTGCAGGACGTGGTTGGTGCCGTATTCATTGGAGTTGGGCCCGCCAACGATGCAGATCACGGGGAGGTCGAGGACGGAGTAGGCGCCGCGGTTGAGGTCCATTCTCGAACACCTGGTGGGCATATCGATGGGTACCTCCTCCTCTATAACTTGCTCGACGCTGAAAATCGGCGGTGTGAAACTTGAAAGGACCACGATGCCCAAGAGGGGGGGTGAATTGGGCTTTTCTAAAAATCAACACTAATTAAAACCTAAGCAAGAGCTAAACAAGAGCCCAACTTCACCCCAACAACTAGCACTAGGAATATAATACTAGAAATGTAACAAAGCTAAGATAATACTTCAAATACTTGCTAAACAAATACACAATGTAAAGTGTTTGAATTAAGTGCGGAATGTAAAGCAAAGTTTAGAATACTCCTCCATTTTTTCCCGAGGTATCGAAGAGTCGGCACTCTCCACTAGTCCTCGTTGGAGCACCCGCGCAAGGGTATCGCTCCCCCTTGGTCCTCGCAAGAACCAAGTGCTCACTACGATCGAGATGATCCTTTGCCACTCCGGCGCGGTGGATCCCTCGAGACCGCTTACAAACTTGAGTCGGGTCACCAACAAGATCTTCACGGTGATCACCGAGCTCCCAACACCACCAAGCCGTCTAGGTGATGCCGATCACCAAGAGTAACAAGCCGTAGACTTTCGCTTGACCAAGAGAAGCCTAATGCAAGTGGTGTGTGCTCTAGGTGGCTCTCACTAGCGCTAATGAGGAACAAGCGTGGATTATGATTCTCTAATCTCCTCACTAGGCTTTTGGTGCTTGCAATGCTCTACCAATGTGTTGGAATAAATGTGGAGTGCAAGACATTGAATATGGTGGGTGGAGGGGGTATAAATCGCCCTCACCCACCAACTAGCCGTTACAGGCAATTTACTGCGAGATGGCGCACCGGACAGTCCGGTGCGCCACCGGTGCGCCAACGGTCACTTCCAACGGCTAGTTCTGACAGAGAGCCGTTGGACTCATGGCGCATCGGACAGTGAACAGTCCAAGTCCGGTGCGGTGTCCGGTGTGCCACTAAAATTCAACTCTGAACACTGCGCTCTCGGGTTTCTGCGAAGGGAAATCACTGCCGTGGACCAGCCTGGCCCCACCTGGCAGAGGGTGCACCGGACAGTCCGGTGCACACCGGACAGTCCGGTGCCCCTAAGCCAGAAACACTAAGTCTTGTTTTTCAACTGATTTTCAAATCGGTTTTCGCTCTAACTTGTGTGTGAGTTCTAGAGTGACACCTAGCACTGTATATGAGTGTGATTGTGCACCAACACTACATTAGAACTCTCTTGGTCAAACTACTCATCGACAACCCCTCTTTATAGTACGACTAAAAGAGAATAAAAGACCTAACTAAATCGCGAGTGTCCACATCTCCTTGACACTCGGACTCCGTAGACCTTCACCTTTTGTTCCGTCGTTTTAGCCGTCGCTTCGAGTTCTTATTTCCGGGATTGTTTTCACCGTTGTAGTACTTCTACCTGTCATGCGACCTAACTTACCATTTGTCTCTGCAAAACACACGTTAGTCACATATAATATTACGTTGTCATTAATCACTAAAACCAACCAGGGGCCTAGATGCTTTCAATCTCCCCCTTTTTGGTGATTGATGACAACCCTACAAGTTTTGTGAGAGTAGTTTGTTTTGAAGATTCTGTCAATAGAAAGAATGGTTAGTTATACTCAGTAATCTTTGACAGAAAGAATGTGTACCATAATAATAAGAGTGAGCGCATACACATCATAAGATTCTTGTTCATATAAAAGAGAAGGTAAATTAATGAAACAAGAGCTAGAAGACTGGTGATATGATATAAGGTGAAAACATAATACACACAGTCAATCATACGCAACGAGAGTATATGACGAGTTTGTGAGCCAAAAACATCAAGCTAGTACAGAGAGTAGCAGGCACATATATTACATCAAAATGACTCTGACTCTCTACTAACTCTCTAACTCCCCCTAGCTCTCACAACTCATATCTCTCCCCCTTTGGCGTCAAACACCAAAAGGGACCTGAACCTAAACACCAGAAGCAGGAGGAGGCGGCGGGGGCGCATCCGGTCGAGGTCGAGGTAGTAGAGCGAACGCCGACGGAGGGTCAGAGTCAGTCTCGGATCCAGGATCTGCGGTAGAAGCTGGAGCTGGTACTGACTCGGACGGAAGCCGCGCTGCAGGAGCTACCGGAACAGAAGCGGTCACAGATACTGCCACAGCGGTAGTGGTAACAGCAGATGCTGGTGGCACTGGCGGCTGCGGACAGATAGAGCTGAGAGCCGGAGAGGTGAACGCCAAAGTGACCGGCCGGAGCGAAGAGGTACCAGCAGGGGGTCCAGACAAGATCGAAGGCACCACTGGAGCGTGAAGCGGAGGAGGCGGAGCAGACTGAACCGGAGGTGCTGAGATACCAGAATGCTGAAGCATGAGAGCCATGAATGCCCTATTCTCTGCCCTATCCTGAATAAGCTGCTGCTGAAGTGCATCCTGCCTGTCCTGCATGTTCTGAAACATCGAGAGCATCCTCTCGGATAAACGGGCCTGCTCGGCTGCCAGGTGAGCCTGCTGCTGAGTGAGAGTCTGGAGAATCGAAGCAAGAGCAGGGTCCATAGCCTGAGGAGTAGCAGGGGCAGCACTAGAACTCCCAGCCTCATGATCATGTGAGCGTGGAGGCATAGGAGGCGGAGGCGGAGGAGGAACCCCAAAATCATCATCATCATCATCATCATCAGCTGTTGTACCCTGAGTGTCAAACTGTCGAACAGCTGCATCCTCGGCCTGAGAGTCAAACACAGAAGCAGAAGCTGGCACTGGAATCTCAGGAGCAGGACGGTAAGATCCAAATACAAGGCGTGAGGCCTCAAGGGTGCTCTGAAAACGAGGTGGCTGAATCAGCTGCGCAAAGATGTGGCATAAGTAGTGAGCATAAGGTAACTGCCGACGAGCACGAATCCCATCCAGAACAGTGTCCTCGATCTCACAGATCAGGAAGTCCACAACATCAAACTGTGAGTGGGATACCAGGGCACCAAGGAGCCAAAGCTGAATATGAGTGGTAGCCTCCCTGTATCCCATCCTCGGCAGGAGTGTCCGTCTGACGAGCTCATATAAGTACTTCGCTGCTGTAGTGAAGTCTGCTGGTGAACGTCGCGACCCATCTGAGAAAGGCGGGCGGAACAGAGCCGCGACGTGAGCTGTCCCTGGAGCCACACCGCCGTGAGGGCGACGAGGAGGATCAGAAGTGCCGTAGCAGAGGCTGTGAAGGCGAGTCGTCGACTCAGGAAATCCAAAGAGCTGTCGGATCTGACTGGCAGTGATCGTGACATCCTCGCGCTCAAATCGGAACCTCATCCAGTGATGATCCGGGTCAATCCAAACAGAGGCGTAGAAGACGCGGACCCACTCCTCAACATATCTGCCGCTGATAGTCAGAAGGGTCAGGAGGCTAGGCAGATAGGTGAGATGCGCCTCAGACTCAGCACCGTCTGCAAGCAGAAAAGCTGGAAGATCCAAGAGGCGGTGCACTCGCAGCGCTATCTGAGCAGACATCTGAGCTCTGAAGAATGACTCCTGAATCCGTGTGCTGAAAAGAACACCTGCTGCTGGGTCTCTCTGAGCAGGTAGCCAAGACTCCACGGGTACGTACCTGAACCGACGTACCTGTCCTGCAGTAGCACGCTGAAGATCAAACAGACGAGGATCCGAAACCAGAGGACGGACCTCAGTCTCATCACGCTCCCGGAATCGAGGTGGAGGAACAGGAGGAGCTGAAGCGGGAGCGGGAGCAGGGGTAGCAGTGGAAGCTGGCGTAGTGCTGGTAGTGGGTATGGCTGTGGAGGTGGATGGAGCAATAGGAGTGACGGGAGCAGGCAGGGTGGGTGGCGGAGTGGAAGCGGAGGTGTGAGTGGAGGAGCGAGACCGGGAGGCGAGACGACGAGCACGGAATGCAATCTGATCGGATGGAACATGCGGCTGATCTCCAAGTGCGGCCTGCGCAGCGGCTGCTGCAGCTGCTGCCGCTGCACGAGCCTCTCTGTCCGTACGCCGCTTCTTGCGGCCTTCCTGCTGCTCCAAGTAGACAGTCTTGCCCTTCACCTGCCTGAAGGGGCGACGAGGGTCCTCATCATCGCCACCCCCTGACGCCGACGCATTCTTCGTGCGCGGCATGCTGAACTAATGTCTGCAAATGAGATAGAGAGACTAAGCACAGAGCAAAAGTGACCGATAGATTTAGCAAAGAGTGAGATGTCTACCTGGAAAGCTCACACGAGAGGTGACGATCCAGGCAGGACGGGAGACGGCACACGGTCAAACAAGGTCACTGAAATGACAGAAGAGGTGAGCACGTATTAGTCACATAGTCATAAGCATATGAAATGTGAATAAATACATACACAGAAAGATATGGCGTGAGACGGGACGTTTAAGAAGTCAAAAGACGTGAAAACGACGTTTGACAGATAAAAAGTGACATAGGAGGTTTGGAATTTGAAATGAGACACAAAATGACATGGAATTGAGCCGATACTTCACGAATAGGTTTATATAGGTGAATATGAGTGAAGTGTGTGCTTGGTTTGAATTTAGGCGAAGAAAAAGGAATTTGGGCACTCGGCTCGGAAACGATCGCTCAAAACGGGAATTTTAGTGAAATTTAAGCCTGGGATCTCGGATTGGCGTGAAATTTGGCAAGGATGTTGCTGGAAGTGTTGTGAAGGTGCCTGAAAAATTTGGGTTCAATTGGAGCAAGTTTGGCTGGTTTGGGCATTTCACCGAGCACATGGTGTGCGGGGAGTTAGGGTTTTAGGGAAATGGCCATTTGAGGTATGAAAACCCTCCCGAAGGAGCCAAGGACCTGCAGGGATATGTAATAGGGACAAAGGAAGATATTCCACCAACTGGATTCATCGGATTTCACAGAATTTTGAAGGATTTGCAAAAGGGTGGTTCACTGCCTAAGAGACAGAGGGATAGAGAGGCAGGGGAGGGGGAGAAAGCAGTTCTGCTCACCGAGGGGAGGAAGAGCCTGGCGAGATCGCTGGAGGATCGCCGGAGATGGTGGCCGCCGGTGGAGATCGCCGGCGGGGGGGAAATCGCCAGCGACAGAGAGCAACGGGCGGCTGGGTAATAAAACAGAGGGCTCTGGCTCGGTCGGGCTGGAGGCCGTTTTTTAAAAACGCGAGATGGGCACACCGGACAGTCTACAGTGTCTGTCCGGTGCACACCGGACAGCGCACAGTAGCTGTCCGGTGAACCACCGGACAGCGCACAAGAGAATTGGATTTTAGCGCGCGGCTGCCGGTGCACCGGACATTGCACAGTGCAGTGTCCGGTGAGCCCAGACAGAGGGGAGTTTGGAAAATTTTGAATTTTTCTATGTAACTCCTAACCAAACCAAATCCCAACTTATAATCACACAAAATAACACTTGTTGGGACAGGTATTGGTACCCTCATATACTTTTCAAAATATTTTGCCATAGGCTAGATAATTTTTAGAGAAAATAGACAAATGGTGAAATTTGCATTTTGGCTTGCACTAGGGGTTTTCAAGAATGATTTGAGTTTTGAATACTCCCCCTAAGTGCAGTACCTCATGCATATTTCAAGAACCAATAATTGCATGAAAAGTAAGAATTTAAGTGCTAAAAGCTTAAAAACTAAGACTTGTCAGGTTTGACCCGAGTTAAGCTTTTTCACTCGCTTTGTTGGCGGTTATCTTAACTAGGTTAGACAAGTCCTAGATGCAATACAAGGAATTTAAATATACAATGCAAGCTTGACAACACCATTTGACATTTCACATAAAATTTCTGAGATCAAGAATATTTAGTTCATTCCTCAACATGCAAAAGTGGGTCTTATCAAGTGGCTTAGTGAAAATATCCGCTAATTGATCTTCCGACCTCACTCCTTCTAAAATGATATCTCCTTTAGCAACATGATCTCTAAGGAAGTGATGACGGATATCAATGTGCTTGGTGCGAGAGTGTTGTACAGGATTATTAGCAATTTTAACAGCACTCTCATTATCACACAACAAAGGTACTTTTTCTAGAACTACGCCATAGTCTAGAATAGTTTGTTTCATATATAAAATCTGTGTACAACAAGCACCTGCGGCAATGTATTCCGCTTCGGCAGTTGACAAGGCAACACTATTTTGCTTCTTGGATGTCCATGAAACTAGTGATCTACCAAGCAGATGGCATCCCCCAGAAGTACTTTTCCTATCAATTTTGCAACCGGCATAATCCGAATCGGAGTAGCCAATTAAATCAAAAGTAGCTCCTTTGGGATACCACAGACCAACGCTTGTGGTGTGCCTGAGATATCTAAGAATTCTCTTAACAGCGCGAAGATGAGCTTTCTTAGGATTAGATTGAAATCTAGCACACATGCAGACACTAAACATAATATCGGGCCTAGATGCGGTAAGGTATAATAAACTACCAATCATAGAACGGTAGAGAGTTTGATTAACCGGGTTACCTCCCTCATCTAAGTCGAGATGTCCATTTGTAGGCATAGGGGTCTTGATTGGTTTGCACTTCTCCATGTTGAATCTTTTCAACAAGTCTTTGGTATACTTCTCTTGTGAGAGAAAGTTACCATCTTTCATTTGCTTGACTTGAAAGCCGAGGAAGTATGTTAGCTCACCAATCATTGACATCTCGAACTCCTTTGACATCAACTCACCAAATTCCTTGCAATGATAGTCATTTGTCGAGCCAAAGATTATATCATCAACATATACTTGACAAATGAAAATATCACCGTTATGTTTCTTGGTGAAGAGAGTTGTGTCGACGGTCCCGATTTTGAAGCCCTTTTCGATGAGGAAGTCGCGAAGACGCTCATACCAAGCCCTTGGAGCTTGCTTTAGCCCATATAGCGCCTTGGACAACCTGTAAGCATGGTTAGGATATCTAGGGTCTTCAAATCCAGGCGGTTGCTCAACATATACAAGTTCATTTATGAAGCCAATTAAAAATGCACTTTTTACATCCATTTGATAAAGTTTTATATCATAGCATGATGCATATGCAAGTAGGATACGGATGGCTTCCAGTCGAGCAACCGGTGCAAAGGTCTCTCCAAAATCTAAGCCTTCAACTTGAGAGAATCCCTTTGCGACAAGTCTTGCCTTGTTTCTTACAATCACACCTTGATCATCTTGTTTGTTTCTGAACACCCACTTTGTTCCAATGATTCTTGCATCTTGTGGGGGCTTCTCCAGGGTCCAAACTTCGTTACGGGTGAAGTTGTTAAGTTCTTCATGCATGGCATTCACCCAGTCCGGATCCTGTAGCGCCTCATCTATACAAGTAGGCTCAACACAAGAAACAAAAGAGTGATGTTCAATAAAATTAGCATGTCTATGTGATCGAGTAATAACCCCTTGTGAAGGACTCCCGATGATTTGGTTTTGAGGATGTGCTTGAAGTAGTGATGAGTTTCTCCTGTCAACCACTTGGGAAGAAGATCCTGGAGCATCAACATCTTCGGCTTGTACCCTTGCTTGTTCATGAGAGACAAATGTATCTTCATTTGCATGTCTCTCATCTTTTTCATCATCTTGTGGTACATTTGATGAAGAAGGCCTGTCAATGATTTGCACCTCTTCTTCATCTTCTTTTGGTTTGATAGCTCCAATAGGCATGTTCTTCATTGCTTCCCTCAGTGGCTCATCACCTACATCATCAAGATTTTCAAGTGCTCCTTGGGAGCCATTAGTCTCATCAAATTCCACATCATATGTTTCTTCTACCACGCCAGTGGCATGGTTGAATACTCGATATGCTTTGGACTTTAATGAATAACCCAAAAGAAAACCAATATCACAGCGTCTTTGAAACTTCCCTAGATGATGGCGTTTTTTGTAGATGTAGCATTTGCACCCAAACACCCGGAAGAAAGAGACGTCTGGCTTTTTCCCATTTAGCAGTTCATAAGGAGTCTTCGCAAGTAGTCGGTGAGGAAATAGCCTGTTTGATGCATAGCAAGCAGTGTTGACAGCTTCGGCCCAAAACCTCTCCGGTGTGTTATACTCATCAATCATTGTTCTTGCAAGGGTGATCAAGGTCCTATTTTTCCTTTCAACAACTCCATTTTGTTGAGGTGTATATGTGGCAGATACTTCATGCTTGATCCCAATTTCATCACAGTACTCATGAATGTTGGTGTTGTCAAATTCTTTGCCATTGTCACTTCTAATCTTCTTAATCTTGCAATCAAATTCATTTTGTGCTTTCTTGGCAAACTTCTTGAATATAGATGCAACTTCAGATTTGTCATGGAGAAAGAACACCCAAGTGTATCTTGAGAAGTCATCAACAATTACTAGACAGTAGAGGTTGCCACCGGCACTGACATAATTTGTAGGTCCAAATAAATCCATGTGAAGTAGTTCCAGTGGCCTTGATGTTGACATGAAAGCTTTAGTAGGATGTGTATTAGCAACTTGCTTTCCAGCTTGACATGCACTGCATGGCTTGTCCTTTTCAAACACCACATCCTTTAAACCTCTAACCATATCTTTCTTTAATACCTTCTTGAGTGTGCTCATCCCAACATGTGCAAGCCTCCTATGCCAAAGCCATCCAAGAGAAGCTTTGGTGAAGAGGCAAGTTCTTAAGTCTGCATCTTCTGAAGTGAAATCCACTAAGTAGAGGTTGTTGTACCTAAATCCTTTGAATACCATTGATTCATCATCCATTTTTGTTACAATAACCTCTGATGGAGTGAATAAGCATTGAAGTCCAAGATCACAGAGTTGTCCCACTGATAATAAATTGAAGCTCAAAGGTGCAACTAAGAGAACATTTTGTAGCATCCCAAAAATTCAAATTCTGAAATTTTCTCAAACTCGCCCTAAATTCAAAATGAATTTCAAATTTCATTTCAAAATGTTTGTTTGCGAGTTGATATCAACAAATAAAGTATAGTGGTCTATATTCTCTCTAAAATCCTCCTCAAAATACCCTACAAATATTTCCTCAGTGATCCCCCTCAAATTGTTTACAGAAATACTGCCCAGATATTTCCCTAGTGATCCTCTTCAAGTTCTTTCCAGAAATACTGCCCAAATATTCCACCGATATATCTCCAGATATTTTCCTCCTGAGAAATACCTTTAGAATCATTTTTCAAGTCCCTATAAATATTTTCTTCATAACTTTCCTCATGCTCATACGTATACGTATGCCTCCAGTGTCATACGGTGAGCTCTACAAGCAAATCTCACTTATACAAGACAAATACATGCTAATCTCCCACTAATCCTCTCATCCTCCCACTAATCCTCTCATCCCTCCCCCTAATCCCCCCACCATGGCTATAAATAGAGGGGCAAGGGCCTCCTCTCATCCCACCCCAAGCCATTTCATGGCAACTCTCTTCCCCCCCCACACACACCCACTCCATGTTCCACACAAGCACACACTAGCACAAGGATCGTTCGATCGTTCTTCGATCGTTCGTCCCCCTGTTCTTAGTTTGTTCGTTCGTTCGTCCGATCGTTCATGGTTCGTTCGTCCGTTCGTCCGATCGTTCGATCGTTCGTCCGTTCGTTCGTCCAAATAATCTTTTTCCTACCGTTATGCTGCCGAAATTCCGATCGTTCGTTCGTTCGATCATTCGATCGTTCATCGTTCGTTCATAGTTCCTATTCATCGTTCATCGTTCGTTCATAGTCCCTATTCATCGTTCGTTCATAGTCCCTATTCATCGTTCTTCCCGATAATCTTTGTCCTGCCGTTATGCTGCCGAAATTCCGATCGTTCGTTCGTCCGATCATTCGATCGTTCGTCCGTTCGTTCGTCCAAATAATCTTTTCCTGCCGTTATGCTGCCGAAATTCCGATCGTTCGTTCGTCCGATCATTCGATCGTTCGTCCGTTCGTTCATAGTTCCTATTCATCGTTCATCGTTCGTTCATACGAACTATTCACTGTCACTATTCACCATTACTATTCACCGTTACTATTCATCGTTACTATTCACATACACTATTCATCATCGTTACTATTTATCATTACTATTCATCATCGTTACTATTCATCGATGATATCTATAATTTCTTTTCCATCGCCACTATTCATCGTTACTGATCATCGTTACTATTCATCGGTCATCTAGTCATCCCAAATTTCAACTATTCGTACATCATGTTGTCCAGTCCACCTAAGACCAGCCAGACCCATATTCCAGTCATACGAACTCCGGTGACTGTGATTTTTCTTCCAGTAGGGAACTTCCCATCTGGTCACCCATCCTAGGTTTCTCCAAGTTGAGCACGCTTAACTTTGAGAATCCTTCGAACCAGGCTCCCAAACTCAGATTCCAATAAATCTCGTTTCTAAATTCTTATCAAACTATTCCCTACCCAACCATGTCATCCCTTAAGCATGGTCCATATTCCAGAAAACTCCCAAAATACTCTTGTCCCATATTCTGCCTATAACTCTCATGTTCATACTAAGTCAGACGATTCATTCGTCACTATTCTCACCAACAGTGAACTTCACTGTGCTACACCACATACACCCAGCTATAAATACACCCAGCTACCCTCTCCCTCTCCACACACACTCAACACCCTCAGCCAAGGCAAACACCCCACCCACTCAGTTACTCTGCTCTGCCGGCTACACACATAGTGTCGCTTCGCCTCCAGTCCACCCTCCTGGTAAGCACCTCCGCTCCACCACCAGTAATATCACAACACCACATGACACAGATTCTACTCAAGACTCTACCCATCCATATATCGCTATTCTGACCACTATACTAAATATTTGTTGGTATACTTGCTGGTTTGTATGTTTGCTTGTTCATGTTGCATAGTTATCGGAGCGTTCGTGCCGTCTCGTGGAGGCCAGATCTGCAAGTCTACGCTAGGCGGTGGAGCCAGAAGCCAGTTCCGCGAGCTCCCCTTCCCCCTTCGCCGAATAAGCACGGCAAGCTCACTGGATCCCTTTGATGCATAAATTACCTATGTTTTACAACCACAACCCTCAGCCTGTTATTTTATGCATAATATGATTTTGAGACAAGTTATTATGGCCACCCAGCCGCTTGCCACAATCAATCCCTGATATAATTGTTACAAATGATTTGAGGAAAGGTGTGAGTTTTCAAAAGAAAATGCTTTTCAAAATGTGTTTGATGAAGGGTTTTCACCCTTATCACCTTTGAGTAGGGATGATCAAGGACTCCCTGGTTTGGGGGAGGGCCTAAGGTGATGGCTCAGCTGGTTTAGGCGTGAGCAGAAGGATTGTCCCCTCTTATAAGGACCGGTTTGTCATCTTTCACTACCTGTACTCATGATAAGTACAACCACTCGAGACTGTGTGGGCAGTCACTCAATCTGAACTCGTACGGTCCAACCCCAGGGTTATGAAGGCTGGGGAGCACCGGGAGGATAAGGAGGGGGAAAGTTTTGTCCGGTTTGGATATGGCGGTGGCCTGACTCCTTCCGGTATAACTGTTAAGGTTAGGACGTGCGAGGAAAGAAAGAGATTCGGATTCGGATCTCATCGGCCATGAGATCGCAGAGCCGGACTAGTGGGTAAAGTGTACACCTCTGCGTAGAGTTTGAGAACCTATTCGAATAGTCTGTGTCCACAGGAATGGACGAGTCTGGTGTGGTATGGCAATTAGTGTTTGGTTTTTCCAAAAAAAGGGTGTGTTTGAGAAAAGTGGTTTTTAAAAGGACCGGCGGTTGAGCCGTGAGCTATGGTGGACGGGAAGTCCAATAGCTGTTTTTGAAAATGAAAACCAGTGGGAAACTGCTGAGATACCTGGATGGTTTAGTCCAGGGGATTTTGTTATAATACTGAAAAACTTCCTGCTCCTTTTGGAGAGGATGCACTTTGCAAAATACAAAATGTTTTTCAAAACAACCCTGCATAAAATATTGCTGTTTCTGCAAATATCCTGAGCTCTACATATTCCATGCATTATATCTGATTTCCCCATTCCGCGGGTGAAGGTGGGCTGCTGAGTACGTTTGTACTCACCCTTGCTTATTTGTTGTTTTTTCAGAAAAAGGAGATCGGGTAAGAGTTACGACTGTTCCCAACCTTGCCTGTGGCTGTTGGACCGCTGAATTGCTTCGCTGCGTATATCGGGCTGCTTCAGCCCCACTCTGATGATATGTCCCGAGTTGTGGACCAACTCTTAAAGTTGTTCGCCACCTTTATAGGTTTGTCTCGTTTAAGCAGATCTGGAACTATCTGATGTATAAATGTGTTTACTAGCCTCCTGGGACTAGTAATTGTATCACATTTGAGTCCCAGAGGATTGGGGACGCTTCAGGTGGTATCAGAGCTGTTAGGTTGGCCGCAGGACGTAACCCTTAGCCTGATCCAAAAGTTTTTGAGTCCAAACTATTTTCTTAAAAAAATTCTTGCTCGCATCCCTTCATTTCAAAAATGTTTTCCCCCTTTCCTTCTCTCAGAAGTCAGATGGAGGTTCAGTGCCAAATCAGCTTCTGCCAGAATGAAGATGGTTTCCCCAAGTTGCTGAGAGCATGCACAGTCCGCCTCGGAATCAGGAGCCAGCCAGAGTATGATGGTCGTGAGTTCGTCGAGCATGGCACAGAGAAGTGTGTCGTGACTGTATACATTGGATCCAGTCCACACCATGTGGAATGGAGTGTCACTGCTGCTGGGCACAGATTCAAAGACACCTGCCAAGTCGTCGCTCGCAAGGCATTGAGGGCCCTGTGTCAGATCTATGAAGAAGAAGTGGCTGACACTCCGCTCAGATTCTTTCCGCCCTTTCAGAGAAACCGTCCCGCTTGGATGGCCAGGATGCGTGCATTGGAAGGGCAGCAGCTGCTTGAGGATGACCCCACAGTCGTGTACCTCACTGCATACCTGCTCACCCTGGATGCACAATATGATTTCTTGGCTCGGCACCACCGTCAGATGATTGCTCGAGCAGAAGATGCAGAGAAGCTCAACCGTAAGCTCCATGTGGATCTCACCACAGCTCAAGCCCGTGCAACTGCCTTGGAGAGTCGTGAAGTCATTGTTGTTGAAGCCCTGAAGCAAGCTAAGGATGAGCACGTCCAGAAGTTGATGGAGGCCTACTTGGTAACCCATAACCAACGTAAAGCCCTGCGGATCCAAGAGCCTGCTCCATCCAACCCTGTTCAACCCATCAAAGCTGAAGACCCCCAGATTCTTGAAGGTCACCCGGTCTCTATCAGAGGAGAGAAGAAGGCTTGGGAACTCCCGAAAGGAGCCATAGTCTTGGAAGGAATTCCAGTCTCCCCTCAGGCTATGGATAAGCAAGAGCACCCTGAATCCTCCCAAGATCCCCCGCCAGAGTTGTTTGAGCCCCTCACCATGAAGAAGATTCCAGCACCATCCCTTGAGGTCAAGGAAGAAGCTGCAAGCACCCCGCCAGCACCGCCGCCCTCAGAGGAGCTACAAGAGCCAGTCCCGCTTGAAGAAGAGTTCGACCCTGTCCTGCCATCTCAGTCGCCGCCAGAAGAAGTCATCAACGTCAGCTCCCTCTTGACCCATCCAGGAGATGTCTCAGATTGAAGTTGTGTGCCAGCCCTGCCAGAAGAGAAGTTGTCTGGTCTGAAGTTAGTATGCCCAGTCCTCTGCATGCATTGGGTAGTGAAGTTTTTCTTCACTTTGGCTAGAGCCCTGCATGTATGAGAGTTAATCGTGTAGTCCCGTGCTTTGAAAAACTCTATTTGTGTTGCCCCCTAGGGCATTTCAAAATGAATTTCGCTTGATGTTTTCCTCCCTTTTGAGTGCATATGTGATGCTTTAACGTTAGTGCTCATAAGTTGCATTTAGCATAGTTCTCAATTCAGGAGCCAAGCAATAGTAGTTATGCTTAGCCCCCGAATCTGAGTAGTCCGTGCTTTGGAAAAACTCTATTCTTACCTTATTCAAAACATTCGATTTGTTTGTGCTTATCATTGCTGAGCTTGTGTGTTTTTTTAAGAAAGGTTTTCTCTAAAAAACATAGATCACAAATTAGATCTAATCCTCACCTTATGCTTCCATTCTCATCTTAACCCATCTCAAGAGAAAAGTGCCTTACCCAAGAAGATACCGGGAAGCTTACCCTTGAAGCCTGGAACAAGCTACAGAAGAAGCCAGTCCAGCCGCTCAGTCAAAAGGACCGACCGTGAGAATCAAAGCACTGCCCCTGAGTCAAAGTAAACAGGAAAGGAGGACAGAAGGAGTTATTACCATACACAGAGGCAAAGATTCTTGGAACCAGAGACCACAAACATCAGGGTCATCGACCCCACCACTCACCCGTGCCCCCCCACACGTGCCCGCCTCCATGCGCACTACCACCGCCCCACGCCCCCCTTTGCAGCGCACTACCGCCGCCCACGCCACCTTTGCAGCGCACCCACCGCCACCATCATCGCCGGCAACACCAGGCCCCCCTCCCCTTATCGCACCTGCTGCCGCGTAGCACCTACTCCATCACCACTGCTCCGCAACCGAACACCCCCGCTCGCCTATAAACCCCCCCACCATCTCCCTCAACTCCCATCTCGCTCAAAGCAAAAGCACACTCCAGATAAATCCCCTCTGCCAAATCGCAAGCAACTCCATTTTTCCACTCCCTCGCCCCTAAGATCACAATGCTTGGTGATTCTTGGGTTGAAGACTGTTGTATATGGTTCAACATCTTCGGTTTCCTCCTCTGTATGATGGTAATACTCTTTGATAGAATCCTCGAGTGGGAAGAGCAAAGAGAAAGAAAGAGGTAGTGAAAAGTGAAAAGTGAGAAGAGAAAAGAAGATAGTGAAGAGAAGATGAGAAGAAGGTTGTCCCAGAATCAACCCTGTGTCAGTCATTTCTCCGCAGCTTGCTCAAGCAGCAACAGGAGAAGAAGGCCCCGTAACACCTTTGTTATGAGGTACTTCAAGGAGTTCAAATCCCCAAAATTCAAGAGATCTACCCTCATTCTTTTTAAGTGGGGTAGTGTTCCAGTAAAGTTCCTGTCATGGAGAAAAATAAGAAGGCATGTAGCAAGCTTGTGGAGGACCATATCACCAAAGCTTATAAGTTTCTGTATGAGAAGTGGTCACCCAAGTTCCGTTGATGAAGCACCAGAAGAACAATCAAGGAAGGAATCCATGTGGGAGTTCGCAAGAGAAAGGTTTGTGTGTTGGCATCTATGCTCCTTCAATAAGCAAGCTGCCAAGCGAAAGCTAGAAGCCTGAAGATGATCTTTGAGTAGCCAGAATCAGTGTTTTCAATCAGCAACCAGATGTTCCTCAAAGGCTAGACTTTGTTGAAGTTTCATCTCCTCGAAGAGTTGCAAAGTGAAGATATGTAGCTAAAGTAAAGCTATACCCATAACCCTTCTAAACCGAATCTCGAGGACGAGATTCCTTTTAAGTGGGGTAGATTTGTAGCATCCCAAAAATTCAAATTCTGAAATTTTCTCAAACTCGCCCTAAATTCAAAATGAATTTCAAATTTCATTTCAAAATGTTTGTTTGCGAGTTGATATCAACAAATAAAGTATAGTGGTCTATATTCTCTCTAAAATCCTCCTCAAAATACCCTACAAATATTTCCTCAGTGATCCCCCTCAAATTGTTTACAGAAATACTGCCCAGATATTTCCCTAGTGATCCTCTTCAAGTTCTTTCCAGAAATACTGCCCAAATATTCCACCGATATATCTCCAGATATTTTCCTCCTGAGAAATACCTTTAGAATCATTTTTCAAGTCCCTATAAATATTTTCTTCATAACTTTCCTCATGCTCATACGTATACGTATGCCTCCAGTGTCATACGGTGAGCTCTACAAGCAAATCTCACTTATACAAGACAAATACATGCTAATCTCCCACTAATCCTCTCATCCTCCCACTAATCCTCTCATCCCTCCCCCTAATCCCCCCACCATGGCTATAAATAGAGGGGCAAGGGCCTCCTCTCATCCCACCCCAAGCCATTTCATGGCAACTCTCTTCCCCCCCCCACACACACCCACTCCATGTTCCACACAAGCACACACTAGCACAAGGATCGTTCGATCGTTCTTCGATCGTTCGTCCCCCTGTTCTTAGTTTGTTCGTTCGTTCGTCCGATCGTTCATGGTTCGTTCGTCCGTTCGTCCGATCGTTCGATCGTTCGTCCGTTCGTTCGTCCAAATAATCTTTTTCCTACCGTTATGCTGCCGAAATTCCGATCGTTCGTTCGTTCGATCATTCGATCGTTCATCGTTCGTTCATAGTTCCTATTCATCGTTCATCGTTCGTTCATAGTCCCTATTCATCGTTCGTTCATAGTCCCTATTCATCGTTCTTCCCGATAATCTTTGTCCTGCCGTTATGCTGCCGAAATTCCGATCGTTCGTTCGTCCGATCATTCGATCGTTCGTCCGTTCGTTCGTCCAAATAATCTTTTCCTGCCGTTATGCTGCCGAAATTCCGATCGTTCGTTCGTCCGATCATTCGATCGTTCGTCCGTTCGTTCATAGTTCCTATTCATCGTTCATCGTTCGTTCATACGAACTATTCACTGTCACTATTCACCATTACTATTCACCGTTACTATTCATCGTTACTATTCACATACACTATTCATCATCGTTACTATTTATCATTACTATTCATCATCGTTACTATTCATCGATGATATCTATAATTTCTTTTCCATCGCCACTATTCATCGTTACTGATCATCGTTACTATTCATCGGTCATCTAGTCATCCCAAATTTCAACTACTCGTACATCATGTTGTCCAGTCCACCTAAGACCAGCCAGACCCATATTCCAGTCATACGAACTCCGGTGACTGTGATTTTTCTTCCAGTAGGGAACTTCCCATCTGGTCACCCATCCTAGGTTTCTCCAAGTTGAGCACGCTTAACTTTGAGAATCCTTCGAACCAGGCTCCCAAACTCAGATTCCAATAAATCTCGTTTCTAAATTCTTATCAAACTATTCCCTACCCAACCATGTCATCCCTTAAGCATGGTCCATATTCCAGAAAACTCCCAAAATACTCTTGTCCCATATTCTGCCTATAACTCTCATGTTCATACTAAGTCAGACGATTCATTCGTCACTATTCTCACCAACAGTGAACTTCACTGTGCTACACCACATACACCCAGCTATAAATACACCCAGCTACCCTCTCCCTCTCCACACACACTCAACACCCTCAGCCAAGGCAAACACCCCACCCACTCAGTTACTCTGCTCTGCCGGCTACACACATAGTGTCGCTTCGCCTCCAGTCCACCCTCCTGGTAAGCACCTCCGCTCCACCACCAGTAATATCACAACACCACATGACACAGATTCTACTCAAGACTCTACCCATCCATATATCGCTATTCTGACCACTATACTAAATATTTGTTGGTATACTTGCTGGTTTGTATGTTTGCTTGTTCATGTTGCATAGTTATCGGAGCGTTCGTGCCGTCTCGTGGAGGCCAGATCTGCAAGTCTACGCTAGGCGGTGGAGCCAGAAGCCAGTTCCGCGAGCTCCCCTTCCCCCTTCGCCGAATAAGCACGGCAAGCTCACTGGATCCCTTTGATGCATAAATTACCTATGTTTTACAACCACAACCCTCAGCCTGTTATTTTATGCATAATATGATTTTGAGACAAGTTATTATGGCCACCCAGCCGCTTGCCACAATCAATCCCTGATATAATTGTTACAAATGATTTGAGGAAAGGTGTGAGTTTTCAAAAGAAAATGCTTTTCAAAATGTGTTTGATGAAGGGTTTTCACCCTTATCACCTTTGAGTAGGGATGATCAAGGACTCCCTGGTTTGGGGGAGGGCCTAAGGTGATGGCTCAGCTGGTTTAGGCGTGAGCAGAAGGATTGTCCCCTCTTATAAGGACCGGTTTGTCATCTTTCACTACCTGTACTCATGATAAGTACAACCACTCGAGACTGTGTGGGCAGTCACTCAATCTGAACTCGTACGGTCCAACCCCAGGGTTATGAAGGCTGGGGAGCACCGGGAGGATAAGGAGGGGGAAAGTTTTGTCCGGTTTGGATATGGCGGTGGCCTGACTCCTTCCGGTATAACTGTTAAGGTTAGGACGTGCGAGGAAAGAAAGAGATTCGGATTCGGATCTCATCGGCCATGAGATCGCAGAGCCGGACTAGTGGGTAAAGTGTACACCTCTGCGCAGAGTTTGAGAACCTATTCGAATAGTCTGTGTCCACAGGAATGGACGAGTCTGGTGTGGTATGGCAATTAGTGTTTGGTTTTTCCAAAAAAAGGGTGTGTTTGAGAAAAGTGGTTTTTAAAAGGACCGGCGGTTGAGCCGTGAGCTATGGTGGACGGGAAGTCCAATAGCTGTTTTTGAAAATGAAAACCAGTGGGAAACTGCTGAGATACCTGGATGGTTTAGTCCAGGGGATTTTGTTATAATACTGAAAAACTTCCTGCTCCTTTTGGAGAGGATGCACTTTGCAAAATACAAAATGTTTTTCAAAACAACCCTGCATAAAATATTGCTGTTTCTGCAAATATCCTGAGCTCTACATATTCCATGCATTATATCTGATTTCCCCATTCCGCGGGTGAAGGTGGGCTGCTGAGTACGTTTGTACTCACCCTTGCTTATTTGTTGTTTTTTCAGAAAAAGGAGATCGGGTAAGAGTTACGACTGTTCCCAACCTTGCCTGTGGCTGTTGGACCGCTGAATTGCTTCGCTGCGTATATCGGGCTGCTTCAGCCCCACTCTGATGATATGTCCCGAGTTGTGGACCAACTCTTAAAGTTGTTCGCCACCTTTATAGGTTTGTCTCGTTTAAGCAGATCTGGAACTATCTGATGTATAAATGTGTTTACTAGCCTCCTGGGACTAGTAATTGTATCACATTTGAGTCCCAGAGGATTGGGGACGCTTCACATTTGATATTGATAAATCATTTGAGATTGCCACCTTGCCAAGTCCTTGCACTTTTCCTTTTGAGTTGTCTCCAAATGTGATTTTATCTTGACCATCAACATTCTCATCTAGTGAGGTGAACATCCGTGGGTTGCCTGTCATATGTTGTGTGCATCCACTGTCAATAACCCAATGGCTCCCACCGGTCTTGTAGTTCACCTACATTCACAGACAATTCAAGCTTGAGTTTTGAGGGCCCTATATTGCATAGGATCAATGACTCTCTCAATTAAGGACTTTGCCACCCAGATTTGTCTAGGTCTACTCTTATTTGGTGGACCTAGGAATGTAACCTTAATCTTTCCATTTGCAACCTTTCTTAGAACATAGTGAGCATTGAAAGCAAATGGTCTTGAGTGCTTAGGCAAGGGAGTTGGTGGTTTAGCTTTGCAGTTGTGGGCAAAATGACCTTCATTTCCACACTCAAAGCATTTGATAGGCTTGTGAGTCTGCTTTGGCTTGTATTGAGTGATAGCTTTCTTTTGCACAAAAGCATTGTATCCAATACCACTCTTGTTATTTTTCATAATAGTGTTCATAAGCAGCTCATTTTGGAGGTATTGACCCTTGTTGAACTTTTGCACACTTGTTGCAAGATGTTCATTTTCACTTTTTAGTTTCTTGACCTCATTCTTAAGCCTTTGATTATCCACTGCCAACTCATTGTTGAAATCATTGTTCTCAATAGCAACTTTTCCTCTAGTAGTTGCATCAGTCAAGTAATTCTTCAATTTTTGGTTGTCTAAAGTCAGGACTTCAACTTTTTCAGTCAATTCAGCATGTAGACTAGTTTGCTCTTCTTGAATCAAATCATCACATGAGGTTGCTACATCAAGCTTAACAACAGGGTTAATAGCCTCATGTGTTTTGCAAGATAAAAGTTCATTTTCAACAAGAAGATTGTCATGATCAAATTTAATTTGAGTATAGTCTTCCTTGATCTTTACTAGTCTATTTTGCAACTCCCTATTAGCTTCATTTAATTTGTCATATTTTTCCTTAGCATCTTTTAGGGAGTTTGTGAGCTCATTTACAGTTGATGACATAGTTTTATTTTCTTCTTTTATTTCATCACTAGCCTTTATAACTATGTCATACTTGGCATTTAAAGATTCATTTTCATTTTTCAACCTATCACATTTAGCTTTTGACTTTCTAATGATTTGAGTATATTCTTTAAGTAAGTCAGCTAACTCATCATATGAAGGTGAAGCAAATTCTTCATCACTATCACTATCACTATCATCATCAATATTAATGCCATTTTGTACCTTTCGTTCACCCCTAGCCATGAGGCATAGGTGAGAAGTGGATGATGGCGATGGTGGTGGTGAAGAGAAGTCCCCGGCGATGGCCGCAACTTTTTCATCATTCTCTTCTTCACTTGAAGAAGACCCACTTGATGATTCGATGTCGGTTAGCCAGTCGCCAACAATATATGCCTTTCCATTCTTCTTCTTGTGAAACCTCTTTTGCTTTCCATCCTTCCTCTTGAAGAATTTCTTTTCCTTCTTTTCATCATCGCTGTCATCTTCCTTCTTGCCCTTGAACTTGTTCTTCTTGGGCTTGTTGCATTGATGAGCAAGATGACCAAGCTCACCACAGTTGTAGCAGTCCATCTCAGAAATGGGCTTTCTTTTGTTGGAAAAGAACTTCTTCTTTCTTGAATCAAATTTGATGCCTTCTATATTTAGCTTCTTCAACATCTTGGTGGTCTTCCTTACCATCAAGGCAATGTTTGCATCAAGGTCATCATCACTTGAGGACTCTTCCTCAACTTGTATTTTTGCTTTTCCTTTTCTTTCATGATTTGCTTTGAGAGCCAAATCCTTTCTTTTGGAAGATGATTCTTCTTTGTTGATGTGCATGTACATTTCATGGGCATTGATCTTTCCCAAAATTTGTGTAGGTGTGGTAACTGAAAGATCCATTTGATGTAGCACAGTGACAATGTGTCCATATTTGTCTATTGGGAGGACACTGAGAATCTTCCTCACAACATCCGGTTGTGAGATTTGAGTAAGCCCCAATCCATTGACTTCCTCTACAAGAATATTAAGTCATGAGTACATAGCGTTTGCATTTTCATTAGTAAGCATTTCAAAAGAATTTAACTTTCGCATGGCTATGTGATATCTTTCCTCACGTTCACTTCTAGTTCCTTCGTGTAGAGCACAAATGTCCATCCACAAATCATGAGCATTTTTATGATTCCGAACTCTATTGAACACATCTTTGCAAAGGCCTCTAAAAAG
This sequence comes from Zea mays, assembly GCF_902167145.1. Lineage (NCBI taxonomy): Eukaryota > Viridiplantae > Streptophyta > Magnoliopsida > Poales > Poaceae > Zea > Zea mays. The sequence goes on from NC_050098.1 coordinate 184,448,813, forward strand.
GGTGTTTTTGGCCTTCGCATTCCATTTCTCATAATTGAACTCATCACCTACAAGATTTGTGGGATCTCTAGGTTGGGGAAACCCTTGTGTGGCGGCTTTATAGACACCAATGTCTATAGCCTCTAAGTATGCTTCCATACGAATTTTCCAATAAGGAAAATCGTCACCATCAAAAACGGGAGGAGGTCCATCCCCACCGGACATCGTAACTCTAGCGGTTAAGCTAATCTATGAGCAACAAGGCTCTGATACCAATTGAAAGGACCACGATGCCCAAGAGGGGGGGTGAATTGGGCTTTTCTAAAAATCAACACTAATTAAAACTTAAGCAAGAGCTAAACAAGAGCCCAACTTCACCTCAACAACTAGCACTAGGAATATAATACTAGAAATGTAACAAAGCTAAGATAATACTTCAAATACTTGCTAAACAAATACACAATGTAAAGTGCTTGAATTAAGTGCGGAATGTAAAGCAAAGTTTAGAAGACTCCTCCAATTTTTCCCGAGGTATCGAAGAGTCGGCACTCTCCACTAGTCCTCGTTGGAGCACCCGCGCAAGGGTATCGCTCCCCCTTGGTCCTCGCAAGAACCAAGTGCTCACTACGAGATGATCCTTTGCCACTCCGGCGCGGTGGATCCCTCGAGACCGCTTACAAACTTGAGTCGGGTCACCAACAAGATCTTCACGGTGATCACCGAGCTCCCAACGCCACCAAGCCGTCTAGGTGATGCCGATCACCAAGAGTAACAAGTCGTAGACTTTCGCTTGACCAAGAGAAGCCTAATGCAAGTGGTGTGTGCTCTAGGTGGCTCTCACTAGCGCTAATGAGGAACAAGCGCGGATTATGATTCTCTAATCTCCTCACTAGGCTTTTGGTGCTTGCAATGCTCTACCAATGTGCTGGAATAAATGTGGAGTGCAAGACATTGAATATGGTGGGTGGAGGGGGTATAAATAGCCCTCACCCACCAACTAGCCGTTACAGGCAATTTACTGCGAGATGGCGCACCGGACAGTCCGGTGCGCCACCGGTGCGCCAACGGTGCGCCACCGGTGCGCCAACGGTCACTTCCAACGGCTAGTTCTGACAGAGAGCCGTTGGACTCATGGCGCACCGGACAGTGAACAGTCCACTGTCCGGTGCACACCGGAAAGTCCGGTGCGGTGTCCGGTGTGCCACTAAAATTCAACTCTGAACACTGCGCTCTCAGGTTTCTGCGAAGGGAAATCACTGCCGTGGACCAGCCTGGCCCCACCTGGCAGAGGGTGCACCGGACAGTCCGGTGCACACCGGACAGTCCGGTGCCCCTAAGCCAGAAACACTAAGTCTTGTTTTTCAGCTGATTTTCAAATCGGTTTTCGCTCTAACTTGTGTGTGAGTTCTAGAGTGACACCTAGCACTGTATATGAGTGTGATTGTGCACCAACACTACACTAGAACTCTCTTGGTCAAACTACTCATCGACAACCCCTCTTTATAGTACGGCTAAAAGAGAATAAAAGACCTAACTAAATCGCGAGTGTCCACATCTCCTTGACACTCGGACTCCGTAGACCTTCACCTTTTGTTCCGTCGTTTTAGCCGTCGCTTCGAGTTCTTATTTCCGGGATTGTTTTCACCGTTGTAGTACTTCTACCTGTCATGCGACCTAACTTACCATTTGTCTCTGCAAAACACACGTTAGTCACATATAATATTACGTTGTCATTAATCACTAAAACCAACCAGGGGCCTAGATGCTTTCAAAACTGTAGAGGCCGAGCTCGACGTGGCTGTTGTAGACGACGGGAGGACGCGCGGACTCCGCCTCGGATGACTCCACCACCTCCGCCTGGTTTGGTGACTGCAAGGAGTGGAGGAGGCGGGCTGTCGTTGTCGGGTGCGAAGTACACCGCGCGTGGAAGCTGGACTTCCTCCCTGGACTTCGATGGGTGGTCGAGCTCGTTGCCGTCGACGAATGTGTCGGCGAGGGCCTGGACGATGGCGAGGTCGGAGTGTCTTCAGGGTCGGAGAAGTCGGTCGCGTCTCTAGGGAGTTCGCATGCCTCCTCGGCCTCCACCTCGTTGGTAATGCCTTTCGTTGGTGTCTGCTCGACCTCGCCTGCCGCGGTTAGCACCTGGCGTCGGCGGTGTTCGACGGGCTCCAGCGCAACAGTCATGCTGGAAGCCTCACGGATGAGTCCTTCAATCGCATCGGTGATGCGAGCCTCCTCGTTGTACTCCAGTAGCGCGAGCACCTCGACGATCTCGTTGTGGTTCGGCTCGTCGTAGCGGTCGTAGACGACGGGAAGAGGAACGAGATCTGACTTGAACGAGTCCACCATCTCCGCGTGCGGCTGCAGGTCCTCTCCAGAGGGATCTTCGACTCGGTGGTGCTGGATGCTGTCTTGGCTAGCGTAGCAAGGGTCGAGGTCTGATCGGAACTTGTCGACGGCCTCGCTGGTGGACGCTATGTAGGACGGTTTGGATCCAGCTAGCGCAGCTGTCAAACGCTCCTCCATCAGTGCCATTGCATCGAGCAACTTGCGGACGTTAGCATGTGGATGATCCATGCATCGATCGTGGGCGTTGCGGCACAGCAGAATGGATTCCGGACTACCTAATCTGATACCAAATGTTAGCACACGAGGAAGGAGAAGGAGAGGTAGAGGATGATAAGTTCGGCGTGAAGAAGAAGATAGGGGATGGAGATGACGGCAACCAGCCAGATTGTTGTGGTTTTTTTTGGATTAATTCGTCGATAGCTTCTTACAGTACCAGAGTATGCTTATAAACTATTGCACAGTCTGGCCCAGCAGGCCGATTACACCCATTCGGCCCAGTTACTCGTGTGCCGTCGTGGTCGCGTTTGGACAGCTTCTTTCTCCTAATGCTTCTTCATAGTGTTCCTTTCCGATCTCCTGCATCACTTCCTTGTCGCCTTGCTCTTCAGTGGTCTTCAGGGCAGCATTGCTCACAGTATGTAGGGTCTATTGGCCATAGCGACGTGGCAAATGGTGGCCGGCAACCAAACACGCTCGTGCTCTGTGGTAGCGTAAGGCTGTATGGTGGCACGGTTTACAAAACCGTTTTCTATACTAAAACCGCTACCCACCGGTAACGGTTTACCGACGGTAAACCGATAAAAACCGGTAAAAACCGACCGGTTTGACCAATTCAAATCAATTTGAATTCGAACCGGTTTACCGGTGAAAAACCGACGAAAAGCCGCTCTAAACCGCCGGTTAACCGCGAAACGAACCGGTTTTTGTTGTTTTTTACAGAAAAAATGGAAAATGTTGACAAGATTTATTTGTAGTTTGCTCAATTCACATTGCATAGTAAATATTAATTGATCCACACGACATGTGTTCACCAAAATAACATGTAACATGCATATGCAACCACAAACTCCAGTTCTCATGCAACAAACAACTAGCGAACTTCGTAATACTCAAATACAAGATCTTTTACAACTCTCCAACGAGGCAACGACACATAGGTCGACTTATTTCACAATACTCACATGTTTATCTCGAGTCATAGTGATAGTACTCAGGCATGTTGGAGGGATCGTGATATTGTTCCAATCTGTTATACTGATAGGTCTATACAAAATATAGTGATAGTGACGAGTATTTACTCTATTAGGGTATGTATGTGGGCTAAATATTCTACCAGTGGGTCTGTTATTGGGCAAAAATCTTCACCCAATAGGTAAACGATTATTAAAACGTTCTACCTTCACATGGTATGGGTATGGGAGTAAATCCATACCCACCAGTGTATATGGGTGATCTAATGGGGTTATTTTTTTATCATGTGTATGGGTATGGGTATGGGGTACTAATACCTGGTGGGTATTTACCCATTGTCATCTCTATGTGTGTTTGGTGTTTGTGTATTGCATGTGCACCTCACCAAGTGTTAGACTTTTCTCCTGGTCAGCAAATCTTGAAAACACATATAGAAGAACTGGAGCTAAGGTTTCTAGATTGAGTCTTGTCTAGACGGATAGTTATTGGAAGAAATGAAGCTACTTGATCTACGATTCCATCTTGGACAGGAAATGAAAACGAAATTAACCACTAAATGCCTAAACTGGACTTGAGCTACGGGTTTATCTTCACATATAACATATAACATCTTCACATACAGCATATAATAGTAAACAAGACTAATATGACTAAATTGGCCACTAAATACTCAGTTTTGGTATTAAATCCGGTTTTCCGGTAAAAATTGTCGGTTTACCGGTCTCAAATAACGGTTTACCGGTCCCAGAAAACGGTTTATCAGCGGTTTTCGGGTTTTATGAATTTTTTCAAATTTTTTGAATTTAGAACGAATTTTGAAAAAAAAACCGGTGGTTTACCGAAACCGCACCCCGGCGGTTTCGGTAAACCGACCGGTTTACCGCCGGTTTCTACCGGTTTTGTAAACCATGTATGGTGGCATGGTGCAGCCGATCAGCAACCGCAGGAAGCCAGGAACAGTGGTGGCAGGCACGAGCTAGTAGAGTCCGAGCGCCAAAAAAATTTCAAATGGAACACGGGTCGAGGAAGCGAGCCCAAGTTTCCGACCACGCGCGCCCCTGCAACAGCAAGCATCCAGAAATCGGCCATCCCCGTCCCCTGCGCGTACGCGGAGTGAAGCCCGACAACCGACTGACCGAGCGAGGCTCGCGGCCTTGACCGAGGGAAGCGATGGTTTCCTGATGTGCTGCTCTTCGTGGCAGGCGAGCGTCTGAGCCCAGACGGCCGAATTTTTTGTATTTTGACCATTTTTCGGAAAAAAGAACACGTTTGGACCCTAAAAAATTTTAATAGCATTTTTGGACCTTTTGCTCGGCGCCATAGCCTATGGCGCCGAGGTAACACAGCTCGGCGCCACAGGTTATGGCGCCGAGGTACGTGATGCGTCGGCACAACCCAGACGCGTGGCGTCGACGTGGCACCGAGCTCGGCGCCATAGATCTTGGCGCCGAGCTCGGTTGTGTTATTAACATATTTGTTGCAGACATGAGCATAAAGCCCATCTAGCCCACTTGGTGGAGCACAAGGCTTCTAACCTTGTGGTCATGGGTTTGAGCCCCATAGTTTGCATTTTTATTTGTTTTTTTTTTGTTTATGTCGTTGGTGTATCCGCTCAAAAACCAGCTTGGCAGAGGAGGCTTCGGCCCCGTTTATCTGGTAATTTTAAATTTCTATGGCGAAACCGTGACACATCTGTACCTCTCGCCGTCGCCGACTTTTTACTCCATATCTACATGGCTTCCTTCCTTACGCAACGTTGCTGTGGATCAGGGGAGGCTAGACGACGGTAGGAGAGTTGCGGTGAAGCAGCTCAGCGTCCGAATTTTTTGTATTTTAGCCTTTAAACAGAAGTAAAATCACGTTTAGACCTAAAAAAATTTTAAATGCAGTTTTGGACCCTTAGCTCGGCGCCATAGCCTGTGGCGCTGAGCTTACACAGCTCGGCGCCACAGGCTATGGCGCCGAGCTCTGACGTGGCCGTAACGGCTAGTTGCTTCCAGGGCTGACCTGGCTCTGACGTGGCGGCGGCGCGGCCTCGTAGCTCGGCGCCACAGATCTTGGCGCCGAGCTACGAATTCCTATAAAAACGCCCGCGCGGCTGGCCGAGAGCAGCTCATTTCATCCCATTTCCAAACTTCGTCAAAATTTCCTGGATTCAAAGATTTGAGTTGGTTCACTTCGTAGACCAAGGTATGATTTCCAACTGATTCGTTTTGTATATTAGGTTTTTAGTTTAATAATTTGTATACACCTATTATATTATCATTTCGATTATTAGTTTGTGTAAACTTATTATAAAGCATATTAGGTATAAGTGATAATTATAATCGTTTATTAGATGAAAGACATGTACCGAGAGGCGTTGTGGCAGAAGAGAGGTCGTCCTCGGGAGTTATATCTGGACGTATCTAGTAAGGATGCTCCTGTTCCTCCTGAACTCCCCGTGCCTAACTGTGACTGTGGCAGACTGGCTTGGGTACATCAATCACAACATCCAGACACGGCTGCTCGCTGCTACTACCTTTGTGGCACTTTGGACGTACGTAGCTTATGACTTATCACTTAATTTTGTTCGCATTCATTTTTTTGTAGATATGTAATAGTGCATCTTTCCATTATTTTAGGGACATGAGAGGTGTTTCTTTTTCCAGTGGATCGATGGTCCTGATAAATTTGACCCTCGATATCTTCTTTTCGTTAATTGGTTGAGTGGAAAGACCAGTCATGAGCGTTTTAAGCGTTGGGTACCTCCTCCCCCGAATCCTCCACCAATGACGGATGAGGAGAAGGAGGTAGCAACAGAAAGACGGATGGACTCACCGCCTCGATGCGATTGTGGAGACCGTGCTGTCATCGACGAAGACTATGACAAGCAGTTCTGTTGTCCGAACATTGATTATGTGAGCCCATTGATACGCTAAATGTATGAACTAGTTTTTATTTACAATAAATTACTAATTTTTTCTCCTGCAGCCATACAGGTGGCGTAAGTGTCGTTTCAGAGAGTGGTTGTATGGTCCTTTGTCCCATTGGCCAGAGCCAGAGGTAAAGGAAAAGAGATACATGGGGTGGGCGGCAGAAGAGGTCAAATTTGATCCAGTACTCTGCAAATGTGGTATTGAAGCTAAGTATGGATTAGTTCCTTCGGAGCTTGGTGTTGGATATTTTTGTGGACATATGGTCGATTACGATGAGGTTGGTATTTTTTTGTGCACCAGTTGTAATGTTATAGCGGTACTTACTATTTTTTTGTAGGAGACGAGGAAATGCAGTTGGGAGAGTTACGACGACAAAGGAGAGGTGATGCGCACAATAGAGTCCAAGAGAATAATGGGACAGAAGATGCGTTGTGGATCTCGGCTCGTTGATTCGTACGTTAACGATCGCATACGCGACATGCGTAGGGAAGCAAAATCTGCCTTTTATGATAGCCCGAAGCGTGCAGAGTATAGGAGGTTGAAGGCGGCAGATGAGAAGAGAGCACAGGATGTAAGGGAATGGGAAGCGGCTCAAGCCGAGAAACAGATGTTGGATAATCTAGCTGATCGCCTCAAGGGAAGTAAGTGAGATAAATGATATTATAATTATGTTAGTACAATTTATTTATCCTGACTTTGCTAACTTAATTTTCTCATTATATTTGCAGAGATTGGAAGCGGCGTAAACTATTTGGCCGATGAGGCGCATGCGAGATATGTTCAGGATAAAATGGCAACGATGGAGGAGGAGGACGACGACACATCTAGATTGAGTGAGCTTATCGCCCTCGCAGAGGCAGGATTACATGAAGAAGAGGAGGACGACACGTCAAGGTTGAGTGAGCTCATCGCACTAGCTGAGGCAGGATTACGTGCTCAAGAGGAAGAGGATGAGTTTATGTCACAAGCCGCCGCAGAGGTAGAGGCAGCTTATTACAAGAAGAAGTCTGATGAGGCTGAGGCTGAGGATGAGCTATTCTCCCAAGCTGCAGATGAAGCAGAAGCCAATTATTACAAAAGAACTGGTGACAAGTGTGATGCAGGACAATGCAGCAAGTGGAATGAGGTTGTTGTTGAGGATTGCGCGACGGATGACTCCGAAGATGAGTTACTCATAGATTGTGATTCAGACTGAAGAATTGTAGCCTATTATGTAGTATTTACGTATCAAAAATAATTTAGAACTCTAAAGATGCGTTACTTATTGCTTATTATGTTTTTTACAGTTCACAAAATTTTTTTGCAAGAGTTCCCCTTGTTTTATTAACAACCACAGTTCAAATAATCACATATTATAAGACATATAAGCATTTCAACATATAATACATCACAAAATAACATCGAATATAAAAACATCCACAGAACATAGTTGTTCATACAATGTCCACAAACAAAGTCCAAAATACAAGTTCCACAACACATAGTCCAAAACACATAACATAGTTCATATTACAACGTCTCCAGCATAAGTCCAAATCACACAGTCCATATCACAAAAGTATTCATTTCCTCCTAGTCTTACCCTTGCCCTTGGCCCCAAGAGCGTCGGTGCCTGGAGTGTAAGGATCTCGTGGACGCCTTCTACGTGGTGTCAGCTGTGATGGCTGAGTTGTAGGAGCATCCTGCAACTGAGACGGTCCAATCTCCACCTGACCTGCGGCGCCAGCGCCAGCGCCAGCGTCGTCGTCGTCGTCGTCATCGTCCTCGTCGTCCTGGGCCACGTTCTCAAACGTGTCCCGCGTCGATCGCGACGAGCTGAGTCCTGCTGTAGATGGTCCAACTGCACAAATGGGAGGCTGAACGTCCTGCTGCATACGAGGCACAGGCAGCTGCACGTCAACGCCCCCCAGAGACCGGCATCCACACCGAGCCGCTGCTCGACGAAGACGACGTGATACCCTCTGTAATCGAAATGTTAGTTAAATACATATGTTACAACATACAAATAAACAAGTTTTCTGTTAGACATTGATACTCACTGATAGTAACGATAGCGTAGTAGTATCTGAAGTTCTCTGTGAGATACGCTCGAGTTCAACAACAGATACGAGCATAGAGTTTCCCTATCACAAGTTAAGACATTAGGATGCTCAAAACTAGACATAAAACATTGAATTGAAATCTCTAATTTTAGTAAAGAAATAGTTACCACTCTATCAAGGATTGGAGCAGCCTCAATTTGGGACCCGTGCCGAGCAGCTATGTCGAAAGCTGTGTCTTCGTCGTCTGACGATTCTTGCTCGGCGTAGTCTGCAGCTGTCCACTGTCCCTTCAGCTTGCACCTAGTCACACCAGAATACCAAATCAAATACCTCCGGAAGTTGTAGTTTGTGTGCGCTTGCTCATTCTCATAGTTAAGATCCCCCTGCTGTTCCCATTCATCAATGTAACCACGATGGTGGGTCTCGAAGTCTGTGACCTTTTTCTGTCTCTGTCTGTCGAACCTGCAAAAGTTAGAACCATATATTAGCGACTAACTGATATTTCAATTAGTAGTTAAAATAACAAGTGCATGTAGTAACTCACTTATGAAGTTCTATTGAAGTCGAGAATGGCTCCACCGGAAACTCCTGACGCAATCCAAACTGTCTAGCAACTCTGTGGGGCAAGTGGTACTCAACAGCATAAAAACAGATGAGGGGACACCTCATGAGGTAGAGGTTCTCGTCTATTGAGCACATGCTGCTCAACTGTATGCTGGCGAAATATGGATCAAGATACGGTTGCCAAGTCACCTGCAAAAGTTTTAGAAAGCCCATGTAAGCACGCTGGTGTCGTGCGATAAAAGTAGAAAGGACATGTAAAAAGATAAAAGGAGACAACTCACCATCGAAGGAGTAAGTGCGTCGAGCTCGTTTGAGTACTCCACGTAAGCACGCTGGTGTCGTGCGAATGGCTCCTCGACCTGGTCCCAGCGGTAAGCAGCCGTGGGCTTAAGCCGATGTCCGGCTACCACGAACCACTCACGAGGAGGAAACTCTCTGGGTCGCCCGACGGGTATGTGTGCCCACATCCACAGCTGTAGTAGGTAGACACATCCACCTAAGCTGGCGGTCCTCGACGAACGACGACAAGCCTCGCAAAGTTGCCTATACAGGAAGGCCAACACTGCTGAAGCCCAGCTGTAACCTCCGGTCGTATCCCAATCAGTCAGGCAGGGCAGAAACATCCATGACGCGCTGTCGCCTGTCGCGTTTGGAAAAAGAACTGAACCAAAGAGATGGAGAATCCAAGCTCGACAATGGTATCCAACCGTCTGCTCGTCTGCACCAGGTGGACACTGCCCAAAGGTCTGCCTAAGCCAGGTCAGTGGGACTCCGGTGTTGTGGCTACCTCGTAGCTCATCCGGAAGCAGTCTCCCAAGAAAGGCCTCCACCCTCTGCCTCCAACCGCCTGGTGATGCCTGACCGGTCACTGGACGACCCATAATGCTGAGACCAAGAATCTTCTGGCAATCTTCAAGCGTCACTGTCATCTCACCGCAGGGAAGGTGGAAAGTGTGAGTCTCTGGCCGCCACCTATTGGAAGACAAAAGAATACAAAATCATTAGTATGCATAGTAGATTTGATAATTGTAAATATTAAACAACTAGAGAAGTCTTTACCTGTCGACAAGAGCCGTCAACGCCGCTGGGTTGAAAGTGAGCAGCCCACGGCGGACCTGGTACGATAAGACGTCCAAGCCAGCCCTCTGTAGGAGAGGAGTGTACCTCTCATCGTACCTCATCTCCTCCAGAAACCGGTCGTGGGTCCGGACCCGCAGAACGGGCAACACCTAGCAATCAAAAGAATTTTCATTAGTCAAATATAGGTCGCACATATTAATTCGAAAATTTAATTTATGTACAAAATATTACCTCGCCCTCTGCGGCGAGACGGCCCCTGTGGTGCTCGTCGTAGTGAGGGTCCAGCAAGTGGAACTGCGCCATCCTGCAAATTAAGATATCAACATATTAGAATATAAGTTGTAGTACAAAGTGTAACAAAAACAACGACATATTAGAATAAAATTTGTGTATAAAAAAATATATCACACCTGACTAAGTGTCCAAATGCATGTACGTGAGTTGTGGCCAAGTCTACCGCATTTTCCGCATTCATTCTGCTCTGGGTCCACGAGAAAGGGGGACGCTCGTCCTCTCCTATTGCGACCGAAAACCTGTTCCATAACCATGTTGCACCGGCTCCTTTTCCTACTACCACGTTTGTCCCATCGATGCGCTGGATCAGCAACGTATACCGGACCGGTGTACGTTGGCCATTGTGACTCATCAAGAAATGGCTCAAAACGAGGGCTCCAGGTACGTACTAAGCTCTCTACACTGAACTCACAAGGTATTCTGCTCTCAAATGCAAAGTTACGATGACGTGCGGCCGCAACATAATGAGAACATGGAAAATGGTATTGTCTAGGTTTACCACATCCGCACCAGAATGCATCAAGTAACACGACATGTGTCCTCGAAGGTCGCACCTCACCGTCGGAAGTTATGCTGCCTAGTGTTGTTACCTCGTATTTACCTAGCTCCTCATCAAAGCATTGTACCTCATGTCTATGGGCACGTTCCTTTGCATTATTAAGGTGTGATGTTGGTTTAGGTGCCCATCTCTGCCCTCGGGTCTGCATTGCCTTGGCTTGCGCGTGTCTATCATTAAACCAAGCCACAAGCCTATAAAAAGTGAATGTTACTATAGCATTGACTGGCATGCCCCTTATACCCTTGAGAACACTGTTAAATGACTCGGCCATGTTGCTAGTCTGAAACTCGAACCGCCAGCCACCTTCGTCGTAGGCCCTTGTCCATTTCTGCGGTTCCCTCAGCAATCCAGCAATCCAGTTCTTACCTTCAGCATTTGTTGCATCTTTTAGTTCCTTCAACTTATCCTCGAAAAACGAAACCTCCAACTGACGACATACCTCCTCAAAAAGGGGGAAGTTAGCCTTGCTATGATCCTTTCGAAGAAGATTTTCTGCTAGATGTCGAGTGCACCATCTGTGGTGCATGGGTGCGTAGCCAGGAATCTGCTCTTGCACTGCATTAAGAATACCTTGGTGTCTGTCAGATATGACACCAACCTCGCGTCCAGGGCCTACGACATGGATGCGTACAAGCCGCAAGAACCAAGACCAACTATCTCTGTTCTCCCTCTCCACCAAAGCAAATGCCAAAGGAACCAGTGAGTTGTCTGCGTCGCATGATATGGCAACCAACAATGTGCCCTTATACTTCCCAAGCAGAAAAGTACCATCAATAGAGAGCACGGGACGACAATGCCTGAAGGCCTCTACGCACTGCGAGAAACACCAGAAAGCACGAAAAAATATCTCTTTGCCGTTCCTCCATTCATTAGGTTTGGGGATGTACTCGTAATGCATGCCTGGGTTTTTTGCTTTCATTGCATTGAACAATGCTGGTAACTTCTCATAACCCTCCTCCCAATCCCCGTATATCATCTTCCATGCTCGCTGTTTTGCCCTCCATGCTTTCCCATATTTGATCCTGTAACCAAACAGCTCCGAAGTCATGGTCATAATTGACTTCACCTTCAAGTTTGGCTGACCCTTCAATATCCCCAATATCCTTTTCGCAATCAGGGTAGATGTCAACTGACGATGCTTAGAGCTCAGCTCTGTCTGGGCACAAGTGTGTGGACCTACAATTTTGGTGATCTTAAACTTTCCGGTGTCCTTCTGCCTTCGGGCACATACCCTCCAATTACATTCTGGTACCTCGCACACAACAGTGTAACGGCGCTGTGCATACGAATGTCTCACCTTGAACGGCCTCTTCCGGTTCACAGAATATTCCTGTAGCCATCGTCTCAGTGTAGGCAGATCCTTGAAAAGTAAGCCAACCTTAATCTCAATGCTGTCGGCGTTATCCGGAGCCTCTAGCAGTTCATCGTCACGTCCTTCAGCATACGCACGGGTGGAATGACTTAAACTGCTAAATTCATGTACTGCAGGGTCTCGCTCCGGACACAAACGTCTTATGAGTTCAATTTCTTGCTCGGTCGTTTCTTGAACCGGACGGTCATCATCAGAATCTAAGGCCTGTGCAGCCTCATATGGCTCCTCCTCATCCTCAATCTGAACATCAACACTATTGGATGCTCTGCATATGTTGTCCATATTATATGACACAGGCACATCAATCTGAACATCAGCATTATCGATATGTGGAGATCCTGCATCGGGTCGTAGCAAGAAAAACAACATTAAAAAGTCTAGTCAAACGAAATAACGATGGATACGAACAATGTGTCGAAGACACTTACTAGGATGATCGTGAACTGGATCCTGAGTAAATAGGATCTCTTGGGGGGGTACCACCGCATTAGAAGCCCCACAAATCCCATACTCGTGCGGACCCGATTGAGCATCGGGCACAACAACGACTTCTTCATGAAGCTCTACCAAAGGAGCTTCAATACGAGATGCATTTGGCATTTGTGGAGATAACCCGACTGGACCTTCACAATGACTAACAGGTAACTTTTGAACAACCACATCCAAACATGGTGGAACCATCGTCTTCACAATTCTTAAATATATCACCCAATCATCTTCTGAGGTAATGGAGATCAACCGTCGGACAACTGTTCCATATGTAATATGGGACAACAAACCCTGAATTGATATTCTAGGGTCGTTTATGTCGCAACTAATCTCCTCACAAGCTCGAGCCAAAAGCTGGTCAAAAGTTGGTCTTTCAACGAACAACATGGTCACGATCTTCATACCATCAAAAGTAACACTCCCATAAGCATCTATCTCCACCCTTCCTCCATGGTATAGTGTTACTAGGCTGTCCATCTATTTCAAAAATGGATTACTAACTCAATAATGGCTACATACTTAAGCCTACTAACTTACTAAGTAATAAATATATATTAACTAATAACTATACAATAAATATTAAATAAACACATCAAACGAAATTACATAATCTATAAATAATGTACGAAAACTATGTATACCTGAGAACGCGTACGACTCCAGCTAACGGTGGAGAAGGTCAAGTCGGACGAACACCTACGTACAAAAAAACCAATTGTCAGTAAAAAATTTGGCAGCACCTCCCCTGTAAAGTGATGTTTATAGAACCTGCGAATAAACGACAACACGATGGTTGCCAACACAGAAAACATGTAATATCAATGCGCTAAACAAAATGGTAACTATATAATCACTAAGAATTTACTAAACACTAACAATATGCTAAGCAAGAAACTAGCTAACTATTTTAATAAACACGAACAAGAGCTAACAATTTACTAAACAATAAAAAAAATACCTAACAATAGCTAACAATTTACTAACTAATACCTAACAATAGCTAACAATTTACTAACTAAGTAAATACCTAACAATAGATAGCTAACAATAGATAGCTAACAAGAACTAAGTAAATAGCTAACAATTTAGTAACTAAAAAATAAAAAAAATACCTAGCGGCAGCCGGTGGCCGGGCCGGGTCGGTGGCGCAGGCGCTCCGGGGCGGTGGCCGGGCCGGGGAGGTGGCGCGGCGGTGAGGGAGCTCCGCGGCGAGCTCGGCGGCGAGCTCCGCGGCGAGCTCTCGGCGAGCAAGGCGGGCGGGGGCTATCGGCGAGCTCGGCGGGCGGCGGCCGGGGCACTCTCGCCGAGCGCGGGCGGCGGCGGAGGTAGGTAGGCGCGGCGGCGGGCTAAGGAACGGCGGCAGCGGGCGTCGGTTCCGTGAAACAGAGAACAAACGAAGAGGAAAGGGAGGTCACAGTTAAGTTTCCTAGCTCGGCGCCAAGATCTGTGGCGCCGAGCTAGGTGTGCCACGCGGACTTCCACGTCACGAAGCTCGGCGCCACAGCCTGTGGCGCCGAGCTGTGTTAGCTCGGCGCCACGACCTATGGCGCCGAGCTAAGGGTCCAAAACTGCATTTAAAATTTTTTTAGGTCTAAACGTGATTTTACTTCTGTTTAAGGGCTAAAATACAAAAAATTCGGGCTCAGCGTCGGCAAGTCTGGGCAGGGCGAGTCGGAGTTCTTCGTCGAAGTGAACATGATAAAAACAAAGATAAAAAAAATCTAGGGGAGAAATAAATTTGAACGGACACACCAGCGACATAAACAAAAAAAACAAATAAAAATGCAAACAGTAGGGCTTGAACCCATAACCATAAGGTTAGAAGCCTTGTGCTCCACCAAGTGGGCTAGATGGGCTATATGCTCATGTCTGCAACAAATATGTTAATAATACAACCTAGTTCGGCGCCAAGATCTGTGGCGCCGAGCTCGGTGCCACGTCGACGCCACGCGTCTGGGTTGTGCCGACGCATCACGTACCTCGGCGCCATAGGCTATGGCGCCGAGCAAAGGGTCCAAATATGCTATTAAAATTTTTTAGGGTCCAAACGTGTTCTTTTTTCCGAAAAATGGTCAAAATACAAAAAAAAAATCGGCCCAGACGGCAGCCCGTACCGGACAGGGACGCAGCGACAAGCGCAGCGTTGGAGTTTGGCCCGGCAGCTCCCCGCGGAGTTTTTTCGGCAGTTGCACGCATCGCGCCAACGGCTATTGGGTACTGGCATGCTGGGACCTCGGAACGTTCTCTGCTGCGCAGGCCTGCATCGAGTACTTTTAGAAAGTACCCATTGACATTTGGGGGCCATATTTTCTAGACGTTGGAGCTCTCACATGGACTCACAGCCTTGACTGACACTCACTGTCACTGCTCGAGCAGTCAAGCTGCTTGTTTATTACCTTATTGGAGCAATAACAAGTTCTGACATCTTGCTTCTCATAAGAACGTGGCCAACAAATCATGTATATGGCGATCAAAACACTATTGTGCTGTGGGGATTGTTGGATAAATGTGATCTTGGCTCAATTAATATTCAATAATAGTCAATGCTAATGACTCAATTTCAAAGCTATAATGTACTAATAAATTAGCACGAAGTTCAAGGGACAAATCAATCAACTTAGATAGGTGGATCGTTGGTGCATCTATTGAGAAGTTGAGCCGGATATTTCTTTCAAATGGTTGCGTATTTTGCATGGAGTGATGACCGTGATCCGTTCAATCCAGCGCTGCTTCGTCTACATTCTGTTCTTCGTCGTCGTTCCCAGGTGGCGCGTGCTGTTCTTCTTCTTCCGACGACCGTTCGAGGGACTGTACGATGTACATCTTCCTGCATCGACTCTGAACGACTACATCGAACATACACACGAGATGCCTCGTGTGAATGGAGCCACTGATGCCTTGAGCATCGGTCCCTCCGCATGGTACAATCTGTTCTTCGTATTTGTGCATGTGTTTATTGTTGTTTACTGTTTTATACGAGTAGTTATACACACATGCACATACATGGCATCACATATATCACATTGTTTTTCTGGATTAAATTAAAACTGAAAATGCCTACATTCTAAAAGTAGACAATACTAGTGTAAAGTTTTAAAAGGCTCAACTTTTCCAAATTTAGATGATTAGTTCATTTTGATGCCATGGAGTGGCATGAAAATGCACTAGTTTCTAACTTTTCAAAATTGGAGTGGCATATTTCTAATTAACCCAAGTTTAAAATATGAGGTAAAATAGGAGATTAGATAGGAGAGCTAC